>NC_090843.1:7050000-8400000 GCF_028021215.1 Eschrichtius robustus | reverse complement strand
TCTTCTCATAACCTAATTTATGCCCTGTTTTAATGACTTAGGAACAACTGAAGTTCTTTTTCTTATAGGAGTTTTAATTTTTGTTTTAATGGTTATGTGACCCATCACAATCTAAAGCCAACAGATCTGACCATCTTCAGATCCACTGTACTCAAGCTGAAGTGGTCTGAGTCACACAGTTGGCTTGCCAGGTTGCTAATCAGTATTGACATTGTCCCAAAACAGTTTTTAGGTATAATTCAGAGACTGTCCTTTGCAAAGGAGATGACCAGCATTTCAACAGTATGTCTTCCTGGAAGGGCAGATTCTGCTATATCTTCTTTGTCTGCACCAAAAGACTCCAGAGGAATGTGGACACATTTCATGTCCCACTTGTAGAGCAAAGCTTCAAGTGACCAGTCAGCACTGAAAAAAATAAATTATTTTGTAAAAACCAAGCTTTTCCTGTTTTGCTTTAGATATATTCTCATTTTATCCTTAAACTACACACTGAATGAGTAGAGTAGTAAGGCTCGGGTTAACTTTTAATAAAACTGGGAGTAAAGCAGGATTGTTCAGGCTTACCTTCTTACCTGGTAGGTAGACCACAATTGGACCTTGGGGTTCTTCTGCATCAAAAAGTAAATTGTAGTTAAAATGTCTTCAAAGTCTGGGAAGAAAAAAGAACTTAATAGATGTCAATTCCGTTGTATCTCTGACTAAATTTACTACTGAGAAGAGCAAAAAAGGTTTACCTTCTGGTTCAAAGAACACGTCGGATGCAAGAATAATGTCTTGCGGTGGTAGAGCCAGAAGATCCCGAGATACATGACCCCACGTGAGTCCCACAACATGCACCTGAGGCAGGTTATTCATTCGGCAGCTTTGCCGACAGATCTCTAGACAGTGAGGCAGCTCTGAACTGTCTGACAGTATTACTTCAGCACCACATTTTGCAGCCATAATTCCTGGAAGGCTCACTCCAGCTCCAATCTAATGACAAGGTTAAAGGTTTTGCTTAGAACTGCAAAGAATTAATGGATCTTGGCAAATGATTTCTCATTTCGTGCTTGCACTGGTCAATGTGTAATGCCATGTCTATAAAACATGCCATAATTCAACACTGCTTTACTATGTGGCGCTTCCTCCAAGTTTGTCATGGCAGTTCTAATTGGGTCAAAGGAGTCATGGTCCATTTCAGCATTTTAAAGGGCCCTCAATTCTGCAACTGACAGTTAACCCTTAAACGGGGGTTTGAACTGTGAGGGTCTATGAGCTATAAGGAGCTCCTAATTCTATGACACCAGGTCTAAAAGCTCAGTGGGTGATGTGGATGCACAACCAGCCGTTCAGTTGTTGCTACCAATTATAAATAGCTTTCATGTGGCTAAAACCTGACAGGTCTGCAACATGACTTTCTTATATTTAACGGGATTTTCCAGTTGGGTCTTGAGAGCAGCAAGGAGCTTAATAAACATACTAAGGAATAATACCAAGGAGTGCCTTCATGAATATTACTATTCATATCAGTTGAAACACAAGCTTCCTGTGAGGATGGGCATAGAGATTCCTGACCTTTACCGAATTGCTGACAATCATCCCTACTTTGGGCCAGAAGTATGCACCAAATGCCTTCATTTCATTTACATCGTTTTGCAAAAGTTAAGAGGTGTTATTAAGCTTCTGTATTTAGTCTTCGGGTTTAAGCATAGTATTTCTGCTGTAAGCCTTCAGCAGTCGAGCCAGATGGAGTGGTGAGAGAGAGCATGGGATGCATTTTAAAACTAAAAGGCTAGACAGTAAATATTAGTGTTTGTGCACCACATATGGTCTCTGGTGCATACTTTCTTTTTAAACACTTTTAAAAGCATTCTTAGCTCACCTGCCTCACAAGCTGGCCAAATCATCCCTGACTTAAAAATATCTAACAAAACCCAATAACCAGCATATAGACTTAAATTGGAAAATAATCTAGGATTTTCGCAAACTGCAAGGGCACTTGTACCTCTAAGACAGCCTTTCCTGGCAGAGATCCTCTGTGAAACCACAGGTACTGGGCCAGGACCACAGCACAGGGCCAAACATACATTCCATATTGAAGATGCAGAACCTGAAAATAATTTTTTTGTATGCCATAAATAACTCATGCTGGAAGTCAGAATATTTATACAGTGGTGGCGCAGTGGTTAAGAATCCGCCTGCCAGGGCAGGGGACACGGGTTTGAGCCCTGGTCCAGGAAGATCCCACATGCCGTGGAGCAACTAAGCCTGTGCACCACAACTACTGAGCCTGCGTGCTGCAACTACTGAAGCCCACACGCCTAGAGCCCGTGCTCTGCAACAAGAAGCCACCGCAATGAGAAGCCCGCGCACCACAACAAAGAGTAGCCCCCACTTGCCGCAACTAGAGAAAGCCCGCGCGCAGCAATGAAGACCCAATGCGGCCAAAAATAAATTTGTTTTTCAAAAAAGAATATACGGCAATTACTGAGCGCTTGGCACTGGCATCCATTACAAAAACAACAGTTCCCTCTCTCCAGTTTGCATCCTATGGTGGGGGGAGGGTCGGGATATAAAATTGCAATACCATGTGATAAGCATTCTTCATACCTTCATTTACTCAACAAGAGTTCATCCAGGGCCTGAGTGGCTTAGTAGCTATTATAGGCTGAGGATGTAACTCTCTTGGAATATGAACTACATACACATATATGTATCTCCTACTGGGGAGAGACAAGCAACAAGTAAGCAAGTGGATATTTTTCGTTGCAACAAGCACAATACAACAGGGTAATGTGAGAGAAATGGGAGTGGGCAGGGACCACAAGGTGTCTGCTCGAGATAGGGAGAGAGGATGATTCAGGCAAGGGCCCTGAAGCAGGAACTGAAAAGCCTCTCGCTGGGCACAGAGAGCCCTGGCAGTGTGGGCCTGAGGGCTGGAGGCAGGGCTGCGTAGTACAAGCACAGGTCAGAGGGAAGGCAGAGGCCAGACTTGTGAGGTCTTGTATGGCACGGGAAGCTTAGCTTTTATGTAAGTGCAGTGAGAAGATATTGGAGGGTTTTAAGCACAGGCATAACCTGGTAATGCTAAGGAGGAACAGTGGGGTTCTAGGATGACATCCTAGAAGAGGTTTGAGTTAGAGCTGAATCCTGCAGTTAGGAAGGTAGGCAACTTACAAAGCCTTTGGGGAGGCATTGAATGATGAGAGCATGGTATTTAGCGAGGCAAGGTAACGTAGCTCAGGACTCTGGAATGAGCCTGCCTGAGTTCAAACTTGAGATCTATAATTTACTAGCTGTGTGACCTCACTCAAGTTATTTAACCGTCTGTGCTTCAGTTTCCTCAACTGCAAAATACTATCTTCATAGAAAAGTTAGGAAGATTCGATGAAAACTACCTAGTACAAAGTAAGTATACAAAGTTAGCGATTGCTAAACTGCAAAATCGCAAGACTTTGTTTCCTAGAGCAAAGGATGCCCCTCCTGGGGAGGTAGGAAAGGCAGCTGAAGAGGTAAAAATATCACAGGTGAAGGAACTGAAGGTCTGAACCTAATCATTCAATACACTCAACAAAAATATTGGTGCCTAAAATACGCTAAGCATGATTAAAATGCCTGCCCTGGTGGATTTTACCCAGGAGTACAGTGAAGGATTTCTGACCTGAGGAGTGAGTTATGCAGATTTAGGTGTTAAGAAAAAAAAAAGTGTATCTGTTTTCACAAGGCTTATCTTCACCCACTCCCTAAATTTGGGAAGAAATCCAAAGGAGGTCGGGAGGGCTTTCCTGGCAGTCCAGTGGTTAAAACTCCACAGTTCCACTGCAGGGGGCATGGGTTGGATCCTTAGTCGGGAAACTAAGATCCCATATACCGCGTGGCGTGGCAAAAAACAATCCAAAGGGGTATTTCAACGTGCAGGCATTTAGAAACTGCCAGAAATGGGTTCCACTCCAGCCTTCAACTCCTTTTAAGCTGTTTCTCATATTTAAACTGCTACTGCCAATACCTACACCACCAGCTGCTGTTACACATGAAAAGATGCTCAGTATCACTAATCATTAGAGAAATGCAAATCAAAACTACAATGAGGTATCACCTCACACTGGTCAGAATGGCCATCATCAAAAAATCTACAGGGCTTCCCTGGTGGCACAGTGGTTGAGAATCTGCCTGCCAATGCAGAGGACACGGGTTCGAGCCCTGGTCTGGGAAGACCCCACATGCCGTGGAGCAGCTGGGCCTGTGAGCCACAATTACTGAGCCTGCGCATCTGGAGCCTGTGCTCCGCAACAATAGTGAGAGGCCCGTGCACCGCGATGAAGAGTGGCCCCTGCTTGCCACAACTAGAGAAAGCCCTCGCACAGAAACGAAGACCCAACACAGCCATAAAAAAAAAAAAAAAAAAAAAAAAAAACTCCTGAGATTTAAAAAAAAAAAAAATCTACGAACAATAAATGCTGGAGAGGGTGTGAACAAAAGGGAACCCTCTTGCACTGTTGGTGGGAATGTAAATTGATACAGCCACTATGGAGAACAGTATGGAGGTTCCTTAAAACACTAAAAATAGAACACTACCATATGACCCTGCAATCCCACTACTGGGCATATACATACCCTGAGAAAACCATAATTCAAAAAGAGTCATGTACCACAATGTTCATTGCAGCACTATTTACAATAGCCAGGACATGGGAGCAACCTAAGTGTCCATCGACAGATGAATGGATAAAGAAGATGTGGCACATATATACAATGGAATATTACTCAGCCATAAAAAGAAATGAAATTGAGTTATCTGTAGTGAGGTGGATGGACCAAGTCTGTCATAGAGTGAAGTAAGTCAGAAAGAGAAAAACAGATACCTTATGCTAAAGAGAAAAACAAATACCTTCGTGTCCTGGTCTGGGAAGATCCCACATGCCGCGGAGCAACTAGGGCCCGTGAGCCACAACTACTGAGCCTGCGCGTCTGGAGCTTGTGCTCCGCAACAAGAGAGGCCACGATAGTGAGAGGCCCGCGCACCGCGATGAAGAGTGGCCCCCGCTCGCCGCAACTAGAGAAAGCCCTCGCACAGAAACGAAGACCCAACATAGCCATAAAATAAAATTAAAAAAAAAAAAAAATGTTGCACTAAAAACAAAAAAACAAACAAAAAAAAACAAATGCCTTATGCTAACACATATATATGGAATCTAAAATTTAAAAAAAAGGTTCTGATGAACCTAGGGGCAGGACAGGAATAAAGCCACAGATGTAGAGAATGGACTTGAGGACACGGGGAGGGGTAAGCGTAAGCTGGGACGAAGTGAGAGAATAGCATTGTCATATATTCACTAACAAATGTAAAATAGCTAGCTAGTGGGAAGCAGCCGCATAGCACACGGAGATCAGCTCTGTGCTTTGCCACCACCTAGAGGGGTGGGAAAAGGAGGGTGGGAGGGAGACGCAAGAGGGAGGGGATATGGGGATATACGTATGCATATAGCTGATTCACTTTGTTATACAGCAGAAGCTAACACATTGTAAAGCAATTATACTCCAACAAAGATGTTAAAAAAAAAATGAAACACTGCAATGTGAAAGTGCTTTGAAAAACTGGAGGTATATAAAATATAATTGCTCTTGAGAGAGTTCGGGGGCAGCCATGAGCTGAAAGGAAGCAATGCCAGCCTGAGAAACTTTATTTGGTTAGTGAGGGTTGGAAATCCCCTACCCCCACCCCCAGAAACTGAATTAAGAAGCCCTTCAACAAGATCAAAAAAATATTAGGTGTCAAGAATGCCACTTCTCTGGCAAGAAATATTAGGTATGGAAAGGCCCCCTTCCTAGCAGGGTCTTCAAATTTCTTACTGAAAGACATTTAATCTGCCAAATGGCTTCATACCAAACCGTTTCGCTCTGTGGTCCACCCTAAGGCGGGAAGCCGCGGACCCCCCTCCCTATAGCCCCTGGTCGTTTGAGAACCGCTCCAGCCCCACTGCGCTTCCCGGCGGGTGCTTCCGCACGCACCTGCGGGACGTGGACCTCCAGCACGGCCCCCTCAGCTCCCAGGCCCGGCTCCTCCGAGAACCGAAAACGCTTGGCCCGGACCACATGCCCTCGGAGGCCATGCTCGGTCGGAGGGGAGTCGGTGGCCCCCGGGCAGGCCGGGAGCACGGGAGGGCGCCGGGTCGCCAGGCTGCCAAGCTGCACGCACGGGTGCTCTCAGACCGTCTCGGGCCGTCTCCCCGGCGCCACGTCGGGTCGCTACTACCCGACGGCAAAAGGGGGTAAGCACCCCTCGGGCGACGAAATAGCCACGTGGCGAGAACAGACCCGAAACCTGGCCAACGAGACACAGAATGCAGGAAGCCCCGGCTGTAAGCCGCACGAAAGCCAGCCACGAAGGAACTGCTGGCTGCCGGAAGTGACGCGAACCGGAAGGGGGTGCGGGAGAGGCGGGGCCGCAGCGAGGTGGTGCCTCGACCGTCTCGACCTTCCCAACATGGCGGAGACCTGGCGTGTGTGAGGGCGGACCCCAGAGGCTCGGAGGCCAATGGCTTATCGCAAGAGGCCGTGGGGGGCGGGGAAGACGGCCGACGCAGGCCCAACCCGAGGCTCGGGAGGTGGTTAGGGAGTGAATTTTCTGGAAGGCGACTTTAAAGGCGCCGGGCCGGAGCGAAGGACGTTTTGGTGCCGCCGCCGCCGCCGCCCGGGTCGGGGAGGGGACGCACTGGTGGCAGGAAGCGAGCTGCGCCGGGGTCGTCGCGGAACCAGCTGGTGACTCTGCAGGATGAACCACAAGAGCAAGAAGCGGATCCGCGAGGCCAAGCGGAGTGCGCGGCCGGAGCTGAAGGACTCGCTGGACTGGATCCGGCACAACTACTACGAGAGCTTCTCGCTGAACCCGGCGGCCGTTGCGGTGAGCGGGCCGCGATCGCGGGCCGGGCGGGGCACGGGCATCCCCGGGAGCTGCGCACCTCTACCGGGGCCGGGGTCCGCGCCCAGCACGGCCCCTGGAGTTCCGATGGGCTCGCCCGCACCCCGCGGAGGTCGGGGTCATCGGGGCCCAGATCCCAGGGTGGGCCTCCTTCTATGCGCCGCAGCCGCGCCTGCCGAGGCAGCTGGAGTCCCACGCCCCTGACGCCCTTCACGAGGCCTGTCACCCCTGTATCCCTTTGGGCGGCAGGGCCCTAGGGACCCTGGCTGTCAAAAGCCACGAGTGGAAGACGCGAAGCCCCCCTTCCCTGATGCGGTGGCGCTGGGTGCGCAGTGCCCGAACGCACGCAGGTCCTTTTCCCTCCCTAAGAGGAGCCGGAAATAGAATCTGGCTCCTTGGGTATGTGATTGCTAATTGGCCTTGGGGGACACCCTTAACTGCCGCCGGACTTTTTTTTTTTTTTTTTCTTTAATGCGATAGGTCTTTTCTGATTCCCTCAGGACAATGTGGAAAGAGCAGACGCCTTACAGTTGTCGGTGGGTGAATTTGTGGAACGTTACGAAAGACCGTACAAGCCCGTGGTTCTGCTGAATGCCCAAGAGGGCTGGTCCGCGCAGGAGAAATGGACTCTGGAGCGCCTCAAAAGGAAATACCGGAACCAGAAATTCAAGTGTGGTGAGGATAACGACGGCTATTCCGTGAAGATGAAGATGAAATACTACATCGAGTACATGGAGAGCACCCGAGATGACAGCCCCCTTTACATCTTTGACAGCAGCTATGGGGAACACCCCAAAAGAAGGAAACTTTTGGAAGACTACAAGGTGCCCAAGTTCTTCACCGATGACCTTTTCCAGTATGCGGGGGAGAAGCGCAGGCCCCCTTACAGGTAAATACTGGGCAGTGATGTGGTTATAATCTTGTCTACAGCAGCAGGGGCAGCTGAGCACAGTCAGCTAATCTATTTCCAAAACAGTGAGTGGTTCTCTCTTGGCTGCACATGGCACTTACTGAGAGGGCTTCTGGTGCCTGCCCAGGGCCTCCTGCCTTGTGTCGCCTGGGCATCAGGATTTCTGAAAGCTCCCCAGGTGATTCAAACGTGCACCCAAAGTTGAACCAGTGATCTCTAAGGGATGTTTTAATAGTTAGTTAAAGTCCAGCAGTAAGACATGTCAGTGATTTTTACTTTTTCTGTTAGGGATCAGTCCATGCACAATTCCCTCAGCATTTCTGTGTACCAGAATTTGTGTAGTCTTTGAAATAACGATAATGTTTGTATAAAATTAAAGCTTCTTTTGCGGTGTGTACGTGTGGTTAAATTCCACTTCACATCTTGGATGTTTCCATCCTTTAGGTGGTTTGTGATGGGCCCACCACGCTCTGGAACCGGAATTCACATCGACCCTCTGGGAACCAGCGCCTGGAATGCCTTAGTTCAGGGCCACAAGCGCTGGTGCCTGTTCCCTACCAGCACGCCCAGGGAACTCATCAAGGTGACCCGAGAAGAAGGAGGGAACCAGCAAGATGAAGCTATCACTTGGTTCAATGTCATCTATCCCCGGACACAGCTTCCAACCTGGCCACCCGAATTCAAACCCTTGGAAGTCTTACAGAAACCAGGAGAGACTGTCTTTGTACCAGGTACAGATGAACTGAAAGTACATTCTTTGATTTCAGTAATTTGTAATTTTTGGAACACAACTATATCGAGAGAGTCAAAGAAATCCCTCTGCACGCTGACTCTGGGTGAAGTGACTGGTCCCCGCCTCTGACCGAGATGTGTTGCTGTGTGGTCACGTGCGCAGGGCACTGCTGGCCACGTTTCTTGTAACCTGGATGTGTAATGACTATTGATAAACTTCCTGTATGTAGAGAGCCTATTCATTTTTATTCCTAGTGGATACTTAAGTGTCTTTGTTTATTGAATATGTTCAGTGACTTGTGCTTATTTCTATAAATGGGGTTTTTGATCAGTGTAGCACTGGGTGGATTGAGGCAGGAAATAGTGACTTAAGAGCCAAGAGGCAGGAAATCCCACACCTGAAAACTACACTTTGTTTTGATAGGTTGAGTGTTGGAAGTAAGGGTGTTTAAGATGGGCATCCTCGATCTAGAAACTGAAGAACTTGCTGCCTTTACAGTTTTGGTCACAGCTTTGGATTAACAGGGTTTGACACATTTATTCTGTAAAAGGGCCAGAGAACAGATATTTTAGGCACTGCGGGCTGGGTAGTCTCTGTTGTAACTGCTCAGCTCTGCCCAAGTGGCAGGAAGGCAGCCAGGTACAATCCATAAACGAACAGGTGCAGCCACGCTCCAGTAAAACGTTACACAAACAGGTCGTTGGTGAGTCCTGCCCTCAGGAGGAGCATTTACCTCGCTGGGTCCTGTGTCTCTAAAGCTCTCCCTTGTGGACAGGAATCCCCAGGTTCTGAAGTTTGTGTTATTTGTTATGTGAGGTTTATGTCATGGAGCGATTGTGTGTAGAACCAATCCTGTTTAACTGTTTACTTGTTGGATTTCAGGAGGCTGGTGGCACGTTGTCCTCAACCTTGACACCACCATTGCCATTACCCAGAATTTTGCCAGCAGCACCAACTTCCCTGTTGTCTGGCACAAGACGGTAAGAGGGAGACCAAAGTTATCAAGGAAATGGTATAGGTGAGAGCCTTTTTTTTTTCTTATTTTTACTTTGTTCCAACTTCTACCCCAGAGATAAAATGGAAAGAGTCCACTGGTGCAATAACATGTGCTGACTTTAGACAGGCCTGGGAAAAGCTGGGGCCGCAAAACCTCACGGGTAGAGGAGAGTGGGTCCAAGGTCAGGGCTAGTTCTCAGGATGTTTGCCAGCCTTGAGGTGACAGGGTAAGACTGCATGTTTGATTGAAGCCAGTCAGTCAAAACATGGTCATAATTGGGATGGTTCCTCGTTTTCTGTTTTGTTTTTGGTTTTGGTTTTGGTTTGGTTTTGTTTTGTTTTGTTTCCCAGAGCTAGCACTAGCAAAGGAAGCCATTTTGTTTGGGTTTTATTTTGGTTATTTCTTTTTCTTACCGCAAAGCATTATTCCCATTTGAACTTATGACCTTCAGTTCTTGTGAGCGAGCTGACTGCCCTGGAGACTTAGCTCCTCTGTTTATCCACAGAACAGATACAGCACGGGCAGCGGCAGTGCAAGCCACCCCCAGCCACCCCGTGCCACTGTGTCCCAACCCTGACCTGGAGGGACCAGCTCTCGGGGTAAGAGAGGGATTCTGGCTTGTTCAGCGCTCAGCCCCCCTGCTGAGAGGGCCAGCAAGGGTGGTGGCTTTGTTCTCCCCAGACTCTCGGGCATCTGAGGCCCACTGACTCTGTCCCGCAGGCTGCTGCGTGCTGCCGTTCAGTCATGCTGAAGGCCGTCCTGAACAGCAGGTCTTTTGTCCCTGGCTGCAGTGGCCGCCGGAATAGGTTCCAAAGGGGAGGGCTGCCTGCTGCCCTTGACAGCCCCGTTCAGCTTCATCTCCCAGTGAGGGGGGACCCTCTCTGTTAACTTGATACTTCTTGTCTCTTACAAACCAATGTAACCAAGCCCCGCTCCCATCATTAAGTACTGTGCTGTGGAAAGGAGAGGTTAAAAAACAGCAGCCAGGAAAGGTTCAGGAAAAACTACGAGCGAGAGAGATTGTTTCTCCCGAGGGGAAAACTGAGACTAACTCAAGGAAGATTTGCCTCACGTCTCAGCAGCACGTCTGTGTCGTCTGCACAGGGGGTAGCGAGTTGTGTGTGGCTAGTTTTCCTTTCAGGAAAGCCTGAGCAGCATGTGGGGTTTTGTCCCCAGCCTGTGGATCCGTGTGTCCTCACCACTGTACAGGCACGTCTAGGAGAGGCAGGGCTCAGCTCTGAGTCTGGGGTACTGTGTGTGGGTGTCGCCGCCTGTCCCGGTACTGAGAACACGCGTCTTGTCTCTCAGGATCTTGAAGCAGGAGCACCCCGAGCTGGCGGTCCTGGCTGACTCCGTCGACCTGCAGGAGTCCACGGGCATCGCCTCCGACAGCTCCAGCGACTCCTCCAGCTCCTCCAGCTCCAGCTCGTCCGACTCGGACTCGGAGGTGAGTCCGTGCTCGCTGCCCGGGCCTCCAGGGCAGGTCACCCTGAAAACCAGATGTGACTTTCCCGCCTCCTGCCCGGGAGGGAGAACGATGGCAACGTGTTTCACTTTCTTGCAAGAACTGCAGCTGCCCACGTGCTTGCTGCGGGGTGAATTTTGCCCATTTTATAGCTTTGCACATATTAGTGAATCGTCACAATAATCTCTAGAGGTGAGAGGAGTATCTGGGGATTCTGTAAATGACCCGGGATCACACGGCTAGCGGACAGTGGTGTCGGGATTCAACCTCCAAGAATTCTCCAAACTCAAGGCCCACGTTAGGAATTTCCCCTGTGGATAGTAAATTATAAGCCTAGAAACTCAGCAAATTCAGTCACCTTGTGTAAGCTAACACAGTACTGGGTAAGAGCATCCGTGCTTTTAGCAGATGAAATGCCTGTCTCATGACTGTGTGATCCACTGATCCTGCCTCCTCTTTGGAGGTGGCCGTGTGTTTTATGAGTGTTACCTGCTGTGCAGTGGAATTCCACGATGCCACCGCAAAGTGCTGGCTCTCACACAGTCTTAGAGGGGGATCTTGATTTCAGACAAAGGACCTTGCTGTTAGAGAACACTGGAGGGACCCTCGGGGTCTGAGGAGGCGGATATCCCGACTGTGTCCTAAATGGCCCTTTTGCCTCAGGGAGGCGTGGACAGTATCGCGCTGTCGCCTGAGGGCAGAGGTTCGTTCGGCGAAGACCTGGGCTGCGTCCGACCGAACCCCTGTTTTTCTCCTCCCGTGTCCAGTGCGAGTCTGGCTCTGAAGGCGAGGGGACGATGCACCGCAGGAAGAAGAGGAGGACGTGCAGCACAGTGGGAAACGGGGACACCACCTCCCAGGACGACTGTGTGAGCAAAGAGCGCAGCTCCTCCAGGTGACCGCGCGTGGCTGCCGTCTGTGTGCGAGGACGTGCCTGCAGCCTGCGGCGGGGCCCTGGGGGGCAGCCCTGTGGATCCCGCAGACCCGGGAGGGCCAGCGAAAGCCAGAGAATGAGGAGGCTCTGGGAATGGGAGTCCAGTCACTTAGCATTTGCCACCGTAGCTTTTTTCTCCGCTACCGATGCAAGTGAACGCGGCTTGTTTCATGCGTAAGAGCGAGAATCTACGTGGATGGTGCCAAGGGAACCCTTTACATTATTTAATAATAAAAGTTAAATTCATTTTATATCTTGGAAATTTTTTTTCCTGGAGAATGCCAGAAGCTCCCCTTGTTGCTCTTCTTGTCATGATCTCGGGAGAAGGTAGTGATTCCGCTGGTGGGTGCCCTTGATGGGGAAGTGACAGTTACCGCAGGAAAGGAAGAGAATGCTGAGAAGTTACCCCATATCTTCTGAAGAGCCTGAGGCGTGGCCTCCTGCTTTTTCTCCCCGTTTGCCACTGCTGTTTTGAGCGCTTGCAGATTCCTTATAAAATCGTAATCATGTCTCCAATGGGTTTTTGTTTTTGTTTTTGTTTTAAACCCTATAGGATCTAAATAAATTAAAACTTGAGATAAAAATCCATAAGCTAATCTTTTTGCAAGCACCTGCTCTGGTGCTGGGCACACGACAGGCTCCCACTGAAGTCTGGTGACTCTGCGTGCGTCCAGGGTCTTTAAACCCCAGAACCCTGTTGTCCGTGTGCTGCTAGTTGAAGTGTCAACTGTAGGCAGCATTAAGAGGTGAGGTTTTGGACTTCCCTGGTGGTCCAGTGGTTAAGACTCCGAGCTTCCAATGCAGGGAGCACGAGTTCGATCCCTGGTTGGGGAAGTTCCGCATGCCGCCCGACAAGGCCCACAAAAAAAAAAAAAAAAAAAGGTGAGGTTTCAAGGAAGGTAGTGAAATACTGAAGCCTGTGGGATTCTGTCTGAAGTCCCTGACTGCTGCAGCTGACGTTCCTGTTACGTTCTTTGTATCTCCAAGCAGCCTGGCGCTTGCTTAAATGTGATGAACAGGACCTACATTCCTTTCTGTCGTCTTTTCCTCATTCTCTGGGGTCTGGCTGGAATTCCGTGGGGGAAATTCGGGTGTCTTAATCAAGTGAATTTATCAGACTAGATTGTGCATTTCTCAACCCATGTTGTCCTTTTCCCAGGCATACGTAGATTTCTCTTCTTGCTTTTTTTAAGTTTTTTCTATACTGTAGACTTATATCTGCCCTTGGGGTGTGACTTTGCAAGAAAAGTTTTTAGAGAAAGCCCTGCCATTACATCAACCTGGGGTTCTGGGGGTCCTGCTTTTAACATGTCCTTCCAACTTTGCCGAAGCTGTGCTGTCTACGTGCTGATTACAGGCAGTTGTACTTTCCTTGGCAGGATTAGGGACACTTGTGGAGGCCGTGCTCACCCCTGAGCAGAAGCTCTCCCTGAAGTGGCTCCCACGTGAGCTGTTGGCGGCCACCCAACTCAGTTTTCCTGTCTTCTGCTCCTACCTTCTCCTTTGTCTTCTTTGAATTTGGATAACCCTCTCTGGCCCAAGCTCCTGTCTCCGGTCAAATGCTGTTCTTTCTGCTTACTGAGACTAGATTGTCAAGAAGTTAAAACACTCCGCATGCTTAGTGAAGCACCGAAGGCCTCCATGATGTCAGGCGAGAAGGTGCTGTGCTTCTCCTTTAAAACCAAGCTGGTCGACCGCAAGGCTGGAGGGTTGTGATCCTTTGAATGCCTTGTTGCATCTGTTGCCTCGCTGGTGTCGGTGAGGGACTCCCACCGTCCACGTGGCCGGCTGCACGCAAGCAGAGACGCCGAGAGTGGTGAGCGGTGAGTTCTGTGTGAAGCGATTACGTGTAAGAAGGACCACGAGTGCGCCGCCCTCCTGTATGCTGTCGTCCGTCCCAAAACGCATTCGGTGGCAGTAACCCGGCCGCTCACCACTGCCTAGTGCTGCCTTAGGATTCATTACTTCTTCTCCACAATGAGAGAGGCTCTTAGAGTCCAGGGATAATTTTGTCATCACAGAACTTAAATTATAAACAGAGCCAAGTTCTTAAAGATTTGTCGCCATCATTCCCACCACGTGATCCATAAGTCAGAAGCTCTCACTCTGTAAGAGGGTTCACGATAGTGTCCCCACTTCTTGGCCCTGCAGACATTAGGTGGGGATCGTGTTACCTGCTGGGAATAAATGCAGAGGTGGTGCGTCTGGCCTTTGGGATCTGTTTAGGCTTCTAGATAACTCTGGTTTAAGTACTTAGGGACTGCCCAGCGGGTTCCATCTCTTGCCCTGTCAGTTCACCTCCTTGCCTTCATCTGTCCCTAAATTCACCCTAAGAGGGGGTTGTTGAGGGCGTGCCCCCGTGAAAAGCATTTTCTGGGCTGGAATGAGGAAGGGAAGGGCACCAGCAGCTTGGGGCCGGGGAGCTTCACTGGTGCAGAGGCGTGTGGGCAGGTGGCTGGAGTTGTATGCTGTTGTCTCTCAAAATCCTCCCTTCAAGCGGGTGTGATCAGGGGAATCCTGGTCGCTTCTTTGCCACGTGTTCCATGTTTGATAGACCAGTTATCACTTCCTGACTCTCTGGGTCGGTCGTGTGGCTTTTACTCTAGAAGGCTGGTCCCCTATTTTGTCTTCGTCCAATTTTCTGCATTCTGAAATGCCAGCCAAAACACGCGTCCGGGTTGGATGGAACGTCTGCTCATTTCCTAGCATCGCTGTACCTGCCACTCCCGCTCCCTGGTCCTCTGGCTCCAGTGTCCGTGGTTGTGAGCAGATCCAAACCCTGAGAGATTTTATTCATATTTGAATGGCATTCCTCCTCGTTTTTAAAAAACATTTCTTGACATCTTCAAAATGCTTTTTTCTTTCTCCCAGTGTTGCTACCGGGCTGTCACACTCACTCCTTTTCCTCTAAAATCCATACCAGCTGCGCCTCCCTCCACTTCAGTTTAAAGGATGAAACCACCAAACAGGCTTCTTGCCACCAGGGGGCGTGGTGGGATGCATTTGCAGCAGCAGGGATGGTAAAGTGGAAGTTTGGTTTGAGAGACTAGTCACCCAGTTTTACTTCCCCAGATGCCAAAGGTGATTCCTGTTTGAAAAACAATACCCAGATATAAGGGATCCAGCCCGTCTGACAGGCCCGCAGTCACCTCTCCTGAAAGTGCCTGGGTAGCACGGATTACGTTTGGGTCTCACCACCGCACACGAATGACTGTGGGACACTCTTTCGTTGTCTTAGCCAGGCCAGAGATTCAGCAGCCCCCCCTTTTACTGTCACTGTGGGCCAGGCAAACACACCATTGTGGAAGCAAAGCAGGGCCAAGGTGGGGAAACAGAAAGCAGTGGAGTGTGGCTGGGTGATCACGGTGAGGTAGGAAGCAGGAACCAAGGGTCCATCTGCTCTAAAGTTAACCTTTCTACCCACCTGGCGTGAGCTACTCCTTTGAGTGGTGTCAAGGATAGTAAGGAGAAAGATATAACATTAAACTATTTTTAGAGATTATTTTCTGAGACGACAGCTGACCTTAAAACCAACAAGCTGGGTCTTGGAAGAAAGGATCTGGACTAATAACTACTGTAGAGGAGGAGTGGGATGGGCGAGACAAGAGTGGGGGACCCAGGACATCAGGAGGGCTCTGGGTCTTTGGGGATGAGGGAGGTACCAAAGGCTTTACCATCAGCCCGAGGTGGCCAGTGCTGCACACAGGTGCCTCTGGGGTCAGTAGTGCTGTTGTGTTGAGGGTGATGCCTTTGAGGGGAGAGCCACCAAAAGCAGGGACGTTATTCACGTTTTGCTCACGCTTGCAGATGCCCCTTTGTTAATTATGAAAACAGTCAACAAATGTTTCAGCACCAGGCACTGTTCTAGGTGCTGTAGACGCCACAGTGACAAACCCAGATCCCTGACCTCGTGGAGCTTCACAGACGGTGAACTTGGCTGTTGTTCACAAGGGCCACGGGTCAGAGTGGGTAGAGCCATGCACGTCCATCTCCGTGGCCAGAAAAGCAAGTTCAGTCCTTACTAAATGCAAGTTTATGAGATCTTCATAAAAGAACATAATTATAATTATAGCTGTGTTTTTAACGTAGGACGCAGCTTCTTTGTGAATCAGCTAAAGGTATTTAAACGAAGCATCAGCAAGAAAGTTGCTGGTGCAAGTGCTTTACACATTTATTAGAGTTTCTGCCTTGATGTGCTTTAGACTCCAGAAAAGAGTGTGGGGTGGAACGAGGGTTTTGCAGTAAATGGTGTAAAAAGCACTGTCTAGGAAGTAGGCATATAAGCACGCAGCTGTAGGTTTCTTGAATTGTATGTAGCATTTCCACAAATAAGTTGTTCCTGCTGTGTACTGGGTCCTGCTGATGGTTCCATGTGGAGTCTGGTTTCTCTTTATACTCCACCCTCCCCGGCTTCTGTCATAATGTTACACGGATGTTACATTGTATGCAGCAAAACTGCAGAGGTGGCTCTCAACTTCGTCTCATGATTCAAGTTCAAAAACTTGGAGCATCTGGCCCCAGCCTCTGCTCTCCCCGGAGCAGGAGAACCGGCCCCGCCTGCCTGTTGTCTCCGCGGGGACTGGACACTACAGAGGAACTGGGACTGTCTCCTGAGTGCCTGGTGCCTCCCCAGGGGTCACGTAGAGCACCCTGAGCGCCTCCTAGTTCTGCTTGGGTCTTTCCTGTGGGGTCCGCCACCAAATGCCGGTGGGGCCGCAACTGGATTGGCATTTTTAACTTTTCACTGGGATGAAACTTGTTCATCATTTTAAATAAAGCAACTTGATTTGGGGTTGGGTTGTTTGCATTGTCTTGTCCTTGTTTTCATTCTTACTCATTGAAAGTCAATAAAGTGTACTGAGTTTGTCTGCACAATAGGACCTCTTAGACATACACTTGATCTTGAACAACTCAGGGTTTAGGGGTAACAACCCTCCCTACACACAGTGGAAAATTCAAGAAAAACATAGCCCTCTGTATCTGTGGTTCTGGTTTGTGCAGCCAGCCTCGGATTGTGTAGCACCACAGTATGCGTTTATAGAAAAAAATCCGCGTCTAAGTGGACCCATGCACTTCAAACCCATGTTGTTCAAGGGTCAACTGTATATTTAAAACAAGGTGGACAGGTGACAAAAATAAGGCCCAAACACTTTGGCTGAAAGTGCCCCCTGGTCAAAAGCCAGTAGCCAAGAGATAAACCTCACTGCACATTTTATAGCTGTGGGGCATTCTTCATCAACTGCGACTAAAATTCCTTTTGCGTGTCCCCCCAGTACCATGTGATGCAGCAGGATTAAGCTCACCCTGTGTGGCGCAGCCAAAGAAAAAAGAAGAAATAAGCAATTCTTTAAAAAAAAAAAAAAAAAAAAGAGGCACTCCTTCCAGCATCTTGGCTTACATCAAATATCACTGTACGTTTTCTAAAATATTAAACGCATCCTAAACAAAAACCGGAACCCTGGTTTTTCTATATTAGGCCTGTGTTTGGCATGATACCTTACAAACTTTGTCCACTCCTTGTTTTTTAAAAATAACTAGAGCAGGGTTTGGGAGTGGTAGGAAATAAAGTTTTCAGTTACAATGCATTTGTCTCCAACATACACTGTTCAGTGACAGAGCCCTGGAAGGGTCTGGAGAAACAAAAACAGTAGGCTTCTTTTCCCTCATTCCACCCTCCTACGTTCCAGAATTACGCGAAGAAGAGAGACAGTAGGGGAAATAGAGTTGACCCACAGCACCTGGTGCTGAATTCCTGAAGCCCGTCTTTGGGGGCAGCCTCCATACCCTGAGGCCTGTGTGGAAGGCTGCTGGGTCCAGACCAGGAAGGGGCCTGCACCGGCCAGCACCTAGAAACGTCCTCTTTGTGAAAATGTATCAAAGCAACCCCAAGGGATAAAAGCAGCTGGTGACGTGTCTATAAAGTGGCTGAAAGTAAGCAGAGTTGGTGTTTTCACTGTCTTACAGGCAGTCCAGAGCTACCGTCTAGTGAACCCTCCTGTCTTTACTTGGCCCTTAGCATTCCCCAACTAGCAATTCCAAAGTGCTCTTAAGATGACCTGCGCGGGTCTAAAATGATGCCGAAAGGGCCCCGGAGTACTGGGTTATTTCAAACTGCTTTTCAAAAGGAGCCTAAGCCCAAAGCGTCGGGCCTGCCCGGGCAGGGAGAGCTTGGCCCTTCTCGGGCCTCAGGAGCACTTCCCAAGGGGCCAGGGCTCTGGTCCCCAGCGTCTTGAGTCACCCCCACCCCCACCCCGGGTCCTGGGAGGTCGGGGGCGGGCACGGGGCGGGGCGCGGCGGGGGCTCCGCCCCGGGGCGGGGCGCGGCGCGGCACGCTCCCTCGGGGTCTCAGCGGGCGGGCACTCGGGCGGCCGCGGCGCGATGGAGGCGCCGGCCGAGTTGCTGGCCGCGCTGCCCGCGCTGGCCACCGCGCTGGCGCTGCTGCTTGCCTGGCTGCTGGTGAGGCGCGGGGCGGCCGCGAGCCCCGACACCCCGGAGCCCGCGCCCCCGGAGTCCACGACCCCGGCCGAGGCAAGCGGGACGCCCGCGCCGCTCGGCCCCTGCGCGGAGGAGCCGGCGGCCGCGCCCGAGGGGCCGGGGGAGCCCACGCCGCCGGACGAATCCGCGCCGCCGGAAGAGTCCGCGGCGGCGCCGGCGGAGGCGGAGGAGCAGGCCGCCGAGGAGAGGCAGGTACGGACCCGCCCTCCCGGGCGCCCCTTCCCACTCTGGGGCCAGGTATCCTCCGCGGCTCGGCGCCCCCTGGCGCCCCCCGGCAGAGTCGAGAACCGGGCCACCAGTCTTGGGCCGGGCTGCCTCATGGAGGGCAGGAGCCCGCGGACGGCAGGAAGGGAAGGTCCCGGCGTGCAGACTCACCGCCCTCCCCCGAAGTGTCGCCGAGCCTGTCGGAGTTGTGTTTTGTCGCCTGGCTGGCTTTCCTCTTCTTGGCCTCTCTTCCCCCGGCACGGGTCGTAACCCCACTCCCCACCCCTCACCCACCAGCCCACGGGTTCCCAAATCCACGTGCATGTGGCTTGTTTCAAGGGCTGCAATGACAGTTGTCTTGATAGTGGAAAATATAATACTTAAAGAAAAGAAAGAAAAAAGGAAAGCTGCCTTTTCCTTTTAGGCTAATTTGAAATCCAGATTCCTGAGTCATTTATGTGTGAAACCCATTGGGTGGGACTGAAAGAAAGGCACCGGACAATTGCAGTCCTTTTTATTGCCGTTTCCAAACTGCACGGTGCTTTGCACACTCCCCCAGGGGCTGCAGATCAGTCGGGCCAGCGTGCAGTGAGGAAGCAGGATAAGGCCCTCCTGCGGCACAGCTGAGCCCCCCAAAGCCGCCCTCCTGCTTCTGCAGTCCGGCAGCTCTGTCCTGACCCCGCGGCCGTCGTCTTGCTTCAGGATATCCAGAGGGGCATCTGATGGCTTGTGGGCACTCCTCTGCCCAGCCCGATACACTTTTTCCGACGTATCTCTTTAGATTGGAAGCCTAGTTGCCGGGCGTGAAGCCACGCGCCTTCCCAGGACTTCAGCACCCTTGGCCCTTCCAGGCTGCCAGCAAGGGTCCAGAGCCTGATCAGGACGCCTTGTTCTGACTCCTGAGCTCCCTTTCTTGGAAGGGAGGATGGCCAGGACGGTCAAAACCGTGAGCAAGCTGCTTTGGTGCGTTGTGAGCATGTCTGCAGCGCCCACTCTGAATTTTGCTGGACACAATGGTTTATACTGGAGAGAACCCTTTCGGGGAGGAGGAAGCAGCAAGGCTGGGCGGAGGCATTTCTCTTTGCTGAGTAATTGTTCCAGACCCCCTGTGAGCAGGCGCTTTGCTTGACAAGAGGGTGACTAATTGTGTCAGAGTGTATTCTAACCAGCCTGAGAGCTGCTGTATTCATCCCAGGGAGCACCGAGGCCCTGCGGTTCTTGCTGACCTCACCTGTGGTGATGGCAGGTGGGGTTTGGACGTGTGCTGATGTGTTAGGTTTGCTCCCATATTTAGGATTCTCTTGGGAACAGGGGAGGTATAGGGGCTATTCCCAGGCTGCCACTTGCTCTCAGTCAGCCCTGCTCCTAGAGTTAACACAGTGGCCCCTTTTCACCCAGAGGCAGCTTCTGGACTGAAGTTTAAAATGTTCTTTAGGGAATTCCCTGGCAGTCCAGTGGTTAAGGCTCCACGCTTCCACTGCAGGGGCCCAGGTTCGATCCCTGGTCGGGGAACTAAAATCCCGCATGCCGCATGTCGCGGCCAAAAATAAATGAATGAATAAATAAATAAATAAATAAATAAATAAATAAATAAATAAATAAAATGTCCTTTAGTGGTGCTCAGTCATCTCGATCCTCTGGGTTACAGCACTTCTGAAAGAACTTTCTACAAGGCCTCTAAGGCTCTCGGCAATATGATATCTATGTAACGGGTTTAGTGGTTTTTTAAAAAGCAGCCCTGGTTTGCCTCTGGCTGGGAGAAAGCAGGTCTGGTGAGGGCGAGTCGGGGCTTCGAAGGACAGGTCTGGTGAGGGCGAGTGGGGGCTTCGAAGGACAAGGCATGTTACAGAGGGTCGTGTGGTGGACACAGCCTCGGAGCCGGTGTGCTGCCAGAGCAGATGACTGTGACAGTTGAGGCTTGTGCGTCCCTCCTTCCTCTCCACAGCCTGTCCTGACATGATCCACCCAACGGGAGAATTAAGTTTAAGTCCATTTCCTCCTTTGGAGGTCTCGCCCTTCCCTTTTGGGTTCAGGTCTCCAGCCCTCTCTGAGCTAGCAAGCCCCCGTCGACTCCAGCTGTGCACAAGGCCCTGGGCCAGGTGCTGGGGGACACAAATATCCACTGTTACCCACTCCCCCGCCTTCCCGGTGGTGGGATTACCCTGAAAGGAGCTGCTAGACATTGTCTGGAAATGGACTTGGGCATTTTCGAGAGCAGGTCCCACTGCTTTCTTCTGATGATCACACTGCCCAATCCTAGAGAGCAGACCGGAAGGCCCACTGGGGAAAAATAACTCAAGTCTGGGTTTGGGGAAGCAGCAGGGACGCCGTCAGCCAGCCTCTCACTAAGTCAGCAGTGGGAGTGGGGGAGGAGGGAGAGCGGAAAGGCACAGCCCCAGCCCCGGGAGAGGGGCACTTAACTCACCTCTCCCCTCCCCGCTGCATTTTCCATTCTAATCCAATCGCCTTCCTTCCTGGCGAGGCCTGGGAGGCCTGAGGCAGCTGCTGCCCATGCTCACAAAGCTGATTATTGAGAAGGATCCAGAGCCCAGGGAAGCAGTCTTCCGCTGCGGCTGTGGGTCATGGGGAAGCGTCCCCTCGGTGCAGGAGAACCAAGTCGCATGAAGGCCCTCCATGGGCTGGGAGGCTGAAGTAGGACTGAAGAAATGCAGGCAGAGCAGCCAGGGCAGGGTTGTATTATGAAACCTCTTGTCATTTCTCTCTGAGGGATTAGTGTGGGAGCGGGCAGGGGAGGGGGTGGGCATGCCCCACCCTCACGAAGAATTATGGAGAACAACGTCAAAAACAGGAGCTGGTCCCCTTTAAGCCCAGGAAACAGTGCTTTTTGGGTGCTGAGGTATAGGTTAGGATTTTAGGATTTGCAGGCCTCTTACCTAACGGAGATGTGGATTCTAGCAAGGCTGTGTTGTAGGATACCAAACAGTGGTCACGGGCAAAGGGTCAAGTGTCATTCAGTAGTACTAGAGTCAGATCTCTCTGTCTGTGCCAGGACTCAGACATCCTGGTCCTCGGGCCCTCAGTCTACTCAGAAACGGAGTAGGGACTTCCTATAAGGCAGCTGGCCAATGTCGCAGGCAGGGAGACTGTTCGAGATTGAAGGAGACTAAAGAGACAGGAAAGACAAATGAAATGCCTGATCATTGATTGGATTCTGGATTTGGGGTGGGGGGGGGGTGGAGCGGGGGTGTGGGGAGCTATAAAGAATATTTGGGGGACTTCCCAGGTGGTCCAGTGGTTAAGACTTCGCCTTCCAATGCAGGGGGTGCAGGTTCCATCCCTGGTCGGGGAGCTGAGATCCCACATGCCTGGCGGCCAAAAAACCAAAACATAAAACAGGAGCAATATTGTAACAAACTTAATAAGACTTTAAAAAACAAAAAAGAATATTTTGGAGATAACTGGATCATGTGTCAATTGAATGGTTTATCAGATCATTTTGTTGTATCAATGCTCACTTACTTGAGTGTGATGCCTGCATTTCGATCATGGAGGAAAATGTCCTTGTTCTTAGGAAGATGCATGCTGAAACATTTAGGGATAAACCTGTCATGATTCAAATAGTCCCACACACAGGCACACAAATCATGGGTGTGTATGGAGAGCGAGTACAACGATGGGTGGAAAAATGGTAAGGATTGGTGAATCTAGGTGAAAAGGCATATGAGTGTTCATTGTATTATTCTGTCAACTTCTCTGTAGGTTTGGAATTTTCCAACATACAATGTCAGGAAAAAGGAACCCAGTGGGGAATTTCTCAGGAAGGGGCTTGGTTTTTCGGGTACTCTAGGGGTGCTGGTCTAATTGAGCTGCACAGCCTCTGTCTGTCTGCAGCTGGGCCCTGGTTCACCTTATCTGAAGTTATCTTGCTGTTAGGTCCATCTTGTCACCAGCCTTGTCACCGCAGGCCTGCCCCGCGGGAGCTGCAGAGCCCCTAGCCCTCCCAGAATGATCAAGAAGCAGGTAAATCCCATCCCCCATCGTCTGTCCTGAGCTTCGTTTTTTTTTTTTTCTTTATTTTATTTTCATTTTTTTCTTTTTTGTGTCCTGACCTTCGTGATGTCAGCATGACTCCACTTCTCTGTTCTCTTAACAGAAGCCAGTTTAGCGGAGGCTAACAGATATCTGACAGTTGTTCACACCACTTTTAGTCCGCTCGGGCTGCTATAACAAAGTACCGTAGATTGACTGGTTGAAACAACAGACATTTATTTCTCCCAGTTCTGGAGGCTGAGAGTCCAAGATCAAGGTACTGGCAGATTCGGTTCCTGGTGAGAACCCACTTCCCAGGCAGCTGACAGCTGCCTTTTTGCTGTGTCCTCACACAGCACAGAGGACACTCTGGTGTCTTGCTCTTCTTATAAGGGCCCTAACCTCATCACGGGGGCCCCCACTGTCATGACCTCATTAAACCTAATTGCCTCCCCTAGGTCCCACCTCCAAGTACCATCACATTGGGGGTTCAGCATATGAATTCTGGGGGATACAAGCAGTCTGTATCAGATCTAGTGATTTTCTGGGGGGGGGGTGGGAAACAAATAATCCAAATGTCCATTAATTAGGACATTTGATTAGTAAGCAAATTGGTAGAAATAAGTAAGGAAAAAAGCTGAACACAAAACAGGAATAATGTCTTCACAATCATCACAATGATGTACATCAACTAAACAAGATGACGCAGAGGGCTGTAAGCAGAGTTCAACGTTTAGAACTGCAAGAGAGTATGTTTTGTGAAGTTCTTTAAGCTCATAAGTTTTTTTCATATGAGAAAGAAGTTGGGGCTTTCCTAATAGCTAAATTTTGTTCATTCTTTCAGAGACAGTCTTGTTTGCACATAGAAAATGTAGCTGTCAGAATTTTTCTACTTAGTGGGAAGACGTAAACTCCTAAAGAACATACCTTAAGAAGAAAGCTGTCTGCCTTCAGAGAGTTAGAAATAAAACATTGAGCGTGTTCACTTTTAGACAGTTTCTTTTTTGTAGTCTTTTCCTTCCCAGACCATCGGCCCAAACCACAGCGTGGGAGGGGTGAGACCAACTTAGACCCTTGGTGGACGTTCTGTTTGAGAAATGCCAAGTCCCTGGTAGCCAGAGCATTTCTGGAACAACCTGAGTCTGACTGCACTTGGTTAAGGACAGATAAATGGAAGAGGGGTCCAGAAACCTCCTCCTATCAGGCCCTGATGCACAGACAGAGCTGTTGGCTGCCATTCTGATTGCCTGCTGCCTGATCAGAACCAAAACAGGAGGCCTGGGATGCTAATAGCAATCATTCCTTCTCTCTTGCCAGGGAGGTGGGCGCATCGGTCACTTTCTCCTGGCCAAGGTGGCTAAAGAATAGCTAATGAGATTAAATAGCCTGAAGGAAGCCCAGTGCAAGAATTCATGGAACTTGCTTATCTAATATTTTTGCCTCTGAATAGCCTTAGGACTTGGGGAAGTCACTTAACCTTGCAGACTTCCCATTACAAAATGAAGGGGTTGAACTAAAATGATGTCTGATACCTCTGTAACAATCTGGGGTTGTCTGCTTTCTGGTCATCAGCTCTTGTTTCATGGCCTGGGTAGAGTGTGTGTGCGCGCACGCTCGTGTTTTTTTTGTTTTTTTTTCTTTGTGTGTTTGTTTTGGCTGCGTTGGGTCTTCATTGCTGCGCACAGGCTTTCTCTAGTTCTGGCGAGCAGGGGCTACTCTTCATTGTGGTGCATGGGCTTATCATTGCGGTGGCTTCTCTCATTGCGGAGCACGGGCTCTAGGCTTGTGGGCTTCAGTAGTTGTGGCACGCGGGCTCAGTAGTTGTGGCTCGTGGGCCCTAGAGTGCAGGCTCGGTAGTTGTGGCACATGGGCTTAGTTGCTCCGCGGCATGTAGGATCTTCCCAGACCAGGGATAGAACCTGTGTCCCCTGCACTGGCAGGCGGATTCTTAACCACTGTGCTGCCAGGAAAGTCCGTGCTCGTGTTTAATATTTTCAAGTTAGAAATCCTTGCAGACATTGCTAACCCTCTGGACAGTCTGGTTGAGACAACCCTGGGCTTGGTCTCAGCAAGGGCCTAATTCTGTGACCTTGGTATTAATACTCTTTCTCCCGGCCAGATTCTTCCTTGCTGAAGGCTCAGAGTCTGAGATCAACCTCAAGACAAGAAAATACCTCTGGCCCAGTGGCCTCCTATGAAGATCAGTAAACCTACTCCAGGGTCAGACCATTCTTTGTCTTTATTCCTCATGATCTAAAACTGGTTTCCCTTCCTTGGGTGGAGGCCTCCTCAAGAGATCTTAAATGCTGGCCACCTACATTCTGTTGTTGCCCTTGGAGTTAGTCATGGTCAAAATTCTTCAGCCTGGCTTTCCCCAACACAATGATTTCACTTCTTCTGACTCTCTCAGATCTGATTTGGTCAGTCCTTTAGTTTTCTTCCCTGTCCTTGACCTTCTCTATTAATCCCGAAATGTACAGACTAGAATTCAACCTAATACTCACTGATTGAGGGTCTGGTAGATGCCTGATTGCTGCTTCAGGGTATTTTTTTTTAATGAAGCTTTTGATGTCCTAAATCCGATTTATAGGAACAGTGCCAAAAACTGTTAATCTGATAGGATTGAATCTGGCAGGCTGATGTCTGAGCCAGACAGAGTGTGTTTGGGGCTTGTGAACGTGCCCTGGTTGGGATCTGAGGTCAGAGTCTGGGACGGTCCCTTTGGTCTGGATGTTTGGATACACTGCCCTACAGACTGGCTCCGGGCTTCCCTGGTGGCACAGTGGTTGAGAATCTGCCTGCCAATGCAGGGGACAAGGGTTCGAGCCCTGGTCTGGGAAGATCCCACATGCCGTGGAGCAACTGGGCCCGTGAGCCACAACTACTGAGCCTGCGCGTCTGGAGCCTGTGCTCCGCAACAAGAGAGGCCGTGACAGTGAGAGGTCTGCGCACCGCGATGAAGAGCGGCCCCCGCTCGCGGCAACTAGAGAAAGCCCTCCCACAGAAACGAAGACCCAACACAGCCAAAGATAAATAAATAAATAAAATTTTAAGACTGGCTCCTCATGCCCTGGGGCAGTGTGCAGCTCCTAAATCTCTCTCTCTTTCTCCCTCTCCCCACAACCCTGCCCCTCGAGTCAGCGGCTTAGCAGATACTCTCCTTTGCTCTTTGCTAGAAAAGCTCCTGCCCATGATGTCAAGTGGAGCACGTACATCAGGGCCTGGACCACCATCGCCATCTCCCAGAATACACTGGCCACGATCGGCCTCCTGGTCTATGGCTGATGGTGCCCAAATGTATATGCCCAGCCCAGCACCGTCCCAGCTGCCTCCCGGACACCTCCCCTCCGTTGTCTAATGAGCACCGCAGACAGTCATGTCTGATAAGGGTGCGTCCCCTCCGTTGTCTAATGAGCACCGCAGACAGTCATGTCTGATAAGGGTGCCTCATTTCTGTCCCCCTGGCATGCCCTGCACCTCCTCCCCAAGCCCAGTGATCTTCATCCCATGGAGAGTTCTAGCACCACTCCCCCAGCTGCTCAGACCAAGAGCCCACGTGTCTTCCTGGTTTTTTCTTTTCCCTCTCCCGCCCACCCGCCGTCACTCCATCAGCCCGTCCTGTCACCCGTGTCTCCAGAAGGCCTCCTGCCTGCTGCCACGTCTGCCCATCTTTCTGGCCACCGCTCCAGCCCAGGGCTCAGCTGGCTGTTCAGTAACCTCCCAAGCCGTCTCCCTGCCTCCAGTGTGTACCCCACCCAAGCCCCACCCCGCAACCAGCGTGCTGTCTGTAATATAGAAGCCTCATCTCCTGTTCTCCTGCTTACAGCCCCCAGTGCCTTCCATCGCTCACAGAATAAACTCCGGGCTCTTACCAGGGCCCCTGAGGCCCAGCAGGACCCTGGGCCTGCCCCTCTGCCTCTTCTCCCAGCTGCCCCGCCCCCTCCGCTCAGTGCCCCCCCACACACACACGCCAGGCCTGGCGCTGCCCCTCCCTTGCCTGGCAGACTCTCCCCAGCCTAGATCTTCACAGATTGCTCCTCCTCCCCTTTTTAAGTCTCTGTGTCCTTGGCCACCTTGGCGGATATAAATTCCCCCCAGTACATCGTCCCATCCGGCTGGCTTCCTTCTCAGCACTCAGTACGGGCTGAGATCATCTTTTATTTTAGCCTGCATTGTCTGCCGCAGTGGAATGTCAGCACATGAGAACAGGGTCCTTGCGTGCCACGTTCATGGCCACGTCCCCAGCTCCTACAACAGGCCCGGCGGACAAGCGGCACCCAAAAAGAGCTTGCTGAATGAATAAGCTGCAATGACAACAAAAAGGAAAGAAAACTCTGTTGGTTCCTGCCGAAAGGCAGGTGCTGCCTCCTCGTAGGACTGCCCTGGGCAGCAGGAGTCTTATTTCTCTTCACGCCCAGGCCTCTAGCCTAGGGCCTTGCCTGTCGCCTGCCTGCAGTGCATCCCTAGAACTGTGTATTATGCCCCGGAGAGGCAGACGGCTCTGTAAGGTAGTCATCTCTCCAATGCGAGACGTGTTCAAACAGACTGGATAACTAGCAATTCATCAAAGGTTTTATCAACTGGAGTTTTGTACTGGGTAGAAGCCATGTTAGATCAGTGGCTTTCTAACATTTTTTAATGCCCCGGATACCTTTTTCCCTCTTTAATCTTATAGGGGAGGAAGCCCAGTGCACAGCGGAAAAGCGGAACTGCTCTGGGTGAGGGTCTCCGCCCCTCCCCCTCCTCCTCACAGTGGTCCCCGCAGCCCCTCCACTCAGCTCCAGGGCTCTGCCGACCGCGGGTAGAATAATAACATGAGCTCAAGACTGTCCAGGTCAGATCCTGTGATCTCGGAGGACCCCATCCAGACAGGAAGGAGAGGGGCTCAGGGGTGAACAGCCAAGGACAGAGCCTGTGCCCGAGGCTGTGGTCCCAAGGATGACCCTACGTTCCAGCCCGCTCCCGCACCCCATGGCACGCGTGGTGGGTGGGAGAGGACGGCGCTTGCCAGTAAGCCCTTAGAAACTGACCTCCCTGAGTCTGGAAGCAGGAGAGCTTCGAAAGCCAGGGGTTGTTTGGATTGAACGTGGCAACCGTCATTATGGGGCTTTGGCAGGAAGAGCGTCGTGAAGTCAGCGTTTTAAGCTGTCCTCAGAGCAGATGATTGGCGGAGAGTGGAGTCGAGGACACCGTGCCTGTGAAGGCACTGAGTGATTGAGACAGGAGTGGGGAGAACGAGGGGGCGGATCCTAGGTGGCTCTCAAAGGCGGGGAGAGTCCAGAAGTCGGAATAGAAAGGAAACAGCAGGAAATTCCCTGGCGGTCCAGTGGTTAGGACTCCACACTTCCACTGCAGCGAGCTCGGGTTCAGCCCTTGGTCAGGGACCTTAGATCCCGCATGCCGTGTGGCATGGACAAAAGAAAAAAAAAGTCAACATTCCCAAGCCGTGATAGAGTGTCAAGACGCTGTGACTGCAGGGATAAAATGGACACGTTGAGGGGGCCAGTTTGGGACAAGAAGACTTCAGTTTCTTGTCACAGGGGACGTGCCTTGTCCAGCTGCACGTGTGGGTTTAGAGAGCTGGCCTGAGCGGCCTCAGCCTGGAGCGAGGGTGGCTGAGTTGTTTTGATGGTGCGGGCGGAGAGAGCGGCCTGGTCGTGACCTCCGCTGGCCCGTCCTCCCCACCCCGAGCCGGCGCCCCGGGGACTGGCGCCGGCTCTGCTCGCCCCACAGCCGACGTTCCCCTCTGAATGCGGAGGATGAACAGCCTGACTGCCTGATGGAATCCTTCTGGAAGGAGTGCCAGCCATGTCCCGCCCGCTCCCGCCTGAGTGGGAGCCTGGAAGCAGCCCTTGCGCCAGGAAACCCTCTCCGGAGAAGGAGGGGTCAGTTGGCCCGACCCAGGCTGCGGGGCAGCGCACAGGGAATGCTGCGGCCCCCGGAGAGCTTCCTGTTATCTCTGTCATTGCCTCCTACAGGGGGAGGGAGGGACAGGCCGGCCTCCCCCTTCTGCCTGCCTGGTGGAGCTGTGATCCTCCCTGTCTAAAACCAGTCCGGACTAACTGGGGGGCGGGGGGGTTGGTGCAGCCACAGCAGAAGGCAGCTCAGGTGGCTGGTCACAGGGTCCAGCAGACCCTATTTGCAGGACTCCAGGGCAGGCCCATCTCTTTAGGCAGACAGACAGACAGACAGACAGAGAGCTGTCTCTCTGCCTCTATCTCCCCCCATCTCTGCTCTACTTCAGCCTGTGTATCGGGCCTGGATCAGCCAGGGCAGCCATAAGTGGCGATGTGCTGCCTGTCAGCTATGCATGTGGCCCCTGGGGCCTCTGAGAAGCCTCCTTCCAAGCCCCTGTGTGCCCTACAGCCCCCTCCCATCCCCTCCGCCACCCATCCCCTCTTGGCCTCTGGGGGACTCTGGTCTTGGGCTCCTGGCCTTGGAGAGGCTGTCAGGAGGCCCTCCCTCCACCTGCTTACATTGGAGGAAAAGCTGAATTAGAAAAGTAGCCCAGAACATGTGAAGTTAGAACTAGTCTCTAACCTGCTGAGACGCTGGTCACTGAGCTGACCGGGGCGGGGTCTCCATCCCGGGCCTGCTCTGGGGACCAGCCAGGATGACACCAGCTGTCCATCTCAGAGGGTGTCACCAATTCACAGTTTTCATTAAATTGATTTACTTTCATTAGCACTTGGGGTATTCGTCTGCTAGGGCTGCCATAACAAAGTACCACAGACTGGGTGGCTTAAACAACAGAAATGTATTTTCTCCAGAACTGTGAGGTCAAGGTGTCGGGGGTCTGGTCTCTCCTGAGGCCTCTCTCCTTGGTTGCACATGCTGCCTTCTTGCTGGGTCCTCACGTGGTTTTTCCTCTGTGTGCAGGCTTCCCTGCTGTCTCTCCATGTGTCCACATTTCCTCTTATAAGGACACCAGTCAGATTGGATTAGTACCCACCCTAATAACCTCACTGAACTTACCTCTTTGTAGACCCTCTCTCCAGATACAGTCATAGTCTGGGGTACTGAGGGTTCGGACCTCAACATATGAATTTGGGGAAGGACACAATGCAGCCCTTAAGGCATGGGTACCGTGCAACGTTCTCAGGACCAAGGGCATGGACCAGAAATCAACAGTGGTGATGGCCTCTTGTGAGATCTGTAGTCAGCGCTCTGAGCAGCTGCTGGGTGCATCCTGCCTCCAGGCCTGGTCCTGGCCGAGCTGTGGGGCACGGCTGCCCCACTGGCCACAGGAGAGCAAGCCCCAGAGTGGGACTCAGACCCTGAGAGCCCTGAGGGGTCGCCTTGGGCCTTTGAGACTCATTCGGCAAAGACAGAGCTGAGGGCCCAATTCCTTTAGCCTCTCGGGGGTTCAGGCCCTTACATCTCTCAGCTGCGCTTTGAACACCCCCCTCACCTGTGCTTTGAACCTTCCTGCCTCCTGTCTTGCCAGTGCATCCCCACATACTCTCCCAAATGCAGCTCTCATCCTGTTTCTCCTCACTTTGAAGCTTCCAGTCGCCCCTCAGTGCCTTGTCCTATATAAGTTCTCTAGTCCGGGCTCTGCATTCCTGGCCTCCCACCCCCTCCCTGCAGTCACACCAAACTCCAAGGAGTCACTGGAAAAGCCGGGATGTTCCAGGCCTGGCCAGCTCTTCTCAGACCCAGCTCAGGATTCTCGTCCCTTCCAAGGCCTCCCCTGCGCCCCTCAGGCTCAGCTGAGCTCCCCTCCTTAGGGCCCCCCACCATCGTGTTGCTTGAATGCATAAGGTATGTACCTGCCAAAGCAGAACTTAAAGATGGGATGTGTTGCGAGCAGGTACGCAGGTAAAATCCTTTATCTTTTGGCCGCACTGTGCAGCTTGCGGGATCTTAGTTCCCCAACCAGGGATGGAACCTGGGCCCCAGCAGTGAGAGCGCCAAGTCCTAACCACTGGACCGCCAGGGAGTTCCCAGTAAAGTCCTTACGGACTGCTCTTCCAGACAAAGGTTTCGACAGAGCGGTTCCAGCATTTTGCACACGGTCTCCCTTTATTCTTTTCCTTTGCTGTCGTGCACGCAGCTCACCATCTTGAAGCAGAGAGCACTACTGGACTGAGGCTAAAGAGTCCCAGCCTCCAGGAGGGTTTCCGTCCTTGTCTCAAGTCGCTCTTACACACTTTTTATAAAACAAGGGCAAAATGCAATAAAGAGTGATTTTTTTACTTTTTTTTTTTTTTTTAAATAATGGAAGGCTTTCCATTCTTATGATGTTGTCTAGAAGACCAGTAAGTAACCCAGATAAATGTGAGGCCTTGGGCACCACCCTGGAGCAGCCCCCCCCCCCCACCACCACTGCTGTGCAGCTGGTATTTGACAGAGGCAAGAGCCTCCTGGCAGAACGTGAGATGTTCTGGGCTTGCGGAGTGGGATGTGAGTAGACAGTGGCCGTGGTCAGGACTCTGGCTGTCGGTGACAGAAACTGGGCTCAGGTGAGCTTCCGCAGAACCAGGATTTGAGTCGCTCACGTACAGGGGAGGCAGGGGTGGAAAGCCAGGGACTCCGCACCCCGGTGACCCTGGGCAGCTCCCGAGCTCCCAGTTCTGGGACCAGAGGTCCCTTGTGCCCAAGCAGAAGTTGGGCCGTGGGTCACATCCGCCTGCCCTGCCCATCGTGGTGTGTGTGGGGGGTGGGGTCTGACTGCCCGACTGGCAGTTCCCACCAGGACCACAGGCTTCAAAGGGCATCTTCTGAAAGAAGGGGGTTTCTGTTCAGACAGAAAACAGTAAATGGCCGATTCAGCAATGTTTTCCAAAATTCATGAAGTCTCAAATAAGAAATCTATTTGAATGGCATCCCTGTCTGTAAAGTCACAGAAGTTTTATAAAACGGTATCTACATCAACCACACACACACCACTATTTATCTTTAATTTCATATTGGGATACAGGGTCACCCCCAAAGTCTTAGTGTAGTTTTAAGTCTTAATAACTGAAGAAGTGTAAATGCTACAAACCTACAAAATACATCAGTTGAGTATTTACTTATTTAAATTCCTTTTATACTTAGTTTCCTGACATTTGAATGCTGTGTTTTTCATTTTAAGTCTTTGTGAGTGCCGGAATCTGGACGGACGAGCAGGTAGAGGAGTCCTCTCCTGTGGGCGCCTCAGATACCTGGTCGACTTCCCTTGCGGTCACGTCCAGACTGTCACGTGTGCCTCCAGTGCTCATCCGATCACAAGGCTGGACTCACAAAGGCAGTCCCTTTAGCCACTGACCATCCGCCCGTGAGTCGTTTTCCAAAGTCTGAAAATCAGCTAGAGCCACTGGACGGGGGTGTTATACGGATCTGGATAAGAAACGTCAACATATTTAAAATGTAGATAACTAACCTTTCAAATGTCATTTTTTGGTATGTTGGGAGCATTTATGCTTCTGAAGTTATTAAATCTTAAAATCACACTAAGACGTTGGCTGCACAATTTTTAAATACTAGTAGCAACCTCTAAATTGCTTTCGTGACCCACCGATGGGTCATAACCAGTTTAAAAAGTACCACACTTCCAAAGTCAAGTGCACAATCCAAATGTAGACCAGCCTCTCCCCAGGGGGGTGTCGGCAGGTCAACTGATGCCATGTCCCTTTGGGATAAAGAGGTCTGCCTTGGTTCTTGAATTTACCATCCTGGGTGGCAATTATCTGGGTATATGTCTTTCCTACCGGACTGTGAGTTCCTCCACGAAGGGGCTGTGCTTGCTTTCTTGTTGTTTTTCCTTTAGCCTTTGTGTCCCTCGAACATAGTAGGAGAATTGGCCTACTCTCTAGTCTTGGTGTTGGGCTTATTTCTGGGCTCCAGCCCTGATTAATCCGTTTTTCTTTCTGTGTTTTTTCTTTCTTTTTTTAAAGAAAAATACATATAGTAGCGCCAAGCTCGCTGTTCAGAGATCCCTGTGTAGCATTTTAAAAATGCAATTCATGCCTATTATTAGAAAATCCAAATTATACTGAAATATGTAAGATGGAGAGGAAAGGCCGCCCCTAACCAGCTCCTCTCCCCAAAGGCGGTCGCTGTTACCGGTGTCTTGCGTGTCCTTCTAGAAAACGTTTTCTCCGCATTTATGAGCATATATGTGCACTTCTGTTTTGACATGCACACCAAGAATGTTGCACTCTTCACTCTGTGCTGCTTCTTGCTTCTCCCTTTGGTAATGTATCTCGATGCGCTTTTCACATCTGTACGTTTCGTCGCCTCCTTTTTAATTTTTTTTAAAATTTTTTTAATTTTTATTTTTCTGGCTGTGCCGCGCGGCATGTGGGATCTTAGTTCCCTGACCGGGGATCGAACCCGTGCCCCCTGCAGTGGAAGCGTGGAGTCCTAACCACCGGACCGCCAGGGAAGTCCCCAGTCACCTCCTGTTTAAGGCAGTGTTGCACAGTATATGCATGCACTGTAATATATTTAAGCTGTTAATATTTTGGTGAACATATCGACCAAACTGTTTAACTATAATATACTTTACTATATTTAACTCCATGGATGAACATTTAGTTGTTCCCAGTTTTGTCTTGTTCTCCCCTGCACCCAGAGTCCTCGTATAAAAACCCGGATAGATGGTTTTCCAGTCCAGAACAGATTCCTAGAACTGGGTTTGCTGAGTCAAGGGGGTGTCTCCTTGGTCCCCCAAAGAGGCCTGCCTTCCCCTGCAGCCACAAAGACGCTCTGCTGGGCAAAATCCCGGAGGCGTCTGGACACCGGAGCCCCAGGTGCTGGCCAGCACTCAGGGCAGCGTGCCTCACATCAGATGGTGCTGAGCCTGATGTAAACTGCTAAGTGGAGAAGAGCCAGCTCCTGCCTCCGGCCCTGCTCCTCCCGGCGGCATCTTGTGGGGTCCAGCGAGAGAGAAAGTCACAACAAGGGACTCGAGGCCCTTTGGGTTTGCCACTTATGACCGGCTCTTGGGCTTTTGTGCAAACTTTGCCTCCCAGCTTAGCTCTCTCTGATTTGTTGGGGCGCCTGCCTGCCCGGCTTGCTGAGGCTGCAAACCGCTGGACCCCCGGGCCGGGAGCCTGAAGGCCTGGGTTTGGATTAGTCCCCCGCGCTGCCTCGGCCCCTGTGGGGCAGCTCATTCACGTCTGGGCTCCCCTCTCCTGAACCTGCCGGCTCTGCCTTGTCTGCCGCTGGGCTTCCTCGGGCCGCAGGTCCCCTGGCCCTTCAGTCCCTGCACCTCCCTGTCATCCTCCAACATTCCTGCAAGTTGAAGTCACTCCTGCCTTCCACCGAGGCCATCCCGGGACATTCCTTCCAGCCTTCTGTTTATTTTGTCCGTGTGCGTGGGAGAGAACCAGGCTGAGGGAGGTGGAGCTCCCATTTTGGGAAAATGGACCCTGAAATGGTCAGGGATGGAAACAATGTTAAAGGAATCAGAGATGGAGCCTGTGACCACAAACGCAGCTTCTCTGTGACACCCAGCCCAGCCCGGACCCCAGAGAAGCCGCCAGCTTTCCTCTCGTGCCTTTTGTTCTACTCACTACAGCCAGGAGTGGGAGTCGCCAAGTCCACTTATCAAAGTGGCATCCACCACTTGACCAGCACCCACCTGGAAAAGGCAAAGGGACCGAGGTGCAAAGGTCAAAAATTCAGGCACTGACGTCCCTGTTTCCTTTTTTGCTTGTTTGTACGTTTTGGCCGCACCGCATGGCCTGCGGGATCTTAGTTCCCTGACCAGGGCTTGAATCTGAGCCCACGGCAGTGAAAGCGCCGAGTCCTAACCACCGGACCACCAGGGAGTTCCCGCTGGTGTCCCTGTTTCCACCTGCTGTTGACCGTGGCCCCCACTCAGGACAACGCGGGCGCTGTGAGTGGTCAGGCCGGCCCTGGGCGGCCCCTTCCTCTCCCCGCGACGCCCTGTCCGCCAGTGCCCCATCTCCCCGAGGCGGTCACCCGCTGCCGGTCCCCAAGCACATCTATCCTAAGAGCAGACCCAGGGGTCAGGTTGCTTTGACCGAGGGGTCAAACCCTGAATGACAGTATCAAAGAGTAAATCAGGTGCCCAGGCGCTGACCCCTCTCCTTGTCTTGCAGGAAGAGGAGCAGGAGCTGGATGGCGTGGAGGGTCCACCCCTGGCAGGGCCTGAGGAAGAAGACGGTGAGTGGGACCCGCACATCACTGCCCGCTGAGGCCAGCCTTATCGTGTCTGGCTGTGGAGGCTAGGCTGTGCCGTGGCCCTTTGGATTCCCCAGCTGAGGATTTGAGTGGCAGGATGAGGGGAGTGGATGGAGGGGGAGAGGATGGAGGAGAGGGGCTGAGAAGCCGTGTCTGGTGCAACCCAGAGGACACTGAGGCTGGAGCCCACTCCTCTCTGACCCCCTGCCTTCCTGGCACCCATCTCCCTGACCACCTACTTTGCTCTTTTGTGTGTTTTTTTTGGCTGCACTGTGTGGCATGCGGGATCTTAGTTCCCCGACCAGGGATCGAACCCGAATCAGCGCCCCCTGCAGTGGAAGCGCGGAGTCTTAGCCACTGGACCACCAGGGAAGTCCCTGCTTTGCTCTTTTGGCCTTTGCTTTTCCATTTATACAATGTGAGTTGTCCCCAAATACAGGTGGCCCATCACTGACCTTCTGTCTCCTGCAGTGCCTCTTAACTCCTTTCTCGTCCCCGTCCCTGATTTGCACATTTCACATTTCTCTCCAAATACCTCGGACCTATTTTATGGAGACTAAAGCCACTTACAGGGCCGCCTCCCAGCGTTCTGCAGGTTAAAGTCCCCCAGAGAGGAAACGCCTGATTCCCAAGCAGCTCTAGCTGACTAGCCAGACCTGCGTGGCCGTCAGGTTCCAGGCAGCTAGGGGAAGAGAAGGGGAGTGACCGGGAGCATTGAGCAATTTGGACTTGACCGGGTAGAAGGTAGTGTGTTTGCTCTGGCCACCCACGGGGACCAGCGCCCCAGTTAGACAGGACCAGACGCGGTGTGGGGCTTCTGCTGGTTCTGTCATGTTTTATTTCTTTAAAGAAAAAAAAAAAAAAGAAGCAGCTGAAGCAAAAATAGCAAAATGTCAACATCTGTCAAATCTGTGTGGCAAGTACACGGAGGACTTATTACTTGCTGTACTTTTGTGTACGTTCGAAATATTTCGTGGTTTTTTGAAAAGGGAGTCTGTTGCTGTGATTTTAAGTCAACAGCTGGCAGGAGCCCTGGAAAGAGAAGGTTGCAGGAATGCAGTAACCAGGGCTGGTGTGGGCCAGGCAGGCAGGGCTGAGCTGGGGGGTGGGGGCTGGGGAAGCTTCCCCAGAGGCCCAGCAGGGATGGGCCTTCAGTTTCTATCAATAGAGCCTTAGAGGAAGAGGGAGGGGCAGGAGGCTGCAGGGGGGCGGGGGTTGGGCGGGGTGGACATCAGCCCCTTGCCAGGGGCTCTCCCTCTAGCAGTTGATTCTCCAGATCCTCTGCAGGAACCGTGGCCCTGGGGTCTGTCCCTGCCACGTTACTGGATCCCGTTCGTGATGTGGGGACGCACAAGGCAAGCGCCAAGGCTGCTGGAGGCCCTTGCGCCAGGACAAGGGGAGGCTCAGCAGACCCCTCTTCTGAAACACTGTCAGACCCCCTAGACGTGCAGCCCCACACGCAGCCGCGTGCAGTGTCTCCGGGCCCTCCGTCCTTATCTCACTGCTGCTTCTGGACCTTGCCCATCCCCCAGCCGCCTCCTCCCAGCCCTGACAAGGCGGAGGCAGGAGAGATTTAGGGCCCCAGCTGTCAGAAGAAAACGTGAGAGGCCCCCAGCCCCTCTGCAGTGAGCCGCTCAGTGTCCGCTAAGGTGCCTTCCCTAAGCCGCTGGGTGGATTCAGAAGACTGCAAGAGGAAGTCCCCCCTCCCAGGGGGCTCTCACGTTGAACCCTCCTGATCTAGCAAAATTGGAGGCTGCTGTGTATCCCTCGTCACACCATATGTGATTAAGTGAAAGCCTTTTCAAGTGGTTTGTTCTCTCTGGCTCGAAGCAGCATAATCAGACCAGCCCCACAGATTGAAACCTTGAGTAGTACCCAGCTGGCAGCATTTTTTATGTTTTATTTTTCTAAAACATAGCAACACAATGACCTTGAAGTCGAAGTTAATCCGTCTTCTTTGTCCGTTGCCTCTCTCTGAGGTCCAGAAGCCAGCATGGTTGCGAGCTCACTCTGAGACCAGCTCCGTGTGATTCTGCCCCATGGCAGGTTCTTTCCTGACAACCAAAGACCCAGGCCCCTCAAACGGCGGCCCCAGAATACTCAGCATAGCTCCCAGATGCCCGGACACCGCAGTCCGAGCCCTGAGCCTTCAGAAGCTCCTGATGCTGCGGGCCCTTTGCTCATCAGCCTGAGCTGAGCTCAGCCTGGAGGGAAGAGAAACTGATGGGAGCGGGTCTCCGGGGCGGGGGGGTCGGGGGGAGTCATCCTGTGTGCTCTGAGCCCCAGCCCCAGCTCACCAGGAGGAAGAACCAAGGCCTCCCCTGGCAGCCTGGCTTCTCACCCCGTGTCCTCCTTTCCCCTTGCTTCCTGCCCCCTGCCTCACTGGCTTCCTTGCTTTGCTGGATCTGTCTTCCCAGACCTGCAGCATCACCTGTAAAGCCCTTCCTGACACCCCACCCCCGCCGCAAACTTCCAAGCAGCCCCCTCCCTGCCTCTCTCTCCCCTCCTGCTATCCTTTTCTGAAGAGCTCTCAGGACCTACTGCAAACTCTGTATTTTATTTTATTTTACTTGTTTATTTATTATATAAGATTTTTTAACGTGGACCTTTTTTAAGTCTTTTTTTGGCCGCGAGGCATGTGGGATCTTAGCTCCCCGACCAGGGATCAAACCTGCACCCCCTGCAATGGAAGGCCAAGTCTTGACCCCTGGGCCGCCAGGGAAGTCCCAGACTCTGTATTTTCATTGCTCATCTTTGCTTGCTGTATGTTCTCTTCGCTGCTAAGTCCCCAGCACCGAGCAAAATGCTCACTGAGTATTTGCTGAATGAATGAAGAGCGAGTTAATCCTGGTACAAACATGCTAACTGCTTCCTAAGGCAAGGGCTCAGCCCTGGCGGCCAGATTCTCCTGCAAAGTCAGGCTGTGGTGAGAGCAAACACCACCCCAGCTACAATGCCTCGGTTCTGAATTTGCATCCAGAACCTTCTTTTAGCCCAGAGAGAACTCGAATCTCAGAGGCTGCAGCCTTTTCCTCCCTGGAGCCCACATCAGCCTGTCTGATCACTTGGGACAGCTGCCAGCTGGAGGAGGTCCGGGTGGCCCCAGGGCAGGATGTGGGGGTGTTTGAGATCCCTGACACTGGAGTGACATAGAACAGAAGTGAAAAAGAATACATCCGTGTGGGAGGGTGATTTGCTGGTCTTGCGTTTCCCATACTCAATTCTTTATACATTAACCAAAATTAGATAAGACAAGCACTGAGCCTCTATCCCCGAGGCTGACCGGAGGCCATCTACCCTCCACATGCTGGGCTGAAGGACCACATAAGGGCATTGCTTCCTAAGGGAACTCTCTCCACCTGGACACTCAGCCAGGGGAATGCTCTAGAGCTCTTTCCTCTTCTGCCCTTGCAGCCTTCACCTGTACATGCTGCCTCCTCTGGCCTGGCTTCCCTCCATGTCACACGTCCCTGTTTTCCTCTGTCCACACCCCCTGGTGTGCCTTCTTCAGGCTTCTAGAGCTGCCCTTTCATTTGTTCCAAAGCAGCTACGGGGTCTGCTCTGGGACTGGCAAACCTGAGTACACCCGTTCAGCAATAAGTACTGGGGTTTTTTGGTTTGGTTTTTTCAGTTTTTTGGTTTTTGACCACGCCACGTGGCTTGCAGGATCTTAGTTCCCCGACCAGGGATTGAACCCCGCCCTCGGCAGTGAAAGCACGGAGTCCTAACCACTGGACCGCCAGGCAATTCCCTAAGTGCTGGTTTTAATGACCGATTTGAACACCGTGTGAACAAGCCACATCATTTCCCATGTCCCATTGTGGGCTGGATGCGTTGTTTCAGATTTTTAATAACTGGTTGTGGGGAGGGGCATAGAGAGAAGGGGCCTGCCGACAGGACGCCCCTGGACGGCAGGGCGGGCACCCCGAAGCCTGGGAGACCCGAGGACCTTGGCAGGAGGGTCGGGGGTCCCTGCAGCCTTCCGGACCTGGGACCCGAGGAGAGGCAGGGAACGCAGCGCCTTAGCACAGTCTGCTTCCCAGAGATAAGCGCCCTCCGACTGTGTAATTAGCACAGCAGTCATGGGGAAGGGGGGGTTCAGGATGAGGGGGAGAAAAGCCTTGCGGGCGGCTGCTTGGCCAGAGCCCTTGCTGGAGAGGGGCCCACAGGCAGCTCTGTGGACAGCTCAACCTGGTCTTGGAAGGGAACCGGCCTTCGGTGGATGGAACCGAATAGCATGGGCGGGGGTGGGGCGGCGATGCTCGCTTCACTCCGGCTGCCTCATCCCCGGTTCAAGTTCCCAAAAGAGTTCCTAAGCGGAAGGGGTGTGGGGGGAGGACCTGCCAGGCTCAGGAGAGGGTGAGCAGATGTTGTGGGCGTCCAGCCCTCTCTGAGGCTTAGGTGAGCTGGCCCGGGGTGGGCGTGGGGCCCATCTGCCCCTCTTTGAAGCGGGGGCACCCTCTCTGGCCCAGGTGGTTCTTTGGAAACGCTTCTTTGGAAGGGAAAGGGGCCTGAAGTTGCAGGCAGGCCCAGCACCCTAACTGGCTCTTACTGGGTGTCCTCTCTGCAGGGGGAGAGGCCTTCTCCTTCAAATACAGTCCCGGGAAGCTGAGGGGAAACCAGTACAAGAAGATGATGACCAAGGAGGAACTGGAGGAGGAACAGAGGTAGGCCGCCCACCCTCTTCAGGGTCGCTCAGCTTTCACCAGTACTGGTGCCGCCGTGAGCCCCCTTCGTTGTAGGCGGGAGAGGAGGAGGGCCTCCTGTAAGCTTTGCCAGCCCCCCACTCTTCCATTTCCATTTTAGGGTTTTCTCCCCCCTGTCCTGGCAATATTCGGCCAGGCTCGATTTCCCCCAACAGTCCCCTTGGGGCCCTCGGGAGGAGCGTGTGACGGTGACGGGGGGAGGGTGGCCGAGCCCCTTCTTGCACCCCGCCCCTCCCCCGCCAAAAGGGAAAAAGCAGATGCCTGGGAAGAGCCTGGAGCAGATCCGGCTGTTCACTTACACGGAGGGTTCATGACAAAACCAATCCATCACTGCAGGACAGAGCGTGATTCTTCCTGCTCATCCACTGGGCCACCAAGCCCCCCCAGCACCCCCCAAGCCCCCAGCCCAGGGCCAGCAGTCATTTTTCATCTGTTCTGCTCCACGGAGCTCTGGGCAGTTGCAGCCACGCAGCTCCTCATTTTTAGAACTGGGCTCTTCCCCCGCCAGCCCCCAGCCGGGCACCCATGCACACCCCTGGGCTTCCCTCCTAAGGAGCAGCGGGGACAGGCCATGGGGGAGAACCAGTGGTCTGGGCCTGGGGTCCTCCGGTTTAAGCACAAAGCTAAATGGGGGCCTGTGTTTTCTGAGCCCAGCAACCCGGAGGAGCTGGGTGATCACCCCCTACTTGCTAGCTAGCGTAAGCTGGGTTCTAGGGTCAGGAGTGGAGGCTTTATTATTCCAGGATGTGGATCTCAGCTACCCTTTCATTACTGCCAAGCCACCCTGTATCTGTCAAGTCAGAAGGCACTGTGCCCACGAGAACCCCCTTTCCCCTCCCGGAGCTGTTGCCAGTCCTTCCATACCTGGCCTGGAAGGCTCGTCACCGGGGGCGGAGGGGTGGCAGGGGGAGCCCAGCCTAGGGAAGCTGCCCACTCCTCGGTGCCCAGCCTCTGCCTCTGGGTGTGATCCGGTTTGCTGCCTTTATATTTCAGGATTGAGCTGACCTCTGACCTCACTTCCCTGTAGCAAGTTCCTTAGGTCCTGAGCCACAAATATTCTTGCAAATCCTTTTGGTAAGGAGACTGACTTCTAGATTAGTGGTGCCTCCCCTCATCCTGTCTGTTACTGTGTCCCCATCACGACTGACTGTGGTCCAAACCTCTCCTCCTCCGCTGCCTTCATAACCAGTAATTCATTTCTGTGCACCCGGGCCTGCTCATTCTTCTCCAGCGCAGGGCTCCTGGGTGAACGGTCTCCCTTCCCAGGGCTGCAGGGTTCTTGGAGGCCCAGTTCACGCAAGTCCCTCCTGGGCCTAATGGGCCAGCTGGTTGGAGGGCCAGCGCCCCCTTGTGAGGCTGGGGGGGGACTGTCTTCCGCTGGACTGCGTGGTGTCACCCCTGCAGCTTTCATCTTTCCCTGAGAAGGTAGAAGGTGCCCGGCAGAAACCCTGTGCCCCCAGGCTGTGGGTCAGGCAGGGCGTTACGATCAGAGCAAGGGCTGGCGGACTGCAGCCCTGTTCGTGTAACTCCAGCGTGACTGGAACAGGGCCGCGGCCACTGTTTTTCTGGGGTCTGTGGCAGCTTTTGCACTGCAGTGGCTGAGCTGAGTAGTTGCAGAGGGACCGCGTGGCCCACAGAGCTGAAAAGAGTCAGTATGTGGCCCTTTCCAGAAAACGTGTGCAGCCCCAGAGTTAAGGCTGGAGGGGGCTTGACGTGCCTGTGGTCCCGCGAAGGGCCCTGTGGACAGAGCCTGTGACCGGGACCCTGGCCTTATTCTGTGCGCTCTGCGGAGACGAGGGGCCATTAGAATAGGAGAGGCCAGTGAGCCGACTCAGTGGCAGGGCTCGGGCCGGGGTCAGACTGCCACTGTCCCTGGGTTCAGGGCTGGGACCTCGGGGAGGGAGAGGGAAGGTCCTTCCTCCATCGTGTTCAGACAGCAGGCTCTGCATTGCCCAGGAGGGTCTTTCCCTACTGGATCTTTGGGGGTCTCCAGACGAGTGGTTCACGCTGAGCTATTCTGCGGGGTCGAGACTGCCCAAGCGCTGCTCTTGGGGTGAGGGCTTCTCACCTCCTCGCCTGCAGGCTTGGTTATCACAATCGTGCTTGAGCTGAGAAGGAGGGACTGGTGGACTTCGTGGTGAACATGGTCCTCCCAGGGTGGGGCTGGAGTTCACGTTCACTCTCTTCACTGCCCCTCCCAGCATGCTCCTGTGGCTGTCCGACACGTCTGCCTGTGAGGTCCGCTTGCTCCCTCCTGCCCCTGCACGTGGTCAGCCCACTCAGCACTGCATGGGGCCCCTGCCACCCAGCCCTCTCGCATGTTCCCCGCATGGTGATCCTTGGGGTTGCAGAGGCTGGCAAGTGTGGCTTTGCGTTTTCATCTACAGCACACACGATAGTTCCAGTGGGGACCAGGAAAGCTGACGGGTGTGAGACAGCTCTGGTCCCAGCTGAGTCTAGGAAACTGCCTTGGGATTGTCAGTATGAAAAATATTGTCAAACCACTAAAACCACAGGCCAGTGAAAAGTGTGTGCTCTTCTTTGCCTGTCAAATTCTTCTTGACCAAACTCTGCTTGTTTCTAATTCCCTTCCTGGCATTCAGGGTCCCCGTCAAGTTGCAAGCTGGCTAAAAACTCATGCTGCAAACCCCTGACTTTAAATTCTTTACCTCGGCCAGCACAGCAGTATCTAGACCCTAAATCTTTAGTAGTCACAAGACCCAGAGTTCCTCAGAAGCTGCAGTTCACAAGTTTTCAGGGCATGGCACTTGGTACGCAGGACCCAGAGAAAGAGACCCCAAATTCGTTCCTCCACGTGGTTAATAATTGGGCGTTCCCATCCCTGGGGCAGCTCACAGATGAGATTCCTTCTGCCCAAGGGGCAGAAAGTGTAAGGTTTGTAAATCCAGAGACATGCTGCTTAAGAAAGACCCTGCTTCCTCACCATCTGCCCACCTCCTGCTGGGTCTCCCCTGGGGCTGGAGCTCACAGGCTCCCTCAGCACTGCCTCTGCTGGGATGGGGGTGCCCCTGCGTTCCCCCTGCAGCTTTTCTGGGAGGTGCCATATCCAGCCTCAGTGTGGCTGGGACACTGGGCTTGCAGGTTATGACTGCTCCCCGCAGCAAGATGCCACCCCCTCACCCCCAGGGCCAGTGAAGCTGGCGAGCCTGGCTGACTTCTAGCTCGGCAGCAAGAAGAAAAGGCACCATCGGCTACTCCTTTCCTTGTACACCGTCCCTTCTTCCCATCTTCTGGTCCAGGGGAAAAGTGGAACCCAGGAGGTAGACTAGGTTGGCTCTGATAGTGAGGACCCAGGACCCCAGCACCCATTCCATTCTGAAGGTCCCCAGGACTGGCCTGACGTTTCTGGAAGTGGACACCACTCTAGTGGATGGTGTTTTGAAATGCATAACTGGCAAGGGTGAACGGATATTCTCCTGCTTTCTGCCCTCTGATGGGTCCACAAACCATCCACCAGTGTGAATTTCTAGGAACATGTGCTGCTCACCTCCACATGAGGGCGCCAGAGGGATAAAATTGAATCCCACCGGTTTCCCTCAGCGCTCACCTGGGTAAACCAGTGCTTCTGGCATGTCCCTTACAAAAGGTGGGCACACCATTTGTGTCATCTGGGGAGCACATTTCCTTGGAAGCCACTGTCCCCAGAAGGGACAAAACCTACCCAGCAGGGATAAGAAATAATCTATGGTGAGAGGACCGGCCCAGAGAGGACCAGCCCAGAGCGGCCACAAAGCTGAGGATCTGACCCTCGCGGTCTGACCTGCCTAACTAAGTGTCTGTGGCACCCTACCTGCCCACCGACCTACACGTGGACCCCGTGCCCAACAACACACCTGTGGTACCCTCCCTGCCCAACTACCTAATTGAGGACCCTCCGTGTTAAACTATGCACAAGTGGGCCCCGACCTGCCCACCTACCTACCTGAGGATGCTCCCCGTCTAACTGCCCACGTGTGGGACCCGACTTGCTCAGCCACCTGCATGTGGGACCCAAACTGCCCATACACCAACATGTGGTACCCTCCCTGCCCAGCTACCTACTGTGGGACCCTCCCTGCCCAGCTACCTAATTGAGGACCCTCCCTGCCTAACCACCCACATGTGAGACTCGAACTGCCCAGATACCTGTAAGTGGGACCCTCCCTGCCAACTACCTACAAGTGGGCTTCAACCTGCTCAACTACCCGCATGGGCACCCGAACGGCCCAAATACCTAAATGAGAGACCTGCCCTGCCCAAGTATTTACTCTGGGACCCTACCTGTTAAACTACGTACAAGTGGGACTTGACCTGCCTCACTCCTACATGCGGGACCCAACCTGTACAACTGCCTAAATGAGGGCCCTGACCTGCTCAACTACCAACGTGTAGGACCCTCCCTGCCCAACTACCTACAATGCCACCCTGCCTGCTAAACTACCTACAGGTGGGCCCTGACCTGCCCAACTATATAATTGAGGACCCTCCCTGCCTAATTACCCATGTGTGGGACTCGACCTGCTCAGCCACCCACATGTGGGACCTGACCCGCCCCTGTAGGCCTTGCAGACTTGGAACGGGGTCTCGGGCTGGCTTTGGTTAGTGGGCTCTCCTGCAGCAGGTGATGAGAGGCAAACTCCCCTGGGTCTGGATCCCAGCGTCTGGGCTGGCTTCTGCAATTCCAGACGTTCCCCTTCCTCACCCCGTTTCCCCCTTTCCTTTCCTGCAGTACTTGTAAGATGGCATGAGTGAAATAAATTATCTTTTCTCCTTATTTCTCTTTACAGAACCGAGGAATAATGAAGTTATCCTTAGCCTCCTCCTAAAGGCTTTTCCTTTTGGCATCTTAAAACTTGAGAGATAAAGCAGAACCCCCAGAGAGGAGCCAGCAGGCTCCTGGGGCGCATTTTCCTGCATAAATCTGCCGGGACTAGGCCCCCATCCAGGACTTTCCTTGGCTGGGAGGATCCCGAATGCCCGTGGCGCTCCCCTGTAGAGGCGTTCCTCCCTATCCGCCTGGATTGCTTTGTTAAACTGAAGGGTTTTCCTGGATTTTTATTTTCCTTGTCACTCAGCCTTCCTGTCCACACACGCTTTGCACCTGAGATATCACCAGTGTCAGCAATGCCATCATTTTAAAATCGGTATAGTTTCATTCCAGCCCTCCTGCTTTTCATCACCAAAGCCAAACCAGGAAAGACTCTGAGGTGTGATGGACAAATGAGGGAGAGAGCTGCCTGTGCTCGCCGGCTGGTCGGGGTGGTCGACTGCCCTCCTTCCCCTTGGGGCCCGCTCCCCTCTCTGTCTTCGGCTGGCTCGGCTGTGGGGGCGAGAGCCCAATGATTGATGAGTGGGCAGCAAAGAACCAGAACCAGCTGTTGACTTCCTCTTGCCCTTACCCTCCATTGAGAGCAGGCTCGGATCCAGCCCGCTTGTTGCTAAGAGGCCTTTTCATTTATGTTCCTACCAGCTCAGTGGAATCTCCACCTTCGCTTTGGCAGAAGCAATAATGATAGTGTTCGCTTAAAACAGCTGTCTCGATTCTGCCTTTTCCTAGGTTTCATAGGTGAGTTAGAACTTCTCCAGATAATCAGATCAGTCCCAGATTCATTTCTTGGAATTTTATATTTGACAATATTTATACTATACCAAACTAATCTGCAGTTTTTAGATGTGTTGGTTAAAACATTTTTTGAAAGCAGTTAAGTTTATAGAAAATTTTTTTTTTTTATTTAGTGGAAGGCCGGGAAATGTCCACTGTCAGCCTAGGGCATGGTACATTCCCAGGGACCTTCTCCTCTGGGTCTATTACCTTAGGTTCACGGGTTTAGGACAGAACAGGCAACAAAGCAACAGCCACACAGAGCCATGTAGCCCGCCCCACACAGCAGCAGCAACAGTGATTTCCTTGTCCAGGCCGGGGTCTGACTGAAAAATAGGTGACTCCTTCCAGGTTATTAAGTTTGTCTGGACGCCTTCTGAACGTGGCTTGTAGGCACCAAGCCTCACATACTCCCGATGGCTTGGATCTGTGTATTCAGCCTTTGTTCGGTCCAATAAACTTTGAGTAGATGGTCTTGATTACTGTGTGTTTATTTCAGTTTTGCTTTGTTTTTAAAAAAATCATCTTTTTGAACCCATTAAAATTTGAGCTCTCTCTCAACTTGTGCCTGTTGTTACTCTCCAGCAGAGTGCGAAGTCCTAGGCCCACCCTCTTAAAAATATGCAAGCGCCACGGCCATTAAGAGACACACAAGAGGATTTGTGTTCCTTTGGGGGGATGCCCACTCATACATCTGGATTGTGATTCCTTCCAAAGAGCTGAACACACAGCCTGTCAATTCACAGTACTCCTTTCTTCAGGCGGTAGGGTATCGCATACTTCTCACAGGCGCCTTCTCCTCCAGACAGGAAAGCAGATTGTAGAAATAACTTTCCCAGCGTGACTAAGATAGGCTTGGATTTGGGACTTCGGTATTTCAGCTTCTAGATGCTGCTGTAGTCAGAAAACCAACTGTTTCCTGTTTGGGAGATATGGGGTTACTGCAGAAGGAATATGTTAGGACAAGCGTAAGACCAGACATCGATCGGATCCCCCTCTAGGCAGGGTTGGGGTGCTGGTGGGGCAGTGCTGTGCCCTGCAGGGCCAGGGTGGCCAGAGGCTGTGCCGAAGCTCTGCCTCCTGGTGGGTCTTCAGGGACCAGAGCAGACCCTGCTGTTCGGTTTACATCCTCTGAAGGTGGCCCGTGCCGAGCCAGTAGGGCAGTGTGGAGGGGGGAACCGCAGAAGCCTGAAACCGAACGGGGAGCCCATGCCAGCACACAGCGCCCAGCCTCGCTGAGGAGCACAGCACAGCAGAACAAACAAGAAGCAAACCGTGGCTGCAGAGTCTCACCCCACCCTTTCATGTTTGCACTCGTGGGCGGTGTCCCGTGCTGATCCGATGGCGTGGCCAGCCGCAGAGAGATAACATCACTCCCAGCATTCCCCCGGCCCCCCAGCCCGTGTGTGGTGAACATAAAGCCTATCTCCAGCCAGGCCTGTTCCCTGGTAAAAGGGCCAGGGCCCCCGCTGGCTATAAGGAGTCTTTGTGCAAACTGGAAAGAGGCGCCCCTTCCTCTGGGCAGCGAGACCCCACACCCACCCTTGCCCCTGGGCCAAGCACCATGTGCACACATCTGTATGCTCCCATTTCCCAGCCAATTGTGTTTTCTTCTTCCTCCACTTTTGGCTCATCCCTCTAAACGAAGGCTGTTTCTAACATGTCTCTTCATAGGCTCTCCAGCCGCCTAATGGAACACCTCTGCTTCCTCGTGGCCTCCTGGGGAGGTGTGCAGTCAACATCAAAAAGAGGCCCAGGAATTCCCCGGGTTTTTTTTGGTTTGGTTTTTTTTTAGACCAAATCAGTTCCTGTGTTAAGAGTGGGTTTGTTTGGGTTTTTTTAATTAATTAATTAATTTATTTTTGGCTGCGTTGGGTCTTCGTTGCTGCACGTGGGCTTTCTCTAGTTGCGGCGGGCGGGGGCTACTCTTCGTTGTGGTGCGTGGGCTTCTCATTGCGGTGGCTTCTCTTGTTGCAGAGCACGGGCTCTAGGCATGCGGGCTTCAGTAGTCGTGGTGCCCGGGCTCTAGAGCGCAGGCTCAGTAGTTGCGGCGCACGGGCTTAGTTGCTCTGCAGCATGTGGGATCTTCCCGGACCAGGGCTCAAACCCGTGTCCCCTGCATTGGCAGGCGGATTCTTAACCACTGCGCCACCAGGGAAACCCAAGAGTGGGTTTTGTTTTAGTTTCATTTTCTTCTTATTCTGGAAAGCAAAGCAGTAATACAGGAGTGAAGAGTGTCCCGACTCCACGAGATGTGCACGGTCTCTCTCTCTCCCCTGGTTTGGGAGCATCTTTTTCCTCTTTATCCTTTCTTCTTGACAGAGTTCAGAAAGAACAGCTGGCTGCCATCTTCAAGCTCATGAAGGACAACAAGGAGACGTTTGGCGAGATGTCAGACGGCGATGTGCAGGAGCAGCTCCGGCTCTACGACATGTAGGGGCCTCCACCTGGCAAGACGCCGCTACGGCTGGGCCGTGACTCTACCCCGACCCAGGACCCAAGCCCGTGCCATTCTCAGACTTTTGTAGGCTTCATTTTATCTTATATACATAGATGTAGAGGTAGATCATATACAGAGTTGCTCAGTTCTTGCAATTTAGATATCATGTCACAGGAATCAGGACTGTTGTCTTCAGAGAAGAAAAATCCCTGACTTGTTTGGCTTCTGCCTGCTGGTGAGCTTCCAGCTGTCACATGGGCTCCCCTCCGAGGCTGTCATCTGATCCAAATTAGACCTTCCGTGCAGACCCTGAGCAGGCAGCGGCCCAGAAGGGCTGGCTCGAAGCCTCAGCATCCCCAGCACATGGTGTGGAAAGGATTCAGGGGTGCTGTGGGATGAGTATCAGGTCCCACTGCCCAAGCATCCAGTCTAATAACACTACACCTTCTTCTTCCTTAGAAGGATTTCTGGACACTTCTGTAACTGTATGGAAGCAAGCAGTAGGGGAGCATCCCTAAAAAGCAAAAAGTCTGATTCAAAGACTCACCTTTGATCCTGGACCAAAGCAACAGTATCAGAGTTAAGACCCTCTAAGTTTCTCTTATTTAAGCGTGAGACTTACTTTATATATAATTAAGAGTTCTGTGAGTGCTTATCACACACCTAGACCTGTGCTAGACACTGTCAATGGAAATAAAATACACAACACAGTCCTACCTTTAGAGATTAAAGTTGTGTGGAGGGGAATTCCCTGGCGGTCCAGTGGCTAGGACTCGGCGCTTTCACTGCTGAGGGTGCAGGTTCAATCCCTGGTTGGGGAACTAAGAAGCTGCAAGCCGTGGCGCGGCCAAAAATAAATAAATACATAAAAATAAAGTCCTTTGGAGAAGCCAGGCATGTGTACAGGAAAAGAGAACCTCACAAGTCAGCATTCAATAAAATGCCAAAATGACCTCACAGAGAGAGTCTGGGCCCCCTTAGCACATCAGTAAAGTTCAGTGAGTCAGTGAGTAAATGACGACGGAAATAACAGCGATTCTTCCGTTCTGCCCAGGTCCTGTATCTGATCACCCCACTGGCAGAAAAATTCATAGCAAGCTGAATTTAGGAGGGTACGCTAAAGCGACAACCTAAGAAAGTTCTTGAGAATATTTTTTATTTGCTGAAATAAAACTAAACACACGAAATTAAAAGAAGCAGTGGCGTTTTACGTACCACAATTTAATAATTATCACGGGATCACAGTGAACCTTCTTTCATCCTCTCTTGCTTGTTAGGGTTTTCCCCAGGCCTCCCCCCCACATCACTGTAACTGCTTTTGCTTCTTTGCTGACAATCCATAGCAGGAGGGTCTGATCTGTGTGTCTGTTGTTATATCCAAATGTCAGTTCTTTTTTTCTTTTTTTAAAAAATATTTTTATCTTTTTTGTTACTGCTTTTTAAAAATGTTATGATTTAAGTATCATTTGTTCCGTCTCTCAGGTCCCAAGGACCCCCCTGCGTTGTTTTTTATCTCCCTGCCCCCTAAATGCATGTCAGCAGAACTTGCACTGCCCTGTAGCCACTTTACATCTCTTTCTTCACCTCCTTCTTCCAGTCCTTCTCTGATTATACCAAACAAACAGGAATGACTCGTGGGTAGTGAGTCAAAATTCTCATGGCTATGGGAAAAGTAAACTGAAGGAACTTCTCTATACTTGGTTCAGCTAAGATGTTCCAACTGCAAAGAACTGAAAACTCCAACTCAATTGTCTTAAACAAAAGGAGAATTAGGGCACAGGAGGAGTCCAAAGGCAAAATGCCTGTACGTCCGTTAGGGTCAGGGCCCAAGCTGTATTTCTCTTAGCTTGGTCTTCCTTGCACTGTGGGCTTTTGTCACTGACCAGCTCTCCTCATGGTTGCAAGATGGCTGCAGGAGTTCAGATATCACATCCAGGAGCAGGAAAAGGGCCATCTCTTCTTTGTGTCCTAGGAGTGAGGGAACCAATTCAGGTGCACCCTCCCCTTTTGGGTCCCAGTTGGCCAGAATGTCATGTGTTCGTGCCTTCACCGATCACTAGCAAGGAGATGGGACCACCATGGTTGGCTGAGATGCCTGGGGCTGGGGCCAGCATCCCCTGAACACTTAGCCATCCAGAGGAGGGGGCCACTGGACCTCACTGGGGCTCTGTGAGAAAGGGGTGGGAGGCATGGGTACTGGGTAGACAGGACCTGTCACCTGGTGGGGACTTGAAAGCCAGTGACTGGAGTGCCCAGAATATGTGACTCTTCCTGGGTGGTGGTTCTGTTGCCCAGGTTCCGGGCCTCTGATGCTTTGTGGAAGCACTGCTGGCTTGCAACAGCTGTTGGGCGGCTCTAATGCCATTTCCAGATAAGCTCCATCTTCTGTTTATATGATTTCTGTCACTTCATCTGCTTCACTGGCACACCAGTGGCCAGAAGAGTCCTCTTAAAACAAAACCCATTTCCAACTGACACCCATATGTCCCACCAGATCTCAGTATTGCTACTAGTCAGGAAAATCAAAGCACCTTCGAAAAAATGTACCTGCAGACTCAGAACTTGTTCTTAAAAGTTCCCGGAGTCAATGCGAGAACTTAACAGATGACCATAAGATAACAGCCTACCCTGCAAGCTGAAAGCAAGAGGAAACATTTGTTTGTTCACAAGTGTCGGGAGGAAGAAAAATCGATACCATCAGGGCCACTGCATCGTCCTTAACAGAGAACCTTGTCAAATTTTGGATTTTTGTCAATTTGATAGGTCAAAAATGTTAGCTCAGTGAAACTTTAATTTGCATTTTTCTTATTATGTAAAAGTTTGCACAACCATTCAAATGTTTAGGGGCTCCTTGCATTTTTTTCCCCCTGTAAACTGCCCGTTCCTGTCTCTTCCTGTTTTCTATTGACTACCAAACATTTAATCTCAGGTTTAATTCACCGAACAGCACCCATTTCCGATTATCTGGCCATAATTTGGGGTACAGCACCCGTCATCCTCAATCCCTGACCCTGAATTGAGAAGGGAATCTAGATAATTCCAGGGAAAGCTCACCAAATTCAGGAGCCTTAGTGGAAGTCAAAACACCACCGAAAGTAGACCTCCGTCTGCAGCACGATTTCAACCAAGTAGTAATTGCCTTCTTTATATACTCTGAAGAACCACGCACCCGCAGATTGGACCAATCATTCTCCACGGCCAATATCCTTAGCGGCGCCTCAGTGGCTCAAGCATCTGCCAATCTACTGCGAAGGCGGAGCTCTTGATTGCCATTGGGTACCGCATTCTCCCATCGCTCCCCGCCTCCACCCGAGCCCGCTTCCTCTGAGGTGGGAATTCCGGATGTCCGGTCGCGTCCAGAAAGGTTTCCTCAGTGATTGACAAGCGCCTTTGTCCAATAAGGAGTGCAGGCTGGCTCATCCCGCCCACACGAGGCCTTGCCTAGATCCTCCGCGGCGGAGGCAGCCGGGGGCTGGTTAGGGGCGGGGCTCTCGGCCGGGTGCGACCCCCCAGGGCTTCCTTGGAGCCCAGTCTGGGCTCAAGTCAAAAGATCCCTCCTCGAACGGAGTTCTCTGCCGCGTCGGGGTGCGGCCTGGCGAGCTGTCTTGACTGGGGCCGCCTCTTACTTCCCTACCGAGGCCAGGTTCCCACAGCTTAGCAAACAGCAAAGCCTGAGCCGCGCACCGAGCTAGACCCAAGATATGAAGACGAATTCGAGCCGGTCCCTGCACCCCAGGAGCCCACCACCACCACTACCTTCCCCCCAGCACTCCCCAAGCCCGCCCTAGACTCCCAGACCACTGTCCCACCTCCGAATCCAACACACCCCCAAACCCCCCTGTTATTCACGTTCCCATTATCCCTGCGCCCAAGGCAAAATCCAGCAGATCCTTCTCAGGCAACTGCACGCACCCATATAGTCTCACCAAGGTGTCTTTGGTATTGGGCTGACCTTCAAGAAGGTGCAAGGAGAAATGAGTCACACTTTCCCACACCTTTGCTCGCCCTTTCACGTTATGCCCGAGGCGCTTAAGCTGAGGTTTGCCAAAGCAGCTGCTGAATAAGTGTGAAGATCAAGTTGGACTCACCACCTGGCCTGAATGATCAAATTGTTTCCCTTCCGACACCCAAATCCGGCCCACTGGAAGCTCCACAGCCTTAGAGGGTTCCCACCAACATCGAGTCTTTGGGCCTGATGGTGGCCTGGGTCCTCTACAAATGAAAAAGAGAGCCATGCCCCAGAGCAGGTTGGGTCATCACGGGTTACTGAACTGTTAAGTAACCATCCATCTGCAATCAGGGTTTTTTTGGTAAATTTCATTTCTCTCATCTCTTTATGTACCTTAATTACTTTTTGTTGAGCGCTCCAACAGGGGACAGGTTATATTGACAGGTTGTCAGTTATTTAGCTTCTTCAAAGGTTGATCATATTCACCTCAGAACTGTGTTAGGCGGTGTCTTTGGTTCCCTTGTAATCAGCTTCAATGATACTGCAAGTTGAGTTTCAGGAGAGGAGACAGCTGGCAAGGGGAATGAAATTAAGAAAATTGTTCCAGGAAGAAAAGGTTTAATGAAGGAAATGGGAGCAAGGGGACAAAACACATAGGATTCAAATTTGAATATTGAGTGGTGTGAATTGGCACATTTACCCTTTCAGACATTTACTGAGTCTGTCTTCAAGCAAAAACGCTATGCTGGATGATGTAATGCAAAATGCCTCGGTGAGAGGCAAGGTGAGAGGAAGGTTCACTAACTTTTTGGAGCACGTGCTAAATGCAGAGAACAGTGTGCCTTGCCAACGCTCTCTCATGAATCTTCACAACAACTCTGTGAAGGACATAACGTTCTCCTTCTACAGAAGAAGAAAACAAGATTCAAAAAATACTGATGATCCAATTTAAAAAAAACGAGCAAAGGATCTTAACAGACTTTTCTGCAAAGAAGACATGCAAATGGCCAATAAGCACATGAAAGGATGTTCAACAGGCAAATGAAATGTAAATCAAAACCACATGGAGACACCACTTCAGGATCACTAGAATGGCCATAATAAAAAAGACAATAACAAGTGTTGGTGAGAATGTGGGAAAATTGGAATAGTCACACACTCTTGATGGGAATGTAAAATGGTGCAGCTGCTTTGGAAAACAATGGCAGTTCCTCCGAATATTAAACAAAGAATTGCCATGTGACTCAACAATTCTACTTCTAGGTATATACCTGAGTGAAATGAAAACATACACCCATGCTCAACACAAAAAAGAAATGGTAACTATGTGACGTGATGGAGGTGGAAATCATTTTGCAATATATGTGTATTAAATTAATCCATTGTACACCTTAAACTTACACAATGTTATATGTCAATTATAGCTCAATAAAACTGAAGAAAAACAAAAAACTTATGTCCACAGAAAAACTTACAAATAAATGTTCATGGCAACATTATTCATAAGAGCTAAAAGGTGGAAACAACCCAAACATCCATCAACTGATGAATGAACAAATAAAATGGGGTAAATCAATATAATGGAATATTATTGAGCAATAAAAAGGAATGAAGTAGTTATATGCTACCACATGGATGAATGCTGAAACTATTATATTAAGTGAAAAAAGCCAGATACAGGACTTCCCTGGCGGTCCAGTGGTTAAGCCTCTGAGCTCCCAATGCAGGGGGCACAGGTTCGATCCCTGATAGGGGAAGATCCCGCATGCCGCATGGTGCGGCCAAAAAAAAAAAAAAAGCCAGATACAAAAGGCCACATATTGTATCATTCCGTTTATATGAAATTTATAGACACCAAAAGTAGATTAGTGGTTGCCTAGGGCTGGGGGTTGGGTGGCAGGGAAGAGGATTGACTGCTAATGGGTACAGGGTATTTAGGGGAAGGGATGAAAGCATTCAAAATTGATCATGATGGACTTCCCTGGCGGTCCAGTGGTTAAGACTCTGTGCTTCCAATGCAGGGGGCGCAGGTTCAATCCCTGGTTGGGGAACTAAGATCCCACATGCTGCGTGGTGTGGCCAAAAAAACCCGAAAAACAGAAAAAAAACTGATCATGATGATGTTTGCATAACTCTGCGAATATACTAAAAACCATTGAATCGACTGCTTTAAATAGATGAATGGTATGGTATATGAATTATACCTCAACAAACCCGAAATATATATAGTTCTTGATTCTGATATATACAGTTTTTGCTTTTGTTTGTGTCTGGTGGCATTCCAGTCCAAATGGCAACATGAGCACATATTGTGGATGCCTCATTAATATTTTGATTTTTTTTTTTTTAATCTGTAACCATGAGGGGAAAAAAAGACATGCCTTGGGTGTGTAACAACACAACAAATGTTTACTGTGAGCTTGTGCCTGGCTCTGTGACGAGAACTTGATGTTCTGTGTGATATATAGTCCTTATGAGAAAAGTGGTGTGTGGCAGTTTGGGCCCCCGGGAAACCAACTCCGAAGTGGAGATCTGCACAGAAGAGGCTCGTCAGGGAGTGCTCCTGGGACCAGCACCGTAGGAGGAAGGGAAGGGGCAGGACTGGGTCGAGGGAGAAGGTGGATCCAACACAGTCTCAACAGAGACTGAAGCAGACCCTGTGGGGAGTTTTGAAGATGGGATGGCCCTTCAGAGCCTATGGGGTGTGAGGACCAGGCCTTAATACAACCTTGCCCATCAGCCAGTGGATGCTGGCTGCTCTCCGGGCAAGATGCTGGCTCTTCTCGCCAGTGAGGCACCTCCCCCCCATAGGGGCTGACAGTGGGGGGAACAGCCTTCATTCCTGATGGGGAATCTGGGTGGCACGTCAAAGCATCCATCATGATTATTATCTGAATGTTACAGATACGAGAATTGAAGCCTAGAGAGGCGAAGTAACTAGCCCAATGTGGCAGGTGAGTATGTCGCAGGAGGCATTCAAATCTGAGATTTGGAGGAGGCTGGCTGCGGAGCTGAGGGCTTTTAGCTAAACTGCCTCCGCCCTGAGGAGCTCTGAGAGGCTAGGATGGAGAAGAGAACCACAGCCGTGTACTGCAGAGGACTGCTCCCTCCAGAGGTGCTGCACAGCCAGGAGTGGTGGGTTCCTGGAGCAAGGGCCCCTCTGGGGCCACCAGCAGGGTGGCTTGTTAGAAAACTGCAGGATTCTCCACCCCACGCTCCTCTGACCAGCCCCAAAGCGCCAAGCTCCCCTCCCCAAGAAGACATGCTATAGACCCACCTTCTGCTTTTGACTCCTCCCTCCCACCCACCTGGCAACCCCTCCGCCCATAATGCAAACAGAGACCACATTAAAAATGAACAGGGAGGGCTTCCCTGGTGGCGCAGTGGTTGAGAATCTGCCTGCCAATGCAGGGGACACGGGTTCAAGCCCTGGTCCGGGAAGATCCCACATGCCGCGGAGCAACTAAGCCCGTGAGCCACAATTACTGAGCCTGCGCGTCTGGAGCCTGTGCTCCGCAACAAGAGAGGACGCGACAGTGAGAGGCCCGCGCACCGCGATGAAGAGTGGCCCCCACTCGCCGCAACTGGAGAAAGCCCTCGCACAGAAACGAAGACTCAACACAGCCAAAAATAAATAAATTAATTAGTTTAAAAAAAAAATGAACAGGGAGTCTCATATCAGGGAGATGAGCTGGCGACCGAGTAAACGGGACGCTAGAATGAGACGCCCCTCGCCTCGTTTTCTATAAATAATGTAGATATCAGACACCAAAGATGGGGTCAAGCAAAGGAGATCATCTCTGCGAACGCTGGAATTATTGTTTTTCACTTACACGCGGTATCAGTCAGAGCTCCTCCTAGTAATAGAAACCAATTCCAGCGGATTCAAGAGGAAGAGGAATATATTGAAAAGAAACTGGAGTTTAGATCACCAGGAGGCCTGGAGAACCAGAACTGGTCCCTCGAGGACAGCGATGCTTCTGGCACCCAAACCTTGCAGCTGGCTTCACCGACCCTCTTGGCCAAGGACCCTCTGTTAGCTCCTGCCAGCTGCCCCAGGAACTCTGTTGAGTTCAGACACCTCCTCAAGCACCTTCCACAGTCTCTTCTCTTTGGACTCAGCCCTTAGGGCAATCTGGGAGTGCAGGTCAGCTCTCAACCAGGGGGATGCAGGCGTCTTGGATAAATGCCCCAGGCTGCCATCCTTGGGGCCCTCCTGCATGGTCCCCAGCAGACGTGAGCCTGGTTGCTCACAGAGGAACCAGCTCAACAATGCTCCCTTCACTCTGGCTTTTCCTCCTTCCCTATCTCAGCATCTCACACTCGACTCCTTCACTCCTGCTTCCTGGGGACACTTCCCAAATAAACTCCCTGCACTCAAGTCCCGACTCAGGCTCTGCTCTCTGGGGAGCACAAGCTGAGACACACACACGTACTAAAAGTACCAAAAAAGGCCTGGTTACAACCACATTCATGATAGATAGGGAAGAAGGGAGAAGAATGGAATTAGGAAGGGGGACAAAGGGGATTTTAACTTAAATCACTATAAAGTTTGTTTGTCTGTTTCTATAAAATACATATATCACTGAAGCAAAAATGAAAACATAAGGACATTTTTAAACGTTGGGTATTACCACCTCCCACCCCTTAAGAAGGGCTATTATCCAAAAAATCCCCCATAGAAAAACAGAAAAGAGGGACTTCCCTGGTGTTCCAGTGGTTAAGAATCCGCCTTCCAATGTAGGGGACGTAGGTTCGATCCTTGGACGGGGAATTAAGATCCCACATGCTGCAGGGCAACTAAGCCCGTGCGCTGCAACTACTGAGCCTGTGTGCTGCAACTAGAGAGAAGCCCGAGTGCTGCAACGAAGGGCCTGCGCACCACAATGAAAGATCCTGCACTAAGACCTGATGCAGCCAAAAATAAATAAATAAATATTTAAAAAAGAAAGAAAGAAAGATAAACAGACAAGAACAAGTGTTGGTGAGAATTGGAGAAATTGGAACCCTTGTGCATTCCCTGTGCAGCCTCTGTGGAAAATAGTATGGCAGTTCCAAAAAAATTAAACATAGAATTACCATGTGAGGGGAGTTCCCTGGTGGCCTAATGGTTAGGATTCTGGGCTTTCACTGCCGTGGCCCGGGGTTCATTCCCTGGTCGGGGAACTGAGATCCCACAAGCCATGTGGTATGGTCAAAAAAAAAAAGTTACCATATGATCCAGCAATTCCACCTCTGGGTATATACCCCCAAAAATTGAAAGCAGAGACTCGAACAGATATTAGTACAAGAATGTTCAGAGCAGGATTAGTCACAATAGCCAAAAGGTGGGAACAACCCTAACACCATCTACAGATGAATGGATAAACAAAACATGGCATATTCATACAATGGGATATTATTCAGCTTTCAAAAGGAAGGAAATTTTCAGACATGCTACTACATGGATGAAACTTGAGGACATTATGCTAAGTGAAATAAGCCAGACACAAAAGGATAAAGATTGTATGATTCCACTTATATGAGGTCCCTAGAGCAGTCAACTTCATAGATACAGGAAGTAGAATGGTGGTTGCCAGGGGCTGGGGGAGGGGGGAAGGGGGAGTTAGTGTTTAAAAGGCACAGAGTTTCAGTTTGGGAAGATGCAAAAATTCTGGAGATGGATGGAGAGGACAGTTCCACAACAATGTGAAGATATTTAATGTCACTTAACTTGGTTAACACACTCATTCGTAACACATATTAATATTCTTAAATACTTCTACATAATAATATGCCTAAAATGGTCAATTTTTATGTTATGCATATTCTACCACAATAAAAAAATTACACACAAAAAAATTCTGGGCCAGATGTATCTGGATGTTTTACTCCCTATTTTAAACTGCAAGGAAATCTCTCTTAATAAAAGAGAACATGGAAATTTGAAAAAAATTCATAGAAGCAAATGGCTAATAAATACGTAAAAAGATGCTCAACCTCAGGGTCTCCAGACAAAGGTAAGTGAAAGCAACAACCCTTTGCTTCTTTTAAGCCATCAGAGTGGCAAAATAAAGGTTGATCATGTCACATTTTGCGAAGGTATAAACAAAATAATATTCTTACATTCTACTGGTGGAAACATGAATTGGTCAGGCAATTTGATATAATTTTTTTAAAATTTATTTTATTTAAGTATAGTTGATTTACAGTGTTGCGTTAGTTTCAGGTGTACAGCAAAGTGATTCAGAGATATATATATACTTTTTCATATTGTTTTCCATTATGGTTTATTACAGGATATTGAATATAGTTCCCTGTGCTATATATACAGTAGGACCTTGTTGTTTATCCATTGACTACCTTTGTTTTTAATATAATTTATTTAATTGTAGGTCTGTATGATTTACTGTGTTTTTTTACTTTGGTATAATTTATGAAAATTTAAACAAGATATACTATAAGGCAGTAATCCCACTTCCTGCTATCTATCCTAGAGAGAGATTGAGGAGCACATGGGTATAAGCCCAGGAAGGTTCATGACAGCAATTGTGTGGTCACAGAACATTAGAAACAGGGACTTCCCTGGTGGCACAGTGGTTAAGAATCCGCCTGCCAATGCAGGGGACACGGGTTCGAGCCCTGGTCCGGGAAGATCCCACATGCCGTGGAGCAACTAAGCCCGTGCGCCACAACTACTGAGCCTGTGCTCTAGAGCCCGCGAGCCACAACTACTGAGCCCACGTGCCACGACTACTGAAGCCCACGTGCCTAGAGCCCTTGCTCTGCAACAAGAGAAGCCACTGCAATGAGAAGCCCACGCATCACAACGAAGAGTACCCCCTGCTCGCTGCAACCAGAGAAAGCCCGCGCGCAGCAATGAAGACCCAACGCAGCCAAAAATAAATAAATAAATAAATTTATAAGAAAAGAGAGCCTGGGAGTGTGGGATGTTATGAGGTAAAATTTCTTTTGTTTTTTTGCCCACACCATGCAACTTGCGGGATCTTAGTTCCCCAACCAGGGATCCAACCCGGGCCCCCGGCAGTGGAAGCACGGAGTCCTACCCACTGGACCGCCAGGGAATTCCCTGTTATGAAGAAATTAAAAGGAAAGAAGCCATGTTACGTACCTGCAAGGATAGATCCCTAAGACACATCCTTAAGAAATACAAGCAATTGCAGAACAATTATTTTAATTATTAGGGACTCATTTTATGTAGCAAATTTAATTTGCAGGCATACAAATTATTATAAATGATTTGGTGATTACTGTGGGATTTTTGGCTGTCAACTGGTTCTGTGTGTGGTTCTAATTTGGGTTCAGTGGAAGACTGAGCCCACGGTTATAAAGGGTCTGAACCATGTGTATGGTAATCTAAATACAACCCAACTGCAGGTGAATGGACAGAGGAATAGTAAGACTTGGCACTTCCCAAATTTTTCATTTAGGGTTTTTAATTTTTTCTTTATTTATTGTTTTATGTGAACAAGTTATAGCACTTGGTAATAGATTTCTAGGATTTGATTTAAAGGCTTTTTTTTTTTAAGGCTCTTTATGGAAAATTTCAAACATACGCAAATGTAGAGGAAATCATGTCATAAAACCCTCAGTATAAACAAGGTCCTACTTGTTTAGCACAGGGAACTATATTCAGTATCCTGTAATAAACCATGATGGGAAAGAATATGAAGAAAATGTATATATGTATAACTGAATCACTTTGCTGTACACCAGAAACTAACACAACATTGTAAATCAACTATACTTCAATAAAATAAATTACAAAAACAAAAAACCCTCCGTATTTATCACTCAGTTTCAACAATTACCCACGTTTTGCCAATCTTATTTCACTTCCTCCCCTCACCCCTGGCCAGTCTTTTTCAGCCAAACCCAGACATCATGTCATTTTACCCATAAGTAGGTCAATATGCATCTTTAAAAAGAGCATTTGAAAAAAAAATAATCATGTGCCACTGTCCCCTTAATAAAATTAATAATTCCTCAATATCATCTAATCTCTGATTGTCTGAAGTAGCTGGTTTTTTCAGATCAGAATCCAAACAAGAGCTACACACCACATGTGATTGTGCCTCAAAGTCTCTTTTATTACATAATAGTCTTCCCTCCATTTTTTAAAAAATGACATTGATTTGATAGAGAAACCGGGTCATTCATATGTCTTATAAAATCTTCCACTTTCTGGATTTGGCAGGTGGGGTCCTCATGGTATAGTTTTCCCTAGTCCTTTGTACGCTGTGTTTCCTGTGAACTGGGGGTTAGCTCCAAAGGCTTGATCATATTCATTTGCATTGGTTTTGGCCAGAACTCTTCACAGGTGGTGCCACGTTTATTTTTATTATTATTATTTTATAATTTTATTTATTTATTTTTGGCTGCGTTGGGTCTTCGTTGCTGCATGCGGGCTTTCTCTAGTTGCGGCGAGCAGGGGCTACTCTTTGTTGCAGTGCACGGGCTTCTCATTGCAGTGGCTTCTCTTGTTGCGGAGCACGGGCTCTAGGCACTCGGGCCTCAGTAGTTGTGGCACATGGCCTCAGTAGTTGTGGCTCGTGGGCTCTAGCGCGCAGGCTCAGTAGTTGTGGCGCCCGGGCTTAGTTTCTCCGCGGCATGTGGGATCTTCCCGGACCAGGGATGGAACCCATGTCCCCTGCACTGGCAGGCAGGTGGATTCTTAACCACTGCACCACCAGGGAAGTCCCAGTGCCGCGTTTAGTGGTGCCAGGATTGGCCAGAGGAGTCATGTGGTGTCAGCCTGATCCCTCCAGGATCCCACCTCATGGTTTTAGCATTCATTGATGAGCATTGCCTTAGGGTTTGCTAAGATGGTGGTTTTCTAATTCTATTATTCCTCCTGCACTTATTACTGGAATTCTGTAAAGAACTTTCCTTTACCGGTTCTATGATTTCACTAAAATAGTTTGAATAGGAAAGAAAATTTTTTACATCGACTCCTGTGAGCCTTTTTTCCCTTTGGTAATTTTTTAAATTTTGAAATAATGTTTGACTTACAGAATAGTTACAAGAATAGGACAAAGAACTCTCATAGACCCTTCATCCAGATTCCCCAATTGTTTGCATTTCACCCTTTTTGCTGACTCATTTTCTCTTTCATACATACAACTTTTTAACAATTGGAGAGTGAAGTGCACACATAATGCTCCTTTACCTACAAATACAATAGTGTGTATTTCCTAAGAACAAGGACATACTCTTAAATAATCATGAACAATGGTTGATATCAGAAAACTAACATTGATACAATGCTATTATTTAATCTATGACCTTATTCATGGTTTGCCAGTTGTCCCAACAAATCTTTTATTTAAAAAAAATATTCTATTCCAGGATCAAGTCCAGGATTCAGCATTGCATTTAATCTCTTTTTTCTTTAGTCTCCCCCAGTCTGGAATGGCTTCTAAGTCTCCTGGTCTTTCATAACATTGACATTTTTGAGGAGTACAGACCAGTTATTTAGTAGATTCTGTGAACTTCTAACGCGATTAGTCTTTGATAGCTTCCTTGCTTTCTGGCATAACAAGATGTCCCAAGTTCATCTGTACCTTCCCTATTCCCTATCCTAATGGCCATTTCTCTAAAGATCCCTGGTTTCTTTCAGTGGGAAACGGGACATAGAGATGGGAACTGAATTCTGATGACACTGTTAATGGGGACGCAGCATGAGTGGGGGTAATGGGTAGGTGAGTAGTGCCCGCTGAAGCAGGGCTGGCCCCCCAACTGTGCCCCAGACCCCTCATCTGGGGGAACAGCATTTTCAGGCTGGCCTTTGTGGACCAGTTTTTCTGACTGGGAAAATCAGGGGGAATGTATGGCCCTTCTCCACTGGTGTGGCTTTGGTTATGGTTCACCCAGTATAATCCCTGAGTTGTTTTCCTACTCCTTTTTCATTTTATGACTTGTGAGGTTTATTTGTCTTTTCTTATCTAACATTATTGATTTATTGGAGGTGCAAACGCAGAACTGGGACATCAGGAGGCTGTCAAGGAAGGGTCAGAACACCTGTATAAACATTAGGTGATTAAGCAAAGCAGAACTGCAGCCATAAATACACACAGTGGCACAGAGGAGTCGATTTGCCCCAGGCCGGCCAGCCCGCCTGTGCATCTCTGGAGGCCATTGTTCTTAGCAGAGTCCTTCCCGTTGTGCTTAGACGGGCTCCTGACTCATTGGGAATATGGCTGTTCTACTATCAGCAATCCTGTCTCTCGCTCTTATGAATTATCTAAAAGAACAGACTTCTTAAGTGATATGCAATCTTGGGTCCTGGGTTCCTACCATTCCACTGTCCCAGGGGCCACAGCTCCCAGGGAAACGGGAAGGCTGAAGTAAAAGGACAAGAAGAGGTTGCCTACCCTTGGGATGTTAAGGAGCCTGAACATTTGCCTTATATGTTTTCCACAATGAAGGGTAGCAGAAAATGCTCCAGGGTTGTCTCAGGACAGAACTGCAAGTGTCAGAGAGAAGGGAGATTGGGGGCATCAGAGGAGCAGGGGGTGGGGGTGGGCTGGGGGGAGGCTGGGGGGCAGAAACAGTGGTCCAGACAAGAATCTAAGTGCAGCCAATTTCACTGAGCCTCAACTCAGTTCTCTGTTTTCTAAGCACCACTTCCCACCATTCTAGGCTAACTGCCTTTCCTGTCCCTTGCAATGTCTCAGGCAGGTTCAGACACTGTAGGCTGTTAAGACTCAGGCCAGCTCTGTCTCAAACTTCACTTGCACATGTGACTCAGAGCTTCATCAGCTCCCCTCCCCGAACAAGCTGGGGCACTGACCCTGGTTGCTGGGAGAATGCGGGAGACTGCGGGTGGGTGTGGTGTGGTTCTGTGATACCTCCCACTCCCTCTCTTTTCAAGGCCTAACTTCCTAGCTTCCCTGGTGTGGAGAGCAACAAATGGAAATGGAAACCGCTGGGGTGGGAATTAAGGGGGAATTAAGGGGGAACAGATCCCTTAATTTAACCTGCTGTGTGTCCAAGACAGGGAGGGCCCCAGGTCTGGCCGGGTTTAGTTCTATCTACTACTACTCGTCTCTGATGATAGGGTGGACCCTGCATAGGTGCAAAGATTACCTAAGACATGTAATAAGTGTTATTGATCAAATCTTGGTAGGGTACATGTGAGTGCAAAGGACAGAAAGGTCAATTCTAATTGGGGTGTAGAGGGACTTAACCTGCTTTAGTTTCATAAACAACCCAAGAACCAGTGGATTCCAGAAGCTTTAGGGGCCCTATCTGATACAAGAGCTTCATCTAGTACATGAATGATGATACAGGACAAGACTGTTTCAGACACAGTACAGCTCCATGAATGACTTATTCATGAAGATGAGTCCTACTTGGTTTCTCCTGCCTTTAGTGGTTTCTGAACTTGTATGCTGGTGAAAGTTCTGGGGGATGAACAGAGCTGACATGGAACATTCCTCTTCTACACTTAAAAGTAGTGAGCCACTCAACTGCCAAGACATGGAAACAACCTCAATGTCCATCGACAGGTGAATGGATAAAGAAGATGTGGTGTATATATACACAATGGAATACTACACAGCAATAAAAAAGAATGAAATAGTGCCATTTGCAGCAACATGGATGGACTTAGAGATTATCATACTAAGTGAAGTAAGTCAGAAATGAAAAACAAATACCATACATCACTTATATGTGGAATCTAAAAAAAAGACACAAATGAACCTATCTACAAAACAGAAACAGACTCACAGACAGAGAGAACAGACTTGTGGTTGCCAGCGAGGTCGTGGGGGTGGAGGAGGGATGGATTGGGAGTTTGGGGTTAGCAGATGCAAAGTATTACACTGTATATAGGATGGATAAACAACAAGGTCCTACTGTATAGCACAGGGAGCTATATTCAATATCCTGTGATAAACCATAATGGAAAAGAATATAAAAAAGAATGTGTGTGTATATATATATATATATATATATATATATATATAACTGAATCACTTTGCCGTAGAGCAGAAACTAACACAACATTGTAAATCAACTATACGTTAATAAAAAAAAAGAGACAGAGAGAAAGACAGGGCACCCACGATTGAGAGATTCGGAGATTATGGGAATAAAAAGTGAATTGGAAAAAAGAAAAAGCAGTGAGCCGCTGAACATCACGGATACTTGCAGAGCTAGCTGGGACCTCAGAAGGCATCTGGTCAACCAGTTCATGTTCCAGATGATGACGTTAAGGTTCAGCCAAGCCCTGGGGCCAGCCAGTGCGGTGGTGCAGGTGCCCAGGCTCCCTGGGTTCAAATCCTGGCTGTGCTACTTCCTAGCTGAATGATCTTGGGCAAATTACTGTGTACCTCATTTTCTTTATCTGTAAATGGGGGCTTTAACTACCAACTTCACGGGTTTGTGTGAAAGGAAGATCAAAGCAGAGTTGGTATTGCCAAGAGCACTAAAATGGAGGCCACTCAAGAAGTGTGACTTATGCACATCTCAGCCCGGATGGAATCTGAACTTGGATCACTTCTTGTCTTAACATAGGCATCCAGATATCTGCCCAATATTCCAGAAACTCAAGATACTTACTGGATCCTTACTTGAAAATAAGTCCATTGGAAAAAAAATTTATATGAAAATGAATTAGTATCTGAAGGGTGACATCAGTAATTAAGCTTGAGAAATTAACTAGATATTGTTCATATATTTGACAAATGAACAGCAGGATTTTGAATTATAAAAGAAAATAAATCTGCGCTGAGGTTGAAAAGTATACTGCTGATGTTTGGGGATTTTTTTTTTTTAATAAATTTATTTATTCATTTATTTTTGGCTGCGTTGGGTCTTCATTGTTGGGTCTTCATTGCTGCACGCGAGTAGGTAGCCCCTGCTCTCCGCAACTAGAGAAAAGCTCACGTGCAGCAACGAAGACCCAATGAAGCCAAAAATAAATAAATAAATAAATAAATTTATTTTAAAAAAAAAAAGACAGTGGGTTCAAGTCCCTATCTGAGTTGTGCGGTTTCATAACCATTAACGAGTGATTTGTCCAAAGTTATACAGCTACATAGTGGCAGGGTGTGATGAGGGAGAAGGGAAGGGGGATGAACTGCACCACAGAAGGAGCCTGCTTCCTGTTGAAACCGCTGATGCCCTGTTAGAGCCATGAGATGCAGAAAAACAGCTTTCCCAACCTGAGAAGGGGGAGGACAGCCCAAGAATCAAAGGATTTTCATTTCCAAAGACACCTGAAGGTCATTCTTATCGTATGACTCGGCCAACAGTTGCCTTTATTGGTGGCAACTGTGCAATTAGGTGATAAAGGTCTCCATTGTAAAGCACCCACATACGATGTGTAATTAAATGTGCATTTCTGAGAACCAAAGCCAGGCTAAAACTTAAAAACAAAACACAATAAATCTTCCTTTAGATGCAGAGAAAAGATTCCATTAACGTCTTGTTTCTGAACAGCCTGCTGTTCAGAGATAGGGGCAGTGCTCTAAAATAAACACCAACCCTCCTACCAAATGGCCAAAAACAAGCAAGAGCAAATGACACACCCAAGTGGAGCTTGAATTCCGGGAACAGGTGGATCTCAACTGGTAAGAATGAGCTCCTGGCCTGGAAGGAAGTACTGTCAATTTTAATTCTATGTGTGAGTCAATGCCACAAGCATGAAAGAAACTGTATGTAATTAGTTTGCTTCTTTGCAGAGAGCTGTTTAAATGGACTATTCTACTGGGAAGCGGTTATGTAAAGGACGATGCAGCACAAAGGACCCAGGTGGGAAACTGGAAAGAAACCCTCTGATCTGGGTAGTGTCCTCTCTACCCGTTTGCCTGCTTTGTCAGGCGCTGGGCACAGAGCCTTGCCCCCTGGTCGCCAACAGCAGGTGTTACAGTCTGACTTGGCTTGACTTTGCTGCACAACAGTCCTATTAGCATTTCCTTATTCTGCCGGCCCTGAGCTTGTCATTTTTTTGACATCGAAAAAATAGCTCCTCAGAATTTGTTTCCCAAAGCTTTACTTCACTTCCACCTTTTTTTTTTTTTTTTTTGGTCGCGCCACTCATCTTGCGGGATCTTAGTTCCCTGACCGGGGATTGAACCCAGGCCCCTCAGCATTGAAAGCGCAGAGTCTTAACCACTGGACCACCAGGGAACTCTCCACTTCCACCTTTTACGAGAAGTTTGAGATGTGTGACAGAGGTTGTCCTGGAGAAAAAATCGGAACCGTGGAAGAAGTATGGATGTGTTCTCTAATGACCACGTGACACTCATCGTACAGCAGTTGGGGGCTCCAGCCAAACAAGGAAAAGAAACACACATGCTTATCACCACAAGTGCTGTGTTTAGCAGACCCTCGGGTTATATGGCACAAACCATGAAGGAAATCAGCACCATCCTCAACTTCCTGGAGCCCCCATCATCCCCCACTGGCCAAACCTGGGGGCTGAGTCTCCACCCAGCAACCCCACTGCACCTTTAGAACTCTCTCCAGCTCAAGCCCTCCTGTGGCTTCTCATCACAATTAGAATAAACCACATACTCTGGTTTTCTAGGGTAAGGGCAAATACAAGGAAAGAATAAGAGGCTTAATTCTCCTGTTGAAAGTAAGGGAAGAGATGTCCTTCCCCCTTCCTTTTCTTAGAGCATTTGCTTTAGAAAACCTGTACGCTCTTTCCCTGTCTCTTTGAAATGTATGTGAATCTGTTTAAAGCTAAAGAATCCTCTCGCCAGATCTGGGAATGTCTTTCTCAAGGACTTGGGAAGGCTCCCTTTGAAATGTCACCATCAAGGATGAGAGCACCCCACCTCCCAGCTTCTCCGGGAGCTCAGGAGCCTACGCCTATTTCCCTTTGGCTAAAGCCAATTAGTGAACACAGATGGCCTCCCCAACCCCCAAGGGAAGTTAGGATGAGTGCTGTGACACAGGATGCTGCTTAGCCCTCTTACCTGAGGACCAGTCACTGTTTCTCTCACGAACGTGTTTGCAATAAGCTGTATCTGCTTGGCTCTAGAAAAGGGCGGGATGTCTTCCTGTCTTTGCCACCTCTTAGTGGATTGCTTATGATGCACATCAAATTCTGGTTTAATGCTTATTCAACAATGAAATTGTTTTCGTTCTCTTCTGCCTTTGTGGAGAGACTTTCTGGGTCGGGAGGAGATTTTGTTTTTAGCTACCCTTCCCCCTCCTTCCCTTTGTACTCAGCTCCAGCCACCCTGGCCTTTGTATGCATCTTAAAAGCGCTGAGTGTGCTTCTGACTCAGGCCCTACATTTTTTTGTTCTTCTGGCTCAGCCCAGTTTCTGCCCATAGATTTCTCGTGACTTGCTTACTTCTTTTACCTGGTCATTCCTCAGAGAGCCCGTCCCTGATCACAGCTCTCAGCGCCCTCCATTTTCCTCACAGCACTGATCACTATCTGTTCATTGACTCTAGTCTCTGCTGTAGGAGGTTAACCTGCGTGAGGTCAGGACTTGGTCTGTTTTGCCCATCACTGTACCTGCCGCATCGAAGGTGCTTTTGATGTAGAGGAAATACAGTTAAAAATAAGTCTCCTGGGAATTCCCTGGCGGTCCAGTGGTTAAGACTCTGTGCTCCCAATGCAGGGGGCCCGGGTTCGATCCCTGGTCAGGGAACTAAGATCCTACAAGCCACACGGTACGGCCAAAAAAAAAAAGTCTCCTGCCAACCCTGAAAACCTCTCCACAAGGCACCTTCAACACAATTTTTTTTTTTTTTAATTTTATTTATTTATTTATTTATTTTATTTATGGCTGTGTTGGGTCTTCGTTTCTGTGCGAGGGCTTTCTCCAGTTGTGGCGAGCGGGGGCCACTCTTCATCGCGGTGCGCGGGCCTCTCACTATCGCGGCCTCTCTTGTTGCGGAGCACAGGCTCCAGACGCGCAGGCTCAGTAATTGTGGCTCATGGGCCCAGTTGCTCCGCGGCATGTGGGATCTTCCCAGACCAGGGCTCGAACCCGTGTCCCCTGCATTGGCAGGCAGATTCTCAACCACTGCGCCACCAGGGAAGCCCAACACAACAATTTTTAACATTGCAGGTGTCCTGCAATTTGGCCATTAATTTTCAACCCTTCCTCTCTGGGTACTGGTGGAAATCTGGGCTAGATGTGGCCAGGGTAGAGTTTTTCTGCTTGAGTCTCCTCCTCAGCCTTCCTGGTGCTGCCTTTTGTGGGTCTGTGGCCCATGTTATTCTGTGGGTCTCGCTGGCCATGATGGGAACAAGGCATGGGGAACCTTTCTGCACTCATGCTGGTTAGACCCCCCTCCTGTGTGCCTCCAGTGGACTCCCGTGTCTTCTGTCACACGGTCACACACCAGTTTACAGTTCCCACCCCAGGAGTCCAGCATATAGTAATTTCTCAATAAATGTAAAGTAAATGAATTCACCAGCAAAAACTTTTGATCTTGTGTCATGTTGCTTTTAGACGGCACTTGTTACCATGACGGTGGGCCAAGGTGTACATCTACCTTTCCCTCAGACAGTAATTCCTCCAAAAGGAGAGGCAGTGGGATGGTAGATGACCTCCCAGGCCCTGAGGAACGGTAAGCTGTGATCTTAGAAAATGAGCTAGGGTTCTATTGTTGATATTGGAGACTCAAGAGAATAAGAAATACTGTAGTTGTGTCCAGAGACCGAAGAAGTGTCATCATACAAGTCTATCAGGGTCTGCCTGGCCCTTCCAGAAGACAAGAGGGCTCGCAACAGGCCATCTGATCCAGATTCAGTGTCCAAGATGAGCACACCTGCTGAGTGTGACCAACCGGGAAACAGAACATTCTGTGTGGGAGAAAGGCTAGAAAGCCAACTTAATATTGAATCCTTGCCTAGGGAACCCTTAGTCATCGACTCCTTCATTAAGCAACAAAGATCCCTGAATTAAAGTTCTATTTTTTTCCTTTTTTACCAAACGATATTATTTTTGCCTTTGTGTTCCTGTGAGAAACCTCTAAAAAATGGATATGTCAGTTGAGCCTGTTACAAAGAAAAACCAGAGGCATTCTAGCTAGAAAAAAAGGAAAGTTTGGCCAAAAGACAGTATAGAATAATATCACCTTGAGACACAGACAAGAGCCCCTTCCCTGGACCCTGCACTTTAGAAGGCCCCATATCACCAACATACAAGTACAAACTTAAAGACCAATGAGCACCTATGTCACGTGGATCTGGTGCTCATAGCTGCCACAGCACGATCACAACCCATAACCATCAACATACACTCTTTTTTTTTTGAAACAATGAGTGTATTTTTTATTTTACGTATTTATTTATTTATTTTTGGCAGCGTCGGGTAGTAGTTGCGGCACATGGGATCCTTCACTGCAGCACACGGGCTTCTCTCTCTAGTTGTGGCATGCGGGCTCTCTAGCTGTAGCTTACGTGCTCAGTAGTTGCGGTGCGTGGGCTTAGTTGTCCTGCGGCATGTGGGATCTTAGTTCCCTGACCAGGGATCGAACCCGCATCCCCTGCATTGGAAGGCGAATTTTTAACCCCTGGACCACCAGGGAAGTCCCCAACATACACTTTTATGACTAACACTGGTCAGGCCCCAGAGAGGCTTCCCTACATCCTTTGCCCTATGTCTTCAAAATCCAAGGCGACAGTGCCTGGATGCTGTGAAGGTCTGTGGGTTCTTCAGATATAAGCACATTTGGGGGAAACAATTAAAAGGGATGGTAGCTCCATGACAGTAGTAGAAACCAGCACAGTAGCAGACCAGCCAGAAGTGTAACAGAGAGAACCAGGGAAAGAGACAGCCAAGAAGAGTCTTCCCAGGATCCCACTCATCCCTGGGGCGTCCGGAAGGTGGGTGCATGTGCTAGGCTGCACCCATGCAGAAGCAGTCAGAGCAGGATACAGAGCAGATTTGAGAGCATTCTCCACACCACACAGATCCATCAGCAAGGAGCAGGAGCCCTACCGGCTCAAGGGACTGAAGCACAAATTCTGACCAAATGCTGGCTGAACAATAAGCTGCTGTGCCCAGGGTGACTCCTGAGACTCATACCCAAATAAACTCACACTCATCCTTGGTGGTCTGGAAGACTGTGCAAATGCCCAAGGCTGCACCCCCTCAGAAGGGATGAACATGGGGCAAAACTGTGAACTCCCAAACTGTGAAAGCTCTCTCCTAGCTACACACCTACATCCAATAGTTGAGAAATAAAAATATAACTGGTTAAGGGGGCTTAAGCACAACTTTTGACCGGTAAGTGGCTTATGCTGACCTGGGGTGATCTGTAGGAAATCAGGTTAAAAGATTTTTTTTTTTAATTTTTTAAGAAAAAGAAAAATCTGAGCAGAGACATCAGAAGATGCACACTCTACACACAAACCAGGAAGTTGACTTCACAGAATTAGTTAAGAATTCAACAAATAAACCAGTGTCCAAACAAACAACAGTTACAACAATAAGGCTCAGAGCAGGAGGAGATTCAGTATATAGTGCTGCTACAATATATCATCTAAAATGTCCAATTTGCAACAACAGGAAAAAAAACTTTAAGACATACAAAGAATCAGGAATGTGTGATTCACACACATGGAAAAAAATGAGGCAATATAAACTGCTTTTGAAGGGGTCCAAAAGTTGAACACATTTGAGAAAGACTTCAAAGCAGCTATTATAAGTATGTGTTAAAAACCAAAGGAAACTATGTTTAAGAAGTAAAGGAGGTATGATAATGAGGACTCATGAAGTACAGAATGTTAATAAAGAGATGGAAATTGTTTTTAAAAAATGAAAATTCTGGAGTTGAGAAGTATAATAATCAAAACAGAAAATTCACTGGAGGGGCTCAATAATAGACTTGAGTTGGCAAAAGAAATCAGTCAACATGAAGATAGATCAATAGAGATTATGCAATCTGAAGAACACTAAGAACACATAATGAGAAGAAATGAACAGAGCCTCAGAGAAATGTGGAACACCACTTAAGCACACCAACATGTGCATGACGGGAAGGAGCAGAGACAAAAAAATATTCAAAGAAATAACACTTGAAAACTTCCCAGATTTGATGAAAAAACACCAATCCACACATCCAAAAAGCTCAAAAAAGTCCACATAGAATAAATGCAAAAGATCCACACCCAGACTCATCATAGTCAAAATGTTAAAAGCCAAAGATAGAGAAAATCTTGAAAACATCAAGATAAAAACAATCTGATATGTGTTAACAATAAGATTAACACCTGACTTCTCTTCAAAAACAATGGAGGGGACTTCCCTGGTGGTGCAGTGGTTAAGAATCCGCCTGCCAATGCAGGGGACACAGGTTCGGGCCCTGGTCAGGAAGATTCCACATGACGCAGCACAGCTAAGCCCGTGTGCCACAACTACTGAGCCTGCGCTCTAGAGCCCACAAGCCACAATTACTGAGCCTGCATGCCACAACTACTGAAGCCCACGCACCTAGAGCCTGTGCTCCACAACAAGAGAAGCCACCTCAATGAGAAGCCTGCGCACCACAACAAAGAGTAGCCCCGGCTCACCGCAACTAAAGAAAGCCTGCGTGCAGCAACGAAGACACAACGCAGCCAAGAATAAATCAATAAATAAATAAATTTATTTTAAAAAAAATAAAAAACAATGGAGGCTCGAAGGCAGTGGGGCAACATACACAAAGTACTAAAATAAATGATACCCAAACAAATGACACCCCAAAATCCTATACCAGGCCAAGCTATCATTCAAAAATGAAGGTAAAATTATAAATTAAACAAAAACTGATAGAATTTTTTGCTAGCAGACTTTCCTTATAGGAAATACCAAAAGAAGTTATACAAGCAGAAAGGAAATGACCCAGACAGTGATTTGAATCCACATGAAAAAACCAAGAACTCCAATAAAGGTAATTATGTAGGCAATAATAAATGAAAGTATACTTACATATTTATTTTTATTCCCTCTCTTAACTGATTTAAAAAGTAATTGCATAAAACAGTATCTATAAACTTGTACTGTTGGGCCTAAAACATATGGAAATGTTAATATACTTGGCAGCAATACAAAGGAAGGTGATGAGAATGAGGTTATACTGGAAAAAAGGAAATGACACCACATGGTAATGCAAATCTACAGGAAGAAATAAAGAAAACCAGAAATGATAAATAAGAAGATTAATTTTTTTAACTCCATAAACATATTTGAGGTCTCATTTTCCCCTTTACTTCTTTAAAATACACAAGATTATACAAATAATAATAATAACAACATATTGTTGAGTTTGTAACATATATAGACATAAATGTATAACAAGAATATTGCAAAAAGAGGGAAGAAAGGGAACTATGTAGGAATAAAGTTTCTATTTCTTACTGGAATTAAGTTAGTGTATATCTCAAGAAGTAGATTCTGGGGAGTTCCCTGGTGGCCTAGTGTTTAGGATTCCGGACTTTCACTGCTGTGGCCCAGGTTCAATCCCTGGTCAGGGAACTGAGATCCAATGGCGCAGTGTGACGGAAAAAAAAAAGTAGATTCTGATAAGTTAAGATGTATATTGTAAGCCCTAGAGCAATTTTAACTCCTATAGCAACTATAGTCCTATTTTCCTATAGGAAAAGAATAAATAAATAATTTAAAAGCATGAAAGGAGAAACAGAGGAAAGGAATTATGAGACATATAAACATCAAAAAGCAAAATGGCAGATATAAATCCACTGTATCAATGCTATCATTAAATGTGAATGGTTTAAACAATCCAATCAAGTCAGAGATTATCAGACTGCATAAAAAATATATATATATACAACTATATGCTGTCTACAAGAGACACACATTAGATTCAAAGATACAAATTGGTTGAAAGTAAAAGGATGAAAAAATTATAACAAGCACATAGCAACAATAAGACAGCTGGAGACAAACTCGGTTTTAAGATAAAAACTGTACCTAGAGATAAAGAAGGACATTTTATAATGATAAAGGGATTAGTCTATCTAGAAGATGTAATGATTATAAACACATGTAAACCTAACAATAGACCTCCAAAATATATGAGACAGAATCTGATAGAATTGAAGGGAGAAGTGGACAAATCAACAATAGTAATTAGGAACGTCAATATCCCACTTTCAATGATGGATAGAACTATAAGGCAGAAAAATCAACAAGGATGGAGAAAGTTATAAACCAACTCAACCTAACAGACATCTAGAGAACACCCAACAACAGGAGAATACACATTCTTCTTACGTGCACATGGGATATTGTTTGGAACAGACCAAACCAAATGCTAAGCCAAAATCCATAATATATTTAAAAGGATTGAAATCAACCAACTATGGTCTTCAAGCACAAGGAATTAAATTAAAAATTAACAATAGAAAGAAATTTGGGGGACTTCCTTGGTGGCGCACTGGTTAAGAATCCGCCTGCCAATGCAGGGGACACAGGTTTGAGCCCTGGTCTGGGAAGATCCCACATGCCGCGGAGCAGCTCAGCCGTGTGCCACAACTACTGAGCCTGCACCCTAGAGCCTGCAAGCCACAACTACTGAGCCCGCGTGCCACAACTACTGAAGCGCGCACACCTAAAGCCCGTGCTCCACAACAAGAGAAGCCACCGCAATAAGTCCGTGCACCGCAACGAAGGGTAGCCCCCGCTCGCCGCAACTAGAGAAAGCCCGCGCACAGTAACAAAGACCCCACGCAGCCAAAAATAAACTTATTAAAAAACAACAACATTCTAGTGCTTGTGGATGGGTATGCTGTGGGGTTTTTTTTTTATATAAATTAATTTAATTATTTATTTTTGGCTGCGTTGTGTCTTTGTTACTGTGCGCAGGCTTTCTCTAGTTGCGGCGAGCGGGGGCTACCCTTCGTTGCGGTGCACGGGCTTCTCATTGCGGTGGCTTCTCTTGTTGCAGAGCACGTGGGATCTTCCCAGACCAGAGATGGAACCTGTGTCCCCTGCACTGGCAGGCAGATTCTTAACCACCGCGCCACCAGGGAAGTCTCTGCTCACTCTCTTTTGAAAACTATTGTGCTTCGTGGAAAAATGTGCCTTATCTAGAGGACATCCCTCCAGGTTAGCTGACTTTAGCATTCTGTCATCTTTTTTTTTTTTTTAAGTCTTTATTGAATTTGTTACAATATTGCTTCTGTTTTGTTTTGGCCACAAGGCATGTGGGATCTTAGCTCCCTGACCAGGGATCGAACCCGCATCCCCTGCCCTGGAAGGCAAAGTCTTAACCACTGGATCGCCAGGGAAGTCCCTAGCTTTCCATCATCTGTGAGCAACCTTACAACTCTGTACATTGTAGGTTGCTTATAAGCATGCAAATTATGCCCTGGCTGTGATTTCCCTCCCCGCTGTGGAAAAACCAGTTTTGCTCCCATCTAATTCATTTTCACAGTCCTTGCTCTATATTAGTGTGTGCTTCTGCACTTCTGTTTTGAATCAGTTATAACATCTGCCTGGTTCTCTCATGAGTGGAATAAAATCTGTAACACATTTTCATGTTTCATATCTGTATGAGAGTCATGATTTTACCTTTTGCTGAAAATAATCTTTTAACAAGTCATATCTGCACGTAAGGTCTCACACATCCTATGGGCTGGTGTATAAAGAAGATTATAAGCCTGTTTTCATTATAAGCATGCAGGATCTTAGTTCCCCGACCAGGGATCGAAACCACACTCTCTGCATTGGAAGCACGGAGTCTTAATCACTGGATCGCCAGGGAAGTCCTTAAAGAAGATTAAAGTCAAAAGCCTTCCCTTAAAAAGGAGAGAAAAAATAGACCTTACTGAACACAAACATTGTGATGATATTTACAAAACTGTTGTCAAGTCAGTTTCCACGAAAACTCATACTTCTCTGGATCTCACATTCGACTCAGGCACACACAGCAGCATGTTGGGCTGGAACCTGAGAACCAGGAAGCGAGAATTCTGAATGAACCCGCCCCTACCAGCTGGTTTCAAGAACTCCAGGTTCAACCTACCCCTAAGGTGGTGAGAGGAAAGCTGTGTACAGTAGCTCAGCTGGCGCTCAGGAGCTCAACTAGATCTCCATGCTCTGTGGAAGCCAGAAAGAAGACTGATGGCCAGTGCCTTCTGCAAAACACAGGTGAGGTGAAAGAGACACTCTGTTTAGGCAAACCCATGCTGTGGGTAAGAAAGTCCCTTCCCACGGTGCACTTCCTTTGCCTGGCATTGCAAACAGGCACCAGGGTGTCGGGGAATTGTGTGTGCCAAGTACGCAGGCAAACTGAGGGCAAAGGGTCAATGAAGGCAAAGAGTTAGGACTGGGCAGGGGTCTATTCAGAAAATGTTTACTATGGAGTCAGTGTTTGAGCACTTACAGGTTAGGTGTGCAGAGAGAGAGAGACAGAGACTGAATCAGTACTAAGAAGAGTTTTCTTTCCAGCCCATCCGCTGGGATAGTGTCACGAGTTACAGTATCATGTTCATACCTTTTTCATCCTCCCTGGGGAAGGTGATTTAAACATTTATTGGCACATCCCCTGGGTGAAAGCCAAGAACTTTGGGTACAGAATTGGAAGCTATGTGTTCAGAGGGATGGACACTGCCGTGTGTGAGCAGGGAACCCAAGTCCCAAGTCCATCAAAGCCCTGCTGTTCCAAGCTGCACCTTTCCCACTTCAACTGCTTGAAGACACCTGCGTGGTTCAACCGTACTGTCGGCAGTTATTTTAAAAATTGGAAATCCACAGTACTTTAGAAAGGGCTGTGCCCCTGAATGTTCTAAGTTTTCTACAACTGATCTTGATATTATTTCTCTGAGTTGTGCATGTGTCCCAAGTGTTCTGTGTTTTGTTTTGTTTTTCTTATCAAGGCTCAGAGGTGCTGCTGTGCAATGAGTAAGAATACAGCCTGTGGGGCAACTGGATCTGGTCCCCAAGCCAGTGGCTCACGCCGTGATCTTGGGCAAGCTGCCTGAGCACAGAGGTGATTTCCTCAACTGTAAAATGAGGTTGATAATAATGCTCAGCTCCTGGAGTGGCTGTGAGGGTTGCATTCGTGCACGTGAGGCATCTCACGGTGTATGACCTCAGATGAGAGGCAGGGAAGGCTGAACAGAATGGCTACACATCAGTGCTTCTCAACGTGGCCACACATCGGAATCACCCGGGGAATTTAAAAAACACCCATGCGTGGAAAACACCCATCCTCAGAGATTCTGGTTTGATTGGTTGAGGTGCAGCCTGGGCATCAGAACATTTTAAAGCTTCGGGTGATTCTAATGGGCACCCAAGATTGAGAGCTACTTTTCTAAATACTCGGGAAATGAGATATTCTCAGAGCTCCCATCCATGGCTGCACACTAGTCTTTCAGGGAAAGATTGCTCGGGGGTCTCAACCCTGAATGGGTTCCCTGTGTTTTTCTTATAAAACTCATGTTGAGTATGGAGTCTGTGCAAGGCCCTTCCAGCCCACGCACTTGTCCAGGGTCCCCGAGGGTTTGGAACCTGTTAAAAGTGAGGTTCCATGTAACGTGTGTGTGTTTCTCATTAAGTTCTACATTCAGAAATCGGCTTCAGAGACAAAGAAAAAGAAGGTGAACTTGTCTGAACAGAAGGAGTTTCTCTTCCTTCAAGCCATGCCAGCCTATAAGCCTTCATAAAGCAGGGAAGGCAGCTCCTTTCCCTGACAGACTCTGATAGACTCCGCATTTACCAGAGTGGCTTGTTAAGACAAAAGGGTGTGCACACCCCAGCCAGGAGATCCAAGCAGTTAAACTATTTGCTGTCTACATCAAAGCCCCAGGACATCCAGAAATTCCCTGCACGGCCCAGCCCACCATCATGAGGCCCTGCCCGAGGAGACCCAGTTGTCTGGGCCAAGCTGTCCAATGGCTCTTGCTTTTGGCCGTGCTCATCTTCTTCCTCTTCACCTTGCCCTCCTTTATTAAGGAACCTAATACAACGCCTACCAGGTAAGATTCTGACCCTTTTCAAGTTCCCCGTGATTTATTAGAAGAAATTGAAAAATTATAGCCCAGGGAGGGCTGGGGATATCTGAGACACCTCTGTGTTTACGGCGGTGTCAGGGATCAGGAAGGTTGGCAGGAACCACGGGCAAGGAAGCTCAAAGGGGAGACTTGGGGTACGTGGAGGTGGTGTAACAGGGAAACAGGGTGCCATGGGGCTTGTACATAGAGGAGGTAGAAGCAGAAGTTAGAGAACTATTGGCCTGGACTCCTGAAGGCATAAGTAGAAAATAAGACTATTTTCCCCTCTGGGACTGTAAGTAATAACCCCAGCTTTGGGGTTAGTTTTGACATGCCATTCTCTGTGTCCTAAAGCAAAAGATTTATCCCGTGAATTCCATTAATTTCTAAATCATACAATCCCTGAGACGTTTGTCAGTAAAATGGGAGATCGCTCACTTAGGGAGGTGGCTGAAATTCTGGGTCCCAAGCTAACTCTTCAAAAGGACCCTCTAGACCAGTTTTCTTATAAACACATCTCCAGCAGTGAGAGATCCCTTTCTTTCCAGATTCAATGTATTTTGAATGATTTTGTTTCACTATTCTCAGAATTTGAAAGTAAAACATGCTCTCATGAAGTTTTAAAAAAGACAGAAATGTGAAGCAAGAAATAAAGGTCTCTCCATTATACCCCCATCTCTATCCAGTCTTCACGGGTAACTAACCTTAATGCTTTGGTGTACAAATAATTACTATATTATTGTAGCTAACACTTCTTTAGCATTCACTATATGCCAGGCACTATGCTTATGAGTATATGAGTATACTGAGACTCAGAGAGCTTAAATGAATGACCCAAGTTCACTCAGCTGGTAGCTGACTCAAACCCAGGCATTTTGGTTCCATAATCTGTGCTCCTTACCTTATGTTAGACAAGCCGTTACAACAGATGGGGAAATAGATAGGTAGATAGGTAGATGATAGGTAGGTAGGTAGGCAGATAGATAGATAGACAGACAGGTAGATTGTTGGATGGTTGGATGGACGGATGGATGGACGGATAGGTACCACACTATACACATTGTTCCACAGGTTGACTTTTTTTTTTTTTTTAAATATATTTATTTATTTATTTTTGGCTATGTTGGGTCTTCGTTTCTGTGCGAGGGCTTTCTCCAGTTGCAGAGAGCGGGGGCCACTCTTCATCACGGTGCGCGGGCCTCTCCCTGTCGCGGCCTCTCCCGTTGCAGAGCACAGGCTCCAGACGCGCAGGCTCAGTGGCTGTGGCTCACGGGCTTAGTTGCTCCGTGGCATGTGGGATCTTCCCAGACCAGGGCTCGAACCCGTGTCCCCTGCATTGGCAGGCAGATTCTCAACCACTGCACCACCAGGGAAGCCCCCACAGGTTGACTTTTTAAATCAACACTATATCGTGGACCTCCTTCCATGTTGGCACCTATAGATCTACTCCCTTCCTTTTCATGGCTGCATAGCATTCTATAGAACGGATATAGTTTATTTAACCAGCCCCTATCGATGGGCACTTGGGTTTTTCACATACCTTTGTGTGCTTATGTAAGTATTCCTGTAGGTAGATTTCTAGAAGTGGATTTGCCAAGATAATGGATTATGTTCACATTAAATGTCAGTGGATACCATCAAGTCATCCTCAGAAAAGGCTACACCGACAGGTGTGTGAGTTAACTCTCTCCAACCTCTGTAGCAACACTGGATCTTGTGAATGTTTTTAAAGTTTTATCATATGATAGGTAAAAGCGTGTTTCTCTTTTTAATTTGCATTTCTCAGGCCACTGGTGAATTTGAGGATCCTCTAAAGTTTATAAATCATTTCATTGTATGAATATACCACACGTTGTTTATCCATTCTGTTATTGATGGACATTTGGGTTGTTTCCAGTTTCTGGCTATTATGAATTATGAGTAAATCTGCTGTGGACATTGCTGTACAAATCTTTTTGTGCACATATTTTTTTTACTCCTGGGTCAATATCTACAGGTGGAATTGGTGTGTCATAAGGAAGGTGTATGTTCAGCTTTAGAAGAAAAGGCCTGACTTATTTCCAAAACAGGTTTGAATTTGTCTATTTCTCCCTTCAGTTTCGTCAGTTCTTGTTTCATGTAATTTGAAGCTCTGTTATCTGATGAACATGCATTTAGGATTGTCCTGACTTCAACAGTGACTGTAAAGTTACTGAATCTGCCCAAGATTTTAAGGGCTAGGAAAAGGGTCGCATATTGAGATTTCTCAATAAACTGTTTATATAACTTCATGAACGCCATAACAGTAGAGGTCCCTGGAGGAAAGGAGTTTTTGTGTGTTGAGAGGTTCAAAGAGAAGATGGAGTCTGGAACACAGGTAGGGCTTGGATGAGTGCTCAGGGCAAGGCACTCATGTGGTGAGAAAAGGACGAACAAGAAGCTGGCCTAAATAAGTCCTAAATTGGTGTCCTCTTTGCTTAGCCGAGAGAGAATCCACCTCAGGGAAATGAAGGGCATTTAGGAAGGTGGGACCGAGTGTTGCTGCAGAAGGCTTTCAGGCAGGGAGGTGGCCTTGTGACAGTGGTATTTTAAGACGATGAGTCTGCCAGAAGTGAACAGGATGGATCCGGAGGAGGAGGAGGGAGTTGCCACTTTGGCCTGACCAGCCGCGGTACCCAAGGGAGACGGACGACTCCACACAGATTATCCTGGCGTGAAGCGAGGGACCAGGGCCGACTTTAGCCATTAAAACGCAAGGTGAAGAGGATCTGGACTAAGACAGAGACAGTGGAACAGGAAGAAGTGGAAAATCAGAGATATTTTGAAGGAGAGGAGTGGGAGAGAGGGAGACGCCAAAGTGATGGGCAGTTTTGCAATTTAGAGACTGGTAATGGCCCCCCCTTTCCCACAGTGCTGCCTGGGCACAGGGTGAGAATAAAATCAGAAAGGAAAGGGAGGTGTACAACGCAGACCGCACCTGTAGATCCCTGTGGTTTATGAAGGCCATTATCATGGTGGTGTTTACACTTCATGATGCGCCATGATAATTTGAGAGTCGGAGAAGATTTTCAAACCCTAACCTATGCTCCAGGGGCCATTCCATGTGTTACTTCTGATCTTCACAATTGCTGTCCAAGATTAGTATTTTTATTCTCTGACAAAAATGCAGACTGCGACGCTCAAAAAGGTTAAGGGGAATTTTACCGAGCCAGGGAGTAGCAAAACGGATATTTGAATTTAGGGGATTTGAGTTCCAGATCCCATGCTTCTCCACTACCTCCTATGTGTTGACTCTCAAGAGGTTTAGAGTCTAAGGGATGAGAGAGACATACACAAAGTAAGAGAATGCAGGTGATATTATCAGTAGTGATAAATGACTTCAATAAAGTCACCTGTGACAGGTGCTACGGGAGCACATGAGTAATCCAACCAGGGGGACGGGGTGGGGGGTAAGGAGAGCATTTGCACAGTGACTGATGGCTGTGTGACATTTCAGCAAGCAGGAACACTGCAAAGTGAGGAAACAGCATCAGCAATGGTGCAGAAACGGGAAAAGGCAGGATGCGTTCAGGAATGGGAGACTGATGGATGAGTAAGGCAACAAGCACTGATAAGGCACTCACCACGTGCCAGGCACTGGCCTTGGAGTTATGATTACGAATCACGTGTCAAGCCTGAGAGTAGATAATATTATCATCATCACCCCCTTTTACAGATAAGAGAAGTTAAGTAGTTTGTCCAAGGTCACCCTGGTCACTGATGTTCAAACCCAGGCAGGCTAGCTCCAGAGTCCCTGCTCCCAGCCAAGACACCAGGCTGGCATCGCACCACCGTCCATGCCCCTCTATCACATCCATCCTGACATGATGTCATAAACCCTAAATTTGTCTTTTTCTGCCAGACTATGAATTTCTTCTGGGTAGGAACTGTCTTATCTGTCTCCATTTCTCCAGTAATTTGAACAGGTCCTGGACACTGTGCTTGTGTAACACAGTGTAAATGCTTGTTGATGAAAGAATGAATGTGTGGCCTTAAATAACTTTATTCTATAGCTATGGAAAGTTTTACAGTAAGGGAGTAGCTTGATTAAATGAGTGCTTTATGCAGGTTATTCTGTCAGTAGATTATAGGCTAGGGTAGGTGGCTTGGCACAGTGGTTTTGGTTTTGGTTTTGGTTTTCTTGGCCGCGCCTCGAGGCTTGCGAGATCTTAGTTCCCCGACCAGGGATTGAACCCAGGACACGGCAGTGAAAGCGCTGAGTCCTAACCACTGGACCGCCAGGGAATTCCCCGGGCACAGGGGTTTTAAGGGGGACAGGTTAGAGGCCGATGCAGTGGTTTAGGATAGAGTCCTTGGGGCCCCGGGGCAAGGAGGTTATGGTGACAGCGGGACTGGGAATAAAGGACGGAGAATAAGTAAAATCGTTGTATTTGGCTTAGAAGAAGAATGGTGGGAACAGACAAAGGGACCCTGGGACAAGAGTGACCAAGACAAGTCAGGGAGGGCTAGGATGCCAGGTAAAGGACACCTGGAAAGTAATGGCTAAGTCACTAGACAGGAAAATTCTCTTTTCCAAAGCTCCCAGGGATTCCCCCCAAAACGTGTGTAGCACGGGGACTCCACCACGACGTCCAGTTAGAGAACCAAGCAGAGCTGAGGAGCCAGGCTTTTCTCAGCACAACACCCGATACCAACTTGCATAAATTAAATGATGCTTTTTGACAGCCTCACATCATAGTAGAAAATGAAAAGAAAATAAAGTGAATCCAATCCCTGGAGTCAGAAACCTTGATTGCCAGAAGACAGACCAGCCACCCTGCATCTGCCTTCTCCCACGGCTAGCATAAGCATTGCAGGATGAAAATCAGCTTATGTGCCCCACTCCTGCCTTCAGGAACCCCCACCCCATCTCCCACTTGGAATTCTTCCACAGCTCCTCCTGGGCGGAGAGACAAATGATAAAGTCTAAATTCCTCAGTCCAACATACACTGCAAGTAATGACCTGGCCCTGCCTGCCTGTTTGGAAGCATCTCCTGCCCCACAAGCCCCCAACCCATCCCCACTCTGTTTCATAATTACTTCCTGGCTCCAACACCACAAGTTCTCATGCCTCTGACACTGAAACTTCCTCCTCCCCACTCTTAATCCTCTTCGGAGGGGAACTCCTCCAGGAAGCCTTCCTTGCTTCCACGGTGCCCAGACAGAGCTCCTTCCTTCATGTTCCCACCATGCTCAAACGTTCCACAGCACAATACGTGTTTCATATTGCAATGACACGGCTGTCTATTCACTAGACTTCCTCTCTCCTGTGGCTGGGAAACACGCCTTTCATCCGTCATCTCCAGCATCTAACATGAGATGCGGCAAATATGGTGGTCTCTCGACAAATATTTGCCGAGTATGTATATTTTTCCAACAATCAACAGTTTGCTTTTTTTTTTTTTTCCCTTTGGCCACGCCGCACGGCTTGCGGGATCTTAGTTCCCCGACCAGGGACTGAACTCTGGCCGCAGCAGTGCAAGCGCCGAGTCCTAACCACTGGACCGCCAGGGAATTCCAACAGTTTGCTTTTAAGCAGGGATGGACTCATGATAGGATTCGAAGCACATCTTTAAGACAGATCTTGATGCCGAAAGCTCAGCTTCTCTGTACACAGGTGCCAAATCAAATCACGGAGACGGAGTTTTGGGTGAAGTAGAAAAGGACAGCTTTATTACTTTGCCAGGCAAAGGGGGAACACAGTAGACTAGCGCCTCAAGAACTGTGCCCCCCTCCCTGGGGAATAAGGAGAGGTCTTATAGTCAGGCCTGTGGTCAGGGGTATGCAATAAGGATCAAGGCAAGAGTTTCAAAAGGGTGGGGTTGCTGACAAGATTAGGGTGTGTGCAGGGTCTCAGGTGGTCCGTCTTTCTCCTAATCTTGATGAGTTTCTCTGGTCCCTTTAATCTTGCCTCAGGTGGTTTCCTGGCTGCTCCTCCCTTGATTAGCAACTGTTCGAATCTGCCCTTTCAGGGAAGGTCATGGAGGCTGGAGTCTTGCCTACAAGAAATGGGGGACAAAAAGGCCTCCATGCTCGGGAGCCCCACAGGGCCCTGGTAGGCATCAATCTTTCAGAAATCAAGGTTGGCAGCTATGGTCTTAACAGGAATGCATCCTTCCCTTTTCCCTGTGGACAAAGCTACCTTTGTTACCTATGCTTTATTATTTTAAAAAAAAGGTCCACTGGGGTTTCCCTGGTGGAGCAGTGGTTGCGAATCCACCCCCCAATGCAGGAGACACGGGTTCAAGCCCTGGTCTGGGAAGATCCCACATGCCGTGGAGCAACTAACCCCGTGCGCCACAACTACTGAGCCTGCGCTCTAGAGCCCGCGAGCCACAATTACTGAAGCCCGCGCGCCTAGAGCCCGTGCTCCACAACGAGAGAATCCACCGCAATGAGAAGCCCGCGCACCGCAACGAAGAGTAGCCCCCATTCGCTGCTACTAGAGAAAGCCCGCGCGCAGCAACAAAGACCCAATGCAGCCAAAAATAATAAATAAATAATGAAATAAATAAATTTATTTTAAAAAAAAAAAAGGTCCACTGAATCATACAGATATGAGGTGACAGGACTAGGTTCACACAAACTCATTCTTAGACTCACAATCGGGAACGTAGCAGACGCTGGGAGCCACAGAGGTGCAAACATGGAGAGCTGGGGGCGCAGCACGGGTGGGGGGTGAGCAGTTCATTTCTGCCCTTGGCATCCAGTTCCAGCTCCCCAAACTCCGTGCCACCACTAAGGGTTCTTTATTGGTCAGAGTAAGTTTCCAGACCCATTGCCAACAAGTGCAGCTTAGTTTTGGGTAGTGGACGGTGATGCCCCTTCCCTCATCTCTCCTGGAGACTGGTTTGACGTCCACTTGAGACACAAAGATAGATACTAGTCATGCTTCTCAAGTCCCTACAGCCTTCAGCCTTCATCCAAAGTCATCTCTGTCTCTAGGAATCAGCATCGAGAGAACATTAAGGAAAGGTCTCCGGAGCTGCTGCAAAAGGCTACGTCCCAGGCACCCACTACCGGAAGCAGGACGACCGCCCACGTGGAGTCAGCACAGGGGACCAGCATGCAGGACACACACCCCGAGGCCACAGCCAACACAGCTGGAGAGGGCAGAGGAGCGGAGGCTGGCAAGGCCAGTGCCGAGGAGCCAGGCAGAGCACCCAGCACAGCCAGGATGGCAGCACCGGAGGCGCAGGCGAGCAACGACACCGCGGGGGACACGCTGCCCCCGAGAGCTCAAGTCGGGGGGGTGGCCTCTGGCTGGACGGAGGCGCCGCCGCTGAACAGTCAGGACCCGAGGACAACCAAAGGGTCAGGGGACCAGAGCGCGAGGCCGACGGCCCCGAGGATGGTGCCCATGAAGCTGCGGGGCAACGCAGCAGCTACAGCAAGGACGCCCCTTCCAGAAAATCAGGCTGGGGTGCAGACCCCTGCGGGAGCGGGGCCGACGGGAAGGGGAGTCCGAGGAGCCACCACAGAGGCTGTCCCACCCAAGGACAGAGCCCAGGCCACCCCGTCCTCAGCCCCTCTCCAGAGCCCCACCACCCAGAGAGGCCAGAGATTGCGGGCCGCCAACTTCAAGTCTGAGCCGCAGTGGGATTTTGAGGACGAATACAGCCTGGAGGTGAGCAGCCTCCAGACGGTGAGTTTTCCTGCACCACACCCCCCACCGCCACCACCGACCCCGCCCTGAGGCCCCACCCTCTCCCTTCCCTCCCAGGCTCAGGTCCTAAGCTCTGCCTCGGCCCACCCATGCTCTCCCCCCAGCACTGCTCTCATCCCATCCTTCCTTGTTATAATGGTCAGAAGCAGGGCAGGGAAGGCAGGTCCCAGGGTGTGAGCGAGAAGGCCCTGTCCTGGGCCCCTAGGAGCCCAGAGGGTCGTCAATCCCGGTGAGAGAGTGTGACCTGCACCGGAATCCCGTCCTGCGGCAGGGGAAGGGGCAGGAACCAGCAGGGACTAAGGGACCAGAACACCCAGGCCAGCCCTGTTCTCCCTGCATAGATAATTCTACGACCCTCCCTCTCTTCCCTCCCTAAGAAAAACAGCCTGGGCCCGCAGCCGTGGGAAGGGAGCCTTCAGAACGTGGGTGTTTACACACATCACTGCAACCACGCACAGCCCTGGGACCCATAGCATGTTCACACAGGCTGGTCCGCTCCTCTCACACGTAGGAAGGTACATTTGCCTTGAGGGCTGAGAACCACTGGTTCCCTGGGAGCCCTCCTGACCACAGTAGGCTGGGATGATCGATGGCGGGGGTGGGGGTGGGGCCAGAAGGCCCTGGGAATAGGATGGAAGAGGTAGCAGAGACCGACGCCTTCCCAGCTTTGAGGCCTGCTTTCTGCCCCTGCCTCCCCACCCCCCCCCCCCCCCACCCCTTGGCCATGGCCTTCTTGGGCCTCTCCCTGCCTGACCCGTTCTCCTGCATGTAGACCTGCCCTGACTCAGTGAAGATCAAAGCCTCCAAGTCACCCTGGCTCCAGAATCTCTTTCTACCCAACCTCACCCTCTTCCTGGACTCCAGACACTTCAACCAGAGCGAGTGGGGTCGCCTGGAGCACTTTGCTCCGCCCTTCGGCTTCATGGAGCTCAACTTCTCCTGTGAGTCCTCGCCCCGGGGGCCGGGGTGTGCGCTAGGCCCCAGCAGAGGGCCATGCTTTTTGTGTCTGGTCCGCCTCTTCCCTGGTGGCCACCAGCCCTGGGAGAAATGCCACTGGATCCCTGGCCCTTCCAGGGCTCTGAATGGAGTCCCCTCATTGCAGTGGTGCAGAAGGTCGTGTCCTGCTTCCCCCCGGTGCCCAGGCAGCAGCTGCTCCTGGCCAGCCTCCCTGCTGGGAGCTCCCGGTGCATCAGCTGTGCCGTGGTGGGCAACGGGGGCATCCTGAACAACTCCCAAGTGGGCCCAGAGATAGACGGCCATGACTACGTGTTCCGGTGAGCTCCCCTCCCCGGCCCCCTCCCACCCCCTCTCCTGCAGAGCTGGGCTCTTCTGAGAGATCTGAGAGGGTGTTCCGTGCCTGTATCTGGAAGGCGGGGTTCCTGGGCTCTCCAGAGAGTTTCTGTACATCAGTGCTGTCTCCCCGTTTCTCCTTCCTTTCCACGCGTCCCCCTCCTGCACTCATGTGTTCTGTCTGATTTTGTCTTTCCGTCTAGACTGAGTGGAGCTGTCATTAAGGGCTACGAACAGGATGTGGGTACTCGGACGTCCTTCTATGGCTTTACTGCCTTCTCCCTGACCCAGTCACTCCTTATACTGGGCAATCGGGGTTTCCGGCATGTGCCTCTGGGAAAGGTGAGCAAAGAGGAATGGGCCTGGCTGCACACAGACTTTGGATAAGGGAGGATGCAGGTGAGACAGGGAGACGAGCATCCTGCGTCTGAAGCCTGTGGCCGGTACAGCCTCCGTCCATGCAAGGGGCAAGAGCAGGGAGGAGAGCCGGGCCAGGCCTGAGAAGAGCAGGCGGGAAGTCTGGAGTCAGAGCCAGGCCACCCCACTGAAGGCAGGACTCCTGGACCACACGCTGTCCTTGGTCCTCAGGATGTCCGCTACCTGCACTTCCTGGAAGGCACCCGGGACTATGAGTGGCTGGAAGCACTGCTCCTGAATCAGACCCTGGTGACGAAGAACCTCTCCTGGTTCAGGTACTCACCTCCCCTTACCCCTGGTCGAGCTGTGTAGTGAGCAGCTGTGAAGGGCTGGACAGGTGGGGACAGTCTTAGCTATCACCTAGAGATGGGGTACCAGTCATGCCCATGACCCTGACTTGGCCCACACCAGGAGAGGTAAGAGAACTGAGCCTGAAGGACCCGTTCCTGCCCACAGGCGCAGGCCCCAGGAAGCTTTCCGGGAAGGCTTGCAATTGGACAGATACCTGTTGCTGCACCCAGACTTGCTCCGATACATGAAGAACAGGTGAGAGCAGTAAGCCCGTGGAAGGGGCCAGGTCCCTCTCATCCTTGCAGCCTCCTGACAGCTGGGTGGCTGGGGTATTTCACAGATTCCTGAGGTCTAAGACTCTGAACACCGTCCACTGGAGAATATACCGGCCCACCACTGGGGCCCTCCTGCTGCTTACTGCCCTTCAGCTCTGTGACCAGGTAAGGCTCTGCTTCTGGAGCAGGCATACCTGGAGAAACAGCTCTGGGGTAGTCCTGGGCCTGCTCAGCATGGGATGATGGCTGGGCGGGCGGCACACCCCTCTGGGGTGGGGGGAGTGTCATGACTGTGGATACTTGCATGTGTGCAAACGTGCATCCAGGGGTCCTGCACCCAGACCCCTAGGGTTGGAACCAGGATAAAGGGCCCTCACCCCCAACACACACAGAGAAGAAGCCTGGGAGACACAATATAGGCCTTATTTCTCCTCCAACCTTCATGTAGGTGAGTGCCTATGGCTTCATCACCAAGGGCCACGAACACTTCTCTGACCACTACTATGATAAGTCATGGAAACGAACGATCTTTTACACCAACCATGACTTCAGGTTGGAGAGAACGCTCTGGAAGCGGCTCCATGATGAAGGTATTATCCGACTCTACCAACATCCTGTAACTGCCAAACCAACCATGTGACTGGAGCCTGGGCTACAGAAGTCTCTTCAGCTGTTCCAAGATGCAGGGCGCAGTGGGAGCTTGGAGGCTCTTCTGTCATCTTCCCAGCTCCTGGACCAGGCTCCGAGCCCCTCCAGACTTCCGAGGGAACACTGGTACATAGGAGAGGACACCCTCAAGATGGCAAATGACCGACTGACGTTTTGGAGACCTTGGAAATTTGCTGCAGGGTCTGTTCCATGGAGGTGGGGACTCCATTCTTGAGACCAAGGAATTTTAACTGAACCTTCACTGTTCAAAAGCTACTTGACACAGAAGAAAGAGCCTGAACTTACAGAGACATGTAGATTTGGGGTTGAATTCCAGATCTTCTACTTAGCAGCTGTGAAATCTTGAAGGCATTCCTGCATTTCACTCTAGATTGTCTAGAAGACCCTTCCAGGGGTTATCTGATTCTAGAAGGGTCTGCAACTTTCCTTGTCTTTGAGCTACCTGACAACTCTCTGGGTTGTAGAAAACTGAGTATTAAAAATGATTTTTGTCCATGGAGATGCAAATAAGTTTCGCAAATGAAATGAAATGAAAAATGATTCCCCTGTGTATAGTGACCAGTTTTGTTCCTATTATCGAATTAATTTTAGCATTCCTGACTGCCTATATGTGTGTCGGGACTTTGGGTTCTCCTCTGAACCAGTTTTTACTAGTTCCTTCACTAATTAACGAGTTAAATAAAACCTCTGATATGTGTGATTTTTAAAAAAAAATTTTAAATTTATTTATTTTTTTATAAAGCAGGTTCTTATTAGTTACCTATTTTACACATATTAGTGTATATATGTCAATCCCAATCTCCCAGTTCATCCCACCACCACCACCGCCCTGCCACTTTCCCCCCTTGGTGTCCATACGTTTGTTCTCTACACCTGTGTCTCTATTTCTGCCCTGCAAACTGGTTTATCTGTACCATTTTTCTAGGTTCCACATATATGCGTTAATATACAATATTTGTTTTTCTCTTTCTGACTTACTTCACTCTGTATGACAGTCTCTAGATCCGTCCACATCTCTACAAATGACCCAATTTCGTTCCTTTTTATGGCTGATTAATATTCCATTGTATATATGTACCACATCTTCTTTATCCATTAGTCTGTCGATGGGCCTTTAGGTTGCTTCCATGACCTGGTTATTGTAAATAGTGCTGCAATGAACATTGGGGTGCATGTGTCTTTTTGAATTACGGTTTTCTCTGGGTATATGCCCAGTAGTGGGGTTGATGGGTCATATGGTAATTCTATTTTTAGTTTTTTAAGGAACCTCCATACTGTTCTCCGTAGTGGCTGTATCAATTTACATTCCCACCAACAGTGCAAGAGGGTTTCCTTTTCTCCACACCCTCTCCAGCATTTGTTGTTTGTAGATTTTCTGATGATGTCCATTCTAACTGGTGTGAGGTGATACCTCATTGTAGTTTTGATTTGCCTTTCTCTAATAATTAGTGATGTTGAGCAGCTTTTCATGTGCTTCTTGGCCATCTGTATGTCTTCTTTGGAGAAATGTCTATTTAGGTCTTCTGCCGTTTTTTATTGGGTTTTTTTTTTTTTTTTAATATTGAGCTGCATGAGCTGTTTATATATTTTGGAGATTAATCCTTTGTCTGTTGATTCATTTGCAAATATTTTCTCCCGTTCTGAGGGTTGTCTTTTCGTCTTGTTTCATCTCCTTTGCTTTGCAAAAGCTTTTAAGTTTCATTAGGTCCCATTTGTTTACTTTTGTTTTTATTTCCATTACTCTAGGAGGTGGATCAAAAAAGATCTTGCTGTGATTTATGTCAAAGAGTGTTCTTCCTATGTTTTCCTCTAAGAGTTTTATAGTGTCCGGTCTTATATTTAGGTCTCGAATCCATTTTGAGTTTATTTTTGTGTATGGTGTTAGGGAGTGTTCTAATTTCATTCTTTTCTCTTCATTCTTACATGTAGCTGTCCAGTTTTCCCAGCACCACTTATTGAAGAGACTGTCTTTTCTCCATTGTACATCCTTGCCTCCTTTGTCATAGATTAGTTGACCATAGGTGCATGGCGTTATCTCTGGGCTTTCTATCCTGTTCCATTGATCTATATTTCTGTTTTTGTGCCAGTACCATATTGTCTTGATTACTGTAGCTTTGTAGTATAGTTTGAAGTCAGGGAGTCTGATTCCTCCAGCTCCGTTTTTTCCCTCAAGACTGCTTTGGCGGGCTTCCCTGGTGGCGCAGTGGTTGAGAATCTGCCTGCTAATGCAGGGGACGCGGGTTCGAGCCCTGGTCTGGGAGGATCCCACATGCCGCGGAGCGGCTGGGCCCGTGAGCCACAATTACTGAGCCTGCGCGTCTGGAGCCTGTGCTCCGCAACAAGAGAGGCCGCGACAGTGAGAGGCCCACGCACCGCGATGAAGAGTGGACCCTGCTCGCCACAACTGGAGAAAGCCCTCGCACAGAAATGAAGACCCAACATAGCCATAAATAAATAAATAAATAAATAAATAAAATAAATAAATAAATAAATAAAAAAGACTGCTTTGGCTATTTGGGGTCTTTTGTGTCTCCATACAAATTTTAAGATTTTTTGTTCTAGTTCTGTAAAAAATGCCACTGGTAATTTGATAGGGATTGCATTTAATCTGTAGATTGCTTTGGGTAGTATAGTCATTTTCACAATACTGATTCTTCCAATCCAAGAGCATGGTATATCTCTTCATCTGTTTGTGTCATCTTTGATTTCTTTCATCAGTGTCTTATAGTTTTCTGAGTACAGGTCTTTTACCTCCTTAGGTAGGTTTATTCCTAGGTATTTTATTCTTTTTGTTGCAATGGTGAATGGAATTGTTTCCTTAATTTCTCTTTCTGATCTTTTGTTGTTAGTGTATAGGAATGCAAGAGATTTCTGTGCATTAATTTTGTATCCTGCAACTTTACCAAATTCATTGATTAGCTCTACTAGTTTTCTTTTTTTTTAAAATTAATTTATTTATTTTATTTATTTTTGGCTGCATTGGGTCTGCATTGCTGCGTGCGGGCTTTCTCTAGTTGTGGCAAGCGGGGGCTACTCTTCCTTGTGGTGCGCAGGCTTCTCATTGCAGTGGCTTCTCTTGTTGCGGAGCATGGGCTCTAGGCACATGGGCTTCAGTAGTTGTGGCACATGGGCTCAGTAGTTGTGGCTCACGGGCTTAGTTGCTCCACAGCATGTGGGATCTTCCTGGACCAGGGCTCGAACCCGTGTCCCCTGCATTGGCAGGCGGACTCTTAACCACTGCGCCACCAGGGAAGCCCTTAGTAGTTTTCTGGTGGCATCTTTAGGATTATCTATGTATAGTATCATGTCATCTGCAAACAGTGATGGTTTTACTTCTTCTTTTCCAACTTGTATTCCTTTTCTTTTTCTTCTCTGATTGACATGGCTAGGACTTCCAAAGCTATGTTGAATAACAGTGGCGAGAGTGGACATCCTTGTCTTGTTCCTGATCTTAGAGGAAATGCTTTCAGTTTTTCACCATTTAGAATGATGTTTGTTGTGGGTTTGTCGTATATGGCCTTTATTATGTTGAGGTAGGTTCCCTCTATGCTCACTTTCTGGAGAGTTTTTATCAGAAATCGATGTTGAATTTTGTCAAAAGCTTTTTCTGCATCTATTGAGATGATCATATGGTTTTTATTCTTCAATTTATTAATATGGTGTATCACATTGATTGACTTGCGTATATTGAAGAATCCTTGCATCCCTGGGATAAATCCCACTTGATCATGGTCTATGATCCTTTTAATGTGTTGTTGGATTCTGCTTGCTAGTATTTTGTTGAGGATTTTTGCATCTATATTCATCAGTGATACTGGTCTGTAATTTTCTTTTTTTGTAGTATCTTTGTCTGGTTTTGGTATCAGGGTAATAGTGGCCTCATAGAATGAGTTTGCGAGTGTTCCTTCCTCTGTAATTTTTTTGGAAGGGTTTGAGAAGGATGGGTGTTAGCTCTTCTCTGTGATAGAATTCACCTGTGAAGCCACCTGGTCCTGGACTTTTGTTTGTTGGAAGATTTTTAATCACAGTTTCAATTTCATTACTTGTTCATATTTTGTATTTCTTCCTGGTTCAGTCTTGAAAGGTTATACCTTTCTAAGAATTTGTCCATTTCTTCCAGGTTGTCCATTTTATTGGCATAGAGTTGCCTGTAGTAGTCTCTTATGATGCTCTGTATTTCTGCGGTGTCTGTTGTAACTGCTCCTTTTTCATTTCTAATTTTATTGATTTGAGTCCTCTCCCTCTTTTGCTTGATGAGTCTGGCTAAAGGTTTATCAATTTTGTTTATCTTCTCAAAGAACCAGGTTTTAGTTTTATTGATCTTTGCTATTGTTTTCTTTGTTTCTATTTCATTTATTTCTGCTCTGATCGTTATGATTTCTTTCCTTCTACTAACTTTGGGTTTTGTTTGTTCTTCTTTCTCTAGTTCCTTTAGGTATAAGGTTAGATTGTTTTCTTGAGATTTTTCTTGTTTCTTGAGGCAGGCTTGTATTGGTATACACTTCCCCCCTAGAACTGCCTTTGCCGCATCCCATAGGTTTTGGATCGTCGTGTTTTTCATTGTCATTTGTCTCTAGGTATTTTTTTATTTCCTCTGATTTCTTCAGTGATCTCTTGGTTATTTAGTAACGTATTGTTTAGCCTCCATGCGTTTGTGCTTTTTACGTTATTTTCCCTGTAATTCATTTCTAATCTCATAGCGTTGTGGTCAGAAAAGATGCTTGATATGATTTCAATTTTCTTAAATTTACTGAGGCTTGATTTGTGACCCAAGATGTGATCTATCCTGGAGAATGTTCGGTGTGCACTTGAGAAGAAAGTGCAATCTGCTGTTTTTGGATGGAATGTCCTATAAATATCAGTTAAATCTCTCTGGTCTATTGTGTCATTTAAAGCTTTTGTTTCCTTATTTATTTTCTGTCTGGATGATCTGTCCATTGGTGTAAGTGAGGTGTTAAAGTCCCCCACTACTGTTGTGTTACTGCCGACTTCCTCTGTTATAGCTGTTAGCAGTTGCCTTATGTATTGAGGTGCTCCTATGTTGGGTGCATATATATTTATAATTGTTATATCTTCTTCTTGGATTGATCCCTGGATCATTATGTAGTGTCCTTCCTTGTCTCTTGTAACATTCTTTATTTTAAAGTCTATTTTATCTGATACGAGTATAGCTACTCCAGCTTTCTTTTGATTTCCATTTGCACGGACTATCTTTTTCCATCCCCTCACTTTCAGTCTGTATGTGTCCCTAGGTCTGAAGTGGGTCTCTTGTAGACAGCATATATGTGGGTCTTGTTTTTGTATCCATTCAGCGAGCCTGTGTCTTTTGGTTGGAGCATTTAATCCATTCAGGTTTAAGGTAATTATTGATATGTATGTTCCTATTACCATTTTCTTGATTGTTATGGGTTTGTTTTTGTAGGTCCTTTTCTTCTCTTGTGTTTCCCACTTAGAGAAGTTCCTTTAGCATTTGTTGTAGAGCTGATTTGGTGGTGCTGAAATTCTCTTAGCTTTGGCTTGTCTGTAAAGATTTTGATTTCTCCGTCGAATCTGAACGAGATCCTTGCCAGGTAGAGTAATCTTGGTTGTAGGTTCTTCCCTTTCATCACTTTAAATATATCGTGCCACTCCCTTCTGGCTTGTAGAGTTTCTGCTGAGAAATCAGCTGTTAACCTTATGGGAGTTCCCTTGTATGTTATGTGTCATTTTTCCCTTGTTGCTTTCAATAATTTTTTTTGTCTTTAATTTTTGTCAATTTGATTACTATGTGTCTCGGCATGTTTCTCCTTGGGTTTATCCTGCCTGGGACTCTCTGCACTTCCTGGACTTGGGTGGCTATTTCCTTTCCCATGTTAGGGAAGTTTTCGACTATAATCTCTTCAAATACTTTCTCAGGTCCTTTCTCTCTCTCTTCTCCTTCTGGGACCCCTATAATCTAAATGTTGTTGAGTTTAATGTTGTCCCAGAGGTCTCTTAGGCTGTCTTCATTTCTTTTCATTCTTTTCTCTTTATTCTGTTCCATGGCACTGAATTCCACCATTCTGTCTTCCAGGTCACTTATCTGTTCTTCTGCCTCAGTTATTCTGCTACTGATTCCTTCTAGTGTACTTTTCATTTCAGTTATTGTATTGTTCATCTCTGTTTGTTTGTTCTTTAATTCTTCTAGGTGTTGGTTCTTTAATTCTTCTAGGTCTTTGTTAAACGTTTCTTGCATCTTCTCGATCTTTGCCTCCATTCTTTTTCCGAGGTCCTGGATCATCTTCACTATCATTATTCTGAATTCTTCTTCTGGAAGGTTCCCTATCTCCACTTCACTTAGTTGTTTTTCTGGGGTTTTATCTTGTTCCTTCATCTGGTACAAAGTCCTCTGCCTTTTCATTTTGTCTATCTTTCTGTGAATGTGGTTTTCCTTCCTCAGGCTGCAGAATTGTAGTTCTTCTTGCTTCTGCTGTCTGCCCTCTGGTGCTGACATGTGTTAATTTTACACTTGTATGAGTTAGAATTTTACCCTTAAAAAAAAAAAAATCATCTTTCAACATTTCCTCAGGCTGCTGTTTTCTAATCTGTAAAATGACTTTTAGGGTATCCTTTTCACAAGGAGATCACTGTATGTGAAAAGCCTGATGCAACAGGGAACTTGTTTTCCTTCCCCTTTCATCCTTTTATCATCCCATAAACCTGCATTTTCTAAAACCCCAGGAACAGAATTTGGGCTAAACCGAAGACACTTCAGTTTACCTTACCTCTTTGAGTTCTATCTCCAGGATTTGAACTCTGAAGCCCAGAAGGACTCTGGGGAGTGGCGGGGTGGGGAGCAAGCTCCCTTTTAGACTTAATTCTCAGGTTCAGAAGCTAATACCAGTAGGTCTCTGTCTGCTTTGCTCAAGAAGGGTGCAGTACCAACTGGGCGGCAGGCAGCAGCATCTCAACGCCCCCTTCTCTGCAGTGCCCAGCTTTTCTTTTTCAAATTTCCCTAAGCTATTCCTGCATGTTTGTTCTTTCACATGAATTTCAGTATCTGTTTAGGATCACATAGTATCAGTAGAGGACGTCCAAATCTGCCTCCTCAAATTTAAACTCAGGCTACCCAAACATAAAGCCTGAGCCTCTTTTATCTGGGTCCAAATTTACTCACTCTGAGTGAATTAGAAAAGAGAAGTCAGCTAGAGGCATAAGAATTAGAAAAGAATCTGTACGCAAATGATATCATACTATATGACAGAATAAATATACTAGCCTGCCTGCTTCAACTAAGACCCCATGCAACCAAATAAATAAATAAATATTTTTTTTTTAAAATAGAATAAACATACTATATAATATTGATATAGTAAGGTAGCAGGGTATAAAATTAACATACAGAAACCAATAGTGTTTATGTTCATAAACATAAACAATAACCAGGGAAAGGATATAATGTAGAGAAAACCCACTTACAATAGCAGCTAACAAAATAACATACTTAGCAGTAAATTCAACAAGAAATGTCCAAAATCTATACAAGGGAAACATTAAAATACCCCTGAAATGTGACTTGCCTGGCAGTCCAGAGGTTAAGACTTCGCCTTCCAATGCAGGCGGTACGGGTTCGATCCCTGGTTGGTGGGCTAAGATCCCCCCGCCCAACATGCCTCAGGACCAAAAAACCATAACATAAAACAAAAGCAATATTGTAACAAATTCAATAAAGACTTTTAAAAAATGGTCCACATCAAAAAAAAAATCTTAAAAAAAAAAAAAAACCCTGAAAGACACAAAAGTAGGTTTGGACAAGTGGAGAGTCATCTTTTGTTCTTGGAAAGGAGACTCAGTGTAATAAATGTGTCAGTTCTCCCCAAGTAAATTTATAAATTTAATGTAATTCCAATAAAAATACCAAAACATTTTTTCTAGATCCTAAATGCATACTAAAATTCATATGGAAGAATAAACATGTAAGAATAGCTCGGAAAACCTGAAAAAGAAAGGCTACAAGGGAAGTGTAGTCCTGCCAAATATTAAGATTTACTATAAAGTCTCTGTTATTGAAACAATGTGGTACTGCTGCGTGAACAGACAGACGACCAGCTGAATGGGATGGAAAGCCCAGAAATCTACCCAAGTACATATGGACATCACTGGCTCAAAATAGACTTTGTAACTAATGGTGCTCAGACAACAGAAAGCTATTTGGAAAGAGATCAAACTAGATCTGTAACTTGCCCCCCACACAAGAATAAACTCCAGATGGTTCAGAGATCTAAGTGTAAAAAATGAAATGCTAAGAGTACTAAGAATTTATGGGTGAATACCTCTTTGACTAAGGTGTAGGGAAAAGTTTTCTAAACATGACTCAAAGTCCAGAGGCAAAGAAAGATCAATAAATGTGACTACATAAATATAGTAAAATTTTGTATGGCGAAAAAATATTTGCCATAAATATCATGGTAAAGGGTTAATATCTCTAATATATTTTTTTTAATCTCATAAAAATGGAAGGAAGTAAGACCCAAAACCCAATAGAAAAATGGTCACAGAACAAGAACAGCAACAACTCCCTCAGAAAAGATATAAAAATGGCCCTTAACCATGTGAAAAAATGTTCAGCTTCACTCATAAGGGAGATACAAGTTGAAATGACTCTGGTATACCGTTTTTCACCTTTCAGATTGGCAAAAATTAAGAAGCTTGACAATCATTTTCCTGGCGGGGCTGTAGGGAAACAGGAACTTCTATAATAGCTCGTGGAAATGCAAATTTGTACAGCCCTTGTGAAGGGGAATTTGGTAATCTCAAACAAAAGTACATATGTGTTTACCTCTTTTTTTTTTTTTAATTTACTTTATTTTTGGCTGCGTTGGGTCTTCATTGCTGCATGCGGGCTTTCTCTAGTTGTGGCGAGTGGGGGCTACTCTTTGTTCCGGTGCACGGGCTTCTCATTGCAGTGGCTTCTCTTGTTGCAGAGCACGGGCTCTAGGCGTGCAGGCTTCAGTAGTTGTGGCGCACAGGCTCAGTAGCTATGGCTCGTGGGCTCTAGAGTGCAGGCTCAGTAGTTGTGGCGCACGGGCTTAGTTGTTCTGCACGGGCTTAGTTGTTCTGTGGCATGTGGGATCTTCCCAGACCAGGGCTCGAACCCCTGTCCCCTGCATTGGCAAGTGGATTCTTAACCACTGCATCACCAGGGAAGCCCTGTGTTTACCTCTTGACCCCCCAATAAAATCCCTTCTCTAGGAATTTACCCTGAAGATACGTCTCCAACAATACAAAAATAAATATGCACAAGATTGTTCACTGCAACATTGTCTGAAATTGCAAAATATTGGAAACTGCTGAAATCCTTAAACATACGAAATGTAAACATAAAGACTGGTACATCCATACAGTGGAGTACAATGCAGCTGAAATAAAATGAGGAAGATCTACATGAAGAGACAGGGAGTGGTTTCTAAGACATATTGTTAATAAGTATTTTTTTTTAAAGTAAAGACAAAAGAATATTTATAATATTTATACGTTTTATGTAGGAAATAAGAAAATATACATGTATCCGTTTATTTTTGCGAAAAGAAACACGGAAAAGATACCAAAAACTAGTGAGATTGGTTAAGCAAGGGGGAAGAGTGAATAGGAACAGGGTGGCAGGAGGGAGGGACTTCCCTGGGTGTGCTTTTTGGCATAGTTTTGCCTTTGTACCTTACATACTCAAACAATATTAAAATCAGCAAAGATGGAGGGAAATCCTGAAATGGGATACAAAGAGAAACAAATGAACCTGACTGTATTAAAATGTTATTCATAACCACACAGAAGCAGAAAAACTATATTTCAACTATATGTCCTCAGAATAAAGACAAAAAGTGTAGAAAACAAACTTATGGTTACCAAGGGGGAAAGGGAGGGGGGATAAATTGGGAGGTTGGGACTGACATATACACACTACTATATATAAAATAGATAACTAACAAGAACCTACTGTAAAGCCAGGGAACTCTACTCAGTACTCTCTAATGACCTATATGGGAAAAGAATCTAAAAAAGAGTGGATATGTGTATATGTATAACTGATTCCCTATGCTGTGCACCTGAAACCAATACAACGTTGTAAATCAACTATCCTCCAATAAAAATTAATTTAAAAAAAAAGAATAAAGACAAAAAGAACTGCAAACAAATACTGAATTCTAATCGGTAGGTTTGTTTTACACAGTGCTGTGGCTTAGTAATTCTGAAATCACTTTCAGTGTATTACAGAATTAAGCAAGTAAGTAAATATATTAAGGATAATGGGAACCAATTTTCTCATTATCAGGAAAAAAAATGTGCAAATATGGAAAGGGGCAAAATTATAGTGAACAATGAATCTTATGCAGTTGGACTGGAATTGGAGGTATCAGTATGAACTTGTGAGTACAGATAGATAGATAGACAGATAGATAGATAGACAGATAGAATTATATATAAAGGGATTTTTTTATGAGTGTATATACACACACACATATGTTTTCTAGTTCTGTCAACTGATAAGGCCTAGAGGCAATGACACTCCAGTAACAATGACCACAGGCAGTGCCCAGATCTTGGCTTCCTAAATATAATACCATTTTCCACTATACAGAACCAGGGCTTTTTGGAAAAATGGCTGATTCCACAGCTGGGGTATGGAAGGTACAAAATAAACCTGGAACATTTTATTATCCCAGAAAGTAAGGAATTGCTTAAAGAATGGGGGACATATCAAAAGAACCATAGAAGCCAGATTGAAGGAGCTCCCATTGGCTAAATATGGGACAGTCTGAGATTGAAAAGAAATAATGATAGTAACGAATTTCAACACATTGAATGCAACAGGAATCCATGAGCCCATACTGATATAAATAAGTAAATAATGAAGAAGAAAAAAATGCTTTTTCTTATAGTAGAACACCACAGTGGACCTGAAACAAACTGACAGATATTTCTCCAGCAAAGATGGGTTTATTCGGGATCAGCAGAGAATTGCAATTTGGGGTCTGCAACCAAGACAAGCCACGTGCAAGTCCCCACAAGGCAAGGGAAGGAAGTAGCTTTTAAAAGAAAGGAAAAGAAAGTTGGAAGGGCTAGAGTAAACAAAGAGCCCATGGCTTTCATTGGCTGAGTCTTTGCCGTGGTCACAGGGCGTGAGAGATCCCCCTTCTGGTCTCCCAACTCTATTTAATTGAAATTTCCATTCATTAGTATTTTATTGCAGGGCAAAGGAAACCACAAACAAAATGAAAAGACAACCTATGGACGGGGAGAAGATATATGCAAATGATGCTACTGACAAGAGAGTAATTTCTGGGACTTCTCTGGTGGTCCAGTGGTTAAGACTCTGCGCTTCCAATGCAGGGGGCGCAGATTCGATCCCTGGTCGGGGAACTAAGATCCCACATGCCATGCAGTGTGGCAAAAAGAAAAAAGAGTAATTTCCAAAATATACAAACAGCTCAATATCAAAAAAAAACACACTCAAAAAATGGGCAGAAGACCTAAACAGACATTTCTCCAAAGAAGACATACAGATGGCCAACAGGCACATGAAAAGATGCTCAACATCGCTAATTATTAGAGAAACGCAAATCAATACTGCAATGAGTTATCATCTCACACTGGTCAGAATGGCTATCATTAAAAAGTCCACAAATAATAAATGCTGGAGAAGGTATGGAGAAAAGGGAGCCCTCCTACACTGTTGGTGGGAATGTAAATTAGTGCAGCCACTATGGAGAACAGTATGGAGGTTCCCTAAAAACTAAAAATAGAGCTACCATATGATCCAGCAATCCCACTCCTGGGCATATATCCGGAGAAAACCATAATTCAAAAAGATACATGCACTGCGATGTTCATTTCAGGATAGGGAAGGCTATTTCAGGAATAGCCAGGATAGGGAAGCAGCCTAAATGACCACCAACAGAAGAATGGATAAAGAGGATATGGTACATATATACAATAGAATTAGCCTTAAAAAAGAATGAAATAATGCCATTTGCGGCAACATGGATGGACCTAGAGACTGTCATGTTAAGTGAAGTGAGTCAGACAAAGACAAATATCATATGATATCACTTATATGTGGAATCTAAAAAAATGGTACAAATGAACTTATTTACAAAACAGAAATAGAGTCACAGATGTAGAAAACAAACTTATGGTTACTAGGGGGAAAGGGCGGGGAGGGATAAATTGGGAGAGTGGGATTGACATGTTCACACTACTATATATAAAATAGATAACTAATAAGGACCTACTGTATAGCACAGAGAACTCTACTCAATACTCTGTAATGAATGACCTATATGGGAAAAGAATCTAAAAAAGAGTGGATATATGTATATGTATAACTGATTCACTTCGCTGTACAGCAGAAACTAACACAACATTGTAAATCAACTATACATCAATAAAAATTTAAAAAACAAGACAAAAACAAAAAGATACACATACCCCTGGACGTCCCTGGTGGCGCAGTGGTTAAGAATCCACCTGCCAATGCAGGAGACACGGGTTCGAGCCCTGATCCAGGAATATCCCAAATGTCGTGGAGAAACTAAGCTTGTGCGCCACAACTACTGAGCCTGCGTTCTAGAGCCCGCGAGCCACAACTACTGAGCCCACGTGCCACAACTACTGAAGCCCGTGTGCCTAGAGCCCGTGCTCCACAACAAGAGAAGCCACTGCAATGATAAGCCCGCGCACCGCAACAAGAGTAGCCCCCGCTCGCCGCAACTAGAGAAAGCCTGTGTTCAGCAACGAAGACCCAATGCAGCCAAAAATAAATAAATAAATAAATAAATGATGACTAATAATTTAAAGTAAAATAAAATAAAAAGTTAAAAAATTAAAAAAATATATATATATATACACGTACCCCAATGTTCATGGCAGCACTATTTACAATAGCTAAGACATGGAAGCAACCTAAATGTCCATCAACAGATGAATGGATAAAGAAGATGTGGTATAGGGACTTCCCTGGTGGCACAGTGGTTAAGAATCCACCTGCCAAGGCAGGGGACACGGGTTCAAGCCCTGGTCCGGGAAGATCCCACATGCCTTGGAGCAACTAAGCCTGTGCGCCACAGCTACTGAGCCTGTGCTCTAGAGCCCGCGAGCCACAACTACTGAGCCCGCACGCCTAGAGCCCGTGCTCCGCAACAAGAGAAGCCACCGTGATGAGAAGCCCACGCACCACAACGAAGAGTAGCCCCCGCTCGCCGCAACTAGAGAAAGCCCGCATGCACATAGGGTCACCTTATCTTTGATAAAGGAGGCAAGCATATACAGTGGAGAAAAGACAGCCTCTTCAATGAGTGATGCTGGGAAAACTGGACAGGTACATGTAAAAGTATGAAATTAGAACACTCCCTAACACCATACACAAAAATAAACTCAAAATGGATTAAAGACCTAAATGTAAGGCCAGACACTATCAAACTCTTAGAGGAAAACATAGGCAGAACACTCTATGACATAAATCACAGCAAGATCCTTTTTGATCCAGCTCCTAGAGAAATGGAAATAAAAACAAAAATAAACAAATGGGACCTAATGAAACTTAAGAGCTTTTACACAGCAAAGGAAACCATAAACAAGACCAAAAGACAACCCTAAGAATGGGAGAAAATAGTTGCAAATGAAGCAACTGACAAAGGATTAATCTCCAATCTTTACAAGCAGCTCATGCAGCTCAATAATAAAAAAACAAACAACCCAATCCAAAAATGGGCAGCAGACCTAAATAGACATTTCTCCAAAGAAGGTATACAGATTGCCAACAAACACATGAAAGAATGCTCAACATCATTAATCATTAGAGAAATGCAAATCAAAACTACAATGAGGGCTTCCTTGGTGGCACAGTGGTTGAGAATCTGCCTGCCAATGCAGGGGACACAGGTTCGATCCCTGGTCTGGGAAGATCCCACATGCCGCGGAGCAACTGGGCCCGTGAGTCACAATTACTGAGCCTGCACGTTGTTGCTCCGCAACAAGAGAGGCCGCGATAGTGAGAGGCCCGCGCACCGCGATTAAGAGTGGCCCCCACTTGCCACAACTAGAGAGAAAGCCCTCGCAAAGAAACGAAGACCCAATGCAGCTATAAATAAATAAATAACTAAATAAATAAAATTAAAAAAAAAACCAAACTACAATGAGATATCATCTCACACCAGTCAGAATGGCCATCATCAAAAAATCTAGAAACAATAAATGCTGGAGAGGGTGTGGAGAAAAGGGAACATTCTTGCACTGTTGGTGGGAATGTAAATTGATACAGCCACTATGGAGAACAGTATGGAGGTTCCTTAAAAAACTAAAAATAGAACTACCATACAACCCAGCAATCCCACTACTGGGCATATACCCTGAGAAAACCATAATTCAAAAAGAGTCATGTACCAAAATGTTCATTGCAGCTCTATTTACAATAGCCAGGACATGGAAGCAACCTAAGTGTCCATCATCGGATGAATGGATAAAGAAGATGTGGCACGTATATACAATGGAATATTACTCAGCCATAAAAAGAAACGAAATTGAGTTATTTGTAGTGAGGTGGATGGAGTTAAGAGTCTGTCATACAGAGTGAAGTAAGTCAGAAAGAGAAAAACAAATACAGTATGCTAACACATATATATGGAATCTAAGGAAAAAAAAAAAAAAGGTCATGAAGAACCTAGTGGTAAGACGGGATTAAAGACACAGACCTACTAGAGAATGGACTTGAGGATATGGGGAGGGGGAAGGGTAAACTGCGACAAAGTGAGAGAGTGGCATGGTCATATATACACAACCAAACGTAAAATAGATAGCTAGTGGGAAGCAGCCGCATAGCACAGGGAGTTCAGCTCGGTGCTTTGTGATCACCTAGAAAGGTGGGATAGGGAGGGTGGGAAGGAGAGAGACGCAAGAGGGAAGAGATATGGGAACATATGTATATGTATAACTGATTCACTTTGTTATAAGCAGAAACTAACACACCATTGTAAAGCAATTATACTCCAATAAAGATGTTAAAAAAAAAAAAAAAAGAAGCCCACGCACCACAACGAAGAGTAGCCCCTGCTCGCCGCAACTAGAGAAAGCCCGCGTGCAGCAATGAAGACCCAATGCAGCCAAAAATAAATAAATAAATAAATTTTTTAAAAAAATAAAAGTCCTGTACAGTACACCTGAGACTAACACAGCACTGTAAATCAACTGTACTTCAATTTTTTTAATGGTAAAAAAAATCATAATAAATTGCAGAAAAAAAAATCAAGGTGGTTCTCTTTTTTCTTTTGGGGGGGTGGGTGGTCCCAGAACATTTTTCTTAATGTTCTAATAGAACCTCCATGAAAGGACTCATAACCATTTGGTTAAAGTTCCCCTCCCACCCGTCCCTCCTTCTACTTCAGTGATGACAGCTGGGGCGTCCAGCTTGATCTCTGGTTGTGCAATCATCCTAAACTGGCCGTCCTCTTTGGGCTGCTGAGAACTTAACATTTCCTCAGCAAGCAGGCCAGGAGTCTAGGATCTGAGACGTGATAAGAAAACTGCTTCCACATTTGTGGGCAAGGGCTGAACAAACAGCACAGCATGAGCCCTCTGTGGAAACCGAGGGAGGAAGTGCCACTGTTGCTGGGGCCCCCAGATGCCAGCAGCAGCTTCACCCCAAAGACAGGGCCTAAGAACTACCCAGCTCCCTGGGAAGCTGTCCTCCAGGTCTCCCAAATTCTGAAGGCTTAAAAAAATGACCACATGTTTGCTCATGATTTTATGGATCAACAACTGGGGCTGGGCTCAGCTTCCTTCGCCTGTGGTCTGGGGTCACCCATGCAGCTGCAGGCCTCCAGAGGCTGCACTGGAGCTGGATGGTCCAAGATGGCCTCACACGTCCGTCTGGTTCATGCTGGTTCTCAGCTGGGAGCCTCCATCCTCCTCTGTGAGGCCTCTCATCCTCCAGGGGGCTAGCCTGAGCTCCTGGACGTGGTGGCAGACGGTTCCAAGAACACAGGAGCAGAAGCTACAAGGCCACTTGAGGCCGACTGTCAGAAGGCACACACTGTCATTTTGGCCACATTCTACTGGCCGAAGAAAGTCCAAGGCCAGCCCAGAGTTACGGGGCGGGGAAACAGCCTTGACCTCTTGTTGGGAGGAGTGTGTACACTCAAGGCAGTTGAGGATGGGAGGACTTGTTGCGGCAGATCCGCCAGCAACACACCTGGTGACACTAGGCTTTCATGTGTAGCACTCCTATCACACCATCGGATGCCTGACAGCGTGGGCAGATACAGCATTTCACCAAAAAGAGCCCCGTCTTTCTCGTGGTCCAATGTCTGTCCCTGACGTGTCACTTTTCAGTCTGCACAGGGCTAAAACAGCTAACATCTATATAGTGCTTCCTACATTTCCGCAGTTGATGAAGGCACATTTAATGAGAGTAGCAATTCTTATGAAGTTGGTGCTATGATCATTCCCATGTTACAGATGAGGAAACTGAGACATAGTGACTTAAGGAACTTGTCCCAGCTCACAGTCAGTAAACAGCGGAGCTGAGATAGTGGGCTTTGCAATCCACCCTCTTGAGCATCCCACTCTACTGCCTTTTGAGGGTCTGCCTTGGAGGTATCTAGAGGTATCTTCTGTCTTGGCATTCCTCTCTCCTTCCTTGTCTAATCCGAGGGGGCCACGTCTAGTGATTTGGAAGGGGATGGTGGCTGGAGCACATATCCTTGCCCCTCTCTCTCCCCGACTGCAGCAGCCAGGGAGGCCAGCAGGCAAGGCTTGGCATGAACATCTGAGCTCCGGGGTTCACTGGGGAAGGAGGCAGGTGAGGACTTGATTTGTTTTGATGAGGTGGGCGACTGTCGACAGGGACCAGCAGGAAAGAGGAGACCTTGCCTGATCTTGTGCTCTGGAGAAAGTGCAGGCACGTGGGGTTCCCCACGAGGACTCAGCCAGAGCAGACGGGAGGGTGGGGCAGGTCTGTGCAGTTCCGGATACCAGCTGAAGGCCACTGGTTAGCACTTCCCTCACCACATACCCCTGTGTACACACACACACAGTTTCAATTATGTCCTCTTTTTTTGAGCCCAGCTCTCAGTGCTCTCAGGTATAAAGTCAAGTCCAAATAGGTGGTCATGTGACAAGGCAGCTGAGCCTGTGTCCAACTTCGATCTTGCCACTGGAACCGTCCACTGGGGACAACACCACTGTGTCACTCCCACCAGGTATCTGCCAGAACTCCAATGGGCTTTGATCATGTACAAGAAATCCTTGTAAATTTCTGCATCACTTACAAGAAATCCATGTTTATCCCTGCATCTCCCAATTGGCCCAGGTAGAGCACCCAGGGGGCAGAAGCTTCTCCACCTGTGCTTGTGTTCTGGCTGCCAGCTGGCAGGGAAAGGACTGACTATCCTTCAGCTCCCATGGCGGGAAGGAGACCCTTCCCTCTGTTTACTTGACAACTGCAAAATAATCAGGTGTTTGGATTCTAGATAGCTGAGTATAAGGCAAATTTCCATTACATATGAATTTTATTGTTTTCCACTCAGTATTAACCAAATTGATCTGTGGGGTTTTTTTTAAGACTTTTTTTTTTTTGGCCATGCCATGCAGCTTGGGGGATCTTAATTCCCTGACCAGGGATTGAACCCGGGCCCATGGCAGTGAAAGCACAGAGTTCTAACCACTGGACTGCCAGGGAATTCCCAAGACTTTATTTTTTTAGAGCAGTTTTAGGCTCACAGCAACATTGGGAGGAAGGCACAGAGATTTTCCATAGATCTACTGCCCCGACACATGCATAGCCTCCACCATTACCAGCATCCCACAAGAGCAGTACATTTGTTGATGAAATAGATTCATTTTTACATTAAGAAAATTGGTCTCAGGACTTCCCTGGTGGCACTGCGGCTAAGAATCTGCCTGCCAATGCAGGGGACATGGGTTTGATCCCTGGCCCGGGAAGATCCCACATGCCACGGAGCAACTAAGCCCGTGCGCCGCAGCTACTGAGCCTGCGCTCTAGAGCCCGCGAGCCACAACTACTGAAGCCCGCACACCTAGAGCCCATGCTCCGCAACAAGAGAAGCCACCGCAATGAGAAGCCCGTGCACCGCAACGAAGAGTAGCCCCCGCTCGCCGCAACTAGAGAAAGCCCGCACGCAGAAACGAAGACCCAATGTTGCCAAAAATAAATAAACAATTTTAAAAAAAGAAAAAGAAAATTGTTTTTAGATTTGCAGATTCAAAATGTAATGGACACTTTTACCAATGACTGTATTTTCTACAGATGAGCAGATTTCAATTGTGAATTCGCAAAGGACCAGTTCCTGCATTTGGACCTGTGTACATGCCATAGTAATGCTCAACTAAATACAAGTATACTAAGGGGTGGCTAGTGTTAAAAAAGAAAACCAAAGGGAAGAAGAGGGGTTGCTCCCACCCCTGCTCCTGTGGAAACTGGCACTTTATCTCTTCAACTGAGAAATATAAACACAAAATTGAAGTCCATCTACAACCCAGGTGAGAATTTTCTAGTGCATTGCTTTATGCTGGACATTACACAGTAGGTTAGCAAATCTGAATACCACAAAGTTTACAGACTAGTAAAGCAACTTTGACACAATTTAAATTTCTCCAGGAACTCGGGCTGCACATAAAGACTTTGAAGTGCTCCCCACTACGAACATAAATTATTACTGTAAATTCTCTATGGTATTTTGATAGCTTTTATGATATTTAGAGTATAGATAAATGGGAACATATTTTGTTCTGAGTTGTATATAAATTTGGATAGATAGGAAAGAATAAACACAGATCATAAGACAGAAAGGGAAAGGAAGTATGTACTTGGTGTATATCCACTAAAACACAGATATACATTCACACCATAATCATACACCATTTCAAGGATACCTCAGTCCATGGTATTAGCTAGCATTAAGAATATCCACGGATGGGACTTCCCTGGTGGTCCAGTGGTTAAGAATCCACCTTCCAATGTAGGGGATGCAGGTTCGATCCCTGGTCGGGGAACTAAGATCCCACTTGCCGCGGGGCAACTAAGCCCATGCACCACAACTACTGAGCCCACGTGCCACAAACTACAGAGCCCACATGCTCTGGAACCCGCGTGCTGCAACTAGAGAGAAGCCCTCGCACCGCAACGAAGATTCTGTGTGCCGCAACTCAGACCCGACGCAGCCAAAAATAAAATAAAATAAATAAATGATAAATTTTTAAGAAGAGATCCTGTTGCATAAATATGTATTAAAAAAAAAAAAAAGAATTTCCATGGAAACAGTGTAGCAGAGTGATTAAGAGTTCAGACTCTCCTGACTTGTAAGCTGCTCATTCATAGGGTATACCTTGAGAAGCCAAAATGCCAAAAAAGGTCAGGGTACTAGATACAAGGATTTGTGCAGGAAGGAGTCAGAAATCTTCAGAGAAATCTGAGTCTATTGGTGAATACTAATTTGAGCCAGTATAGTGCAAGAGTCCACAAAGCCAAGCAAAGGAAAACCACCAAAGAAAGAACTACTAAGAATCGGGGAGCTGAATGAACCAGAGCTCACACAGCTCAAAAAGTCATGGCCAGCAGACCTGTGCTAAAAGAAAGGTTAAAGGAAGTTCTGAAGGCGGAAGGCAATGATGCCAGATGGATATTCGGATCTACAAGAAGAGAGCAAGAATTCTGGAAATGATAAACACATGGGTAAATATTTCATTGCTCAATGTTTTTGAAAGATGATTGATTATTTAAAGCAAAGACAACAGTGATGAACTATAGGGTGTTTAACACATGTAGAAGTAAAATGTACAATAATATTGGTGCAAAGGATGGGAAGGGGAAATGGAAGTATACAGTTTCTACATTATATGTGAAATGGCATGCTGTCATTTAAAAGTAGACTATGATAAACTAAAGATGAATATTGTAAACCTTAGAACAACCATTTTCAAAATAACCCAAAGAAATACAGCCAATAAGGCAATAGAGGAGATAAAATAGAATAGGAAAGAAAAAAAAGAATGAAGAATACATGAAACTAATAGAAAACATACAGTGATACAGTGGGCATAAACACAATCATATCAATAATTATATTACAGATAAATGTACTAAATACTCTAAAAGACAGAGATTGACAGGCTGGACAAAAAAGCAAGACCAACCATATATGTGGTCTTGTGTTTATAAGAGATGCACATTAAATATAAAAACAAAGATATATTAAAAGAATGAGAAAAGTTAACCATGCAAACACTAATAATAAAAAAGCTGGGGCTTCCCTGGTGGCGCAGTGGTTGAGAATCTGCCTGCCAATGCAGGGGACACGGGTTCGCGCCCTGCTCTGGGAGGATCCCACATGCCGCGGAGCAACTAGGCCCGTGAGCCACAACTACTGAGCCTGCGCGTCTGGAGCCTGTGCCCCGCAATAAGAGAGGCTGCGATAGTGAAAGGCCCGCGCACCGCGATGAAGAGTGGCCCCCGCTTGCCGCAATGAGAGAAAGCCCTTGCACAGAAACAAAGACCCAACACAGCCAAAAAAAAAAAAAAAAAAAAAAAAAGCTGGAGTGGCTATATTAATACCAAACAAAATAGACCTCAGGACAAGGAATATAATCAGAAACAGACAGGAACAATTTATAATGATAAGATGGTCAATATATCAATAAATAGGACACTCCTAAATGCATCAAATAACAGAGTTTCAAACTACATGAAACAAGAACTGACAAAACTGGGGACTTCCCTGGTGGTGCAGTGGATAAGACTCTGCGCTCCCAATGCAGGGTGCCTGGGTTCAATTCCTGGTCAGGGAATTAGATCCCACGTGCATGCCACAACTAAGAGTTCACATGCCACAACTAAGGAGCCCGCCCGCCACACCTAAGACCCAGCACAACCAAATAAATAAATAAATATTGAAAAAAAAAAAAAGACCTGACAAAACTAAAAAGAGAAATAGACAAATTCAAACCTGTTTTGGAAATAAGTCAGGCCCTTTCTTCTAAGGCTAGACATATACCTTCCTTATGACACAGCAATTCCACCTCTAGATATTGACCCAAGAGAAATAAAAATATGCACACAAAAAGGTTGGTACAACAATGTTCATAGAGGATGTACTCATAGTACATATTAGCCAGAAACTGGAAACAACCTCAATGCCCATCAGTAAGAGAATGGATAAACAATGTGTGGTATATTCATACAATGGAATTATAAATACTTACAAGATAAGGGAACAAACCGCTAATGCACATAATCGCAAAGAATACAGACCGTGTGATTACATTTTTATGAAGTTTGAGAACAATCTAAACTAATTTATACTGAATGAAAGCAGCACAGTGGTTGTGTCTAGAGGCAACGGCAGGTTGATTTGATGGATAATGGAAATGTCTACATTTTGATTGGGTGTGGGTTACATGAGTGTATGCAATTTCAGAATCCATTGAACTGTATACTAAAATATATGTATTTCAGGGCTTCCCTGGTGGCACAGTGGTTAAGAACCCGCTTGCAAATGCAGGGGACACAGGTTTGATCCCTGGGCCGGGAAGATCCCACATGCTGCAGAGCAACTAAGCCCGTGCACTGCAACTACTGAGCCTGCAAGACACAACTACTGAAGCCCGTGTGCCTAGAGCCTGGGCTCCACAACAAGAGAAGCCACTGCAATGAGAAGCCCGCGCACCACAATGAAGAGTAGCCCCCGCTCACTGAAACTAGAGAAAGCCTGCGCACAGCAACAAAGACCCAATGCAACCAAAAATAAATAATAAATAAATAAATAATTTTAAAAATTAAAAAAATAAAGAAATACAATAAAATATATGTATTTCAGTGTATATCAATTATTCCTCAATTTAAAATACGGGATGGCAACAGCAATCAATATAATTTACGTTAACAGAGGTAAAAGAAAAACCTAATAGGATTATCTCAATTGATTCAGGAAATGCATTTGAAAAAATTCAAAATTCAACACCCATTTATGATTTTTAAAATTTTTAGAAAACTGGGAATGGAGGCGAGCTTCCTTAGTCTGACAAAGAACAGCTACCAAAATAAATAAATAAATAAATAAATAAAGTCAGCAACAAATATCATTATGAATGGCAAAATATTGAATACTCTCCCTGAGACTGAGAAAAAGATAAAGATGCCAGCTATCATTACTACTATTAAACATTAAACTGGATATCCTAGCCATGTCAATAGGCAAGAAAAAGACATAAAATGCATAAAGATTAGAAAGTCATTATTGTCTAGCAACATGATTGTACACATAAAAAATCCAAAATAATCTAAAAACTATTATAATTAGTGAATTTAGCAAGATCTCTAGATACCAAGTCCCTTCAACAGACCATTGTGTTTCTATATGTCTGCAACAAACAAGAAATGAAAATGTAAAAGCAGCATTATATTAAAAAAATTTTTTTTAATTAAAAAAATTAAAAAAAAAAACCCACAGCATTATTTACAATAACATCCCAAAGCACCAAACTCCTAGGAATATGTCTAAGGGAAAATGTGCACATCTCTATACTGAAAATTATGAAACATTACTGAGAAATTAAAGAACTCAAATAAATGGAACTATACACAATGTTAGCAGATTGGAAGATTCATTATTATTAAGATATCATATCTATCCAAATGAGCCTATAGATTATGTGATCCCAATCGAATCCCAACAGGTTTTTGTAGAAACCAAGAACTGATTCTAAAATGCATGTGGAAATGCAAAAGGCCAAGAATAGCCAAGTCAATACCGAAGAAACATCACAAAGCTGGAGGCCTTTCACTACCAGCTACCCAGATGTATACGTAGCTACAGTAATTAAGGCAACATGGCTATTGGCGCAAGAAGACTAACCATAATAACAGAGTAGAGTCCAGACAAGATGAAAAAAACTAAGAATTTGTTGCCAACAGAACTACCCTGAAAGAATGGCCAAAGGAAGTTCTTCAAACAGAAAAGAAATGACGAAAGAAGGAAACATGGAATATCAGGAGTGAAGAAAGGACAATGGAAAGAGTCAAAATACGAGTAAACATAATAGACTCTCCTTCTCCTCTGGAGTTTTTAATTATGTCAATGGTTAAAGCAAAAATTATAACATTGATGTGGTTCTAAATGTATGTAGAGGAAATATTTAAGACAGTGTGGGATATCTTAAATTTAAACATTTAAGATAAGTGCGGGAGGACAAAGGGGTCTAAATAGAGGTAAGGTTTGCACACTTCACTCAAACTGGTAAAATGAGGAAAGCAATAGACTGTGATGAGTTACATATGCCTCATATAATGCCTAGAGCAAGCACTTTAAAACCTATACAGGGACTTCCCTGGTGGTGCAGTGGTCAAGAATCCACCTGCCAATGCAGGGGACACGGGTTCAATCCCTGGTCCAGGAAAATCCCACATGCAGCAGAGCAACTAAGCCCATGTGCCACAACTACTGCGCCTGTGTGCCACAACTACTGAAGGCCATGCACCCTAGAGCCCGTGCTCTGCAACAAGAGAAGCCACAGCAATGAGAAGCCCGCGCACTGCAACGAAGAGCAGCCCCCACTCTCTGCAACTAGAGAAAGCCCATGCGCAGCGATAAAGACCCAATGCAGCCAAAAATAAGTAAATAAATTTATAAGACCTATACAAAGAGATACACTCAAAAACGCTATAGATAAATTGGGACTTCCCTGGTGGTCCAGGGGTTAAGACTCCGTGTTTCCAATGCAGGGGGCGCAGGTTCCAGCCCTGGTCAGCGAACTTAGATCCCACGTGCCATGAAGCATGGCAAAAAAACACAAAAAACAAAAAAACCCACAACCACTATAGATAAATCAAAATAGAATGCTAAAAATAACCCACAGAAAGGCAGAAAAAGGTGGGAGAGGTGGGGATTGGGGGCAGTGGGGAAGAAATAACAAGCCAGGCAAAGAGGAGTGAAAAAGCAAGGCCACCGGTGTGAGAATGGCATGCATACAGGAGACCTACAAGAAAGTAGGTGTTGCTATTGTAGAAAATATAAGGCAGGAATATTACTAGAGTAGTAGGCAAGGTCCAGACCATTGACAGCCTTTAATGAGAAGCATCAGAGCTTGGCTTTGTTCTGAGGCACTGGGCCTGAGGACAAAATCCAATCTGTACATTCCCTATGAGAATTATTTTCTTTTTTTCTTCTTTTCTTTCTTTCTTTTTTTTTTTTTTTTTTAATGAAATAGCCCCATTAGAATTTTGGTTTTCAAAATCAGTAGTCCCCAGCTACTCTTTTCCCACTATTTTCTTGCCCAGAGTCATCAACCACTTTCAAATCTTCCAGCCGAGCTTTGGCATTTACCTCCTTTCTTTTTTTTTTTTGCCGTTCTGCGCGGCATGCGGGATCTTAGTTCCCCAACCAAGGATCAAACCTGTGCACCAGCAGTGGAAGCACAGAGTCTTAACCACTGGACCGCCAGGGAAGTCCCAACCCCCATACTTCTAAATTACATGCTTGCATTGATACTTCTTATGTTTTTGATTTTAGGCATTACCTACTGTTGTCTCACAGGGAAAATGAGGATTTGGCTGCCTACCCTACTCTACCCTACCACACACATGCAACTTGATTAGATAATAATTTTTAAAAATATTTATTTATTTATTTATTTGTTTGCACCAGGTCTTAGTTGCAGCAGGCGGGCTCCTTAGTTGTGGCACGTGGGCTCCTTAGTTGTGGCATGTGAACTCTTAGTTGCAGCATGTGGGATCTAGTTCCCTGACCAGGGATCGAACCCAGGCCCCCTGCACTGGGAACACGGAGTCTTATCCACTGTGCCACCAGGGAAGTCCCTATCATAATTTTAGTTAGTTCAGAATCCAGTGTTCACGTTATTAAGGTTAAATAAATGCTATCCACAGTGGGGCCATGTAGTAAACTATAATTACTTTTCCTTTCTTGCACAACTTTCCCAACCCTGCCCTGGCATTGATATTTGTTATATTTTGTGGTTAGCTCTGTTTTCTACATAGCTGTCAGTAATTCTAGCTCAAATTTTCTGCCAGTTGCCTAACTACCCACTCAAGCTGATTATTTATGTCAAGGAGTCTATCTGTTTCATTATTGGGGAAGAAATCTTTCCCTGAATTTCTGATCTCCTGTAATCTGTCCTGGTTGTCCTCCTCACCTGGCCCATGTTTTCAGTGTCATCCTGGCAACTCTTTTCTGAGCTGAATCTCCTTTCCTTACCCCATGTCTTCTTCCTAGTTTACACTCTCATTTTGGTGGAGCAAGTCCTCTGGTACCTTCCTTTTGAAAAGGAGTAAGAGGGCGTTTTGAAGACATTAACTCTGAAAAGTCTATTCCTCCCTTGCATCAATAGTTTGGCTAGGTATAGAATTCCAGATTGGAAATACTTTTCCTTCATAGTTTTCAAGACATTACTCCATTGCTTCCTTGCCTCTACTTTTTTTATATATATAAATTTATTTATTTTATTTTATTTATTTATTTTTGGCTGCGTTGGGTCTTCGTTGCTGTGCGCAGGCTTTCTCTAGCTGTGGCGAGCGGGGGCTACTCTTCGTTGCGGTGCACGGGCTTCTCATTGCAGCGGCTTCTCTTGTTGCGGAGCATGGGCTCTAGGCATTCGGGCTTCAGTAGTTGTGGCACTCGGGCTCAGTAGTTGCGGCTCGCGGGCTCTAGAGCACAGGCTCAGTAGTTGTGGCGCATGGGCTTAGTTGCTCCGCGGCATGTGGGATCTTCTCGGACCAGGGCTCAAACCTGGGTCCCCTGCATTGGCAGGCGGATTCTTAACCACTGAGCCACCAGGGAAACCCCCTTGCCTCTACTTTTACCTTTGAGGAACCTAAAGCCATTCTTGATCTTTTTTAATATGACCTGTTTTTTTCTCTCTGTGGAATTATGTAGAATCTTCTCTGGGCATTGCGGGCCCTTTCATTCTGGAAACTCATGTCCTTCAACACTGAGAAATTTTATGGAATTATTTTAATCAATGATTTGTACCCTTCTCTTTTCCTCTCTCTTTCCAGAACTTCTATTATTTGGGCATCGGGCCTCCTACATTTACCCTGTAATTTTTCTTATGTTTTTTTCTCCTATTTTTCATCCAGTTATCTTATTTGCCCTCCTCTCTGGAAGCATTAAGTATTCATACATTCCCTTAATATGCCTGGCTTCATTAATGTACCACGTCTTCAACTGTGCCTGGTATCCTACAGACCAAGACTCTATTTAACTCTTTAGAGGAAAACAAGCCTCTGTTCTTTTGCCAAGGTTGAGGGGAAGTCACGTGAAGAGTGTGTGGAAGGGAATTGTCTTAAACAGATTTCTATCTATCCTTATTATAGTTCACCCCCTTATCCTATTTCCAGAGGTACAAAATGCCAAAAATTCCTAACCCCTTTGAAGTTTCTATAGTACAGTATAGTTTGGTTCCTGGCTCCTCACTAAAAGTTCAGTTATGCAGCTATCTGGAGTTGCTAAATCAGTTACCCCTTATCCTTCTGCTTTCAATTTGCAGAACTGTGCTGCTGTTGTCTCTAATCCTCTCTTCCTCAACCTTGTGGGTTTACGCTTTTAAAAAATCCCTTTATTATCATCTTAGTGGGGTTTTAGGAGGGAATATAAATAAAGGCATGTGTTCAGTCTGTCATCTTTATTCAGAATCCTATAAGGAATGTTTAGTGTTTTTATTTTAATGATGCTCTTTTAAGAGTTTAATAGAAGACTTCCTGGTCATGTGGACTCTTATAGTCAAGTATTGTCATGTGGTTTCAGTGTCCACATTTGTACTGATGATTACTTACCAATTTCCTAAAATGTCATACTTTAACTAACTTCTACCATAGTGTTTCTCAAACTAGAGGGCAGGGCTTTCCTATATATAGAAAAGTATTCTCACACTTGAAAAATTGCTATCAGTGATACAGACCCCCTGAAAATTTTTAAGCAGAAGAGAGATATGGTCAGATCTCCATCTTATATAAGTCACATTGGCAGCTAGCTGAGCGAAAGGTAAATTTGGGAGAACAAGATGGAAAGCAGGCTGGTGAATTAGAAAATAATTGTAACCCAAGTGGATATGGACCACGTGGAGAGATGAGCACAGAGTTGTAAAATATTTAGGATCAAGACAGCAAATGGGGACTTCCCTGGTGGCGCATTGGTTAAGAATCCTCCTGCCAATGCAGGGGACACAGGTTCGAGCCCTGGTCCGGGAAGATCCCACATGCCAGGGAGCAACTAAGCCCGTGTGCCACAACTACTGAGCTTGCGCTCTAGAGCCCGCAAGCCACTACTGAGCCCGTGTGCCACAACTACTGAAGCCCGCACGCCTAGAGCCCGTGCTCCCCAACAAAGAGAAGCCACCTCAATGAGAAGCCCGCGCACTGCAACGAAGAGTAGCCCTCGCTCGCCATAACTAGAGAAAGCCCGCGTGCAGCAACGAAGACCCAATGCAGCCAAAAATAAATAAATATATTAAAAAAAAGATACCATATGGATTCAATTTGGATTCCAAACTAATAAAAAAAAATCACGGTGAACAGTGTTAAGCATCATAGACAGAAAAATAATAAATCACTGTGATTTATTTCGGGAATAGTTAATTCATTATAATAAATACAATATTATGGAAGCACAATTGAGATTAATGATGAAATCACTTTAAGTTTCATAATTTTAACATTTTTGCTTCCTATTGTTACCGAGACCAATTATAATTGTGCAAAATCTTATCAACTGCACTGTCATACAAATAGGCAAATTATCTATTGTCAAAACTAGTTTCTCATTTCTGACAAAATAACATTTATTTTTTCAAGAAGACATTTTCAAGGGGTTAAAAAAAAAAACTTCCCATTAAGAGGTCTATAGAGAAGAATGTAAAAAAAAGAAACGTTTTACATCTTGAAAAGCATTAGGCACTAATTGTTTGAATCACAAATGCTAATCCATATTCTGACTGATCCAGAACATCCCAGCTGATATTCAAAATTTTGTCATCAGCTGTATTTTCTTTTTGTAAGCTCAGTTTCTACTCAGCTTCAATTCAGTGCATAAATCTGTCTTCTTATAAATTCTTGAAATACAACTGGAACAATTTTCATCATGGCTTTTTTTCATAAAATAATTAATCATCTAAAAATGGTTTTGATTGAAATGACAAAACTAGCTTCTGATGCATAATTAGAACATCTGATAAATTTTGATTAGGAACTTGCTTGAAATTCATGCCATTTCAGATACTGCAAAATAAATTGATTTTAGTAAAAAAAATTTTTTTTACAAAGATGCTTATAAAAATCCTTTCAGGGCTTCCCTGGTGGCGCAGTGGTTGAGAGTCTGCCTGCCAATGCAGGGGACACGGGTTCGAGCCCTGGTCTGGGAAGATCCCACATGCCGCGGAGCGACTGGGCCCGTGAGCCACAATTACTGAGCCTGCGCGTCTGGAGCTTGTGCTCCGCAACAAGAGAGGCCGCGATAGTAAGAGGCCCGCGCACCGCGATGAAGAGTGGCCCCCACTTGCCGCAATTAGAGAAAGCCCTCGCACAGAAACGAAGACCCAACACAGCCATAAATAAATAAATAAAACTAAATTAAATTAAATTAAAAAATTAAAAATAAAAAAAAAAATTCTTTCAGAACTTAGAGTACTTGAAGTTTGATCTCTCGGTTCTGTAAAACTTAATCTTAGGTGAAACGTATGTATACATGCTCGAGATTTTAATTCAACTTGATGACATATTTCTAAGATATCTAACGAAGTATATTTCACATGTAGACAAAAGAAAAAAATTAACTTTTTATTATGGAAAATTTCAAACATATACAAAAGTAGAAAGAAGTGTTATGAACTCCTACCAGGCAGCTCATATTAATAATAATTACTATAAGTACTAATACAACATAACATAATATAAACTCATAGCCAATCTTGTTTCATCTGTAGTCCCCATCCCCTCCCCACTTATAGCCCACACTTGATTATTTTAAGCAAATCCCATGCATCATATTGTTTCATCTGTAGGTATTTCAGTATGTATTACTAACAGATAAGAACTCTTTAAAATAATGTTATCACACCTAAAAAATTTAACAGTTCCTTAGATTCACCAGACATCCAGTTTGTATTCAAATTTCCCTGACTCAAACAGTAGAATTGTAAGAAAACATATCAACAGAAAAGCCAACATTAAGTTAAAAACCATTGCAGGGGATAAACTTCCAGCATGACAGCCGAAGGAACTCCATAGACCCACTATGCAGTGAAACTGGTGAAAAGTATAAAAAGATAATCATTTGAAGTATCTGGAAACGGTCTTAAGGATATACAGCAAATGAAGAAACATCTATTGAAGGAAATCTACTAAAAGTTGATAAGAGTCTTTGAGCCAAAATTGCGCCCACTCTCCCTACTCCCAGCCCAGTGGAGACAAAAACTCCACTCCAGATTGGTACAGCCAAGTGCACAGGGCTCCCTCTCCCATCAGTTCCTGGTCAGAGGGCTTGCTTTCTGGGAGGAGCAATATATCAGCATTTCTCATCCTGCCCCAGCTACCTGTTGCTGAGGCTAAGTTCTGGGCAAGTGTGACCCAGAGGTGGGACTCCCTTCTGCTCAGCCCCCAGTCATGGCACGGGGGCTCCACCTCGGGCGTTGTGTCACTGAGGATACTGGGACCTTGGTCATCCTTGCCCTGGCTATAAAGTGGTGGTTCTATGCCAGGAGAGGCAAGCAGAGAAGACTTGAGGCTACCGCCTCTCTACTGCCACATGGTCAACTCCTAAACAGGGGTATCACGCAGAGAGAAGCACATCAATCACTGTCCCCAACCCCAGCTGGAGTCCAGGCTCAGAGATTTTGCCTAGGGATAGAAGCAGGCTATAAAACAGACAGGTCTAATCTCTTCCCAAAGGAACTGACTTCATCTGCAACAGAGAGTGAAGAAGTTCAAGCCTAAGGATGCTCTCAGAAAAGGAGGTTGTGGTGAAAGGCAACTGGGAGGAGATTGGTAGATTCCATGAAGATACAAGCTAAAGTGTAAGCCAGCTAGCTTGCAGGAGAGAACCAGGGAGGGAAACAGCAGACACTAACCTCAGGAGCTACTCCTTCAAAGGAGCCTGAGCCTGTAGACCAATTTATGTCCCAGGGCATTTTTGTAAGCGATAGATCAATAGCTGTCAATTAATGGATCTTGACAGCTGGGTGTGGTCAGGGAAAGAGGGGAAGAGAGTCTAGCCCCTCAGTGCAGTCCCAGGGTGACTGTGGACAGACCCTGAACTGCACACTCCTGTGGAGCAACAACAGAGCTTTAACACTTCAGGGGAGTGAGGAGGGAGGCGTCACTAAAATAAGCCAGCCAGTCACTGAACAAACAAGCAAGTAACAATAAGCCTGGGGCCAGGAGGTGGGGGTGGGGACTAGTACCCAGAGTTGCTACAATATATTATCTAAAATGTCCAGTTTCCAACAAAAATATACGAGACAAGCAAAGAAGCAGGCGTAAAAAATTAATAAACAGAAACTTCAATTAAACAGAGCCGGGAGACGGAAGAGGGTAGCTCTCATGCCCTGCGAGGGCTGCAGAACCCAACAGGAAGAAGAAAGACTCCTCTTCCTTCCTGGCAAGGACTCAGCCAATGAAAAGCCATGGAGTAGCCCTCCCAACTCCCTTTTCCCCTCTATAAAAGCCATCTCCTTCCCTTGCCCTGGGGGACTTGCACATGGTCCATAGTTGCAGACCCTGAATTCCAATTCTCTGCTGATTCCAATTTTTTTTTTTTTAATTTAAGTGTAGTTGATTTACAATGTTGTGGTAGGTTCAGGTGTACAGCAAAGTGATTCAGTTATATATTGTATATATTGATATCTATATATACATTCTTTTTCAGATTCTTTTCCATTATCGGTTACTGCAAGATACTGAGTATAGTTCCCTGTGCTATACAGTAGGTCAAATAAAACCATTTTTGCTGGAGTAATATCTGTCCGTCTGCTTGTTTCAGGTCCACACAAGAAAGCATAACTCACATTGGAAAAAGGCAGGCAGCAGGAACCACCTCGTGGGAGTGGTCGGATGTTGGATTTAACAAAGACCTAAAAGTAGCCCTGAGGCGGACACTTTTTTTTTTTTTTTCAAATTCAGAGTCAGAGGTAGACACAGCAAGACTAGAACTGGAAAATGTCTGCTCCATTGTCCCACTGGGAATGATGAAGGCCCTGGTAGCCTCACTGGGGACAGTTTCAGTGGTGAAGTAGGTAAAGAAACCAGATTCAGAAAGAAATGGTGACAACATGGACTTCCCACCAAGAACAAGGATGAAAAGGAAAGGGTAGCTAGGAAGAGTGTCAGCTCAACAGAGGTTTTGCTTGACTTTGTTTTGCTTTGCTTTGCTTTTCAGGATGAGATATTTGGGGGCATGTTCAAAGGCCAGGATAAGGACCCTGTAGATAGGGAGGAGATGGCTGCAAAAGCAAGACCAGAAGAGGTGGGAGCACACAGCAGGGAGGCCGGCTTTCCCTGGAGGAGAGCCTGCAGGGATGCAGGTGAAGATGCATGGGTATGAATATGTTGGTTGGGAGGCCTCAATGGGTGGGGCATATTCTGCACATGATAGCAGAGGCACTAACTGCCTATTGTCCCAGACTATCTTTCCAAGAATGTTGGTATATAGCAAATGGTCTTGGAAGATAAAGATAATGCCCCCACCTGGAGTAGAGGGCAGATTTTCTTACTTCCAGCATAATTTGTAATGCCTCCCTCTAGGGCAAGGGCAGGTTTGCTTGCAGCCCACTGTAGAAGATTCTGGTTTTCCTCATTCAGGGTTCCTCAGCTGTGCTGCAAACCCATTGAGTGTGCAGCAAACCCGTTGTGGGGCCCCTCCTAGGTCCCTCGGCCTCACCCTTGTGGGGTCTGAGGGGCAAGACTTCTCATGAAGTCTATGTTGCTTGCTGTGTCACGAGTAATCACGTCCTTTGTCTCTGACCCTGGAGTCCCGTGTCTTCTGCCAGCATCCATAAAACTGTAGCAGGCTGACCTGTTAGCCTGAACATAGGGTAAACCTCAGACCCTTCACAGTTCTGGCCAGAGGTGACTTTGTAGTTGAGGGCATGGGAAGTTGAAGCTCCCCTCTCAGAGGTATGGCAGGGAGAAGAGGAGGCTTGAGGAAAGAGGTGACGCTCTGGAATCACCGCTGAGCAGGATGGAAGTTGGACAAGGACAAGGAAATGGCTGGTGTGGGGAGCCCCGCTGACGCACAATGTGTACCATTCTACTCTGGAATAAGACACTGGCTAGCAGCTCTCAGCCAGGCCGGGGAGTGGGCAGCATGGGGGAGGGGACACTGAACAGGCAGATCAGAGTGTGAATCCAGGTTGGAGTTCTGCTGGGCGGAAAGCCAGGAAGACAAGAGAATCTGGGTTACGATGAGAGAGTAGCTTTTAGGTTATGACTCCCCGGGTCCCGGCTGGATAGGAAAGAAAGCTTCAGGGAGAGGGCTGATCTGTTGGGAGACAGAGGAGGGGTGGAGAGACTGCAAGCTGCAGACAGGAAGGAGAACCCCACATGGTAGATAGGAGACTCCGGTCTGAGCGGGGTATTGCTTTTTAGGCACTGGAGGTGGATCCAAATCCTTAACACAGATGGTTGGAGGGTCAACACCACACGGGAGGAGAGCCCTCGCCAACTTGAGGCTGGAGTCCAGGCAGGTGGAAGCTGGACTGTGGTGGGGGCCAAGTTGGTAGGTTTGAAGATGGAAAGTTGAAGACATTACATACAAACCGTCAAGTTGCAAACTTTCAAAGATGCGAACATGCGTTTGCATGTCCAATCACGTAAGTTAGTTTATGTGTCTGGCGTACATTGTCACGTGCGTGCATCCTCTACAAGTGGTTGTGCTTTTGTGTACTTTACTGTACAGTGCTGTATAGAGTACAGTAGTACAGTATCTTTATTTCAAACCCAGGATGTCCAGAAGCAAGTGTAAAAGCAGCGGTGATGTAGCTGGTACTACTGTACTTTACAAGGTACTGTACTGTAAGATTAAACATGTTTTATTTTTTGTGTTTGTTTTTTATGTATTATTTGTGTGAAAAGTATTATAAACCTATCACAGTACAGTACTATATAGCCGATTGTGTTAGTTGGGTACCTAGGCTAACTTTGTTAGACTTACAAAACAAACTGGACTTAGAACACACTCTCCGAACAGAACTTGTTTGTACGTAGGTGACTCGTTCGTATGTATGCAATAGTGATTCCCCTTCTTCATGAAGGAGGTGAGGCTGTCACGAGAGAGAGGGATAGGTTTGCAATTGGGGGGCTTAGAGAGATGTCTGATGTTTTATCAACCACTGAAGAAATGGGAGAAGGTGCTGATCAAGGGATAAGTAACATGCACAGGGATTTTGGCGATTGAAAACCATAAAGATTAAAGGAAAAGACTTGAAACCATCAATTCTAAGTAGTGTCCATCAGCAGGGTGGCAAGGTGCAGCATTTTTTTGAATTGTGAGAACTGAGCCTGAAGGACCCATTCCTGCCCACGAGCAGAGGTTCCAGGAAACTTTCCGGGAAGCTCTGCAATTGGACAGATACCTGTTGCTGCACCCAGACCTGCTCCCATAAATGAAGAACAGGGGAGAGCAGAAAGCCAGTGGAAAGGGACAAGGTCCCTGTCATTGCAGGTTCTGATAGTTGGGGCGGGGGGCGGGGGGGGGTGTCTGGGGTATTTCACAGGTTTCTGAGGCCAGGACGTGGCCCACTGGAGAATACACTATGTCACCTACTGTTCACTCCCTGGAAGGGCTCCGCTTCCAGAGCATGAGTGCCCGAGCTTCCCCAGCCCTTCCTGCTGACACCGGATCCCCTGCTACACCCTTCAGGTGTCTCTGGACTGCTGAGATCTCCAGGTTGGCCTCGGTTTGTAACAGGAACGCAGTGCGATTGAGGGCCCCGGCCAGTCACCAAATGAGGGGGATGAACAGCCTCAGCTCCCCCACCCGTCCCACCCCGGCAGGCTCCCTACCTCACCCCCTCCAGCTCCACCCAGGGTCTGAGCTGTCAGGGTTTGCTCCTCCATCCTCGCCGCCCCTCCCATGGGCCTCGGGCGTCGGGAAGCCGCGAGCCGAGGCCCCCGAGGGCGCAGTGCGCAGCCCACGCGGCAGGTGGCGGCGTCTCCCCGCGTCCCGCAGCCCCCGGACCGCGCGCACCCGCCCTTGAAGGTACCGGGAAGCGCCCTGCCCAACCGCGGCTCGCGGTGTCCCCGGGCTGGGCGCCGGCGGGGCGAGGGCAGTTCCCGGCGCCGGCGCTTCATTCTCCCCTCTGGGACCCGTCGCGCAGGCCCCGAGGGTGCGGCGACGTCCGGAGGCGCGGCGCGGGCAGAAGGGTGAGCGGCGGGGCGGGGCCGGGCAGCCGACTCCGGGAGTCCGGCCCGGCACACCCGGGCCTCTCCCCTCCGCCCGGGACTGCGGCCGACGGGACGCCCGCGGGCCGGGGCTGCATGGGGCTCCCGCGCGGCCCGCTCTTCTGGCTGCTGCTCCTGTTCGCGGTTGTCTGCTCGGGGATCCTCGTCGCCCTGTACTCCTCGGCGGTGGAGTCGTACCTGGGGCCCCTGACCGGAGCCAGGTATGGGCTGCCACGCGGGACCTGTCCGGCGGGCGCAGGGGACGCGCAGGGCGCCCAGCTCACGGCTGGGCCGCCCTCCGGAGTGGCTTGCCGCGGGCACTCGGGCTGCGGCCCTTTGTCCCCAGAGCCTCCACCCCGGCGTTAAACTCGTGCTGCCGGGGGCCCACAGCCTCTGCCGGGGTCCGAGAGTAGCTTCGCCCCTTGCGCACCGGCGATCCGCTCCCGACAGCCTTATGCTTACTTCCCTCCGGCCCTGAGTAGAAACCCTTTCTATTGTCCAGATTTGGCTAGGACACCTGAATCTTTTAAAAACAGTCCCGTTTTTGCCACCCATTGTCCCTCGCTAACGTCACGTTTTTTTCAGGCTCTCCTTGGGGGCAGGGATCCAAGTCTCCCGGTTCAGACTTGGCCGGGCTCCTCAGCCAGGCTGCGGCGGGTCGCCTCTCCCTCTAGCTGTGGTCCCCGCCCTCCCCACGCCCGGCTCCCTTAACTCCCGGCTCTCTGCTCCGTTTCTTATTTTGATAAGCACCGTCTGGGCGCAATCGGGCGCGATCGGCGAACAGGGGCCCATCCTGGGCTCCATCCAAGTTCCCCTCCCTGAGCCTCCTCCTGCGCTCCACTCCCTTTCGCCGACCCTGGGCACCTTTCTTTCATTTGTGCCCCAGGAGGAGAAATCTGAGAGCCTGCCTTTGGTAGGTGATGGTTCCAGTTACTGAAGAAGGCTCAAAAGGATTTAGCTTTACTTCTGGAAGGTGGGCCGAGCTGTGCCCAGAGTCTGGATTTCTGAGGCCTCCGGGGCCTGGCTTTCCCTTCCCAGCGCTTTCCCACCGGCACAGTCCTTACTAAACCTTGCTCCAGGGATAAGGGAATGAAATCAAAATTAGTGTGTGCTCTCAGGAAACAATGTCAGAGGGCACCCAAAGCTGCAAAACAATATGAAACACCCTTGCCACTGACTAAGAGTCCAGTCCCTTTAGAACAAAAGGTGCTCTAGCAGGCAAAACCTGAAGTTACTTCATCTCCCTGGAGTGAGAAATTGCATAAGCAGAAGGACTGAGAATATTGAGGGTATTAAGAAAGGGGATCCTTGTCAGTTTTATGTAAGGATGTTTTGAAACACATTTGAACATCTGTTGAAAGTAATACCACTCTAAATATGAGGTTTGCTGAACATCCATTACACCTCAACAAAGCTTTTTTTAAAGATCTTTCATCTTTTAAAAATCTAGTACAACCCAAGAACCTGTCCGTATCCTTGTTGTTTTGGTGATGTCTGTGCTGTAACTAAACCCCAGGGGCCAGGTCCAGACTCAGTCTCTGTAAGAGGTGGATAAGCAGGGTGGCAGGTGGGATGGAAGTCTGGGTGGGGACTGCAGGCTGTGCGACCTCCCCAACTGGGGACCAAAAACGGACCTACCTGGCTGGCTACAGTGGAGAGTCCAGGGAAGCAAGGCCCTGGGACCAGGCCTACCACACCCGAGACGGGGCTCTCCTTGCAGGTTGGAGAGTGGAATCGGTTCAGGAATTTACTCACAGAAGAATCTGAATCAGTAGTTCGTGGGCTTGGGATTTCTAGACTTGTTTTTTTCTGGAGGAGGGGGTGAGGATAGCTACAGGACGCCAGTAACCTGCCAGTTACCATCTACTGTCAACATTATTTTGTAAAAGAAAAGGCTATTTTAGAGCGAAGAATTCCTAAGAATATGATCTAAGTTGAGTAAATTTAGTTTTATGAGAAACTGCACAACATCGACCTCCTTTCTCCTCGGGCTGGTTAAACTTCCCATAGGGGTGCGGGTGAGCTGGGCTGGCCCCTTCCCCACTCCTTCCCAGCTCCCAGGCTGGTGTGGAAATGCCCATGGATTCCGGAGTGGGAGGGGCTGGGGGAAGTCTGTGAGCATAAGGGGTGCTCTGGGGAGAGGAGCAGGCCTCCCTGAGGCTGGGGCAATTCAGAGCAGCAAAACTGAATTGAGGGGCTCCCCATCCCCACCCCACAACTCTGTCCCTTCTGTCTCCATTCCACCAATTCAGCAGTTCCTCCATCAGGTTCCAAGCCTGGCTGCGTGTTAGAATCACCGGGGAGGGAGGGGTGAGTGGGGGAGGGGGAGTTAGATCACCTGAGGCCCAGAACAATCAGGTCAGAGTTCAGGGATGGGGCACCAGTGCCCTTCACAAGCTCCCTAGGATTCTCGAAGGCCACCTAGGCTGAGCACCACAGTCCCAGTTCCTCAAAGAGGAACTACAGAATTATGTAGGCGGCCTGTCTGGGGCAAAAGAGACAGGTGGGGGAAGGGATCGCCCTGCTTTTCCTGGCCTGCTCCTCCACGGTCTTTCACAAACCTGAAGGCAGGCAGGTCACAGGCTCCCTTGTGGCTCAAGCTGTCTTGGCACCTAGAAGCAAGAGGTCTCTGTTTCCCTCAAAACCACTGATCCGGGACTTCCCTGGTGGTCCAGTGGCTAAGACTCTGCACTCCCAATGCAGGGGGCCTGGGTTCGATCCCTGGTCAGGGAACTAGATCCCACATACTGCAACTAAGAGTTCGCATGCCGCAACTAAGACCCAGCATAGCCAAATGAATACATAAGTTAAAATATTTTAAAAACAAAAACAAAAAAACCCCCCGCTGATCCAAAAATCCTCCCCACCTGCTCCCTGGTGGCTATAGGGGAGGGGGTAGGAGTCTGGGAGCAGCCTGACCACCCTCTTGAATGGATAGGGGCTCCTATTCCTTCCTTTGTGTTTGTCCTGTGCCCTGGTTCAGGGACCACCTAGCACCCGGGAGGTGGGGTGGGCCAGTAACTTAGCCCCTTCCACAAGGGACAGTGTCATAGAGGCTGTCACAAGGTCCTTTCCCTTTGCCCTTTAGGTAACAACAGCTAATATTTAGAGGACACTTTTTATGTAAGATAACGTAGATTCTGTGTTTGCACCTCCCAACAATTCAGGCAAGGCTTTATTGGGGCCCCTGCTGCAGTAGGGGGAAGCGAAAACAAGTAACAGGTTCCCTTGCTTGCTCCCTGGGTTGGGGGGGGGGGCGAGTTGGTTCCTTATACTGGGTGACAGTAGGAATGGGTCCAGGGGTTGGGCCAGAGGGGTGGCTTAGGTGATCTGCCCACCCCCTTGGTGGTACCCTGTGCAGGGTACATGTGCAGTATCCTGCTTTTGCTGAGTTTTTGGTCTTTTTGTATCTTGTTGTTCATAATTTGCCCCAATTGCACATGCACCCAGCTGTTTTTAGTCCCTTATAGTTTCTTTGCATTCTGTGGCTCAAGGGGTCGTTTGTCCACGTGCAAGCACTGCAGCAAAGGCCCCCAGGTCCCAGCCTGTCTCAATGTGATTATCTTTACACCTATATGATTATCCCAGCTGAACAGACACACAGACTGAGGTTCCGAGAAGTTCAGTAGCTTCCAGAGATCCTGGGATACAAATCCACGGAGTCAGGCTTCAGACCCATGCCCTTCACCAGGTGAAGGGCGCCCAAGGCACCTGGGATCTAACACCTGTTTCTGGGGCCTTTTGGCAGGGAGACCCCTCAGATGGTCACAATCCCAGGGGGCTGGCAATCTTTCCTATTTTATATTTTCATCGCTTAACCACCACCTCACTGTTCCTATACACTCCACATTTCAGCCGCTTGCCAAGGGGCTTCTTTATTTCTTGGTTTCTGGGTAGAACATAATAATAGGACAGTATTTTGTGTGCCCAAAGAGAGAGAGATGGGCAAGAATCAGAGCACAGAAGAAACAATCAGACCCTGATGGACTGTCAGCCCCCAGAGCTAACAGAGCTAGACAGCAGGTTCCAGGGGCAGGTGAGACCCCTGCTTTACTTCTGCCTTCTCCCCCAGGAACATCACATCGTCTCGAGCTTTCTTTGGACCCAAGGCATCGAATTCTAGGACGAGAAAGGTACTGGGGCCAGCTACCCTGTGGCGGTTTCTCACATTCTCAAGTTAGCACTCAGGGAAAAGGGGTAAGAAAAGCACGAATGAGAACATTCTCATGAGCCTGCTGGGCGGGAGCACTCTGGAACCCACCGCCCCCCACCATTCCCCCAAAGGAAGCACAGAACTGAGCGGCCAGCCAGTCAGGGCTCCTCAGACCTGACCACTGGGGTTCCCTGCACCCCAACAGCAGAGAAGGGTGACTTCATATTTACTCCTTGGGGTGTAGCCAGCTGAAAAGTTCTGGGAAGTCTTGATTTATCTTTAAAAGTCCTGTGACTCAATAGTGCACATTTTGTGCCTTGAGTCACTTTGAAAAGTGTCTCACAAAACCTGAAGAGTCAGTCCTTTTCTATCCTCACAAGAATTTTATATGTATTTATGAAAATGATTCTGTACCCTAGTAAACCTTTTTCGGCGTGGACTAATTTGTATCTCTTCATAGTCATACTCTGCACGATCTGTATATAATGCATCGAACTTAGAGGTGTGACCTTAAATTTAACTTTTTTTAAAAAACCAGGAGGTCAATAAAATTTAAACTGCTTAACAACTAAAAAAAAAAAAAAAAAGTCCTGTGACTTTTACATGCTACTCCTCAAAATGTCTTTTGACTGTAAAAGTCACATTTAAACTGTTCACCATGAAGTAAACACCAAGCCCTGGGAAGATGTTTGAGAACTTCCGGGCCCTGCTCTGTAACAGATCACGCTGACTGTGGCCTGAAAGGCCGTCTCAAGCATTTTACGTGAGTTCTCTCACTTAAGCCTCATTGCAAGCCTGTGAGGCAGTTTTACAGATGAGTAAAATGAGGCACAGAAAGGTTAAGGTCACTCATGGAGAAGAGGTGGTACAGGGGTTCGAGCCTCTCATTCGACCCCAGAGCCTGGCTCTGAACCACTGAGCAATACGGCCTCTCCCCCTCTGCGTGCTGCGGTTGGGAGGGGTGATGACTGGGTAATTCTGGCTTGATTCGGGTTTAAGAGTTGTTTTTAATGCCCGAGAGACTGGAAATTGTTAACTGAAGCCTCAGGGAGCAAGATTTCACCCCATGCAAGACTTAGTGACTGCTGAGCGGTCAGAGACAGAGTAAGCAGCCCTGGGCAGGTGATGGGGACCCCTTCCTGAGAACAGAGGCCTGGTGGACACTTGGCCAGCGGGCTGAAGAGAGGCCTCAAGGGTCTTATAAGCGCTTGGTCAGGTCACCTTTACTTTTCCTAAAGTCCTTTTCACCTTGAGCTGCTTGGTGCTAATTGACATATTTCCCCACCTCATTTTAAAAAAAGGATTTGAGGTGGCTTTCGGACACATATGACATGGCAAAAAAAAAGAAGAATAAAATGAAGAAGCAGGTAAAGGAAAAATAAAGGGAGGAAAAGTAGACAACGTCAGATAAGTGCATGAAAAATATGCCACCGGGTGTAAGAGATGGGCTGTATATCCGGCTCTTAGCTTCCTAGTGGCCACAGCAAAGAAGGAAAGTTTGCCACCCTGTCCATGAGATAAAAAGCAAGCCAGTTGCCCAAGGAAAGTGCAGCCTTTCCAGATACAGAGACCTGAAGATTCTTCTCTTGGAGCCTCGTAAAGAAGGCCCTGGAAAACATCCCTATGATAAACCGAATAGTAGTGAAATTAGTGCTGTCAGTTTGGCTTAATGCTTGCTTTGAAAACATGAATTTGTTCCATAAAGACTGCTATATTAGTAAACAATATGAGTATAATCCAAATTTCGTGTGTGTTTATCAGTGATTTTGTCAGCAAGAACACTGGTAAATGCAGAAAACCACACTCAACCAAAGGGAGCCTAGGAATACACAAAAGGCACACACAACGCACACTTCAGATAGCCATCTGCTTCATCGCATATGTTATAACCGGCTTTCCACCACTTCACGAAAACTCCCAAGCTGCCACCCTTCCGACACCCACATCCCCAAGCAAATGTCAAGTCTTTTCCAAGGTCAAGTGCCATAGTTTTAGTAGTACTTATATATTTCCTAACCAGCGAATGTGTGTTAAAACTGCTTCTATCTTACCTACGTTCTTCCTTATTTTATGCATCACTGATCAAGTTTTTGAGTGTTGCGCTGCTAATCCCTTTTCCCAAAAGCCCTGTGGTTTTGGTTGCACAATTTTGCATAATGGTTTTTAAGCACTCATATGTCACATAATAGCAGAAATGACTGTACAGCTCTTTCCTGCATTGTCCTTTGATCAAACCAACGGCTTAACAAAGAGCCCCCTTCAGTGGAAAGAACAGCTCCACCCAAGCCCAGGCTGTTCAGATTCTGACATGGGGGCTGCAAGCAGATGGAGCTGAGGCCTTTTTGGTACACCGCCCTCCTTCAAGGTCGCTGTGTGCAGAGGCCCTGGAGGGCTTTCTATGGCAGCTGGAACAAACTACCACAAACTGGGTGGCTTAAAACAAGAGAAATGGATTCTCTCACAGTTCTAGAGGGCAGATGTCTGAAATCAAGGTGTCAGCAGGGCCAGCCTCCCTCTGAAGGCTCTAGGGAAGAATCCCTCCTGGCCTCTTACAGCGTCTGGAGGCTCCAGGTGTTTCTTGGCTTGTAACTGCATCACTCAATTTCTGCCCCCATCAGCACATGCCTTCTTATGAGGATACCACTCATTGAATTTAGGGCCCACCTTAATACAGTATGACCTCATCTTACCAATTACATCTGCGAAGACCCTATTTCCAAATAAGGTCACATTCTGAGGTTCTGGGCAGACATGAATTGGGGGAGGGGACACTCTTCAATTCAGTATAGGCACCGACTGGCAGAAACATGTCATAACTCTTCCCAGCAGCCCGTTCCACGTGAATCCTACGGCAAGGACTGCCAGAGCTGGGATTTGGATCCAGGCTGACGGATTCCTAAGCCCAGGCTGGACCTCCTCCACCACAGGGCAGGCAGGTCTTACCCATTTGTGGGAAAATGCCTCAAAGTTCCCCCCAAGTGTGAGGTGAAGTTGTAGGAGGCCAGAGCCATCAGGCCTGAGAGATGTGGAACCCAGGAGAAGGGCTGGGCAGGGTAAATCCAGAAAGCTCTCTCACCCCCACTGGGCTGCTGCACTACAGGCCACCTGGACCTGCAGATCTGGGGGTTGCCCAAGTCTGGAGGGAGAAGGGCAGCACTTCCTCCCAACCCTCTGGTGGCTCCTACCCACCCCAACCCCCAGAAACAGCCCTCTTCTCTTCTCACCCACAGAACCTGCCCTGTCGACACTCACTTTCTCTCGCCATTCGACGGCACCCTCACTTCCGGGATCTGTTTGATCTCTCCATTCCAGTGCTGCTCTCAGGGAACCTCTTCACCCAGGAGCTCTGGGACAGCCTGAGCCGGCACAAAGCCCCCTATGGCTGGCAGGGGCTCTCCAGCCAAGGTAACCTGCAGCCCTCTGGCCTCAACTAGTCCATTGCTCCTGCTTTTGGCCTTGGTGCAGAATGGGCCTCTCCTCCCTCACAGCACCAAGATGTGGACCCCCTGCCTCTTCCTCCCAGGCGGGCCTCAGGGCTCGACACCCCTGCCGTGTGACTCCTGACTTCCCTGGCACAGACCCTGGCACAGCCTCTCTATGCACTGGGCTGGCACTCTATAAGCTTTCACTCCTCCTCCCCCACCCCCAGCCATCTCTACAAGCACCACAGGGTCCAGGAGACGGCCCTGGCTGCCCCTGCAAGCGGCTCTCACCATCCTGGGGCTTCCCTGGTGTGAAAGATGCCAGTGTCCAAAGGTGGCCGAGGACAGCGGCTGTGGGGTCTCAAACAGCCTGCGGATGGTTGCTGCTGTGGGAAACTGCCCAGAGCCCCCTCCACGTTAAATATGCCCCTCACCCCACCACGCCTCTGATTATTTTCTTTGGGAATACACACGGTCCTGGGAGGACTGGTATCTGAGTGCTTGAGATGACTGAGGGCACAGCCAAACCCCCTGCTCCACCACCCTCTTCCCACTGGCATTTCATTGTCCTCCACCCTCTGTGCCTCTGGAGAGGGGCTGGTGTCAGGCCTCGGGCAGGTGGGGAGCCAGGAAGTCTTGGGAAGGCCCCAATGACCCATGTGACCCCTCGTGGTGCCCCACCCTGTCCCACACCCACAGCCATCGCCTCCACCCTGAGCCTCCTGAATGGCTCTGAGAGCACCAGGCTGTTTACCGTCTCCAGGGAGCTGCTTCCGGGCTGCATCCGGTGTGCCGTGGTGGGTAACGGAGGCATTCTGAATGGTTCCCGCCAGGGTCAGAACATCGATGCCCATGACTACGTGTTCAGGTATGTGGGGCAGGGGCCAGGGAGGAAGCAGGAGAGGAGCTGGTCCCCAGCCAGCCCCCGGGGGAGCACCACAGGTGAGGGCAGGGGCCAAGGCAGCAGTGGCCTCAGGCAGCTCAGCACTTGTAATGGGCAGACAGGCACGGACAAAGGCATTACGGAAACAGGCCCTGAAGATGAGTGAGGGTGTGGTCGGCTAAGGGGACCCAGGAGGAAGGAGCTGCCAGGGTCAGCTTTGTCCACTTCACAGGGCATCCCTTCAGGTCGCGAGCTGTGGGGATAGGGCTAGTGACCGGGCACTGGGGCTGCTGTGGGCAGAGGGAGCGACAGAACCCTGGGGATGGAACAGGGACAGGCGAGGCCCCCTGGGGGTGGAAGTAAACACGCAGCATCGTGTAGCCACGAGCAGGCTGATGGGCCTCTGTTTGGACCAGACTCAATGGTGCTGTGATCAAAGGCTTTGAGAATGACGTGGGCACCAAGACCTCCTTCTACGGTTTCACTGTAAACACAATGAAGAACTCCCTCATCTCCTACTCAAACCTGGGCTTCACCTCTGTGCCGCAGGGACAGGTGAGGCCGCTGATGGGCACACCGTTGTCACTGACAGTCGGTGCCACTGTTTCCCAACCCGCGTCTGAGGGGTGGGCCACAGGGTTCCCAAGCCCCAGCCCAGGGCATAGAGAGGCTGTGCCAGGGTCTTGGGCCCCCGCAATGGAGCCACTGAAGGGGTGGATCTGGGCAGGGGCGCCCTGCGGTTTCAGGTGGCTCAGGACAACTCTGGGGTGGAACACGAATGGATAATATTGACTGAAAGCCTATGGAGTGCCAGGCACTTACAGAGGCCACGCCAGCCCTCTCTTACTGGTGAGGAGACTAAGGCTCAGGGCCCCTTCAGTCAGTAAAGCAGCGGTGGAGCTGGATTCAAATCCAGACTCCCCCCCCACCCAGAGCTCACGCTACACACAGTGGGAGGGTATTTACTGAGTGCCTCCCCCCTTCCCAGCGCCGGATACAGGCATCACAGCAGCCCCTTTCCAGAGGGCAGTGTGTCCAAGGCCACCACCCAGCCAGAATCATCAAAATCCAGGCCCCTCTGACCGCAGTGCTAGGGTTGTTTCCATTTCTCACGCTGCCCACTGGAAGAATGATGTGTGCCCTCCTGAGGGCTCACAGCAGACCGTGCAGGAAGCTGAGGTTCAGAGCAGTTGAGGAAAACATGCCCAGAGCCCCAGCTTCGGAGCAGGAGAACTGGAATCTGAGTCTGTCTGCCGCTTCCAGGTTCTTTCAACCACAGCTAGTTGCTGTAACACAGTGCTTCCCTTCTAGAGTGGGCTGGTTACCACATGCAGCGGGGAAGTCCCAGGTTCTGGGATGCTCAATAGGAGTGGCTTGAGTTTCTAGACGCTTCCTCCTCTGACCAGGGAATTCAGGGGTGTCCTAGCCACAGTGTCTGTGCGCCGAGGCCTCTTTCAGCTCGTGACAGAAAATGGGACAGCTCCATTTCTGGTGTAGCCACAGAACCTGTAGGCATTATCTATAACTGCATGACAAACTACCCCCAAACCTAGTAGCTTTAAACAACAAGCACTGATCATCTCACAGTTTTCATGGGTCAGGAATTCAGGAGCAGCTCAGTGGAGTGGTTTTGGCTCAGGGTCTCCCAGTCAGGATTGGCAGGGGCTGCAGTCCTCAGGCCTGCCTCCGGCCGGACCTGAGATGGCTCCCTCACAGCCCTTGCTCCCCCCAGAGTGAGCAATCCCAGAGAGCAAGGAAGCTCCAGTGCCTTTTATGACCCGCTTTCCAAGGTCACATACCCTTCCTTACTTCCACTTTTTTCTACGCATTAGGAAAATTTTGTTCATTAGTCACGAAGTCCAGCCCACACTCAAGGGGATGGCAATTAAGCATCGCTTCTTGAAGGGAAGAGTATCAAAGGATTTGAGTACTGAAACCACCAGGGTACCTGAAAGTGGGAATTACAGGCATAAAAGGGAAATGCTCCCGTCAGGGCACAGACTGGGTGCAGAGCCATCCACTCTGAGCAGGATCTTGGCGTGGTCTCGTTCCCACTGCGGCTGTTTCTCTGTCACTCCGACAGGACCTGCGCTATATCTTCATCCCCTCAGACATCCGCGACTACGTGATGCTGAGATCGGCCATTCTAGGTGTGCCTGTCCCTGAGGGCCCTGATAAAGGGGACAGGTGAGCAGCCAAGCAGGGGGCAGGGCATGGTAATGCTCCCAGGGTCCACTGTCGGATGGGAAAGGTGGGTGAAGGCGGCAAGAAAATCCCCAAGAATTCAACAGAGTATTAGAAGATTAAGCTCTTTTTTCCTACCCCCAGGAAAGCCTAGGTAACGCTGCTGGTCCCCAGGGACCCTCCTGACAAGGCAGGCTGTAGGTTCAAGGGGCTCCTTTCTGAGCAGGCAGGCCTGGCCCCTCAGCTTCAGGCTGCTGTCCCCACAAACAACCCAGCCACCCAGCCAGTGGCAGCCGCAGGACCTGTCCACAGCTGGCTCTGCTGTCCTGTTTGAGCACACTGTGTCTGGAAACCAAGAGTGGGGGCCAGTATCCATTCCATTCCTCCTGGCGGGCACCCTCCCAAGACTGCCATGAAACGGGAGAGCAGGCGACGTGGGTCCAGCGCCCGGTGAAGTGGGAACAAAGGGCCCTCTGTCTTTTCTCCCCCACCTTCCTGGGCAGCAGGCCTGTGTCCGGCTCTTTTGAACCATGTCCTGGCCTCATCTAAACCTTCTCCCTGTGGTGCTGAGACAATTTCTTGTCCCTGAGTCAGGTTCTTAGAAATCTGCGCCACCCCCGTGGTGACAGAGACCCGCCTCCTATCTCGGTGGCCCCAGGACATCTCACCCACCGTGAAAGAGCAGCTTCTGAGGCCTCCTTGGGGATTAAGCCCTCAGAGGCCAGGCTGGCTCCACCAGCCCTGCCCTGTGCCCCACCCCCCTCGTGATTACCTAACAATCCCTTGCAAGAGCTCACAATGCTGCACCTGGTCATGAGGGTGGGCTTTGTGACCCGGGGCGGGACTGGCTCTTGGGGGGCTGGCTCAAAGACATCGGGTGGACATAAGCCTCCCCAACACCAATGAGCTCCCCCTCCCCTACCCCTAATCCGTCCCCTACCCAGTCCCCTACCCAGTCCCGATCCAACCACACCAACCAGCAGCCCTACGCCAGCACCGGTGGCTCAGCCCCTTCCCCGTCCCCCACCCGGGGGTCTTCCTCCCGTCCCCCCTCTCACCCTGCCAGCCCAAATGCCTCACAGCCCTCTTCCCGGGCTTCCTCCCTGACCCCCAGCCCTCATGTCCAGCCTCGAGGGTCTGCCCAAAACGTCACTCCACCCACCTCCAAATCTCCCTCCCAGTCTGGCTTAAAATCTCTCTCTCGAAACTCTTCCCAAACCCCCCCTGTGCCCGGCGCCCAGTCCCCGTCCCATAGCCCTGCACCCTCGGCTTCCTACATCGGGCCCATTCGGGGCATCCCGCTCTACATCGCCCCCTATGTGCCCCGCTTCCTGAAGGAGCCCCCCTTCTTCCAGCCTCCTACCTCACCACTCCCCCAAAACCAGTGCTTCCCCTGCTCCTTCCCCTGCCCCTCCCAGAACCGAGCGCGCACCCCCCCTGCGTCTCTCTACTTCCCTCTCCTCCCACCCCCTCCCCACCACCCGGTCAACTGCTCCTACCCGACTCCTCCCGCTCTGTTCACACCCCCCTCCTCTCTCACGTACACCCCGCCCTTGGAGGTCCTGGTGGGCGGGAAGCCGCACGTGGTCCCCACGGTGCTGCCCGCCACCTTCTACACCCCCTTCTCCCGCTACTACGCCCAGCCCCGCTCCTACCGGTCCACACACCGCCACCGTTCCGGTGCCTTTCCCCTCTCCTCACTCCCCAACGGGCCGTACGACGGCACCGGCCGCTCTGTCCACTTCTATCGTGGGTCCTAGGCCTCAGACCTATTTTGGACCAGAAGCCTCCGCCAGCAAATTCAAGCTACTCCATCCAGACTTCATCAGCTACCTGACAGAGAGGTAGGTGGGGGTAGGGGTGGTGCTGGGAAGAACTGCTCCTCCCCCCCCACCCCCGGCTCCACACCCACCGGCAGCACCGGCTTTATCCCCCCAAGGATGAAACCCACAGGGGGGCCATGTACGAGGACACCCCAAGCACTTACACTGCTTCACTTACTACTTTATTTGAGTATTATACCTTGATGGAGGTGGTGTTCTATCAGTCAAGGTAGATGGGAAATGGAGAGGGAACTCATCAGGTTTCCTTACTAGGGATGTTCAGAAAGGCTTAGGCCGGGCATGGGGGGACCACAGATGTGGGGCTGTATTGGGACCGGTAGAAACCGAGCTGTCATCACTTTCAGGCCTGAACACAGCTCAAACACGGGAGACCGTGGGGAGGAGCCTGGGGAACACCTGCCTGCAGATCCCAAACCCCACCCCCCCCTCCTACCAGTGGTTCTCAGCAGGAGGCAGGTCAACTGTCCTGGTCTGGAGACATTTTTGGTTGTCGCTAGGAAAGCGTGAGTGCCACGAGTGGGCAGAAGCCAGGGCGGCTGCTGAGCATCCTACAATGCACAAGACAGCCCCTGCAACAAGCAACTATCTGGCCCTAAGTAACAGTAGTGCTGCAGCTGAGAAACCCTACTACGGCCCAGAGGCTGGCGTCCTAAGACACAGAGCAGGCCAGGGGTGGCAGGTGGGTCTGGGAGGCAAACTGAAGACCAGTCGACAGAGGAAGACCAGGCTGAGAGGCTAGGTGATTTGCCTGGCAAAGCCTAGATGAGAATCCAGGGCTGAGGTCAAGCCTTGTGGTCACCACACTGTGGCCTCACTTTTGGACTGTTGTGGGTGTCTCTGAATGTGTGTACGTGTGCACACACGTGCATCACCTCGCCAGTGCCTCCAGTCTCAGGACCTGTGTGCTCTGTCCTCATACGTGGCTCCTGCTTGGCCAAAGTCTGGAGGTAGAAGCTTAGGTCTCCGCCTAAATAACTAGGCCACCTATGCCCTAGACACTGTGGTGCAGGAGGGTGTTGCCGAGAGGAAAGGTGAGTTAGACTGGATTCAGGCTTCTAGAGAGTGGGAGAAAGGGGAAGGCTCTCACCTGCAGTCCTTTGGGAGGACCTGTTCCTCTTTCTCACCCCGTTACCTAAGGTGTTATTTCAACCCAAGATTTTTGCATATAGTTCATTTGGTCTTTTCCCAAATAGGGGATGGGTTGGGGTAGAAGGGCCGGAAATTTCTGCAGTTTTCCAACCGAACTGGTGTAATGGCACAACCATCGAGCTAGTGTGCAAGACCAAAAGTCTTGAGTCTTGAGGGCTCTTTTTGATTCCAGGTTTCTGAAATCCAAGTGGATTAACACAAAATTCAGAGACCTATACATGCCTAGCACTGGAGCCCTCATGCTGCTGACAGCACTGCACGCCTGTGACCAGGTAAGAGGGCTTCTCTCTCAGGAGCCCACCGCAGCAGAGGAGGTGTGAACGGAACCTGATTCACTCCACGATATCCCCTACATGAGGCCTGCTCGCCCAGATCTGGGACTCTGGGCCTCTATCCTGTGGGGTAAGGATGCCCCAGCTGCAGGAGTGATCTTGGTCTCGGGAACGGGATGGAAGAAGTGCTCTTCAGGGTCCCTTGTAGGACAGTCCCCTGTGCCAGCCTTGCCTTCCCAATCACAGCCACCTGCCCCTGGGCTGGTTTCTTACACCCCCTCTGCCCCAGGGCAGCTGCTTCATATGGTACTTAAGACACATTTTATCCAACTGCTCTTGTGAAAGCAAAATCTTCTCAACACAAGTGGGCAGAGACATCTTTTTGTGAGGACGTTCTAGAACTGAGGTGGGCAGCCTTCCACACAAGGAATCTTTGAAATCACGGTATGAGACATTCTCGATGGGGTGGTGCCCATCTCGATGGGGACGTGCGCGGAGACAGGGGCCGAGAAGCAGTTTTCAAGAAAAGGCAGTGGCCCACGCTGAAGCCAGCACAAGAACTGAGGCCAAGCACCACTGGACTCTGGTCACCTTTCCCCCGTTTTAAACAGGAGGCTCTTGCCTGCAGTCACCGTTAAGAGTAGGAGGTAAGGGGCTTTCCGCCTCTGTCTTGAGCACAGTGATCATCACAGCTTTGGTGTCACAGACCTGAGTTCAACTTCCAGCCCAGCTACTTACTAGCTTGTGACGGGGGACACATGTTTGGTTACCTTTCTGAGCCTGTTCCCCATTTGTAAAATGGGGACAGTATCTACCTAAGATTGTTGTAAGGCTGAGTGAGAAAATGCAGAAAGAGCACAGTTCGGGGCATTAAAGTGTGGGCGGGAACTGTTTATCCTCACCTTCACACAACACAAGGCAGCTGGGAAGGGGGGGGACATGGCTTTCTAAATTCACGTCACTTTACACACAGTGGAAGCGCAATAAATGCTAACTCAACGACTGTCCTTGTCCAGGTTAGTGCCTATGGATTCATCACAAGCAACTACCAGAAATTTTCTGACCACTATTTCGAACGAGTAAAGAAGCCACTGATATTCTACGTGAACCATGATCTGTCCCTGGAAGCCACCCTGTGGAAGGACCTGCACAAGGCTGGCATCCTTTGGCTGTACCAGCGCTGACCCTGAAGCACCCAAGACCTTTGTGGTTTTGCAGAGCTGAGGCCCTTGGCCCCTCAAGTGGCCAAAGCTGCCTTCTGGTCTTTTCAGCCTGAGAGGGGCTCCAACTGTCCTTGACCCTCCCCCCCCTTCTTCCCTACAGAGGACACCGAGTGGATGTGTGACTGTCACTGAAGCCTATTCTTTGTGGGACACCTCACCTTGTCCTCAGTTCATCCAAGAAGACTCTCCCCTGGTCTGAGGCAGACATCCCAACCCTGGCCAAGAAAAAATGGACTGCTCTCTGCTGGATTTGTCTTTAAAGCCGAAGGTAACACTCTCAAGGGGAGACTGACCCTCACCAGCGTCAGGCACGCATCCTTCATAGCTGAGCGCTCCCACGACAGTAGTGGCACGGAGTGACCAGGAGGTCAGTGGAGCGGCTCAGGGTCTCTCAGTTAACAAAGAACAAGCAGCAGTAGAAGCAAACGCACGCTTCTCAGCCCAAATCCTCCCACTAGCGTGTCCGGCTTCACACAAACTCCAAAGCAGTTCAACTCAAGGACATGTCGGAACAGCCTTGCTGAGAACAGGACCGACACACTTCTGCCCCCGGATAAAGTGGGAGCACAAAAGGCAGAATGTGATTTGAAACTAGATAATTGCATAAATGGTGGATAACCACTGTGTCTGTGTGTGTTGGGGAAAGTAGTATATCATGCAGGGTGCTTAGCACAAAGAATTCAGAATTCAAGAACCACGGGAAGGTTCTGGTATTTGATGGGAGTCAACCACGCAGAAGGTTGCTGGCCTCTGATTAAAGTCCCACTGGACATGTATTACCACCTTGTCACCAAAAGGACATTACTGGGTAATGAACCCTCATTATCGGACACTGAACATCATGGCTTCAATAATTTGACTTGATATAGGCAGTTTTATTTTAGATTACATGGGCTTCTATTAGAAGTGTAAACCAACTGAGTTATCACCATACTACCCCTTAAGCAAACCTTGGGATTTACTGTCCTGATGTCTAGTCTGATGTTGCTACACACCGTACCCGGCAAGGCAGTGGAGGGGGCGGGGGGATGTCTCCACAGGTCTGGTAGGCAAGAGCCTCCCTGCCCAAAACCTGGCCCTTGGGTCTGTGGTTTTGAAGGGCTGATCCTATCAGCACACCTAACAAGACTGATGAATCAAAATGCTACTTTAGAAATTGAGACGTGATTAAGTGAATGGACATTTAGGCTTTCTAAAGCAGCTACTTGAGAAACCATAGCTTCCCGATGCCTGGACCCATTTTTATCCATACTTTATTTTTCCCTATTCCCATCACATCTGTAGTTACCAAAACCTGTCAACCGGTTAGAGGGGTATAAGATCAATTTAGTGGGAAACTTAAAAACACCAAAACATCTGATTGCATCCTGTTACCCGCAACTCTTCTTCTCTGAAACTTTCACTTATAAAAGAATATGCTGAGTCACAGAATAAAACATGGCTTTTACATGGGTCTCAGTCTGAAATCCACAAATGCTAGTCGGTTTTTTAATTTTTTAATTTGTTTCAGAGTTAAACCCAAGACACACTGACTTCATAGGAAATCCACTGAGAAATGTTTTTCTAGGCTGAACACCTCTTTCCCTTCAGTCTCCCCCAACAGAGCATGCACGTTAATTACTTAATTTTATAATCACTGCTGTCCCACCACTATACCAAGATCACCTAAACTGTGTGTGTAGTATTCTGAATGTTCTTATTTATACCCTAATTTCACTAACTGCAAACAATTTTCTTGGATACCCTGTCACTTGAATTCTTTGGCTACTTTTGAAGACGAAGTCCAAAGAACTCTTAAATGATTCTCCTTTGGTGGGGGAGGGTGGTATTTTATAGGCATTAGCAACTAGCACCTGGGGCTGTGCTGATCCCATCTGGCATCACTTGGAGACAACCTATAAAACCAAAGAATCACTTGATGCAGCAGCCAACTAAGAGACTCAAAACTGAAGGTTAAATTTAAAGAAAAAACTAATTTAAAAATTGGTAATCCTAGAGGAACTCATTCTAAGCAGTCAATCATTATGCGTGTGTGCGTGTGTGTGCGTGTGTGTGCGTGTGTGGAAGGCACAACCAGATCAATTCAGTGCAGCCTGGTAGGTCCCAGATGACTCTCCTTTTCGGGAGACTGATCTGAGGGAGCAGAATCTGGCAAGTGGCCAGTACCAGTGAAGAGCAGCCATGAAGTGCTGGCGACATCTATATTCAACCCCCCTCTGGAGTCAAACCTACAGGTTTGGGAATTCCCTGGCAGTCCAGTGGTTAGGACTCATCACTCTCACTGCCAAGGGCCAGGGTTCAAGCCCTTAAGATCCCACAAGCTGTGCGGTGCAGCTTAAAAAAACAAAAACAGAAACAAACCTACAGGTTCACTTGGGTCCCACAGAGCAGTCAAGTCCACTCAGAAGCAGACTACAACCCAGCAGGTAGACTTTCCCACTTGCTAACACGTCCTTTCACTTTGTTTTACTTCCAGCTATAAGCTGCTTAGACCGGTTTTCAGGCTCTTTAAATCTCACTCCAAATATAGCTTCCTTGGTGACCGAACAAATATGTGACCTTACGTATAAAGAGCTGCACACACCTCCCAGCTTCAACAGAAAAGAAAGGCAATCTGTGTCCAGTTCAAGCCTGGCATTTAAATAGGAACAAAGCCCAGCGCCACTTTGCTACTCTCTTGCTCACATGCCAGCCATGCCATTCAGACAGAGCTGAGCTAACGCCAGGAGAGCTCCCTGGTGTTAACAAAGCACCTGGAAACCAAATCGCTCCGCTAGTGCCACTGTACACCGTCTTTCCTGAATGTCAGGATACGGTACAAGGGCAAGAGGTCAGATAGTCCTGAAGTGTTCTCACTGCCACAGCTGGCATACATCTGCCATTCCCGTCTGTTTCAAACGGCACATTCATTTTCTTGAAATATGTGACAAGCGCTCTTTCATTCCACAATGAGAGTATAAACCAAATCTGGGCCACTTGCCCATTTCTGCCACCTCTTATAGCCTGTGCCCTCAGAGCCATTAATCAAGGGGCCTAAAGTGTGACAGGGCAGCCACACCACTGGTTTTCAAGCTGCAGAGGAGAGGAATGATGCATTAGGACTGGGGTCTTGGCAGGGTATGCACAATTCCCTTTGGAGTCCGTTCAATTCGATCCCTTTTAGAGCCTGAACTTCTTTTAAGAGCACAGGGCCAGCCCCTTAAGCCTCAGAACAGACTGTTTTCCCTCAGTTGAGATTTTCAGACAGGGATAACTAACCATCATAGGCTTGTGGGGCTTCTTTGGGACATGTAAGATGGAAAGAGAAAGCTTACAAACAACAGGAGAAGAATCATCATTTCACTTGCTTCAGGCAAAGCAGTTCAATTCTGTCTCACTCACTGCAGACACCTAGCGAAGAAAACAAACCTATGTCAAAGTCTCCCTGTCACTCAGCACAACTCAAAGGCCAGGACAGGGGAAGCAAAAAGAACACTCCACCCAAGCCTGTTCCAAAGATCTTCTGTGTTACACACACGAGAGAAATTCCGCCTCGGGTCCAGGGCAGCTGAAACGGCTGCTCGTTAGCGTCTTGTTCCGGAGCATCCTTTTCGGCCTCAAACTGAGGCTGAGACTGTACCTGGCGAGGAGAAATTGCAAAGAACAACCTATTCAAGAAGATATACACAATCTCTCTCAGGTAGCTCACTTTTAAATCAAGCATTAAAAAAACAAAGAAACCAGGCCTAAATTTTCTCTAAAGCAGACTTGGGAAACTGAGTCTCAGATATACAAATTCCACACAGAAAGGCCTTTCTTTGCCTTCAGACAGGGATAACTTCACATCATCATGGACTCAGCGCCCACCCCTCAGCCAGGCCGCAGCACTGTGCCCAGCTGTACCCAGCAGCCCAGACCCGACACGCTGACAGGTCCTGTCCTTTTAAAGCCAGGGTCTCCCTTAGCACAAAGTGTCTAGCAGCCAAGTATGGCATATATATTCCAGCGTCTTTCTGGTGTCAGTAAAATGCCTGAGACAGTGTGGATTACTTCTTTCAGCCAGACCACTGAAGGCCAGCTGCACAAAGGGTACCTGATGCCAAGAGGAATCGACATCAAACAAGGTCATTTCTCCTTCACTCACCTCTGTGTGCAAAACAATACTGCAGAGCAACCATGTGGCTTTCAGTGCTTTAAAGCAGGGATTATAGATCTGCCCTGAGAGCTACTTAAAAACAGCCAATACTATAATCTTGCTGTCATAAAAAGCCCTGAGCTAAAAGTAGATCAGATCATCTAACTGTTCCTCCGTACCCGCTCTTAAATGGCCACACACGATTCTTGGGCTGCACTCCAGAGCCATCTCATCATGGCCGGAGGTGGGGTCCAGGAACGTGTGTACTACTTCAAACCTCTGTAGGTGCACAGCCAGGTTTGAGAAGCACCATTCCTGTTTTTACAAACTGAAGAAATAAGGCTCTGGTGCAGTCACCTGGTAACAGGCTGAGACTGGAGTCTAGATCTCTCAAGTTAGTCTAACACGGGGTTTCAACCTACCGACGCTTTGGGTGGGTAGCTCTTTGTCGTGGGGGCTGTCTTGCACACTGCAGGGTACTTCGGGGCGTCCCAGCGCACCCTGACCCCTAGTTGAGAACCACTAGCCTAACTCAGTAACTAGTTGTTCAACTATACCTCAATAAAGCTTAATAGTTTCTTTTGCAATAAGCTGCGGTAATTTTGTTACAATCTGATTGAGACACACCTCTTTACAACTGACATTAAATCAGTGACATTTTCTAAATTAAAAAAAAAAAAAAAAAGCTTAATAGTAATAATAACGACCCCCTACCTCCCAAAATCAATTAGCTATATTTTTATGGTTTTTTTAAATAAAAAAACCCTAGCCGTGTAACTATGCGTGAGTGAACTCATTGTCTCCCTTTACTTACTCAGTAGCAACTCAGGGAAAATATCTACCTCGTGTAGAGTTGTAACAAACCCTGTGAGGCTGCTTGGCAAGGGATCTAGCAAAGAGTTCCATACCACTTCTCTCATCCGGCCACTAATAATCCTGGAAGACCCACACATCTCGGAATCTAACAGACCAATACTTAAAAGGGATCATAACCTACGCAATTCTGTGAAAGAGCAAAAACTCTTACCTTTTACAGAAATTTCATCACGAAGATCCTTACACTCAGTATCTCTGGATGATGGTTTTCATGTGACTTTTTTCCAAGTCCACAGCCAACATCTTTAACCTAAAAGAGAAATATGGATAACACACTTCATTCTAACAGAAACAAACTTAAGATACTGATTCTCAAGAACGGTGTTTAAAAAAGCTGAGCCTCAGCAAGTCAGAACTCCTCACAAAAGATGTCCTTTCAGACAGGGATAACTTTAAATCATCCTCAGCTCAACCAGTAACAAAACATTTCTAAATCCCAGCCAACCAAACCTCATTTTCCAAGTCTTCCTTTCACCCCTGTATGCAGTGGCATCCACTTCGATTTCAGTGACACCTAGTGGCCCCGATTACACTGGCTCAGACCATCCTCACCTCTGGATTCTAGGCAGGACCCTAACCGGACCTCTGTGTCAACCCGGATTCACAGAGCTGAACTTCAGAACAGAGTGTGAGGGGGCGGTATGTGGTAGGCCTTCACACCATCTCACCTTTCCCACTTCTGGCGCCCACCCAGGTCTTGCCTGCATCCATTCTTACTCATTTCAGGGTTCCATTCGCTAGTTTTTAAGCTTCAACGTGCACGTCGGCTTCTCACCGTCTCTGCAGATGCCAAACAAAGGCCTGTGGGGAACGAAAACATGAGCATGTTAAGGGTCGTTGTAAAACTACGGCCTACGGCTTTCCAAACAAAGTCTACCATCCCATTGGTTACCATCTGTGGAGTTACATAAAAACTGACTGGGGCCGTCCTCAAGGCACTCGAGGAGGAGGCGAAGTATTCAGCCGTTAACACCCCTGAAATGAACTGAGAACCGTCCCTGTCAGTCTGCCCCGTGTAAAGACCTGGGGACCTGCAAGGCCGCTGGGGCTGCGAGCTCAGCACATGGGTGTCTGCGAGGCCGGGGAGGGGGGCGCGGGAGTTGCGCAATACGGAAGGGCCGCTCTCCCCCAGGAGGGCCGCTCCGACGCCAAGGTGGGCTTGGGCTCTCCCCCCTCAGTAATGAAAACTCGCGCCCTTTGGAAAGCGTTTTCCCAGTTATCTCAGCTAATCCTCTCAACCACCCTATTGGCGGGAAGACCAGGCTTAAGCGTCACCATTTCTCCTTCGAGGAGGGGGCAGCCAAGTGTGTTAGCGCCGTATCAACAAAGACCCCGTTTTCCCACCTCCGCAGCCTTACCGCCGCCAAAGGTCCGAGGTTGCTGGCCTAGCTCGGACCAGCCTGAGGCCGCCATGTCTTCCAGCCACGAGACCGGCCCCGAAAAGAGAGAAAGCTCGCGCCTGCGCGCAAGTTCTTCGCGGCAGTCTCGCCGGAACTCTCGCGCTGTTGAGAAAAGGCTGATGGGAAATGTAGTGCAAACAGCTGCCGTGGCGGGGCAGCCGCGTCCTCAGCGCGGCTCTGGACCCGGGATTAAATGGTGGCCGCCGCCACGGACAGTAGAGAGCCCGGGGTGGGAGGCCTGCTCTGTATAGAACCACGGCCGTTAGAAAACGAAGATGGACTGTCGCTTCGGCCACAAAGTCATTTATCTATTGAGTGAACAGGGTGTCCCTGGCCGAGACTGGGTGGGCGGTGGAGGTCGCAGAAAACTCGAGGGGACTTCACGAGAGGAACGGTTGAGGGAACTGAGGCCCTGCTGGATTTCGTTCTTAATTGCTCTGCGGATTTTATTTGGGGCGGGGCGAGTTCGTCTGGGGTGGTTGGCTGCGTTAGCGAAGAGGAGGGAGATTCCCGGGGAATCAACGTCCCGCTCAGTTGCTCTTAGTTGGGGCGAGAGCAGTGGGGCACAGGCGCGGCCGGCAGAGGGCGCCCGAGAGCGACGGGCTAGGCCGGGCTCTAAGTTACCCTTAACCCAGGGGCTTATCCCCGCGCCGCAGGTCCCGCCGCCCCGCTGGGGTGTGGCTTTAATTCCGACAAGGAAAAATAATCAAATTACGAAAAGAACTGAGAAATAGTGTAATACCCTCTGCTACTCCTGAGTGTTGATTTTCAGGTGATCACCCCGGCTTCATTTTTGAAATAACAAAAGGGCAAAACAACAACTAGAGTCAGAGCCAGAATTTACACCTGTTTGGAAATTGGTTTAAACTTGCAAGACCACGAAGCCTTTTCTGCGTTACCTTCTCCCCATGCTCATCAGCCGTTCAGCAGTGATCTCAGTGGCATTGAGTCTGGATTAAATTGTTCTGTTTATGGTAATACACTGTGGGTACTTATTTTCAAGTTACCACATTTGTTAATGTTTGCCTCCCTCAATTGGATTGTGAGCTCTTCAAGGCAGAAGTCTATTTTAATTTGTTTTTTCTTTTTAATATCCTCACAGGCCTAGTTGGTATTCCACTGCCTCTGCTCACAGTAAGTACTCCACAAATATAATCATTAACTCAGCAATAGCTTCTATCGTGTGAAATTGGCCCTTACGTTTCTCTATCTTACCCTTGAAGACAGATTATTTTGTATAATACCGAAAGAATGGGGTCTGTCCCTGCAAACTAAATTCCTTTCATCTCAGACTCTAAGTTTGGAATTTGCCAAAAGCTGCTTGTGTGTAGGCAGGTGATCTGCAGGCAAAACAATAATGATAGCTAACACTTCATAGCACTTACTGTGTGCCATTCACTCCTCGAGTACTTTACGGATATTAATTCATTTAATCCTCACCACTGCACAGTGCAGTGCATTATCACTACCCCCGTTTTACAGATGAGGAAACAGAAGCATTGAGAGATGATGAAACTTGCCCCAGTTTACACAACTGGTAACTGGTGGTGTCAGGGTTAGATCCCAGCCTGTAGAGTCTGTGCTTTTACCACAAAGTTATACTGCACCGTGTGTATATATATATATATAAATGGATCTTATATATAAGGGTTTTTGGTTTGGGGGGAAGGGGAAGGAAGAGGGATTTTGTGTGTTTGCATGGGTGGTTAGGGAGGAAACTGGGGGGGAATGATGGGCACCTGTTGCACTGTTTCGAGCCACTTTCTGGCAGGAAGAGTGAGGCTGAGAGCCTGCAGGAGCTGATCTGTGAAAGGCAGAGGCTCTGGGCTCTGGCAGGTCTGTCTTGGGTCCCAGACTAGTTGCCACCCAGTGTGCAGTGAGGGCCACTTGTCACAGCTCGAGAAGGGCCACTGTGCCAGAGGCCACAGTGTAGCTTTCACACCTGACAGGGCACTTAGTGGAACCGCAGCAGGCTCACGGCGGATGGCAATGTCACGGGCTGCTGGGCTGTGGCCAAGCCGCCAGAGCAAAATGCAATGAGAGGCCTTGTGTCTGAGCACATGTCAGGTGCACTGCTTAAGCAATCCAGAAATAACTGGGAAAGACGTCAAAGAATGCACCAGAATTCCTGAATAAGCAGGCAAGGGCTCAGAGCTGTTGAGACGGAAATGCTAATGCCAGTGTGACTTCATTTGCACTCGTTGCTGGTGAGGTCTAGGACGTTTGAGTTTTACATTATTCAAGGCCGGTGTAGACCTATATTTATTAAATGGAAAGAGTCACACAGTCTAGTGATAAGTGACAGAAGTAGATCACAAGCTGAACAGGGCAAGAGTCCCCAGGGCCGTTCAAGGGACCTTGGCTCTGAGTGCAAAGGGGAAATCCGGTCAGCTGGCCTGCTGTGCTCAGGCGGTCAGCTCACTGAGTTCCAGTCACTGCTAGGATTTAAGACATGGTATCCGAAACCCACATATAGAAAACAGAGTCTTTAAATATTGAGGTGAATTTCTTAACCTGAAAAGGAATCTTTAATTTTATTAGTAAAAACATGAGGAGGGTAGGTATAGCCCAAGCAGCTGGCTGCTTAAATGGGAGCAGTTGCACCAGTGATATCCCGGGAAGTTCACCCGTGTGGCAGGCACTCTTAGTCCTGCAGCTGTCCTTCCTCCGTCTTACAAACAGCAGAGCTACTGGGCAAGCCCCTGCCCTGCCCAAAGGAGTGCATCTTGATTAGTCGGCCATAGAAAGCTATTCCCTTTGCCAGGAATGGTTTCAGGAAAGGGTCTGCGGCGCAGTTCTGCCAGGTTTGGGAACGTTTTCTAGTTTTTAATAACAGTAGCCTCTCTTCTGGCTTTGGGACATCGTGAGGAGATGCCTGAGACCACCGAAGCCATCTTGTATCCGTGAGGCCCGTTTCCCAGCAAGAGCGGAAGGTCTGCGGTGGCAGAGAGGAGAAAAGAGCATGAACCCTTGAAGATGCTTTTGAACTGCTGGAGAAACCAGTCCCGAAGCCCCCTGCCTTCAGACCTTTTGTTTGATTCAGAGACACGTATTTTTACATGTTAGTGTTTCTGAATGTGGGAGGCATCTTTTGAGCAATGGCATCTTAGGTTCAGTGAAATACAGAGTGTGAGATTTAAGAAAGAAACCTCCGTGTTGTTTAAGCCGTCTCAAGTTGGGTGTTCTGTTAGAACCAAAATCATCCTGGGCTTCCCTGGTGGCACAGAGGTTAAGAATCTGCCTGCCAGTGCAGGGGACACGGGTTCGAGCTCTGGTCCGGGAAGATCCCACATGCCGCGGAGCAACTAAGCCCATGTGCCACAACTACTGAGCCCGTGTGCCACAACTACTGAAGCACATGCGCCTAAAGCCCGTGCTCCGCAACAAGAGAAGCCATCGCAATGAGAAGCCCGCGCACTGCAAGGAAGAGTAGCCCCTGCTCGCTGCAACTAGAGAAAGCCCACGAGCAGCAACGAAGACCCAACTCAGCCAAAAAAAGAAAAAAAAAAAAAAAGAACCAAAATCATCCTAAATGATATGATCGACATTTTCCGAAATTTTTTTTTTTTTTTTAATGATTATTCTCTGGAAGAATGGGTCGTGGCAAAATGAAGAGGAACTGACACACTCAAATTACCATCCTGAGAAAAAGTAACAGCTGGTGTATAGTGTTGCCTCCGTGCCAGGCACTGCTCTAAACACCTTTTTTAAAAAACCACTTTATTGAGATCTGAGTGACATACAAAAAGCTGCCCGTATTTAATGTATAAAACTCGATGACTCTAAGCACCTTCAGTTTGCTCTCTCATTTGACTCTCACAACAGCCCTGTCATTATCCCCCGTTTTGCAGCCAAAGTGCAGATAGATGAAAGTCATTAGTAAGTAGGGGCACTGAGAACTCAATCTAGCCTCCAAACCTATGGTCTTAACTGCTGTGCTGGATTTCCTGGAAAAATACGCTATGACAGTGGATCATGTTTTGTTAACTCTGGTGATTCTAATTCATCCAGCTAGAAAGCCCATCATAAAAGCATAGAGGACGTTTTTCCCTTCAATTTCTCAGGACTGTGAAAGAGGGCCACAAATCCTGTTCAGCAGAAATCCAGGACCATTGAACATAGCTTTAACTTCCTGGAGGAGAAAAAACGGAACAACACGTACCCTAATTATTGAGAATGGATGACCTTGGGTTGCGGTGGATTCTTTCCTGTGTTGACCAATAGCACACATTTCACTCGCCTGCTCGGCAGATCTGTTGCCTCTCATAAAATTATTAATGGGTTTTTAAAAAAATAAGTGAATTTGAAGAATACGTAATATCCCATTGACCTCTTCTGCTGTTTTCTGGACACATCTCTCCTTCCCAGAAACCCTGCCTTCTCACAACTGCTGCAGCACCTTTGCTCATGCTGTTTGTTTCCTTTGCCTTGACATTTCCTTCCCTTCATCCTTCCCTCTGCGTAGCAAATCCCAACTCATGCTTCAGTATCCCCTTGCGAAATCTTACCTGAGGTGCTCAAGCAGTCCCCTAGCTCCTTTCTCAGCGTCCCCACAGCAGGCTGGTTTAGCACACGCTCTGCTGATTCGAGCTGAGTAACCCCAAGCAGATGACTTCACCTCTCTCTAAGGCTCCTTATCTGCAACAGGAGGAGGCAGAGGCTCTCCCAAACCCCACAGGACGGTCTTAGGATTGTGCATGCAAAGCATCCAGCACGGCCGGGCACGAGGGAAGCACTCAGTAAGCGGCACTCTTATTATGTGAACATACATACTTCTTTTAATACTCACTGTTTTATGATTATTTGTTTTCGTGTCTGGCTTTTCTACTAGACAGTGAGCAAGGCAAGAGTCAAGTCTTTGTTCTTGTTTTTTGGGGTTTTTTTTGAAACTCTTTAAGTCATCTTTTTTGAGGTGTAATTTACATACAATAAAATGCATCCATTTGGGCTTCCCTGGTGGTGCAGTGGTGGAGAATCTGCCTGCCAATGCAGGGGACACGGGTTCGAGCCCTGGTCTGGGAAGATCCCACATGCCACGGAGCAACTGGGCCCGTGAGCCACAATTACTGAGCCTGCGCGCCTGGAGCCTGTGCTCCGCAACAAGAGAGGCCGCGATGGTGAGAGGCCCGCGCACCGCGATGAAGAGTGGTCCCCACTTGCCGCAACTAGAGAAAGCCCTCGCACAGAAACGAAGACTCAACACAGTCATAAATAAATAAATAAATAAATAAAAAAAGAACGCGAATTTCTAAAAAAAAAAAAAAAAAATGCATCCATTTAAAATGTACAGTGCAGTAGTCCAATAAGGAATACACCTATGCAGCCACAACCCCATCACAATTTAGAACATTTTAATCACCCAGAGATCCCCTTCACACCCTTTTACAGTCAAGTCTCCATACAACCCTGGCCCCAGACAACCACTGATCTGCTTTCTGTCACTGTAGATTAGTTTTGCCTGTTCTAGAATTTCATATAAATGGAGTCAAACAGTAGGTACTCTTTTGTGTCTGGCTTCTCTCAATTACCCGTGTTGTGGCTTACATCAGTAGTTCATTTCCTTTTTAATTACTGAATATTATTCCATTGTATGACTATACCACAACATTTTTATTCCCGTGCATGTTGGTGGACCTCTGGGCTGTTTCCAGTTTGGAACTATGATTAATAAAGTTGCAATGAACATTTTTGTACAAATCTTTTTGTGGACATAAGTTTTCATTCCTCTGAGATAACTGCAGGGGAAACTGCCAAACGGGTTTCCCAAGTGCTTTGTGACACTTACACTCCCCCAGCAACATATTACAGAGTTACACTTGCTCCACACCCTTACCAACACCTGTTATGGTCAGTCTTCAATAAGCCATTCTGGTAGGTGTGTCATAATATCTCATTGTGGTTTTAACGTGCATTTCCCTGTTGACTATGGCGCTGAGCATCTTTCTGTGTGTTTGTTGGCCCTATGTATACTTTTTTGTGAAGTGTCTGTTAAAACCCTCCCTTTTTGTATTGGCCTATCTTCCTATTGAGTTGTGAAAGTTCTTTACATATTCTGGATACAGGTCCTTTCTCAGAAACTTGCTTGGGAGGTATTATCTCCCAGTCTTTCCAGTTTCGATCAAGTCCAGTTTATCCATTTTGCTTTTATGGTTAGTGCTTTCTGTATTCTATTGAAAGGATTTTCCTTCCTCCACTGAATCACCTTTGTCCTGTCTTTGGATCTCATTGATCTGTGTGTATGTCCTTTGGAAAGCCCCCCACCCAGCACCGTCTCGAACTCTCATCGTGTCTCCTCACCCTCCCCACGCCGCAGGCAGGGAACTGTCTGAGGCAGACGCTGAGGCAGTCATGAGGTCACCGTCCTGTGTGCTGCGCATTGTCAAGTGTCTGTTTCTTATATTTTGCTCAGTTTTCTGGTTGTTTGTGGCAGGAAGTCTTAATTCATTTCTGTATCCACAGTGCCTGGCACACAGACACTCCATGAATGTCTGTTGAGTGAGCGAATCCTTGTTAGCACCTCCAGACACAGTCTACCAGAGTCTCTTTTGATTGGGAGAAGCTGTGGCTCCCCCAGAGGTCATCTGGTCCATCCCCTTCATCTTAGTAGACAGTTCCTTTCCTGAGGATGGTCATTAGTCCTTTACATCCCCAGCGCCAGCCCACCTGGGTTCAACGCATGCCTATTAAATGGGGAGATTGAGGTCCAGAGAAGGAAAGGTCAAGTGACCAGGCAGTGGCTGGGGTGGCAGAACTGGACCTCCCAGGCCAGGATCTTGGTCTTGTACTAACTAGCAGGGCAGGAACTGCCTCTTATCGCTGTCTCATTCCCAACACCTCACACAGGATTTGTACGTTGTAGGCTCCCAATACGTGCTTGTTAGATAGGAGCAAGTGAACAAATTGAATAGTTTCCTTTAATACTTAGTTTAGCTGGCTTCTGCGTGTGATGTTAAATCACACGTGTGTGTGTTCACAGAAGGATGGGACTGGCCATTCCTACCCAGGCTCATAGGTCATGGTCATCAGTAACTCTTTCTTTTAATTTTCTCTCCACCCTCTAGGCTTAGTCCCCACTAGGGGGCATGTGCATTCCACAGAGAGGGTCTGCAGTTCTTAAGTGCCAGGACTTGTTTCCAGTTTGTCCCTGGGTCCCTCTTGAAGCTACCTCCTGTGTCCGCATGCCCTGCGCCCTCCCCCTGCGAAAACAAACAGCTCCCCCTCGTCTAGCTCGGCCTCCAGCTGGGCCGCTGGCTGCCATCGTCTCCCTCCCAGGGGCTCTGCCCTGGTTGAAGGAGATAGAATGGCAGCGGCGGTGGCTCTCAGTGCTGGCCTCGCCGTCTGTCACCCCTGCCGGTGGCCACTGCTTCCTCCCTGAAGGGGATGACTGATCCTGGAAAGGCCGCTCTCCTCCTTCCCCTCAGCTGGTAGGCAAGGACGGGCCTTTCGGGACCCAGAGTCTGGTCTACCCTTGAACCCCAGGTTCCTGAAGAGAGAGCATGTGACTCACCCTGGCAAAAGCCGCCCGGCCCACCTGCAAAGGCACTGCCGGGGTGGGGCCGCAGCTCTCGTTCCTTGTGCCTGGAGGACGGTCACCCCAGGCTTTCCGCACAGCCCCCGCTCTAGACTCAGTTCCTTCCTCCCCCGACAGCCTCACAAGCTTTGGCATCAACGTTGCCCAGGCACAGGTCCTGGCTTTGCCACCAGCTGCGAGCGACCTTGAGTGAGTTCTGTGAACCTCACTTTCCTTATTGGGTAAATGAGGTTAACAGCAGTTCCTGCCTCATAAGTGAGACAATGCTTATGAATAAAGCTCTTGGTACAGCGCCTAGCACGGAATAAGCGTCTGAGACCTATTAGCCAGTATTAATAATATTAGTAGTATCATCATCATTATATTCAAGTAAACCTTAGTATGAGCCACTTGGCTACTCTCCTTCTTTTGAGGCTCACAGAGAAGCATTACTGCCTCTATCTCAAGGTCTTGGGCTTCTTCCTAACAGTGAGGGCCCTGCAGAGGGGCCCTGGGAGCCTGGGGGAACCAGTTGGGTCCCCTGCTGTTGTGCTGTGCCATTGTGCCAGCCTCCAATAGGCGCCGTGCCCCCCTAGTCTAGGATCGGGGCCTGTGCTCTCTGCCCCTGCCCAGGACTATCCTGCCTGTAGACACACGGTCACACGTTTGGGGTGGGCGGGTACTCTCCCCGGTTGCATCTGCACCCTAGGGTGATGCCAGGCAGCTGTGGCGGCTGCTTCCCTTGCTCCCCCGCCCCACCCCCGGCACCTCATCAGCTCTCTGGTCGTGTCCCAATCTCCAGGAGAGACTGGCAGCGGCCCTGAGCTGCAGCCACAGAAGTAGCAGACAGCACCTCCCCGCTCGCTCCCGGCTGCTGCCCTCGGCCACCCTGCAGCTCCGAGCAGCCTTCTCCCTGTCACTCAGGCTCCCATCAGTAGGGAGATTAGCATTCAGACGGAGGATGGAAAAGCATCAGGGCAACCACCTCCTGTCTTCTCTGGGAGCTGAGATTCATTCGGAGAAGCAGAGCCCGTTGTGGGGAAGGTATCCAGGCCAGGACCCTCCCACTGGAGGTTGGGACAGGGCTCTAGATACCCAGAAGCAACAGTGATGCGCTCTGGTACCATCTCACTGGGTGCTGGGTCTTATTAGGTGGCCCCACCCAGCAGTTCCACCCTCTGCTGTCCTCTCATTTGTTTCAGAGTTGCCCGTTGCCCAGCTGGCGTGTACGTGGAAAGACAGGCCAGGAAGGGCCGTGGGGAGGGTGGGAGGGACTCTAGCTGTTCTGAACCTACTAATTGTTCTGAAATGACTAACTGTTCAGTAATTGACAGTTTACAAACACAATTACACTAGCTTACATATATTGAACACTCACTAAACATGGTAAGCCCTTGACACGCATTATCTAATTTAACACTACAATAATCCTGTGAGAAGGTTTACTGTTATCTCTGTCTTATAGATGAGGAAACTGAGGCACAGAGACGTTCAGTAACCTACCCAAGGCCACAGAGGTAGGAAGTGGTGGTGGCGTCAAGATTTCAACCCGGTGCTCTGACTCTGGGCTCCTCCCTCTTAGATCCTTTATCGTTATTTCATAACAGCCCACACCCCGGACCAGGAGTGACCCAGCTCTGTCTCTCGAGTTGCCCTTAATCCCCCCTTCCTGTTATGGTCAGTCTACCAAGCCCCTGAACTTTCCTGCTCCCATTTCCAAGCGGCGGCTCTTTCCAAGGAAATGCGAGGGGAGAAGGACTCAGCCTCTTGGGAACATTGGGTCCACCCCCGGCACGGGCTTCCTACCAGCTGCTGTGACAGGAGATGGTGGGCCGAGGAAGGGGCGCCTCTGTCCCGGGCGGCCTCCCATAGAGGCGTTCTAGGCCGAGGGTGGCAACTCTGCAGCAGGAGCTGCCAATGTGCAGACTGTGCAGAGAGCCCAGGGGTGGGAGAGCCCTGAGAAGAAGAGGCGAGCGTGGGCCGGGTGTGTGGGGAAGGTGTAAACACAATCTGCTCCCACCGAAGCCAGCCTGCTCCCTGGGGGAGAGAGCCCCTCCCGCCCAGCCCACATGGCACTCCGGCTGCCAGGGCCTGGGCAGCCTGCAAGCCCAGGCAGACACATCCCCCCACCTCCAGCAGCCCCTTCCTCTTGCTTTCCCTCTCTCCATCTGGAACCAGTCCCCAGAGGAACCTTCACCTCCTGAGCAAGCTCTTAGAACAGGGCTGCAAAGGGGTGTCACTTCGTGGATGTGCGTCTGGGCCGTGAGCCGGCCCCGGTGCCACTAGGCGACCTTGGTCTGACAATTCCTCAGCCCAGTGGAAGGAGACAGGCAACTTGGAAATGGCAGAGAGCGGAGGCAAGGATGAAGTGACAGGAATACGGCAGATAGATTAGAGAATGGATGCATAGAAGGATCGGGGAATACAGACTGGGTCCCAGGAACAGTGCCCTCTGGCCCTCAGCCTGAGAGTCCTGTCACCAGGAAGGCTGAGGCCTCCCAGGAGAAAGACAGGCTGACGGGAGCTGAGACAGGTGGTCACGAACTCGTGGCCCGTGTCAGGTGGGCAGCTCCTTCCCTTGGTGAGACCCTTCCCCTGCCTCCGCCCTGCCCTACTTTTTGAGGCTCCCACAGAGCTGCCAGGCTCCCTGCAGCAGCCCCTCCCCAGCAGGCTGCGCCTCCTCCTCCCCATCACTTCAGAGTGGGTTCCCCGAGTCGAGTCGGCTGCATCTCACCCTTTCCTGCTGTCTAGAGAACTCCTCCAGCTCCTCTTTCCTGAAAGTCAGGGGTGGGGGCCAGCCAGGCAGAGACCTCGCGGCTAGATAGGCAGTGGGGGCTGGATGGGGAGGAGAGATGCACGTGGGGGGAGTCTGGGGGGGGCTTTGGAAGACGAATGGCTGCAAGGCGGTCGGCAGCAGCTGCCAGCAGGGTCTGCGCCTGGATCGCAGGGAGCAGAAGCGGAAATCTGCTTTTATCTCTGCTCAGGATCAGGCAGGATGGTAAAGAGAGAGAAATGGCAGAGCAGCTGGGGGCAAAGGAGGCCGCCGCCGCTACTGAGCAGTCAGCAGATTGACAGAAACAAGTGTCATGCTTTTTCCCTTCCCACATGCTACTGCCCATTTGGGACACGGGCACGCGTGCACACGCACACACAGAAAACACACTCCGAGGACAAGCTGTGAGTTGCTTCCATCCAGCTGCAGGCAGACATGTCACAGATCCAAACGGCATTTCCTATTGATCATTTCAGCAGAGCAGCCAGTGGCAGGGTGACCTCTGGGGACCAGGGAGAGGCAAATGTCATAGGAAGTGAGTGCCACCATCGCAAAGTGACACCACACAGCCCTGGACAAGCTGAGCTGCCAAAGATGGGCGGCCAGGCCAGTAAAACGGCTTCTTCCACTGAGCAGCTGCAGACTTCCAGGTGGCTTCAGGGAGGCCTGCGCTGTGGGCGTGAAGAGCATGGGCTCTGCAACCTGCATATGAGCCTGGGGTCCTCCACTTACTGGCTGGGTGACGCCGGGCAAATTAGCAAAGCTCTCTGTGAGTTTCCTCATTTCTAAACCGTGGACAATAATATGACAGCCTCCGTGCTGTGAGGGTTCAGCGGAGGGTGAAAGGGCAGCCCTTCCTTTGTGAACGTGAACCATCGCTGTCCCTCAGTTCTGGAGTCTCCTCGCTCCCCACTTGTTCCCTCCCCTAGCCCCGGGCGGCGGGGGTTGCCCCCGAGTTAAATGGGGGGACCCCACTGAGTCCCTCTCTCTGGGCCTCCTCAGAGGAAGGGAGCCCGTCCCAGAGCTTGAGCATCTCTGCCCCTCCCACCTGCCCGGCCAGGCTCAGCTTCAGGAGCCCCACAGCCAGGGCCTTGGGGGAAGCGCAGACTGGTGGGTCCGGGGGCCGAAAAGCGGAGTCTACCTTCTCAACGGCTGCTTTCCCCAGTCTCCCTCCTGCAGCTCCTTCCGCCACGGCGTCCTTCGGGGGTGGGGGGCACACCAGGACGTGAGCTGAAAGAGAAAACCAAGCCGGGTCGGCTCTCTCTCCCACCCCAGAGCGGGGCCTTGTATTTCAGAGTGGACATCCCAGAGCACTGCCTCTCCCTGAGAAGTCCTCTAGACAGCCCTCAGGCCCCCAGCAGGACCACCATCCCCAGGCCTAGAAAATGCTGTTGAGATCACACGTAGTTCTCTTAAAACTAACCCTTGCCCTGTGGCCTGGAACATAACAGGCTCAAGGTAGGAGCCGACGGAAGGAGTCCACCCTCCTACCCTTAACCTCCATCGTGACCACAGAGCTGAAGACAGCCTGCTCTGCTCCCGCATGGCCAGGCCTTGCGTACTCTGTATTCTTCCTTTCTTGTCCCCAGCCCTGCCCTCTCTCCTCCAGGCTGCAGACCCTGCCCTACCTGCCAGCTGATCCCAGGCCCTGGGGCTGAGCTCCGCCTGAAGAGGCGAGGGCTTACTTCAGTGGTTCTTTCTCTCTAAACAGAAAAGAACACGGAGTCAGAAGACTGGAGGATGACCCGCCCACGTTTCCAGCCTTCTCCTTCCTCCTGCCCCCAAGCCTAGCGATTCACCCGACTATTGAGGAACAGGAGCACCCCAGAAGCCAATTGGAATTTATGACTGTGGAACTGGAGAGCAGAACTTTCGCGTCTACCGCCCCACTGGGCCAGTCCTCCGTGGAGCCACCATCAGCAGGAGGGGTTAGTTGGCAGGCCAATTTTTCCAGTTAGCTGGGTCCCAAGGAGTTAATAGGCAACTGCTTCCTTCTGGCAAGGCCACAGCAGACCAGGCCCGGCCAGATGGTCCCAGATTTGGCCTTTTCTCTCCTGACAGGAGGTCCAGGGGCATTTCAGTCGAGGAGATGGACCGTCTGAAGTCAGGGACCTGTCAGTCCCACATCAGCCACAAATTGGGTGCACAACGTTGAGCAAGTCATTTACGTCTCCCTGTCCCTCAGCTTCCTGCACCATTAACAAGAGCTAGAAACACTTGAACTGCCAAACCTTTGGGGCCATGGAGACTTCCGAGTGAGTTAATGTACGAGAAACCCCTGGGGAAGAATAAAGCACTGATCGTATAACAGCAAGAGTTGAGCTGGCGTTAATTGAGCAGTTACTCTGTGCTGAGTGCTTTACAACGGTTATCTCATTTAAACCTCACAGAAACCTCACAACCAGTCTGTTATTAATCCCAGTTTACATATGAATAAAAAGATTACATAATTTGCCCACAGCCTCTCAGTAAGAGCGGAGGTAGGATTTAAACTCAGGCTGCCCGGCTCCAGACCCAAACTCAACAGTGAGGACCAGTCAGCATTTGAGGGCCCATTTTATACGTGTCAGCCCATTTCACCGGTAGTCATAATTAGGCACCACTGTGACCCTCTCAGCTAGCCCAGCTATCGAGGAAGGGCATCACAGAAATGACTCTGCTTCCTGCACAGGCCCTGGGCTTCCCAGGGGGTCTTCTGATATTCCAAACCTGGGGGAACCCAAGGACTGAGAAGTCAGAGCAGAGGCACAGAGAAAGACCCAAGTTCTCGGCTTGCCAACCTCGACGTATTCAAGGGGCACACTGCAGGCACACCGCCCACACCCTGGAAGAGACGTGGGGTGCACAGGCGAGCGTGCGTGCTCACTGTCTCAGCCATCTGATCCTCCTTTCAGGGAAGTGAGAGAAGCAGCGCCGGGGGCTAGAAGATGCTTCCACAGCAGAGAATATCACTCTTCAGCTAGGTCCCCCACGCTAGATGGGCCCAAAGGCACAAATGAACATTTCCAACAGTACGTTCTTCAGAAATATTTGCTGATTTTTCAGTGTTTTCTTGGGCATAGAGCCCCTATCATCAAAGGACACTAGTCAGCGGGGAAGGAAAAGTCCAGAAGTTTCCCAATCTTCACCCCTGGTAAAGGCCACATGGCTCCAGAATAGGGAAGAGTTAACTTTCTGGCCACTGGAGACAGTGTCCTGCCCGCAGGGACTGCCCAGCCAATGGCATTCAGTGCTGATGATGTCATGCTCCTCCTGCGCCTTCTATTGGGGACTGGACAGCGAATCCTGCTGGAGGTTCAGGCAGCGGAGCTGCCGAGGCTGGGCGGGGGGCAGCGGGAGAGGGAGGGGGAAGGGAAGGCAAGCAAAGCAACGCAGAGCTGCTTCTGCCTCATCCCTCTCTCCACTCCCCCTGCACCTTCCAACAGAAGGGACCCTGGGGACCACCCCGCACTAGGACAAGCAAGGCAGAGAAGTTTTGGTCCAGAGGAGAGGCTGGGAGTCCCATTCCCAACTGGAGAAAACAGACATTCGGCCTGCCCACTAGGCATACAGTGAACAGGGTAGCAGGGGTGAGGGGCCAGCGTGAAGCATGCACGCGCACACACGCGCACACACACGCACATACCCATGTACACCCCCGGGCCTGGGCAGGGACAGGGGAGAGCGGCAGCCTCCTTAGCGACACCCTTCCTCCTCCACCCTAGACTCTTCTGCCTTACCTGCCTGAGGACTGGAGGTCTGTTTCCAAGCTGCTGCCCATAACTGCTCCATCTACCCCACTGGGCTCTCTGTGGGAGGGAGAAGAGGCAGGCAGAGCTGTGGGTAGCACCCAGACCCCAGACCCCGCTCCTGCTTCTCTGTAAGACCTAAGCCACATTGGGCTCTGGAACCGGAGGCTGTGGCCAGCGTCTTTGAAGAGCTCCAAGTTCCCCCTACTTCGAGGGGGAACCTCTCAGGGCTCCCTTGCAAGTCCCTCCCAGCCTCCCTGGAGCCCAGGCAGCCCTCGCCCGCCTTCAGCTTGGCTGTAACCCAGCGCAGTAGTTTCTCCCCCACCCCAGCCCGTGGCCCAGTCAGTTTCTCACGGTTGGACCCTGTTGGAGAATCGGCGGCGCCAGAGCATGGCCAAGGTGCTGAGCAGGAAGAGGGTAGTGCACATGGCTCAGCTGCCCCATCCCCTCCAGACCGGGTCTGCAGGAGAAGGGCCAAGATGGCCCCTGCCAGCTCTCCCAAGCCCCTGCGGTCCATCCTGAGGCTCCTGCTGGCGATGGATTAGGAGGCTCAAGCTGATTAGTGGGGTCAGCAGACCCGACCTTGGGAAGACTGATTAACCTCACTGGACCCAGGTCCCAGGTTGTCCCCCCCAGTGGCAGGGTAAATCGACCTCAGTCTGTTCTGGATGTAGGTATAACTAAGCCCTGGGCCTGACCCTCAAGGGGCTTAGAGTCTAGACAAACGCACTGGCAAGTTAAACAAATGACCACCGCAGAGAGACTTAGGCTATTAAAGCTACCTACAGAGCACGCTGGGAGTTGCACGCATCAGGGGAATCTTCAGAGAGGAGCTGGGCTCATCTGTATTTGCAGGAGCTCAAGGAAGGGTGGGCCCACAGACAGAAGACTCCGCCAGGGCTGCAGATGGGAAAGCACAGGGCATGTTCTGGCAACTGGAAGTTGAGTATTGGAGGAGTCATGATGTCACAGGGGAGGCATCGGGAGGGGAGGAGGAGAGGGGAAGAATATAGATGATGAAGCCAGAAAGACAAGGGAGGCCAGAGAGTGAAGGGCTGGCTAAGCGGTTCACTTCTAACCTCTGGACAGCCGTTTCCAAATGTTTCTGATTACATACCTTCTTCAGTAAAAGGCAGAATCTAAGTGTGCACTCAGGAAAAGGGATATATGCATCCACTCATAAATTATGTACTATATTACTGTGCAAATACAGTCCCGCACCAGAGACATACATAAAACTTGTAAAGGGTGAGATGCAAGTGAATAGAATCAAGATTTCTCCTACTTTCTGTCCACATCCCAGGGGAACCTCTTGGGCAGCCGTTTGGATGGCCAGTGCACTGGCTCTTGGGAAGCTATCAGAGGTGGCCCAGGCAGCATGCGGAGCACAGGCCAAAAGAGAGAACACGGGTCTGAGAGTGGTGTAAGAAACTAAGCCCACACACTCTCCTCCATCCCTCTCCAAGACCCCCAGAAGAGGGCATTAGAGTTTCCCTCCCTCAACAGAGACCTGAGCGCCAAGAGGCCTCCCGCCCAGGATTCCAGTAACGCCCAGGATTCCAGTAACGTACTGGAACCCTGGGCTCCAGCAAGGCCCGGAGCTAGGGCTGTGCCAGGGCTCTCTGCTTTGAAATAGAATTTTTAAAAATAAGCACGTAAACCAAAGCTGAAGAGGAGAGCCGCCACCTCTTGCCATACTTGAGCAGTGGACAGACTTGGGAAGGGCAGTGTCACCAGGGAGTCTTAGGGAGAACTGGACACACCCCACAAGAGCCGTCACATGTGTCACATGTTTCAGATGCTTGCAGCCTGGGTCTGGCCTCAGGCTTCAACTGGGAGTCAGAGGTGGGACCCCCTCTGTACCAGAACCGAGCAGCTGCTTGCAGGGTGGGGACCAGGTGGCTCTCAGAGGCACAGTCCCCACCTCTGGTCCAATCCCCTTCCCTGAGAAGGCCACCAGGACAAGAATTTGTCTCCTCCACCCACAGAACCCCTCCCTAATCCAGGTCCTGGTGGCTGAGATGTCTCCAGCGCCCTGGGCCTCCCCCCCCAAGACTTCCTGACAACCCCACCGACCCACCCACCGCAGGTCCGCTCTGCCCGGCCCAGCGGCCTCTCCTTCGGACTTTGCTCCCCCAGGGCCAGAATTAGGAGCGGCGCCAGGTTTGGGCCTGCCTGTGTCATCAGTAAGCCACCCAGGGCCTTCTTTCTGACGCCACGTGCGTGCCCCGAGGGGGAGGAGTGCTGGCGGGAAGGAAAGGAGAGCGCAGGCCTCTGGCGCTCAAGTTAGACAGCCGCCCCCCATCCCCGCATTGGTGTTTTCCTGTAAGGTGTTGGCGTAGGGAGATGACCCCAGTCCTAAACCCTCCAGAGTCTGGGGTCCGGAGCTCTGGGTGTGGCGCCGCGGCCCCCCGGCTGGCTCGGGAGAGGCCGGGAGCGAGCGGGAGCTCAGCTCGGACCGCGGCGCCTTTGGAGGGGCTCGCGTCCGTCCCCTCGGGCTGGCGGCCACGCCGCAAATGCCTCGGAGTGTTCGACTTAGAGTCAGTTCCCCGCCGCGGGAAGGGGGCACACAGGCACACGCCCCGGCCTCGCCCGCCGCGTGAGCCGGGACCCGGTGCCCCCAGACCCGCACGCGCCGCGGCGCACTCCCGTGCGGCCCGCCCGCCCCCTCCTCCCGGGACCCCCCCAGCACACCCGCCACACCTACGCCCCGCCCGGCAGCCAAACTCCGCGATGGCCTGGAGGACGGGCACCCCGCCCAGCCTTCACCTTGCCGGAACTGGCTCACGGACAAGGGGTTGGGGGTTTGGAGCGGATCTTTTTTTTTTTTTCACATTTTTCCAGCAGACCACATCCCCGCCCCCCGCTCGCGGTCCCCCGCCCCCTGCACATATACCCTACACACACACACACACACACGCGCGCACACACACACACACACACACACACACACACCCGGCGCGCACAGACACGCTCCCTCCCTCCAGCGCGCTCTACCACTCGCCCGCCAGCGGCACACGCAGCCGGCCCCGGCTCCCCGCGCCCCGCCGCCGCCGAGCGTAGCCGGGCTGGGCTGCGAGCTGCTTATGGAGAAAGTGCCGGGCGAGATGGAGATTGAGCGCAGGGAGCGGAGCGAGGAGCTGTCCGAGGCGGAGAGGAAGGCGGTGCAGGCGACGTGGGCCCGGCTCTATGCCAACTGCGAGGACGTGGGGGTGGCCATCCTGGTGCGGTAGGTGTCGCCCCGGCCCGGCCGGGCCCGGGGGAGGGACGGCGGCAGCGGCTCCGGGCAGAGGTGGGCTCGGCCCGGGTCCGAGCTCGGGCGCCACCTCCCCAGCTGCGATTGGGGCCGGGCCGGTCGGGGTGCGGGCAGCGTGGGGCGCCTTGGGGTTGGGCGAAGCCCTGGCCGAGCCCTTCCTAGCTCTCTCTGGGCGAGGTGCTCACCAGGAACTAGGAGTCAGACGCAGAAGGAGGGCACCTCCATCTCCCTCCTCTCCCGGGCCTCAGAACTCCTGGCTCAGCCAGCCATGCCTTCCTCACCAGCGACCCCAGCCACGCAACCGAGCTGTTATGGACACACGTTTTACCAGCCTTTCCAATGGGGGCCTTGGGGGCTCCCCATTCTAGAGACAGGAAAACTGAGGATCAGCCAAGAAGGAGGACAAAGAGGAGCAAACCCCTTTCTCCAGCTCAGCCCCTTTCTGTATTCAGAGACTTGGAAGAACAGAGCGAAGGGCGAAAGAATAGAGGTCAAAAGGAGTAGACCCTGGAGGTCCGGTTTCCCCAGCTGGCCCCTTCCTGGCCCTGGGGCCAGGCCAGCAGGGAGCTCCCAGGTGAGGTGCAGGTGAGTGGAGAAGCAAACAGTCCCCTAGGATACAGTCCCTGCCGAGTTTGTTGGAGGGAAAGGGAGAAGCTTCAGGAGACAGGGCCCCACCCTGAAACCCCGATCTGGGGAGAAAGGGTCATGTGTCTTGGGCTCAGGGGTCATTCATGCACCACATGCCCCCGAGGGATGCACACACACACAGAGTGACACTGGTATTCACACACCTACACACCAGTGCACATGCACACCATTCCCATATAGTTAATGTCCCTAAGCCACACAAGCTAGTAATTGACTACAGCTACAGATCGGTGCTCTCTTCCCACACATGCCGGTCCCTGGGGGTGCAGGCAGGGAGGTCCCCTTAACCCTCTGTCCTTGGCAGACGGAAGCTGTCAAATCTAGGGCAGATCTGGAAAGTCTTATTGTTTGAAGATGGGGTGAAACCTCTCTGTGGAAAGGACAGTTGAAGTGCATGCCGGTCTCCCAGTCTTGGCCCCGTCTCTGGCTCCTCTTTTCTCTCCCGCACTCTCTCCCTTGTGCCTCCCCCAAGCCTGGGACCTGCCCAGCTCCATATTGATGTGCCCTGATTCCAACTTAGAAACAGATTTTGGAGGAAAAAGAGCAAGAAGCACTCTTGAGGAGTTCCGGGAGGATTCCTGAGGAAGGGACAGCTATTTGGGCGGCTCCCAGGCCCAGAAACAGCCGGGGGTGGTGGGGAAGCTAAGAGGGGATTTCAGATCCCGAAGCCATCAGACATTGGGAGGTGCAGCTCTGCACGTGCGAGCACCCACACAAGCACACGGTGGACAGTGGAGTCACAGATGCGCCAGACTGCATCCCTGGAGGGCTGCTCTCAGCTGTGTGTCGGCACATGCGGGCCCACCAGGCCTCAGGATGCACCCGGGTGTGCACATGGGTCACCAAGAGGAAACGAGGCAAAGTCCAAAGGACCTTGGAGATATTTTGCCCCGACGCCCTGCCGTTTGCCAGTGAGGACATGTAAGGGATGTGTCCAAGATCCAGCTTCTAGGGTCCCACCCAACCTCCCCAGGAATGGGGGGTGCCGAGGAAGGAACTGAACCCTGAGGTGTTTCTGGAGAGTCTGAGCTCTTGGCAAGGGTTTCATCCTCTCTCTGTGCCCCTCTAGTTCCCCAGAGGGGAACTCGTTCCTCAGGGGGCACTGGGTCTGGGCTGGGGAGGTGGTTACCAAGTGCTCAGGGCTCAGAGGGAGGCCCACAGTTAACCTGAGAAGGCCTGAGATAGCAGTTAGATCTGGGCGGCTGATAACCCCAGGCACACTTCGCCTGACCCCACCTCTGCTGCCGGGAGCCCAGCCCAGCCCAGCTCAGAAGAGAAGCTGGCCCAGCACCCACTCGCCCAGCCCCAAGTCCCGCCAGCCTCCCTTTCCTTTTTCTCCTCCTTCTGCTGTCCGCCCCAGGGTAGGGTGTGTTAGGGGGACTCGACGGATGAGCTTCTCAGATAAGGCCCCTCCCCAGATCCTGTGCCCCTCAGTTTTGTCACAAACCCCTCTTGTCTTTACGCCCCATCAACAAGGACTGGTGGGCAAAGACGGGTGGGCGGGACAGAGCCCGAGACTGTAGCCCTCTGACCGGGCACTCTCACCTCCTCCCTCCCCACTGGGCTGGGGCCAGCCACACCCCAACACTCCCCCTGTGAGGAGGTAGCAGCCTCGAGGATGGTGGCAGAGGATTGTGGCAGAGGGGCGGAGGGGCTGCCCAGACCCCATGCCTCCTCTCCCGGCCGGGAGGAGACCAAGAGGAAACACCCATGCTCTAGGAAGGCTCCCCTCCCGGTTGTAACTCTGCCGCCTTCCCCCTCACACTCAGACAAGCCTATTTCAGGCTCTCCTGGAAGCCCAGATGCCTCTGGAAGCTGAGAAACTCCCCAAGCTGGCTGCTGAGGCTTCTCCCAGCAGCGCAGGCCGGAACTGGGAGGGTCAGGAGTAAACATGGATGGGGGGGGGGCGGGGGGGGGGCGCAGAGAAACGCCAGGATGAAGGAGCAGAGCGCAAGGCCCCTTGACGCCCCTGGCCCAGAAGAAGGGCTCATCGGGACCATCCTTAGGGCCATAACGGGAGACCCACTGGGTCCCAGGCTACCATCCCCGGCAGAGCAGCCTCTGAGGCGGTCTGGGGAAGCCATCAAAGCGGGGGCCGCCCCGGCTCCTTCCTGGTCCTGCCACCCACTCTGCTTGGCCCACTGATGCAACTGTGGGCATCAATTCCTAATCCAGAACGTGGGAATAAAAACAGTGCCAACCTCAGGAGGATATTGCAAGAATTAATGAGATCATATAGTAGGTGCTCAATAAATAGTCCCTGTTATGTTCTCATCAGTAAAGTGGACATAATACCCACTTGGTTGTGGCATTGTATGAAATAACAAGTGGAGATGCTCTGCATGCTATTATTCACCAGCCAAATAGAAATTAGTATTTTTGTTGCAATGCAAAACCTCTGAAGTCAGAGATCCTCATTTAAATCCAGACTGGGCTTTTCGTATCTGTCCTTCATTACGACGCTTCTCCAGAGAAATCCAATGTATTTTCAGCCCCATCGCCTTATTTGTCCTCACCAGTATAGCTGTGAAGTAGCAAGCAGGGGTGCAGGGACTCCTCTCACACTTTTGCATACAGGAGGTTGTGAAGCAATTTGCCCAAGGTCACACTTGGCCTCCGAGAGGGGCCCTCCCGGCTCTCCACGTGGACTGTGTCCTGGTCACTCCCCCGCCAGCCTCAGCCTCGTAGCCTGAAAGGGTGGCCGGGGCCAGATGCTCTCCCTGCATCTGTTCCAGCTCTCAGATCTGAGACCCGACCCCCGGCCCCAAGGGCTGTTTTGGCAAATTACCAGCTCTCTCTAATCACAAAGGGGACACTCCAAAAGTGTGAAACAACCTGAAAAAACAGGTCCAGGACATCCCATCCATTTTCTGAGGCTTCAGTTAAGTTATGTAAGTTCTGATTGAGTCTGGCCACATACCTCCCGCCCCGGCTGGGTGAGGGATCGCAGATGTCATCACCACCATCCTGCAAAGTGCAGGGCTCTGGGCCAAGGTGATGGGTCAGAGTGTGCGTGAGACCCGGGCTCTGCCCTGGGGTTGGGGGACCCAGACGGACACACAAGGAAGAAGCCGTGAAAGGTGGCAGGGAACACCCTAATGGCCTTGGAGGGAAAGCAGGCGCCCTGGGCCAGGCCGGGCGCTCAGGGAGAGGCCCAGCTGACACCGGGGAAGGGGGCGTGGGTCCACCATGTGGAAGGGGGCCAGCATGCCGAGGAATCTTTAATTCATGGTAAGTGAAACTGTTGGGCTGGAGCGTAGGGAAGAATGTGGACCCCATGCTGGAGAAGCGGGTGTGGGACAGTTTCTAAGAAGCCTGGAATCCCAGGTTAAGGAGTTTTGACTTTGTCCGGTAGGCAGTGGGGAGCCATGGAATGTTTTTGAGCATGAGAGCGACCCAGTGAATGTGATATTAGGGGGAAATTAGACAATTTCAGATAAACTGGAGAGGGAGGGGTTAGAAAGCCCTGGGGTCTGCCCCAAGAAGCGCACAGGCTGGTTGGAGAGGTAAGATGTACAGACAGACGTGAAGGACTTACCAGGCCGGTGACATCAATCCATATCTTTAATTAAATCAACTGATGACTATGCAGGCTGAGGAGGGAGGCAGGGTAGTGAATACGGAAGGGATTGGGCTGGGAGGAGGACTGAGTCTCATTTCTTCCCTTCCATGACCTGAGCTAAGTCAGCTAAGTCATTAGGGCCTTCCTTTGTTTAGGAAGAGAGCTCTGACTTCATCATAAAAAAGGGTGGCATTTACTGAGCCCCTGTGTCCACACTGTGCCAGGGCTCCACATGCTGTTTCTCGTTTCATCCTCCCAACAACCACAATGACTCACAACCAAGATAGGAACAGTGATGCCCATTTCATAGATGAGGAAACTGAGGCTCAGAAAAGTTAACTTGGGGGTATAGCTCAGGGATAGAGCATTTGACTGCAGAAAAGTTAACTTGCCCAAGGGCACACCGGCCGGGGATTCCAGAAAGCAGGCTCTTACCCTCTCAGCTGCAACTGGAGCAGGCCTTGAAGGGTGTGTGGAGTTTGGAAAGAAGACAAGAAGCAAGGAAGCTTGCTTCCTTGGGAGAGGAAGCTGCAAATCTGGCGGATAGAAATGGCCGCGACTGGGGAGGGGTCTGCATGTAAGCCAGGTCGTCCAGAGGAAGAGTGTGTGTTTGAGGAACTGCTACACATGGTGGGGTGAGGGTGGGTTCAGCCTCTCCCACCTCCGTACCCGCCCCCGCCATCGTCTGGGCATTTCAGGGTGGGGCCTGAGGCCACCCCCTGCTCAGCACCCACCTGCTGCCTCCTGCCAGGTTCTTTGTGAACTTCCCGTCGGCCAAGCAGTACTTCAGCCAGTTCAAGCACATGGAGGAGCCCCTGGAAATGGAGCGGAGCCCGCAGCTGCGGAAACACGCCTGCCGGGTCATGGGGGCCCTCAACACCGTGGTGGAGAATCTGCACGACCCCGAGAAGGTGTCCTCTGTGCTTGCCCTCGTGGGCAAAGCCCACGCCCTCAAGCACAAGGTGGAGCCTGTGTACTTCAAGGTATGTCACCGGATGGGTGCTGCCACCCACCACCCACCCTGTTCCACCCCAGAGCCCCATAACCAATGACAGCCTGCGGGCCGCTGGGCCACCCAGCCTTTTCCCCTGGCATGGCTGTTCCCGGGAGGGGCAGCAGGATGGGGGCTGCGTCTTGAGGGTGTCTGGTTCCCAAAGCTGCCAGGTTCTTGTTTCATGAACAATCCCCTTGGCCAGACACAGGATAGAAGGGATGCTGGGGGCTCTGGGGGCTGCAGAGGGCAAGATGCCCAGGCATTTACTCCCCCTTCCTTCCTTTGTACCCAGATCCTCTCTGGGGTCATCCTGGAGGTGATCGCTGAGGAATTTGCCAATGACTTCCCACCCGAGACGCAGAGAGCCTGGGCCAAACTTCGCGGCCTCATCTACAGCCACGTGACCGCTGCCTACAAGGAAGTGGGCTGGGTACAGCAGGTCCCCAACGCCACCACGTGAGGAGGCAGCCTCCCTGCCGCATCCTCCCCTGTCCCCTGGCCTCCCACCTCTCCTAGCGCCCAGGGACTGAGCACCGGGGCAGGAACAGTTCCAGGAGGGTGGATCTGGGGTCTGACACGTTAAAGAACAGGCATGATAGGAAAAGGCCGCTCATGCTGAGGACCCCAAACAGATTCTCCTCGGGCAGAGCCTTCCCTTTCCCTAGAACCAGTGGACACTCAGGGCACCCCAAGACCGAGGCTGCCCCGGGCAGAGAGGCTCCAAAGGTTCCTGGCGGGAAGGCTGCTCATCAGGCCCAGAGGCAGCCCAGGCCAACTCTGGCCACTTCCTCCCTGGTACCAATCACATGGGGGCTGTTTTTCATCTAATGCTGACCGCGCTCCCTCCCGCCTCGGCCTCAGCAAGGCTGGAGCCAGGAGAATCACGAGGACACACGCACGTGCCGCAGCCCACCCGGGGCCTGCGTGGGTGTCCCTCCCACGCACACCAGCAGGGGGTTTTATTTCTGGGCTGACCCCGGAGGCTGGGTTCCCAGTTCTGGGGTGAGGGCCCCGGGGGACGGGCTCCAGGAGGATTGCTGGCCTGGTGACTCCAGCTGACTTGGAGCACGAGGGGAGGGCTGGCCCCCAGACTTGGCGGCTGGGAACACTCCGGCCTCCCTGGGCCCCCAAGGGGCTGGGGCTCTGGGAGCTCAATGGAGGGGCGGAGGCAGGGCTGGAGGAGGGAGGGGGGAGAGGAGCGGAGGCGGGAATGGGAAGCAGGGGTCAGCCAGCGGCTCGGGACACGCGTTGGAGAGAAACATTCCCAGCAGTTTCCCAGGGAAAAGGCGGCGTCCCTTCCCCGGGCTCCGAGCTGGTCCGCGGAGCCGGCCGGACCTCCTGCTCACAGGCAACCCCGCGCAGCTCAGCGGAGTAGGTCCCCCGAGGGCAGCCTGCAGAGGCCCGGCCTCCCGGCCTTCCTGCCTCTGACCACACTGGCCCCAGCTGGCTGCCGCTCCCTTCACCACCCTGAGAGCGCGGAGCCCTCGGGGACAGCTGGCAATGGCCAGGCAGCGACTCCAGATGTTCACAGCTGGGCCGGGGCCGCCCCAGACCTCAGAGTGAACGGAAGCAGGCAGGCGATTTTTACCTGCCGGAGCAGGAGGAGGGGAAGGGGGAGGGGAGGGGGAGGGGGAGGGGGAGGAGCTGGCAGAGCCGGCAGCCCGGAAGCAGCCGGAGGGCAGGGGAGGGGTCAGTGGGGGGAAGGGGGCTTGCCCTCCCACGCCTCTCCCCAGGCAGGCTCTACCGCCAAAGATGAGTTTGTTTACAGCCAGGAGACAAGACTTCCTGCTTCTAGAGAAAAGGGCTTTTTTATAGGAGCCTAGAGGGACGGAAGAGAGAGAGCTGGCCCGTGCAAGCCCCAGTGAATCAGAAACACATGGACAGCATTTCCCGACACGAAGCCCTGTCCCCTCCCCTCTCTTGCCCTAGCTGGACCCCTGGGACTTAAATCTCGCCAAACCCCAAGCATTAGGAAACCGCTGAAATCTCTTGCCTCCCCTTTTCTGCTCCTTGTGGACTGAATGGAGATGGGCCACCGTGGGGACTGGCCGGGGCCCTGCGCCCTCCTGGGCCTGAGCACCCCACATTTGGGTTACCACAGCTGAGGGAATTGTCCCCTCATCCCTTTGCACACTCTGGTGCCACCTCTGGTCTCCTGGGAACACGGGTGTGACCCCCCCCCCAAGAGGGCGTGTCTCCCTGGGCCCGGGCCTGCAGACCCCACTACTGCCAGGGTCCATAGGGGTTCGGAGGGCGAGAGAGAGTTACAGGGCAGAGCTCTAGAAGGCCTCCATCCAGCATCTCTTATCAGAGACGCAATAGCGAGCCAGACGCCACTGTTTATTGAACTGTCTCTGCTTCAGGGTGTGCGCGTGCACGTGTGTGTGTGTGTGTGTGCGCGCGCGTGTGTGGAGTCAGGAGGTGGCGGAGGTTGGGGGTGGTGAGTGCAAAGGGGCTGCGTGTGCAGAGAATGCCCATGGGTGGCCCGAGGGGGCACCACAGGCCAACCAGGGAGTGCGCATGTGTCAGAATTAAGAGGAAGAGAGCTCACTGTCGCAGATGGTGAAGCACTTTCAGGCAGTTCTGTCGCTCAGATCCCACGGAGGTGGGCACCACAGACGCGATTCACATTTTAGAGAAAAAGATCTGAGGTTCAGATGGGCCGGCCGAGGTCTTGGCAGAAGAGGGCCTAGAAGCTGGGTCTAGTGGGCTTCTTTCACGGGCCCCGCGTGGGTCTCTGGGCTGGTAGCGTTTGGCCTTGCAGCCCCTGATTCCTCTGCCCTCTCCCCAGGTTCCCTGGTCCCACTCCGAGGCCCTAGTAACCTGTTACCTACATCTCCTATCTCGTCCACAGCCCACCGGCCACGCTGCCCTCTTCGGGGCCATAGGACCCCCTCTCTCCTCCCCCTTCCCTGGCAGCACCTTGAGCAGAAGGCCGAGTTCTGAAGACGCTCCTTGACCCGCCGTCTCTGGGTGCCAAGGAAGCTGGAGGAATCCCTGACTCGTCTTCCCGGAAAGAGGCTGCCTCGGCCTCGGCCACAGTCCCCCTGGAGCCGCCGGAAGGTGGCATCAGCTGCCTGGATGCTGACCCCAGCTCAGCGGCGCAGCGGGTGGCCTGTGGGGTGGGGGACCTTTCCTCCTTGAAGAGCGGGGCACACCCTTCTTAGCTTTTCTACTCACTGTTAGAGACCTAGCTGAGCGGCCGGCGGGAATCAGGGGCAGGTCTGTGAGTCACTGGAGGAACAAACCGGCCCTGTTTCTATCTGCCTGGCCACACACAGGTCTCCACATCACTTATCTAGAATACCACGCACACACGTCTACCGTATATACAGATATATTCTATATACAATCTATATATAAATCTATATATATATATACACATACATATCTATAATGTGTATCAGTAAGGCCCAGAGGCACGTGTGAAGCCTCGGTTCTGCCCTCCGAGGGGTCCTGGCAGCTTCTGGGCAGAGAACAGAGTGTTCCGGCAGAGATGACGGGGTCCCACATCAGCACAGAGAGGACCCGGGCCTGCGTGGGCAGGGTTGGGGTGACCCAGCTTGCCAGCAAAGCCCAGCCCATTCTCTCTGACCAGCTCCCCACATTCCTGCTTTCCACTTCAGGCAGAAAGGATTCGGCGTTCCCTACCTCTGCCCCCCACAAAAGGAGGTGGCTCCCTGACTTGCCCCTAAATGGGCAAGGGGAGACAAGAGGGGGCCAGAAGTTCTGGACAGGACGACTGCAGCAGGGGAGGGGCCATGGTCCAGAAACCTCTGATGCCAGCTCCATCTGCCTTTGCCACTAAGACAGACGGCCCTGGCAGGAGGGGAATCCAGGCTGCTGTCGGTGGGGCAGTGGTGACGGGACCAGATGCCTCCATCTCTTCCTGGGGCTCTGTGGGCTGAGGGCCTTCCCTCCCCTGCCTCTCCTGGCTGCTGGCTTGCAGTCGGCCCTCTCCATCCATCTAGGTCAGCGTTGCTGGGGACCCCCCCAATGTGTGCCCCTTGGTCACGTGTATTGTCCTCAAGGATGTTTTGCTGCTGTGGCTACTGTGCCTGTGTCCTCCTGTCCCATCTTCGTGCAGCCGTCCGTGTAACTGCCTGTCCTCCTTTTGTAGTTTCTGATGTTTGTAACCAGACCCAGCCGTGTCATTAAACAGACTCGTTCTTCCTGTGTCTGTGCACGCTCATTTGGTCTTTTCCTGCCACCTGCCCCTCGCCTCTGTCTCCCCTCCTTAGTTCAAGACTCGGGCCTTTTTCTTGAAAGGCGACCCCCCCCAAGGGTCCCCCTCACCTGTGTCTCAGCCTTGGCTGGTCGCGGGCCCCTCTGCTTGGGGCTCAGGATGGTGGTGGGGGCACCCCGCTTGTTCACTCAGGAGCACAGAGCTGCAGACCGGAAGCTGGGCTCTAGAGGTGGGAGGGCGGGAAGGGAGTCTGTGCTTGTTTAAAAAAGTCCGGGGGCTTTTCATCTTTTGTTCTGGAAATATCCTCCCTCACATGGGGGAGAGAAGAGAGGGAGGACTCAGGGGAGAGATTTTCAGAAAGGAGGGCCCTGCTAGTTTAATGAGCCAAGCAAGCCAATGATAGGACCTTGACCTTCTGGACCTGAGCTGGGCATCCCACTCCAAGAGCTGAGGCCCGGCCTGATACTCCAGGTAGGAGTGGTGGGGCAGCCCCTGGGCGTTTGAGAAAAAGGAAGTCTGCCCTTACTAGCCTTAGGCCCCCAGTACCTTCCCTGAGCTCTCTGTTCCCAGCCCCTTCCATCTCCCACCCCACAGCCTCGGGCCAGGCCTGCCCAGCCCTCACTCATGATGGAGGCAACAGTCAGCAGCATCGACTCCCCGAGGAGGGACCAGGAGGTCACCACCCCCGGTGGGCTGCAGGAGAAGCAGGAAGCAGCCTCTGTCCCTTGGGAGGGCTCCCGGCTGCCTGGGAAGATTCAGCTGACGCACAAGAAAGGTCTTGTCTCCCAGGCCGTGAACTTGTTGAATGCAGGCTGTGCCTTCATCGCCTGGGCCTGGCACAGCAGAGGTGCTGGATAGCAATTCAGAGACTAAATAAATACCACTCTTAGAAAGCCAAACCAGTACCTGGGGCCAAGAGTCAGCTGTGTGCACTGACACGGGCATGCAGAGTGGAGAGGACAGAGCGAGGCAAGGCCTTTCCAGGGAGGCGGCGCTGCAAGAGGCGCTGGACTGTCTCCCTATGCTGTGTGACCTTGGGCAAGTCACTCACACTTTCTGAGCCACGGTCACCTCTAATCTAAAACAGGAGTGAACGTGAGGCCTGTCTTGCGAGGCAGGTACCAGGACCAGGAAGGAGGATGCATGCCACAGTGCTGGGGACATGGGAATGCTCAGGACAGAGTGACGGTCAGGCCACTGGAAGCAGCAAATGGAGGGCGGGGGGTGGGTTGCTGGCCAAGATGAGCGATGACTCTTGAAAGAGACTTCCAGTTCATGGTCCCTGGTGGGCTCAGGCTGAGCCGGAGCCAGAGGGGTGTGGGGACAGTGGCGTTGAGGGGACTAAGAGGAGAAGGGGCATCTGTGGTCGAAGGTGGGGGGTAGTCTTTAGGAAGAAAAACGCCTCCCCAGTTCACTTCGGTTGGCTTGAAAGTGGTGAAGGGGCCTCAGAGCTGGAATCATTCTGGAATGTGGCCCTTGAGAATGGTTCTCTCCACTGCCCAACCCCCGAAAGACAGGACACTGGCAATTAGTGATTCATCCTACACTTGAGCAAGGGATGCTGCTTGAGTAGGGGGGCAGGTAAGGTCCAAACAGAGGTGATGCTGGGCAGGGCCCATGTGTCCTGGTGGGCTGCAGGCTGTGGGCAGGGGGCTGCAGGGTACAGGAGCAGCGACTGGAGTTTTGTTTTGTGCTCTATGCTCAGGGATAACCTTGTCGCCGAAGAGCTGAGCAACTGGGTCAGCTCCCCTTGGCGTGCTCGGGCGGTGAGCGATGGGGTGTCAGGAACGGGGGGTGCAGAGGCTGTGAGGCACCTTCCCGGCCAAGCCGTCCTGGCCGCGCAGCCCCACAGCGACCCCTGCTGGCCTCGGCAGGAACATCACCCGGGAAGCCGCAGCCTGAGCGGCTGGCGAAGTTACCTTCCTATTTTCCTTCCTCTGGGGCCCAACTTCCCCTCTCGCTTTAAAGGAGGTAGTGCCCTAACGGGGCCTGAGGCAAAAAGAAAAAAATGTGCACCCCATGTATACTTATGAAAATATCCTCCCGTGTTTTGACCCAAGTGGAAAAAGTTAATAAATGCTCCATTTTTAAAAAGACTTTATATAAAACCCCACATCTCCCAAGCCATTAGCTCACCTATGTCAACACTTATAAACCCAACTGGGGACACAAGAGCCACGTGGGGTCATTAAAACAAACAACGTCCTGTCTTTGTTTAAAACTTTGAATTTTTTGTTCATCATGGATATTTTTGTTTTAATAAAGGTCTTTTTTTTTTTTTTTTTTTTAACAGGTTTTCTTTCATTTTTTGGGCTTACAGGATCTTAGTTCCCCGACCAGGGATCGAACGCGTGTCCTGGGCAGTGCAAGCGCAGAGTCCTAACCACTGGACCACCAGGGAATTCCCAGTAAATATTTTTTAAAATATTGTATTTAAATATTATTTCCTTTGTTTACTGCCCCCCCCCCTTAAATTTTGTGCCCCAGGCAAGTGCCTCATTCATCTCGCCCTATTCCCAGAGCTTTCCTAGAATATCCTTTTGAGGTACCACAGCTGAAAAACACTCAACCTTGACCTCAAAAAGTACCCCCCACACACTTCCCAGGGCAGTAGGTTTCAGAGTGGCTCAGCTGATACCTTTGATAAAAGAATTGCCACACCAGGGTAAGAGTTTGGCAGTCCCTTTAGGGTTGGAGACACTGGGTCAGAAGGTTTTTGTGGCAGGAAACAGAGGTCCACTCAGGCTCCCAATGTGAGAGGGGGCTGGGGAATTCCCTGGTGGTCCAGTGGTTAGGATTCCACGCTTTCACTGCCAAGGGCCTGGGTTCGATCCTAGGTTGGGGAACTAAGATCCCACAAGCCGTGCAGCGCCGGCCAAAAAAAAAAAAAAGGAAAATCAAAGTGAAGGGTGCTGTATGGTGAAGGACAGACAGGCTGAAGGAAGGGAGTCAGGCCTCCGGGAGTCAGGAAAAACCACATGGCCCAGCCTCGCTAGAAGGAGGGACCCCAGCACAGCTGCCCAGGGGCCTGGGAACTGGGAGGTCACCTGGGAGAGGACAGCTCCAGGCCCCATAACCTCCTGGCCCTCAGTGTGGGCCTGAGTATCCCCACCGCAGCGTGCACAGTCCCTGGGGCTCCAGTCCTCTGGACCCAGCCTCTCAGCCTTCCATGGCTTCCCACTGAGGAACCAGCTCTCAGACTCCCCAGCAGAGAGATGCTGTTTGATCCCACTTTTCTGGGTGAGTGTTTGTGGACAAAGCTCTCATTTGAGGCCACTGTAGAAGCCACTGGCTGCCCTGGGTGAGGTGCCCACCTGTGGTCCAATCGGCTATGGCCATGTGGTAGGGAACGTGGCTACTGCTACAGTACTAGCACCAAGGGCCAATTGCAGTATTTCCCGGCAAAGGACAGAGAGACTCCATCCCCAGACGACTCCCTGTCAACTTCAGTTTCTCGGTCTTAGATTCTCTCTGTCGCACATGAAACCCCCAACCCAGAGCAACCAGCCGCCACCTCTGACCGTTGTCCTTTTCTTTTGTTGCCCTCTTGTTTCAGGCCTAACCCCCACTGTAGCCTCCCCGCCTTCTCCAGTCCATCCTCACACGGCCACCGGCTCAGTGTGCTGGGGACAAAAGGGGCCCTGTTCCTGCTCAAGAGTGTCCAGTGGCTCCGATGACCTCACAAAGACGGTCCGAGCTCCTCAGCCATGGGGTGGGGGGGGGGGGGGGGCCCACAACCTGGCACTGATACACTTCCCTCATCTGAACTGTTGGTCATTCTCCATCACAAACGTGACTTTCTCCTTTGCTCCCTTGGCCGCAGTCAGGAGCAGCGCTCTCTACCGCCAGCATCTCCCCCTATTGAAATGGCACCCCTTCCTCAAGGCTGCTCCATGCCCCTCCTTGCCAGCACCTGCCGGGATGAGCCCCCTCTGTGTGCTGAGACCACCTCCCACGTGAGCACTGGGATGCCCACACAGTATACAACCTCGCTCTCTTCCCCGGGAGAGGGTTGAGAGGTGACAGAACTTTTTTTCTTTTTTAATTTGGCTGTGCCGCGTCTTCACTGCGGCATGCGTGCGGGATCTAGTTCCCCGACTAGGGATCGAACCCGGACACCCTGCATTGGGAGCGCAGAGTCTTACCCACTGGACTGCCAGGGAAGTCCCCAGAACATCTTTAAAGCCATGGCTTGGTGGCTGAGTGGATGGTGGCTGAGGGAAAACGGGAGGGGGCGGAGGCTTAGACCAGGGGTCGCAGGGGAGGTGATGCGAGGAGGTACAGTCAGGGTTTATTTTTGTTTTGTTTTGTTTTAAATTTATTTATTTATTTATTTATTTTTGGCTGTGTTGGGTCTTCATTGCTGCACGCAGGCTTTCTCTAGTTGCGGCGAGCGGGGGCTACTCTTCGTTGCGGTGCGGTGGCTTCTCTTGTTGCGGAGCACGGGCTCTAGGCACGCAGGCTTCAGTAGTTGTGGCTTGCAGGCTCAGTAGTTGTGGCTCACCAGCTCTAGAGCTCAGGCTCAGTAGTTGTGGCGCACGGGCTTAGTTGCTCCGCGGCATGTGGGATCTTCCCGGACCAGGGCTCGAACCTGTGTCCCCTGCATTGGCAGGTAGATTCTTAACCACTGCACCACCAGGGAAACTCCAGGGTTTATTTTTGGAGTTGGTCCAACATGATTTATGGGTGGATTGGATGTGAGGGGTGAAGAGAGGACGGTGAGGATGATTCCTAGGTTTCTGGTCTGCTTACCTTGGCGAGTGGAGTGACCATTCTCTAGGGGGAAATGGCCAGGGAAGGACAAGATTTGGCCGGAGGAAAATCAACAGTTCTGTCTCCAGACTTCCCTGGCGGTCCAGTGGTTAAGACTCCATGCTTCCAATGCAGGGGCTGCGGGTTCGATCCCTGGTCGGGCAACCAAGATCCCACATGCTGCATGGCGCGGCCAAATTAAACAAAGAAACAAACAAACAAAAAAATAGCTCTGCCTCTTCCACATGTGGGGCGTCCAGTGGGCAGCTGGATGCTACAGCCTGAAGCACAACGGCGCTGCCAGAGCTGGGACTTAAACTTGGGACTGGGTGAGCTCACTGGGGAGAGAGTGTGGGAAGAGAAGAGGGACCAGGCCAGAGCCTCGGAGGCCAGGGGTAAAGGGAGGAGCCGGGAAGCAGCGGGTCGGGGGTGGGGGGTGGTGGTCAGGGGGTGGGACAAAACCTAGAAGCTGCCCGCAGAGTATTCCCAGGAGGCCTGGCCAGCTGGGTCAGTGCCGCTGCAGGGTCCAGAGCAGTGAGGACAGATGCAAGGCGGACACAGGGGAGCCTGATGGGGGGTGGGGTGGAGGAGTAGAAGGGGGAGACAGGGGACAGAGGTGGCAGGGGACCGGAGTCAGGAGAGAGAGGGGCAGGGCAGGGGCCAGGATGGCCGGAGGGAAGTGCTCCCGAGGGAGGGGATGGCTTTCAGAGGACCTGCCCAGGACGAGGGAGAGGCGGGCTGTGCTGCTGGCTGGAGAAAAGGTGAGGGAGACAAGACAAGGCGTCCTGAGCTGACCGCTTCTCCGTGAAGCATGAGTCAAGGTCGTTACCTACGAAGCCGGTGTGTGTGAGGTGCTGAGGGGGTCTGAGGCGAGAAGGCAGGATGGGAAGAGCCTCAGAGCAGGGAAAAGCGAATCTACTCCGGAAGCAGGTAGAACTAGGGGCTGGCATGTGATTACTGAGATGCGTGCTGTGGACTTGAAGGCAGAGCAGCGAGCGCCCTCCTGGGGTGACTTTTGCCAAAGAAACACCAAAGTCGAACTGTAGTTAGAATAGTCAAAACAGATTTTATTCACGACTATTGCAATCGAGCGAAAGAAAGCTCAGTTTAGAATCAGCTCAGCTCTGAACACCAGGTGGGGGAGTGGAAGTTCACAGCCAAGGAGCAGGGCAGTGGGCGGTGGATGGAAAATTACTAAGAGGCAACATCAGGGGTGGGGGTGGAGGGGAACATCTGGCTTCAGCGACCTAACAGGATTCCTGCTGAAGGCAGGCCAGGGGGGCTCAGGCATCACCTGGGGGGAGCGGGTTGTGGAGGATGAGGATGTGGGGAATTCTAGTTAAACCAACCGAGCAGGATGCTTGCTGAAATTGGACAATGCAGATGAACACTGAAGTCCAAAGGTCAGGCCTAGTGGGAAGATCAGGGGAGTCTGAGTAGAATTAGAGACTCTTTGTCACTTTCTCCCTCGGGCCACAGGGGAATAGAAAGTTCCCTGAGAGCCAGGGGAGAGTCCTGAGTTCGCACAGGGCAGACGGGCAGGCCTAGCCCTGGGTCCTCCAAGTGGACGGGTCACATGGAAGGGGCAACACCCTCACTGCCCAGAGCATGCTCAGAGCCCACCCAGTCACATAGGGGCCTGAGGAACCCATCCCTCCGTCCTGCCTCCTTCAGCCCTTTTCTGCAGCCGGGGCTGGGGCGTGTGGACGTGCGGAGAAGGCAGGGGGGAGGGGGAGGGGAGGGGCCTCCCGGGGGGCAGATGGGGAAGTGAGCCCTTGACCTTGTCTATTGCAGAACATGCAATACTGTTCACTGTTGAAAACAACAAATTGTTATGCAAAAACAAAAAAATTTAAGGGCGCTTCCAAAAATTTAGAGCTCACCCGTAATCCATCACCCTCACCCAATCTTCCAGTTGTCTTTTGTATGCATTAAAAATTTATAACGCTTGAAATTTTTACACATAGTTTTAAAAATAGCATTCACGGGGGTTCTGCATGATTGCAAAAGCAATATATGATCACTGCAGGGAATTTGGGGACAAAAGGAAAACACAAAGAAGGGAAAAAAAATCACCTGTGATCCCTCCAAGCAGAGGCAACCACTGTTACTGTTTTGGTGTAAATCCTTGCAGCCTCTTCCCTATGCTGGCATACATCACACCTGGCATATATGTACTGCGTTTTTTATTAAGTTGGGATCATATGGCACGTGTTTGTTTCAGCAAGATCTCTTTGCTTACGTGGAGCCTCCTGGAGCTTACCCAAGTAATGGTTTATGTCGGGGTCACACAGTGACAACAATGACAGCTGACTCCATGGTGGCACGTGTGCTAGACATGCTCCCAGGGATTCTGGCTGGTCCCCTGTTTGAAATGACCCAGGGAAGGAGCCCACCATCTCCTCCCAGGCAACCGCAAGGCCTTCTCCCCAGCCGGCAGCTTCCACTCCTGCCCCCGGCATCCTCTTCTCCACTCAGCACCCAGAGGATGCTTTTACACGTGAATAAGATTGTGTCAGCCCTCTCCCCACCCCATGAAAACCCTCCACAGTTTCCCACAGTCACACTCAAATAGAATGCAGAGTCCTGGCCTGGCCCACTGGGTCACACGATTTAGCCCAGGGCCCATCTCTCCAGCCTCAGTTTCCTCTCTGTGCTCCAGCCGCACTTGCCTCCCTGCTGTTCCTGAGAGGCAAGTGCACATTCCTGCCCCAGGGCCTTTGCATCTGCTGTTCCCTGTACCAGAATGCTTTTCCCCTGCATCACCCCATGGCTCTGTCCCTCCCTTCACTCAGGTCTCTGCTCAAACATCACCTCCACAGAGGAGCCTTCCCTGACCACCTCTCCAACACAACAGCCCTGTCTCATCCCTCTCTCTTTGCTCTGGTCTAGGTTTCCTATGGCTCTGACCATGACCTGATATTGCACTTTTGGATTGTCCACTTCCCTCATTAGCACAGCCTGCCATGAAGGCGTGGACCTCACCTGCCAGAGCTGGCCTAGGATGAGGTGAGTGAGGCACTCGCCTCAGGGGCAAAACTTACAGGGGCACCCCAAACCCCCAAGAATCAAGAGAAATCATATTTTAATGCAACTTTTTAATTTTCTTTTTGGCCTTGCCCCCTCGACTTGTGGGATCTTAGTTCCACTACCGGGGATTGAACCAGCACCCTCAGCAGTGAAAGCACGAAGTTCACTGGACTGCCAGGGAAGTCCCCCCTTTTTTTCTTTTAATTTTTGGCTACGTCAGGTCTTCATTGCTGCGCACAGGCTTCCTCTAGTTGTGGCGAGTGGGGGCTACTCTTTGTCGCAGTGTGCAGGCTTCTCATTGCGGTGGCTTCTCTTGTTGCAGAGCCCGGGCTCTAGGCGCGTGGGCTTCAGTAGTTGTGGCACACGGGCTCAGTAGTTGTGGCTTGTGGGCTCAGTAGTTGTGGCTTGTGGGCTTAGTTGCTCCGCGGCACATGGGATCTTCCCGGACCAGGGATCGAACCCATGTCCCCTGCATTGGCAGGCGGATTCTCAACCACTGCGCCACCAGGGAAGTCCCAATATTTTTTTTAACTAGAAATTAATGCCCACAAAATCCATGATGAAACAGTATCAACATTTTTAATGAAGAAAGGATCTGTTTTCCTTGCCCTTCTATCCTGTTTAGAATCGTCCAGCCACAGCTGATGCTGGGAAACAGTCCCTGAATGAATTAGGAACAGCAGGGGAGAAAACAGAGCTGGGTGAAAGCAAAAGACCAGAAGCAGGTGGGCAGAGGGAGGAGGGACAGAGAGGAGGGGTCTCCCCCGTGAGGGGCCAGGCTGGGAGTCCTGAGGAGCCCCCTGCCTGGGGAAGCAGTGGGGGGAAGAGGTCAGGTGGGTCCCTGAGAACAGGGCAGGGATCAGAGACAGTGAGTTTGTTACCCGAAAACTGGGTTCGCCTCTTGGTGGGTGTTGAGCCAAAAGATACAACCAAGCCAAACAGCAGGAGAAGGAAGGATTTATTACTTTCAGCAAGTAAGGAGAACACCGGGGATCTTTTCTAAAGCAGCAAAATTGGGGAAGTTTTAAGCTAAGGGTACATGTATAGTCATGAAGGGGGTTGGGTGGTACATGCATATTCATGAAGGGGCTTGAGCAGAGAAGAATTAAAGCATCGAATGGGGGCTAAGGTCAACAGAGTCCAAGCTTTAGTTGATTGAAGTCACCAGGGTCAGAAAAGGACACCAGCATCATTTTTTAGGTTCTGGTTGGTCTGGTGGTTGAGCCCTCCAGGGGGTTTAAATTCTGCAAAACAGCTCGAGAAAGTGCTGCAGGCTAATCTTTACCATTGAAACAGAGCCAGGAGTCTTTACAACTGATTTATTTTCTTTGCTGTTGTTACTTCTCTTGCCTGATAATGTTTTCCTGCATTCTTTTCTTCCCTTAAAATCATTACTTACTGAGACCTGTTGAAGCGCAAGCATCGTGGCCGGGCTTAGATCGCAAAATGGCTTAGGCCAAAAATGGCTTCTCTTCTGTCAAGAAAGCCATGCCTGGTTCTCTTTCCCCGGGGAACCCCCACCCTATCTGCTTATAAGTTGGGGTTCTTACAGGAGGGCATGGAGCTCTGGTGAGGAAGGTCAGAGCTAGAGTCGGTGGTGGTTGGGAAACTTGAATTACTCATCATGTTGGTTTCCTGTAGCAGCTGGAACAAATTACCACAAACTGGGTGGCTTAAAACAGCAGAAATGTCTTCTCTTGCAGTTCTGGAGGCCAGAAGTCCGAAAAAAAGGTGTGGGCAGGGCCGCACTCCCTCTGATGGCTCTGGAGGAGAATCTGGATGTTGGGTCCCCGCCCCCAAATCAGTATGTTGAAACCTAATCCCCAGGGTGGGGGGACTTGGAGGTGGGGCCTTTGGGAGGTGATTAGTCATGAGAGTGGAGCCCTCATGATGGGACTAGTGTCCTTATCAAAGGGACTCCAGGAGCTTGCTTGTGCCTTCTGCCCTGTCACCCACTGCAGTCTGTCTCCGCCCAGCAGCCCAGAAACGATTTCTTAATCATGTGGCCCCAGCTCAGACCTGTCAATGGCCTCTGGGTCCTAGATGGGTCCTGGGACCCCACAAAAGAAGGACCCCACGTGGGACTTCCCTGGCGGTTCAGTGGTTAGGACTCCGCATTTCCACGGCAGGGGGCGTGGGTCCGATGCCTGGTGGGGGAACTAAGAGCCCGAAAGCCACGGGGCGGGGCCAAAAAAGAAAAAGAAGGACCCCACAAAAGAAGCAGCTGATGGGGGAGGTTAAGGAAGTCGATTAGAGACCTGGGATCTGAGAGCGAGGGGAGCTGGAGGGAGAGCGCGAGTGTTTCTAGACTTCATGTGCGCAGCTTCTTATTCCCGAACTGAGATCTGGGCCGTGGTGGGGGGCCCGGGTGTTCACACTCAGGAGGAGCAGTGGGTCCCAGCTCGGCTTCACTTCTACAGGAGGAGAGGCCTGAGGCCACCCATTTCTGGGACATGGAAAGGCCTTTAGGAGCCTTGAGACAGGAAAGCTCCTGGGAACAGTCTGTTTCTCAGGGCCAGACGGTGGGCTGCACAATTTCAGACCATCATCAGGGGACGCAGGCTATTCCCGTCTCCCCTGACTTACTGTGCAACCGCGAGGTCTCACCCTCAGTTAACCCTCAGTTACCACGGTCTAAAGCGAGGGGCCAGATGACCACTGGGGCCCTGCTGGCTCTTGAGTTGTTCCTTCTTCTGCTGAACCCAGACTCTGCTCTGGGAGTTACTTCAAGAGGCCCCAGGGGGGCGCAGTGGTTAAGAATCCACCTGCCAATGCAGGGGACATGGGTTCGAGCCCTGGCCCGGGAAGATTCCACATGCCGCAGAGCAACTAAGCCTGTGCGCCACAACTACTGAGCCTGCGCTCTAGAGCTCGTGAGCCACAACTACTGAGCCCGTGAGCCACAACTACTGAGCCCGTGTGCCACAACTACTGAGCCCACGTGCCACAACTACTGAAGCCTGCACACCTAGAGCCTGTGCTCTGCAACGAGAGAAGCCACTGCAATGAGAAGCCCGCACACCACAACGAAGAGTAGCCCCCGCTCGCCGCAACTAGAGAAAGCCCGCATGCAGCAACGAAGACCCAACGCAGCCAAAAATAAATTTATTAAAAAAAAAAAAAAGAGAGACCTCAGGGAGCTGAATGTCAGGTGGTGACCAGCCACGACCACCAGCCCCCTGCCCCCCGTGCCCAGGTGCATAGGGGTCAGGGCTCCAGGCCACGGTAGAGGGTGAGGGAGGGGGTAGGGAGGACCAGGCCCAGGAGGAAGACACAGACCAGGGATTTCTTTTTTCTTTCTCTCTCTCTCTTTTTTTTAAAAAAAAATATATATACTTATTTATTTGGTTGCACCGGGTCTTAGTTGTGGCATGCGAACTTTTAGTTGCGGCATGCGTGTGGGATCTAGTTCCCTGACCAGGGATCAAACCCGGGCTCGCTGCATTGAGAGCGTGGAGTCTTAACCACTGCGCCACGAGGGAAGTCCCTTTTCTCTTTCTTTACTGTTTTTTTTTTTCCCCAATCACATACATTCTCATTGTAAAAGATCGCAGAAAATATGACATCTCTCTCCAGGGACTGCGTAAGGCAGTGCCCAAGAGCACAGGCTCCACTTACCAGCTGCAAGGCCTTGAGCAGGTGACCTGAATTTTCTGTGCCTCAGTTACTCATCTGTACAATGGGCTACTGGGAGGATTAAAAGAATGCGTCCATACAAAGAAAGCATCAGGGCAGTGCCTGGCACCAGGTGTGTTCGTAACAGGGTTAGCTGTTCCTGCTCCTCACCAGCTCCCACTCTCTCTCCTTTCCCCAGAGGCAACCCCACAAATACAGACATGCCTGTCTTCCTAATCCTTTTCTTACGCAGTTGTGTTTATGTGTGTATACACACACATGCACACACAAACACGTACCTTAGGTAAATGGAATCATACTTGAGGCATTATTCTGCAGCTTGCTTTTTCACTTCGAATGTGTTAATATGTGTTGGAGATTGTCTTAATCCATTCCGGCTGCTATAACAAAATGCCATAGACTGGGTGGCTTAAAAACAGCAGAAATGGATTGCTCACAGTTCTAGAGGCTAGAGGTCCAAGATCAGGTGCCAGCATGATCAGGTTCTGGAAAGAGCCCTCTTCTGGGTTGAGAAGTTGGCAAACTTCTCATTGTATCCTCATGTGACAGAAGGGGCAAGGGAACTCCCGGGGGCCTCTTAATACAAGAGCCCTAATCCCATGCAGGAGGGCTCTGCCCTCATGACCTAATCACTTTCAAAAAGCCTCACCTCCAAATATTGTCACCTTAGGAGTTAGGTTTCAACATACGAAGAGGGGGGCAGCGCAAACATTGTCTATAGCAGAGACCTTTCCACCTCAGTGGGTGGAGTTCTACCACATTCTTTATGACTGCTACTTGGTACTTTACTTCATTGTGTGGATGTGTTTTAGGAAAAACTCACTCACTGTTTCCTTCTAACTCACACTTGCCGCACTTTTGACACCAGATGTGTGGGTTTTCACACCAAGCAATTCTGACACTAACTGCCTGGGTTAGCACAGACCCCACGGGTCAAGGGCTCAGTCCCACAAGACTGCCTTCACATCAGACACCAGTTTCAAGCCACGGGTCCGTAGGTCACCTACAACTTCTGTCTGACTTGGCTACAAATCAGAGGTTCCTAGGACCCCTTCTTTGGGTTTGAAAATTTGCTGGAGGCTCATAGAAAACAGGAAAACAGTTTACTTACTGTTGCCGATGTATTACAAAAGATATTTTAAAAGATGCAAATGAAGAGCCAAATGAAGAGGTCTAGATGGGTCCCGAGCACAGGAACTTCTGTCCCTGTGGAGTTGGGGTGCACCACCCTCCCGGCACATGGATGCCTGCGCACAGTAAAGAAGACCCAACGCAGCCAAAAATAAATAAATAAATAAATTTATTTTAAAAAACCAAAAAACAAAGGCAGGTTTCCACCTTGCTCGCCCTTTCTAGCTCTTCCAGTTGTCCCTGTGATGGATGCCAGCTCACACTGTGAGCTGCCCTGTGGAAAGACTCCCCCCCCCCCCCATCCATGGCAAGGAAATGAGCAAGGTGTCTGACAGAGCTGGCTACATAATTTCCAGGGACCAGTGCCAATGAAGATGTGGGGCCGCTTGTTTAAAAAGCATTAAAGTTATAAAATATAGGGCTTCCCTGGTGGCGCAGTGGTTAAGAATCCACCTGCCAATGCAGGGGACAGAGGTTCGAGCCCTGGTCCGGGAAGATCCCACATGCCGCGGAGCAGCTAAGCCCGTGCGCCACAACTACTGAGCCTGCACTCTAGAGCCCATGAGCCACAACTACTGAGGCCCACGTGCTGCAACTACTGAAGCCCGCGTACCTAGAGTCCGTGCTCCACGACAAGAGAAGCCACCTCAATGAGAAGCCCGCGCACCGCAAAGAAGAGTAGCTCCTGCTCACCACAACTAGAGAAAGCCCATGCACAGCATCAAAGACCCAATGCAGCCAAAACTAAATAAATAAATATGTTTAAAAAGTTATAAAATGTAAAACTTTTTCCTGGTGTTTTTTATTTGCTATTTAATGTCATTTATGAATGCCATTTACTTTAAAACAAAAGTTTAGAGACTTCCTGGGCGGTCCAGTGGTTAAGACTGCACCTCCCCTGCAGGGGGTGCAGGATAGATCCCTGGTCGGGGAACTAAGATCCTGTATGCTGCGTGGCTTGGCCAAAAATTTTTTTTAAAAAGTTAAAATAAAAGTTTAAATTATTAGCATGAATTTTACAGTTCATCTTTATATTGTGCACTGCCAGTTTTTTTTTTTTAAGGCTGATTTATTAGATTATGGTGGATGATATCCTTTTTCTTTCTTTTTAAATATTTATTTATTTTATTTATTTGGTCGCACCGGCTCCATAGTTGTGGCATGCGTGTGGAATCTAGTTCCCTGACCAGGGATAGAACCCGGGCCCCCTGCATTAGCAGGCAGATTCTCAACCACTGCGCCCCCAGGGAAGCCCTAAAGTGTTTTTTATTTCACGTTATTTTGTTTTTGTTTTGTTTAGCCACGCGGCATGTGGAATCTTAGTTTCCCCATCAGGGATCGAACCTGTGTCCCCTGCATTGGAAAAGCAGAGTCTTAACCACTGGACTGCCAGGGAAGTCCCTATTTCACGTCTTGACTCTACCAAGACTCCGTATGGAAGCCAGCGGCTCCCTCAACACACCTTGTACTCATCAAGATATTGGTTTAGTAAATGCCTCAATGGGGTCCCAAGACTTTCTCTGGATTTCTACTGTTGGAGTTCCTTAGGAGCACATGGCTTTTCATCAGCCGGATGTACTTCGATTGCCAACAATCATTTTTCTTTTTGAGCCTCAAATTGTTACAATTTGGCCAGTGGGACTCCCTTCCAGCTGGTTCCCGTGTCCTTCTGACATGACCCCATTAATCTTTGAAAGCTACCTTGCTTTCTGCCCCAAACAAGATGTCCCAGGCTCCCCATGCACTTTCCCTGCCCCAGGCCTGGAGCAGCCATTTCTCCAGGGAGCCCTGGTTCCAACAGTGGTGCATTCCTTCTAGACGCTGAGATCTGGATGCTAGGGCTCATCGTAGTTTTAATTGGTGTTTCCCTAATTACTGGTAAGGTTGGGCCTCTTCTCCTACATTCATTGACCATTTTTACTGATTCTTCTATGAATTATCTGTTCCTAGGCTTTATGCACATTTCTCTTAGATTATTTTGCAATTTTAAGATTGACTTGTTGACCCGTTTTTTTCGTTTCTAGATATTGGTCCTTTATCAGTTCCATTCAGTGGAAATATTTTCTCCCATATGCTTGGCTTTTAACTTTGTCTAGGGCGCCTTTTATCGCACAGAAGTTTGCAGTTTTTATGTCACCAGATCTGTCCATCTTTTCATTTATGGCTACTGGGTGGAGCGTCTGGGCAGGGTGTCTTCCTAGGGAGGCCTCGTTGCCTCAAGTTTAGGTAAACTGCCTAATGGCACAAGTCAAACAGCTAGTTAGTGGTGAGTTGGGTATACCTGAGTATTTCCACCAAAGCCAGTGCCCTTTCATCAGCCCACAGGGCCCTCCCAGGGGGGAGGGGGAGGGAAGATGCAGTAGCGATCCCAGGTCTGCAGATCGAGCCCCGCTGGGATGTGGGATGTAACATGGGCTCTGGAGTAACATTCAAAGTCCATTCCCAAAGGTCAGTTGGAATGACCAAACCCTGGCTGAGACAAGGATGACCCAGAGGGTGACCCTGATAAGGCGTGAGAAGAGCATGTGCGTGGAGCAGGCTGCTGGGAGGGAGGTGGGGATTTCAAGGCTGCCATGGGGGAGGAGACAGCACCAGGAGGAGACAGCTGAAAAGTATCCCTGGGGCCCCAAGGTCTGACCACATCAGACCCTGGGACACTGGATGCCCCGGCGCTTCCTTTGGGTGGCAGGCAGCTCTCAGGGTGCCCGGGGTCTTGCAGCACCTGAGCGCCCCTATAGAGGGTCACATGATGGCCTGAAAGGCAGGCAGGATGGCGGGGAGAAAAGTTACAGAGGCTGTAGCATCTTACTAAGACTCACAAACCCTCTTAAGAGTGAGCCCGAGGGCTTCCCTGGTGGCGCAGTGGTTGAGAATCTGCTTGCCAACTCAGGGGACACGGGTTCGAGCCCTGGTCTGGGAAGATCCCACGTGCCACGGAGCAACTAGGCCCGTGAGCCACAACTACTGAGCCTGCGCGTCTGGAGCCTGTGCTCTGCAACAAGAGAGGCCGCGACAGTGAGAGGCCCGCGCACCGCGATGAAGAGTGGCCCCCGCTCGCCACAACAAGAGAAAGCCCTTGCACAGAAACGAAGACCCAACACAGCCAAAAATAAATAAATAAATAAAATTTAAAAAAAAAGAGTGAGCCCGAGGGCTCCTGCCTGTAACCTTTAGATGGGACTGCCAAGTTTTCTGCGGAGAAGGCAGGTAGAGGGAGCAAGAGGAAAAGTGGCTCCTCTGAGCTCTTGTGATCACAGGTGGCGTTCCTTGGTGCAGTACCCCTTACCGACACTAGGTGGCGACCCTGCACCATCAACGCCAGCTGCAGGTGAGCGGGAGATACCGGTTCCCTTCTCAGGAAAACCCCTCAGCTTCACCCCAACCAAGTCCATTCTTTCCTGACTTTGTCCCGTGGAGCCCGTGGGTGAGAGGAGGTAAACCTGGAGCATAAATGCAAAGGAAATCTGGGGTCTTGTGTCCACCAAATTCTAGAGAGTGGGGATGCCTTTCTCAACAGTCCTCACCCTTTGGCTCTCCTGGCCCCCTCCTCCTGGCTGGGTCTCTGAACCCTTAGTAGCTTCTTCACTGGCCTCCCCATCTTCGTCCAAACCAGTCTGATATTGTGTATGGTCCATGATGGCTGGAAAGCGTGTAGGCCTCGGGTCCAGCACCCGCCTCTGGGCTCCACCAGGTGTGTGGCCTTAGGCATAGCCCTAAACCTCTCTGAACCTTGACAAGAAAGCCAGCATCCCTTCATTCAATAGAACTTCATTGTGTTCTAAAAATTTTTAAATCTCAGCTAACAAAGAGACCCCTAATATTTTACTCCGCAGGACAAAAACAGACATCCTTGAAAGGTATGTCATCAGAGCCTTTTTGAGTTTGTGAACTTATGACTTCAGGGTCCTTTGCCCTTTTCTCTCGAGGGTCATGATATCTCATCTTCTTGATCTGAATGTCACGAGGGGTCCTCGAGATTGCTCAGATATGAAAGGAAGCCGGTCATTCGGCTGAGTTGGGGAACTGGCCGGTGGCTGCGCTTCTCTGCTGCCTTCCTGCAAAGCAGTGCGTACAAAGGACAAAGCTTCTCATTTTAAAACTGAGTGTGTGGCCTTTAGTCACAAAGCCTGTTTCCTCATTGTAAAACTCTCCCTACCTACCTTGCAGGATTGCTGTCAAGATTGAAAAATGTAATCATGTCTGACAAAGCACTTTTCACAGAGGGCTACGTGAGTGTAAAATATTAGGATGCAATTTCCCAGTTTAAAAAAACCCTCCATTGGGACTTCCCTGGTGGTCCAGTGGTTAGGACTGCACACTTCCAGTACAGGGGGTGTGGGTTTGATCCCTGGTTGGAGAACAAAGATCCCACATGCCACGCAGCCAAAAAAAAAAACCCAAAAAACAAACAAACAAAAAACCTTCCATTACTTACAAGATAAAATAAAAACACCTTCTCCTGATCCATCAGAGCCTCCAGCACACGGCCACCTGCCTTCCCAGACTTGTCGCCGCCCATCATCCTCCCAACACATCCCGTGAAGCAGCCAAACCGAAGGACCAGAAGTTTCCCTGCCATAACCAGGGATTCCTCGCTCCTGTGCCTTCCTTCTTGTTCTTTCCACCTGAAACTACCTTTCCTCTTTCCTATCTGTCAAGATCCTCCCTACATCTTCAGGCCTATTAAAAGAAAATTTTAGACTGTGTTTTTCAGTCAGTTAAAAAAGTAATATGTGCACACGGTATGAAATAAAAAGCAAGTCTCTGTTTCTGTCTTCATCCCCCTCCTCCAAATGTGAGGTCACTCCACTTACATACTTCCAGAAAGTTTTTGTGGATCTACCAGCATATACATGTATATTCTCTTTAAATGTAGGTAAATGGAATTATACAGAACACGCACCTTGCTCTTTCCCACTTAACGTATCTTGGATGTATTCCAAATCAGCACAGAGAGAGTGGGCTCCCTGCTTTTAACAGCTGGGTGACATTAGTACAAATTATCCCCCTGCTCTATTTAACACCCTTCCCTCGGGCTGGACAGGTGCTTGCTGTTGCAGCCAAGGCTGTGATAAGCATCCCTGCACCCACGTGGCAGAGCAGTGTGCCATGTGCCTATGGGAAAAATCCATGACATCACTCCCCATAGGAATCCCTCCCCTCCTGGGGCTCCTACAGAGCTTTCCTTGGAGTTCCAGGGGTGAGCACAGAGCTCAGGTGTGTGGAATATTTGCCAGAGTCTACAGTCAGATGGTGCCTAGGTTTAAATCCCAGCTGCTCTACCTACATCTCTCTTTGTCTCAGTTTTCTCATCCCTACAATGGAGATGATAATCATGGTATCACTTCTGGAGTTGTCTCAAGGATAACCTGCGATAACCTATCACAGCACCAGGATCACGGATAGGACTCGGGATGGCTAGCTGCCTTAATCTTCCCGTCATAGTGCCTCCTGTAGTCTGTCTACCCTACAGAGTGCCAGCTCTTTGCATATGGGCCCTGGCCTTGTCCCCTCTGCACCCCACAGCTTCCCGGGATGCGGATGCGGTGGGTGCACAATAAATGGTCCTTGCACGTGCTATGGAGGAGCAATCCTCCAGCTTTGGCCCGCCCCTCACTCGGCAAGGCCTTGGGGATGGGGAGGAGGAGAGATGCCTTTCTCTGGATGGATGATCCACAGCACTCCGGAGGCCCTCCCCCTCTTTCCGTTTCCTTACCTCCCACCCCCATCCACGTCAGTGATAAACACCGGCGGGGGGGGGGGGGGGGCGGTCTGGAGCTCCGTAAAGGGCCAGGGTCTTGACCCACCCTGAGACCAACACCACTGCCTGATTCTGGTCCCAACAGGTCCAGACCCTGTCCCCCTCCTGCCAGTCCTGAGTCTCACTTCAAACTCTGCTTCTCCGGGCCAGCCAGGCCTCCCCAAGGCAAGGGCGGGGGTGGGGGGTGGGGGGAGATAAGAGCCTGCCCAGGGCTAAGAAAGGGGCATCTGGACCTTGGAGCTCATCCCAGGTCTCACCCCCCTGGCCCCCGCAACGGTTTTGTTCATCTAATCTGAAGCAGGAGGCTAGGCCAGGTCTTCAGCATCTGGAGGAGGGAGAAGGGGCCACCTGGGCAACCAGACCCCAAGCGAGTGGTGGGAAGGACAGAAGGACGGAGTGATTGGGCACCAGCAGGGGTCAGCCGGGGCCCCACCCACCCAGCAGGTCCCAGTTAGGTGGGTCCTGTGGATAATGCCTCTGGGAGCAGGAAGGTGCAGGAATTTTGGCCCCAGCTGCTGGGCAGATGCTTTAGGGACACCACGGGGGTGGGCGCCTGGGGCCGAGGGGACTATGCCTCTTCCCACCCCAGGGGAGCAGCAGGGCTAGGGGAGAGGCTGCAGCAGAGGAGGGAGATCAGGAATCAAAGCCGAGCTTCTCTGGGCTGAGAGCAAGTAGAGAGACTGGCTCAAAGTTGAGGAGACATTAGGGTCCTCCTGTGACAACAGTAACAACAGCAGCAGTTACAATAGCAGCTGCTAACAGTTATGAGTCCGTGCCACGTGCCCTTCAAGGGGCTTCTTACAAGAGACAGGGCCTATTTTCACCCCCCATTTTATTTATTTATTTGGTTTTGGCCGCTCTGTGAGGCATGCAGTATCTTAGTTCCCCGATCAGGGATCGAACCCAGGCCCCCAGCAGTGGGAGCGCGGAGTCCTAACCACTGGACCGCCAGGGAATTCCCTTCACCCCCATTTTAAAGAGGAGGAAGGCTGAGGCCCAGGGAGGTTGACAGATTTGTCCAAGGCCACATAGGTATTGATAGTAAGCGGCAGAGTCAGGATCTGAACTCGGCTCCTCTGGCTGTAGAGACCCCACCGCCCGTGATTTCACAGGTGAGAAGGCCAGACCTGGGTCACTACATTGTTGAGAACTGCCTCAGACGGGTTAGGGCCTAAGCCAGGCGACCCCGTCCTGGAGGCTGACCCCGCAGCCGAATCTCCAGATCTTGAGCGCTTTCCTCTGCGTCCGCTGCAGGCACCCGTGTGAACCAAGCTTCTGCACCATCACGAAGGTCTGTGTCGTGGGGACAGAGGCATCGCGGGTTTTTACCGGGTCTGCCCTAAAGGAGACTCCTGTAACTCCTCCAGAGACCCCGCCGCCCACACAGGCACTCAGTGAGAGTTTCTCCTAGTAGCAAAGCCTAGGCACCCTTCTGTCATCTGCGCCAGCTCTGGACTTAGTGCCGAGGGCGGGTGGGGGCGGGGAAAGTTGAGCAAGACCTGGTCTCAGCTTGGGAAGGAGCCTCCGCCTCGGGAGGATGCGGAGGAGGGCGTGTTCGCTGTACAGGAGACGCGAGGGCAGCGGCGGAGATCAGAGAAGGCGTCCCGGAGGCGGGAGCTGCAGCAGGACTTGTAGGTGAGACTCTCCAAATGTGTTTCAGGGAAAGGGTGAGGGCTAAAAGTTTCGAGGGAACAGGCCCGTCCTAAGGATGAAGGCTCTGGAGGGAGGGGTATGGAAGGTGGCTGTTATTGGAGTGGTTTTTCTTGGGGGTTGACCTGATGATGGCACTTCAGACCTAGATTATACGCTTTGTCGGGGGAGGAGAGGACGGCGCCCGGAAGAGACCAGCTCCGGCGGAAAATAGGGCTCTACCCAGGCGGGGACACCACTAGGCCTACCGCGGAAGGGCAGCGCGAGCCGGGAACAGCAGAGCAGGACACTTGCGTCTGGGACCGAGCGGGGCCGCGCGGGCCCCGCCCCCCAGCGCCAAGCCCCGCCCCCCGCCCGCGCGCAGGTAGGGAAGAGGCGGAGCGCTGGGGCCCCGCCCCCAGGAGCCACCGCCCAGGCGCGGGCCGGCGCAGCTACGAGCTGAGTCCCGGGAACTTGGGGCCGCAGGGAGGTGAGCGCGGGGCGACGGGCGGGGCCGGGTTCGCTGCAGCCGGGCTCGGGCCCCGGAAGGGCCGTGGGGTCGCGCCCGAGCATGCCCGGGGGCGGCGGTGCGCGGCCGGTGAAGGGGCTGGCGCTGCGGGGCACTCGGGCCACACGTGGGCCGAGCCCGAGGCCAGAGGCCGGGGCTCGACTCGGACGGGGCCGCTGGACTGGGTCTGCGGGCCCCTGGGACTCAGCTCGGACAAGACGCCTAAGGGGTGCCTGGGCCACGGGTCACCAGAGGTGGGGGTATGCTGATTGGGCAGAAGTTTAAAGTCCCGGGAGGAAGAGAGGGGACAGCCCCAGGGCAGGACCGCGCGGTCCCGCCTTCCTCCCAGAAGCGCCTGGAATTCATACCTTCCCCTCCCCTCCCCTTTCTCCTGGGTGAGCAGCCGCGGTCGGGGCGGAGTTTGTCCATTCAGTCTAGCAGAGGTGGAAACAGGTGTGGGAGGGTGGGCTCACAGCCAGGCTGGACCAGAGCTCAGAAGTTGGACCCAGGACTCCTGACTTCTGGACAGAGGGGCTTGGGAAGGTTGCCCCTCCTCCGTTCCCCCAGGGCACTGTGTTGGGTTAGAGAGGAGTAGTCCCTAGAGTATAAACCCACCACCCCAGGGCAGAGGAGAGCCCAGGTCTCAGCCTGACTGGGTGAAAGGCCAAGGGGGAAGGCCTAGAATTGGAGCCCCTGAGAGGGAGTGTCTAAGGAGGGGAGGGCTTGCGGGTTTGACCCCACACGTGGACTGGCTTCTCTTTCCCAATGGCTATAGATTTAGGACCCTGTGTGGGTGGCATAATGAGCCCAGAGTCTGTGTTATGTTACCGTCACTCGCTGTAGGTAAAGCAGAGCAAAGAGTGGAAAGTGAAGCTTCTTTTAAAGCAGTGCTCCTCAACAGGGGGTGATTTTTGCCTGCCAGGGGACATTCGGCAGTGTCTGGAGACATTTTGGTTGTCACAACTCCGGGGAGGGGGTCTAGGGTGTAGAGGCCAGGAATGCTGCTAAACATTCTGCAGTGCACGGGGCAGCTCCCACCACAAAGAATTACTCAGCCCAAAGTGTCAGTAGTGCTGTGCTGAGGTTGAGCAGCCCTGGCGCAGTGCCCGGTCCACCAAGTTACTTCTCGTTGACTGCCCCTCCCTGCCTCAGTTTCCCCAGGGGTTAGAGGAGGAACTTGGAATAGGCCTAAATGAGATAAGCGGTAAGGAGGTGTGAGGGCAGTTATGCCCTAGCAGCAGGCCTCCCTTGGTGCCACAAGCCTGCCTCTTCCCTGCTTAAACCATGAGCCCTGCAGGAAGCAGTTCTGGGTGCTCTGGGGGAGGCGCTGGGAACAGGGGCCCTCTCACAGCTCTGTCCTGGAGTGTTTCACCCCTAGGGCACCTCCCACGCAGGGTGAGCCAGGGCAGCCCTGGAGGTCAAATACGCCTATGGGGGGGGCGGGCCGCGAGCTCTGTTCTCATAGATTTTCCCAACGCTGGACTGCTAGGTGGGCCTGGACGCCTGACGCCGTGTGACCAGCTGTAATTTTCCTTTCTGAACCCACACCTAATTCCTCCGTCACTTACACCAGGAAAATAACATCCGAGGAATAACAGGATGCCTAATTCCTTGCGGCTCCCTAATCTGCTTCCCTCCTGCAGTAGAAAGTTCCACCGTGGCTGTGGGAACCCTGGGTGAGACAAGAGGCCCAGGGTGGGCCCAGCTGCTGGTGGAGTGATGCGCCCCCTGCTCATGGTGTTAGCTGAGCACCAGTGAGAGATGGAGGACAGCAGAGCCACAGGCCTGGGGTTCCCCCGGTAGGCATGACTTTGAATTATTTGGGTTGGACTCAAGGAGTATGCTCCCGCTTTGCAGGGAATTGGGGCGGGGGGCTGTCACAGAGGGGCAGGATGGGATGAAGCAGCCGTTCATGCCCAGGAGCCCAGGCCACCTCACTGCCCTCCCTTCCCACTTCCTGACAATATCCATCCCTCCCTCCCCCCACCATCCTGTTCACTTCTGGACCCTGGCCTCCTGACCTGGGAACCCTGGTGGGGTCAGAGGGTAGGTGGCAGTTTCTGGTTTGACTTTTGCTTTTTGATGCTTCTTGTGGTCTTTTAAGTTTAAACGGCTGGAGTGAGACTTTCATCTTTTCAGCTAAAAAAAAAAAAAAACCAAAAACCCATAATAGTGACCCCCATCTGTTGTGTGCCTCTCAAGGCACAAAGCAGCATTCAGACTTGGACAAAGCTGTTCAGGAAGTAATTGTCAGGGCCTGACATTGAACCTGGGCTGTCTGTTCCCAGGCCCAGCCCTAAAACCTTCTGCCATCTGCCGGCAAAAGAGTACCAGGTGACTTCTACCTGATTTGCTCATTTCTGAGCTGCAGCCATACCTGGTGTAACACACACGCACATATGCACACAGGCACACGCTCATTGCCTAGGAGGGGACTCCTGGCCCTCGAAGAGGAGGCATAAATCACACCAGAAATGCACTGTGCGAGCCGCTGGGGTCCGAGCCCAGCCCTGAGTCCGTGGTGGTGTTTTCACTGTGGCCAGAGCTCTTCACAGGGTTCCTGTTGACTTGCTGTGTAAACTTGTCCCCAGGCAAGACCCCAGATGAGAGCAGGAAGTCAGGGGTATATGTCCGTGCGTGTGACTTGGATGAGCCACCTGGCACTTCCCTTTGGGTCGGGATGAGCGGTTGCAGGATCGGGGTGGCCCCGGCCCCCTGCCTGCCACCTGGTGCAGCATCAGGGGAGATGTAGTCTCCAGGTTGCAGTTCCCCTTGGGTCTCTGTGCCACCCACTTTGGAGCAGGCCTCAGTGTTGCCCTGGCCACCGTGGGGATTTCCAGAGTGAGCTCACGCCTCTGCTCCCAGTTTCCCATCTGGCTGGGCCAGGCGGGGGGAGGAGTGGCGGGGACGTCAGTGCAGGCTGACCTAGCGTGCGGTGACCCCGGCGGGGAGGCTGCCAGGCAAAGGCAGCTCTCAGGACTGGCATAAAGGAAACAGTTTCTTCTCAACTTCAGGGAAGTACAGACAGCCACTGTGTCCACATTCCCTCATGCAGTAAGTTTATCCAGGGACCCAGATGCAAGACTTGAGGTTTCAAAGCTACAGGAAGGCACATTCCAAGCCCCTCTAGGAAAGTGGTTGGAGCTAAGCGGGCAGGGCAGACGAGGTGGGCCCATCAGGGACGCTGGTCTGGAGGGTGAGGGGTAGCAGTGGGAGGGGGTGATTCCCAGCTTGGGGAGCCAAGAAGCCAGGCCCAAAGGCTGGCAGGCACCTGGGCTATGAGAGAGTGGTCAGTAGGATGGGGGTCACTTAAGTAGCCCGTGCCTCAGTTTCCCCAGTGGGCTCACAGTAGTCTGCTTGGGAGGGTTGCTGTGAGGATTCCAGTGGTGATTCATGTAAAGCCCAGGCAGGTGCCCGGCTGCACTAGGAGTGCAGTGAGGGAGCCGTCACAATAACAGGAACGTGTCTGTGTGCCTTTGGCACAGACTCATGGTGGTGCCAGAGGTCTTACCTCGTCTCATGGGCTGTTGGGGGGATGAGGTGAGAACGTGCTGCAGAATGGCAGCACTGCTGTTATCCTGCAGAAGTGGCTGTGTCTGGGGGGCGGGGGAACCTCAGCACCACGGAGGCCATGGGAACAGAGGGTGGGTTTCCATCTGGGAGTGGAGGATCTGGCTGTGAACTGCTGGCCCCCGCCCTCCAGCATGTGCGTCATGATGGTGGGGGGGGGGAGGTGGTCGTGGAGGCCGTGACCTTCAGCCCTTGCTCCCTCTGGCCGGGCTCCTTGGAGCTGGGAGCCGGGTAAGCTTGGTTTTCTCTGCCTCCCACGTGTGGCCCCGGAGCTTGTGGCGAGAGGGTCCTCAGGTGGTCCTGCCGGGCTGCCAGCAAGAAGCACCTTTTCCCTCTCCTGGTGGCTCTCCTCAGGTCATGCCTCTAGTGTGGGCCCCAAAGGCCTGGAAGAGAAGGTGAGAGAGCTGCCGTGGGACCGGGCAGAGGCAGGACTTGAAACTGCAGTCTGGCCTGAGCCCTGGCTGTTTAGCTCATGGCTTTATCAGCCAATGACAATCGTGAGATAAGGACAAGGGTGAGGGAATGTTTGTGAAAGCCCTTAGATAAGCTGGGAAGTGCCATCAAGCCTGAGGTGATGTCATTTCTGCTTGGGGGCCTGGGAGGGGCACATGAGTCAAAGGCCTGTGCACCTAAAACTCGCCCCCAGCACCTGAGTCACCACCCCCCTGCCCGTTCTTTTGCCACTTTGCTTGACCAGTTCCAAGGTGGCAGGAGGCCACAGCCCCACCACGTAACTATGTAACCTTGGACAGGTGACTTCATCTCTTTGAGCCTCAGTCTCCCCACCTGTCAAGCAGAGATCTGTCACCTCTGGAGCTCTTGGCTCAGATGTAGAAACCGAGTGAGCGATGGTGGCAGAGGTCAGCTGGGAATGATAGAAGCTACCAGTTACCAGCCACCAATTGTGTCCCAGGCACTGTGCACTCATGATCTCGTGTCATCCCTGGGGATGGGGGCTGCATCATCCCATTTTGCAGCAGAGGAAACTGAGGCTCAGAAGTGATAACTTGCCCAGTCTCCCAGCGGGTTAGGTGGCCAAGCCAGGGTTTAAGCGCTGTCTCCAGCTCCCCAGCCCTCATTTCTCAACAAGAGAACCCATACAGCTCCAAAGCAAGATGGGGGGATGGGGTTGGGGACGTGTGTGGAGAGCTCCCCTGGTCTGAGTGACCTGGACGGCCCATGTCCGTGTGCCCCCGAAGCCCTCGCAGCAGCCTTCGGGGCTGGGGCCAGCCTCTTCCAGGGAAGGAGCAAGCCCCAGGGCAGGATTCTGGGAAGTCTGGTTTATTAGCTCCTTAATGACTGTTTACAAGCTGAAAAGTGTTTGCCTGGCATGTTCCCTCCCTGCTAACAGCCGACCTGGGCCTCTAGAAGTGAGGGGCACCCAGCGCCCTGTCCTGAGTGTGTTGAGGTGAGGGACTCAGGGCAGCCCAGGGCCTGACCTGCGGCTGAGTGACGTTGGGTGAGGTGCTTGCCTCTCTGTGAGATGTGGTCAGACCTTGTCCCTCAGCTGCCTGTGCTCCCAGGGTGACCCCTAGCTAATGGTGACAAAGCCACCTAGATTGCAGACCCCTGGGAGGCTCAATAGCATCTTATGCATAAACATACTGAGGCTCAGAGATGCCAAGTGGCTTGCCCAAGATCACACAGCGGTTGGGGCTGGGACTCTGACCCTGTCTCCCCCAGTTGGACAGTGTTTTCATTGTCTGGAGCCAGGCCACGAGGAGTGGGTGGGAGTTGGGTGGACTCCGCCCTTGCAAGCACGAGACAGGCCTGCTCTGTGTGCCGAGGTTAGTCGTGTCTGGAAACAGCCTGGTCACACCTCGGGGTGTGGGAGCCCCCAGCAGGCGTGAAGTGGGCCTCTCCTGCTCCCCCACCCGTGCTGCACCCCATCCTCCCCCGACCACTGAGCATGTGCTAGGCCTCTGCCTGTTCCAAGGTCCAGTGGAAACCCAACTCCCAGTACCCCAAGTCCCAAGAGAGGCAAATCCTCACGAGTGTTTGGAGCAAAGCCTGGTTCACATCAAACCTGGGACAGCGTGGTGCCCAGAGGTGCCTGAGCCCTCTCCAGGATCCCTCCTGTGCCCTGGTGTCTGGCCTGGAAGGACCAGAGCCTTCTGGACCCCTAGCGGCCACTTTTGACTCCTCTCCTTCACAGCAATGCTCAGGGAACAGCAGGATTGGGACAGAATAGGCCACCTTCCCAAAGGAGGCCAGGCTGCTGGGCAGAGCACCCTAGGACCCGGCCACTCTGCTCCCTTCCCGCTGTTGTCCTTAAGCTGCCATCGGCCCCCAGGCTCTGGAAGCCGCTACTGCCTGGGGTCTGGAAGGTCTCTGCTCAACTGCTCTCCCCTGATCTGCTTCCATCAGCAGCTTCTGGAGTCCAGAGATTCCCAGAGGGGCCTCTGGGAGGGCACCACGGTGGGCAGGGCCCAGCACTGTGGTCAGCTGGGGAGATCTGGTGGCACTTCCACTTCCAGTAATGCCTGTCCCTGTCTGTTGCCAGCAGCTGCCACACCTTAGGACGTGGGGACATGGGGCTCGGGCACTCCCAGCTGGCTTTCTGGAATTGGGGTCCCCACAGGAGATGGGGTATTCACATCTCTGCCAGCCCCGCTGGCGTGTGGTCCTGAGAAAGCCTCTGGGCGGGACAGAGTGGGGTTGGGAAGATGGCAGCCCGTCCTCCTCGCACCCACACGCTCTTGGCGGGCACTGGGTTCCAGGCTGCCACCAAGAGCATGTGCCCAGTGCCTGCTTCCTGTGTCTGTGGTCGGCCATGACGCCCAAGCCACTCTAACTGGGTCACGGGGAGCCCAGAGCCTGGGGTCTGATGGGGAAGGTCACCAGGTCCCTGAACCTGTCCCCAGGTTCTTTATCTTCTAGAGTTTGAGCAAAGCTCTTAAAGGTGGAGGAGGAATTGGGGCCTCCCCAGGCCAGGGCCCTCTGTGAGTGGGGCCTCTCCCTGTGGCTGGGGCACAAACCCACAGGTGGTTTCATTTTTCCTCTCCACTGGGGGCAGCTGGGCTGAAGGGTGAGCGTGCACTGGGGCAGCCTGTGAAGTGTGTCTGCCGACTGGCACCTCTAGGGAAGTGGCTGCTTGCCAGGAGGGAGGAGGCCCAGGGACGGCTCCTGCTGGCTTCTGGAGATAGATCGGCGTCCTTTCCTACCCCCCCTCCCCCACCCCCCCCACCCCCCCCCCCCACCCCCCGCCTTCTCTAGCTCTGATGATTGGGTTTGCAGCTTCCAACTGGGACACTTTGCTTCCCTCCCTCTTGGTCTGTCCATTTTTTGTCTTCCTAGTCCTGCCTGACCCCCAGCTGGCCTCCTTTGCTCCCTCCTGCCCGGCGCTCCTGTCCCCACCAGCTCTCGCCAGGGCAGGGAGGGTCCGGGGTGAGTCACCGGCCGTGCAGGCCAGCGGGTAGGGAGCCCGGGCGAGGTTGCAGTCTTTACATAAGCTGCTCCTGCCAGGCCTCGTGGCAGCCGGAGTGGCTCCGAGATCAGCAGAACCAGGGGTTTCGCTGGGGATTGCTCCCTGCTGCTTCCTCCTTGCTGCTTTCTAAAAATGACCCAGTTCCCAGAAGGGCTGTGGGGAGGGAAGCATCAGGTTTCGGTTTCTGTGACAGGGAAGCCGGGGAGAGAGGCCACTTCCTTGCCCCCCGCCCTCACCCCGACATCCTGTGATTCAGCGGGGGACAGGCAAGTCCCAGCGGCCCTGGCCGCCTCCCTTCCCTGCAGACCGCCCGCGCACCGCCAGCTGGGAGGAACCTCTGGGCCAGGTGGTGGTTTCTTCCCTTCCTCTGTTCAGGGGACCTGAGGCCCTCCCCGTAGGGGTCCCGTGAACTTCCTGACCATGTCTCGTGGTTCAGAAAGCCTGTTTCCCCTCTGGAGGGGCTGCTCGCCCCTCCTCCAAGGGCCCCTCCCTTCTCTCTGTCCCCATTTCTGACCACACGCAGGCTGAGTCCTCGTGTCAGTCGCCTGCTTCCAGCTCGTGAGGTCCTCACAGCCGGGGGTATGGAGAATCCATCCACCGTTAGCAAGACCAGGGGAGCCTTCAGAAACCTGCTAGTGTGTCGGTGGCGGGCAGGTGGAGAGGGAAGGCGGGCGCCGGAGCCAGACTCCTCAGGACAGCAGAAGCACACGTGGGGGCAGGTGGGGAGGGGACGGTGGGCCCATGCAGCCTGGGGAGGGGGCACCCTGCCTGCGTGTGCCCCGGTAGTGCTCTGGCGGGGGACCCGCCGGGGAGGCCCGGCTCACCCTGGCTGTGGCTGCCGGGACCGGGCTCAGCGGGCCGTGCCCAGCTCCACCCTTTGTGGGGAAACCGGCTTCCCCGGTGGCACCAGCTTGTAGTTTCTGAGTCTGTGTTTCTGCCGTATGTGCCTGATCCTGGCTGCTGCTAAAGGGGTTATGCTACTGGGTGTGGGCACAGTGGTGGCTCAGACCCTGGGTTGGTCAACCCATGGGTGCCTCCGGGTGGTGTGAACTCTGTACTGCGCTGCTTCTTTGCATATGCACCCCTGCTACCCCATGCTGGACCCCCTCCCTCTACCCAGGGCCCTTTGGGGGTCTCCTAGGTATCCTGGGGCTGAAGGCTCTTTTCTGGGGAAGATCCCACCGAAGCCAAAATTTTTGCGGGCAAGTGGCAGCGGCCCCGCCGGGTGGGCCAGGCCCTCAAACCTTCCCCCCCGCCCCCACCCACGGTCTGGGCGCTGCCGCAAGCCTGGGGGTCTCAGAGAGCAACGGATGTGACTGGGCCAGGAGGAAGCCTGGTCCCAGGATGTCACAATTTCCTCTGCAGTGAGCAAGCACTTTCGGGGCGCGGGAGATAAGGGTTGGGCGGGGCGGGTGCTCCCAGTGTTCCAACACTTTTTCTGTCTGGTCTCTGCTGTCTGGGCTGCTCCACGCCCTGGACTTGGGTTACGCAGGTGCCCAGAGTGGGTCCCATGACCCCTGCATCTGCCCCGAGCACCTGCCACCCCCTCCCCCTCCCCCCCTGAGCCCCGAGGCAGGGGCTGGGCTTCTGGTGCACCTGCCTACCATCTCTGCACAAGTTGGAGGCACACGGTCTCAGGAGCAGGCCCTCCCGTCTGCGGTGGGGAGCGACTGGGGCAAAGTGGTGTGTGTTTTTGTTTTTTGTCCGCGCCCTGCAGCATGCGGGATCTTAGTTCCCCAACCAGCGATCGAACCCGTGCCCCCTGCAATGGAAGTGCAGAGGCTCAACCACTGGACCACCAGGGAAGTCCCCAAAGTGGTGTTTTTATGCCAAACGTGTGGGCCTCACGTGTGTCAAAGCTGGGCCATCACCTTGTCCAATCCCTTCGCTTAACAGAGAAGGAAACCGAGGCTGTGCCGGTAAAGCTGCTTACAGGCCAGGGTTCTCAGCACCACCCTATGAAGATGGTTAAATGGCTCCCCGGGAAGATGTGCCCCAGCCCTGTCTCTGCTCTCCAGGGCCGCGCCACTTCTCTTTGGGACCCCTAGGATTTCCCTGGGGTTGGTCTGGTCTCCCCAGTCCTTCGGCCTTGGATTGAGTCTGCCCTTCTTCCTGTCAGAAGATTGGGACAGATGCCAGCAGCACAGCAAGTCCTGGGCTAGGGGTCCCAGCCAGGGGTGGTATGGCCTTGGGATGGGGGGGCTAGTTGGGGAATCTGGGCTGTGCTGGAGAAGGGGGGGAACAGGAGGTCCTCTGGGGCCTCATCCTGGGGACAGCATCCTCCATCCTTGGCCGGGCAGTGGTCACAGAGCAGGGGTGGGGCAAGCAGCACTCGGTAGAGCCTTCCAGAATGAGCCACTTCCTGGGCTGGCTGCAGGATTGTGGAAGACAGTTTCTGTTCAGGGTCAGTGTGGACTGACCATCTGCAGGCATGCATGCACCCACCCTCTCCCCCGCCTTCCATCCAGTTAGCCATTAGCGGGGCTAACTGGGTTGTGGACCCTGTGCTGCCCAGGGGCGGGTGGGAGATACCTACATGTAGGCAAATCTCTGCAGGATGCTGTGAGAAAGTGGTTGATTTTGGCTGGTGGTAACGCGACAGGCTTCCTGGAAGAGATGACACTTTACCCTCCTTAAAGCAGCTGGTAGGTGTTGGCCAGGCAGATGGGGTGGAGCCTGGTGGGCCAGGTGCAGGGCCTCAGATGAGAGGAAGCAGGAGCTTGGGGAGCTGCGGGGGACGTGGTGTGTCCAGTGGGGTGTGGGGCAGGTTTTGAAGGGCACTGGTGTTGACTGTGGGGAGATGTAATCAGCTGTGAGTTCCAGAAGGATCCTACCTGCTGGGTGACCTTACCCAAGCTCAAAACCTGGCAGCCCCATGCTTACCACCAGCCTTGCTCCACTGCATCCCTCCCTCCTTGGTGCCAGTTTCCCAGGGCAGTGCCCGCCTGGTGCCCTCTCACTATACCCTGGTCCCAGAGGAGGCCAAGCTGGAGAACTTTCTGAGCAGGGGTCCCAGGTGAGGCTGTTGTCTTGGAGCTGTCCCCAGAGTGGTGCAGAGTGGCGTCCGAGGCGCCAGCCAGGCCAGCACCACGTCCCGTCTGTCTGTGATCTCTGAGTGGCCTCATCATCCACGGCCTGTCTGCCCTGGGGTGCAGGGTCAGAACTCCCTGCACTTAGGGGTAGAAGGGTGATGTCCAAGTCTCGCTCAGGCCTTAAGCAGGGAGCGTCCTGGGCCTCCAGCTCTGCGTCAGATCCCTCTCTGGCACCCCCTCCACGCCCAGAGTTCCTCTCACCTGTAGTTGGACGACTTCAGCAACCAAGTGAAAGACCCCGCTCTACTATGGAAAGCCAGAGGGGTGCTGCCCCGTGGAATCAGCGGGGAGCCCAGACCCTCCCCCGGCCTCCAGTTCACCCCGTGGCAGCCCCTTGGGCGCCTCTGGGTAACCCCAGCCCTCTGAGGAACACAGCTTGCAAAGTGCTGAGATGCTCGACCAAGTTTCCCTCCAGGCTGGACTCTCTACTCTGTCTCCCTGATAGGAGGCTGTCCAGCCCAGAGTGTACCCCAGCTTTAAGGAGAAGGGGCGCCTGTTTCCCGAGGAGACTTCAGGCCCTATAGCCAGAGCAGTTTGAGTCCCAGCTGCTCCCCTTCCTGGCCGTGTGAGCTTGGGCAAGTTATTCAACCCCTCTGAGCCTCCATTCTTATCCACAAAATGGAAGCGATGATAATGTCTACCTCGAAGGGTGTTCTGAGGACAAAGTGGGGTAATGCACGCGAAGGGCCGCGCACGGCCTGGCCCACCTGGGGCCCTGACCCTGTCCTGCCCCCGACGGCCCTCGGGGTTCTATCAAGCCGGGCCTGCCGCGTGCTCTGCTACAAGGCAATGTCCGCTATGCGGGACTTCTCAAAAACAAAGGCTTGCCCTGGAGTTGCTCACTTTTTTTGCACCAAGCTGCATATGTGGCATCTTAGTTCCCCGACTAGGAATAGAACCCGTGCCCCCCTGCTGTGGAAGCACAGTCTCTTAACCTCTGGACCACGAGGGAAGTCCACGAGTTGTTCACTTTTTAATCCTTACTTTTATGTTGTGTGGATTTCACCTTAAAAAAAAAATTTAATTTAAAGATCCAAAACAACAGCAAAACACTTCCGAGTCATTTGAACACTGCCTTGAATATCTGGCTTACTTTAATTGAAAACAGCTCTAATCAGAAGATAGCCAATAATGCCTGCGTTTTTTAAAGGTAAGTGTTTCTAGTAAAGTTCTGTAGAGACAGGAAAAGAAAGTAGGGACCATCTTGATTATGGTTCCCAGCCCAGAGCCCAGGTCTTTAGGTGGTTTTATTAGGTAAATGCCCAAAGGCTGCTGGCCTCCAGGCAGTCTGAAGCATCCAGCTCATCACCACAAGGGCCTTTACTCCAGGGGGAGGAGGAGAAGAATATATCTCTTAATCCCTCACCTATGAAGCTGGTGGAATTATCCCCATTTTATAGATGAGGAGACTGAGGTCAAGAAGATTAAGAGGTGCAGTAGTCCTGACATGCACCCTTGAGCCTGCCCTCCCTTCCTTATAGGCTGTGAGCACCAAGGGAGCTGCCCTGCTTGACCTGGAGCCATCTGTCCATCTTTCTTTCTGTCTCTGCATCCATCCACCTCTCCGCAGAGCTGAGGCTTCACCCCAGAGCATCTGTGCAGAGTGAGGAAAGGACAAGAACATGCTCTAAAGTCCTCTGCAAGAAGACCAAGGAAGCTGTGAGCTCAACCCAAACCCTGAAGGTAGGAAGCTGGGTAGCCGAGTGCGCTGGACCCCAGGTACCAGCTGCTTTGCTTGCTTGATTCTATGATTTTCAACAAATATCTACTAATGCTGCATGTGGACCAGCACTCTTCTGGCAGTGGAGATGCAGCTCTGAATAAGTCAGAAAGAGGGCAGAGAGGGAGGTGAGCAGGGTGAAGTGATGGAGAGACACATGGGGTAGAGGGGGAGCTGCCTCAGGCAGCCAGGGAGGGCTTCTTGGAGGAGGTGGCGCTCAAGCTGGGACCAGAATGATGAGAAGGAGCTACCTGCTCTGCTGTGTGATGATCTTATCTGGGGAGGAAGGGACCAGCAGGGGCAGAGGCCCAAAATTATGGAGCACCTGCTGGAGACTTTTTTTAACCAGCTTTACTGAGATATAGTTCACATTTAATTTATATAATTCACATAAAACTCATCCATTTAAAGTGTGCAGTTGAATGGTTTTTAGTATATTCACAGGTGTATGTAACCATCACCACTGTCAACTGTAGAACATTTTCATCATCTCAGAGTGAAACCCACGCCCCTCAGCTGTCATCCTCCAGCCCCCCTCCCCCAGCCCTAAGCCACGACTCATCCTTCTGTCTCTATAGATTTGCCTCTTCTGGACTTGTATCTGGACCCCTGGAGTAAGTGGTCTCTTTGTGTCTGGCTTCTTTCACCTAGCATAACGTCCCCCAGGTTCATCCATGTTGTAGTCTGTCTCAGCGTAGCGTTCCTCTTCGTGGCTGAGTAATAGTCCACTGTGTGGATTTAGCACGTTTTCTTTATCCATTTCTATGTTTTTTTTTCCACAGATTATACTACACTTTTTAAAAAATCTTTATTTTATATTATAGTTGATTTACAATGTGTTAGTTTCAGGTATGCAGCAAAATGATTCAGTTATGCGTGTACATTTATCTCTTCTTTTTAAGATTCTTTTCCTAGATAGGTTATTACAGAATATTGAATAGAGTTCCCTGTGCTATACAGGAGGTCCTTGTTGATTATTTTATTTATAGTGGTGAGTGTATGTTAATCCCAACCTCCTAATTTATCCCTCCCCCCATCCATTTGTATGTCGGCGAGCATTTGGGTTGTTTCCACCTTTGGGCCGCAATGAACATGCCGCTGTGAACGTTTCTGAACAAGTTTCTGTGGCCATGCTGCCTGAGTGTGTGTCATGAGCGCAGTCGTTTGATGCCCAGGACACCTCTCTGGCGGAGCGGGTTATTCCTCCCTCGTAAGGTGAGGACTTGGGTGACCCATGGTCAAGTGCAGGTCAAGCCCTGGCCACCTGGCTCCAGTCTGTGCTTTTGACCACAACCCCTCAGCACCTCCTCACAGAGGCTTGGCAGATGCGGGGCAGTGAGGGGCCCAGGGTGGCCTGATGGGGTGAGGAAGGAGCAAGGAGGAGACAAAAGCCACAAGGGGTCCAGAGGCCCCAGTGAGAAGTTTGCACTTCGCGTTAAGTGAGAGCTGGAGGTCCTGGCCTAGCATTGAGCAGGGAGTGACATGGTATGATTTGCACGTTTCAAAGGTGGATTCTGCCGCTGTGTGGAAAATGGTCCCGGGGTGGGAGCTTCGGGGGGCAGCAGGTAGAGGAGTCTGGAGGCTGTGGTCCTTCAGATGAGAGGCAATGGTGGCTCTTCTAGGAGCTGGACAGAGAGTGGGGAGCGGACAGACTCGGAACAGAGATGGCCCTGCCATCCCACACCTCGGCCGCCCGTCCCATGGCTGGAGGGCTCCTGTGACTCTCCCCTGAGTCGGCAGATGGATGTGAGGTCCCTGGCCTTGTTGCGAGGGTAGAAGAAATCAAACCTGCCCCAGCAGCCTTGGGATGAGGGGAGAGGAAACAGCGAAGGATTTTAGCAAGAAAAAGGTCACGGGCAGAGTGAGAGATGAAATGGAGAGAATAGATGAGGCGGAGGTGTTAGTTCTGGTGGGTCAAAGGGGGTGTGGGTGTCAGTGGCACGATCGTGTATGGAAAAGCCCCAGGTGGAGGTAAACTGCTGCTTCTTCCTGGCTGGGCCATTTGGCAAGATCCATTGAAATTCAAGATGCAGTTACTCTTCAATCAAGCAACTCCACTTCTAGAAGTTCATCTTGCGATAATTCTGGGACAAGTACACACGGTATAGGCAAGGGTGTTCATTAACACTGGACACGAATCTAAACAACCATCAGTCTGGAATTAAGTAAATCTTGGTACATTCCACTCAGTGAAACCTTCCCAGTCATCAAGAAAGATCAGGTAAAGCTATTTGTCTGCATTGACAGGGAAGGATGTCCACGCTATAGAAGAAAAGGTATGAGTGCATGTAAAATGTTAAGTACACGTGTCCTTTTCCAAGTGCAGAGAGGCACCTAGAGAGGTGTGCACACCGAGCTCTTTCCTGGAACGTGGGGTGACAGGCAGGCCAGGAGTTCACTTTTCTGCTTTACAGTCTTCTGAGTCTTTTTTTTTTTTTTTTGCAAGGTTCATATATCATCTTTATCATTAAGATATAATATTCTGGGGACTTCCCTGGTGGTGCAGTGGTTAAGAATCCACCTGCCAATGCAGGGGACACGGGTTCAAGCCCTGGTCCGGGAAGACCCACATGCCGCGGAGCAACTAAGCCCGTGCGCCACAACTACTGAGCCTGCGCTCTAGAGCCCGCGAGCCACAGCTGCTGAGTCCGTGTGCCACAACTACTGAAGCCCACGTGCCTAGAGCTCGTGCTCTGCAACAAGAGAAGCTGCCACAATGAGAAGCCCTCGCGCAGCACCAAAGACCCAATGAAGCAAATAAAATAAAATAAGATATTAAAAAAAAAAAAAAGATATAATATTCTTCCTTTGTGAAAAGAAAAAAGTACCAGACAGGTGGCAGTTTCAGTTACCTTTGAAAGAGGAACCTGCCAACCCTGGGGGACAGGGACCAGTACGGTGGCTTTCTCATCTATGTGGGAATTAGGCTGAGCTGCTACTTCCTTACTCAAAGCCCAGGGATCTCTCCTCTGACAACCTGCTCCCTGCACAGCTGTGGGCCCCTTGTCTGTGGGTTGCCTGGAGCCTTTCTCCTTGTCCTCCCCCAAGCCCTGCCCCCAGGACGAAGGCAGGGCTCTTTGTCCAAGGAAGCTGCCTCTGGCCCCCTGGCCTGCTCTGGCCAGGCTGATGAGGTGGCCAAGATCACGGCAGCTCTGCATCCCTGGCCCTCAGCGTTCCTTTCTGGGTGAGGTCCTTGCCTGAAGCAGAGAGACTGGAAATGGAACGAGGTGGTAAGCTGGGGACCTCCCAGACCCCTGCTGCCCTGGAATGCAAATGAAGGACGAAAATACACCTTCTCACCATACCCCACCCAGCCCAGAGTCAGTCTCTGCTTCATGGTTTAGTGTCCAGAGTTAGGTTTGAACCAACTTTTTACATACAGGTTGTTCTCAGTCTGGGCTGCCTGCCCAGGCACCACCCTGACACCCTGGACTGTCCCCGTGTCCCCTCCGGTCCTGCCGCCTCTTGACACACCTGTGCCCCCCTCCCTGTTTCCATTCCAGCTGCCCCGCCCCCCCCGCCCACCATGGCCTCCGCTGACAAGAATGGCGAGAGCGTCTCCTCGGTGTCCAGTAGCCGCCTGCAGAGCCGGAAGCCACCCAACCTATCCATCACCATCCCTCCGCCCGAGACCCCGGCCCCCAGTGAGCAGGCCAGCATGCTGCCCCAGGTAAGGGAGCAGCTGGGCGCTCGCCACCCTGCCACCAGCCACCGCTGTGCCCCCGTGGCACCTTTCGGGCAGTTTCACTTCCCGGAGGAGGGCCTTCTGGAGCCACAGCTGCCCTGTGGCCCTGCTGTAGGCTGCACCCCGTCCTTCCTGGCCCCAGACTTCACAGGGGGTGGGCCCTGAGCTCAGTCTCCGTCTCATGGTGGGCCAGGGGAAATAAGAAACACTTGCCAGTTCCGCCTGGGCATTGGCTGTTTCCATTCCCTTGCCCGAGCCCTGGCCCTTCTGCGGGCGGTGGGCTGTCTGTGACTTGGGGGAAGGGGCACAGCGCGCCTGCAGCACCAGCAGCTTGATCCCAGCGCCCGGCTCCTGTGGGGGGATGGGGATGAATCAACGTTACCAGCAGTCCGGACCAGCGCTCCATAAGGAGCTCATTGAGAACCAGCTGCAAAGAGCGTGGGCTCCCCGCGCAGCCTGGGGCACCGGGGAGGCCGTCTCATGCCACCCACTCATGCCGAGGGCTCTTTCAAACATGTAAAGCCAGGCGAGGCCAAGACTTAGCCACGGCTAAGGCCTAAGGCAGGAGCGCTGGATAGGAAGCTAGGGAAGTGTGTGCTGGGATCGCCGAAGACACTAGAAAATGGCGATGTGACCCCCGGAATGAAAGCAGCTTGGGGTAGACTGGGGTCGAGGTTTGTTCTGTCTGGGTCTTCGCATTGGGAGCCAGAGCAGAGCCAGCCGGGGATGTGGGCTCCGTGCAGCCACAGCCCCTGCTCCTGCCCGCTGTCCGCAGAGGCCCGGGAACCCAGCCTTCCTGAAGAGCGTCAGCCTCCAGGAGCCGCGGGCACGATGGCAGGAGGGCGGCTCGGAGAAGCGCCCCGGCTTCCGCCGACAGGCCTCGCTGTCCCAGAGCATCCGCAAGTGAGCACGCCCGCCGCGTCCCCACCTCCTCCCCACCCCGCCCTGGGCCAGTCAACTCTTGGGCCCTGGGCCCTGGGCCCCTGCCCGGGAGGCACGGGCAGGCAGCCCATGTTCCAGGCGGGGAAACTGAGGCCCAGTCTGCTCTGTGCCTGGTCAGAAGCCACAGTGAGGAGGCTGAGGGGAGTCAAGGAGCTGGGGGTGGACCACTGCCCTTCAGGGCAGCTCCCAGGGCCTTCCCAGCTCAGCCCTCAGGCTCTTGACTTGATTCCCCCTCTGCCCATCTGGTTCCTGGGCACCGAACCAGGGGTCAAGGGGAAGCTGATCTGCCCCTCCCACTGCATACACACACACGTGTGCCCTGTCACCTCCCCTGCACGCACACACGTGCCCCGTCACCTCCCCTGCACACGCAGTGCCCCGTCACCTCCCACTGCACACACACACGTGCCCCGTCACCTCCCCTGCACGCACACACGTGCCCCGTCACCTCCCCTGCACGCACACACGTGCCCCGTCACCTCCCCTGCACACACACGCACGTGCCCCGTCACCTCCCCTGCACACACACGCACGTGCCCCGTCACCTCCCCTGCACACACACGCACGTGCCCCGTCACCTCCCCTGCACACGCACAGTGCCCCGTCACCTCCCACTGCACACACACACGTGCCCCGTCACCTCCCCTGCACACACACGTGCCCCGTCACCTCCCCTGCACACACACACGTGCCCCGTCACCTCCCCTGCACACACACACGTGCCCCGTCACCTCCCCTGCACACACATGCACGTGCCCCGTCACCTCTCTGCACACATGGCCTTTCTCTCATTGCGGCCGCTCCCGTGTCACACACCCGCCTGCCCCCTCCCCACGTGCTTCCGCAGGGGCGCAGCCCAGTGGTTCGGGGTGAGCGGCGACTGGGAGCTGAAGCGGCAGCACTGGCAGCGCAGGAGCCTGCACCACTGCAGCGTCCGCTACGGCCGCCTCAAGGCCTCGTGCCAGAGGGACCTGGAGCTCCCCAGCCAAGAGGTGCCCTCCTTCCAGGGCACCGAGTCTCCAAGACCCTGCAAGATGCCCAAGGTGGGCTCCAGCATGGGGTGCGGGGCGGCAGGTGACTTGGCCCGGGGCCCAGTCGACTCTGCTCACCACCTCCCTCCCGTCCAGATTGTGGATCCCCTGGCCCGAGGACGGGCGTTCCGCCACCTGGACGAGGTGGACCGGCCCCACGCCCTGCACGCACCCCTGACCCCTGGGGTCCTGTCCCTCACCTCCTTCACCAGCGTCCACTCCAGCTATTCCCACCTGCCCCACCGCAAGAGGATCTCTGTGGCCCACATGAGCTTTCAAGCTGCCACGGCCTTCCTCAAGGTAAAGACACCTCTGCCCAGCCTGCTCCCTCTCTCTCCCCAGAGCATCTCTCTCCCCAGAGCATCTCTCTCCCCAGAACATCTCTCTCCCCAGAGCATCTCTCTCCCCAGAACATCTCTCTCCCCAGAGCATCTCTCTCCCCAGGCATCTCTCTCACCAGAGCATCTCTCTCCCCAGGCATCTCTCTCCCCAGGCATCTCTCTCCCCAGAGCATCTCTCTCCCCAGGCATCTCTCTCCCCAGAGCCTCTCTCTCCCCAGGCATCTCTCCCCCCAGAGCATCTCTCTCCCCAGGCATCTCTCCCCCCAGAGCATCTCTCTCCCCAGAGCATCTCTCTCCCCAGAGCATCTCTCTCTCCCCAGAGCATCTCTCTCCCCAGGCATCTCTCTCCCCAAAACATCTCTCTCCCCAGAGCATCTCTCTCCCCAGGCATCTCTCTCCCCAGGCATCTCTCTCCCCAGAGCATCTCTCTCCCCAGGCATCTCTCTCCCCAGAGCATCTCTGTCCCCAGGCATCTGTCTCCCCAGGCATCTCTCTCCCCAGAGCCTCTCTCTCCCCAGAGCCTCTCTCTCCCCAGAGCCTCTCTCTCCCCAGGCATCTCTCTCCCCAGAGCATCTCTCTCCCCAGGCATCTCTCTCCCCAGGCATCTCTCTCCCCAGGCATCTCTCTCCCAAGAGCCTCTCTCTCCCCAGGCATCTCTCTCCCCAGGCATCTCTCTCCCCAGAGCATCTCTCTCCCCAGGCATCTCTCTCCCCAGAGCATCTGTCTCCCCAGAGCATCTCTCTCTCCAGGCATCTTCCTCTGTGCCAAGAGCAGTGGTTGCTCCGGGATCCCAGGGCGGGGGGTGGGGTGGGGGGTGGGGTGGCAGCTCAAGCAGCCAGACTCACATCCTTCTAGTGGTCCCACTAGAAATGGTGCACTTCTAGTTGTCCCTAGTGTGGACAGCTGGTTTCTGCACTGACACATAAGGTGGAAAGTAGGAAGTGAAACGTGCAGGCACCACTCACTGACCTGTGTTTACTGAGCCCCCTTATGTGCTGGGCACAGGGGCTACAGAGTGAGTTGAGCCAGTGTCACTGCCCTAGAGGAGCCCTCAGCTCGGGTGAGGGCAGGTGTCACCATTCAGTGTGGTAAGTGCTGGGGCCCACCCAGAGGAGAGGCTGGTGTCAGGGAAGGCACTTGAGAAATATAAGGAAAGGTTTGCCAGGAAGGGAACAGCCTATGCAAAGGCCTGGAGTTAGGAGGGAGTAGCAGGCGGTTTTAGTGAAGGGTGGTTACAAGAGGAATGGCAGGAGATGGGATCAAAAGGTCAGTAGGGGCCTGGTGTGCCGTGCCAAGAAGCCCGTGGGAATAAGAGTGCAGGATGAGTGGTGGGGTGTCAGGTGCCCAAGCCAGAGGGCCGGAGGTCACCAGGGAGAAGTTAAGAGCCAACCATGTCGAGATTGCTGCCATCAGGCTACGCAGGAGCCAGAGCCCAGTCCTGGCCTCTCTCGCAGATGCTCATGCTCTGGGCAGGGTCCCACCTCCCCGGACAGATGGGCTTGACAGACTCCTTTGGTGTCGGGGGCAGGGGCACCTGACCTGGGCTTGACGCCCATGCTTCTGTCTGGCACAGGGGCGCTCGGTACTGGATGCCACAGGACAGCGGTGCCGGGTGGTCAAGCGCAGCTTTGCCTACCCCAGCTTCCTGGAGGAGGATGCGGTCGATGGAGCAGAGACATTCTACTCCTCATTTTTTAGTAAGGCAAGCATGGGGTGTGTGGGCCCTCGGGGTCGGGGGGCCGGGGTGGGCGGGAGCCAGGAGAGGTCACCCGGCCTCAGTCATGCTCTGCTGGGAGCCCCTGAGATGTCCAAAGGCCCGTCGGTGGGATGGGGGTGCGCCTCTCGGAGCTCGTGGGCCTCCATCTTTCTGTCGGCAGGGCAAGGGCCTGGGGTGAGGAAGGGTGCCAGCCGGGAAAGTCACCATCAGGGCCCACAAACACGTGCCTTCTACCTCCCTCCCAAAGAGCCTGTCCGGCTTTGTCCTGCCCTTTAATTGAGCTATTGGGGGCAGTGCTGGAGACAGTGACTCCTCACACTGTCTCTTTTTGTGTCCCCGACTCCACACCCACTCCAGGAAGAAATGAGCTCCGTGCCTGATGATGTGTTTGAGTCGCCCCCACTCTCTGCCAGCTACTTCCGGGGCATCCCACGCTCGGCCTCCCCGGTCTCCCCCGAAGAGGTGCAGATCCCTCTGTGAGTTCTGGGCAGTCCTCCAGGTGGAGGGAGGCGGCACCGTGGAGAAAGAGCCCAACGACCCTCCCAGGGGGCTTCCCTAGACCACAGGTCCCTCCTGATCCCCCTCGTGGGATATGGGAGGGGAGGACACCAGGCTGAGACCACCGTCCTCACCAGGAAGGAGTCTGACCGAGCCCCGGTGCCCGCGGCCAAACGCGGCAAGCGTATCGCATCCAAGGTGAAGCACTTTGCCTTGGACCGGAAGAAGCGGCACTACGGCCTGGGCGTTGTGGGCAACTGGCTGAACCGTAGCTACCGCCGCAGTATCAGCAGCACCGTGCAGCGCCAGCTGGAGAGCTTCGACAGCCACCGGTGAGCCACGCCGGCCTGGGGCCCCACCCACTCTGTGACAGTGGGGGGCGGTCACCGCTCTGGAGAGCCACTCCCAGGCATAGGCCCAGGGGAGAAGGGCTGAGAGCCATCCAGGAGGGCCTGGGAGCTTCCAGGTTCCCCTGGGGCCCCTCTCGAAGCTCCCCTTATTGTTCATCCAGCCTTTGGTGAGCACCTCCTGTGGGTCAGGGGAGCAGCGACAGTCCCTAGGGTCACCCTACAAGCATGCATGTCACCTGGGAAGGGTTGTCGGGTGTTGCTGCCTCTTCTCCACCCTCCCCGCTTTCTGGGCCTGCTTCCTCTGCTGGGCTCCCAGACGGCAGCCCAGCAACAGGTGTTCACTGAGCACCGCCACACAGGCCCTGGAACAGCGGAGCAGGGTGGGCGGGGTAGGTCAGAAGGGCAGTTAGAAGCTGTGACCACGAGTGAAGGGACTGTGAAGAGGCCTGCACAGAGACCTCGGGGGCAGCCAGAGGATTGGGAGGAGGCCGTTCTCAAAGAATGTACAATTAGCAGCAACCTGATAGACATTGGACCCTAAGTTACAAAAAATTAAGTGATAGCAGGTGTGGTGAGTGTCCTAGAGAAGGAGGACAGAGAGTGGGAGTGAACAGTTGGTGGGGAGGAGTGTCGTCAAGAGGAGCAGCAGTTAGCTGGGTGAAGAGAGATGGCAAGAGCATCCCAGGCAAAGGAAGCATCATGTGCAAAGGCCCTGGGGCTGCAGGGATTGGGGTTTGTTCCAGGAACTGCAGGAGAAGGAGAGGAAGGAGGCCAGGGAGGTGGGCAGACATAGCAAGGCCGTGCAACCAGTGGGGAAGGAGCCATGTTAGACTTTATCCCCAGGGCAGCGAGAAGCCATGGAAAGGATTTAAGCTGGGAGAGATGCGTAGAGGTGCATTTTAAGAGTTGCTGTGGAGAAGGATGAGTTGGAGGGGAGCGGTGGAGGGTAGGGAGCAAGTGCGAGCTGTTGGCGGCTGGGTGCCGCAAGGCTGAGGGTCGGATGGGAGTTTGGCTCTGCTGACCCGAGGCCTCTGCCCGCAGGCCCTACTTCACCTACTGGCTGACGTGCGTCCACATCATCATCACGCTGCTGGTGATTTGCACGTACGGCATCGCGCCTGTGGGCTTCGCCCAGCACGTCACCACCGAGCTGGTGAGTGGGGCTAGAGAAGGGGGGCTCCGCCCTGGGGATCCTAGCCTCCCCCAAGAGGCGCCAGCATCTTGGGCCACCCATTCCCTCCCACGGCAACAACCTGGCCCAAGCAGGAGGGTGCTCTGGGCTCACCACTGCTTTGCTTCTCAGCCCCTTCCTGGAGGCCCTTCCCTGGGACAGAGAAACCCCTGACCACCCCCCCATCCTTCCACCTCTGCACCAGGTACTCAGGAACAAAGGTGTGTATGAGAGCGTGAAGTGCACCCAGCAGGAGAACTTCTGGATTGGCCCCAGCTCGGTAAGGGGCCCAGGCAGGGACACCATCTCAGCAGGGAGCCTCTGGCCTCTGTCACCCCCAGCTGGGCAGGAAGGGGGTTGGCTTGCCTGGAAGCCCCCCTCATCGGGGGCCCCTCGGGGGAGACTCTCAACAGAGCAGCCAGGTCTGGACCCGAGCTCACTCCCCCCGCCACGCCCTCTGCCCCCAGATTGACTTGATCCACCTGGGAGCCAAGTTCTCGCCCTGCATCCGGAAGGACCGGCAGATCGAGCGGCTGGTGCTGCGGGAGCGAGACCTGGAGCGGGACTCGGGCTGCTGTGTCCAGAATGACCACTCGGGCTGCATCCAGACGCAGGAGCAGGACTGCTCGGTGCGGGCAGAGGCCCTCCGACCCCTGCGAGCCCCACCCTGGTCCCCTGCACCATCTCCACTTGCCCCAGCCTGGGGGAGGGGCCCTTCAAGGGCGGTGTCTACGTTGCCTCTGTCCTTCCTCTGCCCTCCCTGGCATCACACACCCCTGCACGCAGCTCAGCACAGGGAGGGTGCCAACCTCCCCAGCCCCAGAGCGGTGAAAGCTGGGTCTTGGGAGTGTCAGCAGCGGTGGGGGTCTGGGAGATGAGCCTGAGCCCTGGACAACAGGGCAAGAGCCCCTGCCCTGGAGGGGCCCTTGCCCACTCTGATGGTGGGACCTTGTCCTAGCCATGACCAGCCTGCCTCCATCCTCCAGGAGACTTTGGCCACTTTTGTCAAGTGGCGGGATGATACGGGGCCCCCCATGGACAAGTCTGTGCTGGGCCAAAAGCGGACATCGGGGGCCGTGTGCAACCAGGACCCCAGGTACAGTCCCGGGGGACCCACAGCTGAGCTGAGAAGATGGGGCTGAGTATCATGTGGTCTGTGCCACCCATGGGGATGTTGGCCAGTGGGCGTGGCAGGCTGGGGATGCCGTGGCCCCTCTTTTTGCCCCCTCCGACCTCTGCTTCCAGAACCTGCGAGGAGCCGGCCTCCAGTGGTGCCCACATCTGGCCCGATGACATCACCAAGTGGCCAGTGAGTGTCCAGGGAGGAGAGCGGTCCGGGAAGGGGGGGGGAGGGCCTGTGTGCTGCTGCACAGCCCCAGCCGCTGTCTGCCCCTCCTGGCAGATCTGCACAGAGCAGACCAGGAGTAACCGCTCAGGCTTCCCGCACATGGACTGCCAGATCTGGGGCCGCCCCTGCTGCATCGGCACCAAGGGCAGGTGAGCCGGCCTGGGCCCTCTGCCCGGAGCCCCTGTGCTCCCCCTCTGCCACCCACCACCCAGCTGGTGTCCTCCCTCCCCACTCGGGGGCCGTCCGTGGTGTGGGCAGGTTCCTGCAGAGGGGCACCGCGTCCTGCCAGCGATGCCTGCTGCGGCCGGGCACTGGGCACTAGGCGGGGGGGGGGGTGGGTGGGCAGGACTCAGGCCCCAGATGTTCGCCTTGCCTCCCTGTCCCGCAGCTGTGAGATCACCACTCGGGAATACTGTGAGTTCATGCACGGCTATTTCCACGAAGAGGCCACGCTCTGCTCCCAGGTGAGGTGGGGTCTGGTGGGGCCCTGGGCACGAGCAGCCAGGCGCAGCAGCCTGCATGCCCTCCTGCAGCGGGTCTCTGGTCCTGCCCCCTACAGCAGGGCCTCGGACCCAGCCGGATCCCAGGCACTGACTGCCATGCTCTCACCCCCAGGTGCACTGCTTGGACAAGGTGTGTGGGCTGCTGCCCTTCCTCAATCCTGAGGTCCCAGATCAGTTCTACAGGCTCTGGCTGTCTCTGTTCCTCCACGCTGGGTAAGAGGTGCCTCGCTGCCCACCCCCCAGACCCTCGTGGCGCCCGCCCACCTGGACTCCCGGAGGAGGGGCCCCTGGGCCAGGGCACAGCCGGCACAACCCGCCAGACCCCGCTGCTCCCGAAGTACCTGGCTGGCAGACGGTGGGGGGGCGCTGATGCCCGGTGTGTCCCCGCCCAGCGTGGTGCACTGCCTCGTGTCTGTGATCTTCCAAATGACCATCCTGCGGGACCTGGAGAAGCTGGCCGGCTGGCACCGCATCGCCATCATCTTCATCCTCAGCGGCATCACCGGCAACCTCGCCAGTGCCGTCTTCCTCCCGTACCGCGCGGAGGTAGGGACTCAGGATGCGGCAGGGAGGGCTGGCTCTACCGCTTCCACGCCTCCCGCCCGGCTTGGCCTGAGGGACGCACAGCCCCTGCCACGTCAGGCTCAACAGCGGATGGACAGCTAAGCTGGGGGCTTCCCGGCCAATTCCTTAGTCCGTTCCGAGGCGCGAGGAGCAGCGATGCCTCCTGGGTCACCTCCAGAAAGACCTTCTGGACCCCGTGCCTCACTCTGCCTCTTCTCTGCTTCATTTCTCTCCTTGACCATGACCACCGCCTGCCAGCGTGTCCCATACCTATGAGTTGGGCCATATGAAGTTGCCCTCGTGCGACCGTTCTTGACCCAAAGAAACGGCAGTTTTTTGATCAGTTCAGCCTCACGCTGTGGGCTTGTTCAGTGTCTGTCCCTCCCCACGTGCGCTGCCTGGAGCAGTCTGTCCTGCTTATTGCACTGGGCGTGCACGTAGTAGGTGCTCAGTGTTGCAGAAACGGTGGGTGGAACGAGTCCAGCTTTGTTCCAGCAGCTCCAGCTGCACCTCTCCTGCCCCCCGGCCGTCAGGTTCGGGGTCCCCACCCTGGGAGGGGCTCACGGAGAGGATGACCCAGGTCCTGGGGCTCCAGCCCGGCTGTGCCCAGGCCTCCCCACAGGCTCCCACCTGGCACCTGGAAGTGACCCTGTCCCCTCCCCACCCACCCACCCCAGGTGGGCCCGGCAGGGTCGCAGTTCGGCCTCCTGGCCTGCCTCTTCGTGGAGCTCTTCCAGAGCTGGCAGCTGCTGGAGCGGCCCTGGAAGGCCTTCCTGAACCTGTCGGCCATCGTGCTCTTCCTGTTCATCTGCGGCCTCCTGCCCTGGATCGACAACATTGCCCACATCTTTGGCTTCCTCAGCGGCCTGCTGCTGGCCTTCGCCTTCCTGCCCTACATCACCTTCGGCACGAGTGACAAGTACCGCAAGCGCGCCCTCATCCTCGTGTCGCTGCTGGTCTTCGCCGGCCTCTTCACCTCGCTGGTCATCTGGCTCTATGTCTACCCCATCCACTGGCCCTGGATCGAGTACCTCACCTGCTTTCCCTTCACCAGCCACTTCTGCGAGAAGTACGAGCTGGACCAGGTGCTGCACTGACCACCTGCCTGGCGGGGCCGGCACGGCTGCTCCCACGCAGCGCTGAGGACACGGGGACTGTGCCCGGGCCAGGCTGCCTGCCTGCACAGCTCCCACCCCCGCTCCAGAGACCCTGTGGGGCCGGCCCTGCTCCCAGGAGCTCTGCCCCGAGGAGAGGCTGAGTCTGCGGGAGACGGTCATCAAGGGGGGGCTCCTTGGGGAACTGAGGCCCCCCTTCCCAGGCCCGGGCTGGGGGACACTCCAAGCATGTGCTTCTCTGCAGCTCAGGACCCAGGCCCTGACATCACCCTGCTCCCCTGCTGTCAGGACCACTTCCTGGGGGGTGGGCTCCTTTCTTCCCAGGGTCCTGGGCTGCTGCCCATCTCCCACCTCCGGCTCTGCTGGTACGTTCCCCCTCCCCGTTGCTGTGAGCTTGCCCTTCCTGGGGACCTGGCTGGGGTTCCCACCAGGTTCCCAGCCCTGCCTGGCCACGGCCCCTTCTTGTTTCCCCTCCCATCTCTGCCCTGTGAGTCCACGCCCTGCATTCATCCGTGGCCTGGTGAGCCTGCCCATAACACTCCGGGTTCGAACCTTCTGGGACGGGGTTTGGCCGTGGTCTGGGGCAGAGAAGGAGCAAAGAGACACAGCTAGACTGGGAAGCCTAGAGCCTCCGCTGTTCTCAGCAAACAGAGGCTGAACCCGCCCCGCACCCAGGCCCCCCAGCCCCTCCCAGCCCAGGCCCTTCCTTCAAGTCAGTGTTCTGCCACCTGGGGCTGGACTGACGCCAGCCAGCCCACCATCCTCTGCCTCACTCCTGCCCAGGCGAGGAGGGCAGGGCCACCCCAAGGACCTGTGTCCAGGGGTTGCCCAAGGTCAATCAGGCCTTTTTTTTTTTTTTTTACCAGTTTATATTATGGTCCTAATTTTTTTAAAGTAACGCTAACTTTGTATGGACGATGTCTGAAAGGTATTAAATGATATTCTTCAAGAAAATATCGTCTTTTGACCTCAAGCCTCGCATAGAATAGAAGCTGGAACTTCATTTTGGGAGTGGGGGGGTAGCAGGGGCAGCCGTGAGGAGCTAGGGGGCAGGGGCTTGGCCCAAAGGGACAGTGGATGCCTGTGGGACTTGTGGGAGATTTGGTTGGAGAAGAAACCAGGTTGGGGTCACATGGAGGGGCTCAAGGGGGCCCTTGAGAAGGTGGTGTCAAATCTTTAGACCCCTGTGTTCCCCAAGCCCCAGTCAGGGGTCTGGCTGGGTGGAGGGGAGGGCCGTCCTGGCAGAAGCAGTGCGGAGGTGGGGGTGCAGCACTGACCCATTCCCTGCCCCCACCAGCCCTTCACCCCACACCCGGTGGGACAGAGGACCCACAGTAACCGTGGGTGCCCAGGGTGGTGGGGGGATCTGGGAGGTGGCCCCTGCCCTTCCCTGCTCCCGGCTGCCTCTATTCCAGGGATGAGGATGGGAAGGGGCAGCCCTGGGCCTGGGGGAATAAGGGCCCCCTGGGCACCCGGCTCCTTTGGTAAGGACGTTGAAGCAGGGCTGCAGGCCGCCTCCCACTGTCCCCAATTCACCCACCCAGCCACACGTGGGCACAGTTTGGATGCAGGGGGTCCAGAGGGCCTCACGCGGACAGACTGGAGGTTACAGCACTCGTGCCCCAGCAGGGCAGCCTGGGCTGGGAGCAGCCGCCCCGCCCTCTCTTTATTTCACCCCACCCCCACCCCAGGACCCTCTGGGAATCACTGTCTCCCTTCAGGCTGAGCTGAGCTGAGCGACAGCAGGGCAGAGAAGGGGACAGTGGGACTGGGTAGGAGCCCCCAGCCTGCCTCCCCACACCCCTGGCACCCGGCCGTGGGCTCCCCAGGGGGCGGCCAGTTCAGCAGTCACTGTTCCTGTGCAGGGAGGCATGGCCCCGCAGGGAGCACTGCATCTCCGTGAAGGCGAGTGAGCCCACGGCACACGGGCCCACAGGGTGGAAGCCGAACCTCTGGTAGAAGGGCACCAGCCCGTCCTCGCACATGAGCACAGCCAGGTGCACGCCCGGACGGCCGACCAGGTGGTGCAGGTAGCGCCAGAGCAGGATGGAGCCCTTGCCCTGCTGCTGGAAGGGGCGGTGCACAGCCAGCACGTGCAGGTGGGCCGTGCGGCCCCTGCGCCTGTGCAGCGTCAGCGACTCCCGGGGGCGAGAGACGGACACGAGTCCAGGTCACCTCTGTGGACACCTGCACCCCCAAACCAGCCCCACCTGGGCCAAGGGCAGGTGCCCCTGAGTGCCTCTAATCAGGACCCCCCTCCTACCCAAGGAGACCCCAAATTGGGACCTACATTCCCAGCCCTATGGCGGTCCCTTCATGAGGGCCTTGAGACCGCAAAGGACTGGTCTTGCCCTGGAGAGGACCCACATCTGTGCTCATCACTTGGCTCGGAGGAAGAAATCCCAGCCTCCAGGCTCCTCCCCCTACCTGGCTGGCCTCTGTGAGAGCAGGAGGAGCCGGGGCCATCGGGCAGTGGCCTCTCTTCCAGAGGCCTTCCTGGGGCTGGGCATCTCTGCCCCCGACCCCTTCCTCACCTGAGTGAGTCTCTCCTCATCCCACAGGGAGCCGACGATGAAGGCCACGAGGCGGCCCTCCGCGAGCCAGTCCAGGGACAGCTCAGGACACAGGGCCAGGAAGTGCCGGACCTGGTCCAGGTTCAGGGGGCAGATGCCCGAGACAGAGATGAAGGCTGTGGAGGAGGCCCTGGTGGTGACTCCGTGGTCACCGTGCCACATGCCCACTGTCCACTGAGCACCTGCTCGGATGCTGGGGGTGGGCTCCCTCAGCCCCCAGCCCTCGCCCACAGGAAAGCAGAGGATTCAGGGCTGCTCTTCCCCCCACTTTGCTGAACACGTACGTGCTCTTGCACACGTACGGAAACACCCAGAGTCAGATACTCTGGGGTCCCAACTGCCAAGGGCAGGAGACTCGAGGGTCTTCTCCCCAAGGGCAACAGCGGCAGAGTTCAGCAGCATCCCGGACCCTGTCGGGGGGCTACCCACCTTCTCACTCAATCTCAGACACGCCAGCAGCATCCTCTGGGGTGAGGCAGCGAAACTCGTTGGCGGGGAGTGTGTGGCGCCGCTGGCGGCTTGGGGACTCTGGGATCCCAGGTGGCAGGTGCAGAGCGACAGGCTTCAGGTAGTGGATGCTCTGAGTGGACATCCTGGCCGCTGCTGCTACCTTGGGGGGCCCCAGCTTCAGAAGTGGCCTCTGTGATGAGGAGGGCCCCTCTGCACCTGTTGCAGAGGACCGATGGTCAAGGGTCTGGTCCTCATCTCCCGGGGGGCCGTCCAGGGTGATGGTGCATCTTGCCTCTTTTGTAGGGGACCTGGAGTGGGGAGTCTGGGGGCCGGGGTGGAGCGGGCAAGCAGGGCGTAGACACTTCCTGCCCTGTCCCTGCTCACTGGGTCCCCGGGTCACTGTTTGTCTCTTTCCCTGACTGTCTGCAGATGTGCACTTCTTAGAGGCGGCCGTCCCTCCCTTACAAAGCCCCACGTCTTGCACGTCGCCCTGCCCTCCCTCCTCCACCTTCTCTCCCCACATCTCCAAGCCCCAAGCAGGGGACTCCTGTTCTTGAATTCTGGGAGCCCGGGGGCAGGGGTCCCACTTATCAGGACTGTGGGGCAGGGGCTCCAATGTTCCCCCCACAGAGCCAATCACCCCAGGGGCTGTCCACAGGCTCAGGACCAGAAAAATCCAGACTCCTGGGTACACGGCTGTTGTTGCAAGTGTGGCCGGGCAGCACGTGATGTTGATCTCAGAGATTTCTGATCCCCCACCCGCCCCGCCTCCATTTTACAGGAAGGACGAAGTCAGCAGGGCTCTGGCCACCCTGTGCCCTGTCCCTGCGTGCTGAGGGTGAAACCTCAGATGGCACACAGATGCAGAGGATTACAGTGGCTGGCTGAGGCCCCAGAGTTTTGGGGGAAGAGCACGGGGCTAAGCCTCATGGGTCCACTCTAATCCCCGCCTTGGCGCCAACTGGCTGGCACAGGCATTCACCCTCTGTCCCCTGGAAGCCTGGGCAAGCCCACCTCTGAGGGTCCTTCCAGCTCTGGCAGCCTGAGTGTGCCATCATTTAGAGCACTTGCTTGGTGACCAATTAGAACTGCAGACCCAGAGGTGAGGGGACAGTCTGTCTGTCCTGGATGTAAAGTCAACGTCATCAAATGTCCCGGTGTGGGGACACTGGCTCAGGGGCTTCTCTTCTGACCCCTGTTGAGAGGGTTTTGCTCTTTGTGCCACAGTCTCCCTCCAGCACCAGCTCCCTTGAGAGGGTCCTGCGACCACGGCTCCCCCAGCTCTGACTCTGCTCACCCTGCCCCCACTCTGCACTTCTTCTCCCATGATGGCTCCCCTGTAGGGGTCCCACCTTCACCCCCTCCAGCCTGGTCTCCTGTGGGGCCTCCTAGCCCGCCAGACAGGGATACACACATCTGGGCATCAGCTGTGGCTGGCTGCCAGGTCTCTCCTACAGGCTCTGTGGTCCCAGGCAAATCCTGGGCTATGGCTGGGCTCCTGCTCCAGGGCTCCAGAACATTCTATGACAATTGGAGGCAGGTTGTCCAGGGCACATGGTGAACCCCAGAGGGCCATGGGACCTGACTGCCCACCTGCCCCAGCAGAGCCGGGCCTCTGATCCGGCTGAGCCCCCATCCCACTAATGCTCCATAGCGGTGGGATGACGGGTACAGACTTGGCTGTCCTCACGATGGAGTGGACATCTGAGTCACAGTATGGGAAGAACATTCTGAGGGGATGCGTGTCCCCACAGCGAAGCTGGGGCCCAAGCTTGGGGATGTTCTCTCTGGGTTGGAGGGGGGGAACCATTAACAGGAAGAAAGATGAGGAGATGAGCAGACCCAGGATCAGGACACACCCCAAAACCCAAGGAGGGGGTGTCCAGCAGCATCTCATGCAGCCCAGAGTGGAGAAAAGATCTCAGATTCACCTAACAAGGAGGCCCCTGATGGCTGTTAAGAGTCCTTCCAGGAGAGAGGGGTGGGGTGGGTGGGGACCAGATGCAGTGTTTTGGGGGGCCCTGAAACACTCTGATGATGCCCCTGAGATCCCAGTTTTCCCAGCAGAGCAACTAAAAGGCCTGGACAGGCAGGGAAGGCAGCCCTCAGTTCAGGCACTTGTGCAACTAGTTGCGTTTTCTGGTGGTTTTGAGGGTGGCATCCTTTTCTCATTCCTCCCCTGCACTTAAGATAGGCTCTGCACACCTGGTACGGAGCACATTTTGCCTAATCACATTTACCTTTCCAACCATAATCTGTCACTAGCAGGTTCCCCACGGGACAGAGGCTGAGACGGAGAATTGTGTGCAGGAGGTTCACTGGGCGAGCTCCCGGGAGCTTATAAACCCCTGGAAAACAGAAATTGTATTGAACGTGTGGCAACGTGCTAGATACAGAGACTAGCAGTCTATCAACTAGGTGGCGATTCTGTTGAGGAGGATGACAGCTCATTGATTTGCTGTGGATTTATTTTGAAGCCTCCTTTGCATAGATAGGCTGACATCACTGCAGGGCTGAATGTGGCCCCGGCCTTATTCAGGGTTCAAAATCTGCCATAGTACACAGGCAGTTTCCTCAGGAACTTTCCAGACCTTTCTGCAACGGAGGTGTCAAAAGCAGGAAGAGATCGCCACCTCCTGGAGAAAGAAGGGACCTACGGCTTTCTGAGCATCTGGAGCCCGGCTCTCCAACAGAAAGATCCCGTGAGCCGCATATGTGATTTTCAATTTTCTAGTAGCCACACGAGAAAAAGCCAAAAGAAACAGGTTAGCTTGATTTTAATAAAATACTGTATTTAACCCGATATATATAAAGTTATTGTCATTTCAACAAGTAATCAATATAAAAATTATTAGACATGTTTCATACTCTGTTTTTTTTTTCTTTTTTTACACTGAGTCTTCAAAATTCAATGTCAGTTCAGACCAGCCACATCTCAAGTGCTCAAGACCCACAGGTGGTTAGGGCCCACTGCAGCGGGCAGTCCAGATCTAGAAACTGAAGTTTAAGGAGAGAGCAATGGTGGGGGGAGGCACATGTGTATGTGTGTGCACGTGTGTGTATACATGTGTATATGTACATATGTGCACATGGGGTGAATGTGCCTGTGTGGGGTGTGTGTCTAGGACAAATGGAGAACTGGGGACTTGAGCAAAGACAGAGGTGTCCCAGGGAACTTTTGGCACCGTCGGGACCTTTGAGAGAAGTTGGTTTGTTTTGTTCAATCATTCAACAAAAGTTTTTTAAATTGACGTATAGTTGATTTACAATGTTGTGTTAATTTCTGCTGTATAGCAAAGTGATTCAGTTATACATATATATACAGTCTTTTTCATATTTTTTCCATTATGGTTTATCACAGGATATTGAATATAGTTCCCTGGGCTATGCAGTAGGACCTTGTTGTTTATCCATTCTATACATAATAGTTTGCATCTGCTAACCCCAAACTCCTAATCCATCCCTCCCCCACCCCCTTCCCCTCTGGCAACCACAGTCTGTTCTCTATGTCTGTGAGTCTTTTTCTCAACAAAAATCTTTTGAGTACCTACTATGAATCACAGCTATGCTGGATGCTGGAATACAAAGGTACAAAGAAGATACGGTCCCACAGGAGAGATAGGCATGCAAACAAATGGTTGTAATAGAGGGAAATAAATGCAATCAGACAGGTATGACCAGGTAAGTGGGGGAATAAGTGGGGAAAATGGGGCTCTTGGAAGACTTCATAGATAAGAAGCCCCAAGCTGGGGCTTCCCTGGTGGCGCAGCAGTTAAGAATCCGCCTGCCAATGCAGGACACACGGGTTCAAGTCCTGGTCCGGGAAGATCCCACATGCTGCGGAGCAACAAAGCCCATGCGCCACAACTGCTGAGCCTGCGTTCTAGAGCCCGCGAGCCACAACTACTGGAGCCCATGCTCCGCATCAAGAGAAGCCACTGCAATGAGAAGCCTGCGCACCGCAACGAAGAGTAGCCCCTGCTCTCCGCAACTAGAGAAGGCCCGCGCACAGCAACAAAGACCCAACTCAGCCATAAATAAATAGATAGATAGATAGATAGAATAAAAAGAAGCCCCAAGCTGAGTATTGTAAGATGAAAAGGAGTTCTTTAGGTAAAACCATGGGTTGAAGTAGAGGAGTAAAAAATTACAAGCAGATGGTGAAGCAAGTGCAAAGGCATGGAGGCACCAAAAAGTCAGGATCCTGGCGTGAGCAGCTGAGGCCAGAGCGTGGAGTGTGGGTACTGGGTGCAGAGGTGGAAGGCGGGGTGGGAGGTAGGTGGGAGGTGGGAGGAACCAATTCATGAAGGGGCCCTTGTGCCATTCTCTGGTGGACCATGGAAAGCCACGGAAAGACGCTAAGCTAAGAAGTCGGATGATCATGCTTATATTTTCAATCTCCCAGGAACAAGGTGGTGAGGCGACTACAGCAACGGCGTAGGCAAGGGATGGAGATGAACTAATAGCAGCAGCTAACGTTGATCAAGCTCCTACCTTGTGCGGGCAGGTGCAAAGCACCTCCCATTCATCATGTCAGTTAAATTCTCAATAGCCCTATCTAGCAGGTACTGTTAATATTCCCATTTTACAGAAAGGAAACCAAGGCTCAGAGAAGTAAAATAAGTTGCCCAAGGTCACATAGTGAGTCAGCGGCAGCACAAGCTTCAAACCCACGTTCATCTAACTGCAGAACCTCAGCTTTAGCCACTGCACCATCCCATCACCACCCCCGCACCAGCCCCCGTGGAGCTGCCCTCTGCGGAGCAGCTCTGGACTTGGGGTTGTGAAAAGGGGGTAGAGGGACCATGACCTGGGCTTTGATGACTTACGGAGCTCAATATCGAGGGCTGACCCTCAGGTGGCCAACTTGGTACCCAGGTAAGTGACCTTGCCATCAACCTGGATGAGGACTCTGGGAAAAGGAAGGGGTTTGGGGAGAAGATGCCACTTTGCACCCGTGGCTGATCATCCAGGAAACACCCATGTGTTGGTGCTGGGGTGTTGGTGGTGAAGAGCATGGCATGATTAAGCCACTGCAGCCCCGTTGTTCTGCAAGCTGGTCTGGTGGATTTGCTGTCTTTGGCCCCTGTGTCCTCAAGAAGGAGGGAAGCAGGATGAGCCTGCCAAGCCTGGGCTCTCACTATGGCTCAGCCTTCCCACCGTTGCCCTCGGCACAAAGGGTTTCACCCAGTGGATTGCAACCCATCCTCAGAGTCAGGAGTGAGAATGGCCAAAGGCCAGCTGGTCTGGGTCCTGATTCTGACTGTACTGCAGGGTGACCTTGGGCAGACCCCACACTTGGTTCTCCCAGGGCATCAATGCAAGGAGAGGTGAGGCTCCAGGGACAAGAAGAGCCCTTTTAACTCCCGGAGCCCGTGATTCTAGAGCAACACACAGCTGGATCTCAGAGGCATTTCTCCAGCCAGCCACTGAGGTGTGGGAGGACTCTCCAGGGCAGCTCCCCTCCTGCCCCACTTTCTGAACTAAAGCCCCCAGTACTGAAGCCAGCCTAGAGCCCCCCCAAACACTCACTGCAGGGTAGAAGGACCTCTCTGCGCCCGTCTGGATTTGCTCCTACACGGAGGTTTGGAGAGGCCGGGCAGGGTAAGGCTCCCCCAGGGGGCGGTGTGGGGCCCATGCACACTTCATGCATGGGTCTGGAGAGGCAGCCAGTGGCTGGTTAAGATAGGGACAAGACACAGCCTGCTTCCCGGAGATCAGCTCACTTTGTTGTCAGCTCTGCTGCCTCCTGCACCTGGCCAGCTCCCTAGCAAGGGGAGTGTCCAGGCTAGCTCAGTTTCTGGCAGGCACATTTGTAAATAAGCAAAATTCTCCCAAGAAGCATCTCTATTCGCCAAGAAGGGCTAGGTGTTGGGGCCATGAGAGAAGGGGGTTTCTCCATTGGGGAATAAAGGGTTTTTTTCATTCAACAATTATGAAAATAAAAATCAGGCAGTCGCTTCCATCCAGGCTCACCACACTCACCAGCCTGGATGTGAAGAGACTGTGTCTGGGGGTTTGGGGTTTGGGAAGGAGTCAAGCCTCAAACCTTGTCCAGGGCATCTCAGGTCTGAGTGAGGGCACTGAAGGTCACCACGAGGTGGGGAGGAATGTACTGAGCCTCTCTCTGTAAAAGGGCTCAGATGAAGCTCAAACTGGGGGTGATAGAAAGGGCTTTGAGGGACTTCCCTGGTGGTCCAGGGGCTAAGACTCCGCCCTCCCAGTGCAGGGGGTCCGGGTTTGACCCTTGGTTGGGGAACTAGATCCCACATGCTGCAACTAAGAGTTCGCATGCCACAACTAAAAGATCCCGCATGCCACAACAAAGATCGTGCATGTCGCAACAAAGACCCGGCGCAGCCAGATAAATAAATAAATAAATAAAATATGAAAAAAAAGAGAAGAAAGGGCTTTGAGATAGCATGGGCAGGAGAGGGCCAGAGAGCGCTGCTCTCCCCCACCCCAGCTTCAACTCCTCAGGTATACACAGGAGAGGATGGGAAGCTCGCCAAATGGAAGCACAGAAACCTCAGACTGTACCCACCAAGATGGTACATTTTTGCGTGCCAGTGCTGTGCCAGGCACTTACTAGGCACCAGAGTTACACATATAAATACAAGAGGATCCACGTGCTCAAAACAGGTTTAGCAAGGGAGGAGTCAGCATTTGAAATCAAGGTCTCTTGCCTACAACCTAGAATGTTCTTGGTAGTGGTGTGGGAGCGGGGCACAGCACAGTCTGGCACAGTGCTTCACAAAGTAGGGGCTCATACTTCCTCCCTCACAGGCGGATAATCTATGTAAAGGTGGGTAATCTATGTAAAGCACTTATCATAGTACCTGGCATTAAGTTACAGCTCAATAAATGGTTGCTATTATTAGCTGTTATTATAAGAAGCCGCAGAATAAACACGGCACATCTTCCTGGAGTGCTAATTTTACTCGACAATTAGGGAAAAAAGGACATTCTTTTTATATTAAAACAAACACTGGCATAAGCTGGAGTAGAACGCAAAGCTCACTTGGAATTTTGACATCAAACAAAGATTTCGGGCCTGCATTGCCCTGCCCCTCCTAACGACTTGCTCACCCCCCATCCATTGATGGACACAGGACTAGAAAAGCCCCTGCAGGGACTTCCCTGGCGGTCCAGTGGTTAGGACTCCGTGCTCTCACTGCCAAGGACCCGGGGTTGGGTTCAATCCCTGGTTGGGGAACTAACATCCCACAAGCCACACGGCATGGCCAAAAAAAAGACCCTGCACTTGAGTCAGGAAACCTGGGTTCCAACCTGGCTCTGCCAGTTACTGCCTTGTGACCTTAGGCGCTGAATTCCTTGGGTTCTGTTTCCTCACTGGTACAAGAGGGTTAATTACACCTATATTCCAGATTGTGATAACAAACAAGATAATGTATGTGAATGGGACTGGCAAAGTGCCTGGTCAATAATAGGTGATCAATAAATGTTAGGTGGATGATCAATAAATGTTAGGTGAACAGGACCAAGGAGACAGAGCTAAAGGGACATGGTAGATGGAATAGAAGTTACTATGTCACTGCTACTAAGCCTCCCAGGTCTTTATGGGGAAGGGAGTGGGGAACTGTGTCCTTACAGCAATGATTCCAGATGGCCATTCTACACTGTGGTCTGTGATGGGAAGCCAATGATTTGGGAACCCAGCTGTGGCCCTGAATCATATACTAATTCCCCTTAAGCTCTTTTTCTATATCTTAGTATATGAGTTTTCTAAGATACAGGTCCATTGACAAACCCCCCCCACCCCCCGCCCCAAGCCCAATATTACATCAATACTCAATAAGCACTTGGCTCAGGGCATCTCATGTACTCAGGTTGCCATCTGTGCTTCATGCATGTTCTTCTTTTTTTTTTTTTCTATTTTTTTTAAAATGTTTTTTCTTTCATGAGTATTCTTATAACTTTTCCATGAATGTAGTCTGTATCTTTGGCAGCCTATAAACTACCCAATGACTTTTTTGAAGAACCTAAATACTGTAATATTGAATCATCTTACTAATCTGCCATTGATGGTCTTGCAGAAAATTGTGGAAAAAGAAAAAAGATTTTAACTGAGAAAGGTGAGGGCTATATCTTGATTATTTCTAATTTCCTTTCAACAACCCATTATGAATCTGTCCACTGAGAATACATCTAAATCTTCTGGAACTTACTTAGGAGACACATTAGTCTAATTATTTTTTATATTTTAAAATGGCAATCTGGAGCAGATCATAGGTCTAAGAGTCCTGCCAATCTAGAATTTTAGTCTAGGCAGGGGGCTTGAAATATTATAATAATGTAATATTATAAAAAAGTTCCTTTATTGAGGGAACTATATGCCAGGCACTGGTCTATTTCACTTAATCCTCTCAAATGCCAGATGAGACGGGTACTGCTATTACCTCCCCAATTTTACAGATGAGAAAATTAAGGTGAAAAAAAGTTTATCAGCTTGCCAACTTTATAAGACTAGTAAGTGGCAGTGCCGAAAATTGGAATCAAACTCTTCTTGTTTGTTATGCGGGCTTTCTCTAGTTGCGCTGAGCAGGGCCTAGTCTTCCTTGCGGCGCGCAGGCTTCTCATTGCGGTGGCTTCTCTTGTTGCGGAGCACGGGCTCTAGGTGCGCGGGCTCAGTACCTCCACAGCATGTGGGATCTTCCCGGGCCTGGGACTGAACCCATGTACCTTGCATTGGCAGGCGGATTCTCACACTGCGCCACCGGCAAGCCCCTATGGCTTCCACTCTTAACTACCTCACTATCCTACCTCTTGCCATGCATAAGCCTCAAGGAGCTTTGAACTCATTTAGGTGTATTTAAAGCCAAACCACAGGGGCCACTAACACTTGCTTACCTTTCTTTCTTTCTTTAATTTTATTTATTTTTGGCTGCGTTGGGTCTTCGTTGTTGCGCGCGGGCTTTCTCTAGTTGCGGCGAGCGGGGGCTACTCTTCGTTGTGGTGCACGGGCTTCTCATTGAGGTGGCTTCTGTTGTTGCGGAGCACTGGCTCTAGGCACTCAAGCTTCAGTAGTTGCAGCGCGCGGGCTCAGTAGTTGTGGCTCTCGGGCTCTAGAGCGCAGGCTCAACAGTTGTGGTGCACGGACTTAGCTGCTCTGCGGCATGTGGGATCTTCCCGGACCAGGGCTCGAACCCGTGTCCCCTGCATTGGCAAGCGGATTCTAAACCACTGTGCCACCAGGGAAGCCCAACTTGCTTACCTTTCTGATCGTTCTCTGGGACTCCTTCACCAACCCCTTGACCAATCCCTGAGGGGTCATAACCTTCCAGGCTGTGCACGGAATTCCCTAACGCAATACACTCTAGATACACTCTCTATGTGGCCTTGCTTACAAGCTGCCTTGGAGCTGCTTTTAAGCTATTTAATGTGTACAGTACATGTTTTGCCTCCCCAACTAGATTGTAAACACCTAGAGGACAGAGACTGTATCTTGTTCTTTCTGTATCCCTCTCAGTGCCTATGACTAGATTGGAGACGCCAGGGGAGCTCATGAAGTGTTGTTGACACTCTTCGGACCATCCTCCGTCCCACCTCGGCCACTCCCCTTTTCCTCGGTGACCACACTACTTCCTCCTCCTGGGTCCCCACCCCTGCCCGCTCCCTCTACTTTTATCCCCTCTGGCCCCGCCCGCCCTCGTGGAGTTCATCCTTTCCCACCTCGCCCACCGCCCCAGGCAGACTCTCCAGCGTCCCCTAGCGACAAGGCGGTAGCCCCTAGCAACCGCATCTCGGTTTCCTGACGACGACGGCACGTAAGGTCACGTCAGCGCGCCGTGGTTCCGCCCCCGGCGCCGGCTGGCCCCGCCTGCCCGCGCCTCTTTCGCCGCCGCCGCTGCTGCCGTTGCTGCTGCCGCCGCCGCTGCCGCCGCCGCCGCCCGAGACTCGCGCAGAGCAGTTATGGCGGATCCCGCAGCACCCGCGCCCGCAGTCCCGGCTCCCGCCCAGGTCCCGGACACGGCCCCGGACGAGACCTCGGCCCCGGACGCAGCCCCCGCCCCGGCCCCGGCGCCGGCGCCCGCCCCGGACTCGGCCTCCGGGCCGTCCTCGGACTCCGGTCCCGAAGCCGGCTCGCAGCGGCTGCTGTTCTCTCACGACCTGGTGTCGGGCCGTTACCGCGGCTCGGTGCACTTCGGGCTGGTGCGACTCATCCACGGCGAGGACTCGGACTCGGAGGGCGAGGAGGAGGGCCGCGGGAGCTCGGGCTGCTCCGAGGCGGGGGGCGCGGGCCACGAGGAGGGCCGGGCCAGCCCGCTGCGCCGCGGCTACGTGCGCGTCCAGTGGTACCCGGAGGGCGTCAAGCAGCACGTGAAGGAGACCAAGGTGCGGCTGGGCGGCGGGCCGGCGGGCCGGCGGGCGGGGGCCGGGCCCGGGGGCCGACGGAGGACCGAGTTGGCTGCTAGAGCCGTAGGGTAGGAGGGGAGATGTGCGGGGCGCTGCCCGGAATGGTGCAACTGCAGTGGGCCGAGGTGGGAGGACAAGCCTCAGCGGAGGGGACGCTCCGGTGCAAAGTCATTGCACTAGCCCTGGGCCACCGGGCCCCGGGCTTCCGCACGCGGAGGACTTCCAAGCCGTACTAGGCTGCGGTGTCGGCCTCAAGATCGTTTATGTGGACCCACTCTAGCGGGGGGAACTCCTGGGGCTCTCGGGCACGCTCGGCTTTACACCGGTGCGGCGTTTTGCTGACCCCCAAGGAGCTACATGCTGCATTGTGCATCCAGAAAGGAAGGCCGTGCCGGTCCGGTCCGTGCAGGGAGGGGTTGTGGCATTCCAAAACAAAGATAGAGGTGAAAATCGCGGCCGACATAAAACCCCAAGAAGTTCACTAGATTACAGAATGCGTTATTATGGGTGAAGAAAACCAACTCCTTTGTGTTTTACCTTGTTGCCTCGTTTTAATTGCTGCAGGGAACTTTGAGTAAATCATTAACAATCAGAGCCGTGATATTAATAGTAGTGGGGGAGCAGGGAGGGATGTGACAGCTGCTGACTGGCATTGATGACTCTTAAGTACAGTTGGACTTCTTGAAAAAAAAAATACTGTAGAACCATGGATGGAGGAGAGCCACCCATTTGGAAACCTGAAGGTTTTTTTTTTTTAACCTGAGGCCATTAAGGAAACGTCAGACTCCCCTATGATGTTGGTGAATATTGCAGTTTTAAAAAACTGCAAAAAGCATTCATCGTCATAACCTGAAACTGTGAACCAAGGTTGGTTTGGTGGTTTTCATGACTTGTTTTCTTGAGTGTGAATTCCTATCAGTGATTCAGACAGACACACACGCCCCCTGTATTTTTCACCCCTTCTTCATCTCCTCCTCCTTCTCTCCTTCAAGAAAACATTTCGAAGCAGGAATCAGGCCTGAGCTGGTTTAGCTGCCTGGGATGTTGAGTGGTGTGATTTCAGGGGAGGGCACTTTAGAAGTTAATCTGGGTTTCTCACACCCTGGGTGACAAAGGTGACCTGCACAAGGGGTCTGTGATGACAGCTCAGGCGGGGAAAAAGGCCTCACTCCCAGGAAGAGCCTGTGACCCATTTCCTAGTGGCAGAAGTGACTGCTGATACCAGCAAGGTCTTTTTCCTGGCCAGTGCACGGGCATCCACAGACACAGAAATCTGCACGCAGGACCCCTGGCTTCCCCTCAGAGAAATACAAATCAGGCGGTGGTTTCTCTGACTCAGAGAGAAAATGGTAAGTTCATGCAAAAGTATGCGGAAAAGATTACTTTCTGCAGCAGAATGCTTCTTAAAAATTACCCTCAGTATTGCCGTGTTGGGAAGAGAAGATTTTTGCTCTTTACGCTGTGTTCGTGCATTGTCACACTAGCAAATGGTTGCTAGCGTTTTCCCGTGGGTTCTTAAAAAATGTTTTGCCCTAACCATCTTCTCTAAAGGTTTATGACTTCTGGAACGGAACTCGTTTTACTCTGTCATGGCCTCCTGCCCTGGGACTCAGGGAGGCAGGCCTAGCTCATTGCCGGGAGCTGCCATGTTTATCAGTTGTTGTTCCTGTTCATCTTGACACTGGTGGTTAACTTTGTTTACAGTTATGTTCAGTCTGTCTCCCCCCACCATGTGTAATTATACGAAGTTTGACTTAAAATACCTATCTTGGAATTTAGTAGAAAATAGCTTTAAGGCGCCAGCTTGGATATATTTTGAAGCTGCCCTCTTGACTTGCTTTGAATTTGTTGAAATCCATCGTGGCTCCAGTGGTGATGTTTTCTTTGCCATTGTAGTTTCTGCAGCTTCTGAGCTTGGCAGAAGCTAAGGGATATAAGAATTCTAGGAAGTGGTGACATGTAGTGTCTATTCATGGATGGCAGGACCCACTGCTGCTTTTAGGATTTGAGAATAAGCTTATTTGGGAGGGAGAGGCGAGTTTATACCTGATAGGTACCTCTCCATTACCCTGAGCCGTAGGCACAGATGACCCTGGTCAGCTGAATGTCTCTCTTGCTTTGCTCCTGACCACCCACTAGGGTGATGGGGTGGGTCCTGGGGCCTTGCAGCATTGTGGTTTAGGAAGATTTTCCTTCTCACCTCGCACTCCTTATAAATCCATTGATGTGATGGTGTGCTGTAAAGGAAAGACCATTAGACCGAGACTGAACATTTAGGTTCTGATTCCTGATCCACCACTAATCTGGTTATGAGATTTGAGAACCCAATTATTGATAGAATCATATAGTGACAATCTTGGGAAACTTATTTCTTTTTAAAGCTGCCACCTATTGGCATATTATAAATAGTGTCCTGTTAGTGTGGATTGTTTAGTAGGCTGTGGAGTGTTTTTGCAGCTTTCATGTTAGTACGGTGACAGTGAGTAATCTTAGTCTCTTGATTTCTTTTAAGTTTTTAATGAACAAATTCAGAAAATTCAGAGAGAGAGATGAAGAGGCTGGCCAACAAGTCCTACCCCCTCCTGGCCACTACCATGAAAATTATCAGCAGAAATAAAATAAGTAGTTCTTCCTAGAAACTGGAATTTATGGTCCAGCTCCTGAAGCTTCAAGCAGCCAAAGTTAAGCTTCTTTAGGACTTAAAAGAAGCACACAGTTTGAGCTCCTTCCTTTCCTTGAGCTCCTGACCCCTTCAGTATGGTAGCTGATTTATCTACTTGAAACTTTTCCCATTTGGCCACGGGTCTCCTATGCGGAGATTTGCCCCATCCCCATCAGTGGTCATCCTTTGAGTAAATTTTTGGAGTAAAGCCAAATGCCGATGGCCTCTTCCCCTTCTTGAGCATTGGCTAGACATGGTGGGTCTTTCTGGTCTCCGTGTGAGATGGTTGGACAGAGTGGCCCCTATAAGGAAGAGAGCTAACTGCTGTCTGTCCAGGTTTAGGGCCTTCCTGTTTACACTGCTTTAGCTTTCCTTTGCTTTCCCATCTCTTGTGCGTTGTCTTTTGCTCTCAGTTGCCGCAACTTTCAGCGTCTCGCCTGGTTTGAAATTTAATGTCTCTAAATTAAAGCTGTCTGTTCATGATCATCCTGCTTTTGTGAGATGTTGTGTGTGTGTGTGTGTGTGTGTGTGTGTGTGTAGCATCCCTGATGTCAGGAATTGGCTTTTCAGTCTATTTTTGGCTCCTACTCAGGCCATCATTTCCATGGGGAAAGCTATTTAAGTGTAGCATCACAGCATGAGAAGTTTGCTTGCCTCGCTTGTCCAGGTGCTGGGCCCATTAAAAGCAGTTGTTCTTAGTGATGTAAGGTTAACCAAGATGCAGGACTAAGTGCATCTAATTACATTTTATTCAGGTAGGATCACAGCGCTTGTGGCATCTCACCGTTGTTCTGTGATTTTAGTCTTCGTCCCTTGGCTTCTGGTTTCTAACTCCTAGGCCTCAGTGCCTTCGTGGTGCCTCTGTCTGGCTCGCCACCTGACTCAGGGGCACTTTCACCAGATGAAGGGCGTGTGTTTGTGTCCTGTGATTGGAAGTCAAAACCCTTGGGTGCTCTTCCTGTCTGTCACCTACTCTGAATGACCTTGGCCTTGTCACTGCCTCATTTTGTCTCTCTGCAATAAAATACGAGGTCTGTCTTTCTAGCCCCTGAAATGAGCCTGCACAGGTGGAATAACCCAAAGTGTAGCCAGGTGGTGCCCGTAGCAGCCACTTGGCTATTAGCAGACACCATCCTGATGTCCATCAGGCAGAGCCAGCCCCGTCCCTTCAGGAGATCACGTCCACGTGTCATAGGGCAATGCCACTCGAAAGAGAAGCAAAAGGTGCACCACAGGGGATTGTTCCAGGGGTGTAGGAATTCCTATTTGATGATGTTGTTGCTTGTGATCTGGTGGATTATAGATTTGATTTCTTTATTAAGCCTCTTCTATAAATACTCATGATCTTCACTCCTCTGTTACTTTATAAGAAATTCAGTAGTGCACGTTTAAAGTAACGTCTGCGGAAGTCCACCAACCTCCAGGAGGGGGAGGGTATGAATACGTATGTATGTATGTATGTATGTATGTATGTATGTATGTTATGTATATCTTCCAGAATCTAGGAGGCATCTTTTGAAATTCCCAAAAGACAGGTAATGAGATTATGAATTATAGGGATGGCAGAGTATTGCTTTTGTACTTAAGGATTACATAAGGTTTGTTCTTCTCATCATTGTGGTACTATGTGCTGGGCACTTATGTGTATTGCTCACTTAATGCTTACAGTACCCCTGTGAATTAGGTACTCTTATTATCCCTGTATTTCAGAGGAGGAAACTGAGGAACAGAGAAGTTGAGTAACTTGTCCAATGTCACACTGCTAATAAGTGGAGGAACCCAAATACAAATGGACGTAAATATAGTTTGCTGTCATCTGAGGATTCATAGGTCGTTACTATATCGAGTTCCCTAATCAAACATGAGTCACAAACCCTGTGGTTGGCATTAATCATCCAGTCTTTGCACACTTAGAAGTCATAGTGGAGTAGGAGGGAAGCACAGGTGAGGAGAAAGGCAGGGCACTGGGATGGGTGGACGGTGGACCCGTGGCCGCGAGGGGGGCGATCGCGGCTGGGAGCAGGAGTGTGGGAGCAACACCATGTTGGCGCTACAGGGCGCTTCTCTTCTACAGTGGTCATTCCCTAGCCCCTCGGTCGTTATCAAAATCATGGTCAGAAAACACATTTCATTTCCGGAGAATCTGTGAACACCCCTAGATGTTGAGTGTAAGGAACCTTTGTAAGTCTGATTCCCCGCCTGCATCTCCCGCAGCAGAGCAAGTCTGAGTAACTGGTCTTTCTGTGTTGTCTTAGAAAAGATTGGTGTTAGGAAATCCAGCTTGACCTCGTGCCCCCTCTCCTGCTGCTGTTGTCACCCTCTGGCTGGGAATGCTGAGTCACGAGTCAGGTTCAGGTTCGGAAGGACGCCTGGGAGAGAGGCTGAATTCCGCTCGGTCCCAGTCCCTTCTCCTGTCAGTTTCCCGGCGGACTCTGCTCCCCACCTGTTTTTGCTTTAGGACATTGAAGGTCTTTTAGTGCTTTCCCTATCCCCACATCACTGGTATTCCTACTTTTTTCTTTGTCATTTTCCTGTCCTATTGAAAGGAACTTTTTCTCTTTTTTACTGTTTTACCCGGGGGCCTCATGGACTCCAGTGGAACATCTGTGGGGCCAGTACTTTACAAGAGGGGTGCAGGTATAGTGTGTGACGTGAATTGCCATCACAACAATGCTGGACCCGTGATCAGTGTTAGCTGACCCTGTGGTCCCCTCGGAGTTGAATTTAGGGCGATTTCAATGATGAGTGGGTTCTCTTTTAAAAAGCCTTAACCCTTGGAAGACATAATCCGTGCTTCTGTTCCGATTGAAAGAACTTTCGGAGTTGGCGGCCCAGAGCTTAGGCTGCTTCTGGATCGGGGTGGGAGGGTGCTCAAAAGGGGGAAATGGCCATCAGGACCGTTTACAAAGTGCTTTTCGGTTTACAAGATGCTGTCACTTGTATTTACTAGCTGTTTGGTGTTTTTAACTGTAGCTCCTCCCTGAGGCTTCACTGGCCTGGCGGCTCGATGCTAAGCCCTGAGAAAGTCGAGGTTTTCATGCTGCTGCGTCCACAGTGGCAGCTCTTACTGAGCAGGGACACACGTTCAGAATTGCTTCTCTTGCTGACATTTCCGCCAGCCTCAGGGGGCTTTATTAGGAACCACCTGACGTGTGGTTACGGACAGGGAAGAGCAAAACGCTTACTGGAATTTTTTGTAGTTCAGAATAGAACTGAATCATGTTAATGGGTAACGGTCTGCACTTATCTACTCCAAGCTTATTTGCCCTTGTTTTGCTCTTCAGCTGCTCTCTGCGGTTGAGGAATTCATGTCCTTCAGTGCAGGCTGACTGTGTTGAATGGATCTTTTGGTCAGTTTTGTCCACAGGTATACTGTGTTCTTCTGAAGCAGGACTGTGAAAAACTTTTTATGATTTAAACATTGAGGCAAATGATACATTGTTCAGAAGTATTCAGCTAGGCAGTGAGTGCTGGAATGCATGTCCTTTTTGGGTTAAATCCAGTTGACTGGTTGAGGGGTTTTTGGTTTGCATATTTTGAGAGACGGACACATTTTATTTTCTGCAACGAGGTCAAAGGAGTAAGACACTTACCAGGTCACTTCTGGTTTAAATTGATAGCATAACTATATCTGGTAAAAATTCATTCTAACTATGACAATCTGAGCAGTTAAAAAAGTTTAACTGAGTAGTGCTTTAAAAAAAGAAAAAAAAGAAAAAGCAGTCAATCCTATTCAACATTAAAATGAAACCCCCCAGCTCCTGGAGAGATTTCCTGCAGTCTTAAGCGTGTTCTTCATTTGCATCCTGCAAGCAGAGAGCTGGTCTTTCACACTCCGCAGCTCTGATGAGGTTCTTCCTCCTTGTTTTAATTTTGATCCTTTTTGTGGGAGATGCTGTGTGATGAGGGCTAGTGAAGCTGTCCTGACAGGCGTATCCACGGGACTGCCCTTGCTGGCCCCCCGTAAGTGCAGGTGGGAAGGAGTACGGACACACACACATCTGTGTCTCTTGTGTGGCTTCTGGCAGCATCAGGACATGACATTCTCCATGTTGAAAGCATCCTCATACTTGTCTGCTCTGTTTAATTACTTAAGGGAGTTCGAGGGCCCTGAAGGCTGATGATATCACCTTCAAGATGAGGAAGAAAGAGCATCTCGCCCACCCCGGTGTGCTTTGGGGGGCACCCCAGCACCCCGTGATGAGAAGGGGTGTGTGTCTCCATTTCCTTGTGGCTGGCACACCCCAAGCCTTTCTCCTTCTGGCCTCACACCACTGGGTGTGAACAGCTCTTCGGAAGGTCACAAAGGACTAGTGAATTCCTGGTCATTGTACTCACTGATTTTTTCTCAGTTCCTGTCCTTTTGACCTGCCAGCCTTGTTAATACGGTCCATCACCCTCCTACGGGAACCTTTCTTCCATTGGGTTCCACTATGTAGTGAATTTTTCTCTCTTTTACCTTTTTTCCCCTTACCTCTCTCAGAGATTCTCCTCTCCTCCTGTCTTTTCTTCAGTGCTCTCATCGGCTCCTGCAGTGCAGCTGGTACCTGCATTTACACGACTTCCACGTCCATAGCACGTTCCCAACTGCTTACTTGCTAGCCCTGTCCTGTCATCTAGAGCCTCAGACTTCTCACGTGTAACTGCCCTCCCCACCCCAAATCTATGGAATTTTAAAAATTCCTTTTCCCAACTTTTTATTATGAAAAAATTTCAAACATACTGAAAAGTTGGACGACTAGGCCAGTGATTACTAATTACCAACCATCATGAGTCAGCAGTTAACCTTCTGCCAAGTTTGCTTTATCTGTGTGTGTGAGAGTATGCGAATATGTTTCCTCCTGAGCCATTGGTAAGTTAGTAGCAGACATGGTGACGGTCACCTCTAAATACTCAAGTGTACATCTTCTAAAAATCAGAACATTTGGGATCATTTTAAATTTACCTTTCTGGGCTCCCATTCTAATTTTTTTTCCCTCTTATGAATAATGCTGCTATGAAAATGGGTGTACAAATATTTCTTTGAGGTCCTGTTTTCAGTTCTTTTAGGATATACCCAGAAGTGGAATTGCTGGATCATACAGTAATTCTATTTTTACTTTTTTGAGCAACTGCCATACTGTTTTTCCATAGCAGTGATACCATTTTACATTCCCACAAACAGGGCACAAGGGTCCCAATTTCTCCATATCCTAGTTTGTTATTTTTATTTATTTATTTTTTGATAATAGCCATCCTGCTGGGTGTGAGGTGATATCTCATTGTAGTTTTGATTTGCATTTCCCAAATGATTAGCGATGTTGGGCATCTTTTCATGTGCTTATTGGTCACTTGTATATCTTCTTTGAAGAGACGTTTATTCCAAGTCATTTGCCCATGTTTGAATTGGGTTGTTTGTTTTTTGTTGTTGTTGAGTTTTAGGAGTTCTCTCTGTATTCTGGATATTAATCCTTTATCAGATACGTGATTTGCAAATATTTTCTCCCATTCTCTGGGTTGCCTTTTTACTCTGTTGGTAATGTCTTGATGCATACAGTTTTAAATTTTTCATGAAGCCCAGATTTGTCTGTTTTTTCTTTTGTTGTCTGTACCTTTGGTGGCAGGCCCCCGTTCTAATTTGTCATTAAATCTTTGTTCGAAATGCCTCTTGCATCCTCTGCATGTCCTTTCTCCTGCACTGGTTTGCTCTCTGGTTGCCTCGTGTCCAGACTCCTCTCCCGGTCTCCCTGCCTCTAGACCCGGGACCCCCGGCTGACCCCCCGGGTGACCCCCCAGCCGCTTGTCATGCCTTAGCTTGTCTTCAAGGCTCCTCACCTATGTTTCACATAGCCTCCAGCCTCTTCAGGTGACTCCAGCTAATCTGTTTCCCCAAATCAGTTGCGCTGTTTCTTGCGTCTCAAGCCCCGTGGCACTTAGACGACACACTCGGGTTCTCTCCCTGGGTTGGACGCTTCTTGAGAAAGAGAGCTTTCTGTGAAAGCTTATATTTTGAGTGACTCACGTGTAGGAGTGAGTAACTCCTTCAATTAAAAATGGATCTAACCATCCCTGTTTATTAGTGGTGGGGGAGTGGGGAAAGCGTGGGTAAATGATACCCGATCGGCACTTGTAAAGGCTGATTGCATGGAATCACCTGGCTCTTGTTAATGCAGATTCTTCTGAAACAGTCAGACTGGGGTGGGTGGGCCTGAGGACCTGCACGTCTAATATGCTCCCTGTGATGCAGATTCTGCTTGTTCGGACTAACTACCCTTTGAATTGGACTGATATGTAGGTCCTTAAAAACTCTGTTGATGTCAATAGGTTCAGTTTTTAATCTACCCCCATACCAAGTTTTAAGTATATACAACTGGTTTGAGGTTTTTGTCTCCCTTCTGCTTAGTCTTCTGGTAGCAGTGTTAATGCCAGAAATTGTCAAAAGATGGGGCCACAGGAGGGAAGGGAAATTAAGTTGCCCTTAAAAACCAGACAGTGCTTTCAGGTCATAGTGGTAGAAAGACCTGTTTTCTTCCCCACTACCCTTTTGCCTACTGACCAATATTAATACACAGCTGTCGCTAAGACGTTTCATTGGACTTAATTTCTTTTTAGGGTGTAAATATATGACAGTTGTTACGAGTATAATGCAACCAGTCCAAGAGAAAAATGATTGAAATTGCTATCCTTTATCCAGCCTGTACCAGCGGGTTGCCTGCTGTGTGCCAGGCAGTGGAATGCTTGCTTTGCGTGTGTCATCTTTCTCTTTCCCTGAAGTGGCCAGCGTCCCCATTTTAGAGAGGAAGAGACTAAAACCGAGAGGATGGCTGTAACTCGCTCGAGGCCACACGACTAGTGAGGGGCCGGCCTGGGATGTTTGTGCTGCCAAAACTTGGGCTCTTTTCTCTTTCTTTCTTTCTTTTTTAATTAATTAATTAATGTATTTATTTTTGGCTGTGTCGGGTCTTGCTCGCGGCACGCGGGATCTTTCGTGGCTCTTTCATCGCTTTGCGTGGGCTTAGTTGCCCCAAGGCATGTGGGATCTTAGTTCCCCTTGAACCGAGTCCCCTGCATTGGAAGTGGATTCTTAACCACTGGACCACCAGGGAGATCCCTCGGGCTCTTTGCACTGGGTACACAGCTGCCCCTGCAACTGCTGAGTGCTGTGGAAGGTGGAGAACCCCGCCCCAGACCCTGCCCTCTAGATCAGGGGCCAGCAGACTTCCATAAAGGGCCAGGTAGAAATATTTTAGGCTTAGCAGGCTATACCATCTCCTTCACATCTACTCACCTTTGCTGTGGCAGTGTGAAAACATTCAGAGACAATAAGCAAACAAATGGGCATGGGCTGTGTTCCAATAAGATTTTACTTTAAAAAAGAGGCAGCAGGCTGGATTTGGCCTGTAAGCCACAGTGGGCCAGCCTGTGCTCTGGAGGGGTCCTGAGCAATGGACACATGATGTAAGCCACGTCTTGTAATTTTAACCTTAATAAGGAGCCACGTTTGAAAAGAAAATAGAAAACAGGTGAAATTAATTGTAATGTATTTTAATCCAATGTATCAAAAATATGCCAACGTGTAATCAGTATAAAAATTATTATTGAAATATTTTACATTTTCCGTTCTCTAACGGCTACTGTATTGGATAGCACTGATCAAGAAACTTAGTCTGATAGGATAGAACAACATCGCTCTAACCCCTTAGAGTGCTTTATTTTCTTCATAGCACCTAGCAGTCTCTGAGATTTTATTACTTCATTTCCTTCTTTGCTGTCTCCCCCACCAGAAAGTAAGGGGTCAGAAACGTCTCTGTTCTCAGTGCCTAGAACAGGACTGGCCCAAAGCAGCACTGATGTTTGTTTCATGAGTGAATGAAGGAGCGCACATAAGGTTCCATCTGAAGGTGCAGTGAACACTCAAGGGAGTTTGGTGGGAGAGCATTAGGAGAAGCTTTCGTGGAGGCAGGTTTTGGGCTAGCTCTTGAAAGGTAAGAATTTGGAATCACAGTGCTGGGAGGGAAGGGTGTCCTAAGTGGGAAGACCAATGTGAACAAAGACAAGAGAGGCCGGAAGTTTGGGCAACATTCCGGAGCGATAGTTCACTTGGCCTTAGAGCTCCTTTAGACTTAAAAATTATTGAGGCCCCCAGTGAGCTTTCATTTATATGGGTTGTATCGATATTTACCATATAAGAAATTTAAGCAAAATTTAAAACTCAGGAATGCCCAGGCACACATTCTGTTAGCCATCAGAACAGTGACATCACGACATCATGGCGCCTCTGGAAAATTCCACCATAGACTTGTGAGAGGACGAGAGTGAACAGAGCAAGTAACACCTTAATAGTATTTTGAGGAAGTTTTGACTTTGGACCTCCTTCAAGGGCCTCAGGGATCCCTAGGCCACATTTTGAGAACTGCCGAGCTGGAGGTGGGGGTGAGGAGAAGGCAGGTGAGAGAGAGAGTGGCAGCAAATGTGCTTGGATCTGATTGCAAATAATAACAGTCAACGTTTTCGTGCACCTGCTGAGTTCTAGGCACTGTTGTAAGCACTTTACATGTGTTAGCTCATGTGGGAAAACCCTGTGGAACAGGTGTTATTATTGAACAGATGAGGGCGGGTCTGAGGCTGCCCAAGGTCACGTAGTGAGTGGGAGAGCCTGGGTTATGCCAGGCAGTTGCCCCTCAGAGACTGCATCGCACTTGCTCTGTGTTTATAAAGGTCTTTGAATGATAGACTCAGGAGTTTGGTTTTTTTGTTTCCGGTTTTGTTTTGTGTTTTTTTTTTTACATAATGAGGAGCCACTTCAAAGTTTGCAGTGAATGAGTGAATGATCTGGCAGCAGTTCACAAGATGGATTAGGTAGGGGAGCTGGGGATCCTGGAGACCAGTTAGGAGGCTTTTACATACAGGGCAAGTGAGTTGTGTCTTGTGTACGTTTAATTTGCACATCACATATATATATGCATGGCTCACGCAGAGTGTTGAAAGTACTGATTTTTCAAACAGAATGGCCTCTTGAGTGTAACCCAAGGACTTCAGAGGGAAAGCTGGTGTGTTGAACTTAGTGATGGCGTCAGGGATTTTTCAAGGATAATTTTGATGATGCTCAGTTTGACCTGGGGACCCAGCTCCCAAGTGAAATTAGGACTCTGTTGAATGTGAGACAGCAGCCGTAAGGCTTTGAGTTAGGCTCATGGGGATAGAGAGGTGGATGGGTGTTGGGGAAGGTTTGCTCAGCGGGGCACAAGGGCAGGAAAGGCTTCTGGGGAGTAAGAAGCAAAGCACGTGTAGCACTGACAGGGCTGCAGCAGTGGGTGTCGGCAGGCCAGGTGCCGGGATGGTCAGGAGCGAGTTGAGGAGCCATTACGTTTCTTGTTTCTTATTGTGGCAAAATATGCATAACATAAAATTTACCTTTTTTTTTTAAATATGAGGAACAGATGTTGACCACCATTCACTCTTTATTTATTTATTTATTTATTTATTTATTTATTTATTTATTTATTTATTTATTTATTTATTTATTTATTTATTTATTTATGGCTGTGTTGGGTCCTCGTTTCTGTGCGAGGGCTTTCTGCAGTTGCGGCGAGCGGGGGCCACTCTTCATCGCGGTGCGCGGGCCTCTCACTGTCGCGGCCTCTCCCGTTGCGGAGCACAGGCTCCAGACGCGCAGGCTCAGTAGTTGTGGCTCACGGGCCTAGCCGCTCCGTGGCATGTGGGATCTTCCCGGACCGGGGCACGAACCCGTGTCCCCTGCATTGGCAGGTGGATTCCTAACCACTGCGCCACCAGGGAAGCCCCCAAATTTACCATTTTAAGTGTACAGTTCAGTAGCATTAAGTATAGTCACGTTTTTGTGCGACCTTCTCCACCATCCATCTCCAGGACTGTTTCATCTCCCCAAACTGAAGCTCTGTCCTCATTAAACAGTAACCATTTGAAAGAGGACTAGCCATTCACTGCAGACACGTGGTCCCCCAGCATTCAGGGAGTGAGGGGACATGTGGCAGAGACCCGGGCTTCCCAGGGGCACGACCAGGTGATGTCCCTCCAGTAACAGCAATGGGGACGGAGGGTGAGGACCCTGTTTTGGATGTGCTGTGTTTTAGGTGCCCGGAAGCATTAACGTGAAGCGAGACACCTGCCTTGGGAATATGTATTCAGTCTGTCCCCCATCTTTCTTTTATTCTTATAGTTGTCCTATTTCATGCCCTCATAATTGCATTTTAAAAATAAACACTATTTAGGTTTACAGAAAAGTTGCAAAGATCCTGGTATACCCTTCACCCAGCTTCCCCCCAACGTTAACGTCTTATGTAACACGGTATATTTGTCCAAAGCAAGAAGCTAACATTGGTTCCACACGATTAGCTAAACTACACACTTCTACTTGGATTAGTTTTCCACTAATGTCTTTTTTTCTGTTCCAGGATCCAAATCTATGATACTACATTCCATTTAGCATAATTGCCTTTGGAATGTTGGAAAAACCCTTCTAATTGATCTCTCTTTACCTAATCCACACTTCATCCTCTTCCCTAAGAGTTATCTTACTGAAGAATTTTGTTCAACAGCTTTGGATGCCAGAGAGAAGGGGTCAAGCAAGATGCTCTCTGAGAGAAGGCAGTCGGAAGCCACCTGTAACTGTGGAGAGCACTTGTGGAGAGTAGAGGGCAGCCGCTGGCAGAAAGAGCGGCAGCGGGTAGACAGGTGAATGCGGAGGGCGTGGGAGTGTAGGCACCCAGGGTCAGGGACGTAGGGAAAGTGCAGACCTAACGTCCTGTTGTTCGGTCTCTGTGATCCAACACTGAAGAAAAATTGGTGGGATTATTCTCTTATTTGTCTTAGATTGATAGCTTTTTTATTTTTCTGATTGCAAGTTATATTAAGTTACTTATACATACTTAATACAAAATTGCAAAAACATACAAAAAGTAGGTTAAAAAAAAGTCTCCTATGATTCCGCCACTCAAGTATAACTGCTTTGTATCATTTCAGTGGATGGTTATTCTAGCCTTTTATGAACATATAAATATTTGTTTTAGCAAATACATGCTGTGCTTAATCCCTCCCCTTGTCCCACACCACTTAACAAATGTAAACTGGACTGTTTGCAAGTGTCCAGGAGGAGTTCAAGTTTGCAGTACCCATGTGTATTTCCACAGAATAGTGGAAGCTTTAAACCCAGACAGTCTTCTTGCCTTTGCTGGTCAGTGTTCTAGAACGCACCTTTCCCACAACAGTGTCATCTGTGTCGTAACTCTGTCGGATTTGTTGCTGTGCAGGCGACTCCTCATGCTTTGATGCACACTGATTCTCTTGGGCTCGAATCTAAAGACTTATTCCCAGATTGTCTTTTAGAAACAAAGAGCACCAATAACAAAAACCTTTGCCACTTTTACCTGGCCTCGGCTTTAGGGTCTCAGGTCCGAGCCTTCTGCTGAACCCACAGCAGACATTGGCTGAGGAGGTGCCCGGGTCTTGGGTCTTTGCACCCATCCGTCCCTCTTCCTCACAAAGGCCAGCACCGTGGGCACCTCACAGGGGTTTGCTCAGCCCTTCAGGATCATTTCCTCTGTTGATCAGCTCATCCCATAAACTACTCTTCAAGTACGATTCATCATGCCCTTTCTGCGTTCTCTCTATTGGAATTGTCATCTGTAACCCTGGGGGCCTGCCTATTCACGTTCTTCTAACAGCAGCTGTGGTGCCCACTGCCTTTGCTCTTTTCAGATGTGATGGGGTTAACGTTTGTGGAGTACACGCAGACTCACTGCAGGCACAATTGGAAAGGCCGAGTAGGACCGCTTTCTTTCTGGAATGTGGCTTTGGGCCTGTGTACAGTGTTCCGAAGTTGGGTGTTCAGAGGTGGAGGTGTTTCTGTTTCGTAACATTTTCTCCCCATTTCAAAAAAATTTTTTGATAGGAACTTCCCTGGTGGCGCAGTGGTTAAGACTCCGAGCTCCCAATGCAGGGGCCCGGATTCGATCCCTAGTCAGGTATCTAGATCCCACATGCATGCCACAACTAAGACCCGGCACAACCAAATAAATAAATAAATAAATACTAAAAACAGAATTTTTTTGACAGCGTGATTGTTAATGAATGCCCGTAATTCTATCAGATGGATGAAACCATTTCTTTAACCAGTCTCTTGTGACAAGCTAGTTTGTTGCCTGTTTTTCACAGTTTTAAATGATGGGGCTAATGTCTTATACTACTTTTTTTTCTATCTTTGTTAAGTTTCTTAGGATAAATTCCTAAATGAAATTACTGGTCAAGGGATAGGAGTACATTTTTTTAATATTTATTTATCTATTTACTTATTTATTTATTTATTTAGGCTGCGCCGGGTCTTCTTTGCAGCACATGGGATCTTCGTTTCAGTACGCAGTGTTGCGGCATGCGGACTCTTAGTTGCGGCATGCATGTGGGATCTAGTTCCCTGATCAGGGGTCGATCCCGGGCCCGCTGCATTGGGAGCGCGGAGTCTTAACCACTGGACCACCAGGGAAGTCCCAGAATATATATATATATTTTTTTTAAATTAATTAATTTATTTTTAAATTTTGGCTGTGTTGGGTCTTCGTTTCTGTGTGAGGGCTTTCTCTAGTTGGGGCAAGTGGGGACCACTCTTCATCGCGGTGCGCGGGCCTCTCACTATTGCGGCTTCTCTTGTTGCAGAGCACAGGCTCCAGACGCGCAGGCTCAGTAGTTGTGGCTCACGGGCTTAGTTGCTCCGCGGCATGTGGGATCCTCCCAGACCAGGGCTCGAACCCGTGTCCCCTGCATTGGCAGGCAGATTCTCAACCACTGTGCCACCAGGGAAGCCCCCCAGAATATATTTTTAAGACTTGATTCATTTTACTAAACTGTCAACCCCCCAAGTGGTACCCACTTCCACTTCCGCCTCAGAACGCCTGTTCCCAGCACCCTGGTGAGGCTTTCTGTGCCTTATGCAGGAGCACCCACTTCCACTTCCGCCTCAGAACGCCTGTTCCCAGCACCCTGGTGAGGCTTTCTGTGCCTTATGCAGGAGCACCCAGCTAGTTGGCAGCATCTCGAGGACTAGAGCTCAGGTTAGCTGACTGGGCCTTTTTGTGGCCGTGCCCCTGTTGCCAAGAACTAAGCCCTTCTTGTGCCAGGGGGTTTCCCCGAGCCCTGCAGGATGGGCAGGCCGGTCTGCTGTGCCTTCAGCTCAGGGCGTGCATTCCCCAGGCAGAGGGCTGGACGAGGAGGCAGTGAGTAAGCTGGGGTGGGAAGGCGGAGGGACAGGAGGTGTTCAGACACAGGGCTTGGCGTCGGCATGTAGACCTGCAATTGCTGCGTCCACAGCCAGACCCGTAGACAGAATCTTGTACAGTTGCTGGGAATTGGATGAGATCACCCTGAGCACCGCTCAGCATAGCGCTGGCCAGCAGTTACTGCTAACGGGGGAATCGTTCAGCTCTGCTTCAGTTTCTTCATCATGTTTGGGAGCCCGCACAGTACGTATGATTGCAGGTTTAGGGGGAATATTGCTAATTAGCTTGTCTGCCCTGTAAGACTGACTTTAAATTGAAATCTTAATGCTTGTGTGTGTGTGTGTGTGTGTGTGTGTGTGTGTGTGTGTGTGTGTGTGTGTGTGTTTAAATAGATAATATATGCAGATGGAACAACATTCAAGAGGTTTAAAAGAGTATGTAATGAAATGTCTGTTTCCTTCCTACCATTTCCACCACTATGACCAGATATAGTCTATTCTGTGCGTGTGTGTGTGTGTGTGTGTGTGTGTGTATATGTATATATAATTTTTTTTTTATGAGACTAGGCATATTTTAACACCCTGTTTAGAATTTCTCTGTGATGGTTCTGCAGTGAGACTGAATTAGATTTTTTTAAACTATTAACATAGAAAAATGATATTGAAAATTTGCCTCTGCTTTCCCCCCCAGTTTTATTGAGATATAATTGACATACAGCACTATATAAATTGAAGGTGTGCAGCACAGTGATTTGGCTTAAATATATCATGAAATGATGACCACAGTAGGTTTAGTGAACATCCGTAATCTCATAGATACAAAAGAAAAAGAAAAAAATTTTTTTTCCTTGTGATGAGAACTCTTAGGATTCACCCTCAACTTTCATATATAACATACAGCAGTGTTAATTATGTTTGTCATGTTGTACATTACATCCTTAGTGCTTATTTACCTTATAACTGAAAGTTTATACCTTTGACCACCTTCCTCCAGTTCCCCCTCACCCCACCGGCTGCCTCAGGTAACCACAAATCTGACCTCTTTTTCTGTGAGTTTGTTTTTGAAGTATAATTGACCTACAACACTATGTCAGTTACTGGTGTACAACATAGTGCTTCAATATTTCTATACATTTCAAAATGATCACGGCTATTCTGTGTGTATTCTGACATGCATGTATATATTCTCCTCCCCTTCCTCCCCCTTCTCCTCCGTTTTTTTTGTTTTGTTTTGTTTTGTTTTAAACACAGTAGCTTTCTGGACAACTGTCTGCACTTGCCAGGTCACAGCTTTGGATCCAGGCCACAGGGTGGGGTTCACCCTCCCTCTTTATTAACTTTGTGGTGTAGAGTGGTGGACCTAGTGTGTCCTGTCCCTGGCCTGTTCTTCCCTCCTTTCTCCTCTTGGAAGTGTTGCCCTCTGCCGTGTTGAGTTGGGTTCAGTGTGGTGCCACGTGGGGAGAGGCCCGCTCTGCTGCAGGGGGGCAGCGGGGCCAGCATTTACTGTTCCTTGGTGCCTGCTCCCAACCCCTCTGTTCCAGGGTCTTCTCAGTAGCCAGAGGTGCCACTGTTAGGGGTGGGCGTTCACGGAGGTATTTGAATCAAAAGACCCTTTGTGGCGGGGAGGCGGAATGACAGTTTCTTTTTTTAAAGTTTAAGTGAAAAAGCCCTCCCAGAAACATCCTCGTGCCTTTCATCTCCACTCCTGGCATTTTGCTCACGAGGTGTGATGGTTTGGGCCGGGGCCGCCCCTGGAATTCCTTCCAGAAGCCGAGGCTGAACTCTGAAAGGACCCTGCACAACCCCAAAGCAGACCGTGGCCACGTGAGGTGGGCTCTGTTTCCTTTCTGCAGGGGGAGGCGTTATCCTAATCAGCTTTCCGCATCCTTGTCTCTTTCACGTGGCTCCAGAGAGACATTTCTCAGATGGCACAGCTCCTGGTGGGACTGGGGCTGTGTCTTTGGCGGTGGTTCCCAAGGTCAGCGTGTGTTTCCTACCTAGTGGGGCTTCCAGCGTCTCCGCCTCCCGTGGACCCTCACACCTTAAGTTCGCCTCTTCTGTGCTGGTATCGCCGGAGTACGAGGGCATGTTCGGTGCAGGTGGTGTCTTACTCCGAGGCCCTGAGATGATTGACGTTTGCTACATACCAGGTTTTAGTGTGTCTAGGCCCGTAGTGGCGGGGGTGGGGGGGGACTGGAAAGGGTGATTTGGTTTGACCCCCTTATTTTGTAGTCGAGGAACTAAGGCCCTGAGAGGCTAAGTGGTTGAGATTAAGGTTGATGGAAGCCACAAACGGACAAAGATGCTAAGACTTAGGAAAGAAAAGTCCACAGAAGGACACCCATTTAATTTCTGAGTAGAAGTAGAGGTTGTTAGTGGTGCTGATTTGAGTTTTCTGGGATTTAGTTGTAGCAGAGACAGGTTTTGGTATTTGACTTGGAAGACAAAATCTAAAATGCAGAGGATTTAGGGGATTTACACCATGACTCAGGAGACATTTTCCAAGAAAACTTCCTACTCAAGACCATAAAACCAGGCAACTTAACCTGGCTTGCTTAAAAAGCAACAACAACCAGTTTTATTGAGATATAACTCACATCCCATAAAATTCACTCTTTTAAAGAACACAATTCAAATGGTTTTTCGTATATTCACAGCTTTGTGTACCCATCATTACAGTCTAAATTTAGAACATTTTCATCAACCCAAAAGGAAACCCTGTGCCCATCAGTGGTCACACCGCATTCCCCGCTCCTCTCAACCCCTGGTAACCACTTTGTGTCTCAGTGGGTTTGCTTATTCTGGACATTGCATATAAATGGTAACATATGACATGTGGCCTTTTGTGTCTGGCTTCTTTCACTTAGCATGTTTTCAAGTTTCCTTCATGTTGTAGCACACATCAATACTTCATTCCTATTTATGGCCAGGTAATAGTCCATTGTATGGATAGGCCACATTTTGTTTATCCATCAATCAGTTAATGGACACTTGTTATTTCCACTTTTTGGCTATTTTGAATAGTGCTCCTATGAGCATTTGTGTACTGTACAAGTTTTTCTGTGGACATATATATTTCAGTTCTTTTGGGTACTATACCCAGGAGTAGGATTGCTGGGTTGTGTTTATTCTTTTGAGCACCTGCCAAACTGTTTTCCGGAGTGGCTGCACCATTTTACATTTCCACCAACAGTGTTTGAGGGTTCCAGTTTTTCCACATCCTCACCAACACTTGTTATTATCAGTCTTTTGATTATAGCCATCCTAGTGCAGTGGTATCACATTGTGATGCGATGTGCATTATGACTAATGATGTTGAGTGTCTTTTCATGTGCTTGTTAGCCATTTGTATATTTTCTTTGGAGAAATGTCTATTCACATAAATCCTATGTCTATTTTTTTAATTGGGTTATATGTTGGCTTGCCCCTGAGACCCTGCGTTTGGGTGTTCTTTAGACTCTAGCAGGTCTGTGGTAGGTGCCCTGTCCGTGTCATAGGGGTCTGTGCCAGGTGTCTTGCATTACATTGGGATTTTAACCTCCTTTCCTGCTTAAATATGCTCTAGAGGATTTGAGACCCTTATAAACTGAAAGGTCTTTAAGTTCTAAATCATTCTAAGAACTGAGTTCTGATTGTTTTACATCTGTTGCTCCACAGTCACTCTAGAATAAGAAAGGGGTTGTTGGATAGGGCTTCTTGGACAGTGGGGCAGCCTTTCACATACGTACCAGTCACATGAACTATGCATAGTACGCCATTTACAGTTGAAGTTTTTCAAAGGCAGAGACTATACCATCTTTTTTTTTTTCTTCTTCTTGGCTTGCTCTCATAGTACGGATTATAATATTTCTTATGCAGTAGGTGATGAAATGCTTGTTGCTTGACATGAATGTACTTTGGTAACTGAGTCGTTTCTGTAGCCCTTCGGCAGGTTGAAGGCATGGTTGTGCTGAAGCAGTGAGAGGATGCCTGTGTGTGACAAACGGCGCTTGGTTCCCAGAGGCCCGTGGCTTTCCGAGTGTGTCCTGGCCGCTGCTGCTTCCTAGATCCTCCCTCCTTAAGCAGCGTGACTGTCTGCCGAGGGGCACATGTACTGCTCTTTATGTCCTGTGACTTTCTCAGTGCTTGTTTTTAGGTTAGCATTTAAGAGTCTAATTTCATTTTGTAAGTGTGTAAAGTGTTGATTACTCGTGCTTGTTGCTCTACACTGACAGTGAGTCTCTCCCACCGGAGCCCAGCTTTGTCCTGGATCAGTTCTCACTGTCATGGTTGAATCACAGCGATCTATGGAATTTAAAGTTTCTCTGACATTTGAAACAAAAAGCTATTTGTAGGAGCAGACAGGTGGCCTTTTCAGATGACTGGGGCACTTTCTAATGGAGTTTTGCTTTCTTTTCCCTTCCCACCATTTCGAATCTTGGAGCAGCAGTACTGGAAGAGCCCTTCAAAGATACACTGGTGTCTAGTAGGTAGTGAGCAAATACTTGTAAGTGATTGTCGAAACTGAGGATTTCTAATTTTTGAATTTGTGATTTCTTGTTTTTGTTGACATATTACCGTCTCTCCGTCTTCAAATATGTCCCATGGTTGTGTGTAAGTACTTTGGAAAATTAAGGTTAAAGAGCTCTGGTTGGCATGGTATATTTAGGTAAACAGGGGCGATTGAACACATTTATTTCCACTTCCTCCAGAAGCCCTTCTAAAATGATAGTAAAAGGATTTTTTTAGGGGCTTCCCTGGTGGCGCAGTGGTTAAGAATCCGCCTGCCAATGCAGGGGACATGGGTTCGAGCCCTGGCCCAGGAAGATCCCACGTGCTGCGGAGCAACTAAGCCCGTGTGCCACAACTACTGAGCCTGCGCTCTAGAGCCCGTGAGCCACAGCTACTGAGTCTGCGTGCCACAACTACTGAAGCCCGCGCACCTAGAGCCTGTGCTCCACAATGAGAGAAGCCACTGCAATGAGAAGCTGGCGCACCGCAATGAAGAGTAGCCCCCGCTCACTGCAACCAGAGAAAGCCTGTGCACAGCAACGAAGACCCAACGCGGCCAAAAATAAAAATAAAGAAAATAAATAAATTTATTTTTTTAAAAAAAAAATTTTTTAAATGTCTAAACCCACGAGGAGAAAGAATGGGAGAGATGACAATTGAGAGTAGGTTTCAAGTTGTGGATGATGGACGGTGACTGCAGCAGCAGAGCAGGAGCTGAAATGTTTGGTGCCTCAGAGACACGGCCCAGGGAGGAGCAGTGTGGGAAGCCTGGTGTCCTCAAGGCGGGAGTGCGGTCTGGGCCTAAAGACAGAGGGATTAACTGAGAGTCTGTATAGGGAGAAATTCAGTTCCCCAAGTTACCTGTCCACTTGTACAAACCAGAGAATACTTATCCCCTCTGCCCACGCGAGCGCAGAGGTTGACGCTCCAGAGAAATCAAAGCGGACACTCTAGATGAGGAACCTCAGGTGGAGCGAAGGGGGCAGTGTAACCCTGGGCTGAAAGGGGGATTCATGGACGTCTGTATGCTCAAGGGGAAATCCCATAGCCTGAGATCAGGCCAGGCGCAGGGTTGGAGGACCTCCCTCTGGGAGAACGAACAGTGTCGGAGACAGGCCCACAGTTGCTAGCGTTTGGCAGTCCCTCAAAAGCGAAAGCTAGATGCTACCCCAGCTAATATGATCAGTACTAGTCCAAAGGCTTGCTTGTGTCCACAAAGCTTCCATCATCTTTTTATTGCCTCAACTTTTATATTTTTTATTTTGAAATAATTATAGATTCATAAGAAGTTGCAAAAATGATGCAGAGAGGTCCCCTGCACCTTTCATCCAGTTTCCCCCAATGGTTACATCATACCTAACCACAGACAATAGCAAAACCAGGAAATTGACATGTACACGATGTGTGTACAGTTCGATGCCATTTTATCACGTGCAGCTTCATGTAACCACCTCAGCAGTCGAGGTACATGACTGTTCCATCACCACAAGGATTTCCCTGATCATGACTCATTTTAAAATAGGAATGGACACGACAGCCAAGGATCACAGCATATTCAGAAAGCTCCCAACATGAAGGGTAGAGGCTAGAACAAGCAAGAGAAAGATGTGTCAGAGGAAGCAGTTGATACTGCAAACAGAAGAAACCCTCAGAACACATAGTGAATAGCCTGAAATAAGAGTCAGTATTTTGTCAATGAAATAAAACAGGATGCTATAAAAATCAGAACAAGAAATAATTCTTAGAAATTAAAAACATAATATTAGAAGAAAAGAGTTGACAAAGACTCCCAGGAAATACAATAAAATATCTGACATCTAGGAGATCTATAAAGAGAGAAAGGGAAAATGAAGGGCAGAAATGCATCAAGGAAATCGGAAATGTTTCCAGAATTGAAGATCACAAGGTTCCAGGATGGTGAATGGAAAAAGTCCTAACTGGCACATTGTGTAATTCCAGAACACTGGGGATAAAGCTTCCAAAGAGAGAAAACAGTCGCATAAAAAAGATTGGGAATGAAGATACATCGGATTTTCAACCTCCTGGGAAGCCGGAGGCAATGGAGTAGGTTTCCAATCTGACATGGTAGATTGAGCTAACATAGAACCACTCTTAATACAGTCACTTAGAAGGGCTATGTAAAATATAGCAAACATTTTAAATGTAGCTAAGCATATAAGAAAGAAAAGGGATAACAGGACACCAGAATCAAAGAGGGAACCTAAAACCAGAGCAGAATAGGCTGCTGATGTCGTAGCAGCCCTGGGGGGTGTTTATTGGGCCCTAAAACAAGGCCTAACAATAATAGAAGTCTGGATTTTAATGAAAATGTATAGAATTGAGATAGAAATCCCCTCAAAGGGCTATTCCCTGGTAAAAGAGAAAAAAAAAAAGATGTGAGAAAATCTCCCCCGTGAAGCCAGGGAAATGGCGAGGAAGTTTATCACTGCCCCACACCATGAGGTGTTAGGGGAAGTCTCCCATGAGCGACTGAAACGTCTGAGTTTGAGGTCTGTATTTATAATACCCACTTTCAGGAATCCCCAAGCCAGCACCAGGCTGGTGTTGCTCCTGGAGGTCCTTGCAGAATGAAAAGCAAAACTTGCGTAGAATGACCCTTCCACAACGCAGGCCACTTGGAGTCCTGTGATTTCCACAAATGGTGAGCTCGTGCTGAGAAATCACTAAACATACAGAAAAATCATAAGCAAGAGTCAGCCGTCACAACAAGCAGGAGGATTTCCAGCATTGTAAAACTTCAGATAATGAGATTAAATATAACAGTTAAAGTGATTGAAGGGCTTAAAGAAAGAATAGAAATCAAGAAAAGAATAAGATACAGTACGTTTTAGAGACTGTTTTTTAAAAGAGCCAAATAAAATCTCTACAATGAAAACTCTAATCATTGCATATAAAACCCAGGGGAAACGTTAAATAGCGGAACAGGCACACCACAAGAGAGAATTATATGAACTGGAAAATAGATCTGAAGAAGTTAAGTAGAATTAGCACAGAGATCCAGAGAGATGGTATAGATGGTATTGAGGGAAGGGAAGTACCAAGCTCAGAGGATGGGAGGAGGGGCCCAGGCAGAGTCAGATGGAGTTCCCAGAGGGATCAAGAGCATCTTAAAAGCAGCTTGAGAAGAAAAGACAGATTACTCCCAAGGTTCAGCAGTGGTACTCAGCAAATGTCTAAGTAGTAATAGTGAGGCCAGACCAAGATGGAATAAAATCTTCAGTGTGCTGAGGAAAATAAGTTGTTAGCTTAGTTTTCAGTGACCAGCTTATCATTCTATAGTGAGAACAAAATACAGGCATTTTTCACAGAAAGAAAAACTAAGTTCATTCACTCACAGACCTTCATTGTACTTCAGGAAGAAGGAAACTAAACCCAGGAGAGAGAGACAAAAAGAAATGGCGTACAGATACGGCAGAAACGTGTGGTAGAACTAAATCATCATTAACTTATAAAACGGTGATCATTACTGACTTGACGAGAGTTAAAAACTGAGATCCTGACAAACAATCAATGGAAATGAGAGAGGGGATTATCTGAATTAACACATTCTAAGATCTTTGAAGTGTTTGGAAAGAGTGGGAGGGATATTGATTTGCTTTAGATTTTCTGAGTCAAGTAGACAGACATATTAAAATGTTAAGGATAGAAATAGGATTGGAAGCCTTCAAACCAATAGAGGGAAAATATCCAGAATTATAAAAACTAGGTCATTTCACTAGAAAAAAGAACAAAGAAAAAGTGTGGTAGGCAGAAAGCCCTAAAGGTAACAGAAATAAATCCACACGGATCACAATGAATATAAACAGAGCAAAAGTGCCAGTTAACGACAGAGGCCTCGGGTTGGAAGACAAGAGCGAAACCCTCGATGTTCTGTGGGAGTTTCACATCCAGCCAATTACCTGACGAGTATTTCTTCTCAGGCCTGCAAGGACTGGAAAAACGTGCCTCCCGTGGACCTTTCTCCAGAAGCTGGTGGGAGGTGTGCTTCACCAAGACAAGGGAGTTTTCTGGGATCCAGGAAACGAGATTCCCCCACAGGCAGGCTGTTGGAGAGGCAGGCTGGAATTCTGCAGGAGGGAGATCTCCAAGGAAGAGAGACAGAGCCCAGAGTCACCCGATGGATTGTTTGAGCGTGTTTGGGAAAGTTAGAAATAGCTATTTGATAGAATTCTCAATCCGTACACAGGTTGTGTGTATCCGCAGAGCACACTCGGTCCAGCTGTGAGCCACATTTACTCCATTCCAGCACATTCAGGCTGTTTCCGTCAAAGCTGCAGAACTGTCGGAAGGATGGACTCAAGGTAAGGGGTTGTCAGGGGGATGGGTAAGAAACAGGAGGTCACTAGGTAATGTCCACAATTAATAACTTAGGAATTAGAGGTGCAAGCAAATTGTTTATGTATATGGGTAAATACTCAAACTGCTAAGAAATTAGAAAGTGGTTTTCTCAAGGGAGCGCTGTTGAGACAGTAAGACAGGGCATTGCTGTTTTGTGTTGTTAAGCCCTTTGGAACTCTTTGATATATATATATATATATATATTTTTTAAAGAATTTACTGGTTTAAACCAACACTGTTCAGTAGAAAGTGGCCTCACTTTCTATTGAAAGTTTTTTTTCTCATGGCCTCAATTCTTTTAAATGTAAAAAGGAGCAGGTGAAATTAATTTTAATATATTTTATTTAAGCCAGTATAGAGCCAAGACATTGTTTGAACATATAACGGATGTAAAAAACGTTAATGAGGTAGTTTGCATTCTTCGTAGTAAGTCTTTGTAATCCTCTCTGTGTTCCAGCACATCCTGATTCAGACATCACATTTCAAGTGCTCAGTCGCCAGATGTGGCTGGTGGCCGCCCTGCTGGGCAGGGCGGGTCTGGCCCAGGAAGGATGGAGGGTGTCTGCTCCGTGAGGGTCTTTAGCGATATGCAGATCGACATTCAGGAAGCCTGTTCTGGAGAGTAATTTCTGACCCTGGTTTCTTCCTTTAGCCCAGCCACCCCTACTTTAAATTCTTCACTGACATTTAGAATTGTTCCATATTCCCAGGAAAGTCATAGACTTGACGGCAGAAATTACATTCCTGGGCTTCTCTCCTGGAAGTTGTTTCCCTCTTTCCTCATAGGTACTGTTTCTAGCACTGCTCTGAACCTTCTCAGATTTCTCCACATTCTCTTAGTGTAGTGATCAAAACTGGACTTAATATTGTCGAAAGGCTGACTGACTCAAAACAGAACGGCAGGACGGATGGCCTCACCTTTCCAGGTAGCACTTGCTTGTTCTTGCTTGTTCTCCGAAATAGTGTCGTTTTTGGTTGTCAGGTCACTGTCATCTGTGTGGAGCAGTTCTTTTTCTGAAATGCTTCTTTTTCCTGGCTTTGTGAGCATCAGGAACTTGGGGTGTTAAGAGTGAAGGTTGAAGTATTACTGTTTTAAAGTCTGTTTCTTAAGTGGTTATTCTACCTGGATTTCTGGAACTCAACCCTCAGATTTCAGTCAGTGGAAAGCTGTGAAGGGTTTTTTTGTTGTTGTTGTTGTTGTTTTTTATTTTTGACTGCGTTGGGTCTTCGTCCTGTGCACGGGCTTTCTCTGGTTGTGGTGAGCAGGGGCTACTCTTTGTTGTGGTGTGCGGGCTTCTCACTGCAATGGCTTTTCTTGTTGCGGAGCACGGGCTCTAGACGCACAGGCTTCAGTAGTTGTAGCACATGGGCTCAGTAGTTGTGGCTTGCGGGCTCTAGAGTGCAGGCTCAGTAGTTGTGGCGCACGGGCTTAGTTGCTCTGCGGCATGTGGGATCTTCCCGGACCAGGGCTCGAACCCGTGTCCCTGCCAATCCCCTGCATTGGCAGGCGATTCTTAAGCACTGCGCCACCAGGGAAGCCCGAAGGTTTTTTTTTAAGGGTGCTAGGATTGATTTGTGTTTTGAAGCTATTGGTAATCCCCTCCCTCCCATTTCTTTCATTATCCTATTTTTTTATATAACTCTTCTGAGAATCAGGAAGGGTCTGTAGAATCAATGGGTTTTTCCACTACACACACACACACACACACACGCACGCACGCCCGCCCGCCCGCCCCCTTGCCCTTTTCCTTGCTTCTCTTCCTGCTTCCCACCCCTTCCAAAAAAGACTCAGTTTTCATAAAAGCCGCCATTGTGTAAGCCTAGTCTTAAAGCTCTGTTAAAGCTTGAAATGAAGGAAGCACATCAGGGTGATAACAAGTAGGGAAGGGCAGGCGTCTCCCCATCCTCCAGCCTGCTGGTGGGTCTCCATCCCACTCCTCCAGGACCCTGCGGGCCCTGAGCACCACCACTCGCGGTGTCTGCGCCTGTGGACATCGGTCACCCCCAGAACTATCATTTTAGACGGGGGGCCGCCGGGGGTGGGGAGGGGAGGCAAGCTGAGCCTCTGGGCCAGGCCGATGACTGCAGTCGGTGTGCGCAGACTGGTGTGTGATGGGACCCTGCCCTTGAACCGCGGGTGGTCTGCTTGGGGGAGCAGCTTACATATGCGGAGGTGGCTGCCAGACGAGGGTCTCTTGCTGGGAACTGGCTGCTCATGATGTTTGGGGCTGAAGGGAGGCGGGCGCAGTGGGAGCAGAAGCCGGGCCCTGCAGCCTGCCTGCGCCCGGAGAGGGCGGCCGGGCTCCAGGGTGCCCGTGGGACACCAGCCTCGTGGAGCTGCCAGGCTCTGGCTCGCGCACGGCCGGGCTGGAGGCACCTCCCTGGGTACCTCGCAGCCTGGACTCTCCAGACTGCCCCTCAGCAGCCGCCGCCACACCTAACTTTAACGTCTCAAAGAGAGGCCCTTGCCCAGCCCGCGTCCCCTCCACCTGCCTCTTCCTCTCTCCTCCTGCCCGCCTCTCTGGTCCCTGCTTCCGGGGTGGCCAGTTGTCCTCCAGCGTGGGCGTTGCCGACCACCGCTTCCGGCCACCTGTCCCCGTTCCCGCGGGCCCCCCTGCAGCCTCCGCCCTGGGGGACGCGTGTGAGTGCCGTCTGTTTCCCGGGCGCTGTGCTGGGGCCGCCCCGTGCCAGGCGGGGCTGGTGAGCAGGGAGCAGCAGCCCAGGCCAGGCGGTCAGAGAGGGGCTTCCTGAGGGGGCGACGTCTGAACAAAGGCTTGAGTCAGCTGTCGGGGCAGATGTGAAAGCCGTGATTGTTGCCGTGGTGGCTCCTCGTGTGCAACTGCTTGCTGCGCTTCCGTCCCCCACCCTTCGCTTGGCTCCTCCTGGCCTGACGTTTCGTTAGCACCAGGCGCAGCGTTTGGCATCCTAGTAGGCATGTAGATCGTTGAATGAGTGGGTGGGTGGATGGATGGATGATCCACTGTCGATCGAGTGAGCAGCATATGACAGACGTCAAAGGCAGCAAACCCAGACTTCCTACAGGGCGGGCTCCGTCCCTGCCGAGCCCCTGAGACAGGAGAGGCAGGTCTGAAGCCCAGGCCTGAGGAAAGCCAGGTTCACGTTAAACACCTTCTGTCATGCCCTCTCCCTGTGTGGTTCATTTCACAGCTTCGTTATATTACCTGCCATTTCAGGGTAGTTCACACTACTGATGGGTGAAGTAAACTCTGAAATTGCTGGGAGAACATAAGCGGGGTGGGCGTGGGAGGGCAAGAGAACTACCATTTCCATTACTTACCACATGCCACATACGTCCTGGGGCTTAGATCTCAAAACCATCTCCACAGGCCTACCGTCACCTTCATGTGGCTTGGTTGGACCTTGAAGGATGGACCGTAGCAGAGTCCTTGAGGGCGTCTGGATACACCTGCGGGAGGTGGGAAGGATTCTTCAGATATGCCAGTCTGGGGTTGTCTTCTGGTTCTTCTTTAGATTTCTGGTCCAGCAGCCTGTTGGCCAGCTCTGAGGCCCCAGGGATTAGAGAAATAGGGACAGCCCAGGTAGGAGAGTTAGGAAGGCTGAGATGTTTATAGTAAAAGGTGTACTGCAGGCTTCCCTGGTGACGCAGTGGTTAAGAATCCGCCTGCCAATGCAGGGGTCACGGGTTCAAGACGTGGCCTGGGAAGACCCCACATGGTGCGGAGCAACTAAGCCTGTGCGCCACAACTACTGAGCCTGTGCTCTAGAGCCCGCGAGCCACAACTACTGAGCCCACGAGCCACAACTACTGAGCCGTGCGCCTAGAGCCCGTGCTCTGCAACAAGAGAAGCCACCGCAATGAGAAGCCTGTGCACCACAACGAAGAGTAGCCCCCGCTCGCGGCAACAGGAGAAAGCCCACGCGCAGCAACGAAGACCCAACACAGCCAAAAATAAATAAATAAAATAAATTTTAAAAAGAAAAAAAAAAAAGGTGTACTGTGTACCCCTGGCAAGTCTCCAGCCCTTCTTAAGCAGGGGTGCTGACACCCTAGTGCGTCCACTGTAACGTGTTAGTGTATCTCAGTGGTGCTGATTACTACCATCCTTAGGAGAGCAGAAAATAGCCACCTTCCATGGTCTGGTGGCTTAGATGACGATGACGCTGGCGTTTCAGTCTTTGGAGGGGTTGTGACCGTGCAGGCCCGAGCTGAGTCTACGGTGCCAGTAGGCGTTTCCTCCTCACCTCTCTCCAGTGGGTGGTGGTGAGTCCTTTCCACTTTCCCAGCTATGCCAGTTACCACGACTCAGCCCAGAAGCGGACTGCTAAGTATTTGTGCTTCATTTTGTTAGAAATCTTTGCTCAGAAGGCTGGCTACCTGATCCTTTCCTGACCTAATTCTAGTGACATGGGGTGACTGAGAAAAGGAAGACATGACTGTCGAGGTTGGCACTGGGGAGTGGCGGGGCCAGCCTGTCTGTGTGGCTCTCAGTGGCTGTGGCATCGACAGTGGGGAATCAGGCAGATCCAGAAGGCTGTCAGCAATTTGGGACCAGCTGGCTGTTAAGACCATCACTCAGTGATGCGAGACCCTGGCTCGCTTTCCATCCCAGGGGTCTTGTGTCTCTTTCTCCTTGGCTTCCTGTGCCTTCATCAAGCTTCTGCTTCCGGGGTGGGGGGCGGGCAGGGGATGTTTGCAGCACCCACCCCAGTTTGTCTTGGAAAGATGTAGTTTTGGAATTGAGGAAAGCAGAGGACCAGCATTGTTCTGACACAGTCATTCTGGGGAGGGTCGTGAAAGCTCCTGCCCCTCTGGTGTGGATCCCCCTTACCTGCCTGGGGGTGGCTCAGGGAATGGGTGGGGTGGGGGCTCTGAGCCCACAGGTATGATGAAAACAAAACTGCATAGGGAGATGAGCCACGCTGCTCCCACACCCCACCTCAGTGAGAACCTGACCCGTGAGGAAGGACTCGGCCTTGGACCAGGGGTCTGGTGTGTTATTTTTACTGTCTTTTCCTCCCATATTTGCGTTTTTAAAAATAGCAGTGCTGAATGAATCCCTTTCAGTCTGAGTCTGCTTCGGAAGGTAGGGTGCATTTTGCAGAGAGAGTGGCTATATATTGATTAGCAGCTGATTCTCAGTTTGGGAGCATGGACCGCAGGAGCCGCAGATGTTCTGGGTGGAGGTAAGGCTCGGTGTCATGAGCCACTGCGGGAATGAGTCCCCAGCTCTCTGCTGACCAGAGTTGACATCACTTTGAAGATGATGTCATTTTTCTGTGGGTTTGAAGAGAGGAAGGTGAAGAAAAGAGAGCGGGAGCGTCTGTGAGCCGAGGTCCTCGTGGTCATCTTGGAGGATTTGGATCAGGCAGTGACTCGCCTTCTTGCCAGGGCAGTTCTTTCTCAGACTCAGAGTTCTTACAGGCGAGAAGAGCCACATTTGATGCACCAGCTCCGTCCCGTCCAGTAACCCAGCTCTAAAAATCACGTTCTTGTGGCCGCAGCATGGGCCTAGGAGCTGCCTTCCTGCCTGGAAGTCTTTATGGTGGGAAAACCGCATCCCCCAGATGTCCAGGGATGTGTACTGGCAGGTTCTGCTCTTTGCCACCTAGGCAGCAGCTGACCTGGGTCAGGTCACAGGGCTCGTGGTCAGCAGGGTCTGGGGCTTTGTTCTTGGTGTCTGTCTGGAAGCTGACCTAGACCAGGGTCTGGACCACCTGAGCAGAGGTCAGAGTTGGGGCCACATCGTTTACAGGACCTGGCGCCTATGTGTCTGTTCAAGGGCTGAACCGCAGGAGGAGTGTGTCAGGGATACTGAGGGCCGGGTATGAGCTGAACCTCATTTTGTTAATTGTTTTAATCCACCTTGCTTTTGCATCTTGATCCTCAGATTTTTATCTTTAAATTTTTTTTAAATTAAAAACAAATGTCCTGGGGCTTCCCTTGTGGCGCGGTGGTTAAGAACCCACCTGCCAATGCAGGGGACACGGGTTTGAGCCCTGGTCTGGGAAGATCCCACATGCCATGGAACAACTAGGCCCGTGAGCCACAACTACTGAGCCTGCCCTCTAGAGCCTGCGCTCCGCAACAAGAGAAGCCACGCAATGAGAAGCCCGCGCACCGCAACGAAGAGCAGCCCCCACTCGCTGCAACTACAGAAAGCCCGCGTGCAACAATGAAGACCCAACACAGCCAAAATTGAATAAATAAAGTTAAAACAAAAACAAAAAAACCCACAAATGTCCCTAGTAGTCCTATATTGTTTTAGAAGAAAGGGAAGCATACTGGTTGAAGTAGAGCTATTTTAACCAGGCTGGTTATCTGACTCGCCCAGCGAATGTTAAGAAATAGATTCCTGGCTTCACCCAGAGATTCGTTCAGTAGGTTTGGGGTTAAAAAAAAAAGTCAGGAATGTGTATTTTTGAAAGCGTTCTGAGGGTTCTGATAGTTGCCTTAAAACCTAGTCCTCCTCCCAAGGGGCCTGTCGAGGCTGCCTCCGTTTTTCTTCATAATCTTTTGCTATTTCAACACTGATGAATTACATACCTAGACTTCTCCACTCTGTTTTTATGGGGCCATCGGGTGGTTTCCATCAGTTGCCCTTCAAGACCAAACATAGTGGTGTGTGTCGGCCAAAACGCTACCGTGCAGCTGCTGATTTTAGGGCTTGGTGTCTAGAGGTGGGCGTCCAATAGTTCAAATACATTTTGATCTCTCACTGTCAGGAAGTGTGTCCTCCTTCAGATTTGTGATAATATGAATTCTGGCTGAGAAGTCCTTCTACGTCGGACCTAGAGGAGCCCGGAGGAGGGAAGGAAGGAATGAAGTTTCATGCTTAATCGTACAGAAAAGAGAATCAGGCCAGGGTCTTGCGTGCTGGTGTCTGTTCACTGGTCACCCTCTTTCCCCAGACGGCTCAGGGGCGCCATGGGGCAGCGAGGCTGGACTGGTGCCAGGAGGCGGACTGGGGAGAGGCTCACTTGGTGCGTGCCAGCCCTGTGACCACCCCCGGCACATCATTTCCAGGACCTTCCTCCTGAGGGGGCTGTGAGGACTGGACGAGGTCTGTGAGGCTCGGACACTCCTTACCCTTCCCTCCCTCCCTCCCTCCCTCCCTCCCTCCACCCCTCCACGATCACCCGGGCCTGAGAGCACCTCCTGCTGGCCCCCTGGCCCGTGCGGTGCCATCTCCTCCGATCGCATCTCCTCCAAGGCAGGCACCTCAGTGCCACCCTGCCATCCAGCTCAGCACACCCTCTCCCACGCGCTCTGATTCTCTCTTGGCTGTATCTGCTCATCACTGAGGTGGGTGTGTCTGCAGTCATTAAGAGGGGAGGAGAATTTTGACCATATAAACAAGAAGGTGGTAATTTGCATACTATAAGATTTCCTGTGGGTTTTCTTGAAATAGCTCCCCGATACTAAAATCCTTTCAATTTGTAAAAGACTTTTTAGTAATGATATCTAACTCAAGATGCACTTGTACGTTAATTTTTTTTTTTTAATTTATTTGTTTTTATTTTTGGCTGTGTTGGGTCTTCGTTGCTGTGCGCGGGCTTTCTCTAGTTGCAGCGAGCAGGGGCTACTCTTCGTTGCGGTGTGCGGGCTTCTCATTGCGGTGGCTTCTCTTGTTGCAGAACACGGGCTCTAGGTGCACAGGCTTCAGTAGTTGTGGCACGTGGGCTCAGTAGTTGTGGCTCACGGGCTCTAGAGCGCAGGCTCAGTAGTTGTGGCACACGGGCTTAGTTGCTCCGCGGCATGTGGAATCTTCCTGGGCCAGGGCTCAAACCCGTGTCCCTTGCATTGACAGGCAGATTCTTAACCACTGCGCCACCAGGGAAGCCCTGTACGTTAATTTTTGCATCTTGTTTCTGTCTTTGTAGATGTCATGTTGTGTATTTGTTTTCTCCAGCTGAGCTCTAAGTTCCTGGGGAAAGAAACTGTCAGGGGCCTGGTACAGGCTTTGCCCTGGCGCTCCTGTCCCGGGGCCTTCTCAGGCTGTGTGCACCAGCACCATCTTTTCCTTTCAGCCACCCCCCTTGGGGATCTGTGGGGATTTACTTTGCAAATGGAATACCCACGTGGCCCCTTGGCAGGGACAGGTGCTGGGCAGGTAGACTCCAGGGCTTCTGGAGACGTTGCAGGGGATGAGCTCTGGCGCTGGAAAGGCCCAGAGCTTGTCCAGCCCAGGGCTGCCCATGCCAGGTGATGCCCAGGGAGGTGACAGGACTTAGCACATGCAGCTGGGGAGTGGCAGCACCGTGGCCTCTGCAGGACCTGGCTCTTGGGCCGTATGGCCAGCGGCAGCCTCGTCTCACTGTGCCTGCAGGGCTGCAGGGCTGCTTCCTCCCAGCCTCAGGGATTCTGCTTTTTCATGGTCAGTCAGGTTTTTAGGACTTAACGGTCAAACCAAGAGGTAAAAGCGGCCCCCAGGAGCCATTTGGTCTGTGCCAGAGTTGCCCGGCCAGTTGGTGCCTGAGCGATACCCTGTACCCTAGGATGGGTATCCATTTCATGCCTTGAAATAGTAACCACAGGTGTTTGAGAAACAGGCAGAGGTTGGTGTGGGTTCAGGGAGGCTGTGTTTCTTCCTCATGGGGTCCATTATAGTTGAGAGTGGGCTTGACCTGCCCCACTGGACTCAGATATAGTCCCTTTTCGCTATTTCTCCTCCTCCCTTACTGCCTTTAAAATGCCAGTCAGAATAACCAGGATTTGGAGATATGTATCAAAATCACTTTGGGAACTTTTTCAGAATGCCTGTTTTCAGAATACCATCCTGGGGACTGGGGGCAGTGAGCCTGGGATGGGGCCCTCCTTCCATCTTGATGCCCCTCTGTTAAGAGCCACTGTTACGTGAGGACGAGGTGATGTGCACGTGGGTCACCTGGAGACCTTGTTAACCTGTGGATTCTAAGGCAGCTGGGCCGGGCCTGGGAGTCTGCATTTTCAGTGAGCTCCAGGACGATGCCCCGGGGTAGAAAGGGCCGTGCAGGGGGCCACGCACGCCAAATGAGGAAGGACACTAGCAGACCCAGGGCTCTGGGATCCTGGTGCCAGGTGGCCTGGGGCAGGTCACTTACCTCTCTGAGCCTCCAGCCTCGTCTGTGGAATGAGAGCTACCACAGCAGTACCTCCACGTGGGGCTTTTCCCTGCACAGCACGGGCTCCATAAAGGTCTGTTCGTGGGATTACCAGCCTGGGTCATCGTTCTGTGAACTCACCTGACATCAGACACGTGGGGGTTAGGGTGGGGGTCTGGAAGGCAGCGTTGGGCTCTGTCTGCACCTGGACCGCGGGCTTGCGCTCTGCTTACTCCCCGGGAGGGATGCCCAGCAGCCCGGCCATGAGAACAGACAGGAAGTCATGCTGTTTACTTTTCTACCTTTTAGTCATACCTCTTGAGGAGGGAGGCCTTCTCAGTCTAAAGCTGCCTGTCTGTACCCTCCTTTCTAGTCCGGGAGTCCTGGGCTGTTTTGTCCTTTTTAGAGCCAGGTTGACAAGCCCGGGGCCAAGACACTGGGTGTAGTGCTGGGTTCTTTCTCCATGCCAGCTCTTGCCACTGGAACGCGTATGCTGCACCCCGAACACTGCAGCATCTGCAGAGACCCAGCTCTGCTGCCTGGGCTCCAGCTGGCCTGGTGCCAGGGACAGCTCCCCGGTCCTTCCCCCTCACTGAGCAGGCAGTTGGACTCAGTCCCCTTTCTCTGTCCCCTTGGGCAGGCTGTGCCTCTGGACCATTTCAGCAAGCTGGCAAGCCGCAGCTGCAGTTTCCAAGCAGTGATGCAATCATGCTGCATTGCCGGCCCTGATTACAGGCTTCAGGACTGTGGTGTGCCATCAGAGAGAGGGGTCCCTGGGGACAGGGCTACCCCTGGGGGTTGAGAGTACAGAGGCCTGGCCAGTTTTCATCTGCGGGGGTCGGGGGGTGGCATCCCTTGCCTGCATCTCTGATGCACATTTCCTTTGCAACCTGGCCCTTCCTGCTTTCCCCCACCTGCCATTTGGAAACAGGAATCTTTGTCTCTCTACCCAGCTTGGCAGTGTATTTACTTGTATAAATGTTTTCAGGTATTTTCATTTTGTCTCCCCCATCTAACTGTAAGTTCTGTAAAGCCAGGACACGTACCTATGTGTTTGTATTCTTGTCTCATTCTGAATCTATAGAAAACACTAAAAAACTATTGAATTGATTGACGCCAGTCTTTGGTTTTAGCAGAGCTTCTGTTGAATGGTTTCTGTAGCACGTGATTGACAGAATTTTCCAGTTAGGGGCACCAGCGTTTGTCTTTTCTTCCACTGCCCAGCCATTTCCAGCTCTCCTCCTCCCCCTGGCATGTGAGGCCCTCTGGCCATTTGTGTTTGCTGGTAAAACCTTCGATCCTCAGGTGGGCAGCTTGCTGATGGCTGGATTTTTAGGGACTCAGTCACATGATGGTCAACTGCTCTGAGAAAGTCATTACACTGGCATTCGCTAGACTCACTGGCCAGTCATATCCCCAAATCCATTCAGAACTGGAAGCTGGAAGAGGAGCCCAGCTCCAACCCACAGTTAGTACCATTTCCTGCCACTCCCAGTTTCACTCTTCTGAAGGCCAACTTACTGACATTTTAGGTAATGTCAGAAAGAGTTAAAAGTTCCCCACTCCCACAGTATCTGTGTGTGAACGTTTAGATCCTAGGGGTTTTGGTTGTTTGCTTGTTTTGGGCTCTAGACCAGCTTCTGACGAGAAGAGATGTCTCGCTCCGCTTGTAACTGGCTGAAACCCTAGCCAGAGGGAGCCAGCAGAGCAGATAGGCAGGGTGGGGCTCTCAAACTTCTTGAAAGTGACCCGCCATAGAACATACATCGTGACCCAGGACACATGTATGTTATATATGTGCCTGGAAAAGTGTTCTCAGAACAGTACCTAGGGGCTTCACTGCTGGCGCAGTGGTTGGGAACCCGCCTGCCAATGCAGGGGACACGGGTTCGAGCCCTGGTCTGGGAAGATCCCACATGCCGCGGAGCAACTAGGCCCGTGCGCCACGACTACTGAGCCTGCGCTCTAGAGCCTGCGAGCCACAACTACTGAAGTCCACGTGCCACAACTACTGAAGTCCACGTGCCGCAACTACTGAAGCCTGCGCACCTAGAGCCCGAGCTCTGCAACAAGAGAAGCCACCGCAATAAGAAGCCCACGCGCCGCAACGACGAGTAGCCTGCTGCAACTGGAGAAAGCCCACGTGCAGCAACGAAGACCCAACAACTAAGACCCAATGCAGCCAAAAATAAAATAAATAAAAAAACCCAAAAAAACAGTACCTAGCCTTCCTGTATGTGATACACCCAGTGTTGGCCATGACCCACTAAATCGATCTCATAACCCGCTAATGGGTCACAGCCCTCAGTTTGAAAAACACTGCTTGGGAATTCCGTGATGGTCCAGTGGTTAGGACTCTGCACTTTCACTGCCGAGGGCCTGGGTTCAGTCCCTGGTCGGGGAACTGGGATCCCTCTGGCCGACTAGCATGGCAAAAAGAAAAAGAAAAAAAAAAAAAAAAAAGAAGGAAAAACACTGCTCTAGGGAGCATTCCATTCTAGGATTTCCAAGGCTTTTGCAGAATTCTGCACTGGGGGATAAACGTCCCAATCTGGCATCTTAGCTTCTCTGGCCTCCAAATTGTATTTGCGTTGGAGGGAGGGAGTTAATATCCCTGGGCCTGCCCTTCCCCTTTCCCCACCCATCTCTGTGCCAGATCCTTCTAAATTCCTTAAAGACTGTGTACATTCCTTATTTTACATTTGTATTCTTCTCTAGCCTTGAATCTATAGGAAGCACTAAAAAAAATTCCGATGACCTCAGTCCTAGGATTAGCAAAGTTCCTATTGAATGGCTTCCTCTATTCTCACCCCCTAGACGGAGCTGGGCTTCTCAGCCAGTGACTAGCATGTCCCCCGTTCCATCTTGGCTTGGAGTGCAGCTGGGTGGCCACCGCAGTGAGCTGGGGTGCTTGCAGCCAAGTAGACCCAGGGGCAGCGGGACCGGGGCCTTCCTCAGCATCTGCGACCTCGGCTGAGGGAGTGAGAGGGGCTGGTTAGGAGGCCCTGAAGTCTCCCCGCCCCACCCCCCACCCCACCCCCACCCCCCCCCCGCCCCCGTTGACCACTGTCCCAGCTCTAGCTGTATGAGAGGTGGGAGGGATGGTGCTGCTCAGATTCTTCTTACCCCTTGGGAAGTAGCGAGCCTTTAGAAATTTCCAGCACTGGCCTCACCTCATTATATTCCTCTCAGGGACCTGTTCTTTGAGTCCTGGCCTAGGTAGACAGCCTCATCTCCCGTGTGTCTGCCGGCCCTGCCACTTCTCTCTCCTCTCCCTCCCCAGGAAGGGCCTGGCTCGGGCCACAGCAAGTCGTCCCCCATCTCCCACTCCCTTGCCAGGGGCACGGCGTGGGACTGGCAGACAGCGCGTCCTTGCCACCCGAGAATGTGGGTGCTGGTCCTCCCATCGTCAGTTGAGGATCTGGTACAGCTCACGTCACTCACCCCCAGGCAAGACTGCGTGGCTTTCTTGCTGTGGGTCCGGAGGACACCCGCCTCTCCTCCCCTGTGTTTCGGCCTTGCCGGAGTTTGACAGGAGATAGCAGTGGTGGGCGGGCGGCTTCCAGCCTTGACGCAGATGCTCGGGCCCCTTTAACGGCCCTCCTTTGCCCGTTGTTGGACTTCCTGCCTCTTCCCCGCTCACACTGGGAGCCCTGTTGGTGGATACTGATCTTAGTGACCAGGCATGAAGCCTGCTTTTTTTCCTGAGGTGGGTGCTCAGCCCCCACTGAGCAGGCCAGCCCTTAGGGCCACCCAGTGCTACAGGATGTGATGTTCAAATCCGCTTGAAAGGAACTTCTTGTTTCAGCTTCCTTGTATTTTCAACCAATTGATCAGCCTCAGTTTGCCTTTTTCTATCCTTGGACCATTTTTATATGGTGAATTAGGTTGAGTCGAGAGCAGTGTTAGGAATGAGGGTCTAGACCAGGAGCTGCGGGACCAGCTGGTCGTCGTTCCTGCTGTGCCGTCAGTGCTGGGCATCAGAGCTGCAGCTCAGGGAAGCAGTGTGCGCCTCGGGCAGCCCGGGGGGCAAGGGGCAGAGAGTGGGCCTCCTGGCCAGGGCAGAGCTCCTTGGAGCTCAAATGGGGGTGGGACGGAAGTGCTCAGCCCCCCTGCCGTGTTGCCTTCCCCCGGCGGTGTCCCCACTCCTCCCTTTGCCGCTGAATTGCTTTCCGACTTGGAGCACCTCATTAGCTCAAACTTCAGAAAGGGTCTGGAGGGTGACCCTTTCACCCACCTCTGGTCTCAGCACCACCAGGCTCTCCTGGGAACAGCCTCAGGGCTCCTCAGCCTCAGCACTGCTGATGCTTTGGGCCGGGTCAGTCTCTGCTGTGGGGGGGCCGTCCTGAGCATTGTTGGATATTTAACAGCATCCCTGGCCTCTAACCACCAGGAGCCCCTCCCCTCAGCTGTGACAACCAAACGTGTCTCCAGACATTACAGATGTCCTCTGGGGGGCAGAGTTGCCCCCAGTTGAGAACCACTGGGCTGCCTGGTCACCCTACCCTGCCCAACAGCCAGATGATTCTTTTAACGTGACGCCCCCGCTCAGAGACCTGCAAGAGCTTCCGTCTCACTCAGGATGGACTCTCAGGTCCTTCCCTGGTGCTTTCGCTAAGGCCCGAGACACCTGGCCTCGCCTCCAGCTCCTTGCTGCTCTGCTGCAGCCCTGCTGGCCTCCAATGGTCGTCGAACACCCAGGCACACTCCACCGGGGTCTTCAGGGCAGCTCTTTTGTCTGCTTGGAAAGCTCACTCCCTTAATACACTCAGATCTCTGGTCACGTGTCACCTTGGAGTGGCCTTTCCTGATCACCCTCGTAAAATAAATAGCTTGCTCTTGCTCCCCTCCCGTTTCCAGCCTCTCCCCCACACACCCCGGCTAGTGCCTTGGTTTTCTGTATGGCACAGAGCACCACCTAACCTGTGTGTGTGTGTGTGTGTGTGTGTGTGTGTTTGCGCGTGCCTGTCTGTCTATTTCTCTGCTGCACTAGAGTGGAGGCTGAGTCAGAGCGGGACTTATCTCACCGGTGCCTGTCCTCCCTGAAGCCTGGCTCTCTTCCTCCAGAGCAGGTGCAGGAATCTTCGCCATGTGGGGCAGATGTGTTGTTTGCTACTCCTGTTTCCAGGGGAGGCAGTGGAAGCAAAGGATGTGGGCTCTCGGATTCCACCTGGCATGTCCCGCAGACATGTCACAAAAGTGTCCAAGCACAGGGAGTATACCCAATCTCTTGTAATAACCTGTAACGGAATATAATCTGCAAAGAACCCACAAAAACAAATGGCTGTGCTGTACACTTGAAACTAACACAATATTTTAAATCAACTATATGTCAATTTTAAAAGTCTCCAAAGTAATGCATGTTCATTTCTAAAACCACCTGTAGCCCCTCTTCACTCAGACACTTGAACATTTTGGTGTGTTACCTTTCTTGTCTTGCTTTTTTTTGTTATTCAGAAACCTCTGATAGCTACAGCTCTCCCTCAAGAAATGTTAAACAATAGTTCACCACCTCAGCGGTTGTTCAGAATTCTAGAACCAATAATGACAGTTAAAACCTATCCATCTTCCACCTCAGATCCCACTCTGGTAACAATTTTTTAAAAACTGCGTCCAGGGTGCGCCTAACAATAAACGTGGCTCTGTTTCATGGCTTAGTTTCACTTTACAGTGTGGCGTTTTCCTAGAGCAGGCACAGCGCCCTCTGGTGTTAGCCTCCAGTGTCTGGTGCCTGTGGCCTGGGTGCTTGATCTCTCAAGGGTGGGAGGAGCAGAGATGGGCAAACTGCTGAGACCCGGTGGTGTCTCCCACCTGGCGGCCTCGGCGGGTGCTCAGGGCCCTGATGACATCCGCAGGCGGAGGCCACCACAGCCGCCTGCCATGTGCCCCAGAAGTGAATAGAGCAGTTGTTGCTTTTATAACCAGGGGAAGAATTAACTGTCTTTCAGAGGGTGTGGACTTGCCAGAAATGTGTTTTACTCTGTCCCTATCTCTACTGCTCTGGGGAGGGAGGAGCTTTTTCTGTGGTTAAGCGAATGGACTCGAGCTAGACTGCCTGAGTTGAAGTCCCAGCGGCACCACTCAGGAGCCGTGTGACCATGAACACATGACTTATTTTCTCTTTGTCTCAGTTTACTTGTCTGTAAAGACAATGACAGTATGCTTATTTCGTGGAGTTGTGGAGGATTTCTCAGGTTAAAACACGTGAAGTGCTAGAAAACTGCATGGAGTGTAATACACACCAGCTGTGCTGTCTCTGTGAGGAGAGGCTTCCAGAGCAGAGGTTCCTTCCAGAGCAGGGGTTCTGAAAGCCTTCGAGATGCAGGGAGCACGTGTCCGGAACAGGGAGAGGCGAGGAGGACGTGGGTAAGCGCTGTTCCGTGGGAGATGCCCGGCTGGAGCGGCTGGCGGATGTGGAAAGAGCAGTGTCCGGTGTGGTGGGACATGGGCACCTGGGAGGGAAACTTGTGAAAGAGCATGGAGAGGCTTGCAAGTCATCCTCGCCCCCCCAGGCATCTTGTTCTCATTTTCTGGAATCCCCAAGGAAAAGAAGTGTAGCCAGAGGGACTTACCCTGGTGGCGCAGTGGTTAAGAATCCGTCTGCCAGTGCAGTGGACACGGGTTCGAGCCCTGGTCCGGGAAAATCCCACATGCCGCGGAGCAACTAAGCCCGTGCGCCACAACTACTGAGCCTGTGCTCTAGAGCCCGCGAGCCACAACTACTGAGCCCACGTGCTACAATTAATGAAGCCCGTGCGCCTAGAGCCCGTGCTCCGCAACAAGAGAAGCCACTGCCATGAGAAGCCCGCGCACCGCAATGAAGAGTAGCCCCCACTCGCCGCGACTAGAGAAAGCCTGCGCGCAGCAACGAAGACCCGACGCAGCCAAAATTAATTAATTAATTAAAAGGGGGAAAAAAAAGGAAATGTAGCCAGAATAGTGGCCCCTGCACCCCTCTGTCCTCCCTGCCACTCCGCTCTGCTCTACACTGTCATTGTCGTTGTCGTGCAAGATCAGAAGAGCCTGGAGACCCAGCTTCACGGTGGAAGGGAGTCAGACTCGGGCAAGAGGCCAAGCGCAGGTCAGGAGAGCCACATCCAGGGACACGCTGGCTCACCAGGCCCCCTCCTGGGAACTCGGGGACCTGCCTGCCCCACAGCCTCGCAGAGGTTCTACAGAGGGAGGAAGGAGAAAACCCACCCCTGTCCTTGTGATGCCAGCTTTCACGGGCTGTGTTGTTCCTGCTTCGGCCTCAGAGCGGGAGCCTCAGTTTCCCGTACCCCCTCGGGGGCAGCGAGGCTGGGCCGTGTCCCATCAAAGACTGCGCTGACTTAGGGTCTGCGCTTGGGCCACTCCCTTCCTTTCCTGGCAGCTCTCTCGGGGACTGACACAGGCGCCGAGGTTGGGACGATGTGCAGACTCAACTTGGGTCTCTCCTCAGGGTCCCTGAGCCCGCGAGGCAGCCTGTGCCCGCAGCCGCAGCTGCCCCAAGCACCTCCCGCCCCATGCAGCACTGTCCCTCTCCCAGTGGATTTCCCCTCACTGGAAACTTCTGGTTTCCATGGCAACTTGGAAAGACCTGCAGTTGTGGCTTTTTGAAGTCTAAAATGGGAGCAGAGATTTGAGATAGGGTGGGACAGCACTGAAGATACCATGTCCCACCCAGGGATTTGGGCCCAGAGGGTTACAGGATAGGAGGTTCTTTGAATTAGAAAAACGGCACTGTCGTCCCAGCACACCCTTGGCGGAGTTCCACGTGGCCCCTTGCAGCCTCCTGGGGTCTTGGATCCTGAGCTCAGGGTCTTCAGCCTGCACCTAGGGGGCAGCGGAGGCAGGTGGAGTGATCACGGCACTTAGCGTTGGCTGAGCCCTTACTGTGGGCCAGGCGCCTGGTGGCCGTCTGTGCTTTCACTGCCTCGTCAATCCTCTGAGCCACTCACCCCACCTTTTACACGAGCGCTTCGCGAGGCTGCTTTGCAAGGCTGCAGCGCCAGCGCAGGTGAGTGTCCGGTGTGCTTAACACCGGGGCTCCCTCTCATCTGGAACACGGGCTTGTGTCCCTGTAGGAGCATCTCTGTCACCTGTTGATGGCGGGCCCGTTGCTTCCCCTTTACTTTTTTTTTTGAAGTCACATCCCACTAACAGCAGGGTTTGCTTTAGTCGTTGGCAGGATTTCGGTGCCCGTAAGCGCGTGTCTCCCTTCTCAGTTCTCCTCTCGTGAGGTCACCGTCCCAGGCCCCACGTTCTGCGGTGGAGTGATCTTGAGTGTTCGGTTGGGTGTTTGAGGGAACAGCTCTTCCATCCCCCTAGGTTGGGGTCTTGGAGGTGCCTGAGCCGGGGAGGTGGGCAGTCACAGGGATGCACCGGTTCCCAGGACTCAGTGAGGAGCCACAGAGGAGCGGCCCCAGGTTTGGGGAACCAGCAAGGAAGATGCACTGGCCCAGTGGAGAAGCGTCTCCCGCCTGGGCTGTTGTGGGGCATCCGGTGCCCGGCAGGGGGAGGGGTCTGTCGTGGAGGGGCGGGTCAGTGCTTGCTGCGCAGTTGGCCAGGCTCCAGAAGCCTGCGTCCTGAGAGTTGGTTACTCAGCAGCTTGCAGTCCTCTGCGGGGCAGGAGATAAGGAGCAGGCTGTGACTGGCCGGGCAGGATGGCCCGGGTTAGAAGGTGGTGAGGCCGATAGCGGCCTCAGGGTGACCCTCGGCCCAGTGTCACGCTCCTCCTCCAGCCCACCCTGCTCGGCACTCGGCAGCAGGGGTGCAGGGCAGGCAGAAGCTGGAAAAAGGATTCCACTCACAGCAACATGTTTTGCTCTCTGCAGAATGGGCTGTTAAATCTTTAATTTAAATGAGGCCTTACGTGATCTGTCATTTAGCCACACTTCAGTGTGATCAGAGTTACCGCTGGTGAGCACGGTGTTTGCCTTTGGTGCGGGAGGTCGCGCCTGGCGTGCTGTCTCCTGATCTGGGTGCTGTTGGAGGGGCGCGTGGGATTTGGCAAAGCCGAGCTCTGGGCTTAGGGTTTGTGCGCTTAGCTATACGAATGCTACGCTTCACTAAGAGGTAGGGAGAAGACTGTATCCTGTAGCGATTTTGGGGGCCGTGCTCTGACACCTGTGCTCTCTGTTCCAGTTGAAACTAGAGGACCGCTCCGTGGTGCCCCGGGATGTGGTCCGGCACATGCGCTCCACTGTGAGTCCCACGTCCCACTCGGTGGGGCAGGGTGGTGGTGGGGGTGGCCTGGGGCAGGTCCTGGCCGGGTCTGCCGGGTGGCCCCGCGGGGCGCCTGCCGGGACCTGGATGCCTTCTCCCCCGCAGGACAGCCAGTGTGGCACGGTGATCGACGTGAACATCGACTGCGCCGTGAAGCTCATTGGCACCAACTGCATTGTCTACCCCGTCAACAGCAAGGACCTGCAGCACATCTGGGTGAGCCCGCCCCGCCTGCCACCCCTGCTGACCTCCCCTCTCGGGGCTCTGGTTCTCTCCGCGGCACCTTCCCAGGCCGGGCGGCCAAGCCCAGCAGTCAGCTCGCTCCCTGCAGCCTGACCGTGCTTCTTGTGAGTCAGCCATTCAGACGTGAGGTCAGGACACAGCTTTACGTCTCCAGCAGAGACTGCTGGTTTCCTTTCTCCTCTAATGCTTTTTTTGGAATAAATTTCTTTTCAGTTTACTTTTTTAATGGTTTCAAACTTACTGAAAAGTTGTAGGTACCTTTATCCCCTGCAGCTTCCAGGTTCCTCAGCTGGTGACGTTTCGCTGCATTAGCTCCAGCGCCTTTCCTCCCTCCGTCCCCACCTCCCTCTACTCCTCTGTCGCTCTCTCTTTCTCACTCCCCCCGCCGCCTTCTCTCCCTCTCTGTCTCTCCCCTCCCCTTTTCTGAAACATTTGAAAGCAAACTACAGGTATGATGCTATATGACCCCTAAATACTACAACGTGTATTTCCCCAAAACAGGAACACTCTGCTGTTTAACCACCATTCAAAGCCCCAGACGAGGACTTTGACCCATTCCTGTCCAATCCACAGACCTCATTCAGTTGTCCCAACAATCTCCTTTTTCCCCTCTGACCCAGGATTCCATCAGGAGCACACACAAGAATTGTCAGCTCTTTGATCTCCCCCAGTCTGGAGAGGTTCCCCAGTCTTGCTTTGTCTTCCTTATCCCGGGTGGCCCTGAGCGTGGGGCCATCTGACGGTGCCCGTGACCAGCCTGGGGCCCTGCGTTCTCGGCAGAACTGCCCCGGAAGTGCGCTGAGCTCTAAGCTGGCCCGGAACGTCCCGCGGCCGCAGGGTGGGGACATTCCGTTTGTTCCCCAGTCGTCTGGGGCTCTGCCATGCCTCCCCACCGTAAAGTCAGCATTCACCCCTTTGCAAGCGATTGTATTTATTTTGTGGGGAGGTATTCCGGGATTGTGTCAATAACCCGGTACTTCTCAAACCCTCATCCATCAGCATTAGCTTCCATTAACAATTCCCACCTGAACCAGCCAGCACTCTGGTGGCTGCTAAATGGTGATTTTGTGGCTCCATCGTTGCCGTCTTGTTTTTATTAGTTTGGCATTCTACTGTATGGAAGAGCTGTACTTTCTGTCCCATTTATTCATTCATTTTTTTACATCAGTACGGATGCAGAGATTCCTGTTTTATTCAGTTGGTTATAACCTGTTACTATCATTATTTGTTCTGTTGCTGAATGATCCCACATTTGGCCGGTAGGATCCCCTTCAAGCTGACATCTGTGTCCTCTTGACATATCCCCACCATTTTTTTTTTAAACACTTTCTTTCCATCTTGTATTTTTTCTCATCCAGCCTAGAATCAGCTGTTTCTTCAAGGAGCCCTGGTTCCTTTCAGAAAATGGTATTTCAAAAGCCAAGATCTGGATGCAAGCTGGGTGTGCTAATTGCTACTAGGCCCTATTCAGGACAACACTAGGGAACACATGTATGTGTGCATACGTAGACACACACACAGGTCTAAATGTGTCCGTGCCTGTTCTGTGTGTGTAAGATGTACGAGTTCACCTTGATCCTTCAGCTCCAGTCTAGCTCCTCAGATTCCTCCTCTCTTCCCCTTCCTGTTCCTGTATTAGTGAGTGCCGTCCCCAGTAGTGAGGGACTTGGCTCTTGATATCCTCAGTTTAGTTATTTATTTGCTTAAATCACCTTACTTATTCGTCTGTATAACCACCCTCCCCAGCCCGCTCCCACTTGTGTGTCCTGTGTCCTTGGGACGCCGTCAAGCTTCTGCCTCTGCGTGGGAGGGGAGCTGGGGTGCAGCTGGACTCTCGGGGGAAAGCCTACTGCAGCAGCTATTAGGTCGGACCTATCTAGAGCCTTCCTCACCTGTCTGTGGGACCAAGAGGAATTGGTGCCCTGGACACCAGTGTCATCGGCCAGACCTCTCACACCCCTGTCCCCCTGATCTGCAGCCCTTCATGTATGGGGACTACATTGCCTATGACTGCTGGCTGGGGAAGGTCTACGACTTGAAGAACCAGATCATCCTCAAGCTGTCCAATGGTGCCAGGTGCGGATTTCACCACGGAGGAGCCATCGTTCGGCAGGGGCAGCCCGTGAAGGAGGGCAGGGGGTGTTTTCTCGGTTCCTCGAGGGCCGTGCCAGGGGCTGCAGGCTTTTGGGGCCTCAAGTCTCAGGACCTGACCCTGGGCTGGTCTCCTTGTCAGCCTGGCCTGATTCTCTGGCTCAGTTTCTGGTCTAGGCTCTACCCTGGCTTCGGGAGAGCTGCGTTATCGTTTAGGACACGTGAGAGGTGCTGATGCTTTATTTTAGGCACTTTAATGGTGGTGAACGCTCAGATCTGGGGGGTAGAGTTTTGTTTTTGTAGGAGAGTTCCTTGTACCAGTGCAGGGGCTGAGGTGTGGGCGGAGGATGAATTGCCTATTTTGTGGGGGCGGACGTATTGACGCCTCTGGGCAAGTCCTTTAGATCCTGACCAGCACCACAAGGGGTCCTGGCTGCCTCGCCTCCTCTAAGACTCAGGCACTGTGTCGGGTGCCAACCAAGCCCCTGTGCCCTGTTGCAGGTGCTCCATGAACACAGAGGATGGTGCCAAGCTCTACGATGTCTGCCCGCACGTCAGCGACTCTGTACGTTGGCTCCACCCAAGGAGCCTGGGGGGGCGGGGGGCCCCTCATCTCATGTTCCCCAGCCCCTGGGCTGTGCAGGAGGGACTTCTCAGCAGAGAGCTTGGAGCTGACCCAGGCTAACCACTGCTTCTACACCGTTGCTTTCCTAGAAAAGGGGCGGTGTGTATCCAAAGGTATAAAAGTTTGGGTGTGGGCAGAAAGCAGTAGAACCTTTCTTTGCATTTTGTTAACTTGGTATCTCATCCTTTTAAAATCTCCTGTTTTCTTAGAGCGTATGCAGTATTTTACTACAACTGACATTTTAGAACAGTAGTACATGACACAGTTTGTAAATAAGAATACTAAGGGAGTGTGTGTGATTAAGCAGGTTTGGGGACCCCTGCCCTCTAGAGCTTTAGTACTTAATGTGCCGCCCCTGGACCAGCGGCATTGTTGTGGCCTGAGAGCTTGGAAGCAGAATGGGTCAGGCGTGCATTTCAGTAAGATCCCTGGTGATTTGTGTGCACCTGAGGTCTGGGAGGCGCTGCTCTGGAGCCTTAGGGGGTGTGGAGCGTGGAGGCCCGGGGCCGGCAGGAGCCAGGCACAGAGCAGGGGGTGCGGGCATGGAGAGCACCCTCCCCTGAGGAGGCAGTGCTCACGGGGACTTTTCTCTGGCCCCAAATCCTGCAGGGTCTCTTCTTTGATGATTCCTACGGCTTCTACCCAGGCCAGGTGCTCATTGGCCCTGCCAAGATCTTCTCCAGTGTCCAGTGGCTGTCAGGGGTCAAGCCCGTGCTCAGCACCAAGAGCAAGTTCCGCGTGTTGGTCGAAGAGGTAGGGGTGGGGGCAGGACAGGGGGGTGAGGCCCTGGATCTCCCACCCACCCTGCCTCACCTGAGGTGGGGCTGCTCTGAGGACCAGGGGAACCCGGGCCGAGCAAGGTGGGAGGGTGGAGAGTGGCAGGTCCTCTGGGCCCTGACTGGAGGTGAGGAGGCCGCAGTGAGTGACCCCTGGGGTGGGCCTGTTCTGGGGGTGTCCAAACTTGGCGCTACACTGTGATGAAGACCTGCTTCCTGCTCTGGGGGCAGGTGGGCTCTGGACAGCTGCCTAAAGAGAGGGCGTTAGAGCCTGCTGACCGTGGCCCTGTCCCGCCCGCCACCCCCAGGTGCAGGTTGTGGAGCTGAAGGTCACGTGGATTACCAAGAGCTTCTGTCCAGGGGGCACGGACAGCGTCAGCCCCCCGCCCTCTGTCATCACCCAGGAAAACCTAGGCAGGTGAGCGGCTCCAGTGCGCCACCCGCTCCAGCGCCCCCAGGGGCGGTCCCCAAGCAAGTCTCTGGGCCGCGGGCACAGGTGCGCGGGGCTGAGAACCCCCTGGCCCAGCCCCTGCCTCTCCTCTCTCCCCTCCCAGGGTGAAGCGTCTCGGATGCTTTGACCATGCTCAGCGGCAGCTCGGGGAGCGCTGTCTGTATGTCTTCCCAGCCAAGGTAGAGCCGGCCAAGATTGCCTGTGAATGTCCAGAAAAACACTGCGCCCAGGGGGAGGGCTCTATGGCCAAGAAGGTATGTCCTCGGGGTTGGGGCTTGGCGGGCGTTTGAGGAACTGGCCTTGAGCCATTTCCACAGCAGGAAGGTCTGTGCTTTAGGCCTTGGGGGGCAGCCCTGATGACCCTTGCAGGCCAGTTAGGTGTGTACAGCTGTCACCCCTCAGACCGAGCTGCCTGGGGTCCGGCCGCGTCAGCCGGCTCTCCACAGCGCCCGCCCTCCCCATTCCGACCCCGCAGGTGAAGCGCCTCCTCAAGAAGCAGGTCGTGAGGATCATGTCCTGCTCCCCGGACTCCCAGTGCTCCAGGGACCATTCCATGGAGGACACAGGCAAGAAGGGGGCGGCCAAAGCCAAGAGTGAAGCAGGGTCCGCCAGCCCCGAGGAGACGCCTGATGGGTCTGCCAGCCCAGTGGAGATGCAGGACGAGGGCCCCGAGGAGGCCCACGAGGTGGGCGAGCAGCTGCCCCCCTTCCTGCTGAAGGAGGGCGGGGATGACAGGCTGCACTCGGCCGAGCAGGACGCCGATGACGAGGCCGCCGACGACACGGACGACACCAGCTCAGTGACCTCCTCCGCCAGCTCCACCACCTCCTCCCAGAGCGGCAGCGGCACAGGTCGCAAGAAGAGCATCCCCTTGTCCATCAAGAACTTAAAGCGGAAACACAAGAGGAAGAAGAATAAGATCACTCGTGACTTCAAGCCGGGGGACAGGTAAACTCAGGGGCACCCTCTCTTTCCCGGCTGGGTGTCCAGCCTGAGATCCTCCCCTCCTGCCCCCGCCCCGCTCCCACACGCATGCACACTCAGGCTCATGTGCACATGGGCGCACACGTGGTCTGCAAGCCCCGTGAAGGCTCAGGGGTGCCCAGCCAAGATGACGTGGGTGCCTGGGGTTGGCCGGGATGAGGGCCGTTCCAGGAGGAGATGCCTGGTGGGGAGACTGTTTCTTCCCTGCTGCCTGATGCTAAGAGTTTCAGGTTACCAAGCCCGCGGGGCGGGGCGGTGGGTAGAGAGCGTAGCTGCCCTTTCCTCGCTGGTCCTGCGCTGCAGGGTGGCGGTGGAGGTGGTGACCACGATGACCTCAGCAGACGTGATGTGGCAGGACGGCTCCGTGGAGTGCAACGTCCGCTCCAACGACCTCTTCCCTGTGCACCATCTGGACAACAACGAGTTCTGCCCCGGAGACTTCGTGGTGGACAAGCGAGGTAGTGCCGGGCGGGGCTCGGGGAGAAGGGGCGAGAGGTCTGGGCATCAAGGACACTCCCCTTGGACGGTGGCTCACTCTTCTGAAGACTCGGGGAGCCTTTCTGGCCTGCACTCACCGAGCCAGGGAAGCCGTGGGTTCTGGGCCCCGTTGTGGTTGACGTGCAGTGGGTGGGTGGGTGGCAGGTGGCACCACCAGGGTGCCTTAGCTAGTCATGTCCCCCCCCCCCACCCCGTTGGGTCCCCAGTCCAGAGCTGTCCGGACCCCGCTGTCTACGGCGTGGTGCAGTCTGGGGACCACGTGGGCCGCACCTGCATGGTGAAGTGGTTCAAGCTGCGGCCGAGTGGGGACGACGTGGAGGTGAGCGGGTGCTGCCCCCGCGTCTCCTTCAGGGTGGGCTCTGGTGGGCTGGATGTAGGGCCCCTGGGCTCACGACCACCCATCCCTCCCCAGCTGATTGGAGAGGAGGAAGATGTGAGCGTCTACGACATTGCCGATCACCCTGACTTTCGGTTCCGCACGACCGATATCGTTATCCGAATTGGCAACACTGAGGACGGAGGGCCTCACAGGGAGGATGAGGTACTTACGCCCTGGCCTGTGTGGCAGCTGCAGTACCTGATGGTGCCACCAGGTGGCACCAGGAGCCGAGACCTGCAAGTCCTCTGGGCTGCGTGTCCACCCCAAGCGCCTTCCCCAGGAGAGCGGCTGCCGGCAGTGGGGCCGCTCAGTCCGAGCACCTGCACGAGGACTCACCTGCCTGCCGGGCTCAGGCCTCGTTCACACAGCTGCTCCCTGGGCTTATTAGAGAAGCCCATTCCTGTCCTCAGCACCACAAGCGTGGTGTCAGGTGCTATAGGAGCACAGGAGAGGCCTGGGGAGGTGGCGTCTGAGCTGGGCCCTGGAGAACAAGTGGGGACACGGGGTGGGGTTGGGCAGATTCCAGGCAGAGGAAGAGTGGGGACAAAAGTCCCGAGGCTGGAACCCCATCCTGGGAATGTCTGGAAGCCTGGAGAGACCAGGGTGCTGCAAGCAGGAAGGGAGTGAGTGGGGGGCTCAGTGGACGGCGAGCATTGGGGGTGTTTCAACCAAAGGGTCCCGTGCTCGAGTTACTCACGGTGGTCTGTGGCTGGTGCCCACATCCCTTCTCTTCTCATGGTCTTGCCCCTCCCCTCACCCTTGGGGAGCTGCACCTTTGAGCCTGCCCCATTTGCCCTGCAGCCGTCGGTCGGCCAGGTGGCCCGCGTGGACGTCAGCAGCAAGGTGGAGGTGGTGTGGGCTGATAACTCGAAGACCATCATCCTGCCCCAGGTGAGCCCCTGCAGAGCCCACCACGCTGGCTCCAGACCGTGGCAGCCGGGCCGGGAGCTCACATCTTCCTGGCCGGGGAGTCTGCTTTTGGGGAGTAAGGTCTCAGGGAAAGGAAAGGCAGTATTACACCCAGAGCCCTGGGGTGAGAGAGTCGGGAAGGCAGAGAGGCAGCCTACAGCTGGATTGCCAGTCGTGTGTAGATTTTCACAGACCTCCCAGATCTGCCTGGATCCCCATCTCACTGTGCTAAGAAAACACAGGTTGCTTCCTTTAAGAAACAGAGCCTTCGCACCAACACTTCTAGGAAAACTCTCGCAGGCCAGGGAGAGAAAGCAGATGGGTTCTGAGCAGCAGGGCTGTTTTGGACGCTGCTTCTTCGCTCCCTTGTTGGAGCTGATGCTCACACCCCAGCTCCCCTCCCCTGGCACCGATGTGGGATGGCGGAGGGGTGGCTCACCCCTCGTCCAGGAGGCCATTCCAGGGACGGGAACAGGGTGTGACACGGCCCAGCTGACCAAGTGCACTCAGTGGCGAGGAGGCTGGAACAGGCCTTGGCTGGGCCTTGGGCCCATGGGTGGGGCTGGGGCAGCGGAGGTGCCTCTCAGGGGCCTAGGGACCACCAAGCACAGAGGCCCAACTGCGGAGGCCAGAGCAGGAGAGGGAGGAAGGGTGGTGTGGCTGCCGAGGCTTCAGGGCGCCCCGTCACCATCAGCTCTGAGGGTTGGGGTCCTGGCAGGGCGCCCCTGAATGGCCCGCGCCCCGTCTCCCCCCACCAGCACCTGTACAACATCGAGTCTGAGATCGAGGAGTCAGACTATGACTCGGTAGAAGGCAGCACCAGTGGGGCGTCCTCGGATGAGTGGGAGGATGACAGTGACAGCTGGGAGACGGACAATGGGCTGGTGGAGGACGAGCACCCCAAGATAGAGGAGCCCCCCATCCCGGCCGCCGAGCCGCCAGCGGCCCCCGAGGAGGACAAGGGAGTGCTGATCAGCGAGGAGGCCGCCACGGCCGCCATCCAGGGAGCCGTGGCCATGGCCAGCCCTGTGGCTGGGCTGATGGAGAAGGCTGGCAAGGATGGGCCCCCGAAGAGCTTCCGGGAGTTGAAAGAGGCCATCAAGATCCTGGAGAGCCTCAAGAACATGACCGTGGAGCAGCTTTTGACGGGCTCTCCCACCTCCCCCACGGCGGAGCCGGAGAAGCCGACTCGGGAGAAGAAGTTTCTGGACGACATCAAGAAGCTGCAGGAGAACCTCAAGAAGACCCTGGACAACGTGGCCATCGTAGAGGAGGAGAAGATGGAGGCGGTGCCAGACACGGAGCGCAAGGAGGACAAGCCCGAGGGGCAGTCGCCGGTGAAGGCCGAGTGGCCCAGCGAGACCCCGGTGCTCTGCCAGCAGTGCGGCGGCAAGCCCGGGGTCACCTTCACCAGCGCCAAGGGCGAGGTCTTCTCGGTGCTGGAGTTCGCACCCTGTGAGTTCGCCCCGTGTGTGTTCCAGATCTGGAGGCCAGGTGGCTGGCCCCCGGCTGCCGCCCAGGGCGGGGGAGCCGTTTCCCTGGCCTGGGCACCAGTCCCCATGCCAGGAGAGGAGGGCAGGGAGCATGTGGGTTCATCCACCTGTCGGGGGAGCGCTCCCAGCGGCCGCCGCACCTCCAGGTGGAGTTCCCAGGCCTTGCCCTGAGGAGCTGACCACTCTCTTTCCCCCTCTAGCAAATCACTCTTTTAAGAAAATTGAGTTCCAGCCTCCAGAAGCCAAGAAGTTCTTCAGCACGGTGCGGAAGGAGATGGCCCTGCTGGCTACCTCGCTGCCCGACGGCATCATGGTCAAGACCTTCGAGGATAGAATGGCAAGTAGCCTGGTGCGGGCCGGGCCACGGAGGCGCCTCTCAGGGGCCTAGGGACCACCTGGTGCGGGTGCGGCTGTGCTGTGTGGGCGCCTGGTGCCCGAGAGGCTGCAGCCTCGGCCCCTGGACCTGCAGGCCTGAGGGACTCCTGAGAGGGCAGGGCAGGCTCCGCCAGGGGAGCCACACGGCTGGCAGGAGTCCCATGCGTGTGTCCAGACCAGATGGTCGTCCTTTTAAAAGTTAAAGATTATAATGATTACCTGACTCTTCTCTCGTTTTTTGAAAAATTAGAACGTTTTAGAAAAAGTCATAGTTGCCTTTGACCAGTCCTCACCCTGCCCCCAGCGGCCATGACCTTAGTAGGAGTTTCACGGGTCTCCTTCCAGATGATCTTCGTATACGTTTACATGTTCGTGCATCGCCATAAACCAGACTATCTGGTAGGATTTGTTCTACACGAATAGCACTTCATCATACACATCATCTATAACTTGTTTTTCAGTCAACAGGGTAATTTTTGAGACCTACCCATGTTGATTCACGCTGATGTAGGTCATTGCTTTTTAGCTACAGGACAGTATAGCCTCCCGTGGCCACGTCACACTCCATTTGCCACTTCTCTGTCTGTGACCTGGGCCCCATGTTTTGAGTCATGCTGGTGGAGGCGTGTGAGCGCTTCCTTGTTTGTTCCAGGAATGAGCGAGCGTGGTCCATCTGCCACCTTATTTGTTCAGCAGACCTTCACTGGGCCTTGCTGTGTGCCAGGCACCATGCGAGACACTGAATTTGGGTCCGAGTGAGGCCTCAGCTCCAGCCCAGGCCTGGAGGAAGGGGCCAAAGGAAAGGGACCACAAAGAGAGGCACTGTTGAAACGGGCCTGCAGGCGGCCAGAAACCCCAGGGCAGGGCCAGGAGCGCGTGCATGGTCAGGGCTGCTCGAGGTTCTTGATGATGCTTTTAGTTTTCCTTGGGTTTTAGTAAAATTCCAGCCCGTCTCCGCTCTGCTGACGGAAGAACTCTTTTGTTCGCTTTCTACCCAAATCTCACTCAGAGGGAAAGGGAAATCGTGTGTTATCTTGAGGCCCACAGCGTGGCTCCAGTCCCAAGTGCACGAGAGGATTCCGTCACCCCCAGCTAGTCCTTGGCCCTAGCCGGCTCTCAGCTCGTTGCTCACCCGGCACGTTGCCCTGGCGATGGTGTCCCCCCCCCCCCCGACCCCGACAGTCAGTGTGGATCTCCGGTGTCTGTGGAGAGTCTCCTTGATGACTTACAGCCTGAGTTTCTAGTGGTCTCCCAGCATTTTCCCCGACTTCAATTCCTCTCATCCTTCTAGTTCCCTAAAAGCAAGTGCAGCCTTGCCATCCTGGAATGTTCTTTCGTCTTCTGATGGGTTGTAATCGTTGCTTGCTTCACGGGGGGTGGGGGGCTGTTTTGAGGAACGCAACTTACAAGTAATGATTTATAAGGAAAAAACCTGGTAGGATAAAAACCGGCTTGGAAAATTCTTTTTGTGCCAGGACTTAAAAGATGCCAAGCAGGTCTGCACAGAGGTGTTTGCGTTTAGGTTCTCTGTTGCTGGCAGTGTCTGGAGTCCCAGGGGGCTCCTCCTGCTCCTGCTGGAGCCGCACAGCGCCCTGGAAAGGATCACATCCAGGTGCCCCGTGTGGAAGCCCGCCGCCAACCTCAGCCTTCCCTCCCTCCCTCCTCCTCTAGGACCTCTTCTCGGCCCTAATCAGGGGCCCCACTCGCACCCCCTACGAGGACGGCCTCTACCTGTTTGACATCCAGCTCCCCAACATCTACCCAGCCGTGCCCCCCCACTTCTGCTACCTCTCCCAGTGCAGTGGCCGTCTGAACCCCAACCTGTATGACAATGGGAAGGTGTGCGTCAGCCTCCTGGGCACCTGGATTGGAAAGGTGGGTACGGTGCCGGCACCTGGTCAGGATTGGGGGAGGCCAGTCTGGGCAGGTGTCTGGGACAGAGTTGATCGATCGCACTGTGTGTGTGTGTTTTAGGGGACAGAGAGGTGGACGAGCAAATCCAGCCTTCTCCAGGTGCTCATCTCCATCCAAGGTACGGTGGGCGGGGCCGGGGTGGTGACAGGGCTGCCGGAGGGCACAGTGGCTCTGGCTTTTGCATCCCCCACCTCCTGTCTGTAGCTCCGGCCTCCTCTCGGGGGTTGAGGTCGGGCGGGCCTGATGGGCTTCTCCTCCCGCAGGTCTAATCCTGGTGAATGAACCGTACTACAACGAAGCCGGCTTTGACAGCGACCGCGGCCTGCAGGAGGGCTATGAGAACAGCCGCTGCTACAACGAGATGGCGCTCATCCGCGTGGTGCAGTCCATGACCCAGCTGGTGCGGCGGCCGCCCGAGGTCTTCGAGCAGGAGATCCGGCAGCACTTCAGTACTGGCGGCTGGCGGCTGGTGAACCGCATTGAGTCCTGGCTGGAAACCCACACCCTGCTGGAGGGGGCCCAAGCGCTGCCCAACGGGCTTCCGAAGGACAGTAGCTCGCCAGAGCCGCCAGCTGTGGCCGAGCTCTCAGACTACGGCCGAGAAGAACCTGAGGACGGAGGGCTGGCCCCTGGAGAGGCCTCCCAGGGCTCAGACTCGGAGGGCGGCGCGCAGGGCCCGGCCTCAGCCAGCAGGGACCGCACAGACCAGACTTCGGAGGCAGCGCCTGACGCCTCAGGGCCACCCAGTGTCAAACCAAAGAAGCGGAGAAAGAGCTACCGGAGCTTCTTACCTGAGAAGAGTGGCTACCCTGACATCGGCTTCCCCCTCTTCCCGCTTTCTAAGGGTTTCATCAAGAGCATCCGGGGGGTCCTGACGCAGTTCCGGGCCGCTCTGATGGAGGCGGGCATGCCCGAGAGCGTGGAGGACAAGTAGTCAGCCAGCCCTGGAGGAAGGAGCGTCGCCGCGGAGAGGCCAGCTGCTGCCTGCTCACTCCCTCCCCTGGAACCTCCCCTCTTCCCTTTCCTCCTCTGTCCCCAGTGCAAGCCCCGCCCATTGCCCTCTTCTTCCCAAGGTGAGTTTGATGCTGAAGTGCAGGAAGTTTCTTGAGATGCTGCCATTTCTATTCCCAAGCAATCTTCCAGCAAGCGGGTCCCCGTGGCAAGGAAAATCTGAGCCCTGTTGCTGATTTTCCACTTGTCACCCTAGGCAGGGTGTCCCAGCACTTCCTCCCTCGCCATCTCCACCTCAGGTCGGAGGTGGGCCTTTCGTGGGGGCTGACGCGGGAGAACTCAGGGCCCAGGTGTGTGCGGACCCGCGGGACCGGACCCGTGGGACGAGTGGACGTGCCTTGCATGAAGTGTGGGTTGCTCCAGCGGTTCCCCGGTCCCCTTTGTCCTCTTCAGTCCCACTGTAGCTTCCTCGTGTCCCAGGCCCTCCTGCTGCCACCACCAACCTCCTCCTCCCTCATCTCCCAGCACCAACACTCTCCCTTGGGAGTTGCAGCTGCCGTCACAGACTCCTGGCTCTGCTCTGGCCCATTTACACAGGAGAGCCTTCGGGCCTGTTGAACTCGCTCTCTAAGAGAGGTTGGGACCAGGCTGGGTTCAGGGTGACCCCCAGGAGAGGTGGTGGCCCTCACACGCTGACATGGAGTGAGGACCAGGGAGCTGCGGGGAAAGAAACGGCTGTAGGTGCCTTGCTCTTGCTGTCCCATGGGGCCGGGGGATGGCAGCTCTGGCTTCAAGGCCTTGCCCATCTGCTCCCCCCGCTCAGCCCCATCCCAGGGCCCCAGGAGGCAGCAGCACAGACAAGGCTAGGGCAAGTGCGAGGGCCTCCCCTGTAGACTGTGCCCCTCCCACTATCAAATGCTAACGCTGGGAGGCGGCATGTAGCTCCCGGAACGCAGCGAGCCAGCCCTCTCCCGGAGGATGAGAGCGAGGCCTGTCAGCCCTTCACTCACAAGCTGCAGGCTCAATGCGGGAGAGAGGCGGCCGGCAGGCTTCTCCCTCGCAGAGACGGGCCCAGAGGTTTACAAGTTTTCTAAGCGTTTGATAATGTGAAGCTCCAGTTGAATAGGAAGCTGTTGAGCACATTGCAGCTATGTAATTTTGGTGTGTGTATGTAATATTTAAGATTGAAAGAAAATAAATCTCAAAAGCAAAGATATTAACTCTTACTAGAAAAAAAAAGACAAAATAAGAAGCCAAAGCATGATGCGTCTTGTCCGCCTTACGCTGGCTCCGCACCTGAGCTGCCGCAGCCGCGCAGCAGCGCGGGGAAGGGCGGGGCCGGAGTCGGTGTCTTGTTTGAGGATCACCCGGAGTGACTGCTGGGGCTGTGCTTCCCGGTGCGTTGTTCATGTGGAGATGTCAATGCCTCCTGCTTAAGATACCTGTATAAAGTGCTGTGTGATTAAACTTTTTTTTTACTTGCATTTTTTTTTTGTTTGGCTCATTACAATGTACGAAAAAGACAAGGTGGCACCATTAAATCTGCCTCTGGCATCCGTCTGGCTCTGTCGCCTTTCTTCCCCTCGGGGGCACCTCACACACCCTCCCCCGGGGAAGGAAAGATCCCTGTTGCTGGGGAGGCTCGAGGCAGCGGCACCTTCTCCTCCCAGCCTGCTTCTGCGTCTCCGCGTCTCCCGTCGGGGGACTCACAGGGGCCGGGAGACGAGGGTCTAGAAGTTCAGTGGGTCGGTGCTCTCGCCTCCGAGCAGGGCCCGTGTCCTGTTCCTCAAGAGCCACCTTTCAGCAGTGCGTCAGCAGTAGCTGTGGTCCCCAGGGGCCCGTGACTGACCAGTTGCACCGGCTCAGCTCCTTCCAGATGCTGGGGGAGCTGACTTGGCAGCACCTGGCCTGGGCTTGAAGCCAAAAGGGTTCCCCACTTTGACCGGATGGCATCTGCCCCTCCCTGCTGCTTCCTTTTAACCCCTGCCCACCACTCCCCCACAAGGATGGGCTGGAGGAGGGCAGGGGAGGCTGAGGGAGACCTAGATTCCTCCCTGGAGGGATGACGGACTCCTCGTAAAAAGGGCACAGCTGCCTGCCATTCTGACTTCCGTTGCTCCTTGCCAGGTTTCCCCAGGGCGCCTAACTCGGAGAGAGACATTTTCTCTTTCTGCTGAGACTCGCTGGCCGTGTGGCCCTAGGTAAGACATACTCGCTCTGAACCTCAGTCTTCCCGCTTGTGCGAACAGGCAGTTGGCTCCAGGCCAGATGTGGCATAATCATCACTGGGGCAGGGCCCCACCCCTACAAAAGCAGCCGGGACCAGCTCTGATCCCGTGCCCACCACCAAAATGACTTCCCAGGGGCCAGTACCGTGCATTGCCCCATCCAGGAGGGACCATTGGGCATCATGTTAAATTCTAGAGCCCTGGAAGAAGCAAGACCCCACTCTCCCCAACCCCTAGGATAAGACCAGTAGGCTGGGAATGTTGCTTTATTTGGATTTGATTCAAGAGGTGGGGCTCCCAAAACAAAACATGGTGGCTTCCATGCTCCTAGCCCAGCACCTCATCCTGGCCTTTGGTGGGCAGAGCCGTCCTTCCCAGCCTTCTCCAGGAGCCTTCCTCCTCCTCCCGACCCGCCATGTGAGCTGTGGACAGTCCCTCCAGTCTTTGGGGGGGGGGGGGCAGGGGCCTAAGCTCAGAGGAAACCAAGTAGACTAAGGCACGGCAAGGCCCGCGGAGTCATAAGTGCTCCGCTGGAGGTGGCCTCCGGCTGGGTGAGGCCTGTGGCTCCAGGGAGGGTGGGGACTCCCTGCAGCCACTGACCATCCAGAAGTAGTTTGGGTGCACCTGGCCCTGCACAGCCTCGCTGATCATCAGTTCCCCATCCACAGCAAACACACCCTTCCTGTCCTTGGGTTCCAGGCGGAAAGCAACCACGGGCACATACACCAAGTGGGGACAGTCACACGCCATGTGCCTGCCTTTCTCCATGGCCAGGAAGAGGCGCAGCAGTGTGGCCCGCGACACACCTGCCCGCACGTAGAACAGATGCATAGCGCCGGCCGCACAGCGGCCCATGGGTGCAGCAAACATCTCGCTGCCCAGGTGTGAGTGCAGCAGTGCCAGCACCAGCACGAAGTCCTGCTCCGGCACCACTGTCCAGTGAGAGGGCACTGCCTCCTCCAGGGGCACCAGGTGGGCGTCCACAGGGCCCTGCTGGGCCTGCTGGTCCCGAGCGGGGCAGGGGGGCATCTTGGAGACCACCGTTTCTACAGGGAGGTAGGCCAGGGAGCCCTGGTAGGTGCGGAGGGCCGCCAGACGCAGGAAGGTGCCCAGAGTGAAGCGCATCTCACCCAGGCGCCGAAACTTCTCACTCTCCAGATCCACGTCAGCGATGAAACCCCAAGCCAGGCTGAGCACGGAGAAGAGGCGCTGCCCGGAGGCCGTTTGCAGGGACAGCAGATCCATGGGCGCCAGCAGCCGGCGGCACAGCAGCCGTGTGCAGTTGGTCAGGAGGTCTTCATTAGTCACCTGCTCGTAGCTGCAGGGGGAGAAGTCAGATGGGGAGGGCAGGAGCCCTCACACGTCCGCCCCTTCCTCCTCCTGGGGAGTTGGGGCGGGCGAAGTGACACTGAGTCCCTAGGGAGTTGGCAGGAGTGACAGATGGAGCAGGTGGAGGCAGCAGCTGGAGTCACGGAGAGGGCCCCAGAACAGAGGGGCCGAGGCTCCAGAGAAGAGGGCAGGGAAGTTACCCCTGCGCATGGTAACTTATGAAAGAAAGCCTGGCAGTAGGGCGGCACTGAGGGGAAACTGAGGCCCACTCTGGCCCTGGGCTCTCACCCGGCATAATGGTTCACAGAAGCGGCCAGTGCATTGCCAGAGCCAGCTGGGAGGCTGCACAGGGGCTTCTGGATGGCGGTCTCCCAGTCAGGCCGCTCCATGAGCCCGTTCACCACCTGTTGGAGCACAGGTGGCCTCAGCCTGGGAAGCACCCCACCCCCGCGACCCAGGCCCAGCCTCCCGGTGCGGGCCTCACCTCATGCATCAACCCGTCTCCAGACATGACCACCAGCGCGTCCCAGCGTCTCAGGTCCTCCGCCCGCACCAGCTCCCGGGCGTGGTTCCGCCGCTCTGCGGAGAGAGCGGCGCGGCTATCACGGCGGGGGCTGGGGTGGGGGTTGGGGGGCGGGGGTGGGTCCCTGGCTGGGGATGCTCCCTGCACCCCCGCGGGGAGACACTCACCAGTGAGCGTCAGCGTGAAGGAGACATCGGCCTGGGCCAGCAGGGGCTGCACGTGGCTCCGGAAGAGCTGCAGGGCTTTGCCCTTGCCCCCGCGCGGATTTAACAGCACCAGCACTCGGCAGGGCCTTGGGAGCGGGTTCCGGGAGCCGCCCGCTGTAAAGACAAACCCGAACCGGCCACTAGGGGGCTGACGACCACAGCAAGGGCACTGGGGTGGAAACGCGGTGCCTGAAACCCACGGGTAGCTAACTGATCCAACAGTCTGACCAGAGGCAGCGGCCTCCAGTGGGGAGCTCCAGCGGCGGGACCGCGCTCCTCACCCGGCCAGCTTGGCTTGGCTCAGGCTCGGCCCGCTTCTGGTCTCGTCGGGAAAAGTGCTTCTCTCGGGCGTCCACAGCCTCTCTTTTGTTCAGCCGACTCGGGCCAACCTTCCTCGCGAGGGAGAGAAGGGAACCCCCTACAGGCCTTCTTCCCCGCCAGGCCCCCACAAACCTGCATCCATAACCGCGACCCGTGGCCCCCGCTGCCAGGGGGTCCCCGGCGCTCTCGGGGCGCTGTCCGCGGCGGCGGCTCCTGCCTTCAGCTCCTTATCGGTGCTGCCCAGGCGGGCGTCTTGGTGCCGGCTGTGGGTCTCGCCCTCCCCGCCCGGAGCCGGGGCTGTAGGGGCACCCGCGTCATTCCCTGCGGTTGCCGGATCTGAGGGAGAGGAGACAGCGCTGGTGGAGTCCGCAGCGGCCCCCTGAGGTGGGGGGCGCCCTGCTAGGTCCTGGGACCACGCGCCTCCGGCATCGCCTAGTTTTCCGAGAGGTCCAGAGAGCCGAGGTCCAGTGCCAGCAAGGGCGCTCCCGTCCTAGAACTGAGCTCCCACCCCCAGAGGCAAAGGGTCTCTTCCTGAGGGGCTTTCTTTCCTGGGGCCTCGGGTTCCGGCCCGACGATGAGTCAGAGCCCCGTGGCTCTCTCCGGGGGATCAGGTCCTCACCCCCTGGGCGCTGCCAGGGGGAGGGGAGTCCAGTTGCGTGAAAATCCCAGAACGTGAGTGAACATCGCAGGGCGCGAAGTTCGGGGCGAGCGATCCCCGCCCCGAAACAGCGGGGTCGCCGTGTCCTCTACCCTGAGCTCCGGAGCGGCCGGAGTCGCCGCGCGCGCCTCTAGGAACAGGCTCTGCGGCGCCGCGCGCAGCGCTCGTGGGAGCAGCGCCGGAGTCGCGCAAGAGCTGAGCCGGAGCCCGGCCGCCAGCCGCCGCCTCCCTCGGCCGGAGCCGAGTGGGCGCGGAGGCCATGCGGTGCACGGCAGTTGCCCCCGACCGCCCAGGAGCCACGCACGGCGAGAGGACAGGGCGGGCGGCCAGCCAGCCCTACCCAGTCGGTCCGCTTTGCTGGGGAAGCGCCACCTCCGTTCCCCACAGTGGCCTAGGGCTGAACGCAGCTCGTCCCGGGCTCAGCCTCGCATCTGAGGGACAACTGGAGCGCCGGGCAAGCGCTGACTCCACGGCCTCGCTGTCTCCGGCCTCAAACTTTTGTCTCAACTTCGGGGAGGGACCTGTGCCTCGCCGCCCGGCCTGGCCACGCCCCGCGCTCCCCGCGTTTGCGGGGGAGGAACCCGCGCCCGGCACAGCTGGAGCCCGCCCGTCCCCGGCCTCACCGCGCCGACCCCCGCACGGTCAGCGCCCACGGCTCGGCCACGCGCAGCCCTTTGGCTGGGTCCCGGGACGCTGGGAGTAGGCGACCGGCGGAAGGCGGCGCCGCGGCCCGGCAGGAGAGGTGGAGGCCGTTGGCGAGGCGCGGAGCCCCAGGCCCGGCCACGAGCGGCGCGCCGCGAGCGCAGCGTCCCGGGCGCGCGAGGGTGAACGCGCACCGCAGGCCGAGGCGCGGGCCCCACGCGATTTCGCCTCGGCGCCCAAGGTCGGAGCGGCCCCCGGGTGGGACTCCGGGCGCGCGTGGCTCAGGGCTCCGGGCAGACCCTCGGCTGTCCCCGGACGCTGCGACCTTCCGCCCCAGAACTGGCCCCGCTGCCGCCTCCGGGCAAGCAGCGCCCGCTTCGCGCGCCCCGCCCCATCCCACGCGGATTTCGAGGCTCAGACCCCGCCGGGTGCCCCCCGCTCCGTGCCGGGGCGTCTCTCCGGCCGCTCCAGCTCTCCCCGAGAGAGTTATTTTTAGCCTCCCGACCAAGCAGCTCTGCAGCGCAGCCACCGAGCCTGAGGCAGCCAGGCGAGCGGTGCCGGGGAGGGCGGGCGACCGGCGCGGGGGGATGCGGTCCAGAGGAGGGAGCCTTGTCAGGAACCTCAAACGTTGGATCCTCTTCGCAGAGGACAACATCGAGGCTCGCCTGGGCCAGAAGAGCTGCTCCGCAGCGGGCGATTCAGGCCCCTCCCGCGCCTGAGAGGAGCTTGGCGGTGTAAACAGGCCTAGGGGTCCCGCTCCGCACTGGGCAGCCAAGCGTCGGGGGCGTGTCCTCCGCCACCCCCACTGGCTCAGCGGGAAGACGCAAACGGACCCGGGACTCGTGTATCGGTGCTCGTGTGATAAACATATCACCGGCAAGTAAGTGTCTGACCTGACCGTGTCCGCGACCAACTCGAGTAAACTCCCTGGGGGGTTGTTTGCGGCGACCCAGAGGAGGAAGTTACCAAGGCGGACTTGGCGACCTGACCAGGTAGGGCCAAAGTTAGGGAAAAACAAACCGCTGTAGGGGGCTGAAGTGGTACAGGCCCGGGCTGCAAAGTGCTCACGCGCCCACACCTGCCCCCACCGACACCCGCTCACACCTCTCTCTTCCCATCGTCTCTTAAGTCGAGAAGAGGCAGGTCTCTGCGGCCCCGGTAACTCGGGCGCGCCTCCGCCGCATCTCCTCCCAGGCGGCCCGGCCCCGTTTCCCAACACCTGGGGGGGGTGGGGAGGGCGGGGCCCAAGTGTCCCCACGTAGAGGGGAGGCGCAGGCTTGGACGCGTTGGCCTGGCACGCGTCCGGGTGGTGGCCAGCTCCGCCCTGCGTGGCCCCCGGGCAGCCCTGGCTGGGTCCTGAGCGTCCCGAGCGTGTTCCGGGAAGGTGACTCAGCGACGCTTTCAAGGGTCGAGAAACTATGCGAAACTAGGAACCGGGAGAGGAAGCGGGGGCGGGGCGGCATCACCCTCTCTCAGGGACGCGGCGGGTGTCCGCCGAGGTCTGATCTTGAACCTACAGGCCCCCACCCGCAACCCCCAGGAATCCGGCGCCAGGAGGGGAGCGCGGCGCTGCAGCCGCAGTGCCGCGGTCACGCGACGCGGGGACTCAAGCGCCTGCGGGAGGAGGGGGCTCCTTGCGGGAGCCGGGGCTCGATCCCTCTCCTCCCCCTTCGCCTGCCTTCTCCTCCTGCCAGGACTCCGGTCAAAGTCAGGGCTTTGGCGCCTAGAAGACGCGGGACGCGGGCGGGGTGCTCCCCGAGATCTCAGTCTTGGAGAGAGGGTGCTGCGGAGACCGCCAGGGCAGCCTCCCCCTTCTCCCCGGCTCGGGAGGGCACGTCCATCAGTCCTGAAGAGCCGCTGCCTTAAACCTTGGAGTCTGGTGGGAAACTGAGGCCCTCGGGAAAGGAAGACCTGCCTGTGCACGAGTCCGGAGGGAGAAAGCCCACCTGCCACTGGGTCCCTCCGCCTCCCAGCGCCCCGGGCTGGAGCCCCTGGGGTCGTGGGGCCGGACGGGGGCGGGGTTGACTGGAAACCAAGCGACGAGGGAGGCGGAGCGGCCTGCTGGGTTCATTATCCGGCCTCCGGGGGCCCAGTGGGAGGGAGGTGAAGGGCCGAGCCCTCTGGCCCCGGTTCCAGTCCGCACAATGGCTCCTCTGTCCTCCCAGCGGCCTCGCCCCCGCCCCCACCCCCACGGTCCCTGCTCTGCCCTCCTCATTCTTGTCCGTCACCTCCCCCCTCCAGGCTGCCTCCCTCCAGGCCCACACCACCCTGCAGCCCCTCTCTAAAGAGCTTTATTTCATCTCCAGAAACACTCATCAGCATCCCTGGCCCAAGAGACAGGATTGAGCAAGAGCAAGATGCTTTGCCCCTTTTGATGACGGGGAACTGAAACCCTGAGAGGTGAAGGGTCTAGGCTAAGCCACTGAACCAGTTCCCGACAGAGCTGAGAAGCAAACACAGGTCCCAAACCCCAGGCTGAGAGGCCCAGCTGACCCCAGGCTTCTAGCTGATATCTGAGTATCTGTCGGCCGGGTGGGTTGCTTGCCACAGAGCTGCCCCCGTAACCCAGCTGCTCGGTCTCCCTGGGAAAGAGGAAGCAACCCGAAGCCCTCTCCAGGCTTCATTATCCAGGTTCTGATTAAGCAACTAGCTGCTGTGGCCACGGGCCGCTGGAGTCAGGCTTGATCTGTGCTGATTGCCAACCCGCAGGTAACACCTGTCTCCCAGGTGAAAGAGACTGCCTTTCCATCTCCCCCAGCCACCCTCCTTCCTCCTTGAGGGCAGCCTTCCCAGGTGGACACACCTGAGAACCCCCTTTTTTTTCTTCTTCAAAGAAAGAAAGCAGGCATTCACTGCGCCTGGCCCGGCTCTCTGGAAACTTGGAGCCAAGGCCGCCAGATGGCAAATGACTTGCTTTTATTGGGAGAGGCTTCCTGCCATCTCACCTATTCCTGAGGTTTTCAGCTCCCAAGTTGAACTGGAGGACCTCGAGGCCTCCCTTGACCTCAAGTCCTTTCTGCCTCGGAGGCTGCAAGGGCAGGGGAAGGGAGGTATCCAGCCCTGCAAACTGTGTAGTTGTTGTTTTTTTTTGTTTGGTTGGTTTTGGTTGTTGTTGTTTTAGCCGCACCGCGCGGCATGTGGGATCTTAGTCCCCCGACCAGGGATCGAACCCCTGTCCCCTGCATTGGAAGCGTGGAGTCTTAACCACTGGACCGCAGTTTGCAGCGATGTCCTGCAAACTGTTTTTAAGACTTGTGTTCTGGGGCAGCCCCAGACGTGGTTTTCCATTCTGAGCTCCTGGTGACCGTGCCAGGCATTGAGGGTGGCTGGCTGGGCGTGGAAGAGCATGCCACGTGGATGTCCACATGGACATCCAGGAGAGCAGACTGGTCACACAAGATTCTTGGCTGCTTGCAGGGAATGTTCCGAGTTTCTGTCTCTGCGTTGGTTCGGCCACTCTGGGTGTGGTGGAGTGAGCCCAACTCTACCTCTTGCGTGGCCTACTTCTCCTCACGGGTGTCCTCGCCAGGGCTGGGAACCAAAGTCTCTTCTGGGCCTCGGGGCTCTGCCTGCCACACAACCTCACGTGCAGGCCTGCTGAGAGGGACACATCCCTTTCAGGGAAATTCGCGGGCACAGCCCTCCCCGTGGAAGCCTGCGAGCCTCACCCACTTCATTCATTTCAGCTGCTTGCCCGGCATCTGAAGGCATTTGTATTAGTTTCCTGGGATCATCGTAACAAGGTACCACAAACTGGGTGGCTTAACAGAAATTTACTGCGTCACTGTTCTCAAGAAATCCAAGATTAAGATGTTGGTAGGGTCGGTTCCTTTTGAGGGCTGTGAGGGGGGGGTCTGTTCCAGGCTGCTCTCCTAGCTTCTGGTGGCTGGCTGGCAAACTTTGGTGTTCCTTGACCTGTACATGCATCACCCAGACTCTGCCTTCCTCGTCACATGGCCCTCTTCCCTTGTGAAAGATCTGGCTGAGATTTGTTCTTTTAGGCTCTGCATTCTCTTCTGTTGGGCATGTTCTTTTTCGAAAGCAAATTACTCTGGGAGGGAAAACCAATAAGTTATTAGGACTCTAGTGTGAATGGAGGTATCCGTTTTAAACTAAAAAATCTAACAATACTAGGTGTCCCCAAAGAGGGCAACAGTGCACACTCGTGTGGGTGTCGCAGGAAAGGTGTCTGGGAGCTGGACCTGCCCGCCTCCGCTGTTGGGAGGAATCGTTTATATCTGCGCTGGCTGCCGGGTGGCTTTGCCCAGGCTTGCACACTGCCCCGGCTACCTTGGCTTTCAGATCTTACCTCACAACTTGGCTTATGGCATCTCTGGCATCCTGAGCAGATGCGTTTATTCCCCCAGTCCTCGGAAGAACAAAGCTGAGTTTTGTGTTAGTGTACTGGGTTCCTATTGCTGTACCAATTTATTATCCTGCAGTACTGAAGGTCAGAAGTTTAAAACGGATTGACAGGGCTGTGCTGTCTTCCTGTTCTAGCTTCTAGAGACCTGCATTCCTTGGTTCAGGACCCCTTCCTTCACCTCCAAAGGTGGCAGTATAGCATCTTCAGGTCAGTCCGTCTGACTTTTGCTTCTGCTGTCACATCTCTGACTTTGACCTTTCTCCCTCCCTCTTGCAGGGTCTCCTGTCTGTGATGACATTGGCCCCACCTGGCTAAACTAGGATACTCTCCTCATTCAAGAGCCTTAACTTAATAGCATCTGCAAAAATCCCTTTTGCCATATAAGGTAACATATTCATGGGTCCCAAGGATTATGACGCAGCCGTCTTTGGGGGGCTGTTATTTTGCTAACCACAGTTGGGTAGGAAAAGTCTGGGAACCGTGTCCTTACTTGGCTACAGAACCTTCGTTCTAGCATTCCTCACCTCCCCAGTGCTACCAACTGAACACAAACCAGGAACTTAGTTTCCCCCAAATAAGCATTTGTCGTGGTGGGACCGAAAATACTCTTGCTGAGGTCATCGACACCTGATTCTGTAGACTTTTTGGTCTTTGACTCATCTGGCAGAGGCCCCTGCAAAGAAAGCTGGTTTCCATTTTATTTTAATTACCCAGGAGGGGAAAAAAAAATTACCCAAGAGAGAGAAATTGACATCTTCACTAAATATAGTAATTATAGGTGTGCAAACGACTTTTCACCTGAGGAAGGGGTGGGGAGCAGACCAGCCCATCCATTTCCAGCCTGGCAGGAAGGGCTTACCACAGGGCACAGCCTGCTGGGTATTACACAAAATGTGCGGTCCGCTCAGCTCCTGTCATGTGACCTGACAGTCCAGCTACTTCTGTCCTCTGTGGTAAGGCTGGACCAGGCCAGCCACGTGGAGAACCGTGGCTAGGAACCTTCCACAGCCTCCCGCTGACATCAGCTCTGGTCTGGGCCCAGCATGGGCTCTGGCCTGGTCTCCAGCGCCCAATCCCCCATCCTGGATACTTGTGAGGGGAGAGATGATCCCCTTCTGAGGCCACGGCCAGTCCTCACCCCACCCAACTGTGCTTTGTAATCACTTATTTATACTGGCTTATGCTGGTTCGGAGACACTGTGTAACTGGTGAACCTTCTCATTTAAGGGAAGAGAAGCCATCAGCCATGTGTCAAACTGCTTTGGGTGCTTTGGGTGATTCCCAAAAGGAGAACTTCTGGGAAGCGGGAAGAGGGACCCGGCCCCTCTACGGTTGGTCGGTGGGGCAGCAGGAGAGCTGAGCCGCTTTTATCTGGTAGTAGCCTGGCGTCCAGGCCGAGGGGATGGGTGTGTCACAGTTTTCCGGGGGCTTTTTGTTGTGCAATGTTTTCCACTTTCACATCTCTCTGAAGCTAAGCTATGTCCTTGGGTTGTTCCCAAAGCAAACAGACAGCGGGCTGGACACAGTGCGTTTGCGCTAATGGTCTAGGGTGGTTTCCTGGTACCTGCGGATGGATCCCTTCCTCCGAGCCAAGGTGAAGTCCTAGCTCACCCCCTCCGGAGATGCTCACTGTGCCCTGGGAACGCCCTTTCGAGGTGCCCTGCTGGCCCCTGGTGGCCACCTGGGGATGCGTCCCTCTCTCGTCTTTTATCCAAACGGTGCAGCCACTCAGGCCTGCTCCGCAGAAGCCAATTTGTTGGAGGCAGAAGAGGGGCCAGCGCGCTTCTTTGCCAAGCTGCAAAAGAGAGGGAGCCTGGAGTGGGCTTGCCTGCCCGATGCTCATTACCCACATCCTGAGAATAGAAATTCCCCTTTCCTGGAGGCTGGCCTCCTGAAGGTCAAACCCTTCGATTCTTTCCAGACACAACCTTGGTAGTTTAAGTAGTGAGTATACAGGATGGGCTGGACAGGGGTCGAGGAGAGGGGCCCAGGGCAAGGGACACCGTAACCTCATTCCGCACGTGTGCCCCCAAGGCTTTGTGCAGCCAAGGGAGTGATGCTGTGCTGATCCGACAGGAGAACCATTTCCAAAAGCGGCTCGTTGTTCTTTTTGCTCATTGCCCGAAAGCGCTGACCACAGCAACGTGACCAGCATCTTGAAAATGAGTTGAGATGTCATTTCTCCTTCAAGGCACCATCAGATGATCCTAGCAGCCTCCTCTGAAACTCCCTGTTTCAAAACAGAATGGGGAACCTAGTGATTACCTGTCAAAGCTTACAGACTAAGGAGTGAAATTTTTTTTAAAAAACAAACAAAAGATGGAATGGGCTTGGAGAACGCTCCTGAGCGGTGAGGAGCTTATAGGTGGGGGCTGAAGAACATATCCTTTCTTTTCTCTTGCTGTCTCCTTCCTAGAGCTGCAGTCGGTGCGGTTCTGTACACAGAAGTCCTCGAGAGAAATGCTTGTGGGCTGCTCTCCCAACTGCATCCCTCTGGCGGATCCAGGGGAGGGAGCCCCATCTGGGTGCCACGTGGCTGCTGCAGTGATGCAGAGCCCAGGAAGGACACAGTCCAACACCCCACCTCCTCCTGGCTCCACGCAGCAGGCTGATGGGTCCCGAGAGGGAGGGACAGACTGACGGCTCTGATGCAGAGTTAGGAGGACACATCCATCTTCCTGACTCGGCGTGACCTAGAAAAATCCATAGCATCAGAACTTGGTATTTGCAAACAAGCACAAGGATCCTATCATTTTAAGCTGAAGTTCCAGTTGCCATGTGACAAGTATCTGTGACCACTTGGTTCTCAGACTGAGAACTTTGAGCACTTAAGGAGGGAAGACAGTCTAACTGCAAAATATGGTTAGCGTGGAATCGGATCTGCCGCCTTCATCTCTTGGCAGGGGTAAGTGTTATCCTAAGGGGAGAGGTGTGTTGAGTCCTCAGGGGTGGCTCTGTTATCCCGATTTGCAGCCATTAGTGGTGCAGGAGCCACACAGGCTGGGGAGAGGCTGAGTGGCAGCCCGGAGACAAGCAAACCCCAGGACACTGAAGGCCAGGTCTCTGAGGTCTCAGGCATTTCTGAAATGCTGAGGACCCTGAGTGGAATAGCAGAAGCCTAATTCTAATTCTAAACCAAGACTTGGATATTGTGTGTACTTAACAAAGACTAGCAGGTCGCCCATGAAGAAATGGTCCTAAGAGATGTGGAAAACAAATCTGGAGTACCCACCGGCCCTTGAGAAAAATATCTTAAAATTTTTTTTTTTATTGAAGTATAGTTGATTTACAATGTTGGATCAGTTTCAGGTGTATAGCAAAGTGATTCAGTTATACATATACATATATTCTTTTTTCAGATTCTTTTCCATTATAGGTTATTACAAGATATTGAATATAGTTCCCTGTGCTATACAGTAGGTCCTTGTTTTTCTATTTTATATGTAGTGGTGTGTATCTGTTAATTCCAAATTCCTAACTGAACCTCCTGTCTACCCCCAAGAAAAATATCTTTTTTTTTCTTTTTGGCTGAGCCACACGGCTTGTGGGATCCCGAGCCCTCGGCAGTGAAAGCGTGGAGTCCTAAGCACTGAACCGTCAGGGAATTCCTGAAAAATATCTTTTAGAAAGGAGAGACTTGGGACTTCCCTGGCAATCCAGTGGTTAAGGCTCCGAGCTTCCACTGCAGTGGGTGCGGGTTCCATCCCTGGTTGGGGAACTAAGATTCCGCATGCCACGTGGCGGGCCCCCCCCCCCAAAAAAAGGAGAGATGCAAGGTTCCTCAAAAAGTTAAACATAGAGTTACTGCATGACCCAGCAATTTCACTCCTGGGTACTTACCCAAGAGAACTGAGAACATGCGTCCACACAAAAACTTGTGCACGAATGTTCATAGCAGCTCTATTCACAATAACGGAAATGTAGAAACAATCCAAGTGTCCATCAGCAGATGAATGGGTAAAAGAAATGTGGCACATCCATACTCAGGAATAGTATCTGGCCGTAAAAAGGCATGAAGTCCTGATCTATGCTACCGTGTGCATGAACCACATGAACATTATGTGAAAGAAGTGACAGAAGCCATATACAAAAGGCCACATATTGTGTGATTCCATTTAAATGAAACGTCCAGAATAGGTAAATCCATAAAGACAGAAAGCAGATTGGTGGTTGCCAGGGGTATGGGGAGACACTGCTTAATGGATATGGGTTTTATCTTGGGTGATTTTATTTTAGGGTGATAGTTTTATTATTGGTTTTGTTTTGGAACTAGTTAGAGGTCATGGTTGCACAACATTGTGAATGTGCTAAATGCCACTGACTTGTTTATTTTATGTTATGTGCATTCATCCGAATTTTTTTTTAATGTACATCTATTTTATTTATTTATTTTTTTACTGGTTTTTTTTTTTTTTTTTTTTTTTTTTGGCCATGCCTTGGCTTGTGGGATCTTAGTTCCCTGACCAGGAATTGAACCTGCGCCCTCGGCAATAAAAGTGCAGAGTCCTAACCATTGGACCTCCAGGGAATTCCCAAATTTTATTTTATTTTTTTTAAATGAGGGACTTGAACCAGCCATGACCCTTTCAGGATCATTCTTTTGTGATGCACAAAAAGTCCATTTCTAAGGATGCAGTTGAAATTCTGATTTGGGTGGTGTTAAATATTTATTCCAGGCATTTGTTAAAGAAGGGTAAGGAGGACTTTCTTCAGGACCATCTTGATGGGGGGCAGGGACCACTACCTGGGGTCTTGCAGCGGTTGGGGAGGGAGTAGAGATTGGGCTCAACTGTGAATATAAGGAAAGGTGGGAATGTATAGCCAGGGAGCAGATTGGGGTCAGTGGATGGAAGATTACTAAGAGGAAACATCAGGGGAAAGGGGAGATTTTTGCTAAACCAACCCACCTGAACTTGCTGAAGGCAGGCCAGGGGGCTCAGACATCACCCCAGGGTGGTGGAGGATGGGGAACCTCAACAGATATTGAAGGTGACCAGACATGGAGGATGGGGGATTCTGGCTAAACTGACTTAGCAGGATTCTTGCTAGAACTGGATTCTGCAAAACAGGACACAGAAGCCCAGGGTTTGAGACCTAGTCAGAAGAGGGCTCAGATGAGCCCGATTAGATCAAAGAGAGAATCTTTCTCCTTGTCACTAAATTATTCGGAGTCCAGTAATGTCAGCCTCATGGAACCATTCAGAGGTCCTTCCCTCTTCTTTCAGGGGTGAGGGGTGGCCGCCAGTGCTTTGGTGGCATTATTTGGAGGGACTTATCTTGTCTCAAAAGTAGTGTCACCTTGTGGAGGCCCTAAATGCCGATCTTTGGTCACTGTTATTTTCTTTTCATTTCTCTGTATTTCCCCCCATAGTCATGCAATATGTGTGAGGTTTGTTTTTTTTTAAGAATGTGTGTGTGTGTGTGTGTGTGTGTGTGTATATATAACTGAAGCACTTTGCTGTGTGGAGTTTTTATTGAAGTATAAATATATACAGGAAAGCACACAGATCATAAACTATGAATTTATGCACCAATACACCTGCATTAATAGAAGAGCACATCCTAGAAACCCCTGGTGCTCCCTCCCAGCCATTCGCCGCCCCGCACAAGATAACCACTCACGCAGTGTATTTTTTTTTTTTTTAAAAAGACTTTTTTAAAAAATTTATTTATTTTTATTTATTTATTTATGGCTGTGTTGGGTCTTCGTTTCTGTGCCAGGGCTTTCTCTAGTTGCGGCAAGCGGGGGCCACTCTTCATCGCGGTGCGCGGGCCTCTCACTGTCGCGGCCTCTCTTGTTGCGGAGCACAAGCTCCAGACGCGCAGGCTCAGTAGTTGTGGCTCACGGGCCTAGTTGCTCCGCGGCATGTGGGATCTTCCCAGACCAGGGCTCGAACCCGTGTCCCCTGCATTGGCAGGCAGACTCTCAACCACTGCGCCACCAGGGAAGCCCCAGTGTATTTTTATATTTGGGAAAAAATACTTAAAATTTAAACAAAGTGAAAATACATTAGAGATGGAAAAATTTTAAATCCAGCCTTTTTTATTTGTGAAGGCTCTTCCAAATGGCTCAGACGTGGTAAGGGCTGAGGGCTCTAAGTGGGTTTGGCCTCGGGATATTCCTAAAGGAAAGCAGGAGGCAGCTGGCAATAGCCACGGGATCTGCTGATGGACCCATCTCCTTTCTGGGTCATTTGGCACCTCAGCTCCCAGACTAGTCAGCACATCGGAACCCCCTGGTGGAGCTTCAGTACTACAGATACCTGGGTCCCACCCCCAGAGATTATGATTTAACTGGTCTGGAGTGTGGCCCGAGCTTCAGAGTTTTTCAAAGCTCTGAAGTGATTCTAATATGCAGACAGGACTTCCCTGGCAGTCCAGCAGTTAAGACTCTGTGCTTCCAATGCAGGGAACGCAGGTTTGATCCCTGGTCGGGGAACTAGGATCCCACATGCTGTGCAGCGAGGCCAAAAAATTTAAAAATTAAAAATAGATAAATAAATAAATATGCAGACAAATGTGGGAACTACTGACTTAGCATAAAAGGAGGATCTGAAGCCTGTTTTCCAAGCAGGCAGGCAAACTCAAAGGCCTCCCAGAGATTCTGTAACTGCCACGAAAAACTTTCTTATTCAGGAGCATCATGAATTGTCATCGTCCCACTGACTATTTCACGTCTGGAAATGAGTCAGGCATAGTACAGAAATGACACATACTATTACAGCCTCTCCCCACATCCTCCCAGACACTGGCTTGGGAATGTGGGAATAGTGACAAAGCTGGCTGCCACCCAGGCTCCAGGAAAATGGGGGGAGGGGAGGCTCTGCAGTTATTACAGTCACTCCCACTAGGTGTGTCAAAGCAGATGCTCTTGTGAATTAAAAAAAACTCAATTAAATCTTATTTCCCTGTTGAACAGTAATACAATTTTGAAAATGCTCTTTCTTAATATCGAATTGGTATTTAATTACCGGGGGGATTCTACTTTCCCCGAAAGGAAGATGAAGTTACCTTCCCACCATGAGGACTCTCACACTGGGGGTCAGCCTTGGAAGTTCCTGCTCCCTCCACCTCATCACACTGTACCTTCATGATATAGGTCAGATTTCTAAGATCCTGACTGTGTTTCTATGGTGGTTGTTTGGAATAGTGGTTTAAAATTTACGGAAGAATGGGAAAGGAGTGACAGGAGGAAGAAATGGGCAGGTGGGGGAGGACGGGGTGGGGGGGAGCTGGAATGCTTTCATGTCAAGGGTTACCCAGCTTGTGAGTTGGTACCGTGCCTAGGCTAGAACTTGGGCTTGGCATGGTGTTTGACCTGTATCTTTCCACCAGCCCGGATATCCCACTTGTGCAAACCCTTCTTGGACAATCACTAGAAAGACAATTAATTTTTCATCCAAGAAAGCACCATATGTTTCCTCAGAAACCTTTCAAGTACTTGACTCCCTAGGGAAGTGTTCCAATTATCTGTTTCCGAGTGAGAAATCACCCTAAGATGTAGTGGCTTGAAGCAATAACTTATTGGGTCCGTTGTGGGTTGATTGGGTTCAGCCAGGTGGTTCTCACTTGGGGACTCATGTGATTACAATGTCAATGGGCTGAACATCTGAGATGGGTCCCTCCCGTGGGACCACTGAGGCAGGCTGTCAGCTGGTTCAGCTGGGGCTGTCGGCCAGAGCGCCTGTGTGGACTCTCCATGTGACATGGCAGCTAGGTTCCCAGAGGGAATGTCTCAAGAGCGTCATTCCAAGACACCCAGCGGAAGCTGTGTGGCTTCTCATGCCCTGGTTTTGGAAGTCCCAGGCCATCACTTGTGCCACATTCTACAGCTCAAGCAAGTCACTAAGGCCAGCCCAGATTCCAGGGAATGGAACCAGGGTCCTTCCCCCTTGGTCGGGGAGGAGGGATTGATGGAGGCCATATTTAGGGACTCTCAGTTACTTACCTCAGGAACTGAGAATTGGGACAAATTTAGGGAACTGCCTCACCCTTAAGGAAACTAGTTTGTAGCTTAAGAACAAGATTCCTTCAAATATATTTTCAGGAACCCCAGCGCCATGTTGATCAACGCCCCAGCTTCCTTGGGTCTCCTTGCTTTAACTGAAACCAGCTACCCTGCCTGACGGTGGCATTCATCCTTAAGCCTTCTCTCTACCCCCAGAAGCTGCTGATTTTCCACTTCCTTCTTAATACAAGTGCTGACATTCATCATGCTCTTATTTTGTGCCAGACACTGGGCTGAGCAATGCATGTACTTAGCCCGTTTCATTAGGAAGACTTGTCTTGTTGAAGTGCCCATTAAGAAAAGGTTGATTGTTTGTTTGTTTCCAGTAACTACCGCCAGCTGTGCTCTGTCCAAACCCTCTTTGTCACTGGGTGAAAGACTCCCCATTAAGGCACCTCAATCTGATTCCACTGTTCCAGTCACTTTTTTTTTGTTATTAAGGCAGCCCCACTTGGGAGTTTAAGACTTGTCCATTTAGGAACTCAAACTTGGGAATTCCCTGGTGGTCCAGTGGTTAGGACCCAGCACTTTCACTACAGGGGCCCCGGGTTTGATTACCTGGTCCCACAAGCCGTGGGCATGGCCAAAAAAAAAAAAAAAAAAGAAAGAAAGAAAGTCAAACTTATCTCAAGCACAGGCTCCAGCACTGAAGCAGGGACGAGGCCTATCTCTCACAAGCTGCCCACTCCTCGGTGCTTACTTCATGAGGTTGAGGCAGAGGGGAGAGAAATGGAAAACAGATGTGTTTCCTGTGGTGACTAGTTGGGGGCGGTGACGCGGCTGTCCTGTGCCCTGGGTCTTTACTGCTGACCCAACTCATTCTCTAGAGCAGGGTTTCTCATCCTCAGCACTATTGACACTGGGGGCTGGATTATCCTCTGTTGTGGGGACTTGTCCTGTGCATTGTTTAGCAATATCCCTGGCCTCCGCCCACTAGATGCCAGTAGTACTTCCCAAGTTGTGCAACCAAAAATGTCTCCAGTCATTGCCAATGTCCCCTGGGAGCAACCTTGCCCTGGTCGAGAACCAGTGCTCCTTAGACTTGGTGTGGACAAGTGGGCGCCCCACAGGCCTGCCAGCAGAGACTCTCTCCCAAGGGGCTCCCCTGGTGACACATTCTTGCTGACCTTTGGAGGTGGCCTCATGCCATATTTATTGCTCTGAGGAGGTTCCCCAATCCCAAATCCCAGAATCTGCAATTCCATCCATACTCTGGATCCGACTCTGGGGCTGTGGGGTTGCATCCATCTTCTGAGGGGATGGGTGGATCCAGTCCTTTGCCTCCTGGCTGACTGCCCACCATGCCAGCTCCTCTGGGCACTGTCCAAACTTCAGGAGCCCCAGGGCAGATCCACCAGCCCACGGCCAAGTGGACAGCCAAGTGGGAGACAAGATGTTCCTCTCTACTGTCCCACACACTTTACAGTGACTCCACTGTGTCCCCAACCCCCCTCACTCCCACCTGGTTTCAAGAAAAGCCAGTCAAGCCTTCATGAAGAAGCAGCCTCTCACCCTTCCTCTCTCCCTTTTTCTTGAGGCAGGACGCCATGACACCAACTACCCATAGTTGGGCCAAACTTCACAGGTTAAGACCACCGTCCTCCACAAGACTGTCCTCCCTCAGACACCAGCAGCAAGTTTGGGGGTCCCCTGGCTACACTCACTTTTGACCAGCTGGCTACAAATTCGGGGGTTCCCACTACCCCCTCAGGTTCAATAATTCACTAGAATGACTCACAGAACTCAGGGAAGCGCTGTACTTGCTATTACAGTTTAATGATAGCAAAAGAAGGCAAATCTGAACCAGCCACAGGGAGAGACACCTAGGGTGAGGTCGGGGGAGGGGGGGGGAGCGGGGTGGTACCAAACTTGAAGCTTCTGGCGTCCTCAGGGACACGTTACCCTGTTGGCAGAGCACTGCCAACCAAGGAAGCTCACCGAGCTTGGGCGTCTAGAGTTTTTATTGGGGTTTCATTATGTAGGCACAATTGATTAATTCACTGACCATTGATTGAACTCAATCTCCAGCTCCCCTTCCTTCCCCAGAGGTTGAGCTAACATCATATGGTTTATCCTAAACTATCAGATACAGTTGGAGGGGCCCACCATGAATTATTGACACTCCTATCACTCAGGAAATTCCAAGGATTTAGAGGTGACCTCCCAGGAACCAGACAAAGGCCAGCCAAATGCTGGATTACACACAGGATTTAAAGAGTCAGTGCTGCATGGCATCTCCCAGCTAGCCCCCGGCTGGTAGTTCTCTGAACTTAGAATGTGGGGTGCATTTTATTCTTGGCAGTAGGCTCTGGCAATTCTTGGAAAGCAGGAAAGATCCTGCCAGGCACCTCCCTCCACCTTGTCACACATGCATCTCATTTAGTCCTCACCACCACCCCCAGGCAGGTATTATTGTGATCACCGTTCCACAGATGAAGAAACGCAGGTACAGGCTGACGGACTCCCCCAGGTGAAGCAGCAGAACAGGACTGAGTCCAGGTCTGTCTGACTCCAGAGCTGCCCCCTCATGGGCGACAGAGCCCTGCCTCCTGCCCCCCCACTGGTGTAGTCCTACCAGCTCCTCAGGTGGCCTCCAGAACACCTCTCTTCCTCCTGCAAAGCGCTTCCTGTTCTGACCCTCTGCTACTGGGCTCACCACTCTGAACAGCCCCTCTGCTGTAGCCCACTCCTGACGTCTCTGTTCCCCGCTCACAATCTTCTTGGCTCCAAGTTCTGAGAACGCGTAAACATTAGGTCCTGGGAGTTGGACGCCTGCCATAATCTCTCTCCGACCTAGAATGATCTTCATCCGCGTCTGACCTCAGCCCCGGCTCTCGTGGCCGCGGCCGGACCACCACCCCTTCTCCAATGCTAAAACCCACATGCCAGCCTGCCCTGCTTTCTCCCTCTTGTGGCCACACTGTCATTCAGGCTTGCCTTTAAACCTCTGGCCTTGAGCACCCCACCCTCCCTCTTCCTCCTCCAATCCGCTGTCCTGAGGCTGTGGGGAAGGAGAGGAGGGGCAGTGCTTCGAGTGGGGACCACACGCAGCTCCGTGATGCCGCTGGGACGCTGCGAACGCCGTTTCTCCTATGCGGCCGCTCCCTTCCAGCCTCTGCCGCCAGGGGCGCTAGTGGGGCCCGCACGGCTGGAAGGGGAGAAAAGGCCGCTGCTTCCTGTCTGTCTGTTCCTTGGTCACCCGAGCACCACCCTGGCAATGGTGACATCTGGTTCCAGGCTCCAGTGTCCCTGCGCTCCCAGAACCAGCCTCTGTGCCTCTCAGAGGTACCGCACCAGCTGGGCAGTGCCTCCTCGCCGGAGATCCGAGTCCCAGCTCCGTGGGACCCCTCCTCCAGGCTTCTAGGATCCCATAATCCCAACCTGTCCTCTTGGTTCCCCATTCATGGGGGTGGGGTAGCTGCTTGCTGTGGTCTCCCAGTGTCGGCTTTCTGCCGCTTCTATCCTGCAATACCCATTTAACCAATTCTCTATATTAAATTCTTTGTGAAAATAATGAATGTGTTGGGAATTCCCTGGCGGTCCAGTGGTTAGGCCTCTGCGCTTTCGCTGCCGAGGGCGCGGGTTCAATGCTTGGTCAGGGAACTAAGATCCCACAAGCTGCTAGGCGCGGCCAAAAAAAAAAAAAAGAAAGAACGTGGTTTGTTTTCCTGGTTGCCTCTGACCTAATAAATATGTATAAACATTTCCCATCTCCCTTCACCTAATAGTTCATACGTGCCAGACCTTGTTCTGTTTGACATGTATTAACTCACTAATTATTATTATCCCCACTTTACAGGGGAGAAAACTGAGGCAAAGGGAGACATAACTGCTCGGAATCACACAGCTGTTAAAAAGAGTGGGCTCCGAGAGCCTGGCTCCCGAGATAACTCTCATCTACACACGCTGCAGCGTCTCACTGTTGACAGTGAGTTGGTGTAGCTGGGGCATTAAGTGACCACATAATGTTCCCGTTTATGGATGGACGAGAGCTATTTTTGGATATTTGCATCATGTGGGGGGTTTTAGCTTTTAGAGAGCCTGGATCCCCTTGAACCTGACACACTTAGGACACTTGAGCCAGGAACGTTACAACTTTCTGAATTATTTTGGTCCATGATTTGTTGTAACCTGTCTCCTTAATGTTTAACCTTCTATCTTCTTAGCCCCGACTCCCCCAGGCCTTTTTCCTCCTTCCATATCTTTCCCTGTGAGCCCACCTTGCCAGTGCTGCTGTAAATCTGGAGATACGGGCGAGGAGATGTCTTCTGTTTGGCAGACTCTAGAAGGTACTAGGAGGCACTATGGTCTCACCTTGAATCAGAGTCTTCAACGAGGTATGGGTATTGGTGATACCCTGAAACGCCCCCAAAGGCCTCCACCAAGAGCTCCTGAAAACCCCATGACAGAAGAGGTTCTGTCCTACTGAGACTCTATGCTGGATTCCATTTCAGACTTTCCAGCGGCCGGCAGGGCAGCTGCTCTCTACCACTGCCCTTGCTGAAGCTGGGAAGGGTCACTCCCAGCGCGCTCGGCTCTGTCTGCCCAGTATTTTGCCCTCGCCCCCAGCATGGTTTCTGATGCCCTACGGAGAGAATCAGCTTAGAGATCCAAGTCGGTATTATTTTTAGAACTAAAGATCATTCAGTCTCAGCTTGCTTGGGCCTGTTCAGGGAACGAGAACAGGGAAAAGTCTCATATTTTTCCAAAGTTCATGTCGGAGTAGTGCAACATGGAAGCAACAGTTCTGAATCATTGCCTAAAATGTTCTCCTTTGTTGCAAAGACTGACCTTGTCTTCCAAATAATTCATTCCCCGGGGACAAGGCTGAGCCATTCTAAACACACCACTCTTTGTCTTCTCTGCTCATTCTCGGACAATTCTTCGTGCCAAAGCTGAACCTGTGCTTTCTCTTCTAGTTTTTGGAAGAGAGGAGATTATATTTCCATAATTCATGCTGAAACTGCAGTCCAGTTAACAACAGGATTTTTTTTTTTTTTTATAACTTGAAAACTAAAATTGGGTTGAATATGGAAATGTCACCTTGCACTGAGCAGAGCTGTCTTTGTTTTTGCAGGAAATGTCCAGCAGGTTTGGAGCCTCAAGGATCAGCCTGTTTTTATAGAGAAACATTAAAAAAACAAAACAAAAAAACCCCCTGGAACTGAGCAAGAGAAGTCTCACTTCAAACTGCAAAAAAACACATTCTTTGCAAAATGAGCAGAAGCGTCTTTCTACTCAGTCCAGACCCTGTATTGGTCAGGGTTCTCCAGAGGAGAAACAGAACCAACATGATATCTATCTATTTAGAAAGCAAATGTTGAAGAGCTAAAAGGAAAAATAAAAAACTCCACAATCAGAGAACAAGCAGATGAAAAATAATTAAGGTAATAGAGAATTTGACTACAACTAACAAACGATCTAACCAACAGATGTAAAACACGCACCCCCAAACTGCAGAACACATGTTCTTTTCAGGTGCATATAGGGTATTTACCTACATAGATCACATGCCGGGCCACCAAGTGTGTCTCAACACATAGCAGAGGATTGAATTCACTTAGGGTGTGTTCTCTCACAAAGTGGAATTAAATTCGAAATCAATAATAGGTCTCTAGAAATTTCCCAAAGTTTAGAAATCATGCAGCACACTTCTAACCATTCACAGGACAAAGAAGAAATCACAGTGAAAGTTACAAAGATTCTCAGACATAAAAAACCATGTCGGGACTTCCCTGGTGGTCCGGTGGTTAAGACTGCGCTTCCACTACAGGGGCACGGGTTTAATCCCTGGTGGGGGAACTAAGATGCCGCATGGCACGGCCAAAAAAACAAAACAAAACAAAGCCATGTCATTTTCAGCAAATGGCAAACAGCTCAGAAAGCCACAGACCTAGGGCGTGGCCTGGAGAAAGCAGGGAGTTGGAGAGGGAGACTCAGGCCACATCAGGCTAAGGAGTTTGGGCTTATAAACAGTGGAAAGCCCTGGAGGCTTTTAACCAGGGGACCTGCTGTGTGGATGTAGAGGGTGGACTAGAGATACTGGAGGGAAAGAAGGACGGAACGTGAAAGAATGAGGCCAGTTGGGAGGCCCCTGCCTGAGATACGAGATCAATAGCTGTTCTGCGGGGCTTCCCTGGTGGCGCAGTGGTTAAGAATCCGCGTGCCAATGCACGGGGCACGGGTTCGAGCCCTGGTCCGGGAAGATCCTACATGCCATGGAGCAACTAAGCCCGTGCACCACAACTACTGAGCCTACGCTCTAGAGCCCGTGAGCCACAACTACTGAGCCCATGGGCCACAACTACTGAGCCCGCGCGCCTAGAGCCCGTGCTCCGCAGCAAGAGAAGCCCCTGCGGTGAGGAGCCCACGCACCGCAACGAAGAGTAGCCCCCGCTCGCAGCAACCAGAGAAAGCCCACGTTCAGCAATGAAGACCCAACACAGACAAAAAGAAATAAATAAATAAAAATAATAAATTATTAAAAAAAAAAAAAAAGCTGTTCTCTGTATCACTCATTGGGTCCACAGATACGAGTAGAGCCCCTGCCATGTGCCAGGCACCAGGAAGTCACTAGGGGTACCTTCTCCCAGATACATTTTGTGAGCCACCCCAGCGCCACACAGATTATTATACATAGGTCATAAGGTGGGAAAACTTCCAACAGTGTAATCTAAATGTTCATTTTTTATGAAGCTTCATGTTAAAACAGAGCATGGTTCTGTAGTTCTTGATGCCAGGCTGAGATTAAATGCCTAGCCTGAGGGCGCTTCCCATGACATTCTGTGCCTAAAACCCAGCCTCCTCCCTCCATGCCTGAGCCAATCTGTGAGGGCAGCTGTTTCTCATAAGTAGCGCCCAAATGGTTATCCCAAACTCATCTTTTATGGCCCTTCTTCCCTATCTTATCAGTGGAGAAATAAGGTAAGTTTGTAGGAACTTAGACATTGAGGCTTGGTGAAGGTGAGTACTTCCAATCTTAAATTTTGTGATTTCTCATCGGAGAAATTGATTATTAACCCTAGTGAGAGGTCCACAGCAGAGTGTAGAAGGTGGGAGGACTTCTTATTAAAAACCACAAAAGTTTTTAATAAGAGGGAGGCAAGGGTGTCAGAGTGGGTAAGGATATGTGAATGGAAGCAAAGATCAGAGAGAGAGATTTGAGGACGCTAGGCTGCTGGTTTTGAAGATGGAGGATGGGGACCACTAGCCAAGGAGAGAAGTGGCCTCTAGAGAGTGGAAAAGGCAAGGAAATGGATTCTCTTCCAGAACATCCGGAGGGAAATCAGCCTGCCAACACCTTGATTTTAGGACTTCTGACCTCCAGAACTAAGATTGTGTAAGTTTGTGTTGTTTTAAGCCACTTGGTGGTAATTTGTTACCACAGCAATAGGAAACACATACAACTTCTAACATACTACATAATTTACTCAATTATTATGTTTATTTTAAAATTGCTCTCCCCCTGCTAGGTGTACCTCTCCAGGGTAGGAATTTTTATCTTTTTTTTTTTTTTTTTCCTCTAAAGTATCCCAAACAACTAAAACGGGCCTGGCAAACAGTAGGTGCTCAGTAAATGTTAATAGATGGATAAATGGATAGATGTAGAAAGCGAGAGAAAGGAAAGAGTCAAGGATTCTCCTGAGACTTACTGACTGGGAACATCACGTTATGTTTACTTACAGAGGGAATAGAGGAGCAGGTGCAGTTTGGAGAGATCTGAGAAAATGAAGATGGGTTTAGTTTGGGGTATATTAAGGTTTGAGGGGTTCTGTGGGATATATATATGGAAAAAATATATATATGTGGAAAATGTGAAGGGAAGTGGTTTCCTTTAGTTTTAGAAGGTAACATGGCTTATGGCTGGGCCCATCGGCTGAACTTGTGTACAGGTGAATAATTTGGTCTAAGCTATTTACCCCATAGCCCATTTGCTTTTTTCCTTTCCTTCTTTCTTGTCTTTCTTTCTTTTTCTTTTTCACCTGCTCTAGGAGAGAGGGGGTGGGTGCATCAGTAATTCTGGAGAGCCAGATGGAATGTGGGTCAGGCTGCTACAGGCCCTGGGGCAGTTCAAATTCCAAATCCTGAAGCTTCAGGCTTGTGAGGCTTCATGACACAAGAGTCACAATCAATTGCTCCCTCAGGCCCAATGTCACAACAGGCAGAGTCCTCAGAAGATGGAGAAGCAGGAGATCAGCCTCCCTCCCCAGTCCTGAGGCAACTGATAACTAGTGACTCAAATGCTTCCCTGCCCTTTACTTTCTTCTTGGACCTCATTCAACAGATATTGATTGCGTGCCTCTGGAACACATAACACTGCCCTGGACACTGGGAAATACGAAGAACTAAGTGACATACGATCTTGCCCTAGGAGGACTTACATCCTAGTCGGGAAGACAGATGTTCACAAAGCTAAATAAAAATAGAAGCAACTATACATGGTGCCATGCACGGTACCGCCCAGCGGGAGAGGGCGGCTTACTGTGGTTGAAGTATCTAGAAAGACTCAGTGGAGCAGATGTCACGTGAGTGGGTCTTTAAGGGACTGGAGCACATGGAAAGGGAGGAATAAAGGCTTTTCTGATCGAGAGCAAAGACCGGCAGGAGTGCCTTGACTCGTTCAGAGAGACTTGCCTTATGTGCAGATGCAAGTTTGGAGTTTGGGGAACAAAGATCAGGCTCAGGAGTACACCACGTTTTGGGCATTTTAGTATCCCAGGCAACCACCCGGAAATAACCCCGCCCTCCACTTTTCAAAGCAATCCCAGCCTAGCGCGGCGCATGCGCCTCGCAGGGCTCTAGCGCTGTGTTATCATGGAGGCGCAGAGCTAGATCGTCAGCCACCTCGGAGGCTGACATTTTGGATCCTGGCGAAAATTTTGGAAAGGCTGGCACCACTACCAAGTCAGGCTGCACCACCCAAGAAGATGAGAGCAAAAGAACTCCCGTGGAGCGACAAGATCAGGCGGCGGAGTGAATCGTGATGCTTCCCTCGGAAAAAAAGCTTGTAGAGAGTTACCCACCGCCCTGCCCTCATCTGAGATGGTGACTATGCGGGCGCTCTAGCCGCGCCTTTTCGATTCCCGGAGGGGGCGGTGCCGTCGTCACTGGCTTTGAGGTGGCTGCGGCGCAAGTCGCGGCGAACTCTCGTTGCGCCCGAGCCCTTAGAAGCCTTTTGTACGAGGAGGGTGGGGGTCTCTGACCTCTTCCCTCCTGTGCCGGGTTTCTCGGTTTCTTCCCTCCTCGGGCCTACCGCTCCCCCGTGCAGCCCCGCCGCGGGCCGGCTGTAACTGCGCCCCCGGGCCGGACGATGCCCAAGAAGCTGCTGCTGCTGCCCCCGCTCTCCGTGTCCTCCGCTTTCCGCGCCCCGCGAGCCTGCCCAGCCGCCCGCCCAGCCATGAACGCCGCCCGCACCGGCTACCGAGTCTTCTCGGCCAACTCCACGGCTGCCTGCACCGAGCTGGCCAAGCGCATCACCGAGTAAGGGGCGGAGGCTGGGGATGTCCCGAGGGGCCCCTCCCGGGAGACGGTCCTTGCTCCTCTTCGCCTCCACGTCCCCCGACCCGGGCGAGGGGTAATTTGGCCCCATCGTCCTGCCCCTGGGGGAGAGAGTCGCAGAATCCTGCCGTTTCAGGTCTGGACAAACCCTTGGAGGTGACAGAGGATCACCCCCCCCCCGCCCCACCCCCAGTTCTGCAGCTGAAAAGCGTTCGTCTGACTCTTGCTGGCTTCTCCCCACCCCCGGGTCCTTGGACCGCTCGCCCTGCTTTCGGCTCCCCACTCCCACCTCCCAGGCGGTGGTGAGGATTCTGTAACCGCTGGATTAGCTCCTTGGAGAGAGGGGCTCTGGGTTTGGCTCCCTTTCCCACGGTTGGGGTTGACCTCTGAAGCTGGTCATCGCCATTCCCAAGTCTCCCCGAGGAGACGGAGGCCCGCACGTAGTTACAACACCGGGGACTGACGGGGCGGGTGCAGTAGGTAGGGGCGGCAGGAGGGCCTTGCAGGTGGAAGACCCGCGAGGCGCAAAGTGCAGCGACAGAAGCAGAGGTGTAGGGGAGGGCAGGGAGAACAGGGCAACCCTAGGGGAGCAGATTTGTCGGAGTTGGTGATAGAAACCATGGTCCAACCGTATTTTGTAAGTCAGATTCGATCAGTCTAAGTCTTTGCCTTTCTTTGTCTTTTTCACCTAAGGAAGCCTCTGGCCTCAAGTGGCCTTTGGGGTCTGAAGGCCTTGCCAGTCTTGCCCTGGGCAAGAGACTTGATTTTCCTGAACTTCATTGGTAAAATAGGGATAATTCCATCTGTTGGACCCAGAACATTGTGAGCACGAACAAAATAATGTAGATCAAGCATCTAGCAGAGCAGAGGCTCATAGTGGCCCTCTGAATAATACATGTTTACTAAATGGCCTCTTTTCTAGTTGGCTCTTGTGAAGAATCCCAGAACCCTAGTGTAAAGGAAGAGCCTTTTGAGCCCTTTGCAAATAAACTTGTTATAAAATAAATAAGCTTGTCTTTTAACTTTTAAAGTCATTTTCACTTTTTAAACAACTTACATTAGAGTTCTGTGGGGTTTTCAGAGTTGATAATTAATAGCACGAAGATATTTTAAAATTCTAGATGAAAATGTAGAAGAAAGGGGAAACTTTAGTCATATTTTCTCAGTAATGCCTATGTTCTTTTCAGTTAGAGTTTTGAATGAGATTAGAAGAGTGTAAAAAAAAAAACCCAAACAATCCTTTTGCAATCTACTACCTAGTTTCTATTTCTAACCTCTGATTATTTGTCTTTCTTTTTGAGGCCAACTAAAATACTAATTTTAAATATGAAGCTTGTGTTTGTTTATTTTGGGTCAGATTTACCACAGTGACCTTGCTAAGAGAAAGCAGAGGGAGGAGGGCAGATTTAAATAGTCAATGGTTTTGCTTTTTTGTTTTTATATTTGGTTCTTGAAAAGTTTGTTCCAGAAAAGTTTTAAGTTTTAACCACTTTTAAGTGTGCAATTCACTGGCATTAAGTACATTCACAGTGTTGTGTGATTATCACCGCTATTCATTTCCAGATCTTTTAATCGTTTCAAACAGAAACTCCGTACCCTTTAAGCACTAACTCTCCATTCCCCCTACTCCCAGACCCTGGTAACCTCTGTTCTACTTTGTGTGGCTGTGAATGTGCCTATTCTAGGTACTTCCTATAAATGGAATCATGCAGTATTTGTATTTTTGTGTCTGACTTATTTTACTTAGAGTCATTTTTTCAAGTTTCATCCGTATTGTAGCATGTACCAGAATTTCAGTCCTTTTTAAGGCTGAATAATATTCCGTTGTACACTTGGTTGGAGTGTTTTTAAACAGATTCCACCCTTATATCATTTCACTCACAAAAATGGTAATGCTAACTGATAAGAACTGAAAACAAACAAAAACCTACCATTAATTCCTTAATATCTAGTATCTAGTCCTCGTTCATATTTCCTAGGTTGTACCCAAAATGGGTTTTTACACTTGGTTTGTTCTAATCAGGATCCAGACAAGATTCACACTGCATTTGGTTAATGGCACTGAAGTCTGTAACGCTTTTGACAATTGAGGCATTTACCTTGGGCTTGTGTTTTTTGGAATTATTGCTAGTAACCACATATTTGTTGGGTATTGATGTTCCAAGGCAATTATTATCCAAAAAAACAATGGAACTAGACACTAGACTTTGGTTGTGGGCTCTTCCCAGTAAAGCAGGGTGTTACAGATTGGTGAGCGCTGGAAGCTGCTTGTGGATGTGGAGTGACAGCAGGTTTTTAGTTCTCAATGAATTAAATTTTCTAAATTTTTTTTTTTTTTTTGTAAAAGAATGCCGGTGTAGTTATTGTAGCCTTTTTGTTGAACACATGCCTGTGAACTGGAGTTTTTTAAAGTGTTCTTAATTGCCTCCCCCTCCCCCTCCCTTTAGGCGTCTTGGTGCTGAATTGGGGAAGTCTGTGGTTTATCAAGAGACCAATGGAGGTAAGTTAAACTTATTTCTTAAACATCCTTTGTTCTCTAAACTCTGTTTAATCGACTGGCATGTTTTTAAAAGGCGAATGTTAATCATGTTTAACACAGAAATACGTTTCTCTTTTAACAGTTGGGGCAGAGGGCATTCTGTTCGTCCCTCTAAATCTTGACTTTTTTGCTCCTCCTTAAAAGTCTCCTTTCCTCCCGTTCCAAGATAATACAAATATCCTGTCATTTTAGAATGAGAAAAAGGAACGATGTAGAGAGTAAGCTTTTTCTTCCATATTGTGCTGTAGTTGATAAGTACTTTTTACATTTATCTGTTTCATTAGGCCATCAAATGGCATTAAGTGCAATCAGTACTAGATAGTAATGACTTATTTAAAAACCTTCCTTGAGTTAGTTTTATCTCTCATTTTTTTCTCTCAAGTCTTGTCGACGCTCACCCTGGGTTAGTCACCCATTTTTGCCGCCGCCTGGGTTTCTGGGGAGAGCTGGAACATTAAATGATATTGCTTGAAGGCACTTGTTGATAGCAGGTGTTCCAGGAATGCAGCAGCAGCCTAAACCCCCCGGTGGGTTCCAGAGTATAACGTCGTCACTCATTGCTAAGACAAGTTCGTATAAAAACAACTTGGAATTATTTTTGCAAAGTTGAAGGCCTTGGGTTCATGTTTTTGTACTTGCTTTTCTCCTTCCAGGGTATAACTGTCTATGGTATAACTAGCTTAACAGGAGATAATTAAGACAAAATTGATGTTTGGGAAGCTAAAAAAGCAAAGTATCGGAAGAGGGAAAGATAGTTTCATGGGTAGTAATGGAAAGCACACGTTCCCGGGGTGTGTATAAGTTACACGTGTGTTATAATTAACCCCCAGAAACCCTTCATCCAGCTTCCACACTCACAACTTTTAACTTGGTGACGTGAGAAATTTTCCTGCCAGGACAAGTCAGGAGATGCTGGTATTTAAAAACCTGAAGATGGGTGCAGATAGGTGAAATAGCCTGTTTAACAGAAATGAATTTCCTTCATTGTGATGGCATTTGGGATTCTCATAAATGAAGCGCTGGAGGAAAAGAGGGTGGTTTAGGGAAGACCTTTTTCTCCATCCTCCCATCCCTGTTTCAGGCCTCCTAGCTCTCTCTCATGCTGTCAAAGTAGCTTCTTAACCAGTCTTCTTAACCTCCATTTTCAGCCTCTCTAGTCTGTTCTACTCACCTCCATCAGGATATTTCCAAAATGCAAACATTTTTACTTACTACTGTTTAAAATTGTATAGGCCACGGTCCAGTCTCCTTAGCAATCACGTGGGGCCCTTTGGGTTCTGAGTTCTGCCCATCTCACCTGCTTCGTCCTTCATCACGTCCGTCAGCACGTCTTGTGCGCTCTGATTCAATAAGCCATTTGAAACCTGCCTGCCTCTCACTACATCCACTGCAGCTGCTCTGGTCCAGCCCGCCATCTGTCGCTTGCCTGGACTCCTTCAGAAGCAACTGGAGTGGCTCCCCCAAAGCAGCCCTTCTTGCTTTGCCACCGTTGTCTTCACACAGTAGCCAGTGATCACACGAGTCCTCCAGTGGCTCTGCTGTCACCCCTTGGAATAAGATCCAGACTCCTGCGTGGTGTGGTCCTGGTCAGCTCCCTGACCTCCTCTCTGTCTCTTTCTCCTCTCTCACTGTGTTTCCGAGCGCACAGTGGCAGCCCCACTCTGCCCCACATCTTTGCAATGTTCCGTACTCCGTTCCTCACCGTATGTTCCAGTCTGCAGCGAGGCCATCATTCCCAGGCCTCTTTCTCTTTTATCGTGGCTGGTCTTTCTCCTGCACATTGGCCTGGAGAGTTTGCCAGCCTTTGGCATTGCATTGTCTCTCCTGAGTCAGTCTTTGTCCCCTTGGTCCAGGTCCCCCACTTTGGGACCCCAACTCAGGGCCTGGAACAGAGGAGGCATTGGCCTTTGTTGAAAGAATAATAAGGATATTAACTTTTGGCCTCTTTATTCACTGTACACTTTTCCCTAAGCATCTTGTGTTTATTTAGTGACGGATATTCTTTTCTGGACCCTGAGATTTTATGTACACTTGTTTGTTGCTTTTGCCTTCTAGTCTATTTTGGCTTATTCTCCCCTTAGCTTGACTATTTTTTACGTAAGTACATGCCATTCCGAGATCTCTTAAGAATTTATTTTGGTGCGCTAAGCAAAGCATTGGTTTAGACTCATCTTTACTCCCTCCAATTGCTGCCTAATTATTGCACCATGAAGAGCTTTTCTTCAAACTGCAGAACATTTTTATTTTTCAGAAACAAGAGTTGAAATAAAAGAATCTGTTCGTGGCCAAGATATTTTCATTATACAGACGATACCCAGGTAAGAGTCAGCACTACTTTATCCCTCTTCCTCTAAAAATCTTATTGATGTAACTTATTATCTTTTCATATGAACAACAATTCCATTTTCTTTAAATTATAAATGCGTTTGCACATTAAATGCTTTCCAGAATACTATATATATGTGTACACATATATGCGTGTGGGTCTATATATGTATGTGTGTGTGTGTCTCTCTCTATACATATATGTATATAGATAGTCTTTTGGAATTCCTGCCATGCTTGTCACACTATACTTAACTGTTATTGTTTACTTTTTTTTTTAAATTTTATTTATTTATTGGCTGTGTTGGGTCTTCGTTGCTGCATGCGGGCTTTCTCTAGTTGTGGCGAGCGGGGGCTACTCTTTGTTGCGGTGCGCAGGCTTCTCATTGCGGTGGCTTCTCTTGTGGAGCGTGGGCTCTAGGCGCGTGGGCTTCAGTAGTTGTGGCGCACGGGCTTAGTTGCTCCGCGGCATGTGGGATCTTCCTGGACCAGGGCTCGAACCCGTGGCTCGTGCCCGCATTGGCAGGCAGATTCTTAACCACTGCGCCACCAGGGAAGCCCCTGTTATTGTTTACTTGATCATCTTCTCCAAGCTTTAAACTCCTCAAGGACAAAAATATCCTACCTCCATTTGCAGGAACCTAGGCCAGTGTCTGTTCGCTCAGCTCTCCTGGAAAGCCTTTGTTGTTGTTAAATGGTGGGTTTTATTTTGCACAGTGGCCCGTCTCTAGCCTGTCTGTCACAGATACCATCTACCACTCCTTCCCTCAGGGTGTGGGAGGACTGGCCCTGGGGGAATCCTGGCATACCTGAGCATGAACTTCCCTGTGAGGTTATCTCTTCTCAGCCCCTCACTGGGAATGGGGTCGATAGATCACGAGTGTCTTTGAAAAATCCAGACCTTCACGTCTTGATCGGTTTAGATTCCTGAGACCCTGTTAGTAATAAACTGCTGCACTGGCTGCCAGCAGGGTGCGGACGCTTTACACGTATCATTTTTAATCCTTATGTGTCAGTCCTACATGGCAGCTCTTGTTGGCCTCTGTGATACTGTGATTTATGATAAGAAATATGTATCTGGTCTTCCTTTCCTGGCACAGAGCTCCTAAAACCCTTGGAATATCCTAAGTGATAAGAGCAGTAAAGGTATCTTTCGTTATTCAGAACAATCCCCTTTCAGTTACACCTGAGTTATGTGAGTGAGGTGATTTTTGGAAAGGCCCTGGATAAACACAGGACGGGGGCTGGTTGCCAGGGTAACCAACCTTGTGATGACTGGGTTGGTACTTTCAGCCCGGCCCCCCTGACCTCCCGGGGAGGGGAGAGGGGCTGGAAGTTGAATCAGTCGCCAGTGGCCAATGATTTGATCAGTTGTGCCTGTATAATGAAGCCTCCATAAAAAACCGAAAGGACTGGGTTCGGAGAGCTTCTGGGCTGGTGAAGATGTGGAGGTGCTAGGGGGGTGGTACACCCAGAAAGGCGTGGAAGCTCTGCACCCCTTCCCCTATACCTCGCCCTGTGCACCTCCCCCATCTGGCTGTTCCTGAGTTATATCCTTTATAGTAACCTGGTAATCTAGTGAGAAAATTGTTTTTCTGAGTTTTATTTATTTATTTATTGGCTATGCCATGAGGTATGCGGGATCTTAGTTCCCCAACTGGGGATAGAACCTGTGCCCTCTGCAGTGGAAGCACGGAGTCTTAACCACTGGACTGCCAGGGAAGTCCCTGAGGTTTTTTTGCCTTTTTTTTTTTTTTTTTTTTACTTTGCTCTAGCAAATTAATCGGAGCTGACGAGGGGGTCATGGGAACCTCTGATTTATAGCCGGTTGGTCAGAAGCACAGGTGACAGCCTGGACTTGCCCATGTCTGAAGTGAGGAAGGGGGCAGTCTTACTGGGCCCTTAACCTGTGGGATCTGATGCTTTGTCCAGGCAGAGAGTGTCAGAATTGAGTTGAATTGTAGGATACCCAGCTGGTGTCCCGAGATCCTGAGAATTACGTACGTGTGGGAAAATCCCCACACAGTTGGTAACCAGAAGTATTCAGTGTTGTAAATGTACGGAGAAGGGAAAAACTGTTTTTCCTTACAGCCCCCTGTGAAGGGATTGAGAAAACTGGGTCTGAAGGAAACTGAGGACCACAGGGTCATGGAGTGAGTAATCTGAACCCAGGTATAACAGAGTTTCCCTGTACACTGATAACTGGTAGATACTAAGTATTTTAATACTTTTTTCTGATCATAAAGAATAATGTTCATCTCTGTAAACACAGGCAGTATAGAAATGTGTATCAGAAAATAAAAATTCCCCAGCCCTCTGAGATAGCTAAATACCTGTTTGTTCCTCTTTATTTGATAATGTGCGTACAAACTTAGGCTCCATAATTCAGGTGATCCTCAAAACCAAAATAAAAGTAATTTTAATTTATCTGCGTGGTTCAAGTTTCAAAAGGGTGTGTGATGAGCCCTGCCTCTGCCATCAGCCACCCTGCTTCCCTCCCTGGATACGGCAAGTGTTATCAGGTTCTTAGGCATTCTTTTCAGAGACTCTGTGTGCTCAAGCAGTTGCTTATATGTTTTTCTTAATTTTTACATAGAAGGAGTCTAATAGGGAATCCCCTGGCGGCCCAGTGATAGGACTCTGTGCCTCCACTGCAGGGTTCTGTCCCTGGTCAGGGAACTAAGATCCCACAGGCCCAGCGGTGCTGCCAAAAAAAAAAAAAAAAAGGAACCTAGAAAAATGGTACAGATGAACCCGTTTGCAGGGCAGAAACTGAGACACAGATGTAGAGAACAAACGTATGGACACCAAGGGGGGGAAAGTGGCGGGTGGGGGTGGGGGGGGTGGGATGACTTGGGAGATTGGGATTGACATGTATACACTAATATGTATAAAATGGATACCTAATAAGAACCTACTGTATAAAAAAATAAATAAAATTCAAAAATTCAAAAAAAAAAGTGTAAGATACCTCTAAATTGATAAGTTAGCAATGATTCTAATATCTGCCTAAAGGTTACTCAGAAATTATTCTTCTTCCCAGAAGAAAAAGACAGTTATAAAATAACCATACTTGTAGCCACATAAATTATGTTAACGTTTTTTAAATATGAAATTTGTAGATTTGACTACATCATAATCACTGAACAAATATAATTATTTTTAAATATTTCACTTAGTCAAACATTTTTCCTACCTTGAGGTCTTCTTTGCCTAGATGTACTTAATTCTGAAATGCTTCATCCACTTGTAAATATTTTCTTTTAGGTCAATTAGTCAGTACACTTAACATGCAGTAAAAAAAAAAAAAAGTCTAATACACTTTGCTGAACTTTTAGAAATAAAGCATTGTACTGTATCAATACAGAAAGAGCTACCTCATCTTTAAAAGATTCTAATTTTGAAACAATCACAAACTTCCAGAAAACTAGCCTGTGCGGTGCAGCCACTTTAGACAGAGTTGCCAGCCTGGTGCCTCACCACCCCAAACACTTCAGGGTGTAATTCCTACAAACGAGGGCTTTCTCTTATACAACCACAGTGCCACAGTGTCAGAATCAGGATACTGAGACCTCTGTGTTGTCACCACCTAAGCCTCAGACCCCATCCCCGTGTCATCCGCTGTCCCCCAGGGCTCTTCCTGGCACAAGGAGCCAGTTGAGGCTCAGGTAGCACTTGGTTGTCTGTGTCGTGTCTTCTGGACAGTCTGGAACCATCCCTCGGTCTTTCCTTGACTTTCAAAACTTTGTCCCTTTTGAAGACGACACTTTGGCCAGTTTATTTTGTCGAGTGACCCTCAGTTTAGGTTTGCCGTATTTCATTACGGTGGGATTCAGCGGAGCTGTGTTCCCACCTTGTCTTCTGCGGCTTCATACTGTGTTCTGTGGACACACCGAAGCTTATTCAGCCCGTCACATACGCTGTGTCTCTAGTCTTGTGCTCGCCAACTGCGGAACATCCTGTATGTGCGTCATATTGCCCGTGTTCGGGGTGTGTCTGTACGAAGATGCCAAGAAATGCGATTGCTGGGTGTGAGAATCCATGCATTTGTGGTATTGAGAGATGTGGCTGCATCGATAGACACTTGAAATACTTGTGGTATCGATAGATAATTCCATATTGCCCTCCATGGGGGATCTACTAATTTACGTTTCCTCCAGCAATTTTGGTTTTGTACTGTTTGTCTCCTGGTGACGGGAATCTTTTTTGCCCCATGCTTTTGTTTGACACTGCATCTTAGGAATGAGGGGAAAGCCTGCGGGGCTTGCGTAGCCCTAGAACATGTGTAGTCAGAGAGCTTTGACACTCCCCTTGGCTGCTCCCTGGCCTTCTGTGCTTATCCTGGTTTTTGTTGGTGGTGAATAGTAAGGTTGCATTCTCACCACTTTTTTTTTTTAACCTCTGAATTCTTGAGTTCCTTAGGGTATAGGACAGAGCTGCAGGTGACCCTAGATCCTTGGCTTGGCCTCTTTAGACTACTGAGAGCCTTTTACTAGTTTATTGAGGGAGAGAGAACAGAACCTCGACCTTTGTAGCCATAGACGGGCCACCTTTGTCACTCATCCTCCAGGAAATACGGGGGTCTGAGTCCAAAGGCAGTGGTGGTCAGTGAAGTCTCTTTACTCTACCCTAACTGAATTTGTGACAGCAAAAGAATGTGTGTCCTGTCAGGAATTGTTTATCTTTAAGGAATCTTAGCCTTAATTCACAGGTCTGCACCTCAGCCTGGAATTTGAGCTCTGACTTTGAACTCATCTCTAGGACAAGAGTTAACTTGGTCGTGGTCAGTTGTGTGCCAGCACATGAGCAGCCGTGCTCTTGGTAGCTTTGTTCTGTTCCGTGTAATCAGGGATTATCCCTGAGTTGGGGGAGGAACTAAGAGGTTATGACCTTGTCACATCAGAGACCCCACTGTGTCAGATAGTCCTGGATGCCATTAGTGACCTAGTGACCGAGGACTTGATGAGCTGCCTTCCGGCTGTGTGTAGACAGCTGACGTCCAGCTGTTGGAGAGCCAGGGTGTTGACCAGTCTTCATTTTCATGATGAGCTGGGATGGTCGAAGCTTTGATGCCTTTGTGAAAGTATAATCTTTTCCAGTCAATTTCTTAATCATAGGATTGACTTAGCAAGACCGAATTAAAAAATTTTTTTTATATTGGAGTGTAGTTGATTTACAATGCTGTGTTAGTTTTTGCTGTATAGCAAAGTGAGTCAGTTTTACATACAAATATATCCACTTGTTTTTAGACTCTATTCCCATATGGGTCATTATAGGGTATTGAGTAGGTCCCTGTGCTATTCAGTAGGTTCTTATTAATTGTCTGTTCTGTACATAGCAGTGTGTATATGTCAGGGACCAAATGTTTTTATAGTACGTCTCTGAGGCTATCGAGTATTCTAATTCCTTTACTTTTATTATGAGTTCGGGAAGTAGGGAAGAGATACAATAATGATAGTAGTAGCAGACTTTGCCGAGGCTGGTGTGTGAAGTTGGTGACGTGTGTGAGGCTGAAGGGCTTCAGGGGGATCATCCCCTCCACCAGTCACCACCCTCTGAGGCAGGTGTCATCATCACCCCCCTTTATGTCCTCTAACCACAGATTTCCACCTTGGGGTATCATTGCGCACTTGTGAATGCATGTAGGGTAGAGGGACAGCTATAGCCGTAATTTCCTTTCTGTTACAATACATCTCTCCCTCCCTAGTTTTAGTTCAGACTTCTTTAACACGTCATGAACAGTGTAAGTTCACAGTCTATTGGCACGGCAAAATAACGCTCACTCTTAACAGCCCTGTCCTGGGATCTTGAGACAGCTTGTGGTTAGTCTTCCTTGTGGCAAGAAGTTGCGCTTTATCTAATTCTTGTTTTCCATATCTCATGGTAACCAAGAATGCAGTAGAAATATTTAGTACATGCAGTTTAGAGTGATCCTGGGGCAGTAAGACATACGGAACTTTACAATGTGCAGGTGTTTTCCAGGGAAAGGACAAATTAACGTGGAAAAATGAGTTGGTTAATGGCTAATGGGGAAACATTTGTAGTTTTTTTTTTCCCGCTTGTGCTTGGGATACTCGAAAATTCGAACAAAGGAGGAGGTAGGGAGCAGTCCATGGAGTTGCAGCAGAGAGAGTGAATCTTGTAGAATAACCTTGACAGCAATTTTACACACTTACCATATGGAAAGGTTTCTTTTTGAAGGAGCAGCGCAGATATACACGGTGCTTTTGAAAACCGGAACCCTGTCCTGAAGATGGTGCAGTTCCCTTGTGGTGCTTGTTTTGAGATTATTGAGAAGCCATAATTGTCTTCCTTGTGAAACCGTGCACCTCAGATTGGGACTTGAACCCACGTGCCGGGACTCGAACCCGGCCAAAACCCACGTCTTCCAGCTGAGATCACACACCTGGTTTCAGGACTTAATGAAGCTCGGGTTTTTGATGTCTCATTGCAGAAAGAATTCAGTGAGAGACAAAGTGATAGGTAAGATGTAGATTTATTTAGAGAGAAACACACTCCACAGACAGAGTGTGGACCATCTCAGGAGGTGAGAAACGCACCAGGGTCTGGGGTTGTCAGTTTTTATAGGGGTGGGTAATTTCATAGGCTAATGAGTGGGAGGAGTATTCCAGCTATTTCAGGAAGGGGCGGGGATTTCCAGGAATTGGGCCACCGCCCACCTTTTGGTCCTTGTGGTCGGGTCTTGGAACTGTCCTGGCGCCTGTGGGTGCGTCATTTAGCTTGCTGATGTGTTACAGTGAGCCTATACTGAGGCTCAAGGTCTAGTGGAAGTTGACTTGTCCGCCATCTTGGACCCATTTGGTTCCAATCAGTTTCTGTCATGTCCTCAGGCTATGTCATGCTTTCAGCGGTTGTGCTCTGCCCCCTCCCTCCTGTTTCACCCGTGGTTCTGTTTGGTGGCATCGAAGCAAAAACATCGTCACGTTGCGGTTCCTGTATCTCTTAGGATGATGGGGACTGGAGAGGAGAAATCTGGAGAAAGGACAGAGAGAATGTCTGTGTGCACGTATCCCATAAAAAGGGTTATTGGGTTTGTCACAGTAAACTGTTTTATTGCTGACTACAGAATATTTTAGTGACAACTAAATTTAGTTAATTTAGCAGGGAATTTAGTTTTTTAGTACTCTCTGCTATAAATGGCTATATAGATTGTCAGTTGAAGCAAAACACACAACCTAAAAGTTGCAGGTTAAGTTGTATTTGGGGACCTTACTGGGGACTGTAGCCCGGAGCCAGCCCCCAGAGGGCTCTGAGAAACTGCTCCAAAGAGGTCAGGGCGGAGCCAGGATGTATGTGAGGTTTTTGCTGGGGCATCACAGGATGACTGCGGACCACAAGAGCAGGCATCTCAAGTTCATGATTCTAGTGCTTTTCTGTACTTGGGAAGATGCAAGGATCTGCGGTCACTGAAATTAGTCCTTAGATATGCTGCATCTTTCTATCTAGGGCAGGTATCCAAAGCACACAATGCTGCTTATTTCCCTCCATCCTGAATTCCCCTCGGGGCTTGCCTTCAGTGGGCGACGGCAGTGGCAAGTGGCTTGATCCTGGTGGAACTGGGATGGCAGGCAGCATCCTTTGTTTACTGGAATGGCAGGGAACATCCCTGTGCACAAGGCGAAGGAGGAACGTATCTCACAGATTTTTCTGTTGAGGAGGAGAGGATGTTACCTAAAGTAATAAGGCTGATTTTAGACAAACAGAACGAAGCTTAGACATCGAAATGAGTTCAGTCGCCTTTAGAGCCGATGTCCTGAGATGTAATATAGACCTTTTTCTGGTGCTGCCGTTGTTCAGAATTTCTTGGGAATTCATCTTCTGGATGTATCTCAAGAAGGGCCGGGTGCAAGCGATGTGTGGGGGAATGTATGCAGGAAGGGACACGGAGCTTTCACGCCACTCTCCCCAGTCTCTACACAGTCTCCAACCTGGAAGCGCTCTGAACCCCCTCCGTTTGGCTTTTTACTGAGGCTTCATTACATAGGTATGATTGATGATACCGTTAGCCTTAGGCGATTGTTTCAACCTCCAGAGGTCATGGGGAATGGGACTGAAAGTTCAACCCCTCTAATCACGTGGTTTGCCTCCCTGGCAACCAGTCCCCTCCTTTAGGTGCAGTCCAAAAGTCACCTCCTTAACATAACTAAAGACACCTTTAGTCCTCTCAGGGCTTAGGAAATTCCAAAGGTTTTAGAAGGGAGCTTGGTGCCCGAAATGGGAACCAAATACATATTTCTTATCATAAATCACAATATCACAGGGTGGTACTCAGGGAGTTTCCAAATGTACTGAGCATTGGAACTAAGTAAAATAGATATGAAGCTTACAAAGTGTTCTTTGAAGGACAATTTTCATGTTTTATGTTACAAGTTCTAGTATGGTGATGTAACATAAGAAGACGCATTAAAAGCACATTACAGCTTATTTGCTGCAGGGGATTCATTGTTGGAGATGGGGACGGGGTAAATCGTACTCCATGACCTGTTCTCAGTACTTGCATCTGTGGTGTTGGTCTGTCTTTGCAATTTTAGTTGATATGTATAGACCATGTCTGTTTCTTTAACTCTCACTCGTTTTTGTCTATCGAAAATGAGAGAGCAGTCAGGGCTGCGTTTAATATAAGATGTGATAGTCTTAGGGAAGAGAAAAATAGTTGGTAAACAGTTAAGATTGTCCTACTTAGATACAAAGACTACAGGCACTAGCCAGGATGTACTTGGAACAGTCTTAGGGAACAGATAAACAACGCAGAGGCTGCCAGCCAATTTCTGTTCGCCCTGCTAGCCCACAAAATAACTGCTTGGTATCCAATTTGTCCAGTGTCCCTCAGTGAATGGGTAAAGCCGTTGTGACAAAGGCCCTTTTGTTGCCTTCCTGACCAATAAGGGGTGGGGGCGGGGGAGGCTTTCCTTAGCTTCGGGCTAGAGAATGTTGACTCCCTTGGCATAGGGCATTAGGAAGAGGAAAAAGTAAAAAATAAAAACCTCAGGAGAGAAATTAGTAATTAGCGGAAAGAAAATTACTCTGAAATCAAGGCTCCTCCCAAACTGTTCCTCCTGTTACATTAATGTCTTACCATCTGGCCTTCCCTTGTGTGCTATCCAAACCTCGTGTTGTGTGGGTGTGTCTTATAAATGCTATCACAAAGCCAGCAAGAAACGCATGACCCAGATAGATACTCTTCCAGGATCTGTTTAATTAATTTCAACAGTTATTGTTGGCATTGGGATCTGGTGTAAGAAACCACCAGGTCCAGTGGAGCTTTTATAATGCCACACATTGCATCACACAAGTGGAAGGTTAAGAAAGCTCTAATTTCATTTCTAACGTTGACAAGCAGTCTGTATATGGAAGAGGCTTTTGCTACGGTGTATAGGATGCCTGTTGTTTCGGTACGGACTCCTGAGTTACCTACATTCTGTGCTCTGAGTACTGTGCAGGCTTCCAGCTCGACCACCAGAGCCCACAAGGCATCAATGTAGATGATCCGTTGTGGGAAGGGAAGCTCTCCCCTCTGGAATGAAGGATACGTGTTTGGGAAGGGGAACATTCTTAGGTGAGTTAGCTGTGCTCCTTTTTGGGACAGATGATTACAAGGGTGATCGTGGGGGCGTCTCTGGCCTTCCCCGAAAATGAGGTCGGCCTTGCTTACCCTGTTATCTCCCCCACCTGACACACCTAACACAGTACCTGGTGCAAGGTGCTCAATAAATATTTGTTGAGTTGATGACCCAGGATGAAAATTGTTGGAAAGTGCTGAAAATAGACCAAATATTATGAATTCCTAAGTACCTTGGAGGTGTTTGATAAGTGTTTTGTCCTGATTGTACCAAAAGGTCGTGTGTCCTCTGACCTTTTGATGGCAGACTTGGGACATTATTGATTTGGGAGCACGAGGGAGAAGAATGTACCACTTTATTTCAGAGGAAGAAATGGCAGCTGGAAAGTAACGTCACCTGTCAGCAGTGCAAAAGGCATGTCTAGGTTGACAACTGCATCTTGAAGTTGAGCCCAGACTCAACTCTGCCTACCCCGTGGGAGAAACAAACATAGAAACTTCTGACAGAATCTTGAAATAGTTGTGAAAAATCCAAACTACAAAGGAGAGGTTGGAAGCTCCACCAGTTGAACGTGGGTGTGGAAAACACTGTCAGAGTGAAAGGATGTCTTTGCCTCGCTCACTCCAGGGGCACAGGTGTAAACATAAAGTGGAAGAGACTGGGGGAAAATGGCCTGACTGTCTTTCAAGCTAAAAAGCATTTCGCGATGAGTATTTCATTCCACCACTTACTCAGCAAGCATTTATTAAGTCTCTGCTATGTTGATGGCAGGCTTTCCATTTTGCTACAGATCAGATAATTCAGAAACTGTGTCATCTGAAGAGCCTACCCCTCACTTGGGTGGGAACTAGGACGTGGGAAATGATCTTCTTTATCTGGGGAAGGCAAGGGAGATACACTCCTGACACAAAAGAGAGGCTGTTTGAGGACACTTGGGTAATCCAAAGAGGAGTAGGAGGACGCTAGAGAGAGAGGGTAGAGCTTTGGAAGGTCATCCTGAAGGATTTCAAGGCCCTTAACTTTAAGGACAGAGGCCACCTTATGCTTTTTTTTTTTTTTTAGTAAATTTATTTATTTTATTTTTGGCTGTGTTGGGTCTTCGTTGCTGCGCGCGGGCTTTAGTTGCAGTGAGCGGGGGCTACTCTTCATTGCAGTGCACGGGCTTCTCATTGCAGTGGCTTCTCTGTTGCGGAGCACGGGATCTAGGCGCACGGGCTTCAGTAGTTGTGGCACTCAGGCTCCATAGTTGTGGCTCACGGGCTCTAGAGCACAGGCTCAGTAGTTGCGGCGCATGGGCTTAGTTGCTCCACGGCACGTGGGATCTTCCCGGGCCAGGGCTCGAACCCGTGTCCCCTGCATTGGCAGGCGGATTCTTAACCACTGCACCACCAGGGAAGTCCCCACCTTTTGCTTGATCAGCCTTGGCAAAGGGTTAACAGTCAGCATTCATTAAAATTTGGAAATAGCCTTTCCTTTGAATACCTTTCAGATTCATATTTTCTTGTCTATCTGGGTAATCTTTGTTAGGAATCTATGTGTCTCAAGGGAAGAAGGGATGGGGGAGATATTTGGAAATTAAGTTCCAAAGTCTCCCCACCCCTCACCCTTCTCCCCACTCCCAAAAGAAAAAAAAGAGACCAAGTTCTTTATGGTTACGGCAGCTAAATACAAGGGCAGGTGGATTTCCCTTGGTGTCCCCAGGAAAACGAGGTGCTAGCACTCTGGCCCGAGTTCAGATCCCGGGGATGGTGCCAGCAGGTGTGGGTTCACTCTGGTCGTCAGCAGTCACTGCCTGCTTCACCTGCCACTCCTGTGACCGTGTCACTGACAGAAGATCGCGGCAAAGGTGAGAGTGGATACCCGTGTGTGGATTTAAGTAACCTCACATGAAAACCGGAACTCAGACAGCTGTAAAGAGGAGTTAGTAAGCTCTCTCCTCTCTTCAGGAAGTGCCGTCGTAAGCTAGCGAGATGATCCACGTAACATCATTCGTGGCAGCCCAGGTCAGATTGCTGCGGTGGAGATCTTTGCCAGGAGTTAATAAATGAAACTAATCCAAAAGTGCACATCTCATCTGTTTCAGAGACGTGAATACAGCCGTGATGGAGTTACTGATCATGGCTTATGCACTGAAGACCGCATGTGCCAGGAATATTATCGGCGTCATCCCCTACTTCCCCTACAGCAAGCAGAGCAAGATGAGGAAGAGGGGCTCCATCGTGTGCAAGCTCCTGGCGTCCATGCTGGCGAAGGCCGGTGAGTGCGGCCAGCGCCCTGGGGCCCCGTGCCATTGCTTGGGACCGTCCCCTGTGCCAGATTAGTCCATGGCGCGGGTAGCTGGTTGGGGACCTGTTTTCTCTAAGCGTTGTTCAGTGGTTACTTTGTCTTGCTTCCTTTTGCATAGTTCTGGTTAGGGATATGTGAGCTTAGGTGTCAATTCTTCTTCTGTTCTCTTTGTCCTCCTTCAGAGTGACCTTGTCTGCTTCAGGGCTTACTTCTCTCATCTTGGACTTCTTCCTCATTCCACCTTCTTTTCCGTTTCACCTTATCATCATCGAAGCTTCAGCTGGCGATCTTGGCATTCGGATGTGATCTTTTGAGTTCCAGGTCTAGATTTATTCAAACCTTAGCTAAATTCTGTTGATGTACATGATAGTAAAACTGGATTTTTCCTTTACTACTTCTTCAGCTTATATACTCTTTTTTTCCCCCCTCCCCGACTGTCTTTCTGTATAGCAGATCATTTTCATTGTGTGTTTGTGTAGTGGTGACATACTTTATGGCCTCTAAATCAAATGTAATAGCCCTTTACAATGAATGGGATTTTATTTGCCACATGTTTATTTAAAAACTCAAATATATATCTGAGTCCTGAGAAACACATTTGAATTCCATTTGCTATAAAAATGTGTAATGTTTTTGGAAAGAACAAGTAATTCTGCTTCTTCGCTCTGGAAATTTTTCAGTGACCCTGGCCGTTTGCCGTGTAGTTATATGTGTACCTTTTTTTTTGCTTAGCACTGTTGATTATAAGGGTGTGTTTGCATTGTTTTTCTGTACTTGACCCATTCTCTTCGGACATAGACGCATGTTTCCAAGCTCTTCAGTGTCTTATCATTGTGTTTGTGGATTTCTTTCCTCCTAGTGTGTCTGTTACTTCGCTTTTGCTTTCCTATTCCTTCTGCCTTAATCCACAGTCCTTTAACATCTCTTCCTAGATTCTTTAATCAAGGCCTATTTTTTTTACATCTATTTTTGCTCCAGTATTTAATTCCATGTTTATATTTTTGCTTCTACCTGATTTTTCCTTTCCCAATCAATGTTCAGGCCTAAGCTAATGATGATGGTAGAGGAGAGCACTGTTTTTTAGCTTCAGTGTTTTAAGCCGTGTGGAAGGTTATAGGCTCCTTTACATCAGGCTCAACACTGTCTTCAGTTCATTGAGTTTTGTTAAGATTGCAAATAAGGTCTGTAACGAACATGCTTGTTCCCAGTGGCCCCCCTGCCTTCAGTCTTCCGTTAGGAAAGAGGCGTCGGGCGTCTGGTTTGTGTCCGCTGTAGCCGTTAGCTTGTAGGGGTGACCTTTGTAATTTTTTGTTTTAAACTTTCAGGTTTAACTCACATTATCACCATGGATCTTCATCAAAAGGAGATACAAGGCTTTTTCAGCTTTCCTGTGGACAACCTCAGAGCCTCACCTTTCCTGCTTCAGTATATCCAGGAAGAAGTGAGGAGCGTCGGCAAATACCCCACTGTCCTCCAAAGAGACCCCTGTGTAGTTTTTCTCTGGTACCAGATTTCAGTATTGAAAGGCACATCCAACGATCAAATGACCTTTCCCTTAAGTCTCAGTGCCTGAGCCATTAAGTCAGATAAGGTCAGCATTTAGGCACAGAGGATAGTGCTTTTTAAAGAAATTAAACATGGATTTCCTCCTAAGTATCTTTAGCAATTTGCTTATATTTTCTAAAATGAAGGTTTTAGGAATTAATTATTCTTCATCTTCTTGATGTAGCCGACTTTGGCAACGGTGCTAATTGACAAGGGTTACAAACTGTTAAACGAGGGAATGAAATTCTAGCTTGTTTGCTAGTACGGATCATTGTAATGAGAAGAAAAAAATGTGTTGCCAGCACCCAGGTGTTATTTTTTTGATACCTTCTCAGTATGTTCTTATTTTTCCTCCAAACCTAGATTCCAAATTATAGAAATGCAGTCATCGTAGCTAAGTCTCCTGATGCTGCAAAAAGGTAAATGCGCCAGACATTTATACACATCCCTTTTGGGTGTTTCAGAATCCGAGGTCTGTCTTTTTTTTTTTTTTTAATTTTTATTTATTTAGTTTATTTTTTTATTTATTTATGGCTGTGCTGGGTCTTCGTTTCTGTGCGAGGGCTTTCTGCAGTTGTGGCAAGCGGGGACCACTCTTCATCGCGGTGCGCAGGCCTCTCACCATCGCGGCCTCTCCTGTTGCGGAGCACAGGCTCCAGACGCGCAGGCTCAGCAATTGCGGCCCACGGGCCCAGCCGCTCCGCGGCATGTGGGATCCTCCCAGACCAGGGCTCAAACCCGTGTCCCCTGCATTGGCAGGCAGATTCTCAACCACTGCGCCACCAGGGAAGCCCCCGAGGTCTGTCTTAATATGGCTTGTGAAAACTCATCAGCTCCAGCTTTCCCCCAAATCACTGTCATACCCCAAACCACAGCTTTACCTCTAGTTTCCAAACAACACGAGCATTTCTCGGAATTACTCATTTTTCCCCTGGGAGAAAATGAAGTTCTTCCTTCAAGTTCTCAGGAAAAGGAAAACAGGAAGACTGTGAACGCCTTTGAGACAGTGGTTTTTGAGACCTTTTTGAACAGAGTTCTTCTGAAGATGAGGGACTTCCCTGGCGGTCCAGTGGTTAAGACGCCGCGCTTCCACTGCGTGGGGCACGGGTTCGATTCCTGGTTGGGGAACTAAGAGCCAGCCTGCCTTGAGGCGCAGCCAAGAAATAGGGGAAAAAACCAAAACAAACAAAAAAACCCTGAAGATGAGTGTGAGACTGTTGGGCAAAGGGTAGAACCAAAATGATCTAGAATCACATACCAGCCCACATCCCATCTCGAGTGCCTCTTGAGGCATTTACATTCCGGCCTGGGCCATACTTCCTGATTTGTAGAAGTAATTCCTTTGCATATCCGTGAAAGGTTGAACGGTGTTTTCATTCTGTGGTTAACAAAGTGATGAAAAAGCAGCGCTTGGGTTTTGCTTCCCATGAACCTCACCCTTTCCCGTCATCTTCCTCTTAGGGCCCAGTCGTACGCAGAGAGGCTGCGTCTGGGTTTAGCTGTGATCCACGGGGAGGCTCAGTGTGCAGAGCTGGACATGGACGACGGCCGTCATTCTCCCCCGATGGTCAAGAACGCGACCGTCCACCCTGGGCTGGAATTGCCATGTAAGATCAGCTCTGTGGTTTTATTCTATTTGTAAATGGAAAAAAGTTTTGAATAGTATGAATGCCTAGGAGTTAATACCTATGTAGATGCTGTTGTGGTATTTTTAAATAATTGAACTACCGTTACGTTGATTTTGCCTTTTTGTCAAAGATTTTGTTACACACTTTTGTAGACTAGGTAAGGACAGTTGCGCTAATCTGGGCAGCACTTGGCGTTCAGAGAGTGAAGTAATCTTAGCTTTAGTAAAAAAGTTGTATGTGTAGTGGTGTGAAATCTTAAGCTTTTATATTTTGGTAAGATAGGTGATAGCAACCACTGATCACATATCAGGCTTTGGTGATCAGGTAACTTTAGCACTTGATTTAGTGATGTAGCCCTTTGACCTGATACCTGACTTATTTATTTATTTATTTATTTATTTTAAAATTTATTTATTTATTTATTTATTTATTTATTTATTTATGGCTGTGTTGGGTCTTCGTTTCCGTGCGAGGGCTTTCTCTAGTTGCGGCAAGCGGGGGCCACTCTTCATCGCGGTGCGCGGGCCTCTCACTCTCGCGGCCTCTCTTGTTGCGGAGCACAGGCTCCAGATGCGCAGGCTCAGTAGTTGTGGCTCACGGGCCTAGCTGCTCCGCGGCATGTGGGATCTTCCCAGACCAGGGCTCGAACCCGTGTCCCCTGCATTGGCAGGCAGATTCTCAACCACTGCGCCACCAGGGAAGCCCCTGACTAATTTATTTTTAATCCAACAGAGTGGAAGCTATTTACTTTGGTGGACTTTTGAGTGACAATAACAAGCATTCTATGCTGGAAGATAAATCATGGTTTTTAGAGGAAGGAGAGTATTTCTTTTTAAAATCTGTATCTATTTGCCATGCCTCAGAAAGATACAGACTAATACGGTGGGAATATACGAGCATGGTTACACCGCAGACGGGTTATTTCAGACAGGCTCCTGTCTAAGGTATAAACATTACAGTTTTTTTCCCCATTCTATAAAATTTCCACTGCTCTGTTTTCAACTTTGGAGGTTTTTATTGTAAGAGAAACAAGTAATACACTCTTTAAATTTTTAGTGTCACAGCATTTTTTTTTTTTGTTTGAGATTTTCATAATTAAAGTTCTTGAATAGGGAATACATTCACATATTTCAAAATTCAAAAAGTATAAAATCCTTTATGGTGAAAAACCTTTCCACCCACCCACCTCCCCCCTCTCCTGCAGCTACTCTGATCTCCAGTGTGGTTGGTTTCCCGTGTATCCATTTAGAGCTTTTATGCAAATACAAGCAAATTCCCTCATTTGCACGCAAACAGTTGTATGTTACACATCGTTCTGCCCCTTGCTTTTTTCATTCATTAGCTCCTTCTCAGTCCATACAGATTTCTGTCTTTACAGTTTCATAGTATACTGTTTTTGGATATGCCATAATTTATTTAACCAGTGCCCTGTTGATGCACTTATTTTTTTTCCCAACCTTTGGGTATAAAAAACAAGGCTCCAGGGCTTCCCTGGTGGCACAGTGGTTGAGAATCTGCCTGCCAATGCAGGGGACACGGGTTCGAGCCCTGGTCTGGGAAGATCCCACATGCCGCGGAGCAGCTAGGCCCGTGAGCCACAACTACTGAGCCTGCGCATCTGGAGCCTGTGCTCCTCAACAAGAGAGGCCGCGATAGTGAGAGGCCCGTGCACCGCGATGAAGAGTGGCCCCCACTTGCCACAACTAGAGAAAGCCCTCGCACAGAAATGAAGACCCAACACAGCATAAATAAATAAATAAATAAATAAATAAACAAATAAACAAATAAATAAACAAACACAAAAATAAACAAGGCTCCAATAGTAATAAACGTCCGTTGGGAATTCCCTGGCATCCAGTGGTTAGGACTTGGTGCTCTCACTTCTGTGGACCCAGGTCTGATCCCTGGTCGGGGAACTAAGATCCCACAAGCCAAAAATAAAAAAAATAATAATAATAAATTTTAAAATAAAATAAAATAAATAAACATCTCGTGAGTCCTTATTACGTGCCAAGAGCCGTTCTAAGCCCTTTAGTAGATCTTCGAATTTGGTCCTCGCACAATAGTACGCATAGGTGCTCTCGTGATTCCTCATTCTGCCAGTGAGGAAACCGAGACACACGGCCGGGGCTGGTGGCGCCAAGGGTTTGGAATGTAGCTGCTGATGCCAGAATCCACACTACTTTGTTTTTTTAGCTTTTTATTTTGAACTAACTGCAGACTTAAGAGAAAAGGTGAAAGAACAGTACAAAATTCCTCTCTCTACTCTTCACTCAGAGCCCCCAAATTGAACATTTATATGCCTTTTTTTTTTTTTTCTGAACCATTGAGAGTGAGTTGCAGTCATAATGCCCCTTTATTGCTAAATACTTGTGTATATTTCCTAAAAACGGAGACTGTCTAATATAAGCACATATGATTATCAGACTCAGGAAAATAGCGTTGTTACAATACTGTTATCTAATCTGCAGACCTTATTCACATTTTACCAGCTGTCCCACCGGTATCCTTCCGAGGAAAAGAAAACAGTTTTTTGGGGCCCAGGACCCAGTATAAGATCACACGTTGCACCAGTTGTCATTTCTCTTTGGTCTCAGTTAATCAGGAGTGACTCCTCTGTTCTTTGTCTCCAGTGACCTTGATACTTCTGAAGAGTGCAGGCCAGTTATCTGTAGAATATCCTTGCGTTGGGGCTTGTTTCTTTCCTCATATTGGGTTGAATCACTTACTACTGTGATTTTTGTCAAATGGAGGTTTTTCTAATTCCCCTCCTTCCCTGTCCGTTCAGTCATTTGTATCAGTGTGGAGTCGTGTTATATTCAGCACGTTATATACTCCATTGCTACTACTACTTGTGTTAATGCTCAAATTGTCTCAGACTTGGCCAGAGAGAACTCCTTCAGGCTGCCTCCCACGTTCTTTGGACATGTCCCTATCGTGTGTTGACTCTTCCTTGTTACTTTCCAGTACAACTAGATGTTCCACGTTCATCTCGTACTTTCTTAGCCCTGGGATCAGCCATTTCTCCACGGAGCCCCAGTTCCTTCAGTGGGAAGTAGTATTTAGAAACCAAGATTTGGGCTCCAGAGTGGACACACTTGGTCACAGTACGTCATTGCCTCTGATTAACCTCGACTTACATTCTTTCATAAGTGACCGAATGTATTTACGGGATAAAGACCAAGAAATCAGATTATTGGGTCAGAAGTTAAGTTGACAGATATTGCCAAATTGCCACAATATTTTATATGGTGAGATCCTCTTCTGAGAATGTTGCCTTATTACTTATTGTAACAGTGTTGTCATTCCTTCATAGATGGTTGGTATGTTTACATTACAACTTTTACAATCGCCATAGGATCGTTTTTTTTTAATTTTAATTTTTTTTACTTTTTTTTTTTTTTTTTGGCTGAGGCATTCGGAATCTTAGTTCCCCGACCAGTGATTGAACCCGTGCCCCCTGCAGTGGAAGTGCCGAGTCCTAACCACTGGACCACCAGGGAAGTCCCCATAGGATCATTTTCTATGATCCCCTTTTACAGATATAGCCAAGGGAATTCTGAAAAAAATGTTATTTCTTGTATGTGTATTATATTCAGTACCTTCCAAATTAAATATGCTTTATGTTTATATATCAGTTTTGCTTCTAGTATGTCATAATAGTTTATTCAACAGTAATGAAGATGAAGACATTAGAACAAGGACAAAGGAAAGCAGACATTCACTCTCGGAGTCTGTGTATTTTTAAGAAAGAACTATGTTATCTTCCTGGAACCCATTTTTAAATTTAATTTTATTTTTTAAAGTATTTTTGATGTGGACCGTTCTTAAAGTCTTTATTGAATTTGTTACAATATTGCTTCTGTTTTCTGTTTTGGTTTTTTGGCCACGAGGCATGTGGGATCTTAGCTCCCTGACCAGGGGTCGAACCCACACCCCCTGCATTGGCACGTGAAGTCCTAACCACTGGACCTCCAGGGAGGTCCCTGGAACCCATTGTTTTAGAGCGGTAGTTCTCAACCGAGGGGGCTTTTGCTCCCCGGAGCATATTTGGCAGTGTCTGGAGACATTTCTTGGTTGTCTCAACGGGGGGGCATGGGGTGCTACAGGCATCTAGGGAGTAGAGGCCACAGATGCTACTGAACAGTTATCCAGCCCAGAATGTCAGTAGTGCCAAGGTTGAGAAACCCTTTTCTAAAGTAATTTATAAAAAGTGAGGTAGTGTAAATGTTTCTCTTTTATAAGATAGAGTTGATACCTCCCTGATGGCAAGGAATCTAATGAACTTGAAAGGATTGTGTGTCAGTGGTTCCACTAAACAGTGCTCTGTGTTTGCCACAGTGGTGACACTTAAGAGCTTGGAATGCAAAAATGAGAGGGAGTCACCTGCTCTGCCTTGATTTTCCTGGCTTGTTAATTGTACAAGTGAAGGTGCGGCTTTCACCACTAAAGTGAAAACCGACATCGGCTCCCCTTGAGCATTTGTTAAATGTTAAGTTTTGACTTGTTTGCATGTAGATAGCATTATGAGCATTATGAGCTTGGAAATAATTTCAGTTCTAGTTCTACTGGCAACCGTATTTTATTTCATATATCTCTTTTTAATGTCAGTCTGTTGATAAAGTTTGACATTCCATTGAGTTAGAAATAGACCAAGATCAAAATGGATAAGGAATATCCATCCCTTTTCACTCTATTTTAAGAGAGGAAGGTTTTTTTGATTCTGGCAAAACAGTAAAAGAGTGTGTGTGTGTGTGTGTGTGTGTGTGTGTGTAATCTAAAGGATGGTTGTAAAAGCAGCACTATTTTACCTGGAAAATGATAATTTTAAATGCAGAAGACAATTTCCTACTTCCTTCGTAAGAACATTGGAAATCATTTGCTAAATTGACCTTTTTACTGCAGTAAGTCGATGTAGTTTTAACAGTGATTTCTGGCCACAAGTAATGGCGCACAGTTCATTTTATTCTTAAACATACTGGGTTTTGTTTGACAAAGTGGAGAAAGAGAGCAGACTCTTAAACATAGAATAATTTTAGCACCCTTTATTCTTTTTTTTTTTTTAATTAATTAATTTATTTATTTATTTTATTTTTGGCTATGTTGGGTCTTCGTTTCTGTGCGAGGGCTTTCTCTAGTTGCGGCAAGCGGGGGCCACTCTTCATCGCGGTGCGCGGGCCTCTCACTCTCGCGGCCTCTCTTGTTGCGGAGCACAGGCTCCAGACGCGCAGGCTCAGTAGTTGTGGCTCACGGGCCTAGTTGCTCCGCGGCATGTGGGATCTTTCCAGACCAGGGCTTGAACCCGTGTCCCCTGCATTAGCAGGCAGATTCTCAACCACTGCGCCACCAGGGAAGCTCAGCACCCTTTATTCTTGACCTTCAGTACATATATTACTTTTACTGGAAAGTTTGAATCATTAGTGTTTTATTTCCTGGGCAAGCTTTTAGAAATTTGGGGACATTTTTTTAAGGCTGTGAGGTCCTATTCTCTTGATGCCATAGTGAAGTCTGCCTCTTTTTTAGTAGCCAGCAAATTATGTATTTAGTTTGTGCCGATCCCAAAGGCAGTTATCAGCTGGGACTGAGCCTTTTTTTTAAGCCTTGATCCTAGCCATGCCTGTTTTTCATTTCAAACTGACAGAAGTTTTTTGGGGAGAGGTAGGCTTACAGAAAAGTCAACAGGAATACTGTGACATGCATCAAACTAGAGCTGAATTTCTGTTGATGTCTGATGAGGGTTACTGGCTTTCAGTCTTTTTCTTTTTTTACAGAGAAAAATGGTCAAGAAAGGGGCCACATCTCTTTAAGAAGCGGGTAGGTCAACGTAACCACCTACCCACATGGTTTAATTTAAAGACAGAATTTGAGGAAGGCTTTTCTGATGTTGGTGGTTTATTTCCTCCCCCTTCTAGGTGATACTTATACGTATGCAGAGCCTTTTTGACTGCCCAAATTTAACAAATTGCCCTTGTTTCCAGGATGGGAAATCAGGAAATGTCTACTGAAATTTGCCAGTAAAATAGTGCTGAATTTCAACTCGGCTGATTTGCTAGTATACGCAAAGGGACACATGTTCTTCCAGGTTTACAGCGCCTGTAGATAGGAGTCAGCTAAAATGGATTGCTTGCTGATAATTACTAAACTATATAACTACCCTGAATTTATTCTATTCCCGCTCCCCCACTACTAGTTTAGTAAATATTTCAGAATTAAAAAAAGCTTCCCCAAAGAAGTAGAATGTTTAGCCTGTTCTTCTGAAATATTTTTCCCCCTCTCAGTTTACTAACCTCCTTTTCAGGGTGAATTCCTATGTCCCTTCTGCATCCTGTAGTTTGCTTTGTACACTGATGGGCCTTTTTCACATATACATTTTGTAGTGAGATAAGAAGCCTCTACTTTAAGGACCAGTTAAATCAGGAAAAGGTGATGGACTTGTGGTTATTGTCTTCGGCTTCCTATCTTTCAGGAAACCGATTATGTCAGTGGTGTAGTTGTCTGATAATAAGGTTACATTGTCCCAGTAAGGTCGCCTTGGAAGAAAATGAAGTAAAGCCAGCTATTTATCCGGCAGTCTGGCAGCCTTTCCCTGTTTACTTTCTGCAGAGCGGCATTTATTTACATTTCTTTACAAGTGGAATATTTCTGTTTTGAGCGGCACCACGGTGCCGCTTCTTTGTGCCGGTGAGATCTCTCTTGCTCTGCTCCTCCCTGACTTGAGGCCTGCGCCGCCCAGCGTCGCCTGGCTCTTAGGCACACGGGGCGGCTGAGCCCTTGAAACGTGGCTGGTCCCAACTGAGAATCGCTGCGTGTGGAGAATGCACACCAAATACAAAGACTTAGTATGAAAAAAAAAAAATGTAAAACATCTCTAATAAATTTGCATATAGATTATGTATCAAAACAATAATATGTTGGCTACATTGGGTAAAATAAAAATCTAGGGGCTTCCCTGGTGGCGAAAGTGGTTGAGAATCTGCCTGCCAATGCAGGGGACACGGGTTCGAGCCCTGGTCTGGGAAGATCCCACATGCCGCGGAGCAACTGGGCCCGTGAGCCACAACTACCGAGCCTGCGCGTCTGGAGCCTGTGCTCCGCAACGAGAGGCCGCGAGAGTGAGAGGCCCGCGCACCACGATGAAGAGCGGCCCCCGCTTGCCGCAACTAGAGAAAGCCCTCGCACAGAAACGAAGACCCAACACAGCCAATAAATTAAAAAAAAAAAAAAAAAAAAAAATCTATTAATTTCACCTATTTCTTTTTGCTTTCTAATGTGGGTACTAGAAAATGTAAACTTACTTTTGTGGCTCGCCTTCCCTGCTGTTGGACAGTGCTGCTCCGGATAGCCTGTTTCTGAGAGAGCCCAGGTTGATTGAGGGGAATCTGCACACTTTTTAATTGTCCGCCCTGGCTCTGCCACCCCTTCCAGGGAATGGCGTTGTGATGACTACATTTACCTAGTGATACGTGACTAACAGAGGTCTTGTGATTTGTCTTGCTTTGCTAGTGATGATGGCAAAGGAGAAGCCACCAATCACGGTAGTCGGAGATGTTGGAGGACGCATCGCGATCATTGTGGTAGGTCACAGTCTTCCTTCGTGTGCAGAGATGACATTACTGACTCAGTAGGTGTCCACCTTAGGATTGGTGTCCAGGGACGATGATGCATTTAAGTGGACCCATCTAGCCTTTCTCACCCAGGCTCCCCTAGGACAACTAGGAGAAACTCTTAAACAGATGAACCGGGATTATTATAACCTACAGGTGTAAAACGAGCACAGTAGTAGCACCTGTAAGTAAATTCGATTCCATAAGTAACCTTTGTCTGAAGGGGTCTGTGTCCTGTCAAACCAGCTGACTTCCTCAACCTTAAGCTCGTGGGCAGTGCAGTGAGCTGAAGGTGGGCTGTTCATTCTCACTAACAAGAATGTGTGTCTTGTTCTTTGTTACTTTAACACGATACACGTGCTCCCAGCTCTAAACGCCTCAGCTGGGCCAGAGGACCGGCCCTTTACAATGGCTCACTTTATTTCTCTGTTCCCCTCTGTTAACTTTCTCTTGGAAAAAAGTAAATGAGACACTGGCTATGTGGGATTCATCAGAAATTTGAAACAGGGAAAGGAGTCTTGGCAGTCTCCTGAACACAGGCCGAAATGTCGCGTATGACTGTAGTGAGGCTTTGCTGCTCTTTCCACGGACAGGCATGCGCGTTACAAGGCCACGCGGTTCCAAATGGACGTTCAGTCTTTGACCCAGGCAGATAGCTCTGATTTTCCATGAGACATCCTCTGAAGCAAAGTGCAGAGAGGTGTGTGTTTATAGATGGGGATGGAGGGGACTTAGCACTAACACTGGTCTCTTCTCAGGACGACATCATCGATGATGTGGAAAGTTTTGTTGCTGCCGCGGAGATCCTGAAAGAGAGAGGCGCTTATAAGATCTACGTCATGGCCACTCACGGCATCCTGTCTGCGGAGGCCCCCCGTCTGATTGAGGAGTCCTCCATCGACGAGGTCTGTCTGCTCTTTTTTTTTCTTTTTTTTTTGAAGTCTTTAATTTTTTATTTTATATACAGAGAGCCATTGTTTCTGTGTAAGGTAGATATCCTGGACGACCCATTCAAGGAAGTTGAGCCACAATTTGCTGCTCTGTTTTCCGTGAATAGTTAAATGGCTCATTCAGTTTTTTTTTTCTTTTGAAATTTTCTTTTTTTGTTTTATTTTAATTAATTTATTTACTTTTGGTTGCATTGGGTCTTCGTCGCTGCGCGCGGGCTTTCTCTAGTTGCGGCGAGCAGGGGCTGCTCTTCGTTGCTGTGCGCGGGCTTCTCATTGCGGTGGCTTCTCTGTTGTGGAGCACGGGCTCTAGGCACGCGGGCTTCAGTAGCTGTGGCTCGCGGGCTCAGTAGTTGTGGCTCGCGGGCTCTAGAGCGCAGGCTCAGTAGTTGTGACGCGTGGGCTGAGTTGCTCCGCGGCATGTGGGATCTTCCCGGACCAGGGCTCGAACCCGTGTCCCCTGCATTGGCAGGCGGATTCTTAACCACTGCGCCACCAGGGAAGCCCCTCAGTCAGTATTGCTTACTCCCTCTCGAGAGGACTGTGAGATCGTGCTTTGGGTGGCTAGTGGTCTGTTGGGGCAGATGTATAGTTAGGAATATATGTCTATTTTCATAAAGATGTGCTCTGTGTACTTCAGTATAATTTGTATTTCAATATGATTTGATACCATAGTAGCGTTCCTCTCAAGACTTGAATTCTTCCTTGATAATAGGAAGGTTTCCCGCAGTGCTGGGGCTCACCCTGTCATTTCTGCATACGTAGACGTGACCTTCCTAAGCTTCTGTTTTGAATCATGTAAACTTTGCCCTGTGTAAAGTCGGGTTCTTTTGTAAAAACTGTACTGAGTGGAATGAGGTTTTATAGTTTGGGCCTTGGTCTGTGGGTACCACACGTTAGGTAAACTTTTCTGAGTGACCACCTTGGACCGCACACATCAGTAACAGCGTTTCTCTTCCATTACTGCAACGACCAGGTGGTGGTGACGAATACTGTCCCTCACGAGGTCCAGAAGCTGCAGTGTCCCAAGATTAAGACTGTGGACATCAGTCTGATTCTTTCTGAAGCGATTCGGAGAATCCACAACGGGGAGTCCATGGCGTACCTTTTCCGAAACATCACAGTGGACGACTAGCTTTCCCGGTTGCCTTGTCCCTGGAACTCCCAAGGAAAACATGTGAAAAGCAGTGCCAACCATTACGTACACAGCATTTCCTTTCAAGGGAGGCAGATGGTCTCTCTTGCCAAGTTTGGTGGGTAGGAGGCATTAAGATGGATGGTCAAGGGGAAGACAGAGATCACGGGTCCATGGCCTCAACTGTCTGCCGTCGCCATCCTGTTCCTTAAAAAAAAGTTAGACACCTTCCTGAAGAGGATCTGAAAATCTTGTTGATGTTGAAAGGGAGTGAAAGGGAGATCAAGTCCTAACTCTCTAACGTTCATTCAGTTGTTTCCAGCGCAGGGAAACGTCCGTGTCAATGTTGAACTTGGTTAGGGGAGCTGAGCACCTGGCACTGTTCCTATTCCAGTTGTCCTCTCGCCAGTCAACTTCGTGCACATCTTTTACAGAGAATCATATTTTTCTTTGAGAAACTCCTTGCCAGCAGCCAGCGAACAATGAAGCATTTGTGGCGTTACCCCTAGCGAGGACATCAGATTAAAAAATCACATCCTAACTCTGGATCTCCGAGTTGCTCTTAAATTGCAAATAAAAGAATTTTCTGTCTTGCTAGTGTCTTCACTACATTGCAGAGCTGCCCACTCTCCTGCCTTCTGTCCAGACTCTGCAGAAGCTGGTGCCTTGAACGCAGGGTGGTCCAGGTCCATGGCTCCTGGACATAAGTCTCCCTCTGCAGGTTCCATTCCCTTCCCTTCACATTCCGTGACGTTCAATTCTTGTTGAATAATATATTTTCAACCTAAATTAAAAAAACAAAAAACACAAACGTAACTGTACTTTTCCCTGCATGACAGGTGACACTTAGGTTGGTTGCATTACTTAGGACTGCACTTGATCTTTCTGCCACCATTTTAAATTACATAATCACGATTCTAGTTGATACCTTATTTGTCGGGCAGGCCTTGCCGCAAATGCGGTGTAGACTTTTTATACCTTTTAGTCTGATCCAAGTCAGGACTGAATGAAACAGGCAGGAGGAGTGTCTGCCCGGAAATGAACTGTAGTAGTCTCTCATTGGTTCTCATAGCTCCTAAGAGATAATAAAGGGCAATTCACTTATTTGTACAATTGTATTTCTCTGCAGGGAGGTTTCCTGGACATTTTTCCCCCTTTCCCAATGACTAGGAAAGTTCCCAGCCCGCCATCAAGACTTGAGCACATTTGCTTTTTCAAGCACACAAAGAAGTTGCCTTTTGTTAATAGTCCAAGTAGGGGGATTCTGAGGAAAGAACTTAATTATCAAATAATTAGCATGGTTGTAGAGGAAGAGCCGCGGACTGTTACTCAGGAGACTGGTTCTGTCCTGGAGGTCGGTCAGATGACCAGTCCTTTCTGGCCCTCTGTCATCGGTTGTGGAAGGGGAGGTTAGGAATTGAAAGCTAAGGTCCTTTTCAACCCCAAATTCCATTTATACCTGCGGTTAATGTTTTCTTTCCTGTGTCTCTAAAAGAGATTTTAAATGTACTTATTTGTCAAAAGCGTTTAGGAGAATATATCTCCTGGGATTAGAATTGGAGTATATTGGAATAAGCTCTTTGCATTGGCGTTTAGTGAGTCCTAGTGTGTGCCTGGCATGATAGCAAGTCTCAGGGACATGAAAATGGAAACGTGAGGGCTTGGGAGCCGATGTTCTGGCCGTAGCTAGTGTAGTAGTAGCAGTCACATTCAGTAGAAAGTCACTGAACTTAGAATGGTTAAGCCCACACACCACACCACAGCCTCCAGTACAGCTGATGCTGAGTCCTTAGGCTTCAACTTCAACTTTGTGATCTGGCCTTAACGTTTTCCTTTTTTTTTTTTTTTTTAAGATTTTTTTGATGTGGACTATTTTTTTTTTTTTAAGTCTTTATTGAATTCGTTACAGTATTGATTCTGTTTTATGTTTTGGTTTTTTGGCCTTGAGGTATGTGGGGTCTTAGCTCCCTGACCAGGGATCGAACCCGCACCTCCTGCATTGGAAGGCGGAGTCTTAACCACTGGCCTGCCAGGGAAGCCCCCAGCCTTACGTTTTCTAATGTAAGAGTGTAAGTGCACAGAAGACTACAAAGAATTTCTTCTTTTGATGATCTCAACAACCACCTGAAGGCCTACTGTGTGTCAGGCTCTGGGTGAGAAAAATGAACAAAAATCCTTGGGTGTTACCCTCAGGGAGGTTTTAGGCTCGTGTCTAAAACTCCATTTCCAGGAAACACTGCTTTTATTGGAGGGGGAGGGAGTGAAAAATGAAGGGTTTCAATTTTACCAGTTCAGACTAAACTAAAAATTTGAGTTTGAAAAGTAGTTAAAATAATACATAGCATAGATGCAGTTACAAGTTTTCTTTAGCTTCCTGAATGTAAACACTGCAAATTGTTACCTGTTTTCTGGGAGAATCTAGTATGGGGAAGTCAAGCCTCAATTTCTGAGGGCATCAGATTCCTCTGGTCCTGTCTAATCAGTCCTGCCTTGTAACCAGGGGAGATGCTGGCGCTTGACCAGATGTCTGTTTTGAGATAAACGAGGCCAGGGTGGCGCAGAAAAGGTCTGTCAGCTGGTGGCTAACTGGAACCTCCTGGGTAGTGAGTGGTCTTTTTCCAGGTTACCTTCCCTTCTGATTGAGCAGAATGATATGGGAACTGTTCCCAAGGGGCCAAGGTCTCAGGACTGCGTCTCTTAGATCCGTGCCACTGCCCTGCGAAGGGAACAACTAAAACACACAAAACATAGTGGCCACGAGGCCTCTTAAATCTTCCCACTATTGTGGCCCCCACAGGAGAGTAAATCAGCTGGAATCTAGGTGAACCTTAAGGGGTCTCCACCCGTCCCCCGTCCCCCCCCCTCCCCGCGCCAAAACTGATGTGTTTCCTGGTAGGAATGCCTCGGCACAGCCCTTATAGTGCCGTTTGGGAGCGTTTACTGAGAACAAAAATTGGTGGCACCTTGGGGTGTGGCCAGGGCTTCCTGACCCACTAGGACTGGCTGTCTTTGGGGGTCGGGGGTGGCTTCAAGAACGGGCAGGTCTCCGCACTAAGGCCGGCTCTCAGCGGGGCGTGTTCTTGCGCGGAATCCCCGGGGGCGCGCCGGGGGGGCTCCCACAACCGGGCAGCGAACGGGGCCGCGCACCCAGTTCCAAACGTCCGCCGGCCGCCAGGGCAGGGCACTCCCAGGGCTCGAGCTCGGAGACCGAAGATCGGACGGTGGCGGGCTGACGGCGGAGGCTCAGCGGTGCCCGGACCCCGGTTTCCCGGGAGCGAAGAGCGGGAAGCCCGAGGGCCAGACGCTTCCTCTCCGTCCTCCAGGCGGGCTCCAGACTGCGACTGCTGCCCGGAGCGGCGGGACCCAGGGGCGGGGGTGCCCCGGGGCCTCGCAGGGGCCCGGAAAGGCCCCAGAAGCGTGACAAGCCGTGAGGGGGGCAGGGCCGCCGGAGAAGGCGCACGATGCCGCCCGCGACGGCTGCCCCCTCGGTCTCCCTCCGGGAGCTGGCCGACCTCGCCATCGGCACCCCGGAGGTGGGCGCCGTCAACTTCACGGCCCTGCACACGCTCATCGTGGCCATGCTCAAGAATCTCAACCTGCAGGATACTCGGATCGACTTCCCGTCCCCGATGCTCGAGCAGAGTCGCTTGTTCGAGTCCCCGCGGCTCTCAAGCAGTAGGGCGCAGCCGCAGGCGCTGGAGAGCCAGGTGAAGGACCTGGGCGGGCAGGTCCAGGACCTCAGCCTGCAGCTCACGACCATGGGGAGCCAGGTGCAGGCCATCGTGGCGCACGTGGAGCACTTCCCCTCCCAGGCCGGAGGGCTGGACGCCCGGGACTGGCTGGAAGTGAAGGACCTGCCCTTGCTTATGCAGGGGAAGGCGCAAGTAGGGTCGACGAAAGTCCGGAAGGAGGGCGAGCCGGTCGCCCAGGTGGGCGCGCAGGCTGTCCGCCCCTCCCCCCGCCCCGGCCGCTCTGCAGCGCCCCCTGGAGCTGAGCCCCGGAGGCGCACCTGGGGGAGGAGGCCGGAGCCGGGAGGCGTGGCGGGGCCCAGGCCTGCTTGCGGCCTGGGCCCACGCGGCGCGGCCCGTGCTCTACGTTTCAGAGCATGGAGCTGCTCCAGGACATCATGGAAGACGTGAAAATACTGAAGGAAGCCCAGCAAAAGGTGAAGGAGCAACCCGAGTTGCACCCGGAGGTGAGGGCGGCCGGGACCCCACCTTGGGGAGCTGAGTGGCCCCTTCCCGGGCAGCCTTCTTCGTCCCCTCTGTTTACACGGGGGCTCACCCACCACTTGTCAGACACCCAGGCATCCTGAACCGACCCAGAGAGGGGCTGACAACTTCTCAATATTCTTTGAGCGAATTTCCTTTAAACTAGAGTAAAGAAAGAAGGTGGTGGGTGTTGAGAGACAAAGCTTGGTCCAAGAAGAGGGGGACTGGAATGGAGAGGGTTATAGGTCACCACCACCATCCCCACCCCAGGCAGCCCCCCAGGCAGCCCCACTCTCACTAGGATCTTTGCTCCCTGGGAGAGAGAAGCACAGATCCCTCAGCGTAAGCATTTTGCAGTGAACAGCAGAGACCGGAAGTATGCCAGTTCCAGGAGATACTAGGCAGTGCTCCTGTTTCAGGCCCATATGAGACCGCAGTAGGGGATTAGAGCTGGGGAAAAAGGAGGAGCAGTTAGGAGGAAGCCCAGGGAGAGGCTGAGAAGAGAGACTTGAGAGAGAAGAAAAGCTCAAAGGAGGAGGTGGCCGAGACCCTGGAGGAGACCCACCCACGGATGCCACGTGCCCACCTCATCCCAGGCCTCCAGCCCCCAGCAGGACTCATTTTTGCTCTGGGAAGCTTTTCTTTTTGAAGTGTGGTGTTTTTAGGTTTGGGGCTGTCTTCGGTTAGACTAAAGGCTTGTTTTACCTTTAGATTCGTAGATTCTGGAGGTTTGCAGAAGTTATAAGGAGCCACTTAAATGGTAGCAATCTGCTTTGGTTCTTTTGAGGTGCTTTTCTCTTTAAGCAACACAGTCGTTCAGATGCCCTTGAAGTACCCAGTCATCTTTGTCCTTGAGAGGCGAGGTTAGCCTCCTCGAGCAGTGCTGGAATGTCTCACTAGTGGGTTGTGTGAAATGCATCCCAGGACCAAAGAAAGGTTCCCATTCCTGCATTGTTTTTGCTTGTGGCACGCTGTCCCCGGGTACCACCTACCACACTCGCTTCCCTTCCTCTTGTTGGCTGGGAAGAGAACGGGGAGCCTGGCTTACCAGCCTTCTCTTTACCCTTGGCTTCTCTCAGACCCACATACTTCCTTTCCTCTTCTGCCTTGTGAGAGAGAATGTGTGTGTGTGTGTGTGTGTGTGTGTGTGTGTGTGCGCGCGCGCGCGCGTGTAGGGGCCATAGGTGGGGCTGCTTTGAGCCTCAATCTCTGAACTCTTCTTCCAGAAACTCCTCCAACGGATTGACGAACTGGAGAGGCTGATTAGAGAAAGGGACGAATTCCTGGTAACCTCAGCCAGTTCTGTGGGAAAGGGCCCTCAGGGGCCCCGGGGGGGTAGGATGGTTGCCCGCAGCCCGGCCCCCTCTCTCGGGGCTCATCCAGACTCTCACCCCAGGTGTCTGCATCCTTCCAGGGTGGGGTGCTGTATGCCCTCTGCCTCTTGGGGTGCCCCCCCCCTGGAATGAGGGAACATTCTTTCCCTCCTTGCTCAGTTGTCCATCCAGGGCCCACATGGGACAGGAAACCAGCCACTCAGGACTCACTGAGTGGCTTTTCCTCGGGGCTTTGGACCCACCCAATCCTGTTAGTTCTGTTCTGTTCCTAAAGCTTCCTGGGATTAAACTCGGGGTGTGTGTGTGTGTGTGTGTGTGTGTTGTATGTTGTGTGTGTTTGGTGTGTGTGTGTGCACGCATACGTGTTGTCTTTCACTGTCAGGAAACAATGAGCTGGAAGCTCAGTGTGATGCCTGCTTCAGAAGAAGCCACCATGGTCACCTGGGAAGAGCTGGAGCAGGCGATTACTGACGGCTGGAAGGCCTCACAAATGGTGAACAGAGACGGGGGTGGGGTGGGGTGGGGGGCTTGGGCAGCGGTCTTGGGTGGGGCCCCCGAACCTTTCCCTTTTTACTGCTGTGCAGTATTCCATTCTGTGGATGTTTATAATTTATTTCACAAGTTTTCTATTATGGATATTTTTTATGTTTTTCCCCAATCTTATAACAAACCATGCTCTAATGTGACACTCACACAAGTGAAGGTACTCATAGGGTAGATTCCTAGAAACAGAACGCACATTTGTGATTTGGCTAGCTTTTGCCAAATTACCTTTCGTGGGCGTGGTTCCAGTTTGGACCCCCACCAGCAATGTAGGAGAGAAATTGTTTCTCAGTATCCTGCCAACGCTGTCTGTTGGCACCCACTTTTTTTAGCTTGGCCGATCGGTTAGATAGAAAACAGTACCAGAGCATAGTTTTGATTTGCTTTCGTAGCTTTTCAAAGTTCCTTTAGAGTCTGTCCTGAAATGCACGAGTCCCTTCACTATTAGTGGACAAAGGTGACCAACCCTGGAAATAAAACCTCTTCAGGAAGCCTTTTGCTGATGGTGACTTGTACCCACGGGTGCAGGCATCTGTGCCAAGGCAGTGCACAGGATAACCAGGCTAAGCTTTCTTTGTCTGAATAAAGTGGGTATTTTCAAACGGCCCTCAAGGACAAGGATCAGCGGCCCTTTGGCCTTGACGTTCCTCTTCCCCTGGCTTTGTGTATCTGGGTCACTCAAAAAGGGTCACATGGATGTACAGACTCACGGGCAAGAGAGCGAAGAACACTTTGGCACCACCAAGTGGCCATCTGGGGTTCGCCAAATATTATCTGGGTACAAAAGGCACCCTTCTGGTCTCCCAGACTGCTTTCTGAGTTTGGGGCCCTTCTTCAGAGGAAAACAGCATCAGAGAGAGTTGGAAGAAGAGCCTGCAAACAAAGAGAGTGGCCTAGAAAAAGGTGGCCTCTGCTTTCACTGTTACATTGTTTTAAGCCAAAGCTTTTTTACACTTACCCACATGTCACTGTCCTATGTTTTGAGTGAGCAACAGATTTCCTCAGGGTGCCACCAGAAGACACCTGCAAGACCTAAAAATAAGCCCCAACAGAAGCAACTCTAGACATTTTTACTTCTCCAGAGGTAAGAAAGTGTCAGGGGTGTCAGACAGTTGCTCATGATCATGAACGACCCCAGAAGCAGATGAGAATTAGTATAAATATTAACTTTTTTTTGAGTTTCTTTAGGAGTTTTTGTTTAAATTCCTCTACTTTTTTTTTTAAATTTAATTATTTATTATTTATGGCTGTGTTGGGTCTTCGTTTCTGTGCGAGGGCTTCCTCTAGTTGCGGCGAGCGGGGGCCACTCTTCATTGCGGTGCGCGGGCCTCTCACTATCGCGGCCTCTCCTGTTGCGGAGCACAGGCTCCAGACGCGCAGGCTCGGTAGTTGTGGCTCACGGGCCCAGTCGCTCCGCGGCACGTGGGATCTTCCCAGACTGGGGCTCGAACCCGTATCCCCTGTATTGGCAGGCGGATTCTCAACCACTGTGCCACCAGGGAAGCCCTAAATATTAATTTTTGAGAAGCAAGAGAGCAAGTAATGACAAGTGCAGGCCTGCATAGACCATAATGAAGGCAGTGGAAGGAGAGTTTCACTATCTCAAGTTGGGAAAATACAACACGCTTGAGCCCAATGTTTTTTGGCGTTGTTGGTGGCAACTCTAAGGCAACTGTGAGATGCATCATCTGCCTGCGTCATGAGTAGAGAGCCAGGGTGGAAGGGAGGATGTGAGTCCGGGGTTGGGGAGTGTGATGAGTATGGAAAAGTAAATTCCATGTTTGGAGAACCAGACATGAGGAAGGAGGCTGCAGCTATCCACGTAGCAGCTACCGTTAAAGGAGCTCAGAACTAACACGGATGATGCCCATCCCAGGACTTGAGTGTGAAAGGACACTGACCACTTGTTTCCAAGGGCGTGTTCTGATGGCCGAGAGGGCAGTTCTTTGCAGTTTTCTTCATTACCCAGAGGTGATGATGATGACGTCGCTTCTACTTCTCCTCTTCCTCCTCCTCCTCCTCCTGGTACTTCTTCTTCTGATGGTCAGCAAGAATGAAAGACTTAACCGTAATCAGGAAAACCCAATCCTAGCATTGTAGTCAAAATTTGCTCAAGGGAGGAGAAAGCTTCCTCAATTCCCTGTGATCAAGGTAATGAGTCTGGGGTGCCAGCTAGATCCATGGCAATGGTCTTTTAACAATCGGAGGATCTTCCAGTGGCCATGTTACTAGGTCCGTGGACCTTGAGGATACATGCTGTCTTGCAGAAACAGCGTGTCCAAAGTAAAGGACATTTCCTCTTCAAAGCTTTGTGGCCTGACAGGTTAAACAAAGTAGAAAGCAAAAATTAAAACTTATCTGCAGGCCTCCACATAGGGAAAGGCGGGTGACTGCCTGTTAGGTTGTGGTCACCCTTTGGATATCTTCTGCTTTGGGACCCAAGGAATAGTGGAGCAATTTAGAAAGGGGCTTCACAAGATTGAACATGACTTCAACTAACTGCGGCCCCATCTTCCTCTTCAAAGTGAACACGCACTGGGTCAGCACGCCCCCTGGCACCAGGACACACACGCCGGCACTCGCTACTGTGCTCTCCGTGGCCATGGCTACCCAGTCCATGGACGGGGCCTCATGTGCCTCCGGGTGCGAAAAGAAAAGTCCCCTTTAGGCAACTACGGGCCTCCTGGATCATGTTTTTAAATCCATTCTGCTGATCTCTGCCTTCTGATTGGAGTGTTTAATTACTGATAGAGTTCACAACTTCCATTTTGCTATTTGTTTTCTATATGTCTTATGTCTTTTCTGCTTCTCTGTTATTGTCTTCTTTTGTGTTAAATAAATGTATCCTAGTGTACCATTTTAATTCCCTGTATCTTTTACTGTATATTTTTTGAGGTTTGTTTTGCTTTTTTTTTTGGCTGCGTTGGGTCTTCGTTGCTGCACGAGGGCTTTCTCTAGTGCACGGGCTTCTCATTGCAGTGGCTTCTCTTGTTGCGGAGCACGGGCTCTAGGTGCGTGGGCTTCAGTAGTTGTGGCGTGCAGGCTCAGTAGTTGTGGCTCACGGGCTCTAGAGCGCAGGCTCAGTAGTTGTGGCACACGGGCTTAGTTGCTCCGCAGCATGTGGGATCTTCCCGGACCAGGGCTCGAACCCGTGAACCCGTGTCCCCTGCATTGGCAGGCGGATTCTTAACCACTGCGCCACCAGGGAAGTCCCTTGAGTTATTTCCTTAGTGGGTCCATAGCCACGTTCAGTGTAGGGCTGATTATCCTCCACTTCCGACGCAGCACCTTTCTGAGTCCTTTGCCCCCTGAATTACAGGTTTCTCCAAACTGGCCTGTAGAAACAGGCACTGTTCCCAGCCCCACAAGAGTCTGGGTGCTGTTCCCTCTAGCTTTGAAGATGGTTCTTTTCCCAATCTGGGTAGTTTCGTCACATGTATGTGCTGGTCCTTTCTGTGCTGAATACCCGAGGGGGAACCCTCTGGGAATCTGCTTTGTTGTCTTTACATGCTTGTGCTTTCTTCCCAATCCTATGTTCTTTGAGCTCTCGCTGCCTCAGTCTCCCTGAATGCTTATCTCTGTCTCTCACACAGGGAGTCTGCTGGGCCCCACTTCAGTCCCCCATCCCTGCATTGCAGCCTGGGAACCGTCCAGCCAGTAAGCCGAGGCAACAGTAGGGCTCCCATATTTTGCTTCCCGATCTTTCAGGGATTGCTAGCCTTCATCAGCTGATACCCAGTGTCTAGAAAACCACTGTTTCATAGTTGTTGCTTTTTGGTTTTTTGTTTTTGGTTGTTATAGACCGGACCATAAATCTAGTCCCTATTACTCCATTTGGGCTGGAAATGGGAATAATCCATCATCCTTTTTTTTAACAGCTTCTTAATTTTCTACAGTATGGTTGTGCCATAAATATACCCCTATTGATAATCTATTTTCATAAATAATGCCACAGACTCTCTTTGTACATATATCTTGGTGCATTCTTTTGTGAGAGTCCATACAGAAAATTCCCATCTATGGAATTTCTGGATTTGTGCTTTGCATTTTAAATACATGGTATACTTTCCCTGCAGTGTACACTCTACCACCAGCAATGGGTCAGTGATGGGGTAGACTTCATATTGTAAACTCAATAAATTATTCATGTCCTTTATTTGTAGTCGCGGCGAGAGTCGGAGTTGACCACTTGTATTTTGCAGGTTTTCCCCTGCCTTTTATTGGGGAAATTACATATTATGATGCCATTTACAAATGTGCAGATTCTCAGAAATCTGGAGAACTATCCTTCAAGAATGTCAAAGTTGGTCTTTGTGTCCAGTTTAGTTTTGTGAGGGTATTTTTTTCCAAGGTCTCTAAATCATCTTAGATACCCCAGACTTCCTTCCCTCCAACTCTTACAATGAGTACTTTTTACTTAGAGTCACTGATTTCTTTCTTCCTCTTCCACCAGGTCTCAGAGTCATCAACAGGGCTTCCTAGGCGCAAAGGGCAGGGTTCCATAACATCAAATGATAAAATTCCAAGTGGAGCCTCCACCAAGCATCCAAGTATTGACGAGGCTATAGAGTCTGCCAGTGGTTTTAGCACAGATAAGACCTTCTCGGGAACCAGTGGCATAGGATACTCCTCTGAAGGGGTTACTGGCAGGGAACGAAGCAAAGGTGCGTCTGCTACTGGGTTTCCTGGTAGAGAACAGCGCTCAAGGGCCCGTGAAGAAGCTGGCTTAACCAAACCCCGTCCCCAGTTGAGAGCAGAGTCAGATCGTCGCCGGGCTAGAGAGCAGCACGGCTTAGCACATCTACGCAGAGATGAACGAGATGCACACCTTGGCCCAGTTTATCAGGACGTATCCTCCGCCACCTTGCCTAGAGATCGGCATGGTCATGTGTCCCCAGATCAGCATGGGGGAGTGCACATTAGCCAGGGTCAAATCTATGCAAGGCCAGATCAACGTGGATTAGGGCCACTTGGCCTGGATCAGCCTGCATCGCTACAGCCTAGCACTTATGTACGTGGTGTGGTACCCCTCACTGTGGGTCAGCTTGGAGTGATGCCACCTGGAATGGATGAGCAGGAATTGGTACTAGCTGGCATGGCTCAGAGTGATGCAGTGCCACCATTGGTATCTGGAAGAGATCAGCAAGGATTGGAACTACCTAGTACAGACCAGCCTGGTATGGTTCCACTTAGCGCATATCAGCATGGTGTGATACTTCCTGGCATAGACCAACATGGTATAAAACAGGCTGGCATGGACGAGAGTGGTATGGGACCACTTGGCACTGATCAGCATGGATTGGTACCTCTTGGTGTAGATCAGCACGGATTTGTAATATTTCGCACGGATCAGCAGGGCTTGCTGTCACCTGGGTTGATGCAAGTTGCTGCAGATCAGCAAGGTTTTGTACAGCCCGGTTTGGGGATATCTGGCTTCATACAACCTGGCACAGAGCAGCATGATATGATCCAGCCCAGTGCAGGTCAGCCTGCTTTGGTGCAGCCTGGTGCAGGTCAGCCTGCTTTGGTGCAGCCTGGTGCAGGTCAGCCTGGTGCAGGTCAGCCTGGTTTGGTGCAGCCTGGTGCTGGTCAGCCTGGTTTGGTGCAGCCTGGCGCTGCAGGTCAGCCTGGTTTGGTGCAACCTGGTGCTGCAGGTCAGCCTGGTTTGGTGCAGCCTGGTTTGGTGCCGCCTGGTTTGGTGCAACCTGGTGCTGCAGGTCAGCCTGGTTTGGTGCAGCCTGGTGCAGGTCAGCCTGGTTTGGTGCAGCCTGATGCTGCAGGTCAGCCTGGTTTGGTGCAGCCTGGCGCTGCAGGCCAGCCTGGTTTGGTACAACCTGGTGCAGGTCAGCCTGCTTTGGTGCAGCCTGGTGCAGGTCAGCCTGGTTTGGTGCAGCCTGATGCTGCAGGTCAGCCTGGTTTGGTGCAACCTGGTGCTGCAGGTCAGCCTGGTTTGGTGCAGCCTGGTTTGGTGCAGCCTGGTTTGGTGCAACGTGGTGCTGCAGGTCAGCCTGGTTTGGTGCAGCCTGGTGCTGGTCAGCCTGCCTCGGTCCAACCCGGTGCAGGTCACCCTGGTTTGGTCCAGCCTGGAATGTATCAGCGAGGTTTTGTGCAACCTGGAATGTATCAGCGAGGTTTCGTGCAGCCCGGTGCAGGTCAGCCTGGCTTGGTGCAGCCTGGTGCAGGTCCACATGGCTTTTTTCAACCTGGTGTATCTACGCCTGGCTTGATTCCACCTGGTACATATCCACCTGGTCTGGTACAGCCTGGTGCCTATCCACGTGGTTTCATGCAGCCTCGTGCCGATCAGCGTGGTTTGGTTCAACCTGTAATAGATCAGCATTGGTTGAGGCAATCTGGTACAGATCGAGGCTTGATACCACCAGGCCCAGAGCTTCATGGCTTTCCAACATACCATGCAGATCCTCGAAGTTTTATATCACCACGCCCATACCAGCATGGTGTGGCACCTCCTGGCAGAGATCAATATGGTCGGGTGTCACCACTCGTAGCCAGTCAAGGTTTGGCATCACCAGGTATAGACCGAGAAGGTTTGGTACCACGAGAGACTTACCAACAAGGTTTGATGCGTCCTGGCCCAGACCAGCATGGCCCAAAACCATTACGCACGAGTGTGGGATCTGCACGCCAGGATCAACAGCATTTGGGAACACCTGAACCAGAGCAGCATGACCGGGCACATTCTGTCCCAGACTCCCATGGCCCAGGGTACCAAGATGTAGATCAGTATGTCGAGGTAGGTTTGGATCCAAATGAAATACGTGACTCAATCCGACCTGGAGTTTCTGTTCAGACTTCACCAAGCCAAGACGCCCCCTTTCTCAGGAGCACACACTCCCTTGGCTGTTTACACCGAGGCTCATCAGAAAGGAGTGATGTTCAGGGTGAGAAACGTGATTCACTGGATAAATTGGCTCCTAGCTTCCCCACGGCAGTGGAAACATTTCGTCTGATGGGAGAGCTTATCGGCCTCTACGTGGAGCTTAAGGAGAACATAAAGGATCTGGAGGATGAACAAGCTGGCCAAACAGACTTGGAGAAGATCCAGTACCTGCTGGCACTGATGGGTGGGTGCTGCGTGCCCAGAGGAGAGGCTGCTGTCCTCCTCCTCGCTTGGTTTCATCCTTCTCTCTCCCTGGGCCTCTGCCTGAGGCCCTGAAAACAGCATTTCCATTCTTAGCCATTCTGGGTTCTCCCATAGCCTTCAGGGTCCAAGAGATGGGATTAAACTGGTAGGAGTGCAGGAGCTTCAGGAGAGGAGTGAGGCAGGTTCTTATGTCTTTGCCAGACTCTCTGGAAAGCAGCTGGGAAGATGTTGGGATGAAGGGAAAATGATTTCATGGGATTGGGCGGGGAGAGAGAATGTTGAAAAATTAAATTTAACCTTTGCACATTCACAATTCTAGCCCCAGAGAATAATTAAGATTTTAGAGTTGGGTGGAAATTGTGGGTAAGTGGTCCCATAGCCCTTTAGGATATTAAGCATTAGGTGGACTCTTTAGAGCTAAGGACGCTTATCCCCTAAAAGGACACTCCTTTCTTCCCATCCCCTCTCTCCAGCCCCCAGGAAAAGCAGATAAATAATATGTGTTGTTCTTGATTGTGAGGGCTGGGATTGGGAGGCCATGGGGAATCTGACGCTTCTGACTCTAAGGCCTCGATTCTCCATAGTCAAGAAGTCCATACCCGCTGACCTGCAGGAACAGCTGAAGACCTTAAAGGCCTTGACCAAAGAAGTTCAGCAGGAAAAAGCAAAAGTAAGTAAGGGAGGGTCCGCCTACTTGGCCTTCAAGTGCCAGTAACCCCTTTCATTTGCATTTGGATAGATTACACAGTCCTTTCACTTCCATTATTATCTCCCTGGATCTGTACAGTCCCCTCAGATGGGAAACACACCTCAGGTATCCACGTGTTTATTTCCTGGATCTAAAACCTGACATTGAAAGCTATGAAGATTCAGTTGGGCCAACAAGGAGGCCTGAGCTCCTTTCATTACATGTGGCCATTTCCAATAAAAGCCACTGTCACTGGAGCAGCCTTGGAGCCAAGTTCGTGGGATTGTCTGGGACCAGCGGTCATGGCGAGGGGCTGCTAGGTCTTCAGTCATTCTTTTAATGCTAGCTACCTACATCCATGGGATGGATGGATGGGTGGATGTTAGGAAGGGACCTTGGGCTTTGCCAGAGGGTTGGATAGGATTAGGGAATGGGGGGACTCCCTGGTGGTCCAGTGGTTAGGCGCTTTCACTGCCAGAGGTCCGGGTTCAATCCCTGGTCCGGGAACTAAGATTCCCACAAGCTGCGTGGTGGGAATTTTTTTTTTTTAAAGGATTAGGGTATGGGCGAGGGGCTTGCTGGGTCTGCAGAGGTACGTTCAGAAAGCAGAGATCTCAAGCCTGCCTGACCCTCCTCTTCCATTGGATTTGTAGCTGGAGAAGATGAACAGGATCCTGGAGGGGGAGGGGGAGCAAGAAACAGGAAAGGAGGTGAAAGCTGGCCAGCTGAGCCTGCAGCTGGGAATCCTCAGGTAAAATCCCCTGCCAGATGCAACTTCTGTCCTGGCATCACATGTTCTCAGCCAAGGAGGTGATAGAAGCCTTTGGTTCACTCATCCGTGAACTGACCACTCTCTTTGACCCGCGTTGTGTCTGCTCTTCAGGTTGTCTGTATCTAGTTCAAGTTGCTAGTGGAAGTTTCCCAGGTTCTTAAAACAGCTCAGCACCAGGGCTTAGAAGAACCAAAAAAAAAAAAAAAAAAGCCTCTTAGATTCTGTCCCCAGTTGGAGGCTTCGGAGCATTTGCTAGAGCCCCTCAGGGCCGTCTCTGTGCAGTGCCGGGCCTCACCCCCTAGAAGCCTCTCAGGCCAGCACACTGGGCACCCACCCCCATGACAGGCGGGGCCTTGGACCCCTTGGACAGAGCTGGAGGGGGACGTGAAAGAGCCCCGTCTGCCACCTCCATCCCTGACGGCCGGGGCTCACCACTGGTGGGCCCAGGCCCCTGGGCCGGTGCTGGGGCCGGACCATCTCTCGTGCATGCAGAGTCACCGTGGCTGACATCGAGAAGGAGCTGGCGGAGCTGAGGGAGAGTCAGGAACGGGGCAAGGTCAGCATGGAACGTTCGGTCTCCGAAGCCTCCCTTTACCTGCAGGATCAGGTGAGGATTCCACACTCTCCAGCCACAGGGACTAGGGCCCTTCGGAGAGTTGGCTGTGGACACTGGGGATACTAGACTCTTATCTGATATATAATTTGCAGGTATTTTCTCCTGTTCTGTGGGTTGTCTTTTCACTCTCTTGAAAGTGTCTGCCTTTACATCTTTTTTTTTTTTTTTTAATTATTTATTTATTTATTTTTGGCTGTGTTGGGTCTTCGTTTCTGTGCGAGGGCTTTCTCCAGTTGCGGCGAGCGAGGGCCACTCTTCATCGCGGTGCGCGGGCCTATCACTGTCGTGGCCTCTCCCGTTGCGGAGCACAGGCTCCTGACGCGCAGGCTCAGTAGTTGTGGCTCACGGGCTTAGTTGCTCCGCGGCATGTGGGATCCTCCCAGACCAGGGCTCGAACCCGTGTCCCCTGCATTGGCAGGCGGATTCCCAACTACTGCGCCACCAGGGAAGCCCACATCTTTTTTTCTTTAATTGGAGTATAGTTGATTTACGATGTTGTGTTAGTTCCAGGTGTACATGCCTTTACATCTTGAGTGTTATGATCCTTGGTCACCCCAGAATGTTCCCAGTGAGGAGCGTCTGGGCTAGGAACAGCCCTCTGAGTGCTCGCAGAAGGATCACATGGGCAAAGCCACTGGGCCCAGGGGTCCCACGTCAGGAGCCCCTTTGTGCTAGAGGCCCCATTCTGGGCCCACTCCAAGTTTGTCAGGACAGTGGTGTGCACCATTTCATGACCCAGACCTGATTGTCAGGACAGCAGTAGGACAGCAGTAGATAGTGCGTTTAAGAGTCATCCGTCATCCCAAAGCTCACACCTGAGCTTAGCAACCTCCGGGGCTCCCTGGGGCCACACCTGGGAGGGCATCCACTCCCTGCCGGGCAGGTTCGGCCTCTTGACTCTTCAGAAGCGTGTCGGCTCTTCTGGTGGCACGAGTCTTGCTGAGCTCGGGCAAAAGGGAGCCTGGCTGAAAATACATACGTGTAGAGGAAATTGGGAAAAGCAGAATCTCCAGGCCAAGCGGGCAGTCTGGCCCGGGCCACCACCTGTCTGTCTTTCTGTGTGTCTGTCTTTGCCTCTGTGTCCCCTTCCTTATCCATCTCTCTCAAATACCTGCACATCTCTCTTCCCTTCTGCTCTCAGCCAGCTTTTTTATCTCTCACACACAGTCCAAAAGGGCTGCCCCAGGCCTTGCAGTGTTACGCGCTTCCAAGAAAGGGGGCCTTAGGTTGGTGCAGTCCCTCTCTCTAAGCCAGGACAAGACGTCACAGGTCTTTGGCCAGTCGGGTGTCTAGCTGGGACCAATCATTTGTGGGGACAAACTGGGACCATGGGATCCAGAAGAGAGCAGGAGGGCCAGCGGAAGGAGTTCGTTCCCAGCCAGGCCATGAGAGACCCCTGTAGTGGTAGCATTTATCACATTCTCTCTCTCTTTTTTTTTTATTGAAGTGTAGTTGATTTACACTCTTATATCAGTTTCAAATGCACACCATAGTGATTCACTGTTTTTATAGATTATATTCCACTTAAAGTTATTATAAAATAATGACTCTATTTCCCTGTGCTGTACAATATATCCTTGTGGCTTTTTTGTTTTACACATAGTAGTTTGTACCTCTTAATCTCCTACCCCATCTTGTCCCTCCCCCTTCCCTCCCCCCACTGGTAACCACTAGTTTGTTCTCTAGATCTGTGAGTCTGTTTCTGTTTTGTTATGTTTACTAGTTTGTTTTATCTTTTAGATTCTACATATAAGTGACAACACACAGTATTTGTCTTTCTTTGTCTGGCTTATTTCACTAAGGATAATACTCTCTAGGTCCATCCATGTGGTTGCAAATGGCAAAATTTCATTCTTTTTTATGGCTGAGTAGTATTCCATTTTATATGTAAACATCTTCTTTATCCGTTCATTTGTTGATGGACACTTAGATCGCTTCCATATCTTAGCTATTGTAAACAATGCTTCCATGAGCATTGGGGTGCATGCATCTTTTCGAATTAGTGTTTTCATTTTCTTTGGATAATATATACCCAGGAGTGGAATTGCTGGATCATAACGGTAGTTCTATTTTTAGTTTTTTGAGGAACCTCCATACTGTTTTCCATAGTGGCTGCACCAGTTTACATTCCCACCAACAGTGTAGGAGGGTTCCCTTTTCTCCGCACCCTCTCCAGCATTTGTTATTTGTAGACTTTTTGATGATGGCCATTCTGACTGGTGTGAGGTGATATCTCATTGTGGTTTTGATTTGCATCTCTAATAATTAGCAATGTTGAGTATCTTTTCATGTGCCTGTTGGCCATCTGTATGTCTTCTTTGGAAAAATGTCTGTTCAGGTCTTCTACCCATTTTTTAATCAGGTTGTTTGTTTTTTTGATACTGAGTTTATGAGCTGTGTATATATTTTGGATATTAACCCCTTATGGGTCATATCGTTTGCAGATATTTTCTCCGATTCCATAGGTTGTGTTTTCTTTTTGTCGATGGTTTCCTTTGCCATGCAAAAGCTTTTATTTATTTATTTAAAAGAATCAATTTTATTTATTTATTTATTTTTGGTCACGCTGGGTCTTCGTTGCTACGCGCGGGCTTTCCCTAGTTGTGTCGAGCGGGGGCTACTCTTTGTTGCAGTGCACGGGCTTCTCATTGCAGTGGCTTCTCTTTGTTGTGGAACATGGGCTCTAGGCGTGCAGGCTTCAGTAGTTGTGGCACACGGGCTCAGTAGTTGTGGCGCACAGGCTTAGTTGCTCCGGGCATGTGGGATCTTCCCGGACCAGGGCTCGAACCCATGTCCCCTGCACTGGCAGGCAGATTCTTAACCACTGCGCCACCAGGGAAGTCCCCAAAAACTTTTAAGTTTAGTTAGGTCTCATTTATTTATTTTTGCTTTTGTCTCCTTTGACTTAGGAGACAGATCCAAAAAATATTACTACGATTTATGTCAAAGAGTGTTCTGCCTGTGTTTTCCTCTAGGAGTTTTATGGTTTCCAGTCTTACATTGAGGTCTTTAATCCATTTTGAGTTTATTTTTGTATATGGTGTGAGAAAATCACATTCTCTTATTGTTATTTACATTCTAGATGGGGACAGAGCATGTGTGAGCCCACCCCTCGTGTCCCCAGGGCCTGGAGCAGGGCCTGTGTGTCATCAGGGTGTTTGTGGACTAACGGACATCAGCCCTGTAGGATTTAGCTAGAGGAGATGTGTTCTCACACTGCACCAATGGGCTGGCTGGAGAAAGGTCCAGAAGCCTCCTTCCTGCAAGGGCTTTATCAGCGTCTGTGCTACCCTCCCTGGGAACTCTGGTCACTATTTAATGGATGGAGGTCGAGCGCCTCCCATGTGCTGCACACCCTGGGAGGCACCGAGGCTGTGGGACGGCCCGGGTCACAGCAGGCCAGGGCAGAAAGCACTCGCTGGTGGCGACCGCGTGGATGCGGTGTAGCTGGGCCTCGCTCACTGCCCTGCACCCGCCCTCTCGCCCATGCCCAGTTAGACAAGCTCAGGACGATCATCGAGAACATGCTGGCCTCGTCCTCCACACTGCTGTCCATGAGCATGAGCGTGGCCCCGCACAAGCTCCTGACCACCCTGGCACCTGGCCAGATCGACCCTGCGGCCACCTGCCCAGCCTGCAGCCTGGACCTGAGTCACCAGGTCAGCACGCTGGTGCAGCGCTACGAGCGGCTCCAGGACATGGTCAGCAACCTGGCTGCCTCCCGGCCCTCCAAGAAGGCCAAGCTGCAGAGCCAGGTGATGCCGCCTGCTTTCCTCCAGTGCGGCCGCTCATGGCCCGCCTGCAGGGAGCCCCTTGGGGAGTCCCCGGGGGAGGGATGTTTGGGCCACTTTTCCATGATGGAGCCCTTTAGCGACCGCACAGAAGTCCCTGGTCTTTACATAGGGTCGCAGCGAGGGCAGCCGTAGAGCTAACTCTGGGGATGGGGGACCACGGGGAAGAGCTGGCTCCATGGGTGGGGCAGTGCCATTCACATGCCTCGGGACGCTGGCATAGCTTTAGGATTCGTCGCCCCTCCTTCGTGCCGGTCTTCTGGACTCCTTCCCACTTCCCCTCCAAAGGGCAGACCTGCTGGTGGGGCAGGGAGTAGCACAAGTCCCTGAGGCCTGCCTCTTAGACTCCAGAATTCAGATTCAGCTCAGGATGGGTGGCGAGGCTGTAGCCCACACCCCAGCTCTCAGGGGAGCAGCTCACCCCTCCTGGGCCTCGAGACCACCTCTGCTGACCACCCACCCCGGCGGACCAGGTCCCTCAAGGCCAGTCCATGGGGAGGTGGGGAATTGTGGCGGCAACTGAGGAGATCCAGAATGGGGTCTGAAGTCGGCCTGTCTGCCAGGTGATGTTTTAAGGGCTGACTTACCAGGGGCGGCAGTACCCCTGGGGGTGCCCCAGGGAGGCTGCCTTTGTCCTTCTGCTGCAGGATGAAGAGCTGCTGGGCCGCGTCCAGAGCGCCATCCTGCAGGTACAGGGCGACTGTGAGAAACTCAGCATCACCACCGGCAGCCTCATCGAGGACCATCGGCGGAAGCAGAAGGACATCGAAGTGAGGGCGGGCGGGGTGGCAGGGGCGGGGCCGAGGCGCGACCCCAGTTCCTCCTTGTTCCTTATGCTCTGCTCCCTCGGCCTCCCAGGTGTTGTACCAGGGTCTGGAGAAGCTGGAGAAGGAAAAGGCCAACAGGGAACACCTGGAGATGGAGATCAATGTGGTAAGGCTAGGCCGAGGGGCCACCCTTCGTCCCAGGGAGGTCCCACCGCTCGTTCTTCAGAAGGCTGAGAGAGGAGGCGAGTCCGACAGGGGATGTGGGCTCAGTGCTGGCGCTCGCACTGCAGGGAGTGGGCCCCCCCCCATGGCTCTCTCCCATCTGGGGGGCCTCTTCCTCTCTCCGGGCAGAAAGCCGACAAGAGTGCCCTGGCGGCCAAAGTGAGCCGTGTCCAGTTTGACGCCACCACGGAGCAGCTGAACCGCATGATGCGGGAGCTGGTGGCCAAGATGAGCGGGCAGGAGCAGGACTGGCAAGAGATGCTGGACAAGCTCCTGGCGGAGATGGATGGCAAGGTGAGGGGCGGGAGGCTCCAGGGCCCCCTGGCCTGGGACAGCGCCCCCTCCTCCAGGCGCCGCGGACCACCCCCCTTCTTCCTCAGAGCTCACCTGGGCCCCGCCCCCACCCCCAGCTGGACCGCCTGGAGCTGGACCCAGTGAAGCAGTCACTGGAGGATCGCTGGAAATCCTTGCGACTGCAGCTCAAAGAGCATTCTCCGCTCTACCAGGCGGACGAGGCAGCCGCCATGCGGAGGTGAGGCCTGGAAGGGGTGAGGGCAGGCGGGCGGGCGGTGTGCTCAGAGGGAATGGCTGATCTTGCCTGGGACCATCCTGCAGTAGGAGGGACAGAGTTTTAGAGCTTGAAAAGCTCTTCTAGCTCAGGCCAGTTCACATTACAGCTGAGAGAGGGAGGGGAGGGAGGCATAAGGCTCTCTGGGCACAGGTGGGAGGAGGTCCACAGCCCCCAGAGCTGAGAGCACTCCTGGGGGGGCTTGGCCCATAGCAGCCTGAGTCCCAGGATTTCCATTCCTGGCCGCCAGAGGGCTCCCGAGGCTTACGCAGGGCAGTCCTGGGGCCCTTGGGAACCCTGCCGGCTTTGGGTTAGGGTAGGTGGGTGCTGGGTGTGTGTCCAGAAGCGGACATGTCTAGGAGCTGGTGAGTTTGGTGAGTTCCCGGGGAGCTGGGCCCGGAACTGCCTCTGGTGGCCTGGGGCCTGTCACCCTGGGCACAGAGCGCCAAGCCCGCTGGGTTCTCCGTCTCTCGCGTTCGGGACCGTCTGGGCAGGGCGCTCATCCTGTGTGTGTTCCACTCCGCACAGGCAGCTCCTGGCACATTTCCACTGCCTCTCATGTGACCGTCCCCTGGAGACGCCTGTGACTGGAGAGTGAGTGACCCCAGCTGGTGGCCACGCTGGGGGCGGCAAGGCAGGGCTGCGTCTCCTGTACTCCCTGCCTGTCTCCAACTCCTGTCGGCTCCTCCTCTCTCACCGTTCTCTCTGTGCACCTCGGCTGCTCCTACCCCTGTCCTTCAGCCCCCCACCCCTGCCCCGGCGGGAAGGCTCCTCGGGCAGCTGGAGTGTGGGGAGTGGGCGGGGGGCTCGGACGATGGGGTTTCTCACACTCCGACCTTTCCTTCTCTCTGTCCCTTCCCAGAGTCATCCCCCTGACTCCTGTGGGCCCAGGCCTGCCCGGGCACCGGTCCACCCGCCCCTACACGGTCTTTGAACTGGAGCAGGTCCGGCAGCAGAGCCGCAAGTACGGGCAGCGGAGGGAGTCCTGTGCAGGGCTTTGCAGGGGGGTCTGGAGGGCGAGAGCGGAGGCTCCTCCTCACGTCTGGGATGGGGAGTAGGGGCGGTGCTGCTAGGGTGCTGTCTGACGGAGCTCCCAGCTCCTCCCAGGGTGAGCGCGTCGGAGGAGGAGAGCGCCGACCTAGTAACCGCCTGCCTTTGGGTCCCTGCTGGGCATCCTCGGGGACATTGCCTCTGAGACCCCCCCCCTCCCTGCTCATACCGGGCATGTGAGGAAGGGAGGGGGTGGCTCCACGAGTGGGTGGGATGAGTGGGTGGGGGCGTGTTTCACGCTCGCTGGGGCTCCTGCCCTCCTCCCCGCGGCCTTTCCACCTCCTCCTTGAGGGGAGGAGGCCGGGGGCCTGGCTCACCCCTCCGCTGGGCCCGCCCCCCGCAGCCTGAAGCTGGGCAGCGCTGCCTTCCCCCGGGGCAACCCGGGGCAGACGGAGCGGGGCGTGGGGCGCCTGCGCAGCATGCACTCCAAGATGCTGATGGACATTGAGAAGGTGCAGATCCACTTCGGGGGCTCCGTCAATGCCAGCAGCCAGATGATCCGCGAGCTGCTGCACTCCCAGTGCCTCAGCTGCCCCTGCTACAGACGGTGGGTGGCCGGGCCGGGCCCCCGGGGCAGGCGATGAGCTTCAGCCCACTCACAGCCCACCCACCACCGAGAGCCTGGCACAGAGCAGGGGAGTGTGCGTGCGTGTGTGTGGAAGAGAGAGAATGTGTGTGTGAATGTGTGTGAACACGTGTGAGTGTGAGAGAGCATTCTTCATGTGTATTGTACGAGTGAGAGAGAGTGTGTGTGTGTGTGTGTGTGTGTGAGATTATGTGTATGCATGAGGGGTGGGACCTGTGTGTGGGAGAATGTGTGTGAACGTGTGTATAAAGGTGTATGAGAATGTGTGATTGTGTATGAACGTGTACGTGTATGAATGTGTGGGAGTATGTGTGAATGTGTGTGTGTGTGAAAGCATGTGTGTGTGGATATGTGAACGTGTGTGTGTGTGTGAATATGTGTGTGAACATGTGTGAACGTTTGAGAATGTGTGTGAACGTATGTGTGTGAACACGTACACGTGAGAATGTGCGTGTGCCTGTGTGTGTGTGTGTGGCCTTCAGGGTGTCCGGGCCACCCTGCTCACTCACCCCCTGCCCTGTCCTGGCTCGAGTGCTGCCCCCCCAACCCCAGGCGTGTCCCAGGCCGCACCTGCTCCCCGTGACTCCGCTGTCTTCACCGCAGGCTGCCCGATGCGGCCGATCACACCTACCCGAGGGCGCCCCGGCGCTGCGGGGGCAGCCACACCCTCACCTGCCCCTCCCGCCGCAGCCGCCTGCAGCACCTGGCACAGGGCCTGTACCCCACCGAGGAGATCCAGATCTCCAGGAAGGTGGGGGGCACTGCCGTGACGCCAGACTCTCAGGTCCCTCTGGAAAAGCCCCCAGAAGTCCCCTCCTGGGCCCTCGGCCTCGGGGCGGTTTCTTAGTCAGACCCAGTCCAAGCATCAGGTTCTTATCCTTTCCTGGGAAGAGGAATGCCAACCCGGCCACCCGCCCACCTGGCAGTACCGCCTCCACCACGGGCCCCCCTTCCCCCTGTTGCTCGGCCCTGGCGCCGCCCAGGGCCCCCTCAAGGGCTCTGAGCACCATTTGGTGCCGGCCTCAGGAGAGGTCCGCCCTCTGGGAGGCAGGACGGGAGGGCAGCTCTAAGCAGCACTCGCCCACCTCCACAGCACGACGAGGTGGATATCCTGGGCCTGGACGGACATATTTACAAGGGGCGGATGGATACAAGGCTGCCGGACATCCTGAACAAAGACAGTGAGTGTCCAGGTGGCCCAGAGGCCCCTCAGCCTCCTTGCTTGGGTCCCACAGGGTCCGTCCAGCTCCTTAAGGCACTTCTTGTGGCCACCGGGCCCTGACTGCCTTCCTCCTCCACCTCCCTGACTCCAAACGTTCAGGTCTCCAAACGCCTCCGGGTCAGTGTTTGCAGAAGGGGGACAGCTGTCCAGTCTCGGCCAACTAGCTGGGGTGTCGTGGCCCCATCTTTTCTTGCCAGCCTTTATCCTCAGGCTGCCACCCCAGTCTTCCTGCCTAAGCCTCTGTTCCCAGCATCACCGAGGCCAAGTCCTACCCCTTCTTCATAACTCAAAGTACCCTCTCCTGAGCCCCCCACCACTTTGTGAATCACCCGTGTCCTGGAATGTCCCCTTCCAGTTAGCCGTCCTGAGGTGTGCCGTTTGTCACTTCCCACCGGGTCTCACCGCCACATATGCACCTTTCTAGTTGCCTCCCCTCCCGAACTATAGACCTGGAGTCAGAACTCACCCAGCACCTGCATGGGGCTGATGTCTGGGGGGTGGATATCCGAGTGAGTGGGTGGATGGATGGATGGATGGATGGATGGACGGACAGATGGCCGGGTGGACATATCGGTGAATGAGGTGCTTACAAGGGGCATATCCATGAATGAAGATGGAGGAGGACGCCAGCTGAGGCTGGCTGTGACCAGCAGCCCTGCAGCCCTCTCCCCATCCCCATGGGTCCCCACAGGGCTCCCACCCGGTGTCTCAGAACTGCCCCTCCCCTCCACTGTCTCCATCAGATTCGGGGATAAAGCACAAGGCCAAGCAGTCCCAGCCCCACGTGCACCGGCAGCGGTCGCTCAGCGGCAGCACTCAGCTGCCCTCACGGCCCCAGAGCGCTCAGATGCTGGCTGGCAACAACTCAGGTAGCTCCTCTCTGGATGGAGGGTCCTTCTGGGTGGCCCCGGCACTGCCCCCCGCCTCTCCTCCTTGCCCCGCCAGGCCCCTTTCCTGCCCATGACTGGTATATACCTCTATTTCCCTGGAGAGAGGAAGGGCCTGGGAGCTGAGGGACAGGATGCAAGGGAGGAGAGAGAAAACCCTTCATTGCTGAGTGCTTGATAATGAGCCAGGTCTGTGGTCAGATACTGTTACTGCCCCCATTTCACAGAAGAAGAAATAGGGGCAGAGTTGCAGCCCAAGCTCTGGCTCCAGGCCCGAGTCCTTCCCCTGCTCACATGTGCCGACTCTCCTGGAGCTAAGCCCCCTGGCCTGGAAGGTCCCCCAGAGTCCCTGCTCTCCCCAGAGGGGCTAAATCCTGCCTGAAAGCCAGAGGGCTAAGGGTTCCCCTGGGGTTTGGCTACACATGGGGCCAGAGAGGGACAGTGGCCTGGAGCTAGGAGCTAGGATCACTTCCAGGTGACTCTGAGCACCTCTCCCCCTTCTCTTGACCAGTTTCCTCATCTGTCAATAAAAGGGTGCTGGATTAGGGCTGCTTAGCTAGGCTCCCCCTTGAGAGTCTAAGAAAGGTGCTGACTTTCTTCCCATAAAAAGTTACGCACCCACAATGCTTTACGGCTACTTCCGGAGGTTCAAGGACCACCCCCACCCCCTGCCCAGGTTAAGAGCCCCAGCTAGGTGCTTCCCCCCTTCCAGTTCCAGCATTCAGTGAGTGCCTGGAGGAAGCAGAAACAGAATAAGCGGCAGTGGTGGTCATGTTGCCTCGCCTCTGTTGAGGGTTCCTCACCGGCCAGGCACTGCTGAGGAGCTTTCCACTTACAAACCAGTCTTCACCCTCATGCATTAAGAGGCAGGGACCACTGTTGGTCCCACCTACAGCTGAGAAAGCCGAGGCACAGAGAGGTTAAAGTACTTGCACAAGGTCACACAGCTAGGAAGCAGCAGAGCTGGAGTTCAAAGCCAAGCCATCTGGCCCCAGAGCCAGCGCTGGTGACAAAGGGTAAGATCCTGGGATGGAGGACACAGCAGTGGACAGACAGCACAGGTCTGTGGCTCTCGGTTCCAAGTTGATTTCTTGGGGGTACTTAGCTTTTTTCTCCCCAGCACTCCATCGTCTACTCCAAGGGCACTTAAAACGTGTGGAAGCAGCAGCAAGAGGGAGGGTAGTGTTAGGGAAAATTCCTGCACCTATTTGTGTCAATATTGCCTAAACAGTCCCTGTATTAAGAGGGAATGTTACCAAAGAGGCAGGCTCTCGGCCCCTGATGAGGGCTTGTTTATTTTTAACTCAGAGAGATTGTAAAGGAGTGTGACTTAGGGGGCTCGTATGAGGGCTTGCCACCCCCACCCCCACCCCCAGCCTGATGCCCCAGCTCGGCCTGGCTACTGGGGCTGCTCCCGACTTCCCTGGGCTTTGTGCAAGCTGGGGTGGGCTGCTGGTGGGCGTGGGTGCGAGACAGAGCCAGGTCGGCTCCCTCCTTTCTCGCAGGTCCTTCTCTTCAACGGAAAGACAGACCCGTCTCCACCGAGGGGCGCCTCTCCCAGCCAAATACAGCTCACCTGCCCAGTGAGATGGCAGACCTGCCAGCGGGGCTGGAGATGCACATGGACGTGCCTCCTGGGGAGGGGCTCGAGGATCCCACCCGGGGGCCGCGGTCCACCACTTCTCACTGAGCAGAGCTATAAATAAATGTTGAGGAAAAAGCTTGGGGCCATGCAGCTTCTCTGGTCCTGGCTCAGGAAGGTGGAGTGAGAGGGAGGGGCCGCTGCAGGTCAGGTGGCACACCTCTTGCAGCCTGCCCATTAGGCCATGGCCCCCAAACAGGTTGGGCTGTTCTCTGAGGGTGCCAGGGCTTCGAGAGGGCTGCGAGTTGCACCCAGGGCCAGGAAGAGACAGCACAGGCCAGACCCCAGGCTCCGGGGACCGGCGGGCCTGCAAGCGGTCTGCCCTCTCCTGACCCCGGCTGGACCCGGTGCTGTGGCCTTCTCTGGCACCGGCACTGCCTTCCATCTGGGGAGGCTGGCCAGGGCACTCTGGTGAGGTTGGGATGCTTCATGTCTGTGCTCGAGCTGTACCTTGTGTATCTTGGAGCAAAGGTAAGGGTGGCAGCCCTCCTGCTGCTGGCAGGGAGGCTCCTGGCACATCCTGGGGGGGAGCGGTGCCACCAGCACCTGGGAAGGTTCCTGTTTGCTGTCCTCTGTGGCTTACCCTTGAGTGGCTGCTGCAGACGCAGGAGGGGCGCAGACCCAGGGGCCGCCAGGGCTAGGTCGTGTCCCTGTTCCCCTCCCCTCCCCGCCCCTCCCCTCCCCAGGAAGATAGAGCAGAAGTGTGCCTGGCATTTGCCAAGGGGTCTTGAGGCCTGGCCCTTGTCCTGCTCCAGTGTCACCCCAAACAGGCAAGAGGGCTCACTGCTGTCCCCCAGGTCAACTGTAAGGGACAAGCCCATCCCCAATCAAAGCCCCAGGGACAAGGGAGAGCTGCCCCGCACCCGGACGGAGGCCTCTGCAGTCATGCAAGCAGTTTTCTGCCTTCAGATCTGTTCTCAGCAGCTCCCTCCTCCAAGGTGGGGTTCCCCCCCTCCCCCCGCCACCCCCAGTCCCCTCTGACATGGGAAAGGGATGTCTGGGGTAAGAGGGCTGCTTCAGGGTGTGAGGTGAGGGATGACAGAGTCACACAGGAAAGTGTAGCAGGAAGTAACCGAGAAAAGGGTTTCTCCCTCGTCCCTCTGTGGGCACAAGAGGGTGGGGTTGGCTGGGGGTGTCATGGGTGGGGCAGGCGCTCCCTGCGGGAAGGGGCATCCCCCATCTCTCCCCATCTGCTGAGATCCCGTTCACTGTTGAACCCTGGGGTCCCAGTCGGCACCGCCCACACCCCCGCACCCTTTTCTCTGCAAGGGCGTGGCAGGGCCAGGCCCAGGCCTCCTCTGCTCCTGCCTGAGAAATGTCAGGTCACTGGCTCAGTGTCCCTGGCCTAGAATCCAAACTCACCAGCTTGGCAGGGAGGAGCGGCAGCCAGGCCTCCCCGATGCCCCCGGAAGGATGAGGAGTGACATTCCCCAAGCAGCCCAGGCCACCCCTGCCTCCCCGCACCTGGGCCCGCCTGCCTACCCTCACCCAGGCCGCCCAGCACTGACCGCCCACGTGCCCACGAGGGGCCTTCCCCTTCCAGCCTGGGAAAGCACGGGAGGGCAGAGTGAGGGGTGCAGGTGGGAGGAGTCTCACAGGTTTCCAAGCAGGAAACAAAACTGAAACGACAAACCCAGCTTCAAAGTACATGATCACATGCAGAGGGACCAAGGGCAGCTGCGTCCCCGGTTCTGCTCCACTCCTGCAGGGGCTGCCCCACAGGTGACCTCGTGAAGACACACGAGGCCCAGGAGCAGCACGGGCTGGCTTGCCAGGTGGGGCCCTTCCCAAGTGTCACTGCACGTTGGGCCTGAACCTCCAGACCCCGCAGCCCTGATCCACGGCAGTGCCCGGGCTGCTGAGAGAGGGAGGGAACGAGCCCACTCACACACGTTAAAGGGGTTTTATTTTGGCGGGGGGGCAGGGGGCTCAGGAGGAATCCCAACCCTGGGGCCAGCCACCCACTCCTCCATTTGGGTGGACAAGCTCCTCACGCACCTGGCCACCTGCGCTGGAGGGTCTGAGAAGAGCCCAACTGCCATCACCGCTGCTTCCGTTCCAGCGCCTGAAGGCCGAGCGAAGGTGGGAAGGGAAAGGAAGCCAGTCCTCTTGGGGACCCACCCAGTCTCTGTGGCTCCCTGATAGCCTCGGCTGACCTTTGGGACAGGGCCACACGACATGCACATGGGGACAGGTTACCCCAAAGGAGGCTGAGGGCAGGGACAGCAGAGACACGCTCAGCGGGAAGCGCCTGGGGGAGCAGGCAGAAGCGTGGGGCTGCCATCGGGCCCCCAGGTGGGGAGGCAGCTCCCCCACTGCAGGCAAAGACAGGGGCTCCGGGGCTGAGGCCTAGCCTGCGGCGGGCTGCACGGTGGCGAGAGCCAAGGGGAGAGGGTTACCGTAACCGTAACCGAGCCAGGACCCGTCCTTCCTCTCCTCCCCACGCCCAACCGGATCCAGCCTGTCACATCGGCCCCCTGGCCGGGATGCCCCTTGTCAGAGCATCCAGACCCGCCACACGGCAATGGAGCCGGTCGCCCAACTGCAGCACAGCCGAGCACCTCACCGCCCCTCTGCCCAAGGAGCACGCTCTCCACACCAAGGTAAAGAAAGGCACCGCAAACCAGGCAAGTTAGAAAAGTCTCTTTTAAGTTTTAAATTAAAATTTCACCCTGGTGAGATGATTGATTTGGGAACTAAATCCAAAGGCAAGCTCTCCACTCTGTTGTCCGCGGCCGGGCTGCACGGTGGAAGAGGCAGGGCGGCTACGGGGTTAAGCCCACCGGCAGAGCCTAGGCCTCTGACCCCCGCTGGCTCTTAAAGTCCCGCACAGGCCCTGCACACCTAGATGGAGACACGGGTGACACCGGGAGAGGCGACAAGAGCCGGACAGCCACTGACTGGGGCTGGGGAGAGCCTCACGGCGAAGAGGGCCCACACCTTCAGCCACCCGGCACCCCTGGGAGCCCCTCCTGCCGCCATCACGTGGAGTGGAGAGGCGGTGGTCCTTCTCCTGATTCCAGAAGGTATGACCTTTGAGAGGAGGCGGCCGGCAGACACCTCGTGACTGCAGGATCACACCCCCTGGCTTCCAAGCACCTGCGCCCGGGACCGGGGTGGAGGACGGGGTGCTGGCCCAAGGGGAGGCTTCTCTGGCCCTTCCCCGCTGACCCAACACCCCGTCAGCCAGCCCCATTCTCACATACATTAGTTACTTTTATATATTCATATATATATTATAGTTATATATTAAAAAGAGAAAAAAAACTTGCCTGAAGAGAAAACTCCTGAAGGACCCAAGTGGCTCAGGAAGTTTACTGTCCCCTCCACCCACAAAAATTCTCTTATAAAATCTTCCAGTGCGATCTTCAGGAAACCCCGCCCGCCCCAGCTCCCCACCCCGCCCCGGCCCTCCTGTGTCCCCACGACCCCGGACTGCCCCCCAGCTCCAGCCCAGCGCCCGGCGGCATCCAGTCTCATCTCTGGCCATCCATCGCAGCCACGGCTTTCTGCTGGGTGCCCCCCTGCTGTGCTCCAGGCGGCCACGTGGGCTGCGGGTGGTGGAGATGGTGGAAGCTGTGGGCCGTGGGGGAGGAGGGTGGGATCCAGGCGGCCTGGTGGCTGGGCGGGGACGAGGCCCAGAAGGGGCTGAAGTTTGCTGGGGGGGAGCAGGCCACTGCGGTCATGGGGCTATTGCTGTTCTGCAGGCCCTCGGAGGCGCGAAGCTTGGAGAACATGGCCAGCGCGTCGGGGAAGTTGGGCGGTGTGGCAGGCGTGTTGCTCGGGGTGCACATCTGCTGGGAGAGAACACTGGGTTTGCGAGGGCTGCCTGCAGCCCCGATCCCAGGCCACTGTCCGCGGGCCTACAGAGCCTTCCCACGGGGCTCACCCACACCGGGCCCTCCTTCCTCCCCGTTTTTCAGTCCATAAGCGGTTTCAGCAGGACAAAAGCACCCCTTGCACCCTGAGCCAATAAAAACAGAAAACCGGGGGCGGACTCCTACAATTTTTGTCAAAACCAAAGAGCGTTTCCTGATGCTTGGGAATGACGCTCTGAGTGTCAGAAGTAGATGGTTAATTCCGGCAGAAGCTAGGGTGTCAGATTAAAGCCAGGACAAGGGAGGCAGCCCAGGACACCGCTGCTGAGCGCCTCACCCTGGGTGAGAAACCAGCTGGCTCCTCAATAATCCGCCCTCAGACGTTCTGAGGCTGTTAGCCAAGGGAAGGCGGCCAGATCCAGGATCTCCCTCCTATGCCAACCCCGCGGAGGCTGCACTTGCTTGGTGCTTGGGTCCGTTCCACATCCACAGCACCAGCCAGCGGGCCTCGGGGCCTCAGCCTGCGTTCTCTCACTTCTCGTGAGGGTGCTAGGTCATTCTGATTATCCTCTCGGTTACAGATGAGGAAACTGAGGCCCAGAGCTCAAGTCACTGGACCAAAACCACACCACTGCAGGGCACAAGTTGAGAAGCCGGAATCCCGGGGCTCCCAGGTCTGCAGGCCCAAGCTCTTAACCTCTACCCAGCCCCACTCTGCACTTAAGAGTCAAGTGCAACTTCATGCCTGGGCTCCCCGAGGACAAAAACCGGCGTCTCCCGGCAGGCTGCCCTTGGCCAGATGCTGCCAGTGTCTCGTCCGCTCAGCCCGCTTTGTGAGGGCAGCTGCCAACGTCCCAGTGTCTGCTGTCTTCTGCCACTACCCTGAGCAGGGACCTCAGCCAGGAAGGGCAGGGGTGTGCTGGTGGGCGGTAAACTGGCAGCCTCCCTGCAAACAGCGGGGACCGCAGGCCTCCCAGCCCTGTGGCGTGGGGGGCATGGGGGTGCCACCCCCCGAGCACTTCACCAGGGTGCAGGGAAGAGGCGGCAGAGAACAAGGCCTGCCCAAAGCCAGTTCTGACCCCGCAGCAGCTTCTCCCTTTCCCAGGAAGCCACGGGAGCCCTTCTTTGAATTTCTCCTAATTTTAGCAACACCAGCCCCTCCCCCAGGCACAGGGCTCAGGGAGCAAGATTCTAGGGCTCCTCACCTTGCTCCCAGGGCTCTTTGCCGGGAGCTTCCACAGCTCTGCAATTAAACCCCAGCCCAGGAGGAGGACAGGCCCACGGGAGAGGGGCAAACCCCCTCTGATTAACTGGGCCGGCTCCACATCAGCAGCTGGGGCGCTCCAACCAGCGTCCTCTCCAGGGAGGCCACAGGACCCGGGGCAGGCCTGGCCCCACCCAGACCATTTCCCTCCTCCCTTCACTCTTCCCCGCCGCGCCCCCGCCCCCCAGGGCTGACTTCTCGGCAGCAGGAAACAATGAATGGGGGGTGGGGGGGACAGGCCAATTGCATCACAGCATCGTGACCGACTTCCCCAGTTCCCCGAGCCAGTGGAGCCTGTCTCCTCAGCAGCCGCCCTGACCCCCACCGCCCACCCACCCCACCCCCCCGCCCCCGACAGCGACGGCGGCCTGGATCAGGAGCAGGCCTGTGCCCACCTGCCTGTGTGAGCTCGGGCAAGTCCCTTAACCTCTCTGGAGTTTCTCTCTACTTCTATAAAACCAGGGGTTTGGACCAGGTCCTGGAAAAGTCCCTCCAGCTCTGCTTCTAACAGCTACGGATGGAGCTTCCCAGCTCTCAAGCATACCCAGCATCCACTGCACCCTGCTAATGTCCTACTGCTTCGCAACCACAGGGTCTTTCCCCTCTTCCCGGCCCTTCCCGATCTAACCCAGGAGCCCTCCCTGATCTAGGAAGATGCCTCCGACTGTGTATGTACAGTCATCTATGGGACAACCATTTATCAGTAACTCTTGGTCTGGGTCACTTCTGGTATTTTTATCTAACATTTTCCTTTGATTTATTATCTCTAAAAAAAATTACCAACTCCTTGAGGGCAGGGATGGCGTTCTGTGCGGTGCTTGGTTAGGAGCACTCATGGATACATACACTGATCATAATGTCTGTTAGAAAACCAGCCACAGCCCTTGAGGGAAGCTTCAAAAAGATTACAGTCCCTCAGGATGTGCAGGGAAGGAGCAACAGAACCTAAAAGGACCATCAGTCCCAGCTCTCTGGGGTGAGCCCCTCTGTTCAGGGCAGCACAGAGTGGCTGTGCTGGAAGCCTGGGCCTTTTGAAACGACCACAGTTGGTGGAGCAAACCTCAAGGCCCCTTTGGGAGGAGACGGAGGCAAGATGGAGGCAAGCTCCAGGCTCACACCGGAGCCTCCCATGGTCCGGGGTACAGGGGAGGGTCCCCTGGAGATGAACCCCTCTTGGGTTTACCAAGAGCCCAGCCTCAACTGCCACAGCCCTGCAGCCAGCATAATTCTCATCATATTCCGATGCAGTTTTGTTTTTTGATTTATACAAACAGCATGGGCTATTCCAAGAGAAAAACTGGTTAAAAGGGTCAAAACAGACCCCTCTCTACGTGTCCTTTGCAACTAGATGAATACAGAGCACCAAAGACAAGACACAGCAGAGGAACCATTTGCAGCTCCTCCAGGCAAGGCAGCGGCTCTGAGAAGGGAGCCACGGGCAAGGACACCAAGATGCCAAAAATGTACTCCAGAAGCCATAACAGATCTCCTGGGGAATCATGTTTTACAATCCCTATCTTGGGGCCCTCCCCCCACCAGCAGGGCTAATAGGTAACTAGAGAGGTAGAGAAGGCATTCCAATCCTCTAAAGTGAAAGGGATGTCCTATGCCTGTGGAAAGCAGGGCAGGAGGGCAAAGGCCCAGGCCTGGGGCCAGCTTGGAAAAGAGAAGAAAGCAAATCCAGGCCTGAACCACTTCTGTTTCCTGTGTTTTACGTATCTTCACCTACTGAGATTAAACGCATTCTTGGCTTATCTTGTCAAAAATCTGTAAGTCTTCCACGCTCAGGGTAGGTCTTTTTCCATGAATAGGAAAGAGTGGACATAACTCTCTGGGTAAAGCCCAGCTCTCAGTCCAGGGTGGATTTATCCCTTTCCAGTTCTCTGCAGAGCTGGGTTGTCTGGATCGGGGGCTGCCACTCCAACAGCAAGAGGGGGGCTCCATACAGACAGACATTCCAGGTCTCAGCCCCCTCGGGGCCCTTCACTCGGCCCGGGTTCCCCCGACGTCTAGTTGTCGTCCGAGCCCCCCTCCCCACTCCCTGCCAGCCGGCTACTCCGCCGGCCACCCTCGCCGCCCTCCTAGCCCCTGGCCCAGGGGGAGCGCCGAGCACAAGGCCTCAGGTCGAGCTACAGCAGCCCAGGAGGCCTGACCGCAAAGTTGGGCGAGCCAGCCGACCCTGGGAGCCGCTCTTTCCTGGAAGACATTTTGGCTCTTTGTTTACATCGCGGCTCGGCGCTCCCCGGCAACATGGCTGTCACCGTCGGCGCCTGACAGCGGCCCCCGGCCCGCGCCCTCGGCCGGCCGGGTGGGCTGCGGCCGCGGCGAAGCCGGCCCTCCAGCCCGCCGGCCCTCCTGCCGGAGCCCGGCCACACTTACCATCTGGTGGTGGTGGTGACTGTTGGGAATGTTGGTTTCTTGGAAAAACGTGCTCAGGGCGGTCTGCGGACAAACACAGCGGCAGGGCGGCGGTTAACGGAGACGGGGCAGGAAGCCCACCGGCCGGCCCTGCCCCACCGGCCGGGCTCATCCGCAGTGTCCGCGGCGCCGCGCTCGGGCCGCCGGGCCCGACCCCTCGGCCGGCCGGCCCGCGTCGCTCGAGGGGGCGTCCCCGGGCCGCGCGCGGAGGTACAGGGCGGCAGGGCCCTGCGCCCCACGCGAGACCATGAAGTCGCTGAGCGCCTGACGGGGCGATATAAATAGAGCTTCCCTCCCCCCACCCCCCTCTGTGGCGCGCGGCCGGGCGCCCCGGCCTGCGCCCCTGCCCCAGTGCCGGCGGCCGGGGAGCGGGGCCGGCCGGGAGCACTCGCTAGCTCGGCCCGCACGCACCTCGAACTGCCAGTGGGCCGCCTGCAGCAGCTGCTTCGCCTGGTCGGCCGCGCAGCCTGCGGCCAGCACGAACTGGTTGATCATGACCTGGTGCCGCAACTCATCCATGTTCACCGACATGGCTCCGGCCGGCGCCCCCTCCCGGGCTCGGCGGCCGCCGGAGGCCGGCTGCCCTCCGCTCGCGCTCGCCGCCGCCCACGGCCTCCGGACCCTCGCCCGCCCCGCCGCCCGCCGGGCGAGTGTTGTGGTCCGGCTCGCGCGGCCGGCCGACACCACAAACAACAGTGCGGGGCGGGGCCGTGTGTCCCAACGTTCAGGGGCCGCGAGCCGCCGCCGCTGATTGGCCCGCGCCGCTCGGCCGGCGCCCGGCTCCCTGGCAGACGTTCGATTCGAATCCTGCGGCCTGCGGGCCCGCACTGTTTCTCTTTCTGCCTGGCCGCGCCCATTGGCGGACGTCGGCTCCGTGGGGCTCCCCGGCATTGGCCGGACGCTGTGTTTTGGCTCGTCCTGGTTCATGATTGGCCACGGCCCGGCGTCTGGGGCGGAGCCTCGCGCGCTGATTGGTCTCCCTTGGACCTGTTTGAACTCAACTTGAAAACCTTGAGTGCCTGCTGATTGGCCGAGACCCCTCTGTTTGCTGTTGTAGGCTTGGGGGTGGTGCAGCCAAGTTCATTCATTACTTCATTGAAGCTGAACATGCTCAGCTGGAAAAGCAAGACAGAGTGGCTTTGACTCACTTCCTCTGAAAGATGTGGTCATCCCGAGAAACAGAATGATCAAAATAGAAAACAGACAGAGCCTTTGCAGCTGCTCAACTCTCAAAATTGTTTATTTTTTTTTAAAACTTTCAAGCTGCTCTACGTTTTTTTTTTTAGCTTTTTATTGAAATGCAACGTACCCCCTTCATGCCTCCTTCCAGCCACTACCCACCCCAAGAGCCCAACAGTCTTTCCCTACGTTTTTAGGACAAAAACTTTGCTCTCTGAAGACGAAAACTACTGTTAATGTACACTATAAATACAATTGCAAGGGGGAAACGAGACTTTCTCGGACACTAATATTCCAAGCTAAAAAACTGTTTTTCCTTAAATTAATTGGCCTAACTGAAACTTTAATTTGTTTCTATACAGGTACCGGCTCTCAACCCTTGACATTTAAAAACAAAGTTTATTTATATGCACTGAGCTTCCATCTTCCGGATTAGGATTTAACCTTCAAGGTTTGTGCTTGGGATTTGTGCGGGTGGGCAAAGAACTAGGAGTATAAGCAGACTGAAGAAAGGCCAAAGAGTTTAGGAAGGTAAACATTGCTAGGAATTCACTGTTAGAATTTCTGTTTCTAAAAAACTTAGTAAATTCCGGATCTGAAATACCAGTCAAAGAGTATATAATAATTAGTTAAGAGTCTTCAGAACGGGAGGCTAAGAAGAAAGCAAGCCATGGTTCTATTTTGACTTTGCCTAAAGTGGATTTAACGCTCCATCTAAGAAAACTTAACCATGTAAAAAAACAGAATATAAATAAGGAAAAAGTTACACCCAATGTCTATGTTCTGATGAAAAACAGCCTCGGGCACTATAATGAGTTTGTCCCATTTAGTTAGTCTTTTTGTTTGTTTGTTCGTTGTTTGTTTTGAACGGGCAGGAGTCAGCTTTTTGCCGCGGCCACAAGACCCATTTCTCTTCCCGTAATTGCACTTGGCCACCCCCAAGTGCTCACGGGCTGAGACCTGGAGTGTGACTAGAGAGTCAAGTACAGCTTGCAGCCCTTCCCTTCCAGTAATTGCAAGGTGAAAACAAAAGAGAGTATCCAGCAGCTGCCATTGCCAAGGGGCCTGGCCCACGAGCAGCCCAGAACAAGGAAGTACTGTCACTGTGGGGCTCCAGTTTTCACAAGTACATACAGTTGTCAAGCATGCCAGGGCCATGAGTAGTAGGATCTAACTGGGCAGAGGCATTTCAGGCTGCAGGAGCCCTTAGGTCTTATTTAAGAAGTTCTCAAGGAAGGCAAAGGTCCTGAAAACACCAAAATTGCCAAACCTATTTTTTTTCTTGGAAATCAGTGTGGTTTATTCCAAAGCTTTCTTTAGTTTACCATTTCCAGGGCACAGCTGTAGGCACCTGGCAGAGGCGTGGAAGACAAAGCCCCCAAGCCATTCTGGTTATCTGCTGGGAGCATAAAGTCACCCTGGGCAGAGAGAGCAACAGAGTTCTGCCTCTGATTTGTGGCCGTGAGTAGTGGAAATGCTTAATCAGTACTTTGGCTTCTGAGAATCTCTTTAGCGATGTATGAGGATAGGGCTTCCCCTTCTCGGGCTGGGAAACAGGAGTGCCCCCGTCCTGGGAGCGCAGGGAGAATGAATGAGGTCGTGTTTGTAGAGGACTTTGAGCTGCTGGGATGAAAGCAGCTCCCCAAGTGTAAGGTATTATTCACTGAAGGTATTATTATTTTAATCTGAGAGGACAGTGTGCATCAGGTAACACAGAACAATAAAAACATGCCCCTTAATAACGAATAAAACACAGTAGTAGCCTTGGAAGGAACAAAATCCTTGTTACATCAATGATCTAGGCTACAGAACAGGCCATGTTACAACTAAGAGAAACAACCTCAGCCAGTATTTCCTCCGGGCCCGGATAACAAGGATGTTGTGAATGCAAGTCATTGAGTTGGTGCAGAGACAGGCAACAGTAAGTAGCTGGACCATCACAAACAGCTGCCATTTACCAAGCACTTCGTGTAAGCCAGGCACCTTTTGAAGAGTTTACTGTCTGTAAACTCATTTCAATCCTCACAACAATCCAGAATTCCATTTCACAAGCAAGGCAGTTATGGCACAGAAGAGGGGAGGAGCTTACCCAAGGTCACAGTAATAAGTGCTGGAGTGAAGCATTGGCCCAGTGTAGTTCCAGAACCTTGTGGTTAACCATTACACCATACTACCTTCCTTAATGCTGCAGTGTCACCTCAGTGGGGCTCACAAACAAGAGCTATCAAGGGCACTGGGACTTGCACAGCAGACGCTTGAGAAGTAGTGAGCCCCAGATGGGGAAAAGGAGGCACCAGCTGTCTTGGGCAATCATGGGGGAGGGGTGGAGAACTGACATTCCCAACCTCTGTCTCTGCAGTGCATTCCATTCCTATTCCTTTTTTCTTCCTTTCTACCTCTTACTCCCCAACCCAAACAGATCCAACAAAACTGAGAGAGGGAGGGACTTTCCTGGCGGTCCAGTGGTTAGGACTCTGTGCTTCCAAAGCAGGGGGCGTGGGTTCGACCCCTGGTCGGGGAACTGAGATCCCACATGCTTTGCGGCACAGCCAAAAAATTAAAACAAAAACAAAAACCAGAGAGGGAACTTGGGGACTCTTGGTACCCAAGGCCCACCACGTGCAGGCTCCCCGTGAAACTTTGTACACCTCTGCACACCTTCTCTGATTTGAAACTTCTAATAGTCTTGAGGCTCAGAGAGGGTGAGGAACCTACTCAAAGTCACACAGCCCCTGCTTGATTTATGGTAGCAATGGGATTAGATCTCTCATTTTCTTCCATCCCTTCCTTCCCTCCCTCCTTTTCTCCCTCTTCAAATTCTTATTTCTTGTTTCCCTGCTGTTGCTTCAAGATGCCAAGACAAAAGGACGAGGTGGCCAGGAGAAGCAGAAAGATGTTGAGAGAAGGAGAGGGAGAATGGGAGAGGATGAAGTGCCAGGTGAAGAGACCAAGTGCAGACAAGCAGCACCAAGGTCTGTGGGGCAGCTGGGTTAGGCTGGACCCAGGCACTCCTGGAGGTGGGATGGCTCCCTTCTCCTTTCGTGGACTTCGAATGCTATTGCCAGCCCTTGTTTGTTTAACACAACCTATTTTTTTTTACAGCTAGTTGCCAGAGCAAGTTCATGCTATTTCTACTATACGATGGGCAAGGTAAACTTTGCCGCTTTTGAAGCATTCATTTTTTTCCTAGTCTTTTTCCTTAAAGAAGATGGGGGCTTAGTGCAGGAGTACTTCTACTCCAGGCAAATCCCAGTCCTCCTCCGTGATCATTGAGATTTTGTCTCAATGACAAAACATTATGTCTGTTGAGAATGTACTCTGAACCCAGCTCTGCGCCATTCTTTATTTGGATTACCTTGTTTAATACAACAACCCAGGGGGGTGGGGACTGTGCATATCCCCAACTAACAAAGAAAAGCAGGGTCAGAGAGGTTAAGTGACTTGCCCCAAGTCACTCAGCTAGCTCAGGGTGGAGCTGAGATCTGAACGCAGGTACCTGTGTTTGCTTCCAGAGCTGGTGCTCTTAAATATCACAATCTACTTTCTAGCCCTGTCCACCCCCTGGAATGCACCTTATCTTCTCTCTCAGTGGTACTGAAAAGACACAAAAGCTTGTCTGTATTATTGGAAGTAGTGGGAAGGTCAAAGCCAGTCCTCAGGTGATGAGTTTATACTGCTTTATACCAGATTACGTTTTCACCAAATGTCACATGTCCACAAGGGACAAAGGCCATACCAATCCCAGCACAGTTAATGGCAGTTCCCAGAAGGAGCACTGGTGGCCTGTGCTCTCTGCCCTGTACCTGCCAGCCCCGTGATAAGGCAGCCCCACCTCCCGTTGCCAGGTGTGTCTTATGGTAGGTAAGTCTCTGGCAACACTTTCGAAGGGAGGTGGGTCTTTGCCGAGGGGGACAGGAAGGGAGGGCAGGAGACAGCCTTCTTAGGAGGGTCTTCCTTCTCTGGGGGCCTCAATCGTCTGCTTGGACTCAGGCACCTGCCACTTTCTCTTTATGGGACAGGAATTGATCAGCCTGGAACTGGGCCTCTCTAGCCCCATCCATGAGTCCAAAACACAGGAGGCCCGTTGCTGTGGCAGCCACTGACTTCAAGGTTTGAGACAGCCTTCCAACCTGACACACCTTTTCTTTTTTTTTTTTTTTTCGAGAACTGTATCATACACCAAGTTTGTGTATAACCTATGCACAGTTTGAAGAAGAATAATAAACAATCACCCACATACCCAACATAGAACTGAAGTCCAAGACTAGTACCTTTGAAAACCCTTGCATGACTCTCCCCAAATGCATATTCCTTTCCTCCCCAGACACATAATCCTCAAATCTGCATTAAGCATTCCCTCCCTCGCTTTTTCTTTTTTATAAATTTATTTATTTATTTATTTTTGGCTGCGCTGGGTCTTCATTGCTGCGCGCCGGCTTTCTCTAGTTGCGGCGAGCGGGGGCTACTCTTTGTTGCGGTGCGCGGGCTTCTCATTGCGGTGGCTTCTCTTGTTGTGGAGCTCAGGCTTTAGGCGCGCGGGCTTCAGTAGTCGTGACAGGCACACAGGCTTAGTAGTTGTGGCTCTCGGGCTCTAGAGCGCAGGCTCAGTAGTTGTGGTGCACGGGCTTAGCTGCTCCGCGGCATGTGGGATCTTCCCGGACCAGGGCTCGAACCCGTGTCCCCTGCATTGGCAGGCGGATTCTCAACCACTGCACCACCAGGGAAGCCCCTCCCTTGCTTTCCTTGGTCATTTAATCCTATGTGTAGGTGTCTCCAGACAAAGGCGATTGTGGGTCTGAGACATTGATCCCATTAAGTGACTCACCTTTCCCCGGGCCCAGTCCCTCTCTCCTCCAACTCTGCTGGGTGAGCTCAGTGAAGCCCCCTGAGCAATATGATCACTCGCAACAAGGGCTGGCTTTCTTTTTCTCTTTTTCTCATTTTCATGACCTCAGACAGTGGCTCTGATCATAGGATCAATCATAGGAGATTGTCCAAGAAGGCTCCTTGGAGGAGGGAGATCTGAGTTGGGAAGGATTTGGGTAGACAGAAAGGAGACGGAAGGGAATTTTTGGAAGTGGAAACAGTGCAAACTAAAGCACAGAGTTACCTTGAAAGCAAGTTTATAGCAAGACCCATTGGGGCTTCTGTTGGGAAGTGGGGTGGGGGAGACACTAAGCTCGGAGAGGCAAGGGTTGGAGTGGACCTGCCCTGGGCAGCGGGGGAGGAGGGGGCTGAGTATCACTTCCTTTGTCCACAAAAAATGGTACATGCTTCCTCAAGTTGGTGCAGAGACTCCGTAAATTGGTCAGGTAAGGCTAAGCTATGCTGAGGTAACTACAATCCTACAGTCTTACTTCTCACCCATGCAAAGTTCGCTGAAGTTCGGTGACTCTCAAGAAAAACTGCCCTCTGGGCAGTGATATAATGATCCAGCCTGTAGGAGCTTCCACTGTCTTGTAGCTCCGAATTGGCAAACTACAGCTCTTGGGCTGCCTCCTGTTTTTGTAAATAAAGTTTTATTGGAACACAGCTATATTTATTTGTTTATGTATCATCTATGAGTGCTTTCGTGCTACAGCAGAGCTGAGTAGTTGCAGTATGAACCACAAAGCCTAAAACGTGTCCTATCTGTTCCCGTGCACCAGCTAGAACTCGGCAATGAGAGGCTTGGAGGGTTGAGTGTCGGCAAGTAAACGCTTTAGCCCAGAAGTAATACACCTCTGCTCACGGTTCATTGTCCAGAAGAATCACATAGCCTCTCCTGACTTCCAGGGAAAAGCAAAGTCGATCTTCCGCACGCCCAGAAGTAGAGATCCAGGGACTGGTGAACATTAGCAGTGTCTAAACAACCTGCATGCGGCTCTTCCACAGGTACCAGGCTGTTGGGCAGTGAGGATGAACCTATTTTCACTTGCTTATCTCTAAATCCCAGAGTCATAGAGGGAATATAAATGGACCAGGACTCAGCAGAACGGAGAGAAATGTTGGAGAGGTCTGGAGTTTCCAATGAGATGCTGTTGAGGTTTTGGAAATTTTCAGAAACACAGGAAGCCAGGGTACATTGGGGAGAAAAAAAGGGAAGGCAAGTCCTGGAGGAGAAGCATTTGTTTAAAATAAAGCCCCTGGTCGGTTTTTTTTTGCAAGTTTGGCAGTGACAGGTGCCCTCCTGTCAGGAACACAGGGCACCTCGGGTCAAATGATGGATGTGCGCTTTTTCCTGATTTCAAGAGCGAGCCCACACCACTCTTTGGAGCAAGCAGGGTGCTGTTAATAAACACAGGGCAGTGTTCCACATAAAGAGGAAGGAAGTCTCTACTGAGAATGAGAGCACTGGGTTGTACACAACAGAATTGGGAAACCACCAGAACGCGCCTTGTCACCAACAAAATCCATGCCCATCACGCCCTGAACCCTGAGAGCAGGCAGAGAAATCCCGTGACCTGCCCTTGGGGAGCTGCCAGACCAGAGCTGTCCTACTGCCTGGGGTTTGTACGGAGCCCAGTCATCAGATGGGATTGTGCAAGGACACAGGATGTCTGTCCAGACCTGAAGGCAGTTACAAAGCACAGGGTTCACCAAAGTGTCTATAGGAGAGAAGTTTAAGGCCAAGAAAGACTTCCAAAGACAAGAGGAGACGGGGGTCAAAGGCCTTGTTGAAAAATGGTCCTAATTCAGATGCGGAGACGAGGTAGAAGGAGGTGGGATAAGGAAGGCAGATTAAACTTAGAGAGACAAGGTGAAGGTGAGGTGGAGAGAAGTCCCCATGCGTTGCCCTTTTTCACTGGTGCCGCTACAGAGAGAACTACTCTGCTGGCTCCGTGACCAGCGGGCCTGGCGCAGGGACAGGTTTTCCCCACGGAGGCTGGTAGGACAGGCCATCTATGGGGAAGACCTGGGGCTTTAGGCTCAGGTGAACCTCAGGCAGGTTCCAGCTCCCTGCGCCTGGTGGAGTGAGCTTCAGTTTCCTCATCTGGGAAATGGGAACAATAATCCTACTTACCTCTTAGGGTTGTTTTGAAGATTAAATGAGCTAATGCATTCAAAAGTGCTTGGACGGAGTCATTGTTCAAAATCGATTATTCTTTGTAAGTATTTAACTAGTCATTTATCTAATGACTCTTACCCATATGGGAAACGATGTGGCCAGTCCTTCTGGGGGATTCGAAGAAACCTAAGGCCAGGGGTGTGCTGGCAAGCTGGCTCTGGGGAGTGCGGGAAGCCCTGATTGGCAGCATTTGATGCTTTCTGTGGTTTAAATAGTCCCATCATGGCCAGTTTCAAGCTACTGGCCGTTTAACAACTTGGCTGGCAAAATTCCGAACAATCAGCTCTGGAGAGCAGGCCCCAACCCAATGGGCTTTCTCTCTAGTTAGCAGATGACACATAAATGAAAAGTTAACATTGGTGGCTCGGAGATACACAGCCCAGTCCCCAGATGACCTATCCAGAGGGCCTCTGAGGGTGACATTCGCCTCCAGTGCAGACACTGGGGCTGCCGTGCGTTGGGAAGAAGGAAGGGGTGCAGGCTGGCTTTTTTTTTTATCTGGCCATTCGGGAGCCCACAGGCACGATGGGGGAGATGTGTTCCTGGCAGTTTGGGTTCCAATGGCGCAGAAAGGGGGTGTCTCAGGGGATCCAAGCCCTGGGCTCTGCCTCCCTCTATTGTAGTTCTGTCATCTGCACCATGAAGGCACGGGTTTTTTTTTTTTATGTTTTGGCCGCGCGGTTTGCGGGATCTTAATTCTTTGACTAGGGATTGAAACTGGGCCCCCTGCAGCGGAAGTGTGGAGTCTTAACCACTGGACCGCCAGGGAATTCCCAAAGGCAGGGTCTTGAATGCACATCCTGGCTCAGAAATCCTGGACCCCTGACTTTAAAAAGTTATCTTTTGGGGGCTTCCCTGGTGGCGCAGTGGTTAGGAATCTGCCTGCCAATGCAGGGGACACAGGTTCGAGCCCTGGTCCGGGAAGATCCCACATGCCGCGGAGCAACTAAGCCCGTGCGCCACAACTACTGAGTCTGTGCTCTAGAGCCCGCGGGCCACAACTACTGAGCCCATGTGCCACAACTACTGAAGCCCGCGCGCCTAGAGCCCGTGTTCCGCAACAAGAGAAGCCACCACAACGAGAAGCCCGCACACTGCAACGAAGAGTAGCCCCCGCTTGCCACAACTTGAGAAAGCCCACGTGCAGCAACAAAGACCCAACACAGGGCTTCCCTGGTGGCGCAGTGGTTGAGAGTCTGCCTGCCAGTGCAGGGGAGACGGGTTCAAGCCCTGGTCTGGGGGGATCCCACATGCCGCGGAGCGGCTGGGCCCGTGAGCCACAACTACTGAGCCTGCGCGTCTGGAGCCCGTGCTCCGCAACAAGAGAGGCCGCGATAGTGAGAGGCCCGCGCACCGCGATGAAGAGTGGCCCCCGCTTGCCACAACTGGAGAAAGCCCTCGCACAGAAACGAAGACCCAACACAGCCAAAAATAAATAAATAAATAAAAATAAATGTACTAAAAAAAAAAAAAAATGTTAAAAAAAAAGACCCAACGCAACCAAAAATAAATAAATAAAAAACAATTATCTTCTGGAATCCAATTGTTTCATAACAATATTTTTATTATTGAAGTTTAGTTGATTTACAATGTTGTGTTAGTTCCAGGCGTACATGACAGTGATTCAGTTATATATATCTATTCTTTTTCAGATTCTTTTCTCTTATAGGTACTAACGATTTTTTTAATTAAAAAAAATGTTAGCATTTATTGAGCCCCTGCTGAATGCCTGGAACTGTGCCAGGGCTTTACATAGCTTGTCCAGCTGAATGTTCAAACAGCTCTTTGCTGTTCTCATGTTCATCTATAGAGGAGGAAACTGAGGCTCAGAGAGAATGAGGAAATTTCCCAAGATGCACAGACAGTAATAATAAGAACTGGGCTTTGGACCTTGCTCTGATTGGCTCCAGAGCCTGATATGCCTTTTGCCTTTGGAAGCTGGGGACATCCTGCATATAAGTACATATCAAGTGAGCTATACAGAAAATTATTCACACAATAAGACTTCTGAGAAAAGAAGAGCCAACTGTGGGCCACGGTTCTCAGAGGCGGCTTCATGGAAAAGGTCAGATTTCAGCTAGGTGGGATTGACTTCAACACACAGGTGTGGCACAAGCCAGGTTTTTTACGAGCAAACACATGAGCCGGAATGACAGCTGTTTTCAGGGTACGAGGGGGGTTTATTGGGACACAGAGGGAGAAGAGAGCTAGGGGATAAAATATCTGTCTCGTGTAGGGTAATAGGGAGCCACTAAAGGTATACGGGCAGTAACATGATGACAGGTGTGTATCAGGAAAGTTAAGCAAAGAGTGATTTTTAGAAGGTATGAGAGGAGAGAGGGCCAAGATGCAGGAAAATCAGAGAGGAAGCTAATGAAATTGCTAGGCCTCTTTTCATACACAGATAGCATCTTGGACTATAAAAGGTAACAGTACACGACGAAGCAATATAATAAATATACACCTCACGGTACATAAAAGAGATCTCTGGCTTCCAGCAGAACCACAACAGTAAGTGGTATCTCCGTTTATTACTCTGACAGGCTCAACACACGATCTTTGAAGTGTCCCTGATGAAGATAGTAGGTGTCACCTATATGAACAAGCAATTAGCTCAGGAATAAATGTGTCTTTGTAAATGAAGTCACGGAATTGGCCAATGCTCAGACTTTAGCAGGGACGCACCGTGAGTGTGTATGTGACACTTTTAACCCGCTTGCTAAGAATCTGATCTAACCCTCGGTGGTGGGTCTCACCCCCTTTTCTCATCTGCCCTTTGGTTCCCGTGCCTGGGAGGAGATGGATTACTGATCTGACCTCAGCTCCAATTTCAGGGGAGTAGAGGGAGTGTGTAGGGAGACTCCAGCTGAGAGAAGTTCCCTGGCTTCCTTATGCCAGCTTGAGCTCAGGATTGGATAACTTCCATGGCAGGGCGGTTTATCATGTGTGGGCACTGGTATCACAACAGGCGAACATGTGTTTGTGTTGGATTTCTGAACTTATTCCTTGAGTTGATTTGTCCTCTTATACCGGCTCTAGAAGTCAACCTACCTTGCAAAAAAAGAAACCAAACCAGCAATACGGGTTTCCCACAGCAAGGCCCAGTGCACGAAGCCTGGGATCCCTGGGTTCTGAGCCAGGCTGCCACTGGCCTGGCCTTGAGCAAGTCCCTTCCCCTCCCCAGGCTGTAGCTGCCTCATCGTTCGGGTGAGGGGGCCTGGACTAGACGGTCTTCCGGCTTCTTTCAGATCTGATGCTCCAGCCAGGACTCGTGTTGTCAAGAAACCCTGGGAGAAGGAAGAGAATTTGTTCTCAGTTTCTCCCTTTGATTTTCTAAGTAACCGCAGTTGAGCATAGAGGTGTGGAGGCTGTCCCCACGCTGCCTCTTCCACATTCTGGTTTCTCTGGGTAGCAGGAGACAGATGCTGGGCTTTTTGCCTGCCTGAGTGTTTCCCCAGGAAGAGCAGAGGGGGCAGCGGATCCAAACTGGGCTGAAATGTTAGTGGTGCCTTCTTTCACGCTGATTTTATCACACAGCATGTGCAGCCCCAGATGGGGCTGAGCTCAAAACCAGAAGGGCAGGGAAGTGAAGGCAGAAGCGAATGTACAGAAACGAGCTTACGGGCTCTAGTGTTTGATAGAAACAATCTGGGAGGGACTTCCCTGGTGGCGCAGTGGTTAAGACTCTGTGCTCCCAACGCAGGGGGCCCGGGTTCGCTCCCTGGTCAGGGAACTAGATCCCACATGCATGCTGCAACTAAGAGTTCGAATGCCACAACTAAGGACCCTGCCTGCCACAAATAAGACCTGGTGCAACCAAACAAATAAGTAAATAAATATTTTAAAAAAAGAAACAATCTGGGACTAAAGTAAAGCAAAATAGAACGAACTCTCCTAATTTCTTTAAAGGAGTCCTTGAATGGGATTAATGTCCCAGGTCTTTAAATGCCAGATGCCTGGGCAGCAGGGCTGGAGCCAGGGTGAGGCACCTGCATGACACTAACGGTGAGTGCCAACTTCAAGGTCCCACCCCAGGCACCTCACTCTCCCCACCCAAGCCACACCGGGCAGTGTAAACATTGTCTTTCATTTCTATCTTCACTTGAAAAGTAGATTAAGAAGCTACAAGCCCAACTGTAGTCTGAACAGTTCTCCTTTGTTAGAGGCACACAGCTGAGCAGGAAATTAACAATGAAGGATTCACACTTGGCAAGAAGCAACATGTGAAAGGCCGATTGCTGATTGCCTAATGGGCAAGGTTATTTTCCTCAACAGAGAGCCTTAGGTTGTCAGAGGAACCGTTTGCTGGGTCTCAAAACATTTAGGATCAGCCCCCTCTGTCAGCGTCAGCCTAGCACACTGATCTGAAGCAGGATGTGAAATTCTCTGCTTGTGCTTTTAGCTTTAATCCACTTAAGCCACCGGCCAAGGACTGAGAAGAGAGATCAGGGGCTGTGTGTTGTGATTGGGCCCATCTTTTGGATACTCAGAACAGCCAGGGCTCTAACCTTCCGGTCCCCCTAGCCCAGGCAGAAGGGCCAAGCAAACAGCCAAGAAGGGGCCTGTCTTAGCTCCTTCAGGTCCCCAAGGTATCCCCTGCTCTGCTGCCTTAGGAGCGCTGTGCTACGTACAGGGCAGCGCCCATCAGCTCTTCACCTACAGGCTCTCTCTCCCTCCTGATACAGGAATCTGTGCAAATCTTCGAAAGGAGTGGATGTGTTACGAAGGTGGAAAATGCACATCTGAGCTGAAACCAGGACAGCCAAAATGAACAAAATGAAAAGCTCAAGGGGATTAGCTGACCTAGAAATTACTCATCCCTCTGTTCCCCTCCCCACAGCCTTCTCCTTTCTCCCTTCGACCCAAGGTTGAGAAGAAGGGCGAAGACCTGATAAAATACGTGGCTTTTACCTCCCTGCCTTCCTCGGATGCTTAGAGGAAACCCCTGAGACCTTTAAACGCCGGGCTCTCCGCTGGGATTCTCCGGAGGGCTGCATCCACAGCTTGGAAATGGATAGGATGCCTTGAGGCTATTTACCCAAAGGATGCATGGTATTTGCATGTAATTTCCTTATGCACTCTGCGCCACCCCTCCCCAGACCATTTGTTCAAGTTAAAAGTATTTTTATGGCTCTCTTGATGGGAGTCATTTCTGGATTTTTCCTCTTGTCTGTGCCATCTTCTCCCTCAGGGCCTCCCCTTGGCCCAGATCTCTGGCAAGGGAGTCAAGAGGCACCAAGGAAGGACCTGGGAGGAATGCAGTGGCGGCTCTTCCAAGGGTTTGCTTATCTCGCCTGCACCCTGAGCACCCGTAGAGGTTTTCTTTTCCAAAACTGTAACATTATGTGATTATGTTGTAGACGGTGGGACTCTAATTCAATTCACAGAAAGTCTCTTTGAGCTAGAATTTTCCCTCCTTTTCTCTTCTGTCTCATGACCCTAGGCAGCCCGTTATCATTATCGCTTCTTTTTTTTTTTAGACTGAGTCTTGATTCACTAATGGCTTCTTCGCAACAGCCGGTGAGGATTGGGCTATTTCACAGACAAGGAAACTGAGGCTTGCTATGAAGGGCTTAGTCCAAAGTTACACAGCTGCTTAGGGTCTTCATTTGTCCAACTCAAAGTCCAGTGCTCTTTCTCTGCCTCAGTTTCTCCAAGTGTGAAATGGGATGTTAATAGCACGTACTTCATAGGGTCGCTGTAAGGGATGGATGTTTTACTATATGTAAAAGTGTTTAAAATAGGGCCTGGCACATGGAGAGTGTTTAATAAATGCCCACTAATGTTACTGTGCTAGGCCTTGTGTTTTACTATTCCGAGCACTGGATTCATGACTCATTTGTGGGAGGAGGAACCAACTGATACGCTTGGGGAGTGTTATCCAAGATGGGGAATGAACCCGTTTCCCAAGCTCAGAGCAGGCTGAGATGGGACAAGAACAGATCCTTGCAAGCAACGGGATGGAGCTGCCTGATTGAGCCACATCCTGCCTGGCTCTGGCTGGGACAAAGAAACCTGAAGACGTGGGTAAACCCAATAAGGGCATGGTGCCCCCTTTACCAAATGCTGAGGGCAGGAAGGACAAAGTCTTCTGAACAGAGTCTAAGATTATAAGACGTTTTACTCTGCGATGTGCTGAAGGTCTTCTGCTTTGAGGCGGTTCTAGATGACTTGTATTTTCCCTTTACCCAGTAGTTACAAGGTGGGCCTATGTGTGGTGAAAGGAGTATCCAGGAGGTCCCTTCCAAAGGTATGTCCAAAAGCCTTCTAGTGATGAGGGTCGAGGGCTCGGGGGGAAGGCTCTGAACTCCTCCAGGGAGACCTGGTACTTGGGAGAGGCTGACCATCCGCTCGTCTGGGCCAGGGGCTTGCCCTGTCGCTCAGGCCCTCCTCGGCATCAGTCGAAAAAAATGACAGGGGTGTGTTCCTGCCGTCCTGGGGACCTTGGAGAAAACCAAGGCAATTGGGCATCAGTATCATTCTCACCAGGTCTGAAGCTGAAAAGAGGGCGATGAAAAGTACAAAAGACAATCAGGAAAGAGACTCTATGGTATGGCTTTGCAAACCTAATCCAGGGAACTCGAGGCCCCAAACTGTACTGTGTGTAGAGACCCTCTTGAAATCATGTTCTAGCAGTTGAAGTTCTTGCTCATCAGTCCACCCTCTCAGAAAAAAACACCAGGCCCACACACACAAAAAATAAAAGGTCTAAAACACGAATGTCTGTAATTAAGCTCTGGAGGGACGTCTTCTGCCTGTCCAAGCGTCCCACTGTTGTTGGGTGTGTGCTCTCATCCAGAGGAGCCCCTGCTCTGCCTGGCCCACTCGCGTCCCACTGGGTTGACTCTCCTTGCTCGCAGGTCTTTCCAAAGTTTCCGAAAGGTGCAGTCCGGGGTTGAATGTCTTGATCTTACTTTGGCTTGGTGGTCCCCTAACTTCAGGGCTACATGACCTGCCCAAGGGACCCATAAACAGAGAACATGTATAGCTTTCTGCGCTTTGAAAGGAGCTAAGTGACAGGGATGGCGACCTCGTCCTAGCGGGTCCCCAGCACTCACCAATCTGCCCGCCCCCTGGGAGCCCATGCTCTGGGGGCGGGAGCCCACCCGAACTGCCCCGTCTGGGGGACTGGGGGCGCCCCTCTGCGGGGTTTCTGACCATTGGCTTTGGCAGATGCTGAGGGGTGGGGCTGGAGAAGGCTTCCTCCGGGCCGGGAAGCCGCGTGCGCCTTTCGGATGTTGGGGGACAATGGTGACCGAACTCCCGGCCTCGGCCTGGCGCGCGGCGAGGAGGCGGCTCCCGCGCGGTCACCTGACGGGGTCAGCGGGCTCCGCGGGGCGACGCGTCCTCGGCCCCTTCAGCCCGCGGAGGGCCGCGAGCCCCGGGTCGGCCCCGCGAGCCCGGCCGCCGCTCCGCCGCGTCCCGCTGCCCATTGGCTGGCGCGGCGCGGCCGCTCCCGCCCCGCCCCGCCATTGGCCTTGGCCGCCGCGGTCCCCGCGGGCGAGCCGCCGCTGACATCACCAGGCCTGAGGCGGCGGCGGCGCCCCCGGCCCAGCCCGCAGCCCCCCCTCGGCACAGGCGCCGCCGCGGGGCCCGGCGGAGGATGGTGCGCGGCGTGCCGGGGGCTCCCCGCCGCCAGAGCCGCAGCACCGAGGCGGAGCCGTCCGCGGCCGGCAGCCGACCCCCGCATCGGGCGCGGGGCGAGCGGCCGCGGTGAGGCGCCGAGGGCGGCGCGGGCGCAGCGGCCATGGGGGCCCTGACCAGCCGGCAGCACGCGGGCGTGGAGGAGGTGGACATCCCGTCCAACTCCGTGTACCGCTACCCGCCCAAGTCCGGTGAGCACGCCCCGGGGCCGGGAGGAGGTCGCGGTGCTCCCGCGCGAGGGCTCCGGGCGTCCCGGGGACGCAGAGGCCGACGTCGCTGCAGAGCGATCTCGGAGGGTGGGAGGTGTTGGAGGAGGTCTGGAGGGGTGCTTTAGGGCCCTTGGCCGGGTCGCCGGAGTGGGCAGCCCTGCCGCCGGGGGACGGGAGCGACCCCCACGCAGTCGGTCCTGTGACAGAGACGTGCGCTCGGGACACTGCGGCTCCCGAGGGGCGGGGTGTCCGCGGCGCAGGCCGGGTCCCCGCTGGCCGCAGCGCTGCGTCCCTTCCTTCCCGCTCGGTGGCCTGTTCCCCTCGGGAGCTGAGGGTTAGGTCAGGCGGGCTTGGCATCCGAGGCAGGCGCCTGTGCCAGGTGCTGGCCCTGGTGGCCTCCGGAGAGGGAGGGACAGACACAGGTTTGAATTAGGTTTCTCAGGGGAAAGCTCCCGTCGCCTGCTGGAGGATGGAGGCCGAAAATGCGTTGGCTGTACTGGTGCTTTTTAAGAGGCTGTCAGAAGAAAGAAGGTGTTTAACAGAAATGTTAGGGAATCTAGTATCAGAGGCACTCGGGTTGCCGCTTTGCCAAAGTAGTGGCAAGCCTGGTTTTTGGAATGAGGGTAGCTCTGGGACAGGGCACAGGTATTTAAAATGTAGAGAAGTATTATGTTTGTTTTCAGAATCATTGAAAAGATAAATGTCTCCAGCCTCTGGTTTGTAGCATAAATATTGGAAGTGGAGGAGAATTTTGACAGCACAAGAGAGGCTGACTAGGGGATTGAGTACCAGCCAATTCTGAACTGCTGGCGCATGACCTAAGTCTCTGCTCTTTATTTTTCCTTGCTTTTCTCAAGACTTCTGGGGACCCATGGCTATCATCTTCTCTTTGGCTTAGGACCTGATGAGGATTTTCGTGATCTTGGAGAGATGTCAGAATTGCAGCAGGAGGATAAAGACACAGTAATGAGATGAGCTGGTTTCTCATTAGTCTGTCCAGTTTGTGCCAGCCGGAAGTAGGGACCAGACAATGAACCTGCACCCTGCAGAGTGTCTGCCAGAGCTGTGTTGCTCACTGATCTGTGCCAGAGAGTGAATCCTTGCAGAGATGAATGTGCTTAAGAGCTGCTTTAGAACAGTCTGAGATAAAGCCGTGCATCATTAGTGTTTTAATAAAGCTCTAGCTGATTATGACTGTATGAAACCAGTGCTAAAGGAAGCATGCATTTTGCTTTTTAGTAGACAAAAATATGCACAAGTATTGTGGATTTTTCTTTTCTGAAATCACTTACCCTTTATTGCTCAGAATATGGAGCAGGTTTTGCTGGCTTGGAGTTTGCAGTAGAATTTGCTGCCTCAGAAGAGTATTCACCCCTCCTTCACTTACGGGAATAAGCAAAGGTAAATCACTGGAAGGCTAGTCCTCAAAGGATATTAATACAAGTATGAATCTTGGATGATGATAATCAAAGGATAATGGACCAAACTAAAACTCTTCTTAACCAACACCCTCCATACCTACAGTCTTAAATCATCCTCTCCACTCTATCAATCTTTTAAAAGTTTTCCTAATGATAACTCTTTTTTTTTTTTTTAAATAAATAAATGAATTTATTTATTTATTTATTTTTGGCTGTGTTGGGTCTTTGTTGCTGCGCGCGGGCTTTCTCTAGTTGAGGCGAGCGGGGGCTACTCTTTGTTGCAGTGCGCGGGCTTCTCATTGCGGTGGCTTCTCTTGTTGTGGAGCACGGGCTCTAGGCACGCGGGCTTCAGTAGTTGTGGCCCGCGGGCTCAGTAGTTGTGGCTCTCGGGCTGTAGAGCGCAGGCTCAGTGGTTGTGGCGCACGGGCTTAGTTGCTCCGCGGCATGTGCGATCTTCCCGGACCAGGGCTCGAACCTGTGTCCCCTGCATTGGCAGGTGGATTCTTAACCACTGCGCCACCAGGGAGGTCTCTGGTAACTCATTTTTAATCAGAGCTTTTGCATGAGAGAAATCTTTGTAGCAAGTGGACGAAATTATGCATGTTGAAGATAAAACGCAGAAAATAGGAATCAGAACATTCATGTCCCAGTCAGCAAATCTTGGTGTACGTGAAAACATGCTGTAGTCTAGAGACATCTCCTATCCTTCATCTGATCTTTAGATTTACCTGACTCTTTATTGGATTATAGTATTTTATTTTTTAAAATTAATTAATTAATTAATTTATTTGGCTGTGCCAGCTCTTACTCGCCGTGTGCGGGATCTTTAGTTGCGGCATGCAAACTCTTAGTTGGGGCATGTGGGATCCAGTTCCCTGACCAGGGATCGAACCCAGGCCCCCTGCATTGGGAGTGTAGAGTCTTAGCCACTGGACCACCAAGGAAGTCCCTGGATTATAGTATTTTAGACCCAAAGGAACCTTGCAGAGAATTTGGCCCCAGACCCATTCATTTCACCGGTAAGAAAATGGAGGCCCAGAGAAATGAATTGGTAAGGCCAGGGTTACCCAGCAAGTTAGTGCTCTTCTTAGGAAAGCCTCTGCCTTTTTCAAGGAATTGAATTTTGAACTTGTCCTTGGTGGTTTGTGGAATGGAGGCTATTCTGCATCAGAATTGAGACAAAACTCAGAGGCCTGACTCCCGGTCGAAGAATCAGACTGGGTTGATTTTGAGGTCTCCCTATCTTGAGTACGGAAAGTAGAACAAAGCAAATAGCAGAGTCAGTTTTCTCCAGGTGACTAAACTGGCTGAGCTGAAACCGCCCTCTGGCTCACTGGAAAGTCTCTGTTACTCCATGGCCTTGGAGTAGTTGTTTCAGTAAGCGCATGGTCATTAGTCCCCGTGATGATGGTCACAGTGCCCAGAAGAAATTGCTTTTTCTTTCTTGTTTTTTTTTTTTTTTGTGGCTGCTTTGGGTCTTCGTTGCTGCGCGCGGGCTTTCTCTAGTTGCAGCGTGTGGGGCTACTCTTCATCGCTGTGCGCGGGCTTCTCATTGCGGTGGCTCCTCTTGTTGTGGAGCATGGGCTCTAGGCGGGTGGGCTTCAGTATTCGTGGCACGCAGGCTCAGTAGTTGGTGGCGCACGGGCTTAGTTGCTCCGCGGCATGTGGGATCTTCCCGGACCAGGGCTCGAACCTGTGACCCCTGCACTGGCAGGCGGATTCTTAACCACTGTGCCGCCAGGGAAGTCCCTCTTTTTTGTATTTTTAAAGGAACCCCTTAGTTTTGTATGCACATTGAACTAGAAACGTTTAAAAAGTATTGAGAACAGCCGATTTCATGTTGGAACTTGGGTTTACAGCTTTTTTTCTTTTTTCTTTAATAGAGATAGGTGAAAATAAAATAGCCTAAAATTATTTCGAATTATTTATTTTTTTGAATAAGTAATACAGTCACATGGTTCAAAGTTTAAAAGAATGAAAAGGCATACAGTGAAAGTCTAGTTCTCACTGTAGCTGTTCATCCACCTAGTTCCTCCCCATACACCTCCCGTACCTACGTAACCACTTTCTGTAATTTGTCCAGAGTTTCTTGTGTAAATACAAGCATAGCATGCTACTTAGACTGCTCTGCACCTTGTTTTGTATTTGTTTTGTTTACTTTCAAACATATTGGAGATATTTTTATATTATCTCCATATTAGAGAGGGTTTTTTGTTGTTGTTGTTCTTTTTTAAAAAAAACAACTGTGTAACATTCCTTTGTGTGCGCATGCTATCAGTTTTTAACATAGTCTATTGGTGAACATTTGGGAGTGGGTTTTTTTTTTCAGTCTTTTACTATTGCAAACAATGCAGCAATGATTAATGTTATACATATGTTCTTAGGTGATTTTTAGCTTTGTTAATAAATACATAAATATTAATCATTTAAATAACGGAAAGTATGATGGGAGTTTGTTTCTGTAGAGTATTTCTACATTAGCGTAGAAGGCTATTTATAGCACTGTTCTGCATTTGGTCGTGCCTTTGTAATGTTTTTTTTAATTAATTAATTAATTAATTAATTTATTTATTTGGCTGTGTTGGGTCTTCGTTTCTGTGCTAGGGCTTTCTCTAGTTGCGGCAAGCGGGGGCCACTCTTCATCGCGGTGCGCGGGCCTCTCACTGTCGTGGCCTCTCTTGTTGCGGAGCACAGGCTCCAGACGCGCAGGCTCAGTAGTTGTGGCTCACAGGCCTAGTTGCTCCGCGGCATGTGGAATCCTCCCAGACCAGGGCTCGAACCCGTGTCCCCTGCATTGGCAGGCAGATTCTCAACCGCTGCGCCACCAGGATAGCCCCCTTTGTAATTTTTGAGTTAGAAACCATACGTGCTTTTAAATCCTTCTCTGAGATCTTCACTTCTTTCAAATCCCACGATCATTGGTTCAGCAAAGTTAGGGCTTTGCTGAGGTGGTTGCTTTTATGCGTGTAGGCCTGACTTTTGAAAGGGGTCCCCATGTTGATAAGAGTCATTAGTTCTGTTTTCTCTGTCCAGGGAGAAATAGGCATACTGTAAGGACAATTTAATCCATTTTAATTCAGTACCTGATAAATCTGGTTCATTTTTCTCTTACATATTTGAGCAAATTGGAAAATAGGAGTAATTCATTTTGCTCAGGTGTTAAGAGGGAAACCTATTATAAAAATTCAGAATGGTAATCAGAGTCCTGAGCAGCTAAAATCATCATTTTCCAAATTTTTGTTACATTGGAGTACACATATGCTCGTCAAGTGGGTCTGTCCTAGGGCAGACCACGTTTCTAAAGCGTGGGTACTAAGTCTTTGCTTATCAAATAGTTATAAAGGTTTCTCTTAGCTTTTAGGGGCATCAGTTAAATATGTTTCGAAACCAGGGGCTTTCAAAGATGGAACTTACTGCAGAGTAAAGAATTATTTGGTTCTGGCACATTTTGATTGCTACGTTAACTAAAATTAAGTAGGTTTCTGAAATTCATAGTAAATACATTTAATACCATAAAAAATGTAAAGGTTCTTCCATTTAATGATGGAGTCATCAAGATCAGGAGTTCAAACGCTAGTATTATTATTATTTTTTTAAAATAAATTTATTTATTTAATTTATTTGTTTTCGGCTGTGTTGGGTCTTCGCTGCTGCACGAGGGCTTCCTCTAGTTGCGGCAAGCGGGGGCTACTCTTCTTCGCGGTGCGCGGGCTTCTCATTGTGGTGGCTTCTCATTGTGGAGCACGGGCTCTAGGCGCACGGGCTTCAGTAGCTGCGGCACGTGGGCTCAGTAGTTGTGACTCACGGGCTCTAGAGCGCAGGCTCTTCAGTAGTTGTGGCGCACGGGCTTAGTTGCTCCGTGGCATGTGGGATCTTCCCGGACCAGGGCTCGAACCCGTGTCCCCTGCATTGGCAGGCAGATTCTCAACCACTGTGCCACTAGGGAAGTCCCCCCAGTGGCTTCTTATTTTAACAAATTATTCTTGCTAAATAGGTGCTGAGCTCAAGTTTTTAGTTTCTGAAAGAGTGCTTGTGCTGGGGAAACTTATTTTTAAAAGTCTAAAAATTGCAGTCTTTAAAAACCATTATTTAAAAATTACTCTCCTTCCTGGACTTCCCTGGTGGTCCAGTGGTTAAGAATCCGCCTTTCAATGCAGGGGACACAGGTTCGATCCCTGGTCGGGGAGCTAGGATACCACATGCCACAGGGCAAGTAAGCCTGAGAGCCACAACAAAGAGCCCACATGCCACATGAAAGATCTCATGTGCCACAACTAAGACCTGATGCAGCCAAAACTAAATAAATAGATAAATAAAAATTACATTCCTTCCAAAATTTCAGTGCTTATCATCTAGTATCAAAGGTAGAATGCAGGCATACAGAGATAAATAAGAATACAGAATATACCATGACCAGGGATCTATCTCAGGAATGCAAGGTTGGTTTAATATCTGAAAAGTCAATCAGTGTTAATACACCATATTGGTAGAATAAAGAATAAAAACTACATGATCATCTCAATAGATGCAGAGAAAACATTTAACAAATCCAACACCTTTTCAAGATGAAAAACACTCAGCAAACTTGGAATAGAAGGGTACTTCCTCAATCTGATACAGGGCATCTATGAAAAGCTCATAGCTCACTATACTTAAAGGTGAGATACAGATGCTTTCCTGCTAAGATCAGGAAGAAGACAAGGATGTCTGCTTTTGCCATTCAGTATTAACTGGAGATTCTAACTAGTACAATAAGGCAAAACAAACAAACACATTTTTAAAAAAATTTAAGGCAACCAGATTGTAAAGAAAAAAGTGAAACTGTCTTTATTCATAGATGACATGATCCTATGTATAGAAAATACCAAAGATTCCACAAAAAAACCCACTAGAACTAAAAAATGAGTGAGGAACTTTGCAGATACAAGATCAGATCAACACACAAAAATCAACTGTGCTTTTATATACAAGCAATAATCTGAAAATGAAATTAAGGAAACTATTGCCATTCCCAATAGCATCAAAAAGGATACAGTTCTCAGGAATAAATTTCACATAATAAGTGTATGATTTGTACAATGAAAATTCTAAAATGTTGCTGAGATTGATGCTTTAACTAAAAAAGTTTAAAGAGATCTAAATAAATAGACGTTTCATGTTCATGGAATGGAAAACTCAATATTGTTGAGATGCCAGTGTTCTCCAAATTGATCTGAAAATTGAGTACATTCTCTGGTACAATCCCAACAGACTTTTTTGAAGAAATTGGCTGGCCAATTCTAAAATGTATGTGGACATTCAAAGGACCTAGAATATCCAAAACAATTTTGAAAAGGAAGAACAAACTTGGAGGATTTTCACTACCCAATTTCAAAAATTACTATCAAGCCATGGTGTGGTATTGGTACAACAAGAAACATATAGATCAGGGACTTCCTTGGTGGTCCAGTGGTTAAGACTTCACCTTCCAACGCAGGGGGTGCGGGCTCGATTCCTGGTCTGGTCGGGGAGCTAAGATCCCACTGGCTTGCTGCCAAAAAGCCAAAACATAAAAGAGAAGCAGTATTGTAACAAATTCAACAAAGATTTAAAAAATGGTCCATATCAAAAAAAAAAAAAAAATCTTAAAAAAACAGCATGTAGATCAATGGAACAGAATTGCAAGCCAGAAATAAATCCTTATATTTATGGTCAGTTGATTTTGACAGAAGTGCCAAGACAATTCAACAGGGAAAGGATAGGTTTTTCAACAAGTGGTTCTAGGACAATTGGATATTGACAAGCAAAAAAATGAACTTAGACCCTTTCTTCACATGACCAAAAATTAACTCACAGTGGATCACAGAATGAAAATACTACCCACAGAATGGGAGAAAATATTTGCAAATCTTATGGATGATAAGGGATTTATATCTAGAATATATAAAGAACTTGTACAATTCAAAAAACAAAAAGACAACCTGATTAAAAAAGGAGCAAAGATCTTGAGTAGACATTTGTCCAACAAAGATATACAAATGGACAGTAAGCACGTCAACAATGAAAAGATGCTTAACATCACTGGCTATTAGGGAAATGCAAATCAAAACTACGGTTAGATAATACTTCACATCCCCTAGGATAGTGATAATTTAAAAAACAAATAGTAAGTGTTGGTGAGGATGTGGAGAAATTGGAATCCTGGTCCCCCGCTGGTGGGAATGTAAAGCGGTACAGTTGCTATGGAAAACTGTTTGGTTTTTTTCCAGATTTAGCGCTACAATCTTTTATAGCCATAGAAGGTAGCTGGAAATACTAGATGCTAACAGACAATATGATACATAACCCCTGGTGTAGGAGTCAGCAGGGAGTGTGACAGAGACCACCTGTTTAGACTAAGAGCCTTTCAATGGACTGCTGGATGGATTGGATCTGCTGCTTCAGTTGTGAGCGTTCTTTGATGGTGACAGAACAGGCGATGACAGGCCTGGAGACCCCACCGGCTCGCCCCAGGGCCTGCTTGGAGCGCACAAACACACAGGGCGCGTTCTTGTCCTCACACAGCAGTGGGAGGTGCAGGATGACCTCCAGGGGCTCGGCGTCTGCAGCCATCACAATGAACTCAGAGATGCCTCTGTTGAGGGTTTTGGTGGCCTCACTGGCTCCTTTTCGAAGCTGCTTGTAGTTACGTGATTGCTGAACGAGGTCCAATAGTTTCTTGGTGAGGTGGGCATCTGCAAGAGGGTAGGCCTTCAGATTTACATCAGCCTCAATCACGGCTCCAGTTCCATGGTATTGTCATTGGTCAAGGAGCACAGGTGATGTCAGAGTTGGAGCCCTCACTGCTGCAGAAAGCTCTATGGAAAACAGTTTGACAGTGCCTCAAATGTTCATTACTTTATAACTCAGCAATTACAGTCATATGTTACACACACACACGTAATATATATATGCCCAAGAAAAATGAAAAATAAATCCACACCAAAACATGTACATGAATGTTCATAGCAGCACTGGTCATAATAGCTAAAAGGTGGAAACAACCCAAATGTTCATCAACTGGTGAATGGAACAGCTGATAAAATGTGGTAAATCCATGCAATGGAGTGTTACTTGGCAACAAAAAGGAATGAAGTATTGATATTTGCTTCAGTTTGGACAAAACTTGAAAAACACTGATGTTAAGTGAAAGAAGCCAGAGGCAAAAGGCCATATGTTGTATAATTCCATTTATATGACATGTCCAGAAGAGGCAAATCCATAGAGACAGAAAGTAGATTAGTGGCTGCCAGTGGCCGGGGGAGGGGGAAATGAGAAGTGACTGCTAATGGGTTTCTTTCTGGGATAATGAAAATGTTCTAAAATTAGATAGTAGTGAATAGTTGCATAACTCTGTGAATATACTAAAAAACCATTGAATTGTACACTTTAAATAGGTGAATTATACGATATGTGAATTATAGCTCAATAAAACTTTTTTGTTGTTACTTTTTAAAATATTTATTTATTTATTTGGCTGCTCTGGGTCTTAGTTGCGGCATGTGAGATTTTCGTTGCGGCATGCAGGATCTTTTAGTTGTGGCATGCGGGATCTAGTTCCCTGACCAGGGATTGAACCCGGGCCCCCTGCATTGGGAGAGTGGAGTCTTAACCACTAGACTACCAGGGAAGTCCCAAAGCTGTTTTAAAGATGGACCTAAATTCAAGAGCTAGAACTATAAAACCCCTAAAAGAAGACATAGGAGAAACTATTTATTTGTTTCAGATTGGGCAGAGTTCTTTGATACAGTGCCAAAAGCAAAATCCATAGGAGAAAAAACTGATAAATTGGATTTCTTCCAAATTAAAAATATTTCTACTTCAAAAGACAACATTAAGGAAATGAAAGGACAAGCCACCTTCTGAATGAAAATATTTGCAAAACACATAAAGGATTTACTTCCAGAATATATCGAGAACTTTTTACAGCTCAATATTAAGAAGACAGCCCAATTTACAAATGGACAAAAGAGTTGAATAGACATTTCACCAAAGAAGATATAGGAATGGCCAATAAATACATGGAAAGATGCTCAGCCTCCGTAGTTATTAGGGAAATACAATTAAAACCACAATGAGATAGCACTTCAAAACCACTAGGAGAGCAACAATAAAAAAGACAATATCAAGTGTTGGTGAGAATGCAGAGAAATTGGAATCCTTGTGCATTGTGGATGGGAATGTAAAATGATAACAGCCAGTTTGGAAAAGAGTTGGGGAGTGTCTTAAAAAGTTAGGGACTTCCCTGGTGGCACAGTGGTTAAGAATCCACCTGCCAATGCGGGGGACACGGGTTCAAGCCCTGGTCTGGAAAGATCCCACATGCCGCGGAGCAACTAAGCCCACAAGCCACAACTACAGAGCCTGCTTTGGGCTTACATTGGAGAAATACAAACTCCCTAATTGTATGTCAGCTAGGGAGTTTTACTGGCTCTTCAGCTCACCAATCCCTGCCTTCCTCTGTCTTAATGTCTCTTTTCCTCTTACCTCTCCTTTTTTGGACTCTTCTCTTTATTATTTCCCCTGAGAATAAAAGCAACTTACTGGGACTTCCCTGGTGGTCCAGTGGCTAAGACTCTGTGCTCCCAACGCAGGGGACCCGGGTTCAATCCCAGGTCAGGGAACTAGATCCTGCACGCCGCAACTAAAATCCTGCGTGCCGCAGCTAAGACCCGGCACAGCCAAGTAAATAAATAAATTTAAAAAAATATATTAAAAAAAAAATTAAAATAAATAAATAAAACAAATTACAAAGTCGTTTGAGTGCCGTTAACAAGCAACAAAAGCACCCATACTTTTGGTGTGCCATTCTCCATTCTAAGTAGCTCATGAATGTATATTCCAAAAAAAGATCAAGCTTTCCCTAAGAGGAGTTCTGGTGCCAACTCTTAAGATAAAATGCCTTTCATTCCACCTCCTTCCAGAAGAAAAGGTTATTCACTGAGTTTGAGGCAAAGAAGGGATACCCAGGTAAAAAGATACGGCAGGTGGTTAAAGATTTGGACTGAAACTCCAAAGAAAGATCAGAGACAAAGGTTTGGGAGTTGAGGATGGCAAAGGAGGGCCAACGTGTATTAATTGCCCACTGGGCCTAGCCAGCTGCATAAATGTTATCTTATTAGATCCCAACAGCAATGCTTGGAAAGAGGTATTATTAACTCCATTTTACAAATAAAGAAGCCAATGCGGGACTTCTCTGGTGGTCCAGTGGGTAAGAATCCACGCAGGGGGCCTGGGTTCGATCCCTGGTTGGGGAACTAGATCCCGCATGCATGCCGCAACTAAGAGTTCGCATGCCGCAGAGAAGATCCCGTGTGCCGCCAACTAAGACCCAGCGCAACCAAAATAATAAATAAATAAATAAAGCCAATGCTCAGAAAAGTTAAATGATTTGTCCTAGGTCACACAGCTGGTAGAAGGCGGCATCAGGATCAAATCCAGCTCTGTCTTAAGTCAAAGCCTTTGCTGTGATTCTGTGAGGAAGAGAGAGAGAGAGGAAGAATGAAAGAAAAGGAGAGGATGGGGCTTTTAGAGACAGATCCATGTTTGGGGCTGGGTGGAAAAGTGGGGCAAGAAGAGGAAGACTCAGAAATTAGTGTTGAAGTCTTCTGAGCATTCGCAAGGTGAATGAATTGTGGGGAAAAGACAGTTGGCCTGGTTGGTATTCCAGAGAAGAGTTTCATGCAGTGGTGGAAACTGCTGTAAAGATTTGAGGGGAAAAAAAAAAAAAGATTTGAGGAGTTGTTGGATGTGGGGTAGGAGTAGACAGAGGATGAACTGGTGGATGGGTGGATGGATGGGGGTGGGTGGATGGATGGATGGGTGAGTGGTTGGGTCTTAAGGCATGGCAGATGGAACTTGTTTTTTTTTTTTGTTTTTTTTTTAAACTCTTAATCTTCTCTCTCTTTTTTTTTTTTTAATTTTTTATTTATTTATGGCTGTGTTGGGTCTTCGTTTCTGTGCGAGGGCTTTCTCTAGTTGCGGCAAGCGGGGGCCACTCTTCATCGCGGTGCGCGGGCCTCTCATTATCGCGGCCTCTCTTGTTGCGGAGCACAGGCTCCAGACGCACAGGCTCAGTAATTGTGGCTCACGGGCCGAGTTGCTCCGCGGCATGTGGGATCTTCCCAGACCAGGGCTCGAACCCGTGTCCCCTGCATTGGCAGGCAGACTCTCAACCACTGCGCCACCAGGGAAGCCCCTGGAACTTGTTTTTGTATTTGTTTTTTTAGTCAGGGAGGCAAGACATTTGTAGAATGAGGCAAGTAGAAAGCCAGCGGAGAGAGGGGAATAGAAATCTTGAGAAAGAACGATGGTTTCTGATGAGATCTGGAGGACATAGAGGCAGTTGGGAATGAGAACCCAGGTGAAGAAGTTAACCTTGGAATGGAGAAAAGAGGAATATCTTCTTGAGACGGCAAGAAAGTATGAATAGAAGTATGGGTAGGTTGTAAGGTGATGAAACTTTTGTAATGGAGAAGGGTTTGGGGTTTTTTTGGGGGGCTGCGCTGCACGCGGCATGCAAAATCATAATCCCCAACCAGGGATCGAACCCGTGCCCCCTGCAGTGGAAGCACGGAGTCTTAACCACTGGATGGCCAGGGAAGTCCCTGGAGAAGGGTTTTGAGGGAGTGCCACAAAGGAAAAGGAAGACGGGTAGAGGGGTCAGGTTTGGGGACTTGAGAATATGGGAAAGATTTGGGTCCATTGATATGTGCCTTGCTCTAAATACTGTAAAGCTACAGTTGTTAAAACTATATTGTACTAGTTCAGAATAGAATAGAATCCAGATCTAGGTATATATAGCATGATAAAAAGAGCATTTCAAATTAGTGGGGGAAATGGAATAGTCAGTAAATGGTGTTAGTAACATTTCCTATTTGGAAAAAAAAAAATTCTTATCCCATACAGTCCATGAAGACAAATTCCAGATGTAAAAACAATCAAATAGAAAGAAAGAAAGAAAAAAAAAAAAAAAAAGCAGGCAAGCAACATAAACTAGAAAGAGTAGGGAGTGTTTATCAGTAGGGAAACAGTTAATTCAATCTGGGCACTCATTGGGATTACAGTGTAATCGTTAAGAGTACACACAGGCTCTGGAATAAAAATAGCTGGATTTGGGGCCTGACACTGCCTCTTACTAGCTGTGTGACCTTGGACAAAGTACTTAAACTGTCTGTGCATTCAATTCCTCTTTGGTAAAATTAAAGAAAAAAAATTAGTAACAGCCACCTTATAGGGTTTTGAGGGATAACCTATATAATACTTGTTAGTACAGCACTGGTATAGAGTAAGCCCTCAATAAGAGGTGGTTATTATGTAGTCATTAAGAACAATGAGGTCGGGAATTCCCTGGCGGTCCAGTGGTTAGGACTCTGGTGCTTTCACTGCTGGGGCCCGGGTTCAGTCCCTGGTTGGGGAGCTAAGATCCCGCAAGCTGCTCGGAGCGGGCCAAAAAAAAAAGAACAATGAGGCAATGAGGTCAATCCGTAAGTACAGACATGGAAAGATGCCTACAGCACATTAGGAGAAAAAGCAACATGCAGATCAATATGAGTAATATCCCAATTAGGTTAAATATCAGAATAGAGCAAAACAGAAAACCTGAACGTGTTTATATATGTATAGGAAAATCTGGAAGGCTGCAAACTGATTGTTAATAATGGAGTGACCTTTCATAGTGTTGGATTATCACTTTTTAAATTACGTACTACTTTGTATTATTTTTTTTTGCCAAAGACATGTATTACTTATATAATTTTTAAATTTTGTTTATTTATTCAATTATTTTTGGCTGTGTTGGGTCTTCGCTGCTGGGCGCGGGCTTTCTCTAGTTGCAGCAAGCGGGAGCTACTCTTCGTTGCGGTGCGTGAACTTCTCATTGCGGTGGCTTCTCTTGTTGCGGAGCACGGGCTCTAGGCACGTAGGCGTCAGTGGTTGTGGCACGTGGGCTCAGTAGTTGTGGCTCGAGGGCTCTAGAGCGCAGGCTCAGTAGTTGTGGCGCACCGGCTTAGTTGCTCCGCGGCATGTGGGATCTTCCCCGACCAGGGCTCAAACACGTGTCCCCTGCATTGGCAGGTGGATTCTTAACCACCACCTATAATTTTTTTAAATAAGTAAAAAACATGAATAACAAAAGCAGCACTGTAGCATTAGAATTGACTTGAACAGTTAGAGATGTTTAAATACAATTTTGTTACTTTCCTTTTATTTTTGTGACCTTAAGCTTAAAGTATGTTATTGAAATGTCATGTAGATGAAGATTTTTCAAATATATGAAAACGTAATAGGATTTCCATAGCCAGTTTTTCCATATTTTAATTTTTTCTTTTCCTTTTCTTTTTATTTATTTTTTAAAATTTTTCCCGTATTTTAATTTTGTGTGAAGTTATTTTTAAGTACAATTCCATTTTCTACAATAATCAAGGATATAACTCCATTGGTCCAAAAGTAAATAGGTGAAGATTAGTATTTTTCACTTATAGGCAGGATATCTGTCTAATTTATTTTACTGTGACCTCAATTTTTAAAAAAATACAAAAAGAAGGGAAGATTGATTACAGATCTTGCAATAAAAACTCCCAATTAGCATGAGATAGTGACTAAAATCCAAAATATATTTTGCTTCATCTTTTACTCTATACAAATTATCACAATTTTATTGATTACTCAGCGTCTTTGAATTTTGTTAGTTTTATAAAATATAAAGTTTCAAAAACCTTAAAATCTTTGATTTGGAATCATGCCATGACAATAAATAAATTGCTATTACCTAGAGGCCTGAACAGTTGGGTTTTTTCCCCTAACCCTTTTTCTGTAGACCAACATATTTCAGTAATATCACAGATTTGGAAAGAAAAGTTATTTTAAATTAGAAGAAAATTAGAATTTCTGTTTGTTAACATTTAGGGTACCCTTCAAATACAGAGTTGTAGAAAGACGGGAAGGAGGTTTAACTGCCCTTTATTGCGTGATGTGATAATACATAGTGGTTTGGTGGCAAATGTCAGAATATCTCACTGGGACAGACATAAATTCTGGAATTCACTGAGCAACATTGAATTTCATTGTGATGTTAGGAATATGCCCTAATATCTTAATTCACTGGGTAAATTACGTAAGTTAGTGAATTCTAAGATTTTTCTCCTTGTTCTCTTGCTGAGTAACAAATAGTTGTATTTTTCTTCGTGGATAGTTGAAAAAAGAATGTGAATAGCTCCTTAAAAGTTTTTATATTGATTACCTATTGAAATAATATTTTGGATATATTGGGATATTGGAATATCCAACATTGGGATAAATAAAATATATTCAAATTAATTTTGCTTATTTTTACTTTTTAAAAATGTGGCTATTAGATAAGTTAAAATTACATATGTGGCTTGCATTTATGGCTCATGGTATACATATATATATTTTTGGCCACGCCACGAGGCATATGGGATCTTAGTTCCAGGACCAGGGATTGAACCCACTCCCCCTACAGTGGAAGCGTGGAGTCTTAACTACTGGACCTCCATGGAAGTCCCATGTTAGCGTATTTTTGTTCAGTGCTGATCTGGAAGAACAGTGCTAGTGTTAATTTTCTTCCCTTGTAAGTAATTTGCTTTTTGTTTGCCTGGATGCCTTTTTTCTTTAATACCTTCTTAAAAATACTGAAAAAGTATTGTATTAGCACTGGTCATTCTGGGCCATACCTTATGGTTTTTTTTTTTCTTGATATTTATTTTTATTGTGGTTAAAAATACGTAACATTAAACTTACCATCTTAACCACTTTCAAGTGTACAGTTCATTAGTGTTAAAATCTCTAGAACTTTTTCTTCTTGCAAAACAAACTCTATACCCATTAAACACTAATTCCCCTCTTCCCCTTCCACTCACACCTTATGTTTTAAATATAATTTGGTTAAGAAATTATAGCCAACTAATAATGGAAAGCTTGCACGTTATCTACTAGTCATGTGTGTTTTTTCCCATTAGCAAATAGGCAAAGAAGTGTTTTAGTGCAGTTCTTCTTCCTCTGCCATTTCTGATTTTAGAGCGCAGTTCACACTAAGAAGCAAAAATGTGTGCAAATTGTCCAGAAGGCGTTTTTTTTCAAGGATGGTTAGTGTGTTTGGTGTTCCCATCTGCTGATGTGGCCACTCTAGGTCACTGTGCCCTGATCCACACCTCTGGGCAGCCTGGGCAAACAGGCAGAACGCTTTAGCTAGGCTGCAGATAGCAAGTTTGCTCTCTCTTTAGTCTAACTGGGGTTATTAGCGAGGTGCATTTCAAAGAGAGGAAAAAACAAAATTTCGGTTGTCTTAAGTTTAATTTTCCTTTTACCTGATGAGGCATTTCTATTTTAAGTGCGCCAAGGAAGATCAGCTTTTCCCAGGAACTTGGCATTGACGCTTCTCCTGAAATGAAAAATCCCCTTTTCATTTGTGGATTATTGACCTTAATTTAATTTAATTTTATTTTATTTTTTTAAATAAATTTATTTATTTTTGGTTGTGTTGGGTCTTTGTTGCTGCGCGCGGGCTTTCTCTAGTTGCGGAGAGCAGGGGCTACTCTTCGTTGCGGTGCGCGGGCTTCTCATTGCGGTGGCTTCTCTTGTTGTGGAGCACAGGCTCTAGGCACGCGGGCTTCAGTAGTTGTGGCGCGCGGGCTTAGTTGCTCCACGGCATGTGGGATCTCCCCAGACCAGGGCTCGAACCCATGTCCCCTGCATTGGCAGGTGAATTCTTAACCACTGCGCCACCAGGGAAGCCCTAATTTTAGGTCTTTGTATATGTGTGCTCTTGATTTCTAATGCCAGGCAAGGCTACAGTTAGCTCTACACTGCTTTCGGGATAATTTCTTTTAATGTCACAGCTCCCCCAAAAATGGCATTTCCAATAGAACACTGTCATCTTTAACACTTTAACCCTGAAGCCATTAGTGCTCTTCTCTTGCTAGGATCAAATCTCCGTGGATTTCATTGTCCCCGCATCCCTCACCTGACTGCTCCCAGGTACTGGAAACTCAGCGTGTCCCACGTTGAACTCAACCTGTACCACTCCAGACACCAAACCTGCTTCTCCCGGTTCTTTATTCATGATTTGGGCAAGCCATCCATCCATCAATGTAAATTTCTTTCCCTTTTCTAATTTCACCTAATGTATAATAAATGTATAATGTCTAATGTATAAAAAATATATTTTACTAAGGTTCAACAGTAAATGACAAATTCTTTGAGATGGCTGCCTCTGCTTATGGCAACTAGGCACCTCCCCTCTCTATAAATTATGCACATGGAAAATAGGGCTAGTAAGTGCTAGACATAAATAATTGATAATTAAGCTTTCCTAAATGATGAATCGCACTGTTGTATCACTGCAGATGGCTGCCCTGTGTGTTTTCGTTTTGATGGGCAACTTTCAAGGCTTCCTCAGTGATTGCTTTGGTTTTGGCTGCTATCACTCTCAAATAATGTTTTCCTGCTTGTTATTTAATTAAAGAATTGCCTCACTTTGTGGCGAGTGATTTTATCCACGTTGTTTTGTTTAATAAGTGTTTCTAGACTAAAGCAGCACCATGTGTAGAAAATCCAAAAAATGAACATTTGGTTCAGTTTTTCTGTTAGAACTTTCTTCTCTGTCTTCCTTGCTGTGGCTTCTTCACAGGCTGAAAGTGCTGAATCGCATTTTTTTTAGAGTTTGCTGTAAACCTAAAACATTGAAACATTTACCTGAGCCGTATAACACATAAAGAAGACTTTTGCAGGTTCATAAGTTCTTTGTATTAATCCAAGAACTGGGGTATATGAGAGCATCGATAAAGTATGTTATGGTAGGAGTCGTTCACTTTGAACAGCTTGCCTTTGTGGGAGAATTAGATTATAGAAATGTGGCTTAAGAAGCATTTTTTTTTGCTGGAAAGGGTGTGGTGAAAAGGGAACCCTCCTGCACTGTTGGTAGGAATGTAAATTGATACAGCCACTATGGAGAACAGTATGGAGGTTCCTTAAAAAACTAAAAATAGAATTACCATATGACCCATCAACCCCACTACTGGGCATATACCCAGAGAAAACCGTAATCCAAAAAGAGTCATGTACCACAATGTTCATTGCAGCACTGTTTACAATAGCCAGGACATGGAACCAACCTAAATGTCCATCAACAGATGAATGGATAAAGAAGGTGTGGCACATATACACAATGGAATATTACTCAGCCATAAAAAGAAATGAAATTGAGTTATTTGTAGTGAGGTGGATGGACCTAGACTATGTCATACAGAGTGAAGTAAGTCAGAAAGAGAAAAAAAAATACCGTATGCTAATGCATATATATGGAATCTAAAAAAAAAAAAAAAAAAATGGTACTGATGAACCTAGTTGTAGGGCAGGAATAAAGAGGTAGGCATAGAGAATGGACTTGAGGACTTGGGGTGAGAGTAGCATTGACATATATACACTACTGAATGTAAAATAGTTGGCTGGTGGGAAGCAGCAGCATAGCACAGGGAGATCGGCTGGGTGCTTTGTGATGACCTAGAGGGGTGGGATAGGGAGGATGGGAGGGAGGCTCAAGAGGGAGGGGATATGGGGATGTGTATGCGTATGGCTGATTCGCTTTGTTGTGCAACAGAAACTAACAGTATTGTGAAGCAATTATACTCCAATAAAGATCTATTTTAAAAAAAAAAGCATTTTTTTAATTGAAGTATAGTTGATTTACAAAGTGTTCATTTCTGCTGTACAGCAAAGTGACTCAGTTATACATATACATACATTCTTTTTTCTATTCTTTTCCACTATGGTTTATCACAGGATATTGAATATAGTCCCCTTTGCTATGCAGTAGGACCTTGTTGTTTATCCATTCTATGAGAAGCATTCGTGTAATCATCAGATTTGGAAAGTGTTCCCAGATGGAATGTGCAGTGTTACCTAAGCCTCCCTTGGTGACTTAGTGCCATCACGTCCTGGCACGGTTCTTCCTTCTATCTGGATAAGGCAGATGGGGATTCTGACCCTGACTGCTGATTGCATCTGTTTAGTGTAGAGTTGAAAATATCCCTGCCTCCTGGCTGGTCAAGGTGGGGCAAAGAGAGCCTGTGTGACTGATGTCCCTGTAACCTTGGCCATTAGCACTGCTAATGAATTTGAGACTAGGGTTTGTGTATGTGTCTGTACCTTTCATAGCACTAAACTTGTCCAATTAAACTACATAATCTATGTGGTAGTTGGTAGGTAAAGCCTGGGGCAGTATTATTTAAATTTGTATTTTCCTATTAAGCAATCATTTTAAAGCAAATATGAAAAACAAAGAGCCTTCTCTGTGGAGGGTTATGGAGGTATACACGTAGGTAGGTAGGTGCTGAGACTTCTGTGTATAGGTATGAGCTGGCTTATGAAAAATCTAGGCAAAGAAACGTATGTGTGTATGCATGCTGATACCTGCAGTTAAGATTCCTGAATAGGTGGAGAACAAAGAATACCCGCTTCCAGCGTAAGGAAAAAAATCAGGAACAAAACACATATATATGTTCATTAACATATATATATATATATATATAATATAGATATGTTCATACATTATATGTTCATGTGCATTGTGGGGCCTTCTGGTCTTTTGCTTCATGGTATCAGGCAGATCATGGTAAAGATTCAATTAAGAATGTCACAAGGAATACGGTGATCTATTTTATATTTGGTATCTTGGGTTCTCACTGCTATGATTTTGCTTATTTTGTGCCATTATCCCCAATCAAGAGAAGAAAATTTTCCTAGGGTTAGAAATTGCTCTAATTGTTTGTTGAAGGGTTAACCTTTTTTTTTCTTTCCGCATCAGCTTTCTCGCTTGGCTTAGTTTGACTGGTTTCTGTTTGATTTTTCTGTCTCTCGCCCTCTAGGAAGCTATTTTGCCAGCCACTTCATTATGGGAGGAGAGAAGTTTGATTCAACTCACCCCGAAGGCTACCTGTTTGGAGAGAACAGCGATCTGAACTTTCTGGGGAACAGACCAGTTGCGGTATGATTGTAATCCATTTACATCCACGCGGGGCTAAGTGGCCAAGTCGAGCGGTCTTGTCAAAATAAGTTTGTAATTGCTGGTTCAGCATGTTTGTAGCTTGGTCTGAGTTGAGAGGGGCCCTGGGAGCCAGACCGCAGCCTCTCTGATGGGTCAGGGTCTCCTGGCACTAGAGGCCGCCCCGTGGAAAAGTACAGAGTCTGCCTGAGGGCGAGGAGAGCTCACAAAACCCAGCTCTCCTAGGGATCTGAAGCTCTGCCTAAATGCCACCTCTGCAGACTGCCCTTGCCCAGCCCCTAGCTTGCCCTCGCCTTGCTTTTCGTTCTTCTTCATAGCACTTAATACCATATAAGCGTTTATTTCTCTGCCTCCTCCTGTTTATTATCTGCCTTCCCCATCAGAAGGTATGTTTCACAGGGCAAGGGCTGTCCTACTGCTGCATCCCAGCACCCAGGACAAAGCCTGGGACATTACGATAAGCCCTTAATAAAGATCTGTTGAATGAATGACTGAAAAAGTTCCCCTTGATATCTGATCTGCTATCAGACTGTCTCTCTCTCCATTCATTCAACTCATTCCATAAATGTTTATGGAGCATTTCCTCTGCACCCAGCCTGAGGCTTTGTAATAATCGCTTCCATATGGCTATTGAATGGCTGCTGTGTGCTAAGGAAGACCCTAGAGACTTCTCAGGCGTTATTCCTAATCTTCACAAAGACCCACCTGACAGAGGATTTATTACCAATCCCATTTTGTAAGCGAGAGAAGCGAGGTTGGGAGAAAACTGAGGTTCCGAGAGATGAACGGCGGCAATAGCCTTTCTGAAGCGCAGACTATGTTCTGGGCCCTGTTCGAAGTGCTTTACAGAAAGTTTTCCCAAAGTCACATAACTAGATCTGCCTAGCCAGAGATCCATAACCTTTCCCCTGCTTCTCATTGCTTCAAAATATCCTGCCTTTCTCCAGAAACTCCTAGTTTAGTGGGGCAGACAAAACACAGGAACAGGAAATGTTTCAATAGCGCTCAAGGTCTGAAGGGATGGGATTCTGTAGGAATAGGGAGTGGGGGAGGGGAGTGGCAAGGGCAGATGCTTCGGTGGTGGTGTGGAGAACGAGGCCTTGGAGGATGGCTGGGTTTTCACGAGGCGGGTGGGAAAGGGGCCTCCCGGGAGTGAGGTGCAGAGCACAGGCCTGAAAGCATTCACGTTTCTGTTGAATCAGCAACCATTTACTGAGAAACTACTGTGTACCAGGTACTGTGATAGGCGCTGGGGATACAAAGCTGAAATGAGCATGGTTTGTTCCTCCCCTGGAACAAATAAGGAAGCCAGTCTGGCGGGAGTGGACCTTTCCTGATGGCGAAACAAGACTGGAAAGGTAGGTGGGGACTCCATTACTTCGAGACGTTTTTCACTCTCTCCTGTAGGCTCTGGGGAATACTGAAGGTTTTTAGGAAGATAAGTGCCCTGGAGAAATTATTTTTTTGTTTGTTTGTTTGTTTTTTAGGAAGGTTAATCTGGTGATGATCTTCCATCTGGAGCTTTAATTAAAAAACATTGTTGTTGTTGTTGGTTTTCATTGTTTTCTTCCTTTCTTTCTGGGGTGACAATCCCCCCCTTCAACAGCTTCTAATTCTTAGTCCAATAGTACTTTAGAAAATACCAAGTCCTTCCTGCTTCAGATTCACTTACGACAGCTCAGACTTATCAAATGTCTGTTCTCTGATTTTGCTGCTACTACCTTAGCCATTAGAGTGGAAAGATCTTTTTTTTCTGATTGAGCCAGATAAGTACTCTTCCTCATTCACTGAGAGTCAGCTTATGCCTGGAAAATGCCCTTTCTTCTCACATGGACTCGCTGTTTGCGTCCATTTCTTCCTCCCTTTTTTCTTTCCTCTGGTGTCAGAATAGTTTATGTACTTTTAAAAAGTGTAGTTGTTTTGTGTTTTTTTTACCTTTTCAGGCCATAAAGATGATTTTATTTTATTTATTTATTTTTGGCTTCTTTGGGTCTTTGTTGCTGTGCGTGGCTTTCTCTAGTTGAGGCGAGCGGGGGCTCCTCTTCGTTGCGGTGCGTGGGCTTCTCATTGCGGTGGCTTCTCTTGTTGCGGAGCATGGGCTCTAGGCACGCGGGCTTCAGTAGTTGTGACTCGCGGGCTCTAGAGTGCAGGCTCAGTAGTTGTGGTGCACGGGCTTAGCTGCTCTGCGGCATGTGGGATCTTCCCGGACCAGGGCTCGAACCCGTGTCCCCTGCATTGGCAGGCGGATTCTTAACCACTGCGCCACCAGAGAAGTCCCAAAGATGATTTTAAAACAAGGGAACACTTCTTTAGGTTCATTTTGAGGTTTATGCCAGCTAACAAACCTTCGCAAAGTTTAACCGCCTTGTTTACACTTCTCTGTGAGCCTGTGAATGACTGAGCTCTTCCAGGAACACAGGAGGGCAGACTTGACCTTCACTTGCAGGCTCTCTCCCAAAGGAGGGTCAACAGTGGCCGTTTTGTTGTTGTTTTTAAGAAGTAATCATTAACTATGCTTCATGTGGCACAGAGCAAATGTTTTCAAAAGACATCGTGATTTCATGTTAAGAAAGCAAATCAGGGCTTCCCTGGTGGCGCAGTGGTTGAGAATCTGCCTGCCAATGCAGGGGACACGGGTTCGAGCCCTGGTCTGGGAAGATCCCACATGCCACGGAGCAACTAGGCCCGTGAGCCACAACTACTGAGCCTGAGTGTCTGGAGCCTGTGCTCCGCAACAAGAGAGGCCACGATAGTGAGAGGCCCGCGCACCGCGATGAAGAGTGGCCCCCACTTGCCACAACTAGAGAAAGCCCTAGCACAGAAACGAAGACCCAACATAACAATCAATCAATCAATCAATCAATAAATCTTTAAAAAAAAAAAAAAAAAAAAAGAAAGCAAATCAGGGTCACTTCAAAGAGGGAGGTAGAAGCAGAGAAAACAGAAGAAGTGTAGCACATTGCCCTTTTCTTTCCCCCTTTCTTAGTTAATAATAATAATAGCTAACATTTATTGAACACTTACTGTTTGCCAGGCCCGGTTGTTCTAAGCTCTCCGTACGTGTTCTCTCGTTGTGTTCTCACCCTAACGAGGAGGGTCCTGATTTGACAGATGAAGAACAAAGAGACACAAAGAATTGAAACAAAGATCGCAAAGCCTGGAAGTGACTAAATCAGGATTTGATCCCAGCAGTCCAGCTCCAGAGCCTGGGGTCCTCTGCCCTTTCCTGCTGGTCAGGTCAGGTGCACTCAGGACCCCTGCGCATGTCCTGTCTGTGAGTCTGTCTAAGTAGATCATCAAGTGAGGTTTGCGAGATACGGAGAGACAGCCATCCGAAAGTAGCCAGCATGGCCATGACATGTTCTCCTGAGTGTCTCTTGACAGAGTCCACATCTGGTGTGTAATTCCACCTGCCGACCTGACCTGGGGAGTTTGCCGTTACCGCACATGAGCTTGTTTAGGGGAAGGCCCATCGATTGAAGGTTGACTGGTCGCTTGAGTTCTGCAGAGCTGACCTCTACTCTCTAGTAACGTATCTCGGTGTCGGTGAATGGGCGTCAGGCTGCAGAGGAAAGAGAACAGCCTTATAAAGCCATCCAGCAGCTTCAGGCAGGAACAGCACCTCTTTCCAGAGAGATGGGGACAAAATATGTTGAAATAAATTGTTAGATTAAATTATAAATGCCATAGACTTCCTGGCTTCTGGGTCTTGTTTTTCCTGTCATTTCTGAACGATCAGACTAAGATGAGTACCATTCAGTTATCGCTCAGCCTGTAGTTTTTACTGGAGCTGATCTCCCACTTAGGATAATCCATCAAGGTCAAATGTATTATCAAGTCTTCAGGTCAGATTTAAAGAACCAGAGTGTGTGTATTTATAGAAGGATGGTTGAAGAGAGGTTGGAATCAAGATTGGAAGTTTTACGTACGTTAAACTCTTTGCAACCTTGGCAAGTCCATCACTCAGGCTCTCAAATTACCCACTTGTAAAGCGGAGGCAGTTCTGACTTTATAGGAATGTCATGCTTGAAAAATGCGTTGCAACTGCTGGATGCAAAGAAGTATGGAGTAATGTTAGCTGCACTCACTAGGCTTTCAGGTTGTTTTTGTCTGCAGTTACTGATAGTGCTGGGTGGAGAGAATACCCACTGGTTGTTTTGTTTTTTGTTGTTTGTTTTTTTTAATTTATGGCTGTGTTGTGTCTTCGTTTCTGTGCGAGGGCTTCCTCCAGTTGCGGCAAGCGGGGGCCACTCTTCATCGCGGTGCGCGGGCCTCTCACTACCGCGGCCTCTCTTGTTGCGGAGCACAGGCTCCAGACGCGGAGGCTCAGTTACCCACTGGTTTTTAAGCAACTGTCTTAAGTAGTGAACAGGGCTTCTGAAGGCCTTTCTGCCCTGGTCCCTATATAGAGGAGCTAAGATGGTTGTGTTTGTACATCACAGTTGAGTAAAGGCCATTCCTCCCCTTCTTAGGTGGCAGAAGAGCTGGTGCTGGTTTTTTTGGTCCTTTATTGCATTAGATCTTATTTTGTTGAGGTAAATTACTGCTAAAACTCTAAATTATTTGGAGGCTTAGTGACCTTAGGATTGTCAGACATCAAGTGCTCTCTTGACTCTCCCGGAGCTCAGATCTCTCCTGTCATGTGAGAGGAAGCAGCTGAGTTTTCGTTGGGCCCCTAATACTCCACATCCTCTTGTGTGTTTTGTCGCTTCTTCCTCACGCTCCCTGCAACCAGGCTGCACAGCTGGTGTTAAGAGCCAAGGCGCACACAGGTGGGCTTTCCTTCTTCCTCTCATAGAGATGTACCCCAAAGTTGTGCTTAAATCCAGTTGCCATAAACTGAACCCTTTTATACACATATGGGCAGGGAGAGCAAGTTAGTTAAAAGAACTTGGCGATATATCCATTTATGAAGCAGGATTTTACACACATAGAGCTTTGTGTTAGCCATGGTGCTGTTTGTTCATTCCGTAAATATCTGTGAGTCATATATTGTGCTCGCAACTGGGAATGCAAAGGTGAGAAGGACTTGGCTCCCGCCCCGAGGAGCTCTGGCGGAGTGGGGTGGGCAGATTGCCCCTGACGGCGATGGATCGTGGTAAGTTCTCTGAGACAGACAGGGCCAGAGTAATCTGAAAGCGCAGGGGAGTGGGGATGCCCTCCGCCCAGGGAACTGGCTCTGAGAGAGGAGTCCTGGAACCTGGAGGGATGAGCAGGACTTCCCAGGTGGAGACTGGGAAGGCCGTTAAGGCAGAATTAACAAGCACCGCGAGGAAGCACAAAGATGCAAAAGTGCGCATCGGGCTTCCAGAATGGCAGGTAGTCTGTAAGGACTGGATCGTGAGGGATGTTGGTGGGAGATGAGGTTGGGAAGACAAACTGGGCCCGTGTTCGAAGGGCTGTGAATATTGTACTGAGAAGCTTATACTTTTCTATGGCAGTAGAGAAGGTCGTAGTCATGAGTGCCTTTGCCATTGACTAGCTTTGTGGTGTAGGTTAAGGTATTGGCCATCACTGAGCCTCTGTTTCCCCATCTATAAAAATACCCATCTTGGGAATTCCCCGGTGGTCCAGTGATTAGGAATCCACGCTCTCACTGCCGCAGGCCTGGGTTCAATCCCTGGTCAGGGAACTAAGATCCCACAAGCCACACGGTGCAGCCAAAAACTTAAAAATTAAAAAAAAAAAAAGTTTAAAAAAATACCTGTAAGGCAATTATACTTCAATAAAGATGTTTAAAAATATATATATATATATACCATCTTGCTGGAATATTTTAAGAACTCAAACAATGACAACTATTGTGATTTGATTTCCATTTTAGAAAGTTAGCTCTTTAAATCAACTCACAGTGTAGCGTGAATCAGAAAGGGAGGAGATTAAGGAGACCACTTAAGAGGTCGTAGTTTTAGTTAAGAATGAAAAGTACCTGAACCAGGATAGAGGCATTAAAAAATAAGGCTGGTGCAGATTCAAAAGTTGTGGGCAGGGGCTTCCCTGGTGGCGCAGTGGTTGAGAATCTGCCTGCCAATGCAGGGGACACGGGTTCGAGCCCTGGTCTGGGAAGATCCCACATGCTGCGGAGCGACTAGGCCCGTGAGCCACAATTGCTGAGCCTGCGCGTCTGGAGCCTGTGCTCCGCAACGAGAGAGGCTGCGATAGTGAGAGGCCCGCGTACCGCGATGAAGAGTGGCCCCCGCTTGCCGCAACTAGAGAAAGCCCTCGCACAGAAACGAAGACCCAACACAGCCATAAATAAATAAATAAATAAATAAATAAATTAATTAATTAATTAATTAAAAAAGAAAAGATTATGGCTACCCACCTCTACATAATCAAGTTTAAAAAAAAAAAAAGTTGTGGGCAGTGTGAGTTGAGCGAAGGGGAGAAGTTAAGACAGAGGACACGGAGGAGCAGCCCCTGGGGGCAGCTACCACTTAAATGGGATGCTCTGCATGGGTTTTGTCTGCAGGTTGGTTTGTACCCAGGCCCCAGCGTAACCAGACCGATTGGTCACAAGTACCCCGGTATCTACTGCCTTGGAGCCTGTATTCGTCTGCCCAGGATGCCGTAACAAAACACCACAGGCTGGGTGGCTTAAACACCACATACTCACTTCTCACAGTTCTGGAGGCTGAGAAATCCAAGATCAAGGTGCCGGCAGACTGGGTTGCTGGTGAAGGCCCTCTTCCTGGCTTGCAGTGACTGCCTTCTTACTGTGTCCTCACATGGCAAAAAGAGACTGGGAGTTCCCTGGTTGCCTAGTGGTTAGGATTCCGGGCTTTCACTACCGTGGCCCGGGTTCAGTCCCTGGTTGGGGAACTGAGATCCTGCAAGCCTCACAGTGTGGCCAAAAAGAAAAAAAAAGAGAGAGACTGATATCTCTATTTCTGTTCTTATAAAGCCACTAATCCCGTCTTGAGGGACCCACCCTTATGACCTTATCTAACCCTAATTACTTCCCAAAAGCCCCATCTCCAAATACAGTCACATTGGAAGTTGGGCTTCAACATATGAATGGGGGAGGGGGACATGAGTCCATAGCACAATGTAAAGTCCATGGAAGGAGTGGGCCTCTTTTCCGAGTGTGTGTGTGTGTGTGTGTGTGTGTGTGTGTGTGTGTGTGTCTGTGTGTGTGTGTATTAGATTGGATTTTTTGCCTTTTGTCTGCTATCTTCTTTCCTTCTTCCTTCCTTTATAATTGTACTACAACTGTTTTTGTTTGGGGCATTCAGTTTGGCAATATTTAGTAAATTTTCAGCTGTGGCCCACCTATTTCACTTCTCTGAGTGTCCATGTAAAGGAAAAACATACTCCTGTGTGTTTCCTCTGCTCTCAGTATTCTACTACAATGCTGATTCACTTTTTTTAAAATTTATTTATTTATTTATTTATTTTATTTTTGGTTGCTTTGAGTCTTCATTTGCCATGCTCCGGCTTTCTCTAGTTGCAGCGAGCAGGGGCTACTCTTCATTGAGGTGCACAGACTTCTCCTTGCAGTGGCTTCTCTTGTTGTGGAGCACGAGCTGTAGGTGCATGGGCTTCAGTAGTTGTGGCAGGCAGGCTCAGTAGTTGTGGTGCACTGGCTTAGTTGCTCCGCATGTGGGATCTTCCCAGACCAGGGCTCAAACCCGTGTCCCCTGCATTGGCAGGCGGTTTTTAACCACTGTGCCACCAGGGAAGTCCCCTGATTCACTTTTTTTTTTTCTGATTCACTTTTTTTTAAAAAATTAATTTATTTATTTTTGGCTGCATTGGGTCTTTGTTGCTGCATGCGGGCTTTCTCTGGTTGTGGTGAGCAGGGGCTACTCTTCGTGTGGTGCGCAGGCTTCTCACTGCGGTGGCTTCTCTTGTTGCAGAGCACGGGCTCTAGGCACGTGGGCTTCGGTAGTTGTGGCACATGGGCTCAGTAGTTGCGGCTCACGGGCTCTAGAACACAGGCTTAGTAGTTGTGGCGCACAGGCTTAGTTGCTCCGCGGCATGTGGGATCTTCCCAGACCAGGGTTTGAACCCGTGTCCCCTGCATTGGCAGGCAGATTCTTAACCACTGGGCCACCAGGGAAGTCCCTCCGGATTCACTTTTGACACCAGATGTGTGTGGGTTTTCCACACATCAGGCAGGAATTGTTAAATAAATTATAGTGTGTCTATACTATGAACTGGTATTCAGCCAAAAATAAAGTAGAGCTGTATCCACTGAGGTGAAAATATATCTATGACCACATCGTTTACCAAAAAAAAGCAAGTTCCCATATATAATGTAGAGTCTGGTTTCATTTCTTTATTTTATTTTTTTAATATTTATTTATTTATTTGGTTGCACTGGGTCTTAGTTTCTGCAGGCAGGCTCCTTAGTTACGGCTCACTGGCTCCTTAGTTGTGGCCTGTTAACTCTTAGTTGCGGCATGCATGTGGGGTCTAATTCCCTGACCAAGGATCGAACCCGGGCCCCTTGCATTGGGAGCTCGAAATCTTAACCACCGCGCCACCAGGGAAGTCCCTGGTTTCATTTCTGATAAAAATAACAGTGTATAAAAATATATGTGTACATTTATGTTGATATTTACAGGTGCATAAAAATACATGAGCACAATACATTTTAACCTGTGACGGGGTAACTCTTGGGGGTGCAGCAGTGAGGGGAGGTACTTCCTTCATATTCTTCCATGTTGTTTGAATTTTCCCCAGTGAACATGTTTTCACTTTTTAATTAAAAGCATTTAAATTTTTTCTAAAAATAGAGAAGGGATTACTGCTGAGCACAGGAAGGAAATAGAATATATAGAGGAGAATGTATAGAGGTAGGAACATTAAGGAAATTCATAGAATAATGGTTTTAATTTTTTCTTTTTAATGAACTGCAAGAAGGGTGTGGTCTGCTGAGTGGTTACGGGCTTGTGGAAAATGAGAAAAACATCGGAATAAGCATGGGGAGGAATGGAGTGTCAGCCTTTGGGTGTCAGGCTGCGATGGCTCAGCCTTAGAAACGTCAGATTAGGTGTGGATGTGGCCTGCTTTTAACAACCTGAGAGTAAAAGGAAACCCAGATTATAAAAGAGCTAAACTAGGGAATAAATATTCATACTTAAAAAAAAATTTTATTTATTTAATTTGTTTATTTCTGGCTGCGTCGGGTCTTTGTTGCTGCTTCGTTGCTTTTCTCTAGCTGCGGCGAGCGGGGGCTTCTCTTCGTTGTGGTGCGCGGGCTTCTCCTTGCGGTGGCCTCTCTTGTTGAGGAGCACGGGCTGTACGCGCACGGGCTTCAGTAGTTGTGGCACACGGGCTCAGTAGTTGTGGTATGCGAGCTCCAGAGCGCAGGCTCAGTAGTTGTGGTGCACGGGCTTAGTTGCTCCGCCGCATGTGGGATCTTCCCGGACCAGGACTCGAACCCGTGTCCCCTGCATTGGCAGGCAGATTCTTAACCACTGCGCCACCAGGGAAGCCCGAATATTCATACTTTTTAAATGCTTTAAAGCTTTACAGACAGCTTTACGTAAGGATTTTTTAAAAACAGCGTTTTTATAATACACGTCTCCCTACTTCTGGGCTCTCCCCAGAGGTGACCACCCTGCTCAGTTCAATAAGTGATCTTCTCAGTCTTTTACTTTCAGTTTTGTAAAAAATTGTGACAAAATACACATAACATAAAAGGTATCATCTTAACCGTTTTAAGTATATAGTTCAGTACATTGACATTGTTTTACACCCAGTCTCCAGAACTCTTTTCATCTTGCAAAACTGAAACTCTGTCCCCATTAAATACTAACTCCTCCTTTTCCTCTCCCCCTAGCCCCTGGCAACCACCATTCTACTTTCTGTCTCTAAGAATCTGACTACTCCAGGACCTCATCTAAGTGGGTTCTTACAGTATTTGTCTTTTTGTGACTGGTTTATTTCACTGAGCATAATGACTTCAGGGTTCATCCATGTTGTAGCCTGTGTCAGAATTTCCTTCCTTTTGAAGGCTGAATAATATTCCATTGTATGGATAGAGCACATTTTGTTTATCCATTTATCTGTCAGTGGACACTTGGGTTGCTTCCACCTCTTGGCTGTTATGAATAATGCTGCTATGAACATGAGTATTACATTCAGTTTTTAAGGCACACGTGCACACCAGTATTGGCCTAGGGAAGAAATGACCATTCAGTTTTAGGAACTTATTTTAATGAAATTATTGTAGGTCTTCAATTTTGAAATTTAACTTGTTTTTATATCCTTCCCCCCACAAAAAACCCTTATTCTATTTATGTTACCTTTTAATTCTTAATAAAGATGAAGAAATCATTTCAAATACCTTCTTCTAGGGAAAGTTGCTTCCTGACACTTAGTGAATAAATATCAAATACATAAACAAAGACTACTTTGCAGTGCACAGATAACATCCAGTCATTTTTCCAAATACCGAGAGAATATAACCAAATTGTAGATTTTATTCAAGAGTTAGTTTCAACTGTCTCTTGACTCCAGAGATAACATGGAAAAGCTGGTTACTTTTACATGCAGAGTAGGATAGACTGTTTTTTAGGTAAATGAAAGCATAAAATATGAGACTTAACAGTATGTGTAACGTTAGCTCCACCTTTGGATAGTAAGTTATAACATAAAAAAAGACAACTTTGGGCTTCCCTGGTGGCGCAGTGGTTGAGAATCTGCCTGCCAATGCAGGGGACACGGGTTCGAGCCCTGGTCTGGGAAGATCCCACATGCCACGGAGCAACTGGGCCTGTGAGCCACAATTACTGAGCCTGCGCGTCTGGAGCCTGTGCTCCGCAACAAGAGAGGCCGCGATAGTGAGAGGCCCGTGCACCGCGATGAAGAGTGGCCCCCGCTTGCCGCAACTAGAGAAAGCCCTCGCACGGAAACGAAGACCCAACACAGCAATCAATCAATCCATCAATAAAATAAATAAATAAATAAGAACGTGAATTTCTTAAAAAAAAAAAGACAACTTTGGAAGCTAGTTGGTTGGGTCCAAGCGTTTGCTACTTGGCACTAAGAAGAGGATTTTTAGTGGCTTCTGTCTTAGTTTTCCACCCTGAGAACTCTCTTTTATGGAGATGGGTTTCTGTAGTAGATGGGTCATGGGATGGACAGGGGTCCCATTGGTATGACAGAGGCCAGCGAGTCACACTATCCAGGGCAGCTACACTTCATGCTGAGGTCCCAGTGATGAGAGGGGGTGCCCCCAAAGAAGTCAAATCAGCTGATAGGACTGCTCCTGCCATATGTTCCTTTTTTTTTAAATTATCTTTTCTGGAAACAAAACCCAACTGCTTTTAATTTACTTTCTATTGTTGTTTTTTTTCTTTTCACTTTTGTCATGTGAATTGTGAAATATTTATATGGAAGTATATAAAGCACATATCTACAGGTAAAGAAACTGCAAACAAACACCCTTGGACTCGCCACCCAGATCAAGAAATGGAATATCACCAGCACCTTAGAAGTCCGCCCTATGCCTGACCCTGGTCACATCTGCAGTACTTTGTTAAAATACAGATTTATTGAGATATAATTCACCATGGCTTTCTCCATGGTAGAGTTACCATCTTTCCCTTTGTAGTTGATAAGTACCTTTGGGAGGATAGTTTGAAACTGCTGCCTAGATTTCTTTTCTTTCTTTTTTTTTTTTTTAACGCTCACTGTATTCTTTTTTTGTTTGTTTTAATATTTATTTATTTAATTTATTTATTTGGCTGTGTTGGGTCTTAGTTGTGACATGCGAACTCTTAGCTGTGGCATGCATGTGGGATCTAGTTCCTGGACCAGGGATCGAACCTGGGCCCCCTATATTAGGAGCGCGGAGTCTTAGCCACTGCACCACCAGGGAAGTCCCAGATTTCTTTTTTTTTTTTTTAATTGCTCCTTTCTTAACTAATAGGACGCTGCATATTAGATCTACTGCATTGCTTAGGGATATAAGACAAGGATCATGGTTCTGTCTGTCTGGTGTGTAGGCTGCAGGGTATAGTTTTATGGATTAGAGCTATAGAAAGGGGTTGTAATGTAACCTGAAATTATGAGAGAAAAGAAAAAAAATTCTCTGGAGAAGAAACGTTGCTGGAGAAGATGAGGAACAAGAACAGTGTTTAGTAGCTGTTGACCTAGTGGGTTACCTTCCCGATATAAGAATTTCAAAATCAATTTGGATTATAAAATTATGCACTGGGAGAAGAAAGGAGAGAAGGAGAAGGAAACAGTTTCTTCTCCGTTCTTATCATAATTTGGTTTCTGTCCTAGTTGAGAAGATAGTTTTCTTCGATAATCATGAGGCCATGCTCACGTTGATCTCCACCCCCCCAATTACACAAATCATTGATTGATTGACTCATTCAGTCATTCCTTCATAAGGGTTCATTTGACTGAACCCCTATCATCCTCCAGGCTCATGTTCAACACTAGAGATACAAAGATAAAATGAAATCCCCGCCTGAAGGAACTTACTTTATAACCAGGAGATGTGCACGAGTTGGAGGAGGGGCCGAAGAGCAAAGGCACAGAAGCATCTAACCAAGGTGACAGCTCTGCACTACAGACGATTCAGTACAACTAAAGTGTAGGGTCCAGAGGGTGCAGGGGAGACACAGCAAGAGATAAGGCTGTGGATCCCGGCCTAGACCAAGGGGCCTTGTGTGCCTTCCTGCAAACTTTGGACGTTTATCCTATAGGCACGGGGAACCATTCATGTGGTATAAACTGGGAGTCATTTAATATACATTTTGAAAGATCACTCAGATGACAATGTAGAAAATCAATTAAGAGATTATTATTATTACTTGTGGGAACATAAAGCAGAGCCAGTTGTCCAGATGAGAGCTGATGAAGTCTGATCTCAGGTTGCAGTCGGAATAAAGAAGAGGGCCCTGATCCGTGAGGCAGAATCTGTGTTGGTAACCAACATAAGAGGCAGAGTCTAGGCTTTAGTACTCAGGCTGTATCTCCCGGGCCCTCCCAAAGGATACGGCCAGCTCATGGGTTTCCCTGCTTTATGTGGCAGACCCATTCTAGCATGCCGGCTCCTCTAAACCTTTTGGTCTTTTCTTCCAAAGACTTCTGTGCCAGTTCTGGAATCGCTTAGTGTGGTCCATTGCTCTTCCAAGCTCCTAAGAGGCCCCCTCCCCCAGCACCTATGAGACCCAGGCCCTTGCCAGGGTGTTAATTTTGAGTCATGAGAGGATGTCCTCGTATCAGCAGCTCTTCCTCATCCTGCTTTATATGCCACACCCATGACCAGTACCCTCAGGACCCACACATCCTTCCAGCTCCTGCAAACATGTGTGTTAGCCCGGTCCCCTGGGACGTTTGGAATAATAACCCCTCTCTTAGCCGGCCCAGCTGGCCCCGAGTGAGTGATGCAGCCAGGAGGAAGATGGGGGCAGTCCATTATGGTAGGGCAAGCGTTGTCTTGTAAGAGGCTTGTCTTGTTCGAGACTGCTGCCGTGTTCTTCAAGCAAGGGGGATTCCTCTATTTTCCAAGGAGAGGGAGTTGGCCACTTTGCGGGCCCAGAGAATCTGGGGTTCACAGTTTTCAAGTAAATAGATACAGACATCCCCATCTCAGGCCTTAGAGTTCACCCCTTTCCATCAGGGCCCTGACTTTGACGTAGGAGACTTGCCTGGGGAGTTCAGCCTTCTTAGAGCTGCCACCCCTAAACATCAGGTCCTGAGCCTGAGGGAGGTAAGTGTTTTTAGGCTGGCTGGCTGTCATACTCGGCTTCAAGTTGCTGGTTGTTGTATCCGAGACTGTCTTTTTCCGTTTTCACTGGGCAGACGGCTCTCAACAACAGCCACCCAGTTCCACAGTCCTTCTCGTGACCATTTCTTCTGCACCTCCTGTACCAGAGACGTTAGACCAGTCAGTGCGTCCCCAGCCACAGATTGCACTACTACAGCACCCCAGGGACCATCATCCCACTGATGGGTCCACGTTGCCATCTGGCTGGTAAGCGACCCACCCCCAGAATTCCACCTACTGAGTCCACTTCCGTAGGCAACTTCTGATGCCACCTGGTCTAAGGCAGACTCTGGAAGCAAACCTGCGCTGGAGATTCTTGTGAAAACTCTTTATTGAAGAAGTGCTCTTTGGAGAAGGGGCATAACGGAAGCCAGATGGGGCAGGGGAGCAAAACTAAGCAAGCAGCAGTGTGGTCTTGGCACAGACTTGCTCCAGCCTGGCCCTTCGGGAAAGCTCTGGAGTACAGCTTGCACCACAGAATCCCCCCATCTCGAGGACAGGGGGCTGGCCTTTTGTACCCCTCACCGTGCTGTCGTGAACATTCTATTGGGCTGGCCAAAAAGCTCGTTCGGTTTTAAGTAAAACTGAGACAGTTTTCATTTTCACGAAGGACTTTATTGAACAACAAATGTACTCACTACCCGAACGAACGCAATATTCTGTGTATTTTGTTCAGCATGTGTATGCGTATTTGTAGGAGTACGCCCACAGTTGGCAGTGCTGGGGCACACAGTATACTGTAGAAGATACTGCCAAACAGTTTTCCAAAGCGACTATACCAATTTTACTCCTATCAGGAGTGTTTGGAGTCCCCAGCACCTAGTATCTTCCATCTTTTTCATCATAGCCATTCTTGTGGGAGTGCAGAATTAACTTCCACTTTCCTGATGACTCATGAAGTTGAGCACCTTTACATATATTTATTGGCCGTTTGAATCCTTCCTTTGCGAAGTGTCAGTTCAAATCTTTTCTCTTAGCTGAGCTGCTTTTTCTTTCTTAGTAAGGAAATAATAAGAAAAACATGAGTCCTTTCTCAGATAAATATATTGCAAATATCTTCTCCTAGTCTCTGCTTGCTTTTCACTCTCTCTTTTTAAAAATAATTTATTTATGGAGTTCCCTGGCGGACCAGTGGTTAGGACTCAGTGCTTTCGCTGCTGTGGCCCGGGTTCAATCCCTGGTTGGGGAGCTGAGATCCCACAAGCCGCACAGCGTAGCCAAAAATAAAAAATAAATAATAATTAATTTATTTTTATGGAGATATAATTGACATAGAACATCGTGTTAGTGTGAGGTGTACAATGTGTTGATTTGATAAATTTATATATTGCAATATGATTACTACCAATGTGTTAGCTAACACCAGCATCAGGGCCCGTGATTATTATTTCTTTTTTGTGGTGAGAACATTTAAGATCTAGTCTCTTAGCAACTTTGAAGCTTATGCCTTTTCACTCTCTTCCCAGTATCTTTAGTTGAACAGAAGTTCTAAATGTTAATATAGTCCAATTTATCAGCTTTTTTCTTATATGGTAGCACTTTTTGTATCCTATTTAAGAAATCTTTCAAACACCAAAATCATGAAGATGCTCTGGTTTTCCTCTAATAGCTTTGTTTAACCTTTCACACTGAGGCTTGTCATCCATCTGGAATTGATTTTGGGGTGTGCTGTGAAGTAGGGGCCAAGGTTCTTTTCCTTCTTTTTCTTTTGTTTAAATTGACCCAGCACCGACCGTGGAGAAGACCATCCATCCCTTTCTCACAGGGTCGCCTTCGTCATCAATCAAGTGACGGTAACTAGTTTCTCCAGTGAAGAATCCACTCATGTCCAGCCTGGGGGTGGGGGACAGAGGGGAAGGGGTTGAAAGTCTGACGGCCAGGTTCCAGGAGATGAGCGGGGAAGGGGCTGTGTGGTCTCAGCAAGCCTCCGTATGGAGACCTTGACTTAGCCCTGTGTTTTCAAAGAGCTCCCTTGCCCTTGGCTGTGCCCGGTGTCCCTGAGACTGTCAAATCCTCTGATTGACTCTCTGGTAAACATCTTCTCTTAGAGAGGGGACAGGTGGCCTCCTGGCCACCTGGCGTCTGGGAAAAGATCTCAGAGTCGAAATCCTCTTCATTCAGACCTTCCCAGTCTCCTCTTTTGAACCTCAGTGTACCCCGCTTTTAGGACGACCCGCTGCCTCCAATTCCTAAGCCTTTCTGGTATTCTGGGCATAAATATGTTTCTGCTGTTTCGAATTTCAGCCTTTTCTGTTCTCCTAAATCAGTTTCCACTTGTCTGTGTGTGATACAGCTTCCAATTGTTTATTTCCTCTCCCATTCTCTCTGTTCTTATGGTTTTACACATTTTTTCTTCTTTTTCAATCCCTCTGCTGTCATTTCAGTGGGAATTCAGAAGGGAGCAGAAGTCAATACAAGTGTTTAATCTGTTGTGGGCACTGGAGGCCTATCATAAACCTTTGCATTCATTTCTTCAAATTTTCAAATCTGTGCTGATGGGAGCTGGGAAGCACTGTTTGACTTTAAATTCTCTACCATTTCTTCAAACTACATCTCAAAATTTTTTATAAATTTATTTATTTTTTATTTTTGTTTTTGGCTGCATTGGGTCTTTGTTGCTGCATGCGGGCTTTCTCTAGTTGCGGCGAGCGGGGGCTACTCTTTGTTGCGGTGCGTGGGCTTCTCATTGCAGTGGCTTCTCTTGTTGCAAAGCATGGGCTCTAGGCGCACGGGCTTCAGTAGTTGTGGCATGTGGGCTCAGTACTTGTGGCGCTCGAGCTCTAGAGCGCAGGCTCAGTAGTTGTGGCGCATGGGCTTAGTTGCTCCACGGCATGTGGGATCTTCCCGGGCCAGGGCTCAAACCTGCGTCCCCTGCATTGGCAGGCGATTCTTAACCACTGTGCCACCAGGGAAGCCCCATACATCTCAAAATTTGATAACTAACCCCTTATATATCTAATATGAAATATAAGATATAATATAATTTATTACATAGAGTAGAAAGGGAATGAGTAAGCATTATAATTTGGGCTTTGAAATTACTGGGCAAGGATTTTCTGTGTGTAAAAATTTTAAATTAAAAAAAAAAAGCTGTCATGTGACCTTGTATTGTGCTAGAAGGTAATTTGCAATTTCCCTCGCTCTCGATTTGCCAGGGAGCTCGTCATTGTCCCTTTTTTTGCATTTATACGTTCTCTGTACTCTGCTTCCTGTTAGCCTGAAGTTGTGTAGGAAGCTCTTGAGTGATTCTTAAAGAATTCAGTAAAAGTTCAGTATTTTGCTAGACACAAAATAACTCGCTGTGCGGTCAAGCCAAACCTGATGGACTGGAAGAACATTCTACTGGAACTCAAGCTTTTTAGCTTAACAGAATTCTCTTATTAATCTATATTGTATTTCAGCTACAGTAATTTATGTTTTCTTTTAATACCAAAAGCTCAACCAAACCAGAAGGAAATCTGGTTGTGTCCTGTGCCATAAGATCATGGAAGAAGGAACCCGGATATTTCATAGAGAGTTTAAAATAAGAGGTCGTTGTCTTTGGATGTAGAAGAGCTGCTTCACAGCTCACGAAGACGCGTCCTGCTCTCTGTAGAGCTTGTGAAGTCGTCCACGCTGCAGTGAATGTTGCTGCCCTTCGCACCCATCAGACCCTGCGTTCTCCCCTCCAGATATACACGAGAGGCTCATAGGGCAGCTGAACATATGGTGATCTGTGCAGAGTTCAATGAGGCCTTTGGCTATTTTATTTAAGCATGGAAAGAATGTGTCTTGTCATTCTGGAAAGGACAAAACTGCGGGCGGGGATGGGAAACAGATGAATGGTTGCTAGGCACTGGGGGTGCAGGGAGGGGTTGGCTGCAGAAGGTAATGAAGGAGCATTGGGGGTGATGGAAGTGTGCTGTACCTTGTTTACAATGGTGGTTACAGAGCTGTATGCGTTTGTCAAAATGCATAGAACTGTACACTAAAATGGGTGAATTTTACTGGATGTAAATTACACCTCGATAAACCTGACTTAAAAAAAAAAAAAATGGAATGTCTTGGAAAGAAGGAGTGGTTCACGGACATGTCAGTGCTCTCTGTGGCCTGGTGTCCATGTGGCCCAGGGAGCCCCTGCTTATGGCCATGTATCAACAAGAGGCGGTGGACGTGTGCCCCAGACGCCGTGTGTGCACATGGCAGTGGGGTTGGGGGGGGGGGGGTTGGGTCAGCAATGCTTCTGCATCAGCAGCCCTCAGCCAGAGGGGTCAATCCTAGTACCCCAGCAGCAGGGAAAAACTATAATGGAAAAGAATATTAAAAAATGAATGTCTATAAGCGTAAAACGGAGTCACTTTGCTGTACAGAGATTGGCACAGCATTGTAAATCAACTACACTTCAATAAAAAGGTAATAAAATAAAAAACAAAAAACACATGGCAATCTGTTTTTTAGTTATTTTGTGAGTATTAATTGTGCCAACCTGCCGTTTAGGGCAAATATCCACAATCCAGATGGTCACCATGGACACCTGCTGTGCTCTTCTGAAGACCTTATTCATATATTCATTCTACACATAACCTATTTTTATCTTTTATGTGTGCTGGTCTAATCACTCTGGGTGATACAAAGATATCTCTAACCTAGACTTTGCCCTCAAGCTTATAATCTCGCAGGAAGCTCAGACACTATATACACACAAAGAGGGAAGTGATAAATGAAGTGTAGACAGAGCTTCCAGAAACTCTGAGAAAGGAACTTTACTTTGTGACATAAGTTTTGCTGACTTGGAAAGTGCTGCTAAACGCTTGAACTTTTGGTTTGTTGTTTAAGGCTGTGTTTCTTAACAAACCAGGGCACAAAGAACTGCTGCGGTTTTCAACAGTGAAACTAAAGCATCTGTGTTGTAGGAATTTCCTCGACATTTCTTTGAAACCTACTGAAACTAAGTGTGCACACTCTCACCTCTGTTTCCTGTTGTCAGGGTCCGCCCCAGCTTACGGGAAACTATGTGTATTGGTGTTGCATTTCAAAGAAAAATTTGGTTAACTTTTTCAGCTTTTAAAGAGATGCATAATGGCCTTAAATTGTAATGACAGTGTTTTTACAGAAGTCTATAAAAGTCAAAGACTTCTGGGTCAAATAGCCTGGTTACATGTAAATAGCACCCCTGAGCAACACACTTATTTCACTCAACTAAAATAGTAGCCCTGACTATTACAGAAATGAATCAGACATATGCTTTATCTTTAGAAGACAGCTCTGACAAAGCGAGCTTTGCGGTAAAGGTTGCTATAATTATAGAATAGAATGTAGTCCCATATTTTCCATTTATTAAAAATTTAAATGCTTTTAACACCAGAGGTGCATATCCTCTGTTAATCCATACTGTTAAATATTTTTAAAAGAAAGAAGGGGAGAGGACTTCCCTGGGGGTCCAGTGGTTAAGACTCCGTGCTTCCACTGCAGGGGGCACGGGTTCGACCCCCTGGTCGGGGAACTAAGATCCCCGCAAGATGCGTGGCGTGGCAAAAAAAAAAAAAAAAAAAAAAAGAGGGAGAGTTAGCTCAGGCACTTAATAGAAGTAATGCAAATAGTAAGTACCAGTGGGTAACATTTACAGTCTACAAAGTTGTTTCACAGTTAACAGTTCAGCTGTTGTCTCCCAGCCCCAAACCACCCTCTAACCTGGGCTGGGTAATGCTGGGGCAGGGACTCTTCGGCCAGGTTTCTCCACTTCCAGGCTCTGCCAACGGAGGGCGCCAGAGGGTCTGCAGGGCTGGAGGAAGAGAAAGGGTGGTACCCAGAGACCAGAGTCCCAGCTCCAGGGGGCCTCTAGGCTGATAGCCCCCACTGCTCCCCTTGATTCCCTCAGCCCCAGGGGTGGTAGCCGCTTCCTGAGGTGACTCTGTGTCAGCTCAGTGTCCCCTTTTTGTGTTTTGGTTCTCCGACGCCTGTTTAACCAGTTCGATTAAATTCTCTGTTAAAATACCTGGTGTGGTTTGTTTTCCTGACTAGACTAATACAACCTTTATTTTTATTTTTATTTTTTATTTATTTATTGGCTGCGTTGGGTCTTCGTTGCAGTGTGGGCGTTCTCTAGTTGTGGCGAGCGGAGGCTACTCTTCGTTGCGGAGCATGAGCTGTAGGCACGTGGGCTTCAGTAGTTGTGGCGGGAGGGCTCAGTAGTTGTGGCTCACGGGCTTAGTTGCTCCACAGCATGTGGGATCTTCCCGGACCAGAGCTTGAACCCGTGTCCCCTGCATTGGCAGGCAGATTCTTAACCACTGTGCCACCAGGGAAGTCCCTAATACAACCTTTAATCTCACAAATTATAAGGTAGCTATTATCAAGCACATTTTACTGGTGAGGAAGTAGAGGCTTAGTAGAGCACAGCAATTTGTGTAAAATTGCACAACCACTAATACAAGGGCCAAGACCTACACCTTCCACTTTGGGATCCTTTGCTCTCCATTTCCTCTCAGCACTTCTCTTGCTGAACTTTTTTTTTTTTTTTTAAATACTTAACAGAAGAATTGCAAAGGTAGTAGGGAATTCCCATATTCCCTCCACCCAGCTATCTCTGATGTTAACGTCTTACACAACCATGGAGCATTTATCCAAACTAAAAATTAGCATAGGTACATTACTATTTTTCAAAACTACAGATTTTATTAGGACTACACCGGTGTTTCCACTAATGTCTTTTTTTAGTCCCAGTTACCTTTGGTTGTCATGTCTCCTTTGTTTCTTCCAATCTTTAACAGTTTCTCAGTTTTTCCTTGTTTTTCATGACCGTGACAGTTTTGAGATATACTAGTTAGATATTTTGTAGAACTCCCATCAGTTTGGGTTTTCTGATGTTTTCTTGTGATTAGACTAGGGTTATGGATTTGCGGAAAGAATACCACAGAGGTAAGTACCCTTATTACATCATATCAGAGGCACATAACAGTTCATGACACATTCCCAGTGATGGCAACCTTAATCACTTAGTGAAGGTGGTGTGTGTCAGGTTTACCCACTACAAATCTTTCTTTTTCCATAATTTATTTGTTTAGAAGCCAGTCACTAAATCCTCTTGCTGAACTTTTGACTTCCCACTTAATCCTGGGGCTGTGCTTTCTTGGCGGATTATTAAGAAGTGCTTAAAGAATCTTTGAATTGGCCAGGCTGAGAATTATAAACCTAGGAGCCAGACTAACTGTGTTAGGAGATATGACCATGTATTGCTTCTTGGGAAATTATTATCTGTTGTGCCGTCTTTGTTTTGCACTACGTTTAAACTTGGAACTTGGCTCTTTTTAGTCTCAGAAAGCTTATGGTTAATGCTACGACACCTGTTTTTTTCTTGATGAACTGGAATCACTTCTGACAAGCCTGGAAAGATGATCAGAAGCCCAGGGTCTTAATAGCATGCAGGAAATCAGTAAAAAGAGGAAGAGCCATAGAGAAATGTTTGCTGAGAATAGGAAAATTGGAGGTGTTGAAGGATGTGGTTAAAGACGTGAAGATTTACAAGGATGGACTGAGAGGTGATAGATGACTGGTGGAGGGACATAGAGATGTCAGGTAGGAGGTCAAGGAAGGGATGAGGATGGAACACAGGATGAGAGAGAAGCCAGTGACGTGACTCAACCTTGGGATTGGACTCTGTGCATGATATATTGTAAATATTTGTATTTTGTCTCTGAGATTCACCATCTAGAACATAAGAGTTATACTTCTAGCTCTAGATTTCATTACAGGCAGACTTTAAGTGAGCTTAGACTTTAATATATTTAATATATATTTAATATGTAAGCCAAAGAAATTAGTTCAGTTGGTTTATATAACCTTGGCTACTCACTGCTATTTTTTTAATTTATTTTCGGCTGCGTTGGGTCTTTGTTGCTGCGCGTGGGCTTCCTCTAGTTGTGGCGAGCGGGGGCTACTCTTCATTGCGGTGCGTGGGCTTCTCATTGCGGTGGCTTCTCTTGTTGCAGAGCACAGGCTCTAGGCACGCGGGCTTCAGCAGTTGTGGCGTGTGGGCTCAGTAGCTGTGGCTCACAGGCTCTAGAGCGCAGGCTCAGTAGTTGTGGTGCACAGCCTTAGCTGCTCCCTGACATGTGGGATCTTCCCGGACCAGGGCTCAAACCCGTTTCCCCCGTACAGGCAGGCGGATTCTTAACCACTGCACGACCAGGGAAGTCCTGCGCACTGCTATTAAGGAGTGAGTGAAGAATAATCAGCTCTCAAGACTTTTGGAAGCTTAGCAGGGCAAAGTGAAACAGATTGGTACCTTGTTAAATTAGCTGCAAATTACAGATCTTTTTTTTCCTTAAATATTTATTTATTTATTTTTGGCTGAGTCAGGTCTTAGTTGTGGCACGCGGGATCTTTCATTGCGGCGTGTGGGCTTCTCTCTAGTTGTGGCGCGTTGGCTCTGGAGTTGTGGGGTGCTGGCTTAGTTGCCCCACAGCATGTGGAATCCTAGTTCCCCGACCAGGGATCGAACCCCCGTCCCCTGCATTGGAAGGTGGATTCTTAACCACTGGACCACCAGGGAAGTCCCTACAGATCTTAACATTAACAATTTAGAAATTAAAAGTATCATACATATGCTATAGGTTTTTATTTTATGCTATTTTGTTCTAATTATGCGGGGTTTCCATATCTCATGATGAGCTAACCAAAATAAAATCTCATTAGGGTTTTTGAGTTACTAATGGCCTTCTTCCTAGGCCTAGGGCTGTATCTGCAAATAGGTAGCTTAGCCAAAGAAACTGACCTTACCTGGGCTTAGAATTCTGTATTTGATTGGCTTATAAACTTAACTGTTTCTGTATTTCATACTATTCTTTTTCTGAAGCTGAGATTCCTAACATAGCAGACTTCAGAGCATATTTTTTTTAAGATTTATTTTTTTATTTATTTATTTAATTTATTTTTGGCTGCATTGGGTCTCAGTTGCGGCACGCGGGATCTTCGTTGAGGCGTGCGGGCTTCTCTCTAGTTGTGGCGTGTGGGTTTTTCTCTTCTCTAGTTGTGGTGCACGGGTTCCAGAGCACGTGGGCTCTGTAGTTTGCAGCACGTGGGCTCTGTAGTTTGCGGCACGTGGGCTCTAGTTGAGGCGCGTGAGCTCAGTAGTTGTGGCGCATGGGCTTAGTTGCCCCGTGGCATGTGGGATCTTAGTTCCCTGACCAGGAATCGAACCCCCGTCCCCTGCATTGTAAGGTGGATTCTTTACCGCTGGACCACCAGGGAAGTCCCTCAGAGCACATTTCCTTCCAGAAATATGAGAGATGGAGACTTGAAACTCTTGTAATTGATCTTGGCTCTTACAGAGATAGTTTTAGGGGCAGTGTATTTCAGGAGGGGCACAGGTGGGCAGCTTGGAGTTTTTCAACTTGAAGACCAGCTTACAGTTTTTAGTTTTTAAAATATAGACTGGGGAAGACTTCTGTCCACTTGCTCTTCTTAATAACTGGCCTACTGAAAACGCCTCTGTTAAATAAAATGACTGGAAAACTAATATTTGGTGGCATTAGAACATTCATATGCTTCTTTGGAAAAAAAATATATGTTGTGTATTTTTTTTTTAATTTAAAAAATTTTTTTTAACATTTTTATTGGAGTATAATTGCTTTACAATGGTGTGTTTCTGCTTTATTGTTGTGTATTTTAGAATACCTGTTTTGGCTGATACTGGTGCTTTGGGCATATTCTTTACCTACAGTATTAAGCATCTCAAAATCTCTTACTTAAAACTGGATTCTTATTTGTGAGCTGGGTTACCAGTCTCCTGACCAGATGAAATCTGGAAGTCAGGCATCTAGAATGGGGTGCTGGTCTGAAAGGAGTCGTTTCTCTGACCATTAGTCATTATTTACCAACTTGCTGGAGGGAAAAGATGACAGTGTCTGCTTTACTAAAAACACTTTTTTCCCTTTTAACTCTCCTTAAAATTAGCTGGTGTTAGGCAGAACCCTTTGTATCTAAAAGCAGCTCATCTTCAGAAAGATACTTTTATTGTAGAAGCACAGGATGATTGGGTAGTGTTTTATCCCGATGGGAGGGGCTTTCAGTCAGGGGAACAGGAAGTTGAGTAGGTTTCACTTGTCATCAAAGCAGCACACATAGCCCTGGAGGTGCATTTGATGTCAGAGTGTACGCAACCTGTTACCCGGTCTGAGTACCCCTGAACAATATGAGTCAAGACCCAAACCATAAGTAGAGGGAGAAAATGGGTCTGTGATGGTTGTTAACAGAGACCAGGGCGATTTTGTGATGGGTGCTTTTCTCTGCAGTGGATCTTTCATGCTCTTGTTACCAAAGAGAACTGGTTAACTGGGCATACTCGTAGTAGGGTTTAAATATTTTGGAAAGATCAACCTTAGAGGTGATGTCATATAGCCAGGACATTGGTCCCGTGTGCGCCCTGCCAGGGGACCCAGCGGAGGAGTTAACAGACTATAAATAGACTGCCATCTTGGATGGATTCCTTTGGTAACCAAACCTGAACACAGAGCATCTTTGAGTTAAGGTCATCATGTGACACCCTCGTGGTATCTCCCTCACATCTTTGATTTGAGTGAAAAAAATGTCTTTTCACATCTTGTCAGCTTTGTGGTCACCAGTCTTTCTACACGGGTGATTGACTCCCCACGAGGATTGGATGGAAAATTAGTGAAAAGGGGTTTTACTGCTGTAAATATAGCTCATTGATGTTTTGGTGGACAGCAGGCACAATACAGTCTGTCCCAGGGCTACAGCTGGTTAAATAGGCAAATTTGTATTCATTTCACATCATTCAACCAGAGTAAACTGTTCTCCCTGATGTGGATCTAAGAAAATGTTATAAAGTATCACAAGTCTAAATATATCCACTGGTAAGTCTTGGACGCACTACATAGCTGAAAAGAGGGGAAGTAGAGAAAGCTGAGAAAATAACCAGGCATCAAATAAAAAGGAACTGAATTTTAAATATAAAAACCCTAAAATCTATAAAAGCAAGAGCTTATGTAAATGAGTGCTGTAAATGAGCTATTCATATGATCCCAGATGTTGATTTCCATATTAACTATTATTTATTTCTCTGACACAAATATTACATGACTGCAATGTGTAAAATGAGTACTTTTCTCTTTTAGTCATAAATTGCCTAAAAATAATTTCCTTTCTCTTCAGAGGCAGATTTTTGGCATTTGGGGCTTTTTTCTTAAGTAAAAACTGCATTAGGTCATATTCGTTTGTTTTTCTTTTGCATACCCCCCCTCCTTTTTCCTATTAAGTTTCCTTTCAGGGAATGTTTATTGCATCATTATTTGTAATATTGAAAACTGGAAGCAGAGCAAGTGTTCATTGGTAAAGGATTAGTGAATACATGATGGTCTGAGGTAGACGTCTCTAAAAAGGAACCAGGGATCCTTGGAGACATGATCAATTCCAGGGAGGGGACAGAAAAACACAACATGAACCTGGAATATCTTGTGGTGCCGGAAAGTAAGGAAGTGCTCAAAAAGTGATGGGGCAAGTCAAAAGGACACAGGAGCCAACTGAGGGAGTTCCCAGTGGCCAAATCCAGGATGCTATGTGTGTATATGATCAGGCCTGAATTTAATAGCAAATGTTATCAAACTATGTACCTTAAAAAAAAACTTTTTATTGAAATTAATTATTTATTTTAATGAATGGATTATAGTCCCTTTTACAGACTACTGGGAATTACCCATAATTTACAACTGAAGTAAGATCCTTTAATCTCGTATGCACTGGGACCATATTTTCTACAACAAAAATGTGAGTGCAATCATAGGGGGAAGTTTAACAAAATACTTGAAATTAGAATGGTTAGAAAATCTAAGATACATGGGTGATATATACATACATATATATGTGTGTATATGAATATATACGTATGTGTACCCCGCCACACACACACACACACACACACACACACACACACACACACATCCATATCCGGTCTATCTAAACCGGCAGTTCCACATTTGGCCACCAAGTGGCACTTTGCTGGTGTAAGGAAAACGAACAAGGAAACTGACGAACACCAGGATAAAAGGTCAAAGAGGCGCTAGCTCTGTATTCATACGAGCCTTGATCGCCAACCCCCTGGGGTCCATTGAAAGAGTTCCTCTGGCTGAGTGGGTACTATACTCCCATCCTGGGCTTGAGGTGTTTGGGATTTAAACTATTCTGAGATTTAGGCTTATTTCAGTGCGGACACAAGCAGGCCGGTCCTGGGCTGGGGCGGGGCGGCGCTGCTGGTACCTGAGTGCAGGGCGCCAGATGCAAGCTCTGTTGTGGGCCCCTTACAGGTGGAACTAAGAGAGGCGTGCCTGGTCCATCACCGAATCCAGGCTAGCAAAGCGCTCAGGGTATAGTGAACGTGTTGAATGAATTGGTAGATGTCTTTGTTCTTTGAAAATAATGTAGAGGAGAAACCACCGTGCTTTAGGAATATCTATCAGTAACACATATTGGAGCATCTTGGGCAGAAGGTAAACAGTGATGAACATCTCCCCTGCTTCTGCTGGCAGTGTTCTCTGACGTCACACCCTGAATGTACCTTTGTATCTTCTACAGGTGCTGTTAGCTCTTACAGACAAAAGGAATTTGTCATGCAGTGCTCCAAGAAAGCTTTCCTCTGAGAAGACCTTAGATACTCCTGTTAAAATTTAAAAGGAGTGTGGCATTAGGTATGCTTTTGTATGTACTGCTGCGTAAGCATAAGGGTGTAATCCAGAGAGTTTCGACCAGCCTCTAGAACCTGAACAGGATTCGGTACCTTTTGCAGTGATCGTTTAACGTTCAGACTCTCTCTACACTCTACTCAGGTACCTGGAACACTCCTGGGATCAGAACAACGTATAGCCTTGCCCTGCTGTAGCCAAGGCAGCTGCAGGACAAACAGCGTGGCTTTTGGATTCAAATCCTGGTTCTGGGTTCAAATCCTGATTCTGCTACTCATAGCCCTGAGACCTTGAATAATTACGTGAATCTTTTGAGTCTCAGTTTCTTTATCTGCAAAATGGGGGTGTTAATACTGATATTCTTCATTTATCCAGTCAGCCAACATATTTCTTGAGGTCCTCCTTCATTTCAGACTCTCCTCCAAGAGCTTACAGTCTGGTGGGCATGGCCGACATGTCTATTAGTGTTTAGAATATTAAGTAAGAATGTATCTAAACCAGAACTCCATGGTAGTGATGATAGCACAGGACATGTGAATGCATTTGCTGCCACTGGACCGTGTGCTTAAAAATGGTTAAGGTGATACATTTCATGTTATGTATATTGTATAAATTAAATAAAGTAAAATGAAAATAAAGTCTAAAGAACCCAGCATGATGCCCGGCCCATAGTAAGTTCTCAGTAAACGTTTCCCTATGTTCTCTTTTTTCATGGATGGGCGTTGGCAAGCTGTCATTGCAACAGTTACCCAAATTTTACCCCATTAAGAGGGCTTTCTTCTGGCAGCATTTCTGCTTAGGTGAATAGAGTGGCGGGACCTGAGCCTTAATTCTCTGTCAACACATTGCTGACCCAGCAGGTCTGGGCCACAAGTCCCTGAGCAGACCCGATTTCGTTCTTTGCACACTAGTCTTTATAAGCCCGTATTCATTATGAAAAGTGAAAGAGAATTCTGGAAGCTGTTTTTAAGGTCCTTCATAAGGTGGTGAGAGTTTATTTACTCCAGGATGTTGTCTGAGAAACGGGAAGACGTCTCCTAAGCCCATACTGAGCTTGAGGCAAGAAGTGAGGATACGGCTTGCAGAAGACCTGTGGGTCCTCCTCCATCTGTGCGCCTGGCGGCATGTTGTGTGCAAGACAGAAAAGGCCACTTCTTCCCGTTTACTGGCCTAGTTGTGCCAGGGAGCTTGCATCTGAGAAAAATAAATTCTGTCTGATCTTTCTTGTCATCACTCAGTCCCTAATGAGGTACAACTGGGGCTGAGAAAATTACGGTTCCAAGGTCATAAGAAAGCAAGTGGAAACTGTGGATGTGAACTGAGAAACGGTTATTGATGCTGTTCTGAGCACAGTGGATGACCGGTGAGCGGCTCCTTCAGGGCGGTGCTTGGACCCGAGTCCGTCCTGACCTTCATCTCCTTCGGTCCCAGGAAGGTGTTACTTTGCTTTCATGTCACACGTATCTGTTAGCATAGTAGTGAAATCTCTGGTCTTGAATTGAACTAAGATACTTTTTTTTGCTCTAAATATAATACAGTAATGGTGCGTGTGTTAAAGAGGTACTGTAGGCAAACAAAAAAGTTTATCAGTGCCTTGCTAAGAAAAAAGAATGAACAAAGACATAGGTTAGTGTTTTCAGATCTTTTAATAACTGGTACTTCAATCCCTTCGTCATCTCTAGGTTAAGCAGCTGTATCCAGGAGCATCTTAGAGAAAGATGGGGGTAGCATGTGTTCAAACCTCAACTCTTCTCCCTAAAACTTGTGGGACTTTGGAAGGTGTTACTGAACCTGTTGCTATGTCAACGTCCTTATCTGCAAAAAGGGAACAACCATCTCTCCCTCACAGGATTGTTCCAAGGATAACTAAGATAATGTATGTAAAGAGCTTAGCATAGTGCCTGGCACCTAGTAAGTGCTCAATAAATGATCATTTTAAAAGCGAAGATCACGAAGAAGCTTAGAGTCACGGTGTGCTAACCTGGCCTAGAGAGGTAGGGGAGGCGACTCTAAGAGCAGAGTATTTTCTTTAGCTTGCCTCTGTTCCTGCTGTTTCCTCTGTCTTCCCTGTCATCTCTGAATTTACAAATTATGTTTATCCTTCAAGATCCCAGATCAAATACCACCTCCTCCATGAAGCCTTCCGGATTACCTCAGCCAGAAGCGATCACTTCCTTTATCGTTGCCCTTTTTGTGGCATTTCTGTTTAGTGTTACAGTTATTTGTGTAACTATATCATCCTCCTTATAATGCTGCTTCCTGAAAGAGCAGTACCTTATCTTTTCCACTTTAAGTCTCTCTTTACACCCAGCACTGAGTGTTGCCGGTAGACTCTGATTGGGTACGTGAACGGCCACTAAGGCAGAAGCTTTGGTAGGTAAGAGCCTACAAACAGGATTAGTTTCTCCTAAACAGATTTTCAATGGTTTTCTTTTGGCGGGGCAGAGGGTAAAGAGCTAAAAATGTAAGTGTGGATTTATTATACTATAAGGATAGTTTATATATATAAACAATTGATCCCACGGATGCCTTTCCCTGAGCGGTGAATAACTTGTGTTCCATTGCCAGTTACCATCAAATGTAATATTCTAAATGGAAGATGAGGAACACTAACTTCCCCCCCCCTTCCTTTTGTTTTTCTTTTTTTTTTTTGCGGGGGTGGGGAGGATATAGAGGGGAAAGGGCAAAGAGTGAAGGGAAAACCTCTATTTTTTTTTGAACTCAGGTAGGAGTTAAGGATAACTCCCAAGTACCCGTGCAAATGAATATGATTAACTTCGCTACTCCAGAAAAAAATTTTAATCCCAAAGTCATTTATTTTGGCTTTAGAATAGACAAGCATTTGTGTTGGGTTTTCCTGCCTAATTACTTTTTGCTTAAGCTTATTTAAAAATTGTTTTAAATTCCTTTAGTGTGACAGCCCAGCGAAGGGGGTCGGGGGGTGTGGAGAAATGGGCCACAGATGGGATCTGAACTAGGATTTCAGCTTTCCTGTATAAAAGCCTCCTGATACGCTGCAAGCAGGAGAGCAAAGTTGGAATCAGCTTTCCGGAGAACAATTTGGCAAAATAGTTTTAAAAGTCTTAAAAATATGCTTACTCTTTGATCCAGTAATTCCACTTCTAGGAATGTCTTAAGGAAATAATCAAAGAGGCACGCAGAAATGTAGGGACAAAGCATTCACCACGACATTTATATCAGGGAAAAAAAAAAAAGTAAAACCAACTGAAAACACTGAATAATGTGGAATTGATTAAAGTAGGCCCCTGTCTCTAATGTGTGTAGTTATATTGTCAAATTATAGGCTTTAAAACATTTGCCACATCTTTCTAAGTGAAAGAGAGACAATAAAATAGTAGGTACAGTTTGAAACAGTGCTGAGAAATGGGGGGGAGGGAGGGAAGGGGGGAGGGAGGGAGGAGGGAGGGGAGGGAGGGAGGAGGTGGGTGGGTGGATGGATGCCTATCCAAAAAGACACATTCTGCAAATGTTAACTTTGGTATCACTGAGTGGTGAAATTATGGCTGATTTTGTACTTTTTTGTGTTTTTCGAGTTTTCTGCTTGAACATGTATTGCTTTGTAATCAGAAAAACCAATTATCATATATTTTAAAAGAATATATGTTTAAGGTGAGAATTCCCTGGAGGTCCAGTGGTTAGGACTCCACACTTACACTGCAGAGGGCCCGGGTTCGATCCTTGGTCGGGGAACTAAGATCCCGCAAGATGCGCTGCATGGCCAAAAAAAAAAAAAAAAAAGAATATATGTTTAAGGTATCAATGAAAAAGTAAAATGTTGCTACACAATACCCACAAAGCAATAATCCGAATGCACAGCTGATAGCTTGGATTAAATGTATTTTCTTAAGGGTCACATTCATACACATGAAGTATCAGGGATCACAGTGAATACACAAAATCAGACGTACCATAGGTTCAATTATGTTTCCCAAGTAAAACAGCAAAAACCTGTGAAGACACAGAGTTTCATGTGGATGTTCTGTTTTCTGAGACCAGCATGAGGGGGTAGACTCTTCAGAGCTAGGAGGACCACGGTTTTGCAAAGCTCCAAACACTAGTAGGTCTTCTGGGAATCATATGTAAAAAATGTTTACTGCCCAAATGACATTATAAGAATAGCGGGAACATTTTAAATCACTCTTAATCTTCTCAAAGCAGTTCCCAATGAAATGTTTTACTGTGTCCCCTTTCTTATCTCCTCATTGTCATCAACTCACAACTCCGAACCCACATGTTTAAACAGGGAAAGAGAGTGAAAGTGTAAGGTAAATGATGGACAACCACAAACCTTTGACGACCCCAAAAGAGCTCTTTGGCTCACGTTTTTTTAAAAAACTCTGCTTTATATGATCAGCTGCGGAGGAAATTTGTTCTTCACTGTTTGCAGGCCTCCACTCTGTACACATGATGGGGTTCTCTTGTGTTTGCAGTTCCTAAATTCCTCAGACACCATGTGGCTTCACTGAAGGAAAATCCTTGCAGGTCTGGCTCCCCGTTGTGTAAGGTCAGGTGGAAAAGCCTTTTGTGATTAACTCGGCCACCGTGTGTCCCTTGGTATTTGGAACTTCAGTGAGAGTTTTTATTAGGTGTCTGCATTTTGAATGCTGACTCACATAAGCTTCATCTAATGGGAAAAGCAGATAAAGGTAGCGCTTTGGACACCAAGTCGGATCCCAGCTCTCCCACTAGCTGTGACCTCGAGCAGGTCCACTTACTATGGTTATCCGTCTTTCTAAACACAGTCTTCTCCCACTTTGTTTCCGACACAGTTTCCTTACGCTGCCCCTCCTCCCCAAGAACCAGTGAAGACTCTGAGAAGCCTGATCAACATCCGAAAGGATACACTAAGACTCGTCAAGTAAGTTCAAGTTCCCAGCCGGCCGGGGCCAGGTTCCAGGGGCCCTTCTTCATGAAGGGGCAGCCAACTCCCCAGGGGACTCACAGAGCAGTTTCTGCCAGACCCAGAGCCCAGCCTCTAGGCCTCCGGGCCGTGGGCTGTTTGCATGAGGGGTCTCCGCACCTAGATTGTTCAGAACTTTCTCTGATAGTCAGTGTTTGGGAAGAACTTTCACTCTCCTGGAAGCTGTCATGATTACCCCGATTTGGTGAACCTTCCAGAAAAAGAACAGTTGGAGGAGAAAGTGAATTCTGCAGATACCTCGACAAGCCTGTGTGAAGATGGGATGTTTGAACTTGGTGCAGGAAATCCTTATTTTATTGCCTATATTTCCTTTTTAATTTATTCTTAATCTCATGTGCCCTTCCTCTGGTGCGCTGGGTTTGTTGTTTAATCACCACTGTCAGTACTAATTATCATCAACATCTGCTGCCTTTGTGCTGTCCCTGAGATAGCACGATTTTTTTTTTTTTCTTTTTTTTTTTTTTGGCTGCATGGCGAGGCTTGTGGGATCTTAGTTCCCTGACTGGGGATTGAACCCGGGCCCCCTGCAGTGGAAGCACGGAGTTCTAACCCTGGACCACCAGGGAAGTCCCAGAGATAATGTGATTTTTAAACAGATGCTGCTCTCCAGATAGCAAGTCTGTCTACTAAGACTCACTGGTTCCCTGGGGAGACAGATTTGGTTAGGGCAAACCAGAGGTCCCACATTTTTCTCAATTGACAAAGGAAGATGACTCGGAGACCATTTTATGCTTGTATAGATCAGGGAGTTTATTTCTCTCTGATCATCTTTTTAAAATATAACCACTTTGGGGACTCTCCTGGCGGTCCAGTGTTTAAGACTTCACCTTCCAATGCAGGGCGTGTGGGTTCGATCCCTGCTTGGGGAGCTAAGATCCCACATGCCTCGAGGCCAAAAAACCAAAACATAAAACAGAAGCAATATGGTAACAAATTCAATAAAGACTTTAAAAATGGTCCACATCAAAAAAAAAAATCTTAAAAAATAAATTTTTAGGAATAAAATATAACCACTTCATTGAGATATAGTTCATATACCATATAGTTCATTCATTTAAAGTGTACAATTCAGTGATTTTTTTTTTTTTAAAGTATTTATTTTTTTATTTGGTTGCACCGGGTCTTAGTTGCGGCAGGCAGGCTCCTTAGTTGTGGCATGCAAACTCTTAATTGCGGCATGTGAACTCTTAGTTGCGGCATGCGTGTGGAATCTAGTTTCCTGAGCGGGGATCAAACCCGGGTCCCCTGCATTGGGATCGTGGAGTCTTATACGCTGCGCCACCAGCGAAGTCCCCCGATTCAGTGATTTTTAGTTATTCACAGAGTTGTGCAACCATCACTACTATCTAATTTTAGAACATTTTCATCACCCGGAAAAGAAACCCGATACTCATTATTACCCGATACTCATTATTAATCATCCCCCATTTCCCCCCGAAACCCCTCTTCCCGGCCTAAGCAACCACTAACCTGTTTTCTGTCTCAGTTTTTTAATATTTTATTTGTCCCTGAGGTTTTCAACTGCCTCCGGGGTCAACCCTGGGGACGGCGCAGCCAAGGGGAAACTCTTTTGCTGCAGAAGAGTCTGCAGCCGGGCGTCCCCCCTCCACCGGGGAGTTCCTGCCGCAGCAGGATAGATGGAGGCTACTGAGGCCTCGGGAGCCTGCCAGCTGTCAGCTGCTCCGGCCACTTGTTTCTCTCATCACATATGGTCTGCTCGCCTATTTGATGGAGACGGATTCAGGGGTCTGAGCCCCCTTGAGGTCCTGGCCTCGGACGTGGCAGCCTGGCTGCAGCTCTAGAATAAAATGAGGCAACTGCTCTGAGCTTCTGGTTCTCACCTGTAAAATAGTGAACCAACCTTACCTTTCATGGCTGTTGTCAAAATTAAAGGGGATAATGAAAGGGAAAGCACCTGGTGATCAATAAATGTTAAGATGAAGGGTGAATTTTGATTTTGTTTTTTCTGAGATGGGACTAAAGTAAATTCTGATTCTCAGATTTCCAGGTAAAGATGGAGCATTGAACATGCCTCTCCAAACCCCACTAAACAATAATGAGTATTTTTAAACAGCACAAATCCACAAAAATTGGGAGAGTGGGAAAGGAGCAACGGAACGGCAACAAAATTTTAGAGGCTGCGGCTTCCCTGGTGGTGCAATGGTTAAGAATCTGCCTGCCAATGCAGGAGACATGGGTTCGAGCCCTGGTCCGGGAGGATCCCACATGCCCCAGAACAGCTAAGCCTGTGCGCCACAACTACTGAGCCTGCGCTCTAGAGCCTTCGAGCCACAGCTACTGAAGTCCGCGTGCCTAGAGCCCATGCTCCGCAACAAGAGAAGCCACCGCAATGAGAAGCCCACACCCCGCGACGAAGAGTAGCCCCCACTCGCCGCAACTAGAGAAAGCCCGTGTGCAGCAACAAAGACCCAACGCAGCCAAAAATAAATAAATTAATTAATTAATTTAAAAAAAAATTTTAGAGGCTGGAAACAGGTGGTGAATGTTAAATGACTTACTAAACCTGAGAAATCAGGATCCTGAGCAAACAGAAGGAAAAGCTGAGAATCACCAGTTTGTACTATGGTTTCCCCCAGAAGGCTCAGGAATTGGCAGTTCCAGGTACCTCTGGACATCTTGGGGGTGGGGGGGCTAAAAGGAGGGGGGTTAGTGGAAAGTCTGCTTGAGAGGTATTCAGATCCTCCCTCCCTTAGACTACACAGCCAGAACTGTCCTCCCACACCCTGGCAAAAGGCTAGCAGAGGACGCTCACTGGAAAAGTTCAAACAAAGAATCTCTGGGGCTTCCCTGGTGGCGCAGTGGTTGAGAATCTGCCTGCCAATGCAGGGGACACGGGTTCGAGCCCTGGTCCGGGAAGATCCCACATGCCACGGAGCAACTAGGCCCGTGAGCCACAATTACTGAGCCTGCGCGTCTGGAGCCTGTGCTCCGCAACAAGAGAAGCCGCGATGATGAGAGGCCGGCGCACCGCGATGAAGAGTGGCCCCCACTTGCCACAACTAGAGAAAGCCCTCGCACAGAAACGAAGACCCAACACAGCCAAAAATAAATAAATAAATAAAAAATAAAAATAAAGGCATTCCTTTAAAAAAAAAAAAAAAAAAGAATCTCTGGACTTGGGGGACCGAGGCCCAGCTAAGGGCTGGACTCAGTACTGAAATCAGGGCGTTAAGTGAATTCAGAAACGTTGGATGCTGAGCCTTCCAGCCTGCCCCCCAACCCCAACTCTAAGCCCAGAATGCCAGCAGCCCGGCCATTGTTAGAAGAGAGGAAAACTGTTCTTTGGACAATCAGACCCCCCCAGGTGGGAAGACCAAAGAGACTGGCTTTGGAGATTCCTCACCAGACCCAGATGAGTCCCCAGGGAAGCCTAGCGTCCCCAAGCCCCACCATGCACTCAGTTCCAATCAGGATTTTATTTTTTTGGGCCGCGTGCCATGCGGGATCTTAGTTCCTTGACCAGGGATCGAACCCATGCACCCTGTAGCGGAAGCGTGGAGTCCTAACCGCTGGACCACCAGGGAAGTCCCCATGGACCACAATTAGGGGGTTTAAATGTCTTAGTATGAGCAGACAACCAAAGATTCTCAGACGTATAAGGAACGCCTATCATATGAAAGACAATTGTAAAACAAGCCAACAGGGGAAAAAAGTGGAAATAAAAACTATGCAGGAAAAAAAAAAAAAAAACTATGCAGGAAGAGGAAACCTTGATTTGTAGCCTCAGAGACATAGAGAAGATACTGCCTTCTTATTTCACAGACACAGTGACACAAAGCATTTAGCAAACAAACAAGGCTCTCAGAGCTTAAAAACATAGAAATGAAAAAATCAATAGAATGTCGGAAGAAAAGTTGAAATGTTCTAGGAAGTGGAGCATAAAGGCAAAGATATGGAAAACAGAAGAGGAAAGATACGAAGAATATAAGGTCCGTTTAGAGGGTCCAACAGCCAACTAATGGCTCTAGAAAGAGAGAATGGAGACTATAGAAGGAAGGAATCACCGATGACGTACATAATTTAAGAGTTTCTACAAAGGTCCACCGAGTGCCCAGCCCAATCGATGACGAAAGCGACCCTGGGAGCTAAAAGATAATGCAGCAATGCTCTGAAATGACTTTTTTAAAGTATTTATAATCCAGAATTCTTTACTCAGCCAGACTTTTTTTTTTTTTTTTTTTTTTTGGCCTCGTGGCTTGCAGGATCTTAGTTCCCCAACCAGGGATTGAACCCTCATCCTCAGCAGTGAAAGCACAGAGTCCTAACCACTGGACCACCAGGGAATTCCCTCAGCCAGACTTTCAATGAAGTGTGATTGTATAATAGAATCTCTCGAAAAGTTTATCCCTCCAACACACCCCTTTTCAGGAAGCTACTGGAAGTTGTGCTCCAGCAAAATGAAAGCGTAACCCAAGAAAGAGGAAGCCGGGAGGTGCAGGAAGCATGCGATTCTCCGGGAGAGAGGCAACAGGGACACACAGGGAGATGGGACAGGGAGATTCCAGGGCGGCGGCCATGTGCAGGGACGGAGGGATCAGGGTCCAGATGGAGCAGGTCAGAAGGACGCTCCATAAGCGTCCTGCCCAAAAAGACAAGGTGCGTAGAATACCTGGTACGTCTGAACGTTGAGATGTAGACAGCCAAAGAGTTTGAATTTGAATTAGTGACTAGTGCATAAGAGACTAAGCAACTGAAAAAAAAAGCAAAATGAGCACAAGCTCTAAGAAAAACTTACGCAGGAAAGGAAAAATAATTAGAGATTACCCTGTGGCTGAACTGTGAATAATGTTGATGGACTCACAGTCGTATAGACGAAGATGTACTGAGCTAACAAAATCATGGTGTATCACGTGGTGGAAGGGGTGTCCCTATATGGAGCAGAGTGAGGAAAGAGAAAGTCTCATTTCCGTAGTAGGAAGTCAGTAGATAATGCCTAAAACTGAAAAATTAACATGCAGATAAACGCCAGAATGGTCAGCTACAGAGGTAAAGGCGGTTTTCTCTAAAGAAGAGGAAAGGGCTTCCCTGGTGGCGCAGTGGTTAAGAATCTGCCTGCCAATGCAGGAAACACGGGTTCGAGCCCTGGTCTGGGAAGATCCCACATGCCACGGAGCAACTGAGCCCGTGAGCCACAAGTACTGAGCCTGCGCATCTGGAGCCTGTGCTCTGCAACGGGAGAGGCCGCGACAGTGAGAGACCCGCGCCTGGCGATGAAGAGTGGCCCCCGCTCACCACAACTGGAGAAAGCCCTCGCACAGAAACGAAGACCCAAAACAGCCAAAAATAAATAAATAAATTAATTAATTAATTAAAAAAAAAAAACTTCCTATTTAAAAAAAAAAGAAGAGGAAAAGGGACAGAAAGAGACCTGCTGGGTTTTTGTCACGAGCCTTGTGGAAACTATTTAAACTATGTGATTAGTAACTTTGACTAAAATTAAAAACTTTTTTTTTTTAAAAGCCTGGCAAGTGCACAAGGATGTTCACTGTGGCACCGTGAAATATCAGAAATCGCCTAAATGCCCCCTGATAGTGGTAACCACGTGCTCTGCCATCATTCAAAATGAGGAAGGAAAGTGTATGATCACGGAGGGAAGCCCACAATATGTTCAGTTAAAAAAAGAAAACGGGGACTTCCCTGATGGCGCAGTGGATAAGACTCCTCGCTCCCAATGCAGGGGGCCTGGGTTCAATCCCTGGCCAGGGAACTAGATCCCACATGCATGCCACAACTAAGGAGCCCTCGAGCCACAACTAAGACCTGGTGCAACCAAATAAATAAATATTACAAAAAAAAGAAAAAGAAAAGAAGGAAATTCCCTGGCAGTCCAGTGGTTAGGACTCTGCACTTCCACTGCAGGGGGCATGGTTCCATCCCTGGTCAGGGAACTAAGATCCCACAAAAAAAAGAAAAGAAAAAAGATTACTTTTAAAATATTAATTTGCTACCCCGAAATGCTGAGTCTTTGTGGTTTTCTAGATGTGCCGAGGAAGTGAAGACCCCGGGGGAAGAGGCCGGCAGAGCAAAAGTCCACTACAACGTGGAGTTCACCTTTGACACGGATGCTCGGGTGGCCATCACCATCTATTATCAGGCCACCGAAGAGTTCCAGAATGGGATTGCCAGGTAAGAACAAAGGACCAGGGGAGCCACGTCCTTCCGAGACAGGTTAGGGTCTGTGCCTGACGTGCTCACCTGTGGAGGAAAACATTCTTTTTCTACACCCAGGTGAGAGCTGGTTCCTGAATTTGGATTTTCTTCTACACAGCCTTACTTTTTCGCCTTTCCCCTTCAAACTATGTCATCTTGGTACAGTGACGGATATCAGCATAGTCCTTCAGGTCATCATGATGCTGTTAAAAATCTATTAAGCGACCTTTCTGTGGATATGAGGGTGGAAAAGATAACTTTAATAGCATTACCAAGCAAGGGCAAAGGAAACAGATTATAAAGAAGATCTTTTCTTCTCTTTTCTCTTCCACTCTATACTGAGAACCTGTTGATAACTGAGAACAGGCATGAGACAGAGGAAACCGTCAGATAGTAACTTTTGCTTTGCTTCCCACTTTGATCAACAGCTACATCCCCAAAGACAACAGCCTGCAGTCAGAGACGGTGCACTACAAGCGTGGGGTGTGCCAGCAGTTCTGCCTGCCCTCCCACACCGTGGACCCCTCCGAGTGGGCTGAAGAGGAGGTGAGCTGCCGGCTGGCAGAGGGGACCGGCCGCTGGGAGAAAGTGCAGGGCAGGTTCTGCCCACAGACCCACAGGGCGTGGGAGCTACTCAGGACCCTGGCCAGCAGCAAAGGATAGGCCCGGGTACTCGAAGGCCATGCTCCCCTTCAGCCTTGTAACGTCTTCATGCCCTGGGAAGGATACATCTAGTTTTTCCATCCCAAAGTAGCCCATTAACCCAGGATATTTTGAGAAAGCCATGCCCAAAGGAAAGACCTGCAGGTTAGAAGCCTTTACATCTATGAGATTTTTTACAAAGAGACTGGTGGCCTTCAATGCTACGGACTTAGGTCGTTACCAGGTTGATGGATGAGGAACAGAGATGAGGTCCAGTCTTCCTGACGGGACCTCCCTTTCTGACGGATTACTGTGCCCTTTAAATGTGTTAAGTCCCTTTTTTTTTTTTTTCCTTTTCTTTCAGCTTGGCTTTGACCTGGACAGAGAGGTTTACCCGTTAGTGGTCCATGCTGTGGTGGATGAAGGAGACGGTACGTGTGCTTCCTGTCTTCTTTGGCTGCACACGCGCCCGTATGTAGCGTGCAGGCCTGGCAGCGGCTGCGGCCTCAGAACAACACGCCTCCCCCATGGGTATCAGGCAGTTCCCACATCCCCACGCACTCCTGCTCCCACGCTCCTCGGGCAACGAGAGTCCTATTGGGTGACGTAACCTGCCCCTTCCCGTGACAGCCAGAGGGTTCGTTTTGCCAGACTGTGGGACCCGGGGAAGGTGAGTGGAATCGAGGTGTGTTGTTGGCTTTCTTCTTCTTCATCCATGTGCCTTTATTTGTTTCAGAGTATTTTGGCCATTGCCACGTCCTGCTGGGCACTTTTGAAAAGGTCAGTGGGTAATGTTATAGGGCCTCACTTTGGTACATGTTGCTCTGTCTTTCCTGTGAGGACACGTGGAGCCCTGTTCGCTGGCTGCCTGGGCTCGGCAGAGTGGGTCCGGCTCGGAGGCTGTGCAGGGAGCTGGGGGAAGCACCACACCGGGGGCTACGCCACCAACTTGCTGCATGACCTTCAACTCCTTAGGCCTCATTTCCTCTTCTTTTTTTTTCCTTAATATTTATTTACTTATTTATTGGCTGCGTTGGGTCTTATTTATGGCACTCAGGATCTTCGCTGTGGTGCCAGGGCTTCTCTCTAGTTGTAGTGCACGGGCTCAGTAGTTGCGGCGCTCGGGCTTAGTTGCCCCACGGCATGTGGGATCTTAGTTCCCTGACCGATTCTTAACCACTGGACCGCCAGGGAAGTCCATCGTTTCCTCTTCTTAAAGCAGAAGGGCTAGACTATGTGCTTGAAGACCCTTCCCGTATGAGGAGTCTGTCATTCCACACTGGCAGGGTGTGGGGGGCTGGGGGGGCCTCCAGGAGGTGTGTAATTGAGAGAAGTAACAAAAGAACAGCTGATCCTCGTTGCCCTCCTTCATAACTGTCGTATTTTCGCTCCAGCACACAGATGGGACTTTCTGTGTCAAGCCCCTCAAACAGAAACAAGTAGTAAGTATTCGAGGGCCAGGGACTGTTGGTGTATCCCCTTCTCTCTCTCCACTCTTTTGCTAAAGCACTCTTCTTTCCCTTCCACCACCACCCCCCTTTTTTTAAATCAAAGAAGAAAAGCAAACAGGGAATGCTTTTCTGTGTTGGAAACTACTTGGGTGGCCTGAAAGGAATACTGATTTTTGGTGTCTCTGTTGTTCCAGAATTGTTGGTGGTGAGGCAGCCATTATCTGAGCAGAGGACTTTAGAAAATGAAAGGACAAGATTTATCTCCTGAGTTTAGGTTTAGGGAGAATGTTTTTATTTAAAATGCCAGGGTGAGAAACATTTCCAGCTAAAGGATAAAAGTATTGGGGTCCAGTTCAAGGCCAGTTGGAGCTCTTGGCTTAATTTATCCCAACATTCCTTTTCTCACATTCCAAGTTTGCTGACCATCTGCCCCCTTCCAGAATGATCAGCAAGTTATGCATATGTCTGCTGGAAGTCCTAACCCCCGCTGTGTGCCAGCACTTTCCTTCCATTCTTACAGAGGCAGGAGGAGGGTCATGGAAGACAAGGAGGGGAAAGGTGTCAGTGGCATTGCCAAGGGAAGGTGGGTCATCACACGGAGGTTGTGGAGCAGTCGGGTGGGGGGCAGGGTAGGCCTCGGGTTGAGATGCAAAGAAAGGCCCCCCCCGCAGATGGGTGACAGATACCTGAAATTCTACATCATTTATTCTTTCAGGTATTAAGTGCTCTCCACCCTTAATGAGGTCAATAGTAGTCAGTAATGCTTTAGTATGAATTTGTTGATAATGTCCTTTCCAATATAATCACTGCATTAAAGCAAGTTTTAAGAGAGGCAGAGGAGATAACAGATCCTGAGCCCAGGGTACGGCCTGGAAAGGCCTGGCCTCAGTGAGTTGCCTCATGGGAAGGCCTGGTTCTCCAGGACTCCTGGATGGGATGGAAAGGCTAGGGTAGCTCAAGGGAAATGGTTTATCTCTTCTTCTATTGCTAGATTGGCATCAGCAACAGCCTTGTTGTCTTGTCAGACTGGAGAGTGGGATGGGAAATTGGTGAGAGGCTGGGCCTTAGGGGCGGGGATCACTGGGACAGGGTGGTGGGCAGGGGAGAGGAGTGGGCAGGCATAAAGAAACAAGGGAGGGGCCAGCTTTGGCACCAACATGGCCCAAGCTAGTGGGAGTCAAACTGGGCATTGAAGTTGAGGTTCTAATGTTTTTCTGGTGTTTTTGGTTTTTTTTGGCTGTGCCTCGGGGCTTGCGGGATCTTAGTTCCCCGACCAGGGGTTGAACCCAGGCCCCCTGGCGGTGAGAACACTGAGTCCTAACCACTGGACTGCCAGGCAGTTCCCAAAGTTGAGGTTTTAAGAAGCAGGGCCAACAGGGGTCATATTTTGCCACGTGTTGGATATGGAGTGGCTCTGTGGCCGGGGAGGGGGCGCAATCGGCCCCTCCTTCAAGGTCCTGCTCTCTCTTTGCTTCTGCATTTTCCCTTCCCCTCTTTTCCTTGCCCATTTCTTCTCTTTCTTTCCCATTCCCATTGCTTCCCCTTTATAATGTCTAAACTTAGCTTTTATTACATAACCAATGCTTCTGACACGTGGTCTTCCATCCTTTTCCTAGTTTCTGCCTTCCTTGACTGTCCGTGATAGCGGCCTGCAGTACAAGTGTTACTGTTGTATTGGCGCACGTTCCCTGTTGGGGATAAGGGCGGGTGAATTAAGCATTTGATTTTCGTTCCCCTCCCCAAGAGAACACATAAGTAAATAAGAGCCTCCTTCACTCTTCTAGGCCTTTGATTTTTTTCATTGTGAATCAGTAGTCCTTGGTTACCGAAGGAGGTTGGGGGGTGGGTGGTGAGTTCCCTCTCATCTCTCGGTAGAACCAGCCTGCCCTTGAACTTTTTCCATCTGCTCTTCAGGTGGATGGGGTCAGCTACCTCCTTCAGGAGATCTATGGAATTGAAAACAAGTACAACACGCAAGAGTCTAAGGCAAGTTCCATCCACAGTTCTGAATGTACTCTTCCCGGGAGGCAGAGTGAGAGCTTCTCTGATCCAGCCAGGATCTAGGAACTTAGCATGCCAAACTCTGGAATCCATTTGGTCCTAGAAGGGTATTTCTTCTTCCTCGTTTCAGATGATTATACTTACATAACTTTGGAAATAAGAATATAGGCTGGTTTGGATCGGTTCTTCGGCAGGGCTCTGCTCACTCAGTTCATTGCTCCCCACTTCCCTGGGTGGCCTCCCGGGCCCCTTCAGCTCCCACTGTCAGACAGGACCAGCTCTCAGCCTCAGAGGATGAGCTTGAGACAAACAGTTGCCAGAAGAAGTGAAACTGAGTGTGCCAGTGCACTTGGTAAACTACCAAGTTCAATGTAGTTTACCAAGTGCATGGTCTCAGCTCTGCAGGCAGGCTGCCTTCTAAAGAAAGTATGCGACGTGAGGGTCTCTGTGACGCTGGCTAAATTTCTGTCCCCCGGCCAGGTGGCTGAGGATGAAGTGAGAGATAACAGTGCCGAGTGTGTGGTGTGTCTCTCGGACGTGCGGGACACCTTGATCCTGCCGTGTCGTCACCTCTGCCTGTGTAACACCTGTGCGGACACCCTGCGCTACCAGGCCAACAACTGCCCCATCTGCCGACTGCGTAAGCCCCGGAGGCCCTGCTGGGTCCCCGAGGTCAGCCCTCGGGGGAGAAGGGGTCGTGGCTTCCGTGCGGGCTCTTGTCCATCCTGAGTCCTGCATCACCGTGTCCTGATGGCCTGTTTTCTTCTTCACAGCCTTCCGGGCACTGCTTCAGATCAGAGCCATGAGGAAGAAACTGGGCCCCCTGTCCCCAACCAGCTTTAACCCCATCCTCTCATCCCAGACATCCGACTCAGAAGAGCATTCAGTAAGTTGGGCTTTTTTCACCTTTTGTCCTTCTTCACGTGACTTTGTGGCAAGTAATTAAACCTTGGCATTCTGAAGTACTGAGTAAGCTGGCCGAGATCACGTTGTGTTAAAAACCAGCCAATAGTACAGTGGAAAATGGGGTTCTGATCATTAAAACCTCCCCTTTCCACCTTGGGGACTCAGCGTCCAGTTAACATTTACCATCCCTAGAGCTGTCAGCTTGCCGTTTCACTCCAGTGTCCGGGCGGATGGGGGTGGGGATGGGGTCCAGCTCAGGAACGCCCCCAAGCAGAAACAAGGGGATGATTGTTTGGGATTTAGATAAAATTTACCATTTTTATCTGAATCCTCTGAGAAGGTAACTGTTTCTCTTTGTCTCATTTCGTGGCTTCAGGTACTGGGAGCCACGTAGATGAAATAATTCACCTCTGTCTCGTGGTGTAAGTGATGGTGTCAAGCCTCCACGCTTTGTAGTTATAGACCAGAAGGTCTTGTCTTTAGGTTAACACGCTAGTGGAAGAGATTAATTATCAGTTATTCAGTAAATGGTATTGGAATGATTAGGTAGTGCTTTAGGGAGGAACAATCAGTTTAGCACTTCACTCCTTACCAGATAACAAATTCCAGGTGGGGTAACTAGTTAACTGCACTAAAAACAGAGCAAGCCAAACATTAAAAACCTAGAATAAATTATAGATGATTCTTTAGTTGACTATGGATGGGAGAGGGCTCTCTAAGCTTGAAAACAATGGAACACTGCCAAAAAAAGAACCTGTAGATTTTTTTTTTTTTTTTTTGGCCACGCCACGCGGCATGTGGGATCTTAGTTCCCTGACCAGAAATCAAACCCGCACCCCCTGCAGTGGAAGTGCGGAGTCTTAACCACTGGACCGCCAGGGAAGTCCCGAACATGTAGATTTTATCGCATAAAAATTTTTAAACTTTAGATGTGTAAAAGATGACCAAAGTTAAAACCAAACAGCAAATCATCTAAAGAAAAAAAATGTACTCACAACATTTGCATCAGAGGAAAGGCTAGTATCTTTACCATAACTCACTTGAATGAAATAGTAGATAAATGGGCAAAGGATATATAAAAAATTTCTCAGAAGAGGAAACATAGCTGGTCAGCAGTCATTTTTTAAAAAGTCAACCACGTTAAAAATCAACAACATGCAAATTAAGATGAGAGACCATTTTTCACCTTTCACATTTAAAAACTTCCTTTTTTAAAGATACCCCATGCTGGCCAAGAAGCAATTAAAACAGGTAATCTGTACTGCTTGTAAGGGTGTAACTAGAAAGATCACTGAAAATAAACAAAACAAAACAGCTGTGTATATTAAGAGCCTTAAAAACATTTGTACTTGGTAATCTAAGGTCTTAGAATTTAACACCCAGAAAATGATCTGAAAAAAAGAGATTTATGCACAATAGATGAACAGATGTTCATCAAAGTGTTGTTTACAGTAGGAAATGGACACAACTAAATAGCCAGCACCAATGGAAGAGTAAGGAAATGTATGGTATCTATGAAAAGGGATGCATGTGAAGGAAAATATTTATGTTCTGTGAGGTAAGCGGGGTATAAAATTGTCATTAACACATTGATCACAACTGTGTAAACAGTACAGAAGAAAAAACATTGGAAGAAAATAACACTAGAATGCTAACAAAAGTTATCACTTTGGGTGATTTGATGGTTGATGACTTTTTTCCTTCCTTCTTTCCACTTTTATGTATTTTCCAAACTTCCTGTAATGAACATATATTTCTACTATAATCGGAAAACATAAACAGTATTAACAAGAAGTTCATCTGTAAGCAGAGTCAAGGAACATGCGGTTCTCTGATATTTTATCTTTCTTCTGCTTCTAATACAGAAGCTTTCCTTTGCCAGAGCCCTAGACTAGATGTAAAAGAAAGCGTTTTTCCAACGCAGAGGAAGAAACACGCTCATACCATAAAACGAAGAGTATTTAATTAATTTCCCAACCTGTCTCTGATTCCCCTAGTCCTCAGAGAACATTCCACCGGGTTATGAAGTGGTGTCTCTTCTGGAGGCCCTCAATGGGCCCCTTACCCCATCCCCGGCAGTCCCCCCACTCCACGTGCTTGGAGACAGACGCCGCTCGGGAATGCTGCCTTCCTACGGCAGTGACGGCCACCTGCCTCCTGTCCGGACGCTCTCCCCCCTCGACCGCCTGTCCGACTGCAGCAGCCCAGGACTCAAGCTCAGAAACAGTCTCTCCAAGTGAGTAGCCAGCATGCAATAGCGTTGGCCCTGGGGTCCTTGATGAGATGCTTTCAATCCATCTTTCACCTCCTCGGTGCTGGCTCGAGTCCCAAGTCCCAGGGCAGTGTAGACCCTCTGGGCTGTTCCCAGAGCTGCTCATTGCACTGAAGACCTGGGCTAGCACCTGAGGGGAAGTTATCCCATTCCTTGGGAGAGGAAAATAAGATGGTACATGGGTACTTAGGAGGATCCAGACGGACGAACCTCTCATGTGTTCTGTTGTGGGAGGAGAGTATGGGGTATAGGGACGATGACATCGTTAGGGTCATTCAGGCCCCTGGGAGCATCACTTAGTCTGAGGACCGAAGGAACCTTGTGATCTGTATTTCTTAGGCGTTTACATCCAACTAGGAGCAAGTCATAATAAGTTTCCGCGGCAGAGGAAAGGAGGGTATTTTACAGATGAAAATATTGAAACCCTAAAAATGTCCGTGGTTTTCCCCCAGTTCAGACACAATTGTTTGAAGAAGCTAAAGGTAAAGCTCTGATTTTCTGACACCCAGAAGAGGTCTCAGACCCTCAGATGCCCTTTCTCACATCCCCGCTCCTTCCTAAGATTTAGGTTCCCTTCGGTTCCCCTCAGGGCCCTCTTCTCCCTGTGACGTCTGGTTAATGGGAGTGCAGGCGAGTTCTGTTCTTTAAGGGGCGTTGGCTGCAGCTGCTTCTCCCTCCGGGCTTATGCAGGTCCATCTCCCAGAATTCTTCTGTGCTGCACGAAGAGGAAGATGAGCGTTCATGCAGCGAATCTGAGACGCACCTGTCTCAGAGACCGTCAGCCCAGCATCTCAGAGAGGTAATGTGCGTTGTCCTTCCTTGTTTGGTTTTGGACTCCAGGTGCTCTCCTTCCTGCCTGCTGGCCTCTTCCGGCCCATCTGCTCCCATTCATTCATCAAACGCCTTTTGAACACTCTCTGAGACAGCAGCAGCAAAGGTGTCACCAGACTCAGTCTTTTATCAGTGTACGGGGCCTGTGTTAGTGACCAGGCATGATCCTTTACGCTGAGGACAGCAGCAGTGGGGAGACACAAAAGTCCTGCCCTCCTGGCGCTTATAGGCTTCGTGGTTGGGGTGGGGTGGACACAAAAGACAGCCAGTACAAAACGTATGTGTCGGGGTTCCCTGGTGGCGCAGTGGTCGAGAATCTGCCTGCCAATGCAGGGGACACGGGTTCGAGCCCTGGTGTGGGAAGATCCCACATGCCACGGAGCAACTAGGCCCGTGAGCCACAACTACTGAGCCTGCGCGTCTGGAGCCTGTGCTCCGCAACAAGAGAGGCCACGATAGTGAGAGGCCCGCGAACCGCGATGAAGAGTGGCCCCTGCTTGCCGCAACTAGAGAAAGCCCTCGCACAGAAACGAAGACCCAACACAGCCATAAATTAATTAATTAATTAATTTAAAAAAAAAAAAAAACAACGTATGTGTCAGGTGGTACCGGGGATCCGTGTGTCACGTAAGGGTGGGGATGCTCGCTTTAAAAAGTGGTCCATGGACAGGGGGACTCCCCTGGCAGTCCAGTGGTTAGGACTCCGTGTTTCCACTGCAAGGGGTGTAGGTTCGATCCCTGGTTGGGGAACTAAGATCCCACATGCCACGCAGTTGCAGGCAAAAAAAAAAGTGGTTCATGGACAGAGGAGGTGAGACCAACTGGGCAGATGTCTGAGGAGGGCGGGTTCTGGACGCAGGCACAGCCGGTGGAAAAGCCAGGCGGCCGAGTGGAAGATGGGATCCTCTACCCTGTGCGCCCTCACAGGCTTTATGTAACAGAGGTCAGCGGGCTGTCGAGCCCACCGCTGATAAGGCAGTGGGCTAGGTGCAGCGGAGCATAGGAAGGTGAAAAGCGGTTCCTGTCCTGAGGAGCTCATGGTCCAGCGGGAGACAGGACATGTACATGAATAACAGCACCACATCTGGCACATAGGTGTTAGTAAGTGTTTGTTGAATGAATGAATGAATTTTAACCAGAGAAAGGAAGTGCTCCCCAAACAGAGACACTGACGTGCCGTGGAGGATCACGTTAAGTGGAGGGAACCACAAGTGTGATGGTGGAGCAGCGTTTGAGCTGAATATCAAAATTTCTTAGACACGAAGAGACAGGTGAGAGAAACGTTCCTGGTGGCAGGGACAGTACACGTGAAGCACAGAGCAGAAGTGGGGGCCCTGAGCAGACCAGTGGTACAGTGGGAACGTGGCTTCACGAGGGCCCACCTGGCGGAGGTGTGCAGGCTGGATTAGGCAGGAGACAGACCAAGCCAGGCAGGAGGGTTGCCTGAACTAAGGTTTTAAGAAAAGAAGACCTGGAAGAGAGAACATAAGCTGTAGAGAGAGAATCAGTAGGCCTTTGCATCTGCCCTGGGCTGCACCGAGGTTGCGAGCCCAGTTGACTGATGGGGGTGCCGGGCGTGGGGTGGGGGGCAGGCGGTGTTTGTATTAGATCCATCGAGCTGGAACTAACCCTCCGTCCCAGAGGAGAAGCCCAGCAGGTACCGGGGCCTCCGCTGGTTTTGTGTTCTCTCCCTTCAGAAGGAGAGCTGTTTGTAATCCTGGGGAAACCTGGGGTGTTCCCGTGTCACAGCTGCTGGGTGACCTGTGTCACCTGAGCTGCGGTCTTTGTGTGGCTCCAGCAGCTGCTGGGCCTTGGGCAGGATGTGCTTGCACCTCCCCCCGGGAGACAGCCACTCCGGGTCAGGGCTGCATAGAAGTGATGGCGAGGAGAAACCGGCCCTCCCTCTGCATGTCGCCTCCTGCCGCCCCTCCCCGATGCCCTTTCCTCCTCCTCGCCCAGGCCCCCTGCCCTGACCCCTCCCTTCTAACATGTTTGACTGGCACTTACTTCTTTTCCCCCCAGGAATGTGGCATCACCCCAGAAAGTGAGAACCTGACCTTGTCATCGTCAGGAGCTATTGACCAGTCGTCCTGCACGGGGACGCCTCTCTCCTCCACAATTTCCTCCCCAGAAGGTACATGATGGGGGGCGGGAGCAACTGCAGGTCCTTCCCCGTCAGCCGAGTCCATAGTGCTCCTAATATTTCCTCCCGGATGGACTGGGGAGCAGCAAATTAATACCTAAGCGGCAGACAAAATAGGGCCCGGCTCGAGAGGAAGTGAGACTCGCTCTCTTGCAGTGAGAGGGCGGCCTCGCGGCTGAGCTGGGGGAGAAGCAGCTGTCTCACTCCCAGTCCTGCCGTCGTAAGGTTTTCTTTAACATTATGACAGGGAAAAGCAAAGCCCTCATCCCTGAGGCTGAGTTTGGAGCTCTAAAATGTAAAGGAGCCAAACCTTGGAAAACCTTCCATCTAAACCCTATTTGGTGAGGGCCAGGCCGGGCCGCTGGTGTCCTCGCTGCCCGGGTGCAGGGAGAGAGCTCTGCTCCCGGTCCGCTCACAGCAGCCAGGCCTGACCTCCGTGTCCTTCCTCCAACTCCTGTCTCCAAAGACCCTGCCAGCAGCAGTCTGGCCCAGTCGGTCATGTCCATGGTGTCCTCCCAGATCAGCACCGACACCGTCTCCTCCATGTCCGGCTCCTACATCGCCCCTGGCACGGAAGAGGAGGGGGAGGCTCTCCCCTGCCCCCGGGCCGCCAGCAGGACCCCCTCGGAAGAAGAAGAGGTAAGAGAGGAGCACGGGATCGCCCTCGCCGCCCTGCTCTGCTCTGTACTCGAGTCCCAAGGAGCTCAGTCCGGGGCCTGCCAGGGAGATGGGCAAAGCCCCCCAGTGCTCGGGAGGGGAGCCCCGGAAAACAGGGTACCGTGTCGTTGAATCAAAGACTCCCTCAGATGTGATCTTCCGTGTGGCACCACTTCTGTCCTGAGGACTTGGTTTGGGTTTGCTGCCAGGCGAGCTGGGTAGGAGAGCCGGTGGCATCTGCACCTTGACTTTTTGTTGCTCCTTTGCAGGTGACACCGGCGGCGTCTCCAGACTGCAACTTTGCGGGCCTCGCCGCCGCCGCCGCCGAAGAGCAGGATGCAGAGGTAAGAGCAGGGTGGACGGTGGTGCCCCACCCCCCGGTCAGAGGGACTGCCGACGCTGGCAGAGGATGCAAATAGGACGGGGGCTGTTCTGGAGGAAGCCTTCCAAGGTGGTGCACTTGGATCTGTTAGAGGCAGGGTGCAGAGCAGAGGGACCGTCCGATTAGCAGAGGGCGCTGGTCTCAGCGTAACAGGCGTGGGGTGAGTTCTAGAGGCAAGTCTTCCAGGCCAGACCCTTGAGAGGGTGTTTGTCCTCCAATTCACTTAGTATTTACCTGGGACAGGCACCTCACACCTTCCTGGCACTGGGGGACACAAAGACCGAGTGACATGGCTTTTGCCTGCCCACCCCCCCCCATCCACCCATCCCGGAGCTCCGTCTGATGGAGGAATCAGAGTTATAACTCAGCATGAGAAGTGCTCTGACGGAGGTGTGGCCCAAGTATATGGAATGCCCAGCTCACAGTGGGGACTCTATGACTTTCTCTTGAGCCAGATGTTCTCAAAGGAGTATCTGGATAGGGTTGGGGATCCTGAAGGATTTCTGAAAGTTTTATGATCTCACGGTTTGCTTTTTCATTTGACAACTTTTATTTCCACCTGAGAGAAACAGTGTGAGCTAAACTATTACCGAGGCTATTCCTGACAGTCCTAGGGTCCCTCTGTAACGTGCCTCAGACCCGGTCCCTACAGGCCGATCCTGCCTCGCCAAGCAAAATCTGCCTCCGCTGGGCCTCCCAGCCATCTCACATGGACAGGACATGCATAGATACCATGAGGGTGGTTAGTTCTGTCTTCTGCCAATCAATAGACTCATTTCACTGCTTTATGGACTCATAGTGCCTTCCTTCTGCCCTAGGGAAATGATGTTCTAGAAGAAGAGGATGGATCACCCACACAAGAAGATGGTAAAAGACCTGGTCTTTTGCTCCCTTTTATTATATTTCTTTCCCGGGTATTCTCTAAAGGGTACAGAAAGGGGCACTGGTGTGACTTGGTGGCACTGCTCAAGGGTGTGGCTTTGGGGAAAGGTTGTCTTCTTGATGGAATATCAAAGCAAGCAGGGTATCTGAGGACCTCAGCAGCCTTCCCAGCTCTTTCTGGGCCTCTGAGCCAAGGCTGCAGAAGATACATGTAGTTCTCCATTTACGCTGAGTAGATCCTGAAGCCTCTTGGGCAATTCCCATCTCCTTCCTTCCTGCTTCAGCTTCTCAGCTGCGTCTCACGGAACTGCTCCAGCAGCCCCAGAGCTCAGCAGCAGCAGGAGAACAGCTTGCTCCCCTTGGGGGAACGACTGTTAGGCAGTAGGTTTCCCTGCTTTAGTGAAGGAAACGGCTGATGCTACGGTAGCAGAGGGATTACAGCCCCGGCGGCACAGCGAAGGTGAGGGGAAGAGATGTTAGCAGCTCAGCGTAGACCAGTGTCTGTAGGCTATTGGAACGATTCTCTTTACCATCATTCAGGCCTCAAGTATGTATTTTTTTAAATTGGAATCGTTGGTTTACAATGTTTGTTAGTTTCTGCTGTACAGCAAAGTGAATCAATTATACATATACATATATCCACTCTTTTTTAGATTCTTTTCCCATATAGGCCATGACAGGGTATTGAGTAGAGTCCCCTGTGCTCTACAGTAGGTCCTTATTAGTTATCTATTTTATATATAGTAGTGTGTATATGTCAATCCCAATCTCCCAATTTATCCCTCCGCTCCCTTCCCCCCGCCCACCATAACCATAAGTTTGTTTTCTACATCTGTGACTCTATTTCTGTTTCGTGAATAAGGTCAATTATATCTTCAGTCGGAAGAATTTTGTTTCTAGTGAGCCGAGAAGCAAAGGAACGACCTACATATAGAGCAAGGAAGCAGTGGGGGCGGGCTGGGAATCCCACCTGGGAGTGCAGGACCAGGCGTCCCAGGAACCGGTGTCTCTTCCCTCTGCTCCTCTGAGGTGCCTCCGCAGAAGGGCAACCTCCAGAGCAGACCTGGATCCCAGCCTGGATGCAGATGTCGTGCTAGTCGCTTCTGCTTTGGCGCTGTCAGCTGCTTGGGGGCGGTGTGGTGTGCAGGGGGTGCGCATGCGCACTTGACCACTCTCGCCTGGCCAAGTAGTGCCGGAGGAGTGGTGGTCGCCCAGGCTGTGCCTCTGCCGCACTCGCGCGCCAGCCAAGCTGGGGTTGGGCGCTACCTCCCCTCGGTTGATGTCTTCAGGGCTCAAGGCTCCGACTTCTCCATTGTGATTGTCGCCCCCCCCCCGTAGAATATTTGCTTCTAAAAGGCACAGGGCAGTACGTGGTTTCCGCCTGACATTCCTTACGTGGTTTCCTCCTGACATGCCATAAGCAGTAGATGTATGTTTCTTCCTCTCCCTTTCACCAAGAAAAAAAAGCGGGGTGGGGGGCTTGAAAAAATAACATCTAAAACTGTCCCCTTCCCATCTTACACGACTGTAGGTTTCTGGTCAGCCCCTTAAAACATACTCAGAATAGCAAATTAAGTCTCATAAGAAAATAAATCATAATTTTGCGAACGAAGTGATTCTTTGATTTGAGGTGCAAAATTATGCAACCAAAGAGCTTTAATTGCCGTTTTATGTACTAGTCATTTCGCAGAGCCTTGTGATCATAAACACACCCCACGTGCACCGACAGACACAGGCCGGAGCCGGGGTCCCTTCCCTGGTGGCTCTCCTAGCTCTTCCAGCCTGGCTTAGCTCTGCTCTGGGCCCGGGTCTGCGTGTCCGAATCCCACAGCCCTCCCCAGGGTCTGATTTCCCGGGAACGAAGGCTGGAAAGGGGCCAACTAAGGAAACAGAGCAGAACAGAGCGAGAACACAAACATACCCACAGAGTTTCCTTTATTGTCCACTCTTTACCCACTTAATTATTGTCTTTTTTTTAACACATGATTTGATTTTTTTTTTTGTCTCCATCCTTAAGATTTTTATTTTAAGGACAGCGAAGCAGAGAAAAACACAGCCAGGCCCTCTCTAACTGCCTTAACTCCGTTACAGGCCAGAGGACATTCGCATTTCTAGGTATGGCGTGTGACAATAACAATGACTTTGACATCGCCAGCGTGAAAGCACTGGACAATAAGCTGTGCTCTGAGGTCTGCTTACCCGGTGAGTGGCAGTCTGCCGAACATGAACTTGGTGGGAGACGCTCCCCTGCTCGCACCCCTGCTCTCACCCTGGGACACCCATCTCCTGCCCTGCAGTTCCTGCAAGAAGGCATGGGCTTTGCTAAGATGCTGGGAGCCAGTTGCTGAAAGGAAGTGAGGCGGCCTCGGGAGAGTCCTTGGGTAAAGAGCGACTCTGCTCTAAGCGAGACTATTTGGGCATGAAGAAAGGCGCAAAAATCCCTCCAGATCCTTCCGATTTGGCCTGACCGTGCCCCCTCCATCATGATCTTGCAGATCCCATGGCAGGGGGCCTGGTCTTGTTTCCATCAACAGGCAGTTTAAGGCAGACACGGCCTCTGTGAGAAGGTCTTGGAAAGAGAGCCTGAGCCCTTGAAAAGGGAACCTGTAGCTCCTCAGAGGAGAGTGCTTAGTTAGGATCAGAGAGGAATTTCAAAGCCAGCGTTTTATAGACTAGCTCTGTGACCCACTGAGCCCTGGGTTTCCACCAGTTGCCTTGCGCTCCCTAGATTTGGATCCCAAAGGAACGATCAGGGGTCAAGGGTGACTCTTCTCCCTGGAGCCCTAACTCTATAAATTCGATCAGGGCCGTCAACGTGCCCTTTATTCCTTCTCATGACACTAAACTGAATCTGGGATGAGTTCTTAGGAGGGGCCCACCTGTCGGTCACACGCTGGTCACTGATGCCCCTCTGCTCCGTGCTCACCAAGGGCTCCACCAACCATGGCTCTAAAGCCACGTCTTGCCCGGTGGACCAGGTCGAAATTGCCCCTCCTGGGTTCACGGCAGAGAGTGCCTTCATGTTGCGTGGTTTGTAATCCCTTAAACGTGCCCTGGACATGTTTAAGCTTCAGGACAGCCACGTCTCGTCGTGGGTCCAGTGCTTTACTCTCTCGGCGACGTGGCTGCAGGCGCTGGAGGGACACAAACTCCTGTGGTTGCCACTCTCCATCAGCTTGCAAAAGACCCGGGTCCTCACCCCTCTGGCCCCATGCAGGCTTGTGGTGGAGGAAGCCGTAATCCCCGGAGACGCCTCCCCCGGCCTTCCCAAGGGCTCTCAGGTCCCTTCCCACTTAGCGTTGACCCAGCCAGGCCTGGGCCAGAGCGGCTGGGGTCCAGGGTACGCTTCACTTCCTGCCTTTCCCACTCTTTACCTGGCTTCTGTCTGTCCATTTGTTTCTCATGTCTTTTTGCCAAATGTACGTCTGTCTGTCCGGTTTGTTTATTTTGAAACTCATTTATGTTATCCAGACTTCGTGTGAAAGTTCATGTTCACCCACACCCAACCCCAAGCTTGCTGGGCGTGCGCACATTCGAGGGGCTCTCGCTGAGGCTTCCATTCCTAACTGGCAAGAGCCTGTATTCTGTATGCTGAAATTTTCCAGGAAAAAAAAATATTTGTGAGACTAGATTAATCCCTGTTCCACAAAAGCGGGGATGCTTCTGTGGCAAAGGTTACAGGCAGGATTTGTTTTGCTCACTAGCTGGGGAAGATGACATCTCTGCCCCCACTCCGCCCTGTGTCTGTGGGCAGCTGTGCCAGCCGGCCGCTCACTGGGCTTCAAGAGAGGAATCTAAGCTCCTGCCTCCCCCCAGCGGCTCCCCACCAACCCCCGTTTTTTGGCAGAGGGAGCTACTGGGAATTGTTTCAGCCACCCGTGCTGGTGGAAACTGACCCCAGGCCTTCTGCTTCCTCCTCTCCTTAACTCCCTCCGGCCAACCTGCTGGTGGATGTTTATTCCACTCTGGGATTGTGGCAGGGAAGCGAGACCTGGAAGGAAAACAGTGCCTGGGCTTCCTTACGGTGATCTCGGGAGCCAGCCGTTCTCAGATTAAACTGGCTTCACCGTTCAGGCCAGACATGAAACCGAATGACAGTGGCGGCTGCCGGGAGAGGGACTTGAGGGTCCCATCGTAGCCTCACCCCGAGGTCTCAAGGGCTCTTACGGGAGAGGGAAAGTGCATCTGCTCTCTTGGTAAAATGTTTCTTGGGTTCTGCCGTTAGCGTCACACTGGTAGCAAAGTGCTGGGGAACTCTCTGGAAGCATCTGTCGGGTTAATGACAGGAGTATCCACTTTGGTAGGTCCCGTGGAATGAACAGGCCTCACCACGCTCAGCTGTAAGTTCGAAGTTCCATTCTGTGACTGAGGTGCCTCAGGCCGGCTTGGCCGTCAGGACAGCTTCTCAGGCACTTGGTCCCCCTCTCCACGCTGTTTCCCTCCCCACACGGATGCCACTCCCCCTCACGGAGCGCCCACAAGGAGGGAACCCGGGGAGCATCCCATGGTCCACCCTCCCCAGGCCCACACGTGCTCTGCCAGGAGCCCCAGCTGGCGACAAGGATGGCTCAGGTCCCCATCCTCGCTGCTCTCATCACCCTTGTGGGAGTGACGCTGACAGAGCACCTGTGTCATTCCAGCCCCTCTTCCCCTAAGAAGCCGCTGGGTCTTCTTCGGCCCCAAGACCAAGGGGGGCGATGGTATGTTCTGAGATTGTTCTGCAAGGTTCTCAAAGGGAGGAAATCTGAGTTGACCATTGTAGGTGTGAGCCGATTAGAATCGTGAGGCCGTGCTAGGTAGACGGGGCTCCAAGGAATCTGATGGAGTATCACACAGGCGGCAGGATAGTGGTCAGGGGACCAGTGACAATTCTGTGAAAAGGCTCTGGGGAGTGTGATGGGAAAAAGCAAAGATAATTTGGGTTTGTTGGTGGAAATACAAATGTTTTTAAATGACGGCATTGGACAGGAGTGGGCATACCGATGAAATCTAACAGTACTTATGGAGGGAATTCCCTGGCGGTCCAGTGGTTAGGACTCAGCGCTTTCTCTGCAGTGGCCTGGTTCAATCCCTGGTCGGAGAACTAAGATCCTCCAAGCCACTGCGCAGCCAAAAACAAAACAAACAAAGAAAAGTACTTATGGAGACCTGAAATAACCCAAGACTAAGACGCCACTAGGAAGGGTTACGCTTCGCAGATACTAAGGAAAAATCTGAATTAACTTTCTCTTTTCCTGGAGAGAAACTCTACAAGATGGTGGAACTGTTACAGACGTTACATTTAATTAGTGGCTGGGTAGAGGCAGGAAAGAGGTGTGCGGAATCCCCCTAGATGTGTTCCCCAAATCTGCCTCTAGAGGTCTCTTCACTCTCCCATTTCTGAGCCTGAGGATGGAATTAAGTGGGAACCACCTTTCTCTACCTCCCGTGAAGGATTTTGAATTCCCAGGCTCCCTTTTCTGGCTGAGGGCTGGACAGAATGGTAGCACTCGCTCAGGAAGTCCTCCTGCGCCTTCCACGCTTACCTTCTGCATCCAGGATGCGCGGAGCAGCGGCAGGGTTTTGCCGAGGGTCTGGCAGAAGCCTTTTTACAGGAAAGAGCACCGCCGACTGTACCAAGAAGCCGGGGAGAACAGAGACTTCAGGTCTGAGTCTTGAGGCTGTTTCAGAAGGAGCCAGTTTTCAGCCCTGGCTCAGAATCTGGACCGGTGGTGTTTGTAGCAAGGACTCATGAATTCCAAGCCAGGCAGCCTGGCAGCCAGTGGTGGTGGCGGCAAGGCTGCGGCGGTGTTTTGACTTTGTGTGTGTGTGTGTGTGTGTGTGTGTGTGCGTGTGCGTGTGTGTGTGTGTCTTCTCTCCTGTTTACTATTTGCTTTTGGTCTTTCCTACCAAACAGCCACAGTTGTGGAGTCCTTCCCCATAAACATTGAGGAATAGGTATGAGATCTACCAAATTATATAAAATGAATGAACAACTTACTTTATCTGGGGGTTCCTAACTTAAAAGGGCAATCTTGCCTGCTCTTCATCCTGTCACCCTTAGAGGAGAAAAGCACTGTGGACCCATGTGCCGGACTCCGGTACCCCCAGGGAATAGAGATCCCCACATTCTGTCTGGCTGTGAGAGATACCTAAAAATTTCCTGTCCCACTCACTCCCCTTCCCCTGGGGTCCACCTCCACAGACTATTATTAGAGCCTTAGGGTGGGTTATCGCACCAGGACATTTATGGGAAATACACAGTTTATACCCGCTTAATCCTAGTGTTTCTGCCATTAAAGGGTTTCGTGTCTTGAGCTGGCCTAACCTGAAGCTGACCCCAGACATTCGTGAGTGGCCTCCCTCAAACATGAACGCAGTGAGCCTCACGCCCACCCTCCAGGGTCGGCCAGCTCCATCCACGAACTGAGCCCTCTGATGGGCCGGGCATGGCTCTCGGCTCTGCCGAGGAGGAGATCACAGTGTGATGGAGGATTCAGCAATTTCCACACAGCGTGAGAAATGGGGTAGTGGTACAGGCCGTGGGGGAGCACTTCGGAGCACACTGGACCCCATCTGGCTTGGCGGGGGGGGGGGGGCCTTCTGGGGGCAGGTGCTGGGAGAGGCAGCTCAGCAGTCCTCGGCCAGAGGATGGAAGGCTTTCCCCAACCTCAGGGGGTTAGGGCTTCATCCTCTCCCCTCGGAAGGGGCATCTCGCTGCACTGGAGGGAATGAATCAGATGGAGCCAGTCTGTGGGCTGGGAGGACGACTCGGGGGAGATGAGTGTGGCCTGAACAAGGCCTGGGGGGCGGCTGGTTGTCGCCCACATTCTATGAGTCAGGCGCCCTGCTCAGCGCTCTCCCATGTCACCTCGCTTAGTCTCACAGCACCCCTGGGGGGTAAGTACTCGTCTCCCATCTTGATGGATGGGAAAACCAGGGCTCCAAGTACAGTGACCTGCCCAGGGTCACACAGTCAGTACGTTACAAGCTGGGGCTGTACCCCGGTTTTCTGACTACAGATTTAGACATTACTAGAGCTTGAACAAGCAGGAGGTCATGATGGATTGGATACAGAGCACAAAGGAGAGAGAAGCACCAAGAGTGGGTTTCCAGCATGGGCAGCGGGTGCGTCTCGTGCAGGAACTGCATTACTGGGGGGAAGATGATGAGTTTCGTGGATGGTACCCGGGGGACCCCAAAGGTCTGGAGCTAATGTCTCCTGGGGTTGGTGGCACCAGCTGATAGCAAATCTTGGTGGGCTGTTCGGGTGCAGAAAGAGAGGAACAGCTGTCACTCTGTTCTCCCCCATGCCATTTGGCCCCTGGCACCCTGCTGGGCAGCCAGTCACTTCCTGCCCCACCCTGGCCCCCACAGCAAACACTAACTCTGAGCCCAAACTAACACCCTCTTCTCCCTCCCTCCCCTTCACCTCCTCCTGCTCTCGTGAAAGTCTCAGCTAGACTCAGTTTCTTTTCCTGGTCCGCTGTAACACTTAGGCAAACTTCAAGACCAAATAAAGATACAAAAGTGGATCCTAGGGCAAGCTCACAAAACAAGGACCATCCTGCATGTCCCTCCATCAGTGGGCCACAGTGGCCATGACTGTCCCTAGCCCAGTGGGCGCCACTGCTCCCAAGTTCCACGTGCTGTGGTTTGCACCCCGTGGGAGTTCCTGGTAATGCACATCCTGCCAGTTTTCGTGCCAAACTCCTGGGCTGTCCTACCACAGACACCATCTGGACCAAACCAAAGGTCCAGTAACCTTCCTTTCCTCTTCTCAGGTGCCTGGCAGGCTGATGACAACGTGGTCAGTCGTCGGAACACGCAGCGCCGACGCTTATCTTCTGGCAGCCTGGAGGACCCCGAGAACAGGCTCTGCGTGTGGGGTCCTTTGGCCATCTGAGAGCCCTAGCCCCTGTGCCAGGGCTCTCCTCCCGTCCTCACATCCCATCCTGGCCTCACGGCACCACTGACCTCCTGGGCATCCTCAGCAAGACACATGGAGACTTTTTAGACCCACGTGAAAGCTGGATGCTGAGGGCACCTGCCCCTTCTCCCAGACTCATCTTCTTCCGCAACCGTGATCCTTCCCCTCTCAGAAGGGACCGGAAGCCTCTTTTCTCCTTGTGGGCTAAAGCCACTCAATGAACTGCAGCTCATGAGACCCTTTGCAGAGACCCTCTGGAATGCTTCCACTGTATCTTGATCTTCAGGTGGAGCTGTGGTCCACGGACTGGTTAATTTCTTGTGCATCTTTTTTTCTCCTTAGGAGGTAGACCAAGAAGACTCAAGAGTTTGGGTGACTTCATTACAAACACCCATCTGGCATTTTCTAGTCTCTGGGACATCATAACCAATCTGAAACCTGCAATTTGGGGTGGGGTTGGGGGATGACTCCTGTGAGAAGGGAAAGCCGTATTGCACTGTAAGTGGGGTTTCCCTCAAAACGCATTAGGAGCTCCTTTCTCAAGGACAAGAAGCAGTGGCAACCATCAGAAGGCTGGTTGGGAAAACAGTTCTTGCTTCTGGTAGCAGAGGCTGTGCCTCGTGTGTCTGTCTGCTTAGGAAGGAGGCCTTGAATCTGAGAATCCCTCAGTTAAATGATTACCTACCGGGGAGTTATTTATGATCAGGTGCACTCAGGAAGGCCTGGGGCTCCATCCTAAGGTGACACTGCAAAAGCATTTTTGACCCCCTCTATGTACCAGGCACTTGTTAGGAACTGTCGTATATTATCACGTTTCATCACTACCACCCTGTCAGGTGGCATTCTTATCCCTGCTGCCCCCGTCTCCACCCTGCTTTTCTTAAATAGTTGAAGAAATAGGCTGAGAGAGGGGTGGACCGGTGGTCCTCATTTGGTGCCCAGGAACCCCAAAGGAGGTTGGGGGAAGGGCTGAGCTGGGGTCAGTGGTGGTCTGGGGAGCCTCCCAAAACCCCGCCGGTTTTCCTCCCCTGTCTTCCAGATCAGCTGAGCCTGATGGGGGGAGGGGGAGGTACTGCCTTCCATAGGCTCATTAGAGATTTAGAGATGTTGTTGTTCAAATCACATGTCCACCCCACCTCAGTCCAGTGTAGGGCATATAAATAACAGCCTGAAACAGCAAGACCGTAAGCGGTTGGCTGTTCGTCTCTCAACACTAGTGTTATCAGTGGATTCCTCGTAGCTCTCTGATGGATGCATTGTCTGCTGGCTTTCGGAAGAGGTGGTTGTGTAGTGGAGCATGAGATTGAGAAGCAAAGTGGGATCCAACAGTTTGTGAGGCTGAGATGTGACAGAGCCCTAGGCTGTGCCCACCATGATGGCCTGAATTAGTAGTTGGAATTGCTGCCCTAGAAGAGCTTTTCAGGGTCCTTCCCAAGGCCTCAAAGAGAGCCCAGTGCCGGGGGATCTTTTGCACCTCCTGTGTGGCTTCTTTGCGCCGCCAGGTGGGTGGTGACCCTCACTGCCTGGTGGTTGTGCTTCACATCCTGCCCTGGGGGTGGGCGGGGGGGGGGGGAGAGGCCTGTGGTCCTGACAGACACTACATGAGCCAAGCCTGAATCTCAGCTTCTGCCTTGAGTTCCCGTGTCCACCCGCTCTGATATCCTGCAGTGGACTCTGCTGTTTCAGGCCCCATTTAATGTCCTTTCTTTCCCCGAAACATTCTTACAGCCCCTTTCATATTGAAGATTCAAGCAATAACCCCACTTCCTGATTTCCTTGAAGTCTGAGCCTGAGAAGCACTAGGGAAGGGGGCGCTCCCTTAGCCTGGGGTGGTGGCATACAGATCCACCTCCTCTCCCGGCAGGTAGTATTCACAGCGTGGTGTTACCTGAGATGAAGGAGATGCAGGTAAACAGTAGCCACAGTGGCCAGGAACCCTAAGAGGGAGCCACTGTCTTCACCCTTTCGGGAGGGTCTGTCTTCTCCCAGGAAGAGGCTCAGAGAGATTCCTCAAGGCCTTGCTTCCATAACCAAGACATACCTGGGTGAGAAATGGCCCTTCACTCCTGTTTCTCAGACAGTTCCTGCTCTCTCCCCCATCCCCTCGCCTCTTTGCCCTCATTTAGCTCTTTGGCAAGCAGAAATATCCCATCCAAAAGGGCTGGGATCAGGGAACAGGGCACAGAGCCTGGTCAGGGAACCCCTGGGCAGCTGCCCCAGCCATCATCTGGAGACAGTCATGTTGTTAGCAGCTGACCCAGAGAGAACGTGACGGGGCCTGGCTTCTCACACAAGGACACAGACTAACCGGAGGCCTGGGGCTCCTTCCTGCCACACTCAGGTCGGAGCTAACCTATGAGCTCACTTCCGAGTGGTGTGATGATCCCAGCCTTCTCACAGAGCCCTTTTTCCTTCTCCTCCCCAGCCCCATCCCACCAGAGGTCATGCCCACGCTGGGGCATCTCCTGGGCACAGATCCACACACGTTAAGCCATCTCACCTGGGGAGAGTTTGTGTCCTGTTCACCTGACCTTGGCATGCTGGCTGCTCACTTTGCTTTAGGATCTGCACACCTAGTGTGTGTAAGTATGTGTGTACTGTTGTGTCATCTGTGTACCCCTCACTCCCTGGAGTACACTCATGGGCACACTACAGTGGGGACGTCAAGGATGCAATATTTATGGATTGCTGCATGATTCTTAAAAATGAATAAAACTGTTCACAAGGGAAGGAGAGCTGTTAACTGCGCAGTTGGCTTATTTGTGAAAGTTTCTGTCCGACGTTCTCCAGCACACTTTAATACTTTTACTCAAGACAAGCTGGACATGGAGGAGTGAGAGAGGGCAAGGGGTAGGGAAAGACATGTTTCTGGGTGGGAGTTGGTGTACCATCCCCTGGGCACAGCTCCTGCGCAGAGGCCTGATAAGGAACCCTCACACCCACCCCCCCCCCACCCCACCCCCTCCCCGCTTCAACCGGAGAACTTCCAAGTGCAGCTCCTCAATAATTGAAGAGCAGGAAAGCTGGTGACTGGAGGGCGGCTGGGGGAAGGGAGGAGGAAGGACCACAGTCCACCGTTAGTCCGTCACTTAAAGGTTGGTGAAATTAATGGGGCAAATGACCCCAGTAAGAGAATTTGGCAAGTCCACGGCTTTTCTGGGTTTCACCCACCGGCTCTGCTTCCTCGGCTATCTGGAAAGGAGGGAGAGCACCTCCGAAGAAGCGTCTGGAATGTCAGCTTCTGGGAATCTTGCTGAGGATGGCGCGGGGAGGGAGCGCTTACCGGGAAACACTGGATTACCCTAGCCACCTTGGGGTGTCTGCGACCGGTGCTGCGGTTTCTGCGGACCTGAGCGGCAGGTGGCATCGGAGAGTCAGACCTGCTTGCGGGCACCAAGACGACACTCGGTCGGGAGACAGGGACAGGCCGCAGAAACGTGAGGAAGTGCCACTCGCAGCCCAGCGGAGAGCAAAGGAAACCCCCAAGCATGCACCCAGCCTTGGCCCCCGCGCCACGGGCTGCGTCCCAGGAGCCGTCGGCACCTCTGAGCAGCCCAGATGGGAAGGGGGTGGGGCGGGAGTAAGGTTCCCGCGGCGAACTGCTCGCCGGCGGCCCCGGGGCCTCTGCGGGAGCGCCGAGCCGCGCGCCTCTCCGAGCCCTGCGCGGGGCCCTCGGGCGGGAATGCGCGGAGCCGGGACGCAGTGGCGGTTAGGGGGCTGGGTGGCGCGGGAGAGAGCGGCAGGAGGGAGTTCGAAGAGAGTTACCGCCTGAGAGAGTGGTAAGAGCCCGCGGTCTCCTTGGAGACACCCTGACCAATGGCAGAAGCGGAAGCTGTTTATATGGGCGGAGCGTCGCCATGGCAGCAGGAGAAGCCTTCCGAGCGGCTACTTAATGCCCGTCCCCGGGCCGCTGGCGTTCAGAGAGGCGCCGTCGGGCGTGGGGGGCGACGAGGATTGCTGGTTGGGCCCTCGAGCTGGGGGCAGAGAGCCGCGGTGGGGGTGGGCAGTGGGAGGAACTTCTTCGAGAACCTTCCTTTGGCCCGGGCTGCGCTCTGAGCCAGGTAAGGGACGGGGAGGGCTGCAGGCCGTGGGAAGGGAGGGCGTCGGTACCAGCCCGCTCTCCCATCCGTCCCCGACGGAAGTGGTGGGCCCGGGGACTGACATCAGAGGAGTTTGGGGGACACTCACTTCCCGCCCCCTTATAACTCTCTGTTTTGTTTCCTTCCTTCCCCTTGATCCCCATCCTAATATCCCTTTTCAAAGATCAGACGACCTCCCCCGACCCCCGGCCCGTCGTACTGCCCTCCTGGACTCTCTCGCCCCATTTCCATTTGTTGTGGAGGGAGAGAGGGGGGTTAATTTCCCGCTTTGAGGGAGAAGGGGGTGGCCTCGCATGCCCCTACACTATTCCCTCGTTTGGCTAATTAAGTCTCCTCTAAAAGATCAAAGAGGAAAAGAGCGAGGCGAACCCCGTGGGGGTCGGACCCCCGGGCACAGCTTCTGTTTCCCAGACCTCCTCGGCAGTAAAAGATCCTCCCCAGCTGCGGGAACGATTTTAGTAAGAGCCTCCCCCTTCGCACACACTCTCCCCTCGGGAGTGGGGAAAGAGGGCTCAGTTCCCGCTATGGTCCCCGCAGGCACCACATTCAGTTCGGAGGAGGCTACCTCCGGATCGCGGGATGGAAGCACGCTTCCGGGAGGCTGTGTAACTGAAGCCGCGGGAGTCAGCGGGCCGGAGAGCTCGGCGGCCACCCTCGGCTCGGCTCGTGGATGTTGACCGCCCCCTCGGAGAGTCCCCGCAGATATGGCGGAGAGCTGGCTACGCGTCTCGGGAGCAGGGGCGGCGGAGGAGGCCGGACCGGAAGGCGGCCTGGAGGAGTCCGACGCCCTGGATGACAGCCTGACCAGCCTGCAGTGGCTGCAGGAATTCTCTATTCTCAACGCCAAGGCCCCCACCCTGCCTTCGGGGGGCACTGACCCCCACGGCTACCACCAGGTGCCAGGCTCGGCCGCGCCGGGGTCTCCCCTGGCGGCCGACCCCGCCTGCCTGGGACAGCCGCACACGCCCGGCAAGCCCACGTCCTCGTGCACGTCGCGGAGCGCCCCCCCGGGGCTGCAGGCCCCGCCTCCCGACGACGTGGACTACGCCACCAACCCGCAAGTGAAGCCGCCCTACTCATATGCCACACTCATCTGCATGGCCATGCAGGCCAGCAAGGCCACCAAGATCACCCTGTCGGCCATCTACAAGTGGATCACGGACAACTTCTGCTACTTCCGCCACGCTGATCCCACCTGGCAGGTAGGGGAGGCCCTCCCTCCCTCCCCATGCCCGCGCGGACTGGATTCACATCCCAGATCCGCAGGCCGAGTAGGCGCGGTAGAGCCAGGGCCCCGAGAGAGGAAGGCCGTCGAGGAAGGACCTCGAGGGAGCCCAGTGCTTGGACTGCCGCCCCTTTGACCTCAGAGGGGGAGGGGGAAGGATGTGCAGAGGGCTTTAGGGGCGCCGACACAGAGGTGCAAGTGGGAAAAACTTGTCACTCATCCAGCAGGCTCAGCCCAAAGAGCAGGGCTGAACTATGCGTGGACACAGCCCCCCAGGGTAGGTTGATGGACTGAGGGACGCATTTTTGTCCCGAGTCCTAGAATTCCTAGACACTGCCCTACTCCAGGTCAGTTTGTCAGGGCCTGACTGGAGGCAGGAACAGAAGCATCGTTCCTGCCAGGCTCTGCATCCTGCCTGGTTTCAGTCGGCTGGAGGGGGTCTGGGAGGGGAGAGGGGTGTGCTGTGGGGTGTGAAGGCCAGCTGTGTCCCAGTGGAAGGGCTACGGGGCCTTCCTAAAGCTGCTGTTGCCAGCCCCCACTCCAACCCCTCCCTAGTTTCCTGCCTACACTCCTCCCCCTCTTCTCATCAACCTCCCCAGGGGGACAATTACCTCAGCCAGGTGCTTTCCACAGGGGCTCTTGCCTCCCACACTGGCTTCATGTTCCAAGTCTCCGGAACCTGGCACAGAGCAGCCAAGGGGCCCAGGCCACCGTGTAAACATCCCAGTCTTGCCAGGGGGCACTACTCACCTGCCGGCCCCACCGACCAGGCCCCAGACCCCTGTGCCCCAGCGTGGTTTGGCCTGTGCACCCGGGCATGAACAAGGCAGGATGGTGATTCAAGGCCGGGCACACACTGCCCTGAGCATCTTCGACCATCAGGATCAGGGGCTACTTGGGGGCAGAGACCCTGAGGATGCACAGATCCTTCCCTGTGGCACAGGTCACAGGATCACAGTTCCAAGCTATTCCACGTTTGCCTGGGCCCTGACCCTGGGGCAGGTACCATTTGTAACCTTGGTGAGAAAGCAGAGACCCTCCACACCCCCCCGACCCTACCCCAAGCCTGAGAGGCCCCAGGAATGAGCGCTATGCTCTTGGCTGGGTAATAATCAACTGAGGCCTCAGAGCCTGGGGTGGGAGGAGGGGGACATGGGGGGTGAGGGCCCAGGCCAGCAGCCGGCTCTGCAAACAAGGAAAGTCATCAGATCCTCCCACACTCCATCCCTGCCCCCACACACACACACACCCTCACACCCACTCACTCATTTCACAAACAGAGAAGGCCAGCCAGGCCCAGGCAGAGGGAGATGGCCGTCCAGGCCCTGGGGGAGCCAAGGCCTTTGGCCAGTGGCCGCAAGCGGCGGGGTAAGGGAGGGAGGGCAGGACAGGGTGGCAGTGAGAGCCACCCTGCGGCTCAGGGCTCGGATGACTGAGCAGGCAGATATCCTGGCAACAGGGAACAAAAGCCCCCGACAGCACTCCCAGCTCCCGGTGCCCCGTGGCTGGTGTCCCAGAGCCTCCTGGTCGGAGCAGCGCCTCTGTCTCCCCTGCCCCCATCGGAGGGAAGGTGGTGGCGGGGCTGGCAGTGGCTCTAGGCGCCCCCACCCCATCACTGACCCCACCCACTCACCCAGCCGTCTTCCTTCTCTCCTGTCTCCCTGTGTCCAGAACTCCATCCGCCACAACCTGTCCCTGAACAAGTGCTTCATCAAGGTGCCTCGGGAGAAGGACGAGCCAGGCAAGGGGGGCTTCTGGCGCATCGACCCCCAGTACGCCGAGCGGCTGCTGAGTGGGGCCTTCAAGAAGCGGCGGCTGCCGCCAGTCCACATCCACCCGGCCTTTGCCCGCCAGGCCGCGCCGGAGCCCAGCTCCGCCCCGTGGGCCGGGCCACTGACCGTGAACACCGAGGCCCAGCAGCTGCTGCGGGAGTTCGAGGAGGCCACTGGGGAGGCGGGCTGGGGTGCGGGCGAGGGCAGGCTGGGGCATAAGCGTAAACAGCCGCTGCCCAAGCGGGTGGCCAAGGTCCCGCGGCCCTCCAGCACCCTGCTGCTGACCCAGGAGGAGCAGGGCGAGCTGGAACCCCTCAAGGGCAACTTTGACTGGGAGGCCATCTTCGACGCCGGCACGCTGGGCGGGGAGCTGGGCACGCTGGAGGCCTTGGAGCTGAGCCCGCCGCTGAGCGCCGCCTTGCACGGGGACGTGGACCTCACCGTCCACGGCCGCCACATCGACTGCCCTGTTACCTGGGGGCCGCCGGTGGAGCAGGCTACCGACAGCCTGGACTTCGACGAGACCTTCCTGGCCACATCCTTCCTGCAGCACCCCTGGGACGAGAGCGGCAGTAGCTGCCTGCCCCCCGAGCCCCTCTTTGAGGCCGGGGATGCCACCCTGGCCTCTGACCTGCACGACTGGGCCAGCATGGGCGCCTTCCTGTAAGAAGCCACGCCCTGCCCCGCCTCCAGACAGCGCCCAAGTCTGGGCCCAGACTGCCCCCCTCCCCCCAGCCAGTGCAGGCCCATGGACACCCTACCGCCCAGGCAGGGGCTGGGCCAGGTCACCCCACGAGGCCACACGGCCCCCAGCCCAGGCCATCCTCAGATTCTAGTCCAGCAGGCTGAGAATTGGGGCCCAGGACCAAAATTGCTGCCTCCGCTCCCCAGCCCCCCATACACACAGTGTTTCATTGATCCACTTCTTCCCTGCCCCAGGGACACGCTAAGGGCCCTGCACTATGAGAGCTGCGGCTTGGAGGGGCCCTGGCCAAGCTGGAAGCATCAGTACAGGGCCCGCCCCAGAGCATCTTGGCTTCGAAGCTTCTCTCTCTCCCGCTCTCCTCCCCAGGTCTCTATCCAGAGAAAGTTCCCAGGTACAACAAATGCTGATTAGGTGACTGCAAATTAACACCCTAGAGGCCTCTCCCGGCAGAGCTTCCCTGGGGCTGGGGCCGGCAGTATGTGGGGCGGAGCTAGGGGGAGGGGGGAAGAGAGAGGAGACAGAGACGAGGCCGGGGTGCCGGGTGGAGCCAGGAGATTTTCTAAGGCCTCTGGGGTCTTCTGGCTTCATCCCTAGAGGTGGGGCAGAGGGTATATATCCCTAATCTTTGAGCCCAACTTGAGGCTGAGAGCAGCGGGGAGTTGGGGCTCTGGGGGTTAGGGGCTGGGGCAGCCAAGCTGCAGAGGGAAAGGGGACAGACAGACTAACGTAGTGAGTGTAGCTATAGCTGAGGCTTAACTGGGAGGGACGCAGTGCTTGCTAGAACCACCGGGACCAGGAAAGGGGAACGGCCCCGTGCCCTTGCTTGCACTCCTGCGGGGGAGTGTCTTGCTCCACCCTAAGCCCCCTGGGCTGCATCCCACATCCACCCTCCTGCCCCATTGGGCAATTTAACCTTTTTCATGGAAAGTTATTTACAATAAAAAAATTTTTAAAAATAAAGTTTTAAAAAATCTCAAAATGGACCTGCTTGCAACTTTCTCTGGGGAAAAGCATGGGCCAGTTTTGGGGAGGCCAAGGCCCAAGGGGGAATGGCTGGGAGGAAGATGGGGGGCACCAAAGGCCTGCAGAGTGCCCCCTGATGCACCCCCCATGATCTCTGGGTCCCCAGAGAGAAAGGGGCTGAGAGGCAGCCCTCAGGGGTCCCCTGCAGCCAGGGCCTCGGCACCTCTGTCTGTGCAATGGGGAGACTGTACCCACAGCCCCCAGCAGCGGGTGGCATAGGAGGCACAGCCCTCTCCCTGGCCCTGGGGACTCACAAAGGCCGAGCTTGCCCAGGGCTCGGCTCACGTCCCCCACCTCGCCCACCTCGAGGGCCTGCCCAGGCTCGCCTGCGGTCCTCGCCTGGGCCTGTCTCCAGCTCCTCCCTCCCTTGGTCCCTTCCTGAAGGGACAGGGTGTGAGGTCAGAGGGCCCCAGCCCCTGGGGCCCCACTTGCCACCCTGGGGTTCATTCACCCCGCCCAGCGCCTTCCCTCCAATGCAGGTTGGGGCTGAGGGAGGCCATCAGGAAAGACGGAAGACGGGGTGCCTAGACCCTATAGCTCCAGCCTGTGAGGAACCAATGTACCAGAGTTCTGATGGGGAAACTGAGGCACAGCAAATATGTGACACTCAGCAGGCACCTTTCAACACCCTCACCCCAGCTTTGCCTGGAACCCATCTCTCCCCCGAGCCCACACCTGGCCCCGCCAGCACGCCCTTGTGGTGCACAGCCCCTTCCCCCAGCACTCACGCACACACACACACGCACACACACACACACACACACACAAATGGGCACTGTCCTATACAATCCTGCCCAGCCTCCACAGGCCCCTTTCTCCTGAAGCCCCTTTCTTTCCTTGCACTTGAGGCTGGCTCCAGGCCAACCTGGCATTCCCCTGCCAACTTGCTGCTTTCACTTGCTAATTATTCCAAATATTTCAGAAGGGTGCACACACTGCAGGGCCAGCCGGGTTGGGGCCTTACCGAGCTCAGAAGCCAGCCCATCCCCTTCCCACCGCTTGCTGAGGAGGCTGCCCCAGCCTCCCTCTGAGACTCCCTTCACCCCCTAAGCAACAGCTCCCTCCCTCTCCCCACCACCCACCGGCCTTCCCCCCGCCCCACGCTCCCCAGCACTGGGGGAACATGGGGGCTCCAGCCTCTCCACTGGCCCCCAGGATCAGCCTCCAGCCCCCGCCCAAAGGGGTATACCCTGGATTGACAGGTGGGGCCTGTCACTGTCTCCCCTCCTCACCCTCTGCCTGGGCCCATGCTGGGGGAAGAGGGGCAAGGTCAGGGGCTGGCAGAACTGCCTGCGAGGTAAGGAAAGGCTGAAGAAGCTTCTGGCTGCCAGGAAGAATCACCAGGAGCTCCTGAAAATCCCTATGCCTGAGACTAGCGTCTCTGGGGGCGGGAGCCAGACACTGGCACTTTTAAGGGTCCGTGGATGCTGCCAACGAGCAGCCAAAGCTACGAGGGGGCTCCGAAGGGGCCGGAACACGGGGCTTCACACGCCCTTTCAGCAGGCAGCGTTTGGGGGGTGGAGGTTGAGGGGGCGGGAAGCGTGAGTGGATCCCGTCCCTCCTATTCATCCCTGCCCTGGCCCTTGTCTGGGTGGCTTTTTAAAAAAGACGTTCAGTGACTCCGTATTTATTTATAGATTCAACGTAATCCCAGTCAATATATATTTTGCACCATTAACAGTAAGTTGCAGACAGGATGCCCCATTAGCACTAGATACTTTAGTGTGTATTTCCTTAGAACAAGGACACGCCTCCATAATCCACCATCACAATCAGGAAATTAACATTGACCTGGTAATCCCATCTAACCGCAGACCCCATGCACATCTTGCAGATCACCCCAGTAATGCTCCTCTCCATTCCAGCAACCCAATCCAGGACCCCATGTTGCACTGAGTTGTCCTTTCTCTTTTGCACTGAGTGGCTTTGAGCCCATGACTCAAGCTCTCTCTGAGCAGGTTTCGCATTTCCTTTGATCTCCACTTTTGAGGTGAGAAGCCCTTCAGCCACTTCACCCTCAGGTGTGGTACAGTCCCTTCCCAAAGCAAGAAGCCACCTTTCTGTCTCCTAACTTTCCACCTCTTCCCTACCCTCCCTCCCCCATGTATCCCCAGCCAGGAAAGGGATGAGGGGGGAAAGGGCAGGAACTCAGACTTTGGGGACCCTCCCCATCTGCCCAGAGTACATCCTGTTCCACGGGACAGGCCACCCCCAGCTCCAGTGACTGGAAGGCCCCCAGGATGGGATTCCATGCTGGCCTGAAGCAAATGGGCCAGGCCTCCTGGAGAGCTGAGCTGCGGGCAGGAAGCACTCTTCTCCCCGCCTCCGCCCCCCTCAACATACTGGGGGCCCAGACTTGCAGAAGGAAGCAGGTGAGCTGGAGGGCAGGAAAGAAGGCCTGTGAGGGCCGGTGGGAGGAGATGGTCAGGAGTCAGGCGAGCTTCCATCCTGGGCTGAGGCCCAAAGGTAAACAGGTGTATTTGGACTCCCGGCAGGGGGGAGTGGGCTGGCCCTGCGGGGCAGGCCTGGGCCTGTCAGGGGTGGGGCTGTGGAGAGGGGCTGCATTAACAATGGGGTGGGAGAGTGGCCCCAGGTCCTGCTGACATTCTTGTGTGATGAAGAGGAAAACACAGGTGACAAGGGAGGGGAGGCACCAGGACAGGGAAGGGCACTTTGTGAGGCCACCCAGGCTGGGCCTGCGCTGGCCAGTGTGAGCCAAGGAGGGGCATGGAAGCCCTGGGGGGGGTCACCTTCCTCCTGGGGCACATGTGTCCAGCCCACTCTGAGGCTCCCAGGTGGGACAGGTCAGAGCCACCGTGACTGGCGTGCTGGGGCCTGAGCTTTCCCTGTGAGTGCCAGGAGCAGGGAGGGAGCAGCTGAAGGGCACGGTCCCCCAGAAGCCAACCAGGCTGAGCGGCAGGGCAGGGGAGGCGGGGTACACATTAACCAAGGCGGGAGACGGGGCCTCAGGTCTCGCTGCTGCCCCCCACTCCAGCTCCCAGCAGAGCCCTGTCACCCAGACGCTGATCTGAGGGCAGGACAGCAGCCTGGGTCCGAGCCCCAGACCCCTTTCCCCTTGAAGGAAGCAGCTCGCTGAGCTCCCCGGAAAGCGAGAGTTCCAGGAAGTGGGGAGCGCAGGCTGCTTGCATACATTCCACCCTACCCACGGCCCCCAAGACCCTTCGAAGCCGCAGTGGATTGCCGGCAGCCCTCCCAGGGCTGCTATTCGCCCAGGGAATTAAGCTGAGGCTGAGAGGCTGCCAACTGTTCTCCCCCCTTCACCCAGCCACCCGCCTTCTGTCAGTGGCTCTGCCCCCTTGCCCAGACCGCCCTGCGCCCCCTTCCTGCCTCACTCTGATACCAAGCCCTATCCCCCACCCTAGTGGCATCCCAGTTCCCTCCAACTTGCCTGAAGTGAACTGTGGGCAGGGGGAGGTGGGGGGGGGCAGGGTGGCATGCAGACCCCGCCTCTGAGAGTTTCAGTCTCAGAAGCCCACAAGTCTGCAGACCCTTGTGGGCAAATAACCTGCCGCATTCCTACATTTGCTACATCCAGCACAGGGCCCAGCGTTTTAAGTATTGAATGAATGAATGAGCTGCTGAACAGATCATCAAAAGGTAGAAAAACAGCCAAGTCGCCTTGGAAAAATGTGACTGCAGACAGTAAACACTAAGGGATTCTCGGTCACTGGGCCCCGGGTGCTTCCTGATGCCCCCAGGGGTGCAGAGCATTCAGCCAGGGGGGCCTCTGAGGAAACCCCATACTGCCTTGTTCTGGAAACAATTAAGAGGCCCCCTTGCTGACTCTGTGGGCTTGGGTGAGGTAATAAAAGAGGGAGTAGGGCCCTGAGTGCCAGCTGAAGCTTGAGTGGGACATGTGGCTGGTGTGAGCCAGGTGAGGGGGGAGGGAGAGGGGATACGGGACAAGAGGGAAGGGATGGAGGGCAGGGGAGAGGCCTGGCCTTTCTCATTCTCATCTCCTTCTGGTCCCCAACTCCCCTGGAGCCTAGGCCCTGGGAATAAGGATCACAGAGGCCCGAGATGCAGGGTCGGTGCGGTGAAACCAGCATTCAACCACTTCACATACTTATCTTTTATTACCCCACCCAAGTCCACAGGGTCAGCAAATGGCCTTTGACACGTTTGCACCGGACAACAAGGTCACCAGGTCAGAGCTGTGCCCACCCCACTGTGCACCAGGACAGGCCCTGGGGCCACTGAGCTTGACAGCTGTGGAGCCCAGCTACTCAGGGTCCAAGCTGGGGCTGGGAGCTCTGTGAGGGGCCCGAGAGCCCCTGGTGCCTGCTGTTTGGCTAAAGATGAAGCCTGGCCTGATGGAAACGGCCCGGGAGGCTGGGCCCAGAGCTGGCACTGTGCCACAAGGCCGGGTGGGCTTGGGCCCACAGTTCAAGGCCAGTTTTGGAGAGAAGGGTGGGGTGTCCAGGTGTGGCGGGCAGACCTCACAGGGGGCCGGGGCTCAACCCCCAGCCACATTCCCCGGCTCTATTTCATGTGTGGGTTCTATTGCGAGGGGGATTAAGGGTCTCCCAGGAAAAGAGAAAGAGAAACAGCAACTAGGCCCAACGACCTCCATGCAGAGAGAAGTGGGTCACGAAGAGAGGGCAATCCCCACCCTGGCCCCCCACCCAAACGCTCAGCTCAAAGGCCCTGCCACCCTTGGGCCCAGGAAGCTTTTATCTGAAGGACAAGTCGCCTCCCAGACCCCTCCACGACGATGACCCGTGGTGACCTCCAAAGGGACTTGGGAAGAGACAGGTATAAGTGACAACCAAAGATGTGGCTACAAAATGAAAATGAACCCCACCTGGAGAAATGGAGGACAGTGTGAAGGAGTGGAGAGTGACAGACATTTGTTGAATTCACAGGGAATGAATAACCGTATGAATTAGTAAATGAAGTGGAGCCATTTGGGGGAGGGGGGAGATGACAGTGGCGTTAGTCCTGTCCTGTGGAGGTCACCCCGGGTTATGCAGTGGAGACGGTGGAATCTGTTGGTGAACAAATATGCTGCTCAAAACCGGAAGGAGACAGAGTCAGGACTAAGACACAGTCCCAAGGGACCTGGTGAAGGTAAAGGCTGCAGCCCAGGTGCACAGACTCTTCCAGAAGGGAGACCAGAGAGGAGAGCAGAGAGTAAGGAGCCTGGAGAAGGGCCACCATTAGGGCAGGAGGGAGCCCCCTACCCCACCCCCTCCCCCCCCTCCTCGCCCCCTACCCCACCCCCTCCCCCCCTCCTCGCCCCCTACCCCACCCCCTCCCCCCCTCCTCGCCCCCTACCCCACCCCCTCCCCCCTCCTCGCCCCCTACCCCACCCCCTCCCCCCTCCTCGCCCCCTACCCCACCCCCTCCCCCCCTCCTCGACCCCTACACACACCTACACAGACACACCTGTTCCTGGCTGGCCCCGCCCCACGGAGCCTGCAGTGAGAGTCAACAGGCCAGAGTGGGCTCCACAAGGAAGGAAGCCAGCATTCGCCCAGGAAGGCTTGCAGCCTCCCACAGGGCATTTCATTAGCACGACAGGGGTAGAACCCAGAGTCTGAGAGCAGGCAGCAAACTCCGAGCTCAGATCTGGGTGAAAGGAAGGAGAGGGCAGGCAGTGGTGAAGACAGCACCAAGGGAAGCTTTTTTAAGATGGGGTGACCTGCGTGTGCTTGAAGGAAGGAAGGGGCTAGCCCGGGGAGAGGGTGAATTGCAGATCCTGGGAGATGGGATGCTGGGAGAGCAAGGACGGACCCTTCTGGTGGGAGCAGGAGGAAGAGGGTCTCAGAGGAGGTAGGAAGGGTGAGCTCTGCCCCAGCCCGGGGCAGCGGTCACTCTGCAGTGCCTCTTGCTTGTAGAGGGAAGAAGAAGGTGGCAGGGCGGCGGTGGGGTGAGGAGTAGGGGGGTGCAGGGGCTGTGCCGGGATGCGCAAGAGGATTGTGGGGACCTCTGATTCCGGCTCCAGCTAGTGGGCAGCGCAATGGGAGTAAGGAGGGAGGAGAGATCTGGAGGGACATGGGAGGGCACTCAGGAGCCAGGGACACGAAAAGGAGGAACAGGAACAAGGGGAGGCCAGCCTTGGCCCTTGAGACTCTGCAACGTGCCGGCCCTGCCGGCACGTCTGCCTCCAGCTGGCAGGACTCAGGGGGATTCCCAGCTGCGGGGAGGAAGGCCAGGGTTCCAGGTGCTGGAAACCCTGGTCAGTCATCACCTGGTTGCTTGGTCAATGTTTCCTTTCACCTGTGGACCTGAGTCTGCATGGACACAAAGATGGGTGAGACCTGTTCTCAGAGAGATTTCCCAACCCACTGAGCTGGGTGGCGGGGTGGTCTTGCCAGGACAACTCTCCAATTTCACTCCAACAATCAGGCAGAGGGGTTTTCTCAGGGCTCGGAGGCCACAACAAGAGATGACTGGTGACTGGTGGCCGGCGGTGCGATCGTCCCCTGAGTGGGGAATGCAGCATGAAAGAGAAGGGAAGTGGGGGAGTTAGGCTGGGGGTACAGAGAGTTTGAGGCACACATGGCACAGCTGAGGGGTGGCTGAGAGGCTTCTGGGTAATGAAGGATGGTTCTAGGAGACTCAGCTTGGAAAAGGAACCACACTGTGTGAGCAGAGCCCAGTCAGCCCCTCCTGGCCCCTCCACTCCCCAAGCAACAACCACTAATTCGATTTCTACCGCCATAGGTCAGTTTTTCCTCTTCTAGAATTTCATATAAATGGCATCACACACTTTTACTCTGTGTTTGGCTTCTTTCACTGAACACATTATTTTTGAAATTTAACTGCGTTGTCACATGCATCAGTAGTTTGTTCCTTCTCACGGCTGAGTAGTATTCCATCAGATGACTATAGCAATTTGTTTATCCGTTCTTCACTAGATGGATACCTGGGCTGCTTCCAGTTTGGGGCTATTGTAAATGAAGCTGCTATGAACACTCTTGTACAAGGTTTTTTGTGGGGTTTTTTGTTGTTGTTTTGGTTTTTTGGCTGTACCACACGGCACGCGGGATCTTAGTTCCCCGACCAGTGATCGAACTTGTGCCCCCTGCAGTGGAAGTGCGGAGTCTTAACCACTGCACCGCCACAGAAGTCTCAGGGTTTTTTTAAAAAATCCTTTTCATTTGAATGGGGCTTGGGAAGAGAAGACATAAACATGTGTGGCCCAGCTGCCATGCTTCACTGGACTCTGCTGAGTTGATTCTTAGAAGGGTCAGCAGGGGTATCCAGCAGAGAGGACAGGAGTTCCGGGCAGAAGGAGAGGAGGTGGGAAAGGGCATGCAGGTGGACACCCAGCTGGCTGGCTCACTGCAGGGCAGGGTTAGTGAGACTCTTCTCAAGTACACTTCTGGCCATGTCACTCATCTGTTGAGAACCCTACAATGACTTCCCTTGCCTACAGAAGACTCTAAACACCATCAAGATCCACCCCTGCTCGCCACTCATCTTCCCACCTACCCCTCCCTCCGTGATCAGTCACACTGATGTATCGCCCAGAATCACTGTTTCCTCCCTCTGTCCCCTACCCCTGCCCTCTGCCCTGCGCGAACACCCTCCCACTCTCCCCCTTCACCTGCGTAACTTTTCAGGACCTAGTTTCAGGGTCCCATCGTGAGTCCCCAGCTGTGGTCCCCCAGCTGGAAGGACCCTAACATCCTGGTAGAGCTCACACCAACCCTTTCCGCACTTCTGCTTGAGAAGGCAGTTGGTTACACATATTGGGGTCCCCGGACTGGTACCCGAATTGAGGACAGCACCAGCGGGGCCACATCCTCAAGGAAGGGTGGGGCAGGCTGGAGCCGTGTCCCCAGCCAATGGCTCTGCCTCCAGCTGGCCAGAGTTCTGGAAAGCCCACCCACCATGGTCCGCTCTTGACCCTGAGCCCTTTTATTTGGTGGATCTAGAACTCAGTTTGGGGGATGACCTCCATCACAACCTCTTTTCCTTCTTCACCCCAGCAGTCTGTTGCATGACTCAAGGTCAGAGGACAAGTGCTGGGGGTTCTGTCCTCCTCCTGCCCGGTGCTCATGCCCTTCCCCTGCTGCCAGCACAGACTGCCCAACTCGGGGATCCTGGCTGCTGTCTGGAATTCAAGTTTGTTGGGGAAGGTCTTGGGCTGAGCCCTGAGCTCCAGGAGCCCACCACATCAGCTGGCTGGGCCTCTGGCAGACCCCAGGATCTGCAAGCCCAGACTCCGGGGGATGAAGGGGCAACGCTGGTCTGTTTGCTCCCTCTGCGGGAGCGAGGGGGCAGCTGGAATGGTCCTCAGTAATAGAAGCATAGACCTTAATCTGCAGGAAGTATTAGGAGCCTTCTGCTGTCACCTACAGAAGAGGAAACTAAGGCACAGAGAGAGGACCCAGCTCTGAGGATGTCAGCACAGATGAGGTTGGCTTCTCCTGGGCGCTATTGGCTAGGGGACCCATCTGGACATCTGCCACCTCTCCACCCACTGCCGCCCTCCAGCGCCCTTTATTTCACCACGTTGGCAGCATGGGCCTCTCCTGCTGGATTGGGAGCTCCAGGAAGGCAGAGGCAGTGCCTGGTTCTCCATGGCACCTGTCAGGAGTTGGGAGTGGCACATGGTGTGTGCTCAACAGAGCATGGCGGAATGGATGGAGGGGGTAGGAGTGCACGCCCCAATTCTCACAGTGACTTAGATCCAGAAGCCAGCACTCTGAGCTGGGCAGACAGTGGAGAGTCAGAGGAAAGGCACCTTGGCCTGTCTTCCCTGCCCTCAGGGACCCCAGGCCTTGCCTCCCAGCTCACCCCTCTTCCTTGGCCTTATTAAAAAGCCCTTGCCGAAGATGTGATTGTGTGTGGTGCCCTGCCGGTGGTGTACACTGAGAACCACATTTGCCCATCACTGGTCTCTGTGCTCATTCACTCATTCAACAAATCTCAGATAGATGGGAAGACCCCTCCATTGGGTGTGGAGGGCACGCACACAACAGAAGACCAAACCCACAGAGCAAGTGGGTCCCAAGAGTGCACCAGGGGACTTCCCTGGCGGTCCAGTGGTTAGGACTCTGCACTTCCACTGCAGGGGGCCCAGGTTTGATCCCTGGTCCAGGAACTAAGATCCCCCAAGCCATGCACAGCCAAAAAAAAAGATTGCACCGGGGATGTCCCCCTTCCCAGGCAGGGTCATCTCACTCAATCCTCTGCCTCAGGGCAGCTATCAAGTCAGGGAAGGAGGCCTCCTGGTTTCCCATGGCAAAGGCAGGATCCATCAGTCCTCAGCACCTTTGGGGGAAGACCTGGCACTCAGCCTGCTCCTGGCAGGACTTTCCTGTGGCCCCTCCCTCCCAGCCAGCAGATCTAGAGTCCCCCTGGGCTCCACTACCTGAGCAACGCCGTTTTCTCTCGCTGCCGTCTCCCTGTGTCCTCTCTAGTTATCACCCAGGTCATGACCATAGCCTGCTCGCTTAGGTCCCAGCCCCAGGCCACCCTGCTGAGGCTCGTCACCAAATACAGTCTAACCCTAGCCGACGCTTGGTCCCAGAGGCCACTCACCCACCACTCCAGCCAGTCTCCTCTCTGGACACCCTGCCTACTTCCCAGCTGCCATGAGGCTGGGCCCTCTTCCTGGGGTCCCTCTTCCCATCCTTCAAAATCCAATCCACACACTTGTGCCTTCCAAAGCCTCCCTGATCTGCCCAGGGGTCTGGGAACACTGTTTCCCCCAGGCCAGGCCTGGAGACCTTTGTCCCTCCTGTGGCCTGAATTCCACAGGCCAGCAGTGCACCCCAAATTCCCAGATTATTTCCTGGAGAACTATCTTACCTGTAAACTTAGCCAGTAAGAAAGACAAATACTGTATGCTGTCACTTAGATGTGGAATTTAGAAAAACTACCAAACTCATAGAAAAAGAGATCATATTTGTGGTTACAACAAGCAGGGGTGGGGACAGGGGGAATCGGAGGAAGGTGATTAAAATGGTACAAACTTCCAGTTATCAGATAAATAAGAACTAGGAATGGGGACTTCCCTGGTGGTCCAGTGGCTAAGACTCCACACTCCCAATGCAGGGGGCCCGGGTTTGATCCCTGGTCAGGGAACTAGATCCCATGTGCTACAACTCAGAGTTCACATGCTGCAACTCAGGATCCCACAACTAAGACCCAGCACAGCCAAATAAGTTAAAAAAAAAAAAAAAAAGAACTAGGGATGAAATGTACAACATGATGACTCTAGTTAACACTGCTATGTGATAGACAGGGAAGTTGTCAACAGAGTAGATCCTGAGTTCTCATTGCAAGGAGAATTTTTTTTTCTTTTCTTTTGATTCTATTTGCGATGATGGATGACAACTAAACCTATTGTGGTAATCATTTCGCAATACAGTTGACCCTTGAGTAGCAGGGGTTAGAGGAACTGACCCTAGGGCAGTGGAAAATTCACATAGAACTTTACAGTTGGCCTTCCCTATCCACAGTACTATTGTGTACTACCGTAGTATGTACTTATTGAAAAAAAATCCAGGTATAAGTGGACCCCCAGAGTTCAAACCCATGTTGTTCAAGGATCAACTGTATGTGTAAATCAAACCATCATGCTGTACACCCTTTGTTTCTTTGGGTTTTTTTGGCTGCACCGGAGGGCATGTGGGATCTTAGCTCCACCACCAGGGATCGAAGCACACCCCCTGCATTGGAAGTGCATAGTCTTAACCACTGGACCACCAGGGAAGTCCCAACACCTTATACAGTGACCTATGTTAATTATTTCTCAATAAAACTGGAGAAAATAAATAAATTAATTGAAAAAAGCCAGCAGAAGGGGTCCAGTGCACGCTGCCAGGCTGTGAGCCCCTTAAGACAGGCGCCCCTCTCTTTCTCCCCCTGCCTACAGTAGCCCCTGGGGTTAATGATAAAAACGATTGAAACTGCCCCTCCCCACAAAGATTCACCTGCCTGGCAGGAGCGCCTATGTGAGGGCGCTTCCAGGCCCCTGCCGGCAGGCAGAGGGAGGATGCGGGTGGGTCCATCCCTGAGGCTGGGGTCTCCACTCCCCCAAGCCCAAGGCCAGACGGGTCAGGGCGCTCTGAGGCGCAGAAAAAGCGCTGAGTCACGTTCCGGGCACGCGACACCCAGAGCGCGGGGCCTTCCGGGCGCGGGGCTGCGGGGACGCGAGCGCGCCCGGGGCTGCAGGGTGCGGGGTCGCGCAGGCCGCCCGCGTGTGCGGGGCTGCGGGAGCGCGCCCGGAGCGGCAGGGGCGCGCGGATCGCCCGGCTACCCGAGGACAGCAGCCCGGCCGCCGGCGTCCTCGGTTACCAGGAGTTTCGGGGCCGGAGTGCGGCGGGTGCCAGCGCCTGACGTCACCGCCGCCCGCCGGCCCGGCCCGCCCCTTCCGGGGCCCGTTTGGGGAATGGGGAGAGGGGAGCCCCGCCCCGCAGTAAGGCCCGAATGTCGGCCCCAGCCACCCTGTTAGTGCCCCTCTTCCCGCAGGTTCCCTCCTGCGTGTCCTCTCGAGTTTTGTCCTCATTTATTTGCTTTCCACGTTCCTCTCCTTTTCAGTGCCCCATTTGCTCCCCCTTTTCTGTTTCCGTCCATCCACCTGCCTTTAGACCTCTCTCCTTTCCTTGCACCCCCCAGACATTCTCGGAGGTGGGGGGGAGGGGCGCGGTGGAAACGTACCGGTGGGCGTCGGGCGCCCCCTCGCGGCCCACTTGTCCCGGCCTGGCCTCCGGCCTGAGGGGACCGGCCACTCGCCACCCCCCAGCCCCCACCCCCTACCCGCCCAGGTCTGGGGTTCAGGTTCTGGGTTAGCGGGAGCCGCGCGCCCCCCAGCGGCACAGCCACGTCCTCAAACCTCACTCTCCGGGTTCTGCAAAGTGGAAAGCGGCCTCCAGAAAAAGGGACCTTGAGACTGAAGATAAGCAGGCTGGGGAAGAGGCAGATGTTGCTGCTGGCTGAGGTAGAAGGAAGAGTAAAGTCTCAATTTTTTTTTTTTTTAATTTTTGTTTTGCTTTCTTTTTTAAAAAAATTTTTGAAATTTTATTTGATATTAGAGTATATTTGATTTACAATGTTGTGTTAGTTTCAGGTGTACAGCAAAGTGACTCCTTTATACATATACATATATCCATTCTTTTTCAAATTCTTTTCCCATGTAGCTTATTACAGAATACTGAGTAGAGATCCCTGTGCTATACAGGAGGTCCTTGTTGATTATCTACTTTACGTACAGTAGTAGTGTGTATTTGTTAATCCCAAACTCCTAACTTATCCCTCCCCACCCCACATTTCCCCTTTGGGAACCATAAGTTTGTCTGTGAGTCTGTTTCTGTTTTGTAAGTAAGTTCAGAAAAGTCTCAAAATTCTTCACCCATTTTTCCATAGTTAGCACAGGGATGTGCTGGGAAGTCTGCAGTTTGAAATGGAGGGAAACGTGTGTGTTTTGGGACAGGGGCAGAGGTGGGGGAATTGACCCACTCTCTCTCTTTGGGACCCGAAAGGCTGAGTCCTTCAGGGTCTCCCCAGGTGGGACGGTGGCTGTGGGCCTGGAATGTTCCAGCTGGTCCCAGGAGGGTCATTCTGATGTATCTGTGTGAGCCAGCCTGACACATCATGAAGGACAAAAATAGAGCATCTGCTTCCTGGCTCTGGCACCTTCCAGACACTTCTGTGCACCTTGGTTCCCCCTCCCGTGAAAACAAAAATACTCACCTCCTCCCGCAGTACACACAGGTGGTTGTGAGGACTCTGGGAGGTAACCATTTTAAAGGCTCAGCATGGTGCCGGCACATGGTAGCACTCATACCTCAGGCTTACTTCCTGGTCTGTAAAATGTGGTCAGTGTCACTCATGTGTTTCCCTCAGCCAGTGCCTTGTGGCCTCCGCTCTTTAAACAATCCATCAGCATTTGGCTCTCACTACCTCTTTTTTCTTTTAATTGAAGTATAGTTGATTTACAATGTTGTGTTTGTTTCAGGTGTACAGCAAAGTGATTCAGATATATATATACATTTTTTTCTTTTTCAGATGCTTTTCCCTTATGGGTTATAACAAGATATTGAGTAGAGTTCCCTGTGCTATACAGTAAGTCCTTGTTGGTTATCTATTTTATGTATAGTATTGTGTATATGTTCATCCCAAACTGCTAATTTATCCCTCCCCCCTTTCCCCTTTGGCAACCATAAGTTGGTTTTCTATGTCTGTGAGTCTGTTTCTGTTTTGTAAATAAGTTCATTTGTATCATATTTTAGATTCCACATATACCTGATATCATGTGGCATTGGTCTTTCTCTGACTCCACTTAGTATGATAATCTCTAGGTCCATCCATGTTGCTGCAAGTGGCATTATTTCATAATTTTTTATGGCTAAGTAATATTCTATTGTATATAGAATAGATGTATACCACATCTTCTTTATCCATTTATCTGTCGATAGACATTTAGGTTACTTCCATGTCTTGGCTATTGTAAATAGAGCTGCAGTGAACATTGGGGTGCATCCTTGATCTTTAAGAATGACCTCAGTGGATGGGACCAGGGCCAGGCCACTCAGGATGCTGTCAGTGACTCAGAACTGTTTTGGGGGCAAACAGCAGGAGTTGGTGAGGTTCCAAAGGTAACCAACATCTATTGTTGTAGATAAATCAACAATATGGATCTCAGAACACATTTCTAGGGGAATTCCCTGGCAGTTCAGTGGTTAGGGCTCCACGCTTCCACTGCAGGGGGCACAGTTTCAATCCCTGGTCAGGGAACTAAGATCCCATAAGCTGCGCAGCACAGCCAAAAAAAAAATTTCTATGCAGAAATCAATTTAGTTCCCAATATACTCCAGCTATAGCTGGAAAGGCCAGCCAGGGAAGGGCTGGGGCGGGCACTGGTTAACATCCCTTGAGCACCTGCTATGTGCCGGGCCCTTTATATTTGCTGTGTCACTTAATTCCCGTGAAATGTTATTCAGAGGGACCTTCCCTTGGCTGAAGTCACATGGCTCATGGGTGGCAGGGCTGGGAGCAGATGAGCCCCATCTGACCTCACACCTGGTTCTCACTCCCCCTCTCTGTGCCGTTATCGCCCTGGCTGTGATTGCCACAGGGGTCAGCACCACGTGGGACACACTCCTATGGGAACACGTGTCCAAAGCCAGACCCCCACCTGCTCCACAGACCTCTCCTGGCACCTCCCCTGGGTAAGGGGACAAGTGAGGGTGGGAGGCTGGGGCGGGGGTCCCCAGAGGGGCAGGAAGGGTCAGTGATTCTCTTCAGCCACATCTCTGTGGGGTGTTTCTGCTCCTCCTGAGTGTGTTGCTGTAATTCTCAGGGCAGATAGTCTCACAGTTGCCTCAAAAAAGTACACCTGCCCTCCTTCCCCTGCTTCCCCGTTCTGGAACACACACCCACCAGTTTCTCTCACCCCTTTGGTCCTCCCTCCAGGCCCCTGCTCCTCCCTTGCCCTCCTGGATTTAGCTGTCACACACTTGTTTATTTGTTCCTCACAGATTTGTTGGGCATCCTCTCTGTGTCAGGCCAAGGCTGGGTGCTGGAGACAGCCCTTTAGAAGGCTGGCCCAAGGTCTTCCTGTCACCTAGCTTTCCTCTCGCTTGTCACTCAACTGTGAAGAACAATTGCTTCATGCCTGCCTGTGATCTGCCTTCAGCAAGGCTCCCTTGTCCTGGCTACTCCTCGCTCCAGCTCTTGCCTGTGAGGTCCTTCTTCTTGGCATGGCCACTTAACAGGCTCCGCTGGAAGGACTGTGGTCCAGCCTACCAGCCCTCCCTTTCCAAGCTCACTTTGCCTCTGTCCCTCAAGCAGGCATGGATCCCCAAGTGATGTCCCAGCCTTTTTGAGGACCTTCATTCCAACCAGTTTACTCTGGGGACATTCAATTTGCAGTTGTGAAAATAATGTTAAAGCTCACCTGAAAAAAATAAACAAAGTTAGAATATCTAGGAAGTTTTTATTGATTAAAAAAAAAAAAGGCCAAGAAGGAAGAGTATGCCCACCAAATATTAAATTAAATATAATTAAGTCATAAAGCTACATTGCCTTAGCTGGTTTGGTACTGGTGCTGAAATAGGTGAAAGCAGTTCATTTGAATAGAATATACCCCAAATATCTATGGGGAGTTATTTATGATATAGGTAGCATTTCAAACCAGTGGTTGAATAATTATTGAAAAAATGATATTGGGACAATTGGGTATCCATCCAGGAAAATATGCAGATGGCTCAATGTTGTAAACGTTAAAAAAAAAAAAGCAGATGAAGAAAAAAGAAGAAATTAGTAGAAAAAAACAAGAGCGTTTTAAAAAAAAAAAGAAAGGGCTTCGTTGGTGGCACAGTGGTTAAGAATCCGCCTGCCAATGCAGGGGACATGAGTTCGAGCCCTGGTCCGGGAAGATCCCATGTGCCGCGGAGCAACTAAGCCCACGCGCCACAACTGCTGAGCCTGCGCCCTAGAGCCCATGAGCCACAACTACGGAGGCTGCGTGCCACAACTACTGAAGCCCACGTGCCTAGAGCCTGTGCTCTGCAACAAGAGAAGCCACCACCATGAGAAGCCTGTGCATTGCAATGAAGAGTAGCCCCCACTTGCTGCAACCAGAGAAAGCCCGCGTGCAGCAATGAAGACGCAACACAGCCAAAAATAAATAAATAAATAAAATAAATTTATAAAAAAAGAAAAAAGAAAGAAAAAAGCTTAGACCAGGGTAAGCCTTTCCAAGCAAGGCACAAAACCAAAAAGCTATAAAATAAAAAGTCTGATCAATATGAATAAATTAAAAAATTAAAACTCCAGTAGAAAAAAATCAGCAACAACAAAAAACTAAGCCACATAATAACAAAAAAGGAAAAAAAATTTTCCACATAAATGTTAAAGGCTAATTTCTTTAATATATAAAGAATTCTGAAAAACTAATATGACCATTAAACAAGAAAGATACTCAACTTACTTTCATTTTTTAAAATATTTATTTATTTATTTATTTATTTTATTTTTTTGGCTGTGTTGGGTCTTCGTTGCAGTGCGTGGGCTTCTCTCTAGTTGCGGCACGCGGGCTTCTCTCTAGTTGTGGCGCACGGGCTCCAGAGCGCATGGGCTCTGTAGTTTGCAGCACGCAGGTTCTCTCGTTGAGGCACGTGAGCTCAGTAGTTGTGGTGCACGGGCTTAGTTGCCCCGTGACATGTGGGATCTTAGTTCCCTGAACAGGGATGAACCCCTGTCTCCTGCATTGTAAGGTGGATTCTTTACCATTGGACCACCAGGGAAGTCCCTCAACTTACTTTTTTTTTAAAAGATTTTATTTATTTATTTATTTATTTTTGGCTGTGTTGGGTCTTCACTGCTGCACGCGGGCTTTCTCTAGTTGCGGCAAGCAAGGGCTGCTCTTTGTTGTGGTGCACAGGTTTCTCCTTGCGGTGGCTTCTCTTGTTGCGGAGCACAGGCTCTAGGCGCACAGGCCTCAGTAGTTGTGGCACATGGGCTCAGTAGTTGTGGCACTCGGGCTCTAGAGCTCAGGCACGGTAATTGTGGTGCACGGGCTTAGTTGCTCCGCAGCATGTGGGATCTTCCTGGACCAGGGCTTGAACCTGTGTCCCCTGCATTGGCAGGCGGATTCTTAACCACTGCGCCACCAGGGAAGTCCCTCAACTTACTTTTAATTGAAGAGAAAAATTGAACATGAGATGCCATTGAAAGATTTTTTATTAATAGACTTTATTTTTTAGTGAAGTTTTATGTTTACAGAAAAAAATTGTGCAGAAAGTACAGATTTCCCATATGCCCCTTCTTTTCTTATTGCATTAGCTAGGATTTCTAGTATGATGTTGAATAGGAGTGGTGAGAAGAGGACATCCCTGCCTTGCTCCCAGTCTTACAGTGAAAGCATCTAGTTTCTCACTATTAAATATGATATTAACTGTAGGTTTGTTGTAGATGTTTTTATCAAATTGAGGAAGTTATTCGCTATTCCTAGTTTGCTGAGAATTTTTATTGCAAATGGATATTGGATTTTGTCAAATGCTCTTTTGTTTTTTGCATTTGTTGATGTGATCATATAATTTTTCTTCTTTAGCTTGTTCGTATGATGGATTACCTTAACTGATTTTCAAATACTGAACCAGTCTTGCATACCTGAAATTAATCCCACTTAGTCATGCTGTATAATTTATTTTTATACATTGTTGGATTCTATTTGCTAACATTTTGAGTATTTTTGCATCTGTATTCACGAGCGATATTAGTCTATAGTTTTTCTTTCTTGTAATGTCTTTCACTTTTAGTGACAGTATTAGGGTAATGCTGACTTCACAGAATAAGTTTGGAAGTATTCTCTCTGCTTCTATTTTCTGGAAGAGATTGTAGAGAGTTGGTATCATTTCTTCTTTAAATGTGTGGTAGAATTCACCAGTAAAACCATCTGGGCCTGGTGCTTTCTATTTTGGAAGCTTACTAATGACTGATTCAATTTCTTTAATAGATATAGGCCTATTATCTATTTCTCCTTGTGTGAGTTTTGGGAGATTGTGCCTTTCAAGAAATTGGTCCATTTCACCTAAGGTATCAAATTTAGGGGCATAGAATTGTTCACTGTATTCCTTTATTATCCTTTTAAAGTCCACGGGATCAGTAATGATGACCCCTATTTCATTTCTGATATTAGTGGTTTGTGTCTTCTTTTTGTCTTGTTTAGCCTGACAAGAGGTTATCAATTTTATTCATTTTTTCAAAGAACCAACTTTTTTTTTCTTTTTTTTTGCCACTCCACGCAGCAGTGAAAGCACAGAGGCCTAACCACTGGACCAGGGAATTGCCTCAAAGAACCAACTTTTGATTTTCTTGACTTTCTCTACTAATTTCCTGTCTGCTATTTCTTTTCTTCTGCCTATTTCAGATTTAATTTGCTTTTATTATGCTTGTTTCCTAAGGTGGAAGCTTAGATTACTGATTTGAGATCTTTCTTTTCTAATGTATCTATTCAATGTTATAAATCTCCCTCTGAGCACTATTTTCACTGCATCCCACACATTTTTATAAGTTTTATTTTCCTTTCCATTTAGTTCAAAAATTAAACATGAGGGACTTCCCTGCTGGTTCAGCGGTTAAGACTCCACACTCCCAATGCAGGGGGCCCGGGTTCAATCCCTGGTCAGGGAACTAGAGCCCGCATGCTGCAACTAAGAGCCCACATGCCACAATTAAAGATCCCGCACGCCACAGTGAAGATCCCGCTCGTGGCACTGTGCTGCAACTAAGACCCAGAGCAGCCAAATAAATAAATAAATAAATTTTTAAAAATTAAACATGGTATGCCATTTTTCATCTATCAGATTGGCCAAAATGTTAAAGCTTGATAATATTTAGTGTGGGTTAAGGCGGTATAAGGGGGTATAAGGCACATTTGTACATTGGTATTGGAAATATAGACTAGTTCAACCATTTTGGATGGCAATCTGTACATATCTATACAAATTTAAAAGGGATGTATGTTTTGATTTAGCAACTCCACTCTCAGAAGGCCGAGAGCAGAGTGTATGTACGTACAGGGGGCAGAGTTTGCAATAGTAAAATACCTGGGAACAACCTAAATGTCCAATAATAGAGACTGCTTCAATATATAATACCTATTCAGTGAAATACTATGCAAAGACTATGCAAAGAATACACAATATTATTAAAAGATGATCAAGGTATACTGTTAAGTGAACATGCAGGCTACAAGAATAGTATGTTTAATGAGGTAGCATTTGTGGGTTTTTTTTTATTTTTAAGGATAGCTTATTCTGTTTATAATATGCTTAGATTCGTATGGACACATCTGGAAAGTCATAACTGCGGTTATTTCTTGAACAGAGGTGCTTGGGGCCAAGGAGGAGGAGGGCACTTTCTGTTCTTCACTTTATACCTTCTTTACAGTTTGAATTTTTAACCTTGAATAAGTATTACATTTAATTTGAAGAGCAGTTTTAAACCCAAATTGCAGATTTGAGCCCACAGGTGGCTTGAAGCACGCTAAGCATTTCCTTTGCTGTCTCTGCCTTATATGAAAGCATGAGAAAGGCTGCCCACCCCTGGGCTTTGGGCACCCTGGTCCTTTCTCTCATTTTATATATCAGAGGATTTCAAGAGAAAAAAAAAGAAAGAAAGAAAACCCTCCTGACCACTCTGTCAGATGGCACTGTTGATGGCTGGCTGGCGGTTTCTAAATGAGGAAAAGAGACTAATTTTAATCACTACAGAAAAAATGAAGATTTGTTTTCTTCCTTTTTTTTTTTTTTTTTTTTCTTTTTTGGCCATGTGGGATCTTAGTTCCCTGACCAGGGACTGAACCTGAGCTCTTGGCAGTGAAAGTACAGGGTCCTAACCACTGGACTGCCAGGAAATTCCCTAGATTTGTTTCCTTAGAAGTGTTATTGTAGGGCTTTCCTGGTGGCGCAGTGGTTGAGAATCTGCCTGCCAATGCAGGGGACACGGGTTCGAGCCCTGGTCTGGGAAGATCCCACATGCCGCGGAGCGACTGGGCCCGTGAGCCACAATTACTGAGCCTGCGCGTCTGGAGCCTGTGCTCCGCAACAAGAGAGGCCGCGATAGTGAGAGGCCCGCGCACCGGGATGAAGAATGGCCCCCACTTGCCGCAACTGGAGAAAGCCCTCACACAGAAACGAAGACCCAACACAGCCATAAATAAATAAATAAATAAATAAAATATTAAAAAAAAAAAAAGAAGTGTTATTGTAGAAAGGTAATTTAAACTCACCATCTTTAGAAACTAGAGAAAAAGAATCATCCGTCTCCTCTACTTACCATTTTAGTATTTTGTGGTGTTTTCCTGACTTTTTTTTGCAATGCATCTATCATATTTTAAATGGCTGTCATCCCAGGGAACATATACTCTTGTGATCTGCTTTTGTGGCTGTTATGTCATACCATATTCATTTTCAATATTGCTACAGGGCCAGGAAATGTTAATTTGTAGGAATTGTATAGCTAATTCCTCAGAAAGAGCACAAAGTCCGGAATTAGGAAGTTACCAAACTAAAGAACAGGCTGTTGGGACTTCCCTGGTGGTGCAGTGGTTAAGAACCCGCCTGCCAATGCAGGGGACATGGGTTCGATCCCTGGTCCAGGAAGATCCCACATGCCGCGGAGCAACTAAGCCCATGCGCCACAACTATTGAGCCTGCACTCTAGAGCCCGCAAGCCACAACTACTGAGCCCGTGTGCCACAACTACTGAAGTCCGCGCACCTAGAGCCCATGCTCCACAACAAAAGAAGCCACCACAATGAGAAGCACGTGCACCACAACGAAGAGTAGCCCCTGCTCGCCGCAACTAGAGAAAGCCCGCACGCAGCAATGAAGACCCAATGCAGCCAAAAATAAATAAATAAATTTATAAAAAAAAAAAAAAAAGAACAGGCTATTGGGAGCAAGCTCTTCCTCCCCCCTCCCTGTGGAAAGAGCATCTCTGTGAGTGGGCAGCTGAGGGCTCCCTGGTGACCTGCACCTTTGTGTTCTGAACATTGTGAATGAAAGCCAAGCTTCTGAGGCTGCAGCTGAAACACCACTTGCTCCTTTTGCTAAAGCAGCTTGTGCTGAGCATAGTTGGGGAATTACAGCTTTTACTGAGTCAATGTCCACTTGTCAACATCGTCCTGACATTGGGTTGGGAATCATTGGAACTCATCTTTTCATTCTGTCTGCCCTTTACTAGATATGGTTGCTATAAATATAGTAACTTGCTCTTCACAGTGGATTTTCTTGAAAATCAGATTGGCAGCTTTGCATAACAACAATCAGAACTCCGGAGCTACCCAGCATGGGGAGACTGAGAACAGCCTCAGCTGTACCGTGTCCTGGCCAGCTGTGTTGACTCAGCACAGCTGACCTCTCTGAGCCTGACCTTCCTCGTCTGCAGAAGGGAGACAACAGCTGTGCCTGACTTGTGAGTTTATTGTGAGGATTAGACAAGATAACACAAGGTGGAGCTTGTAACAGAGATGGGCAAACAGAAGGCTCTCAATTGAGTTGGCTACCAAATTACCCTTAGGGAAGGAAATGGAGAAAATACAAAAACCCACACTCATATGTAGTTTATTTACAAAATTGCAATGATAATGTACAAAGCTCAAAGTATTTGTTCACAACCATAGAGGATTTCTTCCTGAGACCTATAGAGCAAGATGTTATCAATATTTTCTGGAGCGTTTTTTGTCTTGTTTTGTTTTTTTGGCTGTGCCGCACGGCACGTGGGATCTTAGTTCCCCGACCAGGGATTGAACTCGGGCCGTGGCAGTGAAAGTGTTGAGTCCTAACCACTGGATGCCAGGGAATTCCCACCCTCTAGCCCACTTATTCTTTACTGTGGCACCCAACAGTTTAAACTTCTCCCTTCACTTGGTTCTCAGGACTGCACAAGGACCACCTCAGCAAAATCATCCTAGGTATCCTTACACAAGGACTCTGCCTTTTTATCTCCCTCATCTGCAACAGGGCTGCACCTCCTGGATATTTCCTTCATCAGCAGTTTCACGGCCAGCCACCAGATCTGAAATTGTCCTCTTGCCCCAGCAGAAGAGCTGCCCAATCCCCCTCCAGGCTCTCTGTCCCACTTCTTTCTCCTCTTTGTGGAACTGGGTCCTGGGAGGGTGTTGGGAACCCTGTGGCTTGGTGCCCACCAGCATATGCCTCATTGTCTATCTACCTGTATCTGGATGTCGGGTCCACAGACGAGCTGAACAAAGCTGTGTGGCCACTTCCTTCCCTAGGGCTGCGGGCAGAGACAGGGTGAGCAGGGAAGGGATGGAGGAGACAGTAACTAGGTTTTGCAGGAGCTGGCTCTTGTGGTGAACCCAGAACATCCATCCCTGCAGGAACCTTGATCCAGGTCCCCCTTCCTGCCCCAGAGCTGTACTTAGAGGAGAGTCTGGGCAGAGGAATTGAGACATTCTGGCACCCTGCAGAAGGGGCCCTACCAGCCCTCCAAGCCTTTCTGATTTCCTCAAAGGCCCTGTGAGCGATGCTCCCCGTGTGCCTGAATACCTGCAGGCAGGCCTCAACCTCTCCTTAACTGACACCACCACCTGGGCCCCAACCCCTCAGACAGGTCTGGGCTCTTTCAGCCTTCCCCTTGCACTGTTTCCAGATGTAGGAAAACTCCCCGCCGAAGCCACTTCTCTACCTGCCCAGATCCTCAGCCCTGCCACCCGCACCCTCCCCCTAGCAAATAAAACCACACAGTTCTCTCCAAAACAGACGCCTTCCGGTGGAGCTTGGAGCTTGCTCTCCGGTCCCATCCAAATCCCTGGGATGGACGCTCCGAGAACTCCCGCCACAGGAATTCGGCTGAGCCCCTCCACAAGGCAGGATTGTAGCTATGGGTGCCGCTGGGACCACGGGCGACCACTCTGTCCCCAGCCGAGGGCTTGCACACAGGACCCGTTCCATGAGCTTTAGGGCCGAAGGGGGACAAGATTACACAGGCCCCTTGTTCATTAAAGGGGCACACATTAGGCGCCTGCTGTGTGATAAGCTCTGTGCTATGCTTTGTGGGGAACGCGACATCGATGCCTGGATCCAGACTTCGATCTGGAGAAACGAATTCGTCATTGATCTTTGTGAGAAGAGTCAGCCTTCCCACGAAGACGGCAAGTGAGTTGTAACTGTTCTGACAAAACACCGCTCAAGAGAACCTTCTCTGATGAGGGTGGAAACCCGCATCAAGGACAAACCCAGACACAGTTCTCTGCCACACCCAAGATGGCCACCCGCCCGGTCCCCCTGTACTGAGTTGCACGCAGGCGCACTCAGCCTGCCACTCCTAACATGGCGCATCAGAGCGCCCCGGGGCGGGGGGCCGCGGGCGGAAGTGGGCGTGGCAGGGACGGGAGCCGAGAGGGCACTCGGAGGCGAGGTACTGGGCAGTGAGAGCCGCTGGGAGGGTCGAAGTCATGATTCCCCTGCAGGAGGCGTCCGCCCGGCGGCGGGAGATCGAGGACAAGCTGAAGCAGGTGGGGCTGGAGCTGGGGAGGCGGGGGAGGAGGTGAGGGAAGGGGTCGAGATCCGGGCCGGGCCTCTACTCAGGGAGGCGGCAGGAGTGGGAGGGGGCCCTCCCTGCGAGGAGACCTAGTCAGGGGCGAGGCCGTGGAGCTGGGACGCGGTGGTCTCCTTTAGCCTTCGGCTTCTGGTGATGTCCTTGCCTGCGCTCCCCCCAGGAGGAGGAGACGCTGTCCTTCATCCGAGACAGCCTGGAGAAGAGCGACCAGCTCACCAAGAACATGGTGAGTAACCCCTCAGCTGGGAGGGCTTCCAGACGCTGGAGGAGAACCCTGCGACCCGGTAGCTCCGGTACCTAAGGCCTGGGGCTGCTGGTCTGGGTAGTGGTGGTGGTAACGTGTGGGTTTCTCTAGCAACAGTGCGACATGTCTCTTAACACTCCCTTCCCCTTGTCCGCCCCTTCGCTGAGGATGCTGCAGCCCCCACTGGCCTGGACTTTCTGCTTTCTGCCTAAGTTCTCCATTCTTCCTTCTCTCCTTCTGCAGACATTTAGTGAGACTGACTTAGGTGGGCTGGGTACTGGCCATGCGTCATCATTAATTCAAGTGAGGGTTGGACGGCCGGGTTACCACTTCTGAGATTACTGAGGGCAGAAAAAGACTCAGCCTTCACCCCAGAGGGCTTGAGGTGTAAAATGAGCTCTGAAGTCAGAGAGATCTGGGATCTAGTCCTCGCCCCTCCACGTATTTGTGTGTGGCCCCTGACAGGTAACTCTGAGCCTCAGTTACCTCCTCTGCTAAAACAGACGATGCCAACCTCCAGTGTAACTGTGAAGGTCATAGAAGCTAATGCATGGAGATGCATTTTGCACAGTACCTGGTATACAATAGGTCCTCAGTAAATATGAGTTTCCTTCCCTGTTCCTAGAGAAGACTGGAAAAGCACAAACTGAGCAGATACAAACGAGTATGTATTTTGTAACACAGTCATCAGGTGCTAGTCCTTACTTAATGAGATTCACTCTTAGAGAGAAAGGGTTTTGAAGGTACCAGCAATGCATTTGAGGCTACTCTGTATGAAACTACTTCCTGTTCAGTCCAGGAAAGCATCAGAGAGAATAGGGATTGAGATTTGACTTCAAAGGGTGGAAGGGAAGCCATCCTGAGGTGATTATCTGAGGAGGAGTTAATTTAATGCTTGACTTGCCTTCAAATCAAACTTCAGCCAATTTATTTGGGCCACCTCCTATGTGCCAGGCACATGGTAGGTTCTGGGGATACAGTGGTGAACAGGTATACCCTGTCCCTTCCCTCATGGAGCTTATTGTCTAGAAAACCAGAGAAGAGGCAGCAAATGCCAAAGACCTGGTGGGTGGCAGAAGCAGTGCTGGGACAACCCTGAGGCCTGAGAGCACGGAGTTTCCCCCCGCAGGTGTCTATCCTGTCATCCTTTGAGAGTCGCCTTATGAAGCTGGAGAACTCCATCATCCCTGTGCACAAACAGACGGAGAACCTGCAGCGGCTGCAGGAGAACGTTGAGAAGACTCTGTCCTGTCTGGACCACGTTATCAGCTACTACCATGTGGCCAGTGACACTGAGAAGATCATCAGGGAGGGGTGAGCTAGGGCCAGAAGGTCACATTCCTAACGCCTCTTGGACCAGTGGCTGTAGGCCTTGGAAGGGAGGAGTAGAATATATTTGAGCCTAGAGTCCCCTGTGTTAATTCTCTTCTCCCGTTTCCGAATACCATTCTCTTGGTCCTTCCTCTTCATCTTCCATCTGCCCAGGCTAATAGGACTTTTCTCCTTTCCAGCCCCACAGGTAGGCTGGAAGAGTACCTGGGAAGCATGGCCAAGATTCAGAAGGCTGTGGAGTATTTCCAGGACAACAGCCCAGACAGCCCAGAGCTCAACAAAGTGGTAAGGGGCCAGCAGAGTGATGTGAGAGGTGTGGGGACACCAGTCATGACCCTGGTCTCGTGAGAGACACTGAACCAGCTTAAAAGAGAATGTAGTGGAATAAACAGAAGTATACAATACCATACACATACTGTAGGCATTAAGATCTCTGTCTCAGGAATTACAGGTATACATTTTTCTTGCATCTTAATAACTTAACTAAATTATAAGTTAAATATGAAGTATAAGTTTAACATTTGATTTTTATAAATGCATGGGTGTTTCTTTATTGTAGCAAAAAATACATAATATAAAATTTGCCATTTTAACCATCTTTAAGGGAACAGTTCAGTGACATTAAGTACGTTCACACTGTCGTATAACCATCTCCAGAATTCTTTTCATCATCTCAGACTGAAACCCTGTACCCATTAAACACTAACTCCCCTTTCTCCTCCCCACCAACCCCTGGCCATCATCACTCTTCTTTCTGACTCAATGAATTTGACTAGTCAGGGAACCTGCATTCATGTTTTCATATTCAATTTTTTTGTGTCATATCTTTGTGTTTAAGTTTTGGGGTCTTTAGATCACCAGAGGGAGATGGAGTAGGGCTGGGAAGTGAGGTTTACTCAATGCATTGAGGAAAGGAGAGAATGCAGACAGGAGAAAAGGTGGGAGCAGAGGCCCAGACATCCCAGCCACTGAGGAACATTAGAGGGCAGGCCAGCTTGGACCCCCAGTCACCTGGCACACCTTCCTGGTGGCACCACAGGTCTTGCCCTGAGGCGTGTGTCTTACCCAGAAGAGGGGGTGGGCTGAGGAACAAAGATGGGAAACTGGCTTTTCTCCCACCCAGAAAGCTGTTGCTTAGAACAGTGCCTCCCAGCTTTTCTCCCATCGTGGCGCCATCGGAAATGAGAATGTTTGTGGGGCACACTGGGGTAAAGTGGTAACTAGCCAGTGGTCTCTGGCTGCGCACAGCGCCACCTGGCTACTCGGAGGACTGACAAGATCAATACCTTGGCACACCAGTAACGCAGTGGGCACACACCAGTAAAACCATAATACTGCAGCCCTTGGGTGAGCAGCCTGGACTCAGAGATTGGGATGCCAGGGGCTGGAGAACTTGAGTCTTGAGGGTCTCTAGCAAGTTTGGATCACAGAGTGAAGAGCTCTGTGCTAGAACTTGGGTGTGGGAGTGGATTAGAGAAGGAGAATACAAAAAATATGCTATAGGTTTACCCTAGAGGACATACTTTTCATTTAAGCAGAAACACTCCAACTCCTCTCTCTATTTTTAAAACACCTTTACTGAGATGTAATTCACATACCATAAAATTTACCCATTTAAAGTATAAAACGCAGTAGTTTTAGTATAATCACAGAGTTGTGCAACAACACCGGAATAAATTTTATAACATTTTCATCGCCAAAAAAAAGAAATCCATTGGCAGTCACTCTTCTTCCCTTCCCTCCCCCATTCACCCAGCCTCTGGTAATCACTCATCTACTTTCTGTCTCTGTAAATTTACCTATTCTGGACTTCTCCTGAAAATGGAATCACACAATATGCGACCTTTTGTGTCAGGCTTCCTTCACTTAGCATAATGTTTTCAAGGTTCATCTATGTGGTAGCGTGTGTCAGTGTTTCATTCCATTGTATGGTTGAATAGTATTGCATTGTATGGCTCTGCCACATTTTGTTTATCCATCCATCACTTGATGGACACTCCACTTTTTGGCTGTTATGAACAGTGTTGCTATGAACCCTTGTGTACGAACTTTTGTGTGGACGTATGTTTTCAATTCTCTTATCTGCTCTGGATACCTGTCGCTTATCAGATACATGATTTGCAAGTATTTCCTCTCATTCTGTGAATTGTCTTTTCACTTTTTTGATGGTATCGTTCACAGCACAAAAGTTTTTAATTTGATATAGTCCAATTTATCTATTTTTTTTCTTTTGCAAACCCTTTTCTAACAAGAACACAAATTAATGGTACAGTGAGAAAATAATCAGCTGATATCTGTGAAGCACCTACTTCTTTTTTTTTTTTTTTTTTTTAATTTATTTATTTATTTATTTTTGGCTGTGTTGGGTCTTCGTTTCTGTGCGAGGGCTTTCTCTAGTTGCGGCAAGTGGGGGCCACTCTTCATCGCGGTGCGCTGGCCTCTCACTATCGTGGCCTCTCTTGTTGCGGAGCTCTAGGTGCGCAGGCTCAGTAGTTGTGGCTCACGGGCCTAGTTGCTCCGCGGCATGTGGGATCTTCCCAGACCAGGGCTTGAACCCGTGTCCCCTGCATTGGCAGGCAGATTCTCAACCACTGTGCCACCAGGGAAGCCCCCTACTTCTTGTAAAACTCTGGGTTTCACCTATGGACATACATTTTGAGAGAACACAAGGGAAAGAAATAATCAAGGAAATCTTCCCAGCGTTTATTCTCTGGGAAAAAGTGAAGGCAGAGGAGGGCCGAGGCCCAGAATCAGGAAGGCAAAGGAAGGGGATGGGGAGGCGAGGGCCTGCTGAATGCTGGAACAGCCGTGGACCCTCTTTCTTCTTTCCCTCCTCCCTTCCTTCCTTCTTCCCTGTAGAAGCTGCTGTTTGAGCGGGGGAAGGAGTCGCTGGAGTCCGAGTTCCGCAGCCTGATGACCCGGCATAGCAAGGTCGTGTCCCCTGTGCTCATCCTGGATCTGATCAGCGGTGAGGACGACCTGGAGGTACAGGAGGAGGTGCCCCTAGAGCACCTGCCTGAGAGTGTGCTGCAGGACGTGATCCGCATCTCCCGCTGGCTGGTGGAATATGGCCGCAACCAAGGTGAGGTGTCCTGGGGAGGCGGGGGCCCAGGCGGCAGGGCCAGAGGGAGTGGACTTTGCCCTTTGTTTCTTTTTTTTTTTTAATTTTATTTTTTATTTTTTTTTGGCTGTGTTGGGTCTTCGTTTCTGTGCGAGGGCTTTCTTCAGTTGCGGCGAGCGGGGGCCACTCTTCATTGCTGTGCGCGGGCCTCTCACTATCGCGGCCTCTCTTGTTGCGGAGCACAGGCTCCAGACGTGCAGGCTCAGTAATTGTGGCTCACGGGCCCAGCTGCTCCGCGGCACGTGGGATCTTCCCAGACCAGGGCTCGAACCCCTGTCCCCTACATTGGCAGGCAGATTCTCAACCACTGCGCCACCAGGGAAGCCCCACCTGCATTTCTTTTAAAACAAAGGAGTTTAGTAGGAAACAATATGAGCAATAAGTCTACAGCTTATGTATCAAATTATGAATCTAACTAAATTCAAGCTTTTTTAACATACCTTACTTTCCCGTTTCTTTCCTTTTTTTGATTAATTCTAAAAACTTCAAATAGCACAGAAAGGCTTAGGTGAAAAGCAAAAGTCCATCTCCCCACTTCCCTAATGCTTACAGTATCATAACCCAAAGATGAGTACTGTTAAGGTTATTTATACTCTTCCAAAAAATTCCTTATGCAACTGTGTGTGTGTGAGAGAGAGAGAGAATAAATATGTGTGTATCTGCTCCTCATTCCCAAGTGGAAGGGCGCATACTAAACACTGCCCTATGATTGTTTTTTTGGTTTTTGCTTTCAACTTAGTAATATGTCTTGAGAGTGTTCCATATCAGTACATATATATTTGCTTCATTCTTTTTGGCAGCTGCATAATATTCCATGGTATGTTGGTACCATCATTTCTTTAAATCCAGTCCCAGGATTTTTTAAAAAGTCCCAAGTTAAGCAAAAAATTAAAAAAAAAAAAAAACTAACTGTAATGAATATTCCATTTTAAGCTTTTTAGCCCTCCACACTCTTCTTCTCTTTGTTAGTTTGTACACATACCAAGTTGTCAGTGTGCGTTATCACTCTGCCTGCCTTCCCTCGAGGACTCTGTGGTGCCAGGTCTCAGGGCCGCCTGTACTGACCACACGGCACGTCTGTGGCTCATGAGCTGCACTGTGGGAGCCGGGGGCTCGGCAGGAGCTTTTCAGGGGCTCCCTTGGGATAAGAGGGAGGCCAGTGGATGCCTCCAGACCCCTTAGTCCCCTTCAGTCAGAGCCTCAGTGCTTTGTTCCATTTGTCACATTGGCGACACACTCGTTGGGAACCGCTAAAATGTACCATGGCATTCGTATCTTTTTCCTTGCTCGTTTGCATTTTTGGATTTTCCAGTTTTCCAGTATTGACAAATAGTGCTGCAGTGAGCACAGTTGGATGGCTTGCTTTTCTTATTTAGGAAGTTCTTTGAGATATTTTCTCAAAGGTGCAATTATCAGGCAGAACTGTCTGAACAGATCTGTAAACTTCTTGCCGTCTTGAGCTCCTCTCCGGGTAGGTGGGGCCAGTCAACTGACCCATCGAAAATCCCACAGCTGTTTGTTCTTCATTAGCTTTATTTATCTTAGCTATTTGACAGGGCTTTCACAATCCTCTAATTTTTTAATATTTGCATTTCATTCATGGCTAAAGAAATGGTGTGTTTTTTTATTCAGTGACACTTGTTGTCTCTTTACGCATATAAATTGCTCACATCCTTTGACCCCTCACCAAGTTGAAGCTGGATGTTAACTTCACATTTTTTTTATCTAAAAAAACCTTACTGTGGACTTCCTTGGCAGTCCAGTGGTTAAGACTCTGCACTTCCAGCGCAGGGGACATGGGTTCAATCCCTGGTCAGGGAAGATGCCACGTGGCATGGCCAAAAAAAAAAAAAAAAAAAAACCTTACAGGGAATTCCTTGGCAGTTCAGTAGTTCAGTAGTTAGGACTTGGCACTTTCACTGCCAGGGGCCCGGGTTCAATCCCTGGTTGGAGACCTAAGATCCCACAAGCCACACGGCGCGGCCAAGAATAAATAAATAAAATAAAAAATAACAACTAATTGTTGGTTCTGTTGGGGGATACTTTCCCTTTTAAGACTTTGATTTGGGACGGACGAGGCCATGTGGGAGGCTGCTAGGAAGGGGTTAGCAAGGAGCGATGGTGGGCACCACTGCTGCCCTGCGGAGCTGCGTCTGGAAGTGAGAGGGAGGCCCTGGGGCCAGGCAGAGGCAGGGACCCCAGCTGTCGCCCATCTCTCCTCAGACTTCATGAATGTCTACTACCAGATCCGCTCCAGCCAGCTGGACCGCTCCATCAAAGGCCTGAAGGAGCATTTCCGGAAGAGCAGTTCTTCATCTGGGGTCCCCTACTCCCCTGCTGTCCCCAACAAGAGGAAGGACACGCCTACCAAGAAGCCGGTCAAGCGGCCAGGTGAGTCCCCACCCTGGCCCACCTCAGAACCAGACAGAAGCTCTGTGGGACCTGGGTTGCCTTTGGCCACCCTGGGGGTCGCAGCCGCTACAGCTTGACCTCACAGCGACCCCCAACTATAGGTACGCAGGACAGAAAGCAGGTGTCTGCCCACCCAGCAAGGCCCCATCCGGTGAGCTCCTCTCTACCCAGCCGAGTCTGGGGGCTACATAAGTGTCCTTGGAGTGGAGGGTCACAGGCACGGAGAGGTGCGCTGACAGGGGTGCCGGGGCAGAGCCCCTTGCTGGACCCCCTTCTCCTCCCTGCGTCGGCCTATCAGGAGGCCAGGCACACTGCTGCCGCCAAAACCGTGGACAGGACAGGGGCAGGCACTGCAGCCGTCACCTTGCAGAAAGCCAGGGTGGCTTGAAGAAGTGGATGGGGAGAGTTTACACTTCCACAGTCGCCCAGAAAGGAAAATAATCCCACGCCTTCTTCTCCAAAGAACTTAATCCGGCTTTTGGGCTCCACTCGAAGTTACTGCCTTGCGGCGGGAGAGTCAGGGGAGGGGTGTTGAGGTGGGAGACGCCTAGGCTGTGGGCGTTGGTGTCCTGGGCGAACAGCTCACTGTCTGTCCTTCTTCCCGTCATCATGTTCCCTGTAGTCTGTGCTCCAGGTAAACAGTGCTCCTGTGTGTCAGCTTCCACTTGGCAAGCCTGGCTGTGTCTGGCTGCTGAGAGGCGTGGCCCTCGAGAGGCTGGGGTGTTCCAGGGCGAGGGGCTGCTGCAGGCCCCAGGGAGAGAGAGCCAGTGAGGCTGGGGGCTGCTCCCACCCCAGCCTTCCCTGTCCAGCTGCTGCTGTGGGCACACACGCCAGGTGCGCTGGTGGGGCCCACCCCTCACGACAGCGTTTTCCTTACCTGCCCCTCAGAGAACAGGGGGCCTGTGCCTTGGTTCCGGGAGGCTGCGAGGCTGCCTGGGCCTTGGCGGGTCTGTGCTCTCTTCCCCTCTGTCTCCTCTCTGATGGGCCCAGTGGAGGCCCCAGGACCCAGTCTGCATCCAAGAGTGCTGCTGGCCGTGCAGGGAGCAGGGGTCTGATCTCGGGGCCCCCGGTGGACCTAATCTAGCTTGGCTTAGAGCCCCCAGAGGAAAACTCGGGCTCTGAGCGTCCCTCTGGTTTCTGTGGGGTTTCAAGAGGTGTCAGGAGCTGGGGGGCTCAGGACTGGCGTCAGGAACTAGGGAATCAGGCCCCTGGGACATCAGTCCCCAGCTCTTGAGGAGGGGAGCAGGGAGGCCTCGGTGGGTAATGAAACACCGACCTCAGCGTCGTTCATGGTAATTGTGCTCCTGATGGGGTTGGCGGCTGCCGGATCAGCGTCCCCAGCCCACATCCATGCGAGCATACTGGCAAGGCTCCTGGAGGCCCGGCAGGCCCACCTGCTCCTGGTCGGCTGTGGGGCAGGGAACTGATTCGCTCATTAGTGGGGCTGCTCCCTGGAGGGGCAGAACCCAGCGAGACAGATGCTGAGCCCAAGCCCCAAACTTGGTTATTAGTAACTAATTGCGGTTGGTGCAAACAGAAAGAAATGAGCCGCTCCAGACACTGTCCCTTCTCCGCTAGCCTTTTGGGGAGCTGCCAGGACCCAAGAAACCTCACTGTGTTCAGAGATGCAAGGGGGCACCTGGGAGTCCCCAGGGAAGAGGGACGGAGTTACACTCATGGGTGCCTCCCCTGCCCCAGTACATTTTATTAACAGGGCAGCTGTACACATCTGTTTTAAATGCTGTTTTATTGCCCCACGTTTTCTGCCCTGAGATGTCTCGTTCCCACAGAGGTAGCTAGCTGACCCTGGAGGCTGTGGGCGCTGCAGTTTTGTTTTCATTGTTCTCACTTGTGATACTAACTGTTGGTTTTTTCCCCCCATGCCAAGAGCATGTGCCCTTTCCTGCTGCCCTCCCTCCTGCTCTCTGTGTGGTGGCTCCTATTAACTTCTTTTTGGCTTTTGAGTTTTTCCCAATTGCTCTGGTGGTTTGGGTCCCTCCCCTGGTGTATGGGGCCAGTCTGCCTCTGGGTCTCCAAGCCTTCCGTCTTGGGCGCTGCTATCCCAGGAAGCTCAGTCCCATTTCACCAACTCCTGGGTGCTGCTTTCCTTTGGCTGCTGTTTGGCCGCGTCCCGGCACTGAGTATGCCCGGAGAACTCTGCCCGCCCTTTGGGGAGGAGCCACGGGCCTGCCCGCTTCAAGGTGCCCCCAGGCTCTGCCACTTGGTCTCGCCTTCTGGGTGTGAGAGCTCCATCACTAGCTCCTCCATCCCAGGCCCTTGTCTATTTCTGGGTTAAGTGCCACCCAGTACTGTTTTTTATTTTTGGCTTCTCCTGGTGGATCTTTGCCCATCTCATCTCCTTCACCCTCTGCACTTCCTAAAATGAACTCAGATCTGGAACAATGAGGGTCACTGGCAGAATCAGGAGCTCCACTGGGGGAACGAAATGTGTCCGTTCCTCCATCTCCTTCTGCGGGGCCTCCGGCGGTCCTGGGAAAGGCCTGCTGGGAGAGATGGTACCCGGGCGTGCTCTCTGCTGGGGGTGGGCCTGGGCCTGGGGGGCAGGTGGAGGGCTGCTGCTGTTTTCTCTCACTCGTTTCCTAGGTCTTCTTATCTCCTCTCTGTGTGGCTCTGGTGACAGGGACGATCCGTAAGGCCCAGAACCTTCTGAAACAGTATTCCCAGCATGGTCTAGATGGGAAAAAGGGGGGCTCTAACCTCATTCCTCTGGAAGGTAATCGTCCTGTGTTCCTCTCCTCTTCCCTCCTCCTCCACCGTGTGTCCACTCACGTGGTAGGGCAGAGCCTCCAACCCCCCACAGGGCCTCGGGCGTAACCCTGAGAGGGGACCAGGGGTGGGAACTGAGGTCCTGGGCCTCTGACCCCAGCTGGCTCGGGGGCAGCTTTCATGGCCCTCGGCCTGGTCCTGTCTGGCTGACGGCAGCTCTGCCCTCCCGGAGGCTTCCCGCTCCCTCCCCTCCCCGTCTCTGTCCTTGTCTCCTGTTTGAACTCAGAGAAAGTTCTTTGTCACGGGCAGCCCTTTCACGCTCAGACCAGCAGTGACAGGACCAAGGCGGCCGAGGCCTCCTGGCCGCCCCCCTCCACCTGAAAGGGGAGCGTGTGCCACAGGGGACAGGCAGCCCGTACACCATGTCCCTGCCTCCCTCGCATCAGAGGAAGGACAGCCCTGCCCTAGTGGACCAGATCCGCCTTCAAAAGAATGACCCTGGGGGCGAAAAGAAGCCTGTCCCCATTCACTGGGCAGTGACATTTCTCTAACTGGATCTCTCCCCAAATATGGTGAGATAAACCCCCTGGGGCTGAGCATCAGACCTTCCGCAGCTGCTGGAAACTCTTCAGAAACCCGGCTTTCTCTTAGCGTCCAGGCTTGGGGAAACCAGCTCCCGAGGATGGTCCGGGGCACTGCAAGTCAGGCTTGAAACGGCTGTTCCCAAGGTGGTCTGAGGCAGAGGAGGGGCTCAGAGCCCTCTCCAATGCCCCTTCCCCTACACCCCGTCTCACATCCCCCCCACCCCCGGAGATCGAGGGCTTCTTCCCAGTCCCCCGAGAAGCAGCCACCCCGCCCCTGGATAAACGCTGCTTGTGTTTGCGGCCGACGTCTCGCTAGGTCACGAGCATGATTTCCGAGTTAAGCACCTGTCCGAGGCCCTGAACGACAAGCACGGGCCACTGGCCGGTGAGTACTGCAGCCCAGCCCGAGGGCAGCCGCCGCTGCACTCACGGCCGTCCCCAGAGGGCCTGCTCCGGCCTGGCCTAGCCGGCCGCTCCGCTCCAAGGATGAGCCTGGCCTACTCGCCTCTCTCTCTCCGGTCTGTCTCTCTTTTGGGCACTAGGTCCCCTTGCCTCTCTCCAGGTGGGAGTGCACGCCTGGCTCTCAGGGCCTGGGCCAAGGGCAGAAGTTGCCGCCACTCGGAAGGCGGGCAGAGAGGGCAGGCGGGCCCCCGGAGGGCAGGGAGCGTCAACACGTGACTCCAGCAACGGCTCCAAAGCTCTGACTCCTCGGAGCCCGTCCCTCGGCACGTAGGACCAGGTTGCCTGCGGGCACCCCTGCGCCAGCCTCCAGTGCAGTAGCGGGATCCGGTCTCCTGCTGGGGCAGCTGACAACCAAGGAGCCCTCCCCCTCCGAGGCTCACATTGCCTCTTCTCCAGTTTTGACGCCATGCCAGCTAGCCTTGTGGACCAGAGCCCACTGCCTTTGTATACATTCCAGAAGGCCTGGCTGGGCTGGTATCTGGCTCCAGAGGCCCAGGATTTTTGGAGATGGATGACCCCTGTGCCTGCCTCCTTGAGGTGGACGCGGCCACTCGCCCATCCCTGGGTGTCCTCTTCCCAGTACAATTCAGAATCCTCAGTCTTGGGGTCAGGCGTGTCTTATCCAGGAAGTCGACTGGGGGAGCCTTCTTATCCTTTTTATCCATCTCCCCAACACCTCTCGTACCTGACATTCTGGAACAAAGGCTGGACTCAGGCCCTGTTTTTCCCCTCGAACCCTGTCGGGCCTGCTGGAGTTCTCTCAGCTTTCTGCCAGCACAGTCTTCTTCCCCGTCTGCTGCCAGTCTGGCTACAGGCCAGGAGCTGGGGAGACTCGTGCCCCACCCCCCCAGCAGGGAGAGGGTCTGCCCCAAACCAGTAGCTCAGGGGCACTGCTTTCCCCCCAGGGAGAGATGACATGCTGGACGTGGAGACCGACGCCTACATTCACTGCGTCAGTGCCTTTGTCAAGCTGGCCCAGAGCGAGTACCAGCTGCTGATGGACGTCATCCCTGAGCACCATCAGAAGAAGACCTTTGACTCTTTGATACAGGTCCTGCCCCACCCCACCCTGCCCCTGGGCCCTGACCAGATGCCCCAGCACGAGCTGTCACTGCAGAAGCTTGAGTTTGGTCCGGGCTTGTGGTCCATAGCCCTCAACTCCAGCCACCACCTCCACCTCCCATCCTGGGGATCTGTCCTGGGTGGCGTGTCCCGGTCGGGACCTCCCAGTTGGAGGCATACTTCCCCCACGCCCCTCCAGGTGCCCTCACCGTCCCTGGGAACCGGCTGTCTGCCCCCTCCCCTGAGCCCTCTCCCTGCCCCGCTCTCTCAGGACGCCCTGGACGGGCTGATGCTTGAAGGGGAGAACATTGTGGCTGCTGCCCGGAAGGCCATCATCCGACACGACTTCTCAGCTGTGCTCACCGTCTTCCCCATCCTGCGGCACCTCAAGCAGACCAAGCCTGAGTTTGACCAGGTGCTCCAGGTAGGTGGCTGAGGATGCCCTTGGGGACGCCGGGAGGAGGAGTCCTGCTGCCCGGCACGGCCTCCCAGGAGAACTGTGCTCTCTACCCCACGCGTCTGCTCCGAGGGGGAATGGCGGCAGCTTGCTCGGGGCCCCGGGCCTGTGCAGGTGCTCTCAGGGTGAGTGAAGAGGAGAGGCAGTCCCCTGGGGTGAGGGGCTGGGAAGGAGCAGGGCCCCAGGCACAGCCTATGGCCGGCTTCTGGCGCCCTGTGCAGCCGTGTGCTTCCTCAGGGGACGGCCGCCAGCACCAAGAACAAGCTGCCCAGCCTCATCACCTCCATGGAGACCGTGGGAGCCAAAGCGCTGGAGGACTTCGCTGACAACATCAAGGTGCTCTCCTTCCCTCCGCCGCCATGCGGGACGGCCCGTGGGGCTGTGGGCAGGGCCACCGGTGACCTGGCTTGGAAACTCCTTCTGAAAGCAGGCCTCCAAGAGGGGCGGGCCTGCCCTGTGGGGAAGCCGGCCGTGCTGCTAGTCTCCTGTCAGTGCCCACGGGCCTCCCTGTCTTCCCCAGGGGCTCCAGAGGCCCCCACCCCAGGCGTCAAGCTCCTGCCCCGCTTTTCCCATCTAGTCATGTCCGTATGTCTGTCTCCCTCACCTTTGTGCCCGAGGGGCATCCTGACACCTGTCTGCCAGGAGGTGGCGCCGTGAGCCCGCAGACGGGGGTGTGGGGTGGGCGCGGGACTCGCTGGGAGCTGCTTCAGGGAGTCAGGCTGTTCTTCCCACAGAACGACCCGGACAAGGAGTACAACATGCCCAAGGATGGCACTGTGCACGAGCTCACGAGCAACGTAGGTGCTGCCCCGGGGCTCCTGGGGCGGGGAGGGGGCGCAGGTGGCAGGATGGACTGCAAGGTGCTTCGTGCCCCCAGCAGACAGGGCCTTTCCCAGGAGGCCAAACCCACAGGGTGGAGCATGGAGCTGGCAGCCACCCTCTTCACTGGGCAGGCCCCTGGCCCTGCACCTGTCCTGGGATGGTCAGAGGGGGTGAACTGTAGGAGGTGATCGACCTTTGGGTCCTGCCCTTGACCTTCTTCCTGGACCTGTTTTCTCCCCACGCAGGCTATCCTCTTCCTGCAGCAGCTCCTGGACTTCCAGGAGACGGCGGGCGCCATGCTGGCCTCCCAAGGTACTTGGCACCTCCCAGCGGGGCCCTGTGCCCCACTCCTCCCTCTGGCCTGGAGACGTGGGGTAGCCCCCTCTGGGTGAGGAGATTTCCCCCGCCCTGTGGAGTGGGAAGGAGATGTGGCCTGTGGCAGGACCCCCGAGCTGCTTGGGCCATCTGGGCCCAGCATCAGGAAAGCAGCCGGGGTTTGACTACCTTTCCTGGCCTCCATCCCCTCTCGGCTCCCTCCACTGTCCTCACTCTGGAGAGCAGAACTCACTTGTTTGGAGGTGCCCTTCCCGCCCCGCCCCTCCTTCTGCATCTCCCCACCTCCTCCTTATGTTGCCTGTCCTAATTAGTCCCATACAGCTGACCCTTTCAGTGGGCTGGCATCTCAGGGCCAGCGTGGTGTCTTCCCGTGCCCGTGACTGCTGTCCTGGGACTGGGGCTCAGGAGGTTAGCATGTGGGGAAGAGCGCGCTTCCGAGCACTGAGACCCAGCCCAGCTTGTTGGGTCCCCAGGCCTTCCCTTTTCCCCCCAGTCTAGGGGCAAGGAGCCAAGGTTCAGCCTCTGGCCTGCGGTTCTCCAGATGTCCACTTTCCAGTGTGTCCCTGGCCTTCAGGGGTCCAGCCTGGGCTGTCCTGCTGTCTGTTTCTGGCGTTGCGGAGAGTGGTCTGCTTGGCTCGGGTGTTGTGGCCGTTTCTAACCTGTTTTTGCACTTTGCATCTTTTTCCCTCCTTTGTCTCTCCCCCCTTCCTCTCTGTGCGCACTGCCTCTCACTGCGTAGTTCTTGGGGACACATACAATATTCCTTTAGACCCCCGAGGTAAGCAGCAGGGCTCTGCAGCCCCATCCTTCCCCTCTGAAGCCCCATGAGTGAGGTTCCCTGGGGACGGAGGCACCTGGACAGACTCAGGACCCCAGTAGGAGCAGGGTCAGAGGGGACACGGGTTCCTTCTGGGTGCTCCCAACCCTCTCAGCTCCCTGACGGCCACCTTCTGTCTCTGGGTTTCTCCAGGCAGCGTCCTGCTGTGTCCAGCACCCTGAGTACACCCTTCAAGCTGGTCCAGCACCTCCCTGTCTCCTTCCTCTCCCATCCGCTCCCTTCCCCCCTTGGCTTTCTGCCCTGTGCGGGCAGCAAGTCTCTGTTCAGAAGGGCCTGGTAGAGGAGGTTGTGGGCAGTGGGGGTGAAGGTGGAGAGGCCGTGGGGGCCCTATTCTAAGACTCTGTTGCTGACAAATGGGAGAAGTGGGCCTCGTAGGTACCCCCAGCATGGGTCGGGGGCTGGGTGACAGGGGCTGTCCCATTCCTGTCCTGCCAGCCTTCCTGCTGGCCCTGGGCCAGCTCATTAACCCCACCACCCAAGACCATGGAAGGGCCGGCCCTGGGTTCCAGGAAGAGTCCCAGGGAGCGCCCCCCGCAGCGGGAAGGGAGCCCTGTAGCTCAGCACGTCCCCAGCTCTGCCCGAGGGAGGCTCGGGCCCCTCCCAGGGTTTCCTCAGCCGCTCCGCGGGCCTAGGGGAGGCCAGAGAGGGTCTCGGCTGCTGCCACTGCTGTGGTAACAGGACTCCTCCTCTCACAGAGACCAGTTCCTCAGCCACCAGCTACAGCTCCGAGTTCAGCAAGCGCCTCCTGAGCACCTACATCTGTGAGTGCGCCCCGCCAGCCAGCAGCCTCCGGCGCCCGGCCTCCCTGCCTCCCTGCCTCTTCCCTTCCGTGTCCTTTTTGTGCTCTCTTGCTCGTCCAGGTCCCCCCCCCGAGCACCACCGCCCCGACTTTTAGAACTGCAGCCTGACCTCTGGTTGGGGGGCCGCAGGGGCTCGGCAAAAGGCTCCCAAGGCTGGCGAGGCTGGTGGGGTCTCGAGTCCGGGAGGAACAAGGAGCGACGGGTGGGAGTTGGTCTGTGGGCCCCAGGATTGGGTCATTTGGGTCAGACTGCCACGGGAGGCGTGACCACATCCTTCCCTGTGCAGGTAAAGTCCTGGGCAACCTGCAGCTGAACTTGCTGAGCAAGTCCAAGGTGTATGAGGACCCGGCTCTGAGCGCCATCTTCCTACAGAACAACTACAACTACATCCTCAAGGCCCTGGAGAAGTAAGTGGCTACGGGCGCTGGCCTGCAGCTCTCCCCTGCCCCTGCCTGCCTGCCGGGGCTGGCTGTGCCCCCTCGTGTCCAGGGTGGGGAGGACGCCGCTTTACCCTTCACAGTCCCAGGACCCAGGGAGGTGGGAGGCAGGCCCCACTGGTGTTGCTGCAGAGGCCGGCAGCCTCTCTATCGTCCTCTCCTCTCTCCCCTGCTCCCACCCCAGGTCTGAGCTGATCCAGCTGGTGGCCGTGACCCAGAAGACTGCCGAGCGCTCCTACCGCGAGCACATCGAGCAGCAGATCCAGACTTACCAGCGCAGGTGGGCCTCCGCCCACCCTCCCGCTCCCCGACCTGTGTGCCCACCAGTAACGCTTCCTTCTCAGAGCCTCGGGAGGCTGGGCCCAGTCAGAGTGGGCTCAATGACGGGGAACTGCCACCCTGTGAACCCCCATCCTCTACTTGTTTTTTAATCACACTCATGGGGTGGGGAAGGGTAGGTGCCAAGGGTGACGACTAAGATGGTTGAAGGGCTGCCCGTCAGAGGTGTGGGTAGCGTTCAGACCAAGTGAAGAGCCAGCTCACAAGGTCCCTTGAGCTTGGCTGAGCCTCACTCTACAGGGCTCTCTCTGCCCCTCGCCTCCTGTTTCTTAGTTTGTGCGTCTCTCTCTCCCTTTGGGTGTTTCTTCCCCGTGACCGTATCTCCCTCTGCTTTCCCGTGTATCTGTCCTCCGTCCCCTCTTTTCTCATCTGCTTCTCCATCTTAATTGGCCATGATATCAACGTGAAGTGTAGTTGGTAGTGTCTGTTCGATTTGTTGAATGTTCTGTTTCCTGTTCTTAATTTTAAAAGCGAGCAGCTTGAACATTTTTATTCCCAAGGAAAAAAATCTCAGCTGTATTTTGCTTAGTTACAACCCAGGCTGATCCCTGCCCTCACCCTCTCCCCCAGTAGATCAAGAGATTTTTAAAAAACAAAACAATCCAGCCCCAGGGAAGGAGCAGCTGCCTGAGGCTGTCCCTTCTCTGCCCTCTGCTTCCCTCCCTGCCTGGCAGTTGGTTAAAGGTGACTGACTACATTGCTGAGAAGAATCTACCTGTGTTCCAGCCCGGAGTCAAGGTGGGCTGAAGGCCTGGGCTGGGAAGGGATGTCTAGCAGATGTGGTGCTTTCTGCTGTGTCTCTGGGAAAAAACAGACAACTGGGATGAGAAAGCAAAGGATGCCCGTGGCCATCCGGGCAGCAGGGGAGAGGGCTGGGCTTGGGTGTTTGGGGAAGGAGCAGGGGCAGGATGATTCTGCTCTGAGGGACGCTTTCTCTGCCACCTCCCCTGGCCCCCCAGCTTCGGGACAAGGAGCGCCAGATGATCAAGGAGCGTTTTAAGGTAAGTCGGGATCCTCCCCGCTCCCCTGATCGCTGCTGCTACTGTAGCAGCACAGACTCAAACGTTTGTCTTTGGGTCACTTCTGTTTCCACCGTTGTGGTGTTCAGGGCTTCAACGATGGCCTGGAAGAATTGTGCAAGATACAAAAGGCCTGGGCTATTCCCGACACGGAGCAGAGGGACAAGATCCGCCAAGCCCAGAAAAACATTGTTAAGGAGACCTACGGGGCCTTTCTGCACAGGTTAGCCCTCCGTCTCTGCCCTCCCAGCCCCACGCTCCCTGCTGCCCCGGCTGGGCCACTGGGCCCTTCTCTTCTTCAAGGAAACCTGGAGAGGGTGGTGGGTTTGGGTGGCAGATCCAGTGCCCGGGGCTTTGGTGTGGGGCCAGACCCAGACATCACCCAGGGGCACCCCATCGGGAGGGCCTTAGGCTGAGGCAGAGCTGGGGAGGGGCTAGGCATCCCCACTGACCTCAGCGCCTGGTCAGGTATGGCAGCGTGCCCTTCACCAAGAATCCTGAGAAGTACATCAAGTACCGTGTGGAGCAGGTGGGCGACATGATCGATCGCCTCTTTGACACCTCCGCCTGAGCCGCCACCGCCCCTGCCTGGCTCTGCCAGACCAGCCATGTTATCGGACAGATAAACCAGTGTTAACTTGCCTCTGGGCCCGGTGAGTGTGGCGTCCTTTGACACAGGGGTCTTTCTCCACCACCCCGACCAGGAGCCCTGTCCCTGAGCCCTCGGGTCCTGGTTTGCCCTTCCTCTCGCAGCCCCCATTCCCCACACAAGCAGTGCTCTCCCGGAACTCTGGGGTTCCTCCACACCTTGGGTTTCATGACCCTGACTGCAGCCCGCAGGGGCCACGTGACGGCTTCAAGGCAGGAAGGACAGAGAAGGAAGACAGAGGTCTGTGCCCTCAGCTGCCTCGTGTGGACAGGAGCAGGAGAGCAGAGCAAGCCCACCTCCGGGCCAGCTCGGAGTTGGGGATGGAGAGCCCCCTTCAGCCCAGGCGTGAGGGCTGGGCTCGGAGGAGCAGGCCACGCTGCAGCCACAGGGCCTGGAGAAGAGCAAGCAGGGTTGACCCGCGCTCGGATTCAGTGCAGAGGACGCATTCCCCGTCCCCGCAGTCCTGCGGTCTGGGGGGTTCTGCCCCCAAGGCATCCCCCTGGTGGCTGGAGCAGGAGTGCTCTCTCCCCTGCCCTCTGAGGGCCAGCACTCGGCAGGACTTCACAGAAGGAGTTCTGACCACCCCGTGCCTGGAGCCAAGCAGCAGTGGTTGCAGAAGGAGCAGTTAGGCTGCGTGTGGGGACTGGGTGACCAGTGAACAATCGTGAGACGATCTGGGGCAGAGTGGGGGCCGGGGGCATGAGATGGGCCCCACCTACTTCGATAAGAGTGAACAGCTGAGCTCAGTGAAGACAGACCCCTGAGGCGCCCTTGCACTGGGATGATGGGTTTATTCCACACTCTTCGTTTGCATGCTAACAGAAGGGAGAGCTCAGGGTGGCCTGGGGTCCTCCAGGCTTAGGGAAGAGAGTCGACCTCCCTCCCCCCTCTTTCCGGAGACCCTGTCACAGCCCAACCCCTCAGGTCTGCAGCCCCAGGCCCTGCCCCTTACAGCCTGGGCCACCCGCCGTGGGGGGCAGCCTCACCAGGGGCTGGGTCCGACTTGCATGTCGCCCACATCCAGAGCCCAGCGAAGATGAACTGGCTACACAGCACCCCTGCCATGTACACCAGGAAGAAGATGTGGTCAGCAGCCTCAGGCCAGCTCCTCCTGGACCCCTTTACTCCTCTGGAGGCTTCTGTGTGGGGAGAGGCAGGAAAAGGAGGTGTACTTCAGGGCTCACCTGACACGCACGCTCTCCCGGAGCAGAAGGGCGAATCCCAGGAGGTGCCAGTCTGTATTTCTCCCTTCGTTAGATTCACAACTAATGAATGTTTGGGTCTGGCCCATTTTCGGTCATCTTGAGTTGAAACAACGTCCCACAAGAGAGGCTCTGCAAGGCAGAGGTTATCCCAGGGAGTCTGAAGTCACCCGGGCCTTTAGGGGGGCTGACCCTGCTCCCTGCTCCAGACCTGCGGCTTCCAAGGGCAGCCGTGGTGGAACCCAGGGACAGTGGAGCCAGCAGAGTGGACGCAGGAACCTCTAACCAGCCTGGTAACCCGCAACCCCAGCCTGCCAGCTCTGGCCCTAGGCCTCTTTCCTCAGCAACCCCCGAGGAAGGGGCCCCAGGCCCTGGGCTCCCACAGTCGTGCTGCTCCCCTCTCAGGACCGGGCTGGGGCTGCTCTCCGCCCTGGGGTTGCTGTGGGCCAGCAGCCCGGACAACAGCACGGTCTCCGTGGTGTGATGAAGAGCAGCATAGGACAGTGAAGTAGTGAACTGGGGAGGTGGGCAGGGAGGGGAGGGCAGCGGCCAGGTCCGGCCTTGAGAGCCCAGGCACCTGAGCAGAGGCACCCTGGCTTGGGCGACAGCAGGTGCGGGCAGAATGAGGGGGGCCTAGCACAAGGTGGTCCTGCCCCGGGCCAGGCGAGGGTGTGGGCCTTACTGAGCAGCGGGTTGCAGGAGGAGGAGCTGGGCAGGGCCTGAACCAGGGAGGAGCGGAAGACGAGGTAGCCCAGCAGCCGGGTCACCTTGCAGGCGATGCGCTCCGTCCGGAGGGGCAGCAGCGGCCCGCACAGGTTAGCCAACAGCAGCGCCTCCCCGGGTACCAAGAGCGTTATGACGGCCTTTAGCGCTGTGTTCTGCAGGCGCAACTGGAAGGAAGAAGGTCGGAGCTTTCCAGTGGGGGTTGCGCAGGGGTGGGCAGTAGAAGGGTGATGTCACGGCCTCTGGCCGTGCATCCCCGATGCCCCCATCAGCCCTCGGCAGCCACCTCCCAACTCACCGTCACCTGGAAGCAGGGCACCAGCTGCTGGGATGGGACTTGCGTCTTCAAATCCTGAACTACGTATTCCCTCTTGACACTCACGATCTCATTCACCGCATGGGCCTGGAACTCCAGCTCCATCACTGAAGGGGTGGGGGTGAGAACAGTGAACTAGAAATACGCCTGCCCCCGCATCTCTCTTGGGAGTAGGGGCAGGGACAAGCTGGAGCCCAGGGGTGATGGAGCCCTCTGATGGTTGCTGGGGGCAGACTGGGAAACTGGTCTGTACAAGGGCTTTCCAAACCCGATTTCGCAAGACCCCAAGTTTACTCCAGTTAGAGGAAGGGCCTTATCAGATTCATAGATGAATTTTCATTGTAAAAATAAGTGCACCACTTCATGGAGGGGGACATGGTCACAGACTCGTTCACCAGTATATCATCTGACACCTGAAATAATTAGGATTCATGGGGCGGCAGCTGTGGTATTTCCCAGAGGGGAGGGATGTAAGGGAAGGATGGGACTTCGCCGCCGAGTTGGACATCACCTGCTGGGCTTGTGGGATATTCACTGGGTGGCTACACCTTCGGGATGTTTCCAGGAGTGAGCCTGCAGTAGCCTGAGCCCCTGGGCTTGACACAAGTGTGCAGTTTGGCCCTGGCTGTTGGGGGCATTGCTCTGGGGTAGCTGATGGGGGAGAAGAGAAGACTGGAGGGGGGCTACAGCCTAGAGCAGGGGAGGACTAGGAGATGGGGCTGCTATTTGAGTGGGAGGTGCCGGGTGAAAGAAGAATGATCAGCTCCTCTAAGCCTGGGGGTGGACTGATGTGAACACAGGCCCGGGACCCCTGTGTCAGGTGTTTGCTGGAGGCCAGAGGCTTCCCCTCCCCTCTCCCTTCATCCCCCAGCTCCTGTCCTGTCAGCACCAGTGTTGCCAAAAGCGAAGAAGCTGAGGCTGCAGTCGCTCTGGTCCCTGGGGAGGTGGAAAAGCTCAAAGTCACAGTAGGTCTCCGTGGTGAGGGCCAGGTAGAGCTCGATGTGGCCATCCCGGTCCACTCGGGCCTGTGGGCTCTGGTCCTGCCAGCTCACCCAGAGCCTGAAGAGGGAAAGGTATCACAGCCAGTGGCCCAGCTCCTCCTCAGAAGGGGGAGGAGGGGGAGACCCCAGCATATGCCCAGCTGCTATCCACTGCCCTCGGGGCTCCAGAAAGGGCACCATAAGGCACGGGAGTTGTGCCAGTGGTCTGGCAGGGCCACCAGGAGGGGGATATTCACTAAGAGGACCTCCCGGCTCTAGATGGGGACTAGCGAGGGCTATGCCTGCCCAGTTCCTGAGACAAGAACCCCCGCCTCACTTACGCCTCCCGGATAGTGAGTCCTGGTGTCCAGAGAGAGTCCCAGGGCAGCGTGACTCTGCCTTGCCGGTGCCCAGTCGAGTTCAAGGCCAGGCGAGTGTCCAGCCAGCACTAGGGACACAAGGATGCTACTAAGGCGCCCACTCTCCGTATATATGCGCCCCTGGGCTTGGCAGGTTGATGAAGGCCAGTACTTCTGTGCTGGGCTTACAGAGGTCTCCCTTCCTCAACCCCTGCCCCCACACCGTGGGTGCTCACCAGCCGAAGCAGCATCGTGGAGGACACTGTACCGCAGGATGTCCTGGGGGAGGGGGGCAGCAGGTCACCTCGGGGGTGGGTACTATGTGACAAGAAGGAAGGAGGCCCCAGCACTCACTAGGCTGAGTCCTGCCCCATTCCTAGCTCAGCGCTTGGGCCCCCGAGTCCTCCAGAGCCTGAGGACACTTACCACGTTAAACACGTTCGACACAAACACCTGCACGTCCGTGAGCAGGGGCGCGCTTCCGTTGTTCGGAATCTGGATGGTTTCCTGAACCTCCTGGGGTGAGTTGAGGTTGAAGAAGGATGGCCAGTCTGAGGGATGGAGGTCGAGGTCACCCAGTGCCCTGGGGCCCAAATCCCAAAGCTCAAGACCCTACGCTTTCTACCTACCAACCGCTGGCACGCTGAAGCCACACTCCCGAGCCAAGGGCTGTGGGGTTCCGAGCCTGAGGAAGGTGAGATGGGGCAGGAGTGCCTAAGCTACAACCTCTACTTCAGTCACTTCTCTGGGGGACTGGGCAGTCGGCTGGAGGCAGCTGTTCTGTGCACCAACCCTGGAGCCTTGGACTTGGCACACCCCCACCCCAGGTTCAGCAAACACCTGAAGACAAAGCCCAGGACCCAGCCCCGCCCACCTTGCACCTGCCTAGGCTTCCTGGTCCTGCTCCATTTCCACCACCTGGAACCCATTATCACATTCAAGACCCATCAAGCAGACCAGGGAAGCACGGGACCCCTGCCCAAACACACACACACTTCTCTGACACTGTCCTTCCAATCTGGCCAGGTGCAGCCTCTGTTTCCACAGTAGGCACCACCTGGCTAAATACGCAGACCCTTACCAAACTGCTCTGTGCTCAAAGACCTGAAGTGGGCACACCCTTGGGTTATCCTGCCTCTCCTCGAACACAACTAATTTCACGTAAAAAGCCTTGGCTCAAGAACTCCGGGAGTGGGGCAAACCTGGGGACAGGTAGAGGCTAGCTCCTGACCAAAGCTCGGGGGCATTTTTGTTCGGGGCGGGATTCTCAGCCTGCCCTGGTCCAGCAGTGCCTTAGAACCACCGCTGTGGGCCGCAGAGCAGGACTGACGGAGGTGCGGGTGACTTTCCTGGCCCGAGGATAACCCAAGCCCTTGGAGACCAGATCCCAGATAGCTGCAGTGAAGGAAGGAAACCCAAAGGCTGAAGGTGGGTAGGCACTGATCTGGCTGGCATGACTCCAAGGGACCCCAGGGAGCTGGGAACAGGCAAGGACCCGCCACCCGCAGGCGCAGGAACGCCACTAGGAACACACATAGTGTCCAAGTCTGTCATCGACCGGTTTATCGAGCGCGCTTCAACACTCAGCCCGCCCTTGTCGCGCTCACTGGCGGCTGCTGGTTCCTCGATCTATATACACCTGGCGCTTCCGCATGGCCACGTGCAAAGAGCCTTCGGTCGTCCCGCGCTCCCCAGCCTCAGGGATTTCTACGCGGATTTTAACTCTGCCGCCTTCGGTGCGGGCCGCCCTCTTTCCTTGTCACTCGGCAGGGCACCCCGCCCTCATTTATCCAGAGCTCCCCTGTGAAGTCCTAGAGCCTCGGGACCGTGAGATATGCGGAGACACGGCGCGCCAATGCACGCGGAATAGATTGCGCGTTTTATTAACAGATGAAACTCCTTCCACGATCCCCCGACCTCTGACTCCAATCTTTCAACACCCAAGTGTACTCCCTAAGTGCCTTCGGGTCACATTAATTGTCAAGATGGCTTTGGGAGCCTTTTGGTCCCGCCAGGACAGGCTGGGAACCGAGCTCGAGTACTGGCAGCTAAAAGGCGCCGGCACAGGAGCAGAGGCCCCGGCTGCCTCGCTCACGTGCGTTACGTCGGTGGACTCGCGCTCCAGCACGCTGCCGTTGCGGGTGCCCTGGGCCGCGACGCACACGCGGCCGGAGGCTCTGCGCGGGGCGCGGCGCAACAGGCCCGCGCAGATCTTGCGGAAGTGCTTGGAGACGAGAGCGTAGACGATAGGATTGACGCAGGAGTTGGAGTAGGAGACCAGGTGCGAGAGGATACGCAGCGCGTAGGTAGCGCGCGTAAGGGAGAAGCGGCCGAACCACACGCAGAGGATAAGCGCGTGGTGAGGCATCCAACAGAGGCAGAAGAGCGCGGCCACGATGATGATCATACGCGTCACCTTGCGCTTGGCGCGCCGGGTGCCCGAGCCGGCGGCCACCGGGTCGACGGCGCGCCAGAGGTAGCGCAGGGTGCGCGCGTAGGTCAGGCCGAGCACCAGCACGGGCAGCAGGTAGCTGAAGACAAAGGTGCAGAGGTCCATGGCGCGGCGGCGAGGCGCGCTCCACGCCGGGTGGCACACGGTCAGGTTGGCTAACCGTGACTGGCGGTAGTAACTCAGGTACGGCCCGGAAAAGAGCAGCGACAGCCCCCAGATGAGCCCGACGGCCGCCAGGGCGTTGCGAGGCGTGCGCAGCTCGCGGGAGTGCAGCGGGTAGCGGATGGCCAGATACCTGCGGGTCAGGCCAGAAAGGGAGACGTCTGGTGTGACGGCGGATTCGCGGAGACAGGGCCGGACCCCTCCACCTCGAGCCCCACGCTCACTGTCGAGGAATGTCTCTAGCGCACGGTAATACCGCACAAGCCCGGAGGGCGACACAGAGCATCCCGGACACCCTCAGCCGCGCCTACATGTGGGGCGGGACCCGGCAGCAGGAAAGGCTACTCATTTGCTCTTCCTGAGACTACGACCACAGTGGGATTCCACCCGGGAGGGCACCCCGAAGATTAAACCGACTGTGGGGCTCCGGCAGGCTGTGATTACCCACCAGTGACGGTGCCCGGAGAGGTAGGACCCAGGCGCCTTGAGGCCCTAGGGGACAGCCCAGAGACCCTGTCAGGCAAGGTACCGCGAGGGAATTCCTTCGAGATGCCGACGTTCTGTGGGTCCCACCAGTGCTCTCTTCTTGGAACCGGCACACTTGGCGTTCAGTGGAACTGGGAGGTATATGGGGAATGTGGCCTCACCTCGCTGCCTGTCCAGGGAAGGTTGGGAGGACGTGGGGACGGAGGGGGCCGGGGAGATACCAGGATTCCTTTCCTAGGAATCCCCCAGGTGTCCTTTCCAGCTTCAGCTTCCAGGGGGACCCTTGGGCCCCCTCCTCTCCTGCCCTTGCCCCCGGGCCTGTTGGTCAGGTTGTGGGACCGAGCTAGAGAGCCTCGGGCATGCTTGCTCGGAGTTTGGCATGGGCCCTCACGAAGGACCCAAATTCTGCAGTCCGCACCAGAGTCGACTGTGCGGAGCAAACTGTGGCTTGGAGGCCAGCGAGGTGGAGGCGCCCGAGTTTGACGCCAGGAGACAGGCCAATGGCTTCACGCACAGGATTACTGGATGGGCAACTCTGAGCAAATCACTTACAAACTCGGTTTGGTCTGTAAATTGGGCACAGTAATCCCTCCCATCCCAGCCTCCCAGGGGCGTTGAGCTTCAAAGGAGACCCAGCACGGGGAAAAACGCTTTGTACCCAGAAACGCTGTGCTTTGTCAGATGCCAGTGGCGCTGGAGAGCTGAGGTGTCCAGCCTGAAGTCCCTGAGGATGCACCTAACAGAGAGACACGGAGGTCCCCCATTCTTATTCTTCTTTTTCCTCTTATACGCCTGCTTGTCTTTCACTCCCTCCTGGTTCCCTTGCCTTCCTAGTGTTCTTTTCTACTTTCCACGCATGCCTCCTTGACCCTCAAGTCCAGACCCCTTCTCCAGCCACAGCCTGCCTGCCAGCTCACCTGTCCAGGGAGACGGCAGCCAGTGTGAAGCTGCTGGCATGCATGGTGAGGAAGATGAGGAAGTGCACTGCCTTGCAGAGCAGCGACCTCAACACCCAGTCGTCCAGGGTGTAGATGGTGGCCTGGAAGGGCACGCAGCACACGATGAAACACAAGTCGGCCACGCCCAGGTTGAGGATGAAGGGGTTGGTGGTGCTGACCGCCTGGCCACCACGAAGCAGCACGGCCAGCACCAGTGAGTTGCCTATGGTGCCCACGAGGAAGATGAGCGCAAATAGCATGGGCACGATGACCGCCTCAGGCTGCCAGCTACCCCCGCCCCCAGCCTCGTTCGTGTCCTCGGTGTCCAGGCCACCCGAGCCATTCATAGTGCCGCCGCACCGGGGCTGCCCCGACTTCTGCAGCCGTCTGCGTCCTGGCGAGCGCGCAGCTCCGGCGGCTTCAGCCGCTGCAGCGCCCAGAGCGACTCGGCGGAGCTGCGGGCGGAGTGAGCCTCGCGGCGGCTGGGGCAGGAGAAGCGGGTGCGCTGGGGGCAGGGGGAGGAGCGAGCAGCCGAAGGGTGGGATGTTCCCCGTGGCGGCCGGCCGCGCTGGAGGAAGGGCTGTCCAGTGGCCTCGGCGCGCCCCGGCCAAGGCACAGGCTGCCCACCCCTGGGGCGGAGGGCCGCGCCAGTGTCTGCTGCCCGGCCCTCCGGCGTCGTCGGCGCGCTCCAGCCTCCGACTCCGCACTGTGCCGGGCTGAGCAGCGAACCGACCTCCAGGGCAGACGCCGGAGTGGTGGAGGGACCGACTGCCGGGAGCGCTCGCCCGCTACCCCGCGCGCCTCGGCACTTCCCTGCAGCCTGGCGGGCGCGCCAGACCTCCCGGGACAGGCTGGGGGGCGTCCTCGAGAGAGAGTTCCAGGTGGCCCCTAAAGCGTGGGGTGGGGGTGATGAAGGGCGGAGGCGGATGGGAGTGCTGCCGTTTTCCACAACTGGCGAGTGGGACGGCCCTGCCGTGTGCTCCACGCCTCTTCCCACTTCTAATTCCCAGGAGCAGCGGTGGGGATGGTGGAAGGATTTCATTCCCTTCTCTCCCTCACTGAGCGTTTCCCCCTCCAATTCAGTCCGGTAAAAATTTATTGAGCATCTGCTGTGTGTCAGGCTCTGTTCCTGGCGCCGTGCCTCGGTTTCCTCAATATTACAATGTCGGCTAATAACACCTTCTCAGAGGGCTCTGGTGAGAATGGAATGAGATGTGTGTGAGAGACCTGAGGCCAGTTGGTAGAATCTGGATGAATCCAACTCTTCTTCTTTTTCTCCTTACCCTATTCAGATATCCAACAAGGGGAAACTTAAAGGAAATACAAAACAGCAGAGGTCCATGCATCAGGAGCATTTTCCTAGATAGCCAGGAGGGTGTTTAGGTTGCAAAAAAAAAACAACTTAAATATTTGTTTCTGATTTTGACATACTAGGCATCAAACATTTGTGACCCAGAATCATCACTGTTTCTATATAATTTTAAAACTGGGTTTGAACATCACTACCTTCTGTAGCTTGACCTCTGCTTCACTTTTCCTTGCCCTGTTCCTTGAGTCCTAGTCAAAAACATTCTTTTTCCACTTTCCCCTCCAGGATCTCAGCCTCAGGAGCCCAGCTACCTGCTCCTCTTGGTAAGGAAACTTTATTCACACCTCTGCCCTGCCTGCTTATTCACTGAATAGGAAGATGATAACCATTCATGTTTCTGAGATGCTTGCCATTCATTTATTGAATGCACATTTATAAAGCACCTACTCCTTTCCAGGCACTGTTCTAGGTCCTTGGGATTTACCAGTGAGCTCTACAAAGATCAAGGCCCTTCATGAGCTTCCTTTCTAGCAGGGAAGAGAGACAATAAATATAACTCAAGTTATTAATCAATTACAAGTTACGTACTTGCAGGAAAAGTAAATCACGGTGAGGGAATTGGGAGTACTGGAGTGGTGGTGATGGTGCAATTTAAAACGGGGTGGTCAAGCAGACCTCATTAGGAAGGTGACATTTGAGCAAAGAGTTGAAGGAGCTAGCCTAGCAGATAGCCAAGGGAAGTGCATTCCAGATAGAACAGCCAGTGCAAAGGCCCTAAAGCAGGAGTGTGCCCGTGTCCCTAAGCAAGGAGGGTGGTATGGCTTGAGCTGAGTGAACAAGAAGGAGATTGGCACGAGAGAAGGTGAGAGGCATAGCATGTAGGACTTTTTTCCATTGCAAGGAAGTCTTCTAGTCTGACTAAAAAGAGGACCCATTGCGGAGTTTTGACTAGAGGACTAACATCATCTGACTTACTTTTTTAAAGAAAAGCTTTATTGAAATATAATTCACATACCATACAATTTACCCATATAAAATGTTCATTTGTTTTTTAGTATATTCACAGAGTTGTGCAACCATCACCACAGTCAGTTTTAGGATGTTTTTGTTCTTGCCTCCCACCCCTAACCCTACACAACCACTCTTTCTGTCTCTATAGATTTGCCTATTCTGGACATTTTATATAAATGGAATCATACAATATGTGGCCTTCTGTGTATACCTTCTTTCACTTAGCCTAATGATTTCAAGATTCATCCACAATGTAGCATGTATCAGTACTTCATTCCTTTTTATGGCCAAATAATATTCCATGGTATGATAATCACATTTTGCTTATCAAATTCATTTGTTGATAGACATTTGGGAGACTTACTTTTTTTAAAATTATTTTTAATCTTGGTAAAATATACAAAACACAGTTTGCCACCTTAAACATTTTAAGTGTATAGTTCAGTAGTGTTAAGTATATTCACATTGGTGTGCAACCAATCTCAAGAACTTTTTGATCTTGCAAAACTGACAGTCTATACCCATTAAACAATAACTCTCCATTTCCCCTGCCTTCAGCCCCCAGTAACCATCATTCTACTTTCTATGAATTTGACTACACTAGATACCTTATATAAGTGGAATCATACCATATCTTTTCATGACTGGCTTACTTAGCACAATATTTCTGAGCTTCAATCATGTTGTAGCATGTGTCAGAATTTCCTTCCTTTTTAAGGCTGAATAATATTCCATTGTATGGACAGACCATATTTTGCTTATCCCTGAGGGCCGCTGGGTTGCTTCCATCTCTTGGCTATTGTGAATAATGCTACTATAAACGTGGGTGTACAAATAACTCTTAAAGACTCTGCTTTCAATCCTTTTGGATATATACCCAGAAGTGAAATTGCTGGATCATATGGCAATTCTTTTAATTTTATAAAGAGCTGCCATACTGTCTTTCACTGTGGATGTACCATTTTATATTTGCACCAAAAGTGCACCAAGGTTACAGTTTCTCCACATCCTCGCCAATACATGTTATTTTCTGTTATTATTATCCTTTTAATATTAGCCACCTTAATGGGTGTGAGGTGATCATTCATTGTGGTTTTGATTTGCATTTCCCTAATGATTAGTGCAGACTTACTTTAAAAATGCACCATTTAATTTAGTCTTCATAACCACCCTAATTGGTTATCCCCATTCACAGATGAGGGATAAGGTTTAGAGGGAGATTATTTGCCCAACATCTCCCAACCAGTAATGGCAGAGCCAGAATTGGAGCTGCAGAGATCAGACTCCAGAGCTCGCAGTGCCATATGGCAGAGGAAAGATTCATGGTATCCCTCGCTTCAGCACTTCTCCCTCCTCGGACTGCTCGACCGGAAGTCCAGGGAAGGGCACCGATCCCCATCCATTAGAGGAAGTCCCTGCACTATGGTCGGCTCCAAAGGAAAGCGCAGACAGAGGTGGTTCCCTCCCAGGCGTGGTGTTTCGTTGCGTAGGGTGGGAACCCCATCTCCAGAGCCCCCGGGGAGGTAGACACTCCGAAATCCAAAGGTCTTATCCAACTGCACCCGCTCTCTGTGCGCGGGACCTGAGCCGGATCCCCTGTGCAGGGATGCAGGAGGTGTGGGAGGGGGACATCTCCGGGTCCTCCACCCTTGGTGGACTGGAAGTAGAGTTACCCCAGGAGACCTCAGCAGTTACGGCGTCCGCGGGCCCTCAGCCTAGCCCACCACCGTTTGAAACCCGAAGCCTAGTCCACGCGCAGGCGCACTCCAACAAGTGGCCGCTGCCTGCGGGCAGGGCCGTCGGCGGCGGAGTCCGCCGGTATCCCGTCAGCCCGGCCGAGCCGGCTCCGCTCTCTCTCTCTCTCTCTCTCTCTCTCTCTCTCTCTCTCCGGTCGTCCCGCCTCCTCTATCCCGTCCTGCTCTGCGGCGCAGGGGCAAGATGGCTGCTGAGAAGCAGGTTCCTGCCGGCGGCGGTGGTAGCAGCAGCGGCGGTAGCGGTGGTGGACGCGGTGCCGGAGGAGAGGAAAATAAGGAAAACGAACGGCCTTCAGCTGGATCGAAGGCAAACAAAGAATTCGGAGATAGCCTGAGTTTGGAGAGTATCCTACAGTAATCGGGCCTAACTCGCAATGACTACGTGTCGATCTGGCGGGCCGGGGGCGGGAGAGGCGGCGGGTTGCGGCAAGACCTGGGCAGGAGAGGCCGAAGGTTGCAGTTTCTCTCGCTTCTACCTTTTGGCACTTAGAGTTTCAGGGTCTGGTTTTCGACTGGCCTTTCCTCGCATCTTCTTTGTCCTCCAGTCTGGGGAACGTCCTCTTCTTTCAAGCGGCACCGGAATATTGGGCAGTTTTCTTCAGTTTCCCCGCAGTTGCCCAGTTGGAGGGGCTGGCGATGGGGCTGACACTGGCCACTCTGGTGAACTACTGCCTTGGCAACTGGGGCCAATGAACTGGGGAGAGGAAACTGCAGTCTTGACCTTTTGGCCTAATACTTCTGTCTGACAGCCGTTGGGGAATGGATAATAAAAATTACAGTTTGATGCTCTGGAAGTGGAGGCAAAGGTTGAGTGTTGTAAGGGAAAGCTTATTGCCCATTTTGAATATAAATCATTGTAGATTGTTAACATTACTTGTATAGCTTTCTTGATAGGTCTGTAGACCTTTTATCTTGTTGAGAGTCATTCAGATGAATCGGTTTCTAGTTTTCATCAGTTTTCTAGTATCACAATTGAGTGTTGATGACATTAGTTTGTGGCTTTTTGAAACGAATAAGTAGTGGAGAAAATGTAGGTGAATTTCTGAAATAATACATTTAGCTTGACATCTTAATATAGTGAAGTTTTCAGGAGATTGAAATTTTACTTTTTGAACTGGTGGTATCCTTTCAAATGGATGTTAGAATGCCTTGATTTTACTGCACACCTTATATCTGTTTGTCTCTTTTTAGTTATTGAAATAGTCCTTTTATTGTTCAGTATTTTAAAATACATCTGTAAAGAAGCATTGGGGAAACTTTAAAAGAAAACTAAAATTGTAGACAAAGGTCGTTGGACTTCCTAAAGTTTGGGACATAATCTTTAAATATTTTAAGATTCTTAAAAAGGAGAGTTTGCTCAGGGCTTTTTCTTTTAAAAGAAAAACTAGTATTTTAATACAAACTGTGGTCTGGTTTGGTTGGCATGTGCTCACCATAGGCACATGCAACATCACAGCTGTTAAGGAAAGTCAGATTTGGCAGATGTACGAGGTTATGCAAATAGAGGAGTAGTACACGTCGTTTATAACCTGAATCTGCTAAAATGAGTAAAACATTGGGTCCAGGTGTAAATCACTGGGAACCACCCCAGTTGTAGTCAGCATTTAGAATCCAGCTTTAAGCTGTTGGGTCTCATTAATCCTCAATGGCTAATGATGCCCTTCTTTTTTAGTTTTGAAAGTAGTTAACAGTTCAGGCAGTCAACTTTTCTACATGCTTAGCCCTGGTCCTGTCCTATGATAAGATAGCTATTGAAAATGCTTACCAGAGATTTCATTAATGTACTAAGTATTTCAGAAATGTTTAATGTGCTGTGATTTGATACAAATGTAGACTAATAGTACTAATATAGATGAATGTTTTGATTTATTTGGATTCTTGGCACTGTAAACTTTTCCTTAATCTTGGCTCTAGTTCTTCAGATTATTAAGGAATCCCAGCAGCAGCATGGTTTACGGCATGGAGATTTTCAGAGGTACAGGTTAGTATCATGTGCAAGATATATACAAATCTCTGTGGAATTTTCAAATTTGGTTTGCTTTTTTACTATCCTACTTATTCTGCTGTACCAGAAAGTATACCTAGAAAGTCTAGTTCTTAACTTGTATTGAATTCTCAAGAAGACACTTAATTTTCAGATTTAAAAGGAGCCGATCTTTATATCCATTTTGTCTCACAATATTGCAGATACATTGGAGGCTTCTGCTGAAAATAAGTTATGGTAATCTTTTTTTTTTTTTTTTTTTAACTTAACCATATTATAGAATCTGGGTTACATTCCAGCTGTTGGCAATCACTGTTCTGATTTCCGTCATTATAGTTCTGCTTTTTTCAGAACATAGCCTTTTGTGTCTACATTCTCTCACCTAACATACTGCTCAGTAGTATTCCATTGCAGGGATGAATCGCAGTCTGCTTTTGTCCCCCAATTGAATGGCTATTGGTTGACTCGAATTTTTGTTTTTTCTAGTTATTATTAATTGTTTTCAATGTTACATTTTTAATTAGATTTTTTTGGTGGTAAAATATTCATAACATAAAAATGACTTTGATGTGTACCTTTTAGTCCGTTTTTATGTCTTTTAGTACATAAATATATTTGTAGGTATGTGCCTACCAAATAGTATTTTTGTTCTTCTAGTTTCTTTCTATGCATTTTTTTTCATAAGTTTGCTCATATCATATATACAACTTTGTATTCCTCTTTTTTGCCAAACGTTATATGGTACGTATTTCTCCATGCCTATAAAAATGTTCCATACATGTGATTTTTATTAGTTGCATTATAACTCAATATATAGGCATACCATAATTTATTTACCTATTCCCCCAAGTTGGTTATTTATATCATAGCCAGTTTTGTAGGTTTAAAAATATTGTTCCCGTGAATATCTGTTCATACCTCTTTGTATTTCTGATCATTTCTTTAGTATAGAGTAGTATAGAAATAGACTGTCAGTTCAGGGAGTATGAACGTTTTTAAGGATCTTGATAAATGTATCCATATTGCCAGAAAATTTTTACCGATTTGTATTTCTACTCATAATGTGTGAGTGTCCCATTTGATTTTTTTTTTTTTTAATAAATTTATTTATTTATTTATTTTTGCCTGTGTTGGGTCTTCGTTTCTGTGCGAGGGCTTTCTCCAGTTGCGGCGAGCGGGGGCCACTCTTTATCGCGGTGCGCGGGCCTTTCACTGTCGCGGCCTCTCCCGTTGCAGAGCACAGGCTCCAGACGCGCAGGCTCAGTAGTTGTGGCTCACGGGCTTAGTTGCTCCGCGGCATGTGGGATCTTCCCAGACCAGGGCTCGAACCCGTGTCCCCTGCATTGGCAGGCAGATTCTTAACCACTGCGCCACCAGGGAAGCCCCCCATTTGATTTTTATGTGAAAGGGTAAGTGATAATTAAAGCATAATTATGAATCGAGGGAAAATATCTAGCTCATAGATTCGGTCAGACTATTATTTCTTCTTTTTAATAACCTGTGCTCTGGTAGCTTTTTTTTTTTAAAATAAATGTATTTATTTATTTATTTATTTTTGGCTGTGTTGGGTCTTCGTTGCTGCACTCGGGCTTTTGTCTAGTTGCAGTGAGCAGGACCTGCTCTTCATTGCGGTGCGCGGGGTTCTCATTGCGGTGGCTTCTCTTGTTGCAGAGCACGGGCTCTAGGCGCACGGGCTTCAGTAGTTGCAGCACGTGGGCTCAGTAGTTTTGGCTCAATGGGCTTAGTTGCTCCACGGCATGTGGGATCTTCCTGGACCAGGGCTCGAACCCGTGTCCCCTGCATTGGGAGGCGGATTCTTAACCACTGCGCCACCAGGGAAGTCCGCTCTGGTAGCTTTAAGACTGAGATTTTGAAGTACCATTTAATATCACTTTGTATTGTAAATTTTATGCTATATTATTTGATTAAGGGTGGTAAAATTTTACATGTACTTTTACACAATTTAGTCAAAATACATTTATTGCACATCTATATGTTAGGCACTGTGCTATGACATTGGGGGAAACTTGAAAATAAAATCATCTTTGCACTAAGGGAGTTTATGTTAGTGAGATAGACATATAAGAACATAATATAATGCTCTCATATTGTAGTAGAAGTAAGAATAAAAAGTTGCATGAGTACAGAAGAGAGAGGCTTGGCACAGAGGTGATGTTTATAGTTTTCTTATTGATATCCTAATTAACCTCCTCACTTTTCTTCCAATACGCTTGCAGCTTCTTTCTCCACGCCTTCATTATCATCACAGTCTCCCTCAGGACGCCCCTGCTTCCCTTTCACATCCATCAGGATCCTACTCATTCTTTCAAAACCCACCATAAGTCCACCCCAGCAAAGTGGGTTAGCAAGAAGAGAATGATTGTTTGTTCAATTTGACATTTGCCTTGTTTTTTTGGTTGCCATTTTATCTGCATGATTCTCTCCAACTAGAGTATGGGTTCTTTGAGAATGGGTGCTGTGTCCTCATCTCTTCATGTTTTCTGTGGTACCAGTCATATTGCTTGCAGGTTTCCATTCAATAAATGTTTGCAAGAGGATGGTGGTATCTACAGCAACCATAAGTAGAATACCCCCAAACTTTTGACCTTACCTTATTGTAGAATTTACTATTGAAAGTATTATCAGCTTGGCCGAATGATTTTTGGTTGTGGTTTCCTACAGAGGCTACTGTTCCCGTAGACAAAGACGTCTTCGGAAAACACTCAACTTCAAGATGGGGAACAGACACAAATTCACAGGGAAAAAAGTAACTGAAGATCTTCTGACCGATAACAGGTATTGACTGCTCAGTGCTAAGTGCTGAATGCATCTTGCTAATACATTTATTGAACAATTACAGCGTGACAGGTGTTGTGTCAGACTCTTAGTTATTTCACGTGACCCTGTGGAATAGACATCTTTACTACTCCTGTGTCATAAGATGAGGAGACTGAGCCTCAGAGAGACTCTCTAACTTGTTCAGGAACTATGGTAGCATGGTAAATGTTGAAGTAAGCTATTAGACTCTAACTGGTTATTAGGTAAGGTTTCTAGAACGCAAATTTCAATGTCTGAGTGCTTACTTAAGCCATTATGTCTTAAGCAAAATCTGGCCATGTGTAAATTATTACAGAAGAGTTTTGTATTTCAGTGCTGAATGCATTCATGCTTAACATGACAGGATTACTCTATCAAAGCAATATGTATTAAAAGTCTATGGGTCAGTTCCTCAGACTTTGACCTGTGGACCAAAATGGTCTTCCTGCCACCTGTTTATTGTAAATAAAGTTGGAACACAGCCACACCATTTATTTAGATATTGCTTACAGCTGCTTTTGTGCTACAGTAGCAGAGTAGTTGTGACAGAGACCATATGGCCTATAAAGCCTAAAATACTTACTGTTGGGCCCTTTATGAAAAAAGTTTGCTGTCCCGTGGGCGAGTTGTGGCCAGAACTGAGTTAGACACCATATTGGATGTAGAAGAGTTGGGGAGGCATAGTTACTGAACCTCATTGATTCTGATATTGTTGAGAGATATTGGTTGAGTACAGAACAGGGAACACTACAAGATAGCAAAACTGCCATATTGTGTGTCATTTACTGATAAGAATTCTGAAGTCTTGGAAGGGAGAAGTTAGTTTGGGGGTTCTTGATGGGGAAGCCAGGAAGCCTGCATGGAGGAGGCTGGACCTTTCAGGATTTGTGAGAGGAAAAGACATTCTGTGTTTGGGGAAACAGTGTGCCATGGTGTCTTTGGATGCAGTGTAGGAACTGTAATGCTCTGGGCAGTTGTTAGCTACTGCTCAGGCAGCGAAGAGGCTCGGAACTTAGTGTATGAGACACAGTCAGAAAACTAGAGCATGATGGGACGAAGCAGGCTGGATTGATTAAATCCGATGAGATCAAGTTAGGAAGAGTCTGTTACAACAGTGAGACCAGGCTAAGCTGCAGTTAAAGGAAGATGAATCAAGGCAGTAGTTTAAAGAAAGATTCACCATAATAATAATAAAGTAGCTAACTTATATAGCAGTTAGTAAGTGCCAGGCTCTGATCTAAGTGTGTTATATGTATTACTGCATGGGAGAGTGAAGCACAGAAAGGTTAGTATTTTGCCCGAAGTCACACAGCTAGTGAGTGGTGGCACTGAGATTCCAATCCAGGCTCTTAACCACTTCAATATACTGCCTCTCTTTGCCCAGCGAAAGAAACCATCAACAAAATGAACAGGCAACCTGTTAAATGGGAGAAGATATTTCCAAATGATATATCCGATGAGGGGTTACTATCCAAAATATATAAAGAACTCATACAGCTCAATATCAAAAAAACAAACAATTCAATTAAAAAATGGGCAGAGGATCTGAATAGAAATTTTTCTAAGGAGGTTATACAGATGGCCATCAGGCACCTGAAAAGATGTTCCACATCACTAGTTGTCAGGGAAATGCAAATCAGAACCACGATGAGATATCACCTCACACCTGTCGGAATAGCTGTGATCAGAAAGACAAGAAATAACAAGTGTTGGTGAGGATGTGGAGAGAAGGGAGCCCTCGTGCACTGTTGGTGGGAATGTAAATTGGTGCGGTCACTGTGGAAAACAGTACAGAGGTTCCTCCAAAAACTAAAAATAGAACTGTATGACTCAGCAATTCCACTTCTGGGTATGTATCTGAAAAAAAAAACCCCCAAAAACACGAATTAAAAAAGATACATGCACGCCAGCGTTTATTGTGTAGCATTGTTTACAATAGCTAAGATGTGGAAGCAGCCTAAGTGTCCACTGATAGATAACAGATAAAGAAGGTTTTATATCTAAATCTATGTCTATATCTATATTTAAACCAGAGCTCAGAAACAAAAACAAGGGATGCCAACTTCTTCTTGTAAAAGCAAGATCAGGTTACATATATGTGACTCAGCCATAAAAAAGAATGAAATCTTGCCATTTGCGACAACATGGGTGGACCTAGAGAGTATTATGCTAAGTGAAATTAGGGGAAGACAGATACTGTATGATCTCACTTATATGTGGAATCTAAAAAACAAATGAACAAACAAAACAGACTTGTAGAGAACAAGCTGGTGGTTGCCAGAGGGGAGAGAAGTGGGAAGGCGTGGGTGAAATAGGGGAAGGGGATTAAGAAGTACAAACTTCCAGTTATACAATAGAGTCACAGGGATATAATGCACAACATAGGGAATATAGTCAATAATATAGTAATACCTTTGTATGATGACTAGACTTCCTGTGGTGATCATTTCATAATGTATAAAAATATCGGATCTCTGTGTGGTACACCTGAAACTAATATAATGTTTTAAGTCAGCTATACTTCAATTTAAAAAAATACACACACACACATATATATATGTATGTATACACTGCTTCTCAAGGACTTGGTTTCCAACTGAGTTGGGATGAAGGAGATATGATTCAAAGATGAGGCCAGATTATGTGCCTAGCTAGACTGCCTCTATTTGCTAAATTTGGGAGGGGTAAGTCTGAGTTTGCCAAGTTTGAGGCGATAGCAGGCTTTTCAATGAGATGTGTCTGATAGGTGGTTAGAAACCTATCAGAGATGCTGATTTGGGAGCCATGGTTGATACTGAAGAGCAGCTCTGAGGAGGAAAGCAAGGGAGAGCATAGGGAAAAGTTGAGAGGCCAAAGATTGCACGTCAGAGAATATCTGAGTCTGGTGCTCCTGGCCTTTGCTGTTCAGTTGGCCCATTCTGTCTCTGGTTTAGATATTTGCTTCTGGTTCTGATGGATGCTGAGAGAGCCTGGAGCTATGCCATGCAGCTCAAACAGGAAGCCAACACTGAACCTCGAAAACGGTTCCACTTGTTATCTCGCCTACGCAAAGCTGTGAAGCATGCGGAGGAGTTGGAACGCTTGTGTGAGAGCAATCGTGTGGACGCCAAGACCAAGTTGGAGGCTCAGGTTAGTGTCTTAACGTCAGCTTTGCTTTATTGTGGAGATTAGAGACGTAAACAGAACAGAGTTTCTTACATTATATGTTGGTAGTCAGGAGAGGAAAAAACCTAATCTTGCTTTTAAAAAGTGAAGTTGGCTCTTGTTTTTGTTTTTGAGCTCTTGGTTTTTAACAATTAGCTCTAACTTTTAAGAAAGCCCATGCTTCTTTTGATATGTGCATGGAGAACTTGTATCTGGGAAGTTCACAAAATAAGAATTTTTTTCGTAATATTTGAAAAGAGATGAAAGATATTTCAACTTTTGATGCTTATGTTATAGCCCAGAAGCGGGTTGTTAAATAAAATGAAGAGAACAAATTTTCTTTATTTTGAAGTTCTTTCCTAGGAAGTAAAATGAATCATAAAATTACCTATGTATCACATTTTATTAGTGAAATAAATTTTTTTCTTTTAGAATCAACCTGAATATCTCTGTATTCTTGATATCAAAGTTCGAAGCAAGTAGAGGAGATTGGGCTGTCTGGTTGTCGGGTGTTGAAGCAGTTTCTCTTTTCCCGTCCCCTTACAGGCTTACACAGCTTACCTCTCAGGAATGCTGCGGTTTGAACATCAAGAATGGAAAGCTGCCATTGAGGCTTTTAACAAATGCAAGTAAGTCCTCTGGTCCAAAGGCTGTGACCAGTTTGTTTGTTTTTTTTTTAACATCTTTATTGGAGTATAATTGCTTTACAGTGGTGTGTTAGTTTCTGCTTTATAACTGTGACCAGTTTTGATGATAGTCACATTCAAGCTGCAGATCAGCTAATGCTTGTTTCTGTGAAAGTTATTACAATTTCTTTCTTTTTTTCTTCTCTTTAGAAATGTTGATTCTTCTCTTTCAGCCTCAGAACATGCCAGTTCTGGTAGTTGGTCTGTGTTCCTTGTGAGTTTATTTTCTTAAAGTGAGGGTGCCGTGAACCATGATGTTTTTTTCCTCGCAGGACTATCTATGAGAAGCTGGCCAGCGCTTTCACAGAGGAGCAGGCTGTGCTGTACAACCAGCGTGTGGAGGAGATCTCGCCCAACATCCGCTACTGTGCATATAACATTGGTGAGCGGGCTGCGTGGGGCATCGACAGGTGGCTTGGTGGTGGTTCATCTCAGAGAGCCTAGAGAATTTCTTTAACTTTCTTCCCTTTCCCTTGCTTCCATCTTTGGCGTGGGTTTTGGTTGATGAAAAAAGTAGAATTGTCAGAGTTAGACCTGCTCGAAACCCAGAAGGGAATTCCATTGCTTCAGTTTTGGCCCTGCCATCTTCTGTACTCACCAAGAGCTTTGTGAAAGGACTTGGGAGTCCTTGAAACGTGCTTGTGGGGGGAGAAGAGCTTGGAGTTGAATCTAGTGGTTCTTGAGGGAACAGCCAACTTGCTCGAGGATTTTCCACTCAATATCTCTCTTTTTCTCAGGGGACCAGTCAGCTATCAATGAACTCATGCAGATGAGATTGAGGTCTGGGGGCACTGAGGGTCTCCTGGCTGAAAAATTGGAGGTAATCTAGTATGCACATTTTTGTGAAAAGTCTTTGGTTTGAAAAAAGTCCAGTAAAAGAAGTAATCCATAATCCTGTCATCCAAGGATAATTGCTGTCAATATATGCATATTTATATCTATTTTTAACAAAAACTATTGTCACTTAATATTTTAAAGTGTTCAACTTTCTTACTTTGGTACTCATAGAAAAAGTAGGAAATATAAAAGATTGGGAAAGATTGGGGGAAAAAAAAATAGAATCATTTAGGGGCTTCCCTTGTGGCGCATTGGTTGAGACTCCGCCTGCCAATGCAGGGGACATGGGTTTGAACCCTGGTCTGGGAAGATCCCACATGCTGCGGAGCACCTGGGCCTGTGCGCCACAACTGCTGAGCCTGTGTTCTGGAGCCCGCGTGCCGCAGCTGCCAAGGCCCACGTGCCTAGAGCCCGTGCTCCACAACAAGAGAAGCCACTGCAATGAGAGGCCCGCGCACTGCAATGGACAGTAGCCCCCGCTCGCCGCAACTAGAGAAATCCCGCGCACAGCAACAAAGACCCAACACAGCCAAAAATAAAAATAAAATAAATAAATTTTTTAAAAAACAGAATCATGTGGGTTACCACCCAGAGGTAACCACTGTTAATGATATGATGAATATCTTGCAAACTTTTTTTTTTTTAAATTTTTATTTATTTATTTATTTATTTATGGCTGCTTTGGGTCTTCACTAGTGCATGCGGGCTTTTTCTAGTTGCGGCAAGCGGGGGCTACTCTTCATTGTGGTGCGCAGGCTTCTCACTGTGGTGGCTTCTCTAGTTGCGGAGCATGGGCTCTAGGCGCGCTGGCTTCAGTAGTTGTGGCTCGTGGGCTCTAGAGCGCCGGCTCGGTAGTTGTGGGGCACGGGCTTAGTTGCTCTGCAGCATGTGGGATCTTCCCGGACTAGGGCTCGAACCCATGTCCCCTGTATTGACAGGCAGATTCTTAACCACTGCACCACCAGGGAAGTCCCGCAAACTTGTATATGTAGAGAAAAAGGCATATGTTTTAAAAATAGAATCTCAGTATACACTGTTTAGTAACGTGCTTCTTAAATTTAATGTCACTTGCATTTTTTCCACTTCAGTAAATACATTTCCACACATCTTTTGGTGACCACATGGTATTCCATTGTGGTACATGTTTTATTTGACCACTTATTATTGTTAATTGTTTAAAGTGGTAACTGGTATTAACATGAGTATCTGTGTCCCCAGTTTTTGTATACAGTCTTAGTTATTTCCTTAGGATAAATTTGTAAAAGTGGAATTGAATGTTTTGGAAACTTTTGATACATATTGACAAATATTTTTAGTAAGTTTCTACTAATTTACATTTCTGCTTGCAATGCTTTTCTCCTTACACCCTTGCCAAAACTTAGTGTTGCTCTTGTTAGCCTTCTGTTGTGTCCTTTTAATATTGGAGTTTCTATAAGCTAAGAAATACGCCAGGGAGGAATTTAAATACAAATTTGTATATACTCTATAAGCTGTAATATGTTAGTTTTAGAAAGAGACAAATGATGGTTTCCACTGATTGCCACCTTGATCACTCATATCCACAGTTAAAGCTTTAACTTTTTAAAACTGCCTTCCAGGCATTGATCACGCAGACTCGAGCCAAGCAGGCAGCCACCATGAGTGAAGTGGAATGGAGAGGCAGAGCGGTCCCGGTGAGGATCGACAAAGTGAGGATCTTTTTACTGGGATTGGCCGACAATGAGGCAGCCATCGCCCAGGTAAGGAGCAAGGACCTATTCTGTTCTCTTCTGAGTGTGTCTGGAGGTTGTCCCTGAGTGTTTAACATGTAGTGTTTTGTTGCTGCTTGGGATTTGGTAACAGTCTCAAGATGTACCCTCTTGAATAAAATTATTTTGAAAGCTGAGTTTATCAAGGAGTTCTTATGTTTGGACGGCAAAGAAATTGACAGTGACAGCCTTCAGTAAAAATGGGAGCAACAAGGGTCTGCTTAAAGTCAGGGGTTACATTCGGCCCAGCAGGTGGTGCAGCAGCATGACTGTTATGTCCCTTGTGTCCGTCTGACCTCTTGTCCTAACCTTCTAGCCCTAAAGGGCCACCTCTTGTTCCTGGGCCCTTTAAAGACAGCTAAACCAGAACATCTTGTTTTATGTGAGGTGTATATGCAGTATTCATGCAAAGCCATACTACCCGATGCTCCTGCTGAGATAATTCTTACCTGTTTGCGGGTGTGAACAACCAAATGAGTTCCAAAAGATGAGAGATCCTGGTCATCTTGGTTTGTATGAAGTAGGCAGTGATTGAGGCATTTTTTTAGAGCTCCTTCTCCATATTAGGTGAAGAGCGTCTGAGAAAAAACTAGGCTGCTCCCTGTGTCTCCAGCCTCAGCAGGGACCAGTGGCATTTCATGAGACTTCACAGCAAGCTACTGCACCCGGAGTGATGTTTGTATGAGGTGCTTTCTTAGTTGTGCTGATGAGTTGTCTTAAGCATCCAAACCTTTCAGTGACTTGTTCCAGAATGGCTCCTTTGGGTTGGGGACAGCTTTCAACAATTGAAGGATTTCTTTGTGCCTTTTGTGTATATTACATATTACCCCTTATTTACCCTTTATTTCCTTGAAAGACAGAAGACTAGAACAATACCAGAAAGTTGAGTTTTCGTTAATCTAAAAGACTAAACTTCTGCTGAGAACATTTCATTGGCATTTAGGGTATAGAGGTCTCTCTTCTGGACTAGGGCTGATAGCAACCATTTAGATTATGCAACTGGGTTAACTCTTTTGTTTTAAAGCGATACATACTGGAAGAAAAGAACTGCTATAGTTCTGTGCCAGGCATCAGGCGGTGACAATGGGGCAGAAATTCTGGATAGAATAGGGGGCAAGAGAGGTCAGTAGGGGCAAATAAAATAGGGACTCCTTAGGAATGGGGCCACAGACATACATCAGACAAAGGACAAGAAAAGATAACATTTATTAAGTAACTTTAAAAAGCTGTTCATGCTTAACATTTATAAAATAAAAATTTTTTTTAAATTCTATTTATTTATTTATTTATTTTGGCTGTGGCGTGTCTTAGTTGTGGCATGCAGGATCTTTAGTTGCATCATGTGGACTTCTTAGTTGCGGCATGCGGGATCTAGTTCCCCAACCAGGGATCGAACCCAGGCCCCCTGCATTGGGAGCACGGAGTCTTACCCACTGGACCACCAGGGGAGTCCCAAAATATGTTTTTAAGAAATCAACCTGACTTAAGAAAACAACCTGTGATCAGGTGACTGACCATGACTTTCTCTAGTTGCAGCGAGCAGGGGCTACTCTTTGTTGCAGTGCGCCGGCTTCTCATTGCGATGGCTTCTCTTGTTGCGGAGCACGGGCCCTAGATTGCACCGGCTTCAGTAGTTGTGTCATGCAGGCTCTAGAGTGCAGGCTCAGTAGTTGTGGTACACGGGCTTAGCTGCTCCGTGGCGTGTGGGATCTTCCTGGACCAGGGATCGAACCCGTGTCCCCTGCATTAGCAGGCAGATTCTTCACCACTGTGCCACCAGGGAAGTCCTGTATGAGTTTTTAATTGTTATCCTGCAAGATACAGTGGTGTGTTTGAAGAGTATGAAATCAAAGGGTTGGAAAGAACCATATAGGGATAGTTTCAAATCTTTAAAGGCTGAAGCAGGAAGAATATTTGAAGCCTGTTAACGTAGTAAATGACATTGATTAATTTTCAGTGTTTAAACCAACCTTGAATATCTGGTTTAACCCACTTGGTTATAATATATTGTACTTTTTATTTATACATTGCTGGATTTGGTTTGTTAATACTTTAAGAATTTTGCATCTGTTTTCATGAGAAATAGTGGCCTATGATTTTCTTGTCTTGTATGTAATGTCTTTTTTAGGGTTGGTGTCAGGGTTATACATACCTAATAAAACAAATTTGGAGATGTTCCCGTCTTCTCTTTTTCTGAAAGAGTATGTAACACTGGTATTTTTTTTTCCTTAAATGTTTGTTATAATTCACCGGTGATACCATTGGTCCTGGAGTTTTCTTTGTGAGAAGGTTTTTAAAATTTGTTTATGCTTGTTTTAAACAAATATTATTCCTTTACAAGCTGTAGGGCTATTCAGATTTCCTGTTTCATGTTGTGTCAGTTTGGATTTTATTTTTTTAAAGGAAGTTATTACTTTCATGTAAATTGTTGATTTTACTGACATAGAGTTTACAGTATTCCCTTATCATTTTAACGTTTGTAGAATCTTTTAAGTGCCTGGTTAATGTGCTCGTGGTGAATACAGTTATCTGTGGTTTTCAAACATCTTACAGTACATTAGGATCACCTGAGTATCAGAGACCTTTAAATAATTTGGTAGATCAAACAAAATGTGTATTAATCCCAGGAATACCATTAAGGTTTTAACATTAAAAGCGGGGTGTGGGGGGATGGATTGGGAGATTGGGATTGACATATATACACTATTGATACTATGTATAAAATAGATAACTAGTGAGAACCTACTGTATAGCACAGGGAACTCTACTCAGTGCTCTGTGGTGACCTAAATGGGAAGGAAATCCAAAAAAGAGGGGATATATGTATATGTATAGCTGATTCACTTTGCTGTACAGTAGAAACTAACACAACATTGTAAAGCAACTATACTCCAATAAAAATTAAAAAAAAAAAAAAAACAACATTAAAAACAGTTACGTGCCTAATGTGCTATATCACACATATACCACCAGGTCAAGCCAGTAAATAAAGTAATTTAAGTGCAGTGTCAAATAAAGTTTAGTTAAATCCTGAGATGTCAGGTCTAGCACTGTGGCTGATTAAATGTGTATTGAACTGAATGAACCGTGGGTTATTAAATGTGGGAAATGCCCTTTGGCCATTTGAGGCTAATCTCAAACTTCTTGCTCCTTGGTGCCACTGTCAGATGATTTGCCTGTTCTCCTTATTGTGTCGAGTTGTTCTCTGCCCTGGAAACCAAGCACTCTGCCTGAGAGAGACAGGGCTTTTCATTACAGTGTTTCCTAACCCGGCTGATGTTGGTGTTTGCCACCCTCTGGGAACTGGAATGCAGGAATTTGGTAGCCCCAGCTTCTTGCTTGCTTGTAGAGGTTTTTATGACATTTAAACACTAAAACTGCAGTTTACTGAAAAGCGTGGAAGGAAAAAATAATTCAGGGAGATAATATTAAACTGCAAAGACTGGAGCTGAGGCTTAATCAGCTGCCAAAATCCAGCTGCAAAATCCTTCCTTTCTTTAGCCAAGCTTTATGTTCTCATGTCTTTAATATTGTCTTACTTTATAATTTATTTCTGTTTTGCTTTGTTAGTCCTTGGTCCTACCTGAATTGTCACTGGTGGTGATTTGAGGGTGTAAGGCAGCTCTTGGGTGGGGTGGGGGGTGGGCAGCTTTAAAGTCTCTGCAGGTTTCATGATTCTTATCCTCAGGTTATGGCTAATGTTTTAATGTTTGACTGGAAGGGAGATCATTTCCCCTTTTCTCTAAAAAAAAAAAAAAAAATCTATTTTTAAGTGAGGTTTGTATCCTCTTTTACTCAAATCCCATGTGTTTTTCACTAGACCTCACTGGGCCGAGCGAGGCTTGGTTCCCATCCCCTTGGTTCTCCTGCGAGTGTGGTGGAGAATGTGGTCAGACTCGCCTTGTTGTCTCTCAGTCACACCACCACCTTCCAGCAATTTTTGTAGACAAGCGAAAACCATCTGGGAGCTTTGTTTTAAAGAGCTGGGGGTCTCTACCTTAGGACACAAGCAGCTGGTTTTAGTTAGCACTGAGATGTGGTTTGAGGCTGTGGAAAAGCACATCCGAGAGTGTTTGAAGTTTTATAAAAATTGATCTCGAGTTTGTTTATTAGGACTGAGTAACACATTACTTCTGGGCTTCAGGTTTCTCTCTGTCATAGGCACACCTGGGAAAGGTCCAGGCAGACCACAAGTTCTTATGCAGGGAGTTTGCCCCTGTGTTTAGGAGCATGTTCTTGTTGGTTCAGTGGCCGACTTGAGACATATGCATGTGGATTCTGAGGGACCCTCCCTCTGCATACGTATAGAGAGGTGTTTCTTGTTTCACTGCCCCTTCAGGATTATCTTAGCCTCCAAGATAGGTTTATAGAATAAGCGGGTAAGTAGCAAAATATGTTTCAGCCTTCCTGTTTGGAGACACTTTGTCCAGCCCAGGAGGATCGTGAGAAGTTCTGCTCCAGAGAGTAGTGGTCTCCACGTCACTGTGCAATGCAGCTGCTGTTAGGAAAACACAATTGACTGAAGTCCTCCCCTTCAGATAGGCTTTTTCCTTCATTGCGGTTTAAGACTTTTGTAAGATTTCCAATGGAACTTAGAATTTTCTGGAAGCAGAGGGAAAATTTGCTTATGTTCAGTACCTTGATACAGAGGTTTCCTTATTCAAAGGGAACGAAGGTAATACATGGCATTAAAGAGGTTTAGCATTTTAGACATCATTTTAATTTTTTTATTTGAGCCATTCCCTCCCTGTAGGAAAGGAGACAGATCCTGTGTAGCTGGTAAAACCAAATTTACTCTTCTCTTACTTATACACCCGTTGCCCCGACTGCTGAACCCCACCCATCTTAAAAGGGTGTCGGTGGCCTGTTTGCCGGATTGCATGGTATCAAACTGATGCTGGAGTTTATCCTGCCTGCTCACGAGATGGCTCTGGTATGTGTGTGGTTAGTGCCAGGTCTGTTCGCGTATCTTATTCTGCGGGTGCTCCGTTCCACAGGATCTGTACTTTGAAAAATTTGGCCAGTTTGATTAAATGATTATAAAGAGTCTTGCTAACTTGAGATGCTTAATTAACAGTGTTTCGTGTGAGTGTGTTTCTCCAGAGCTGGGCTGTACTGTCCAGTGCAGTAGCCACTTGAACACATACAGCTATTTACGTTAATTAAAATTTCAGATTGCTCAGTAGCCACATGTAGCTAATGATGACTACAGTGGACAGTGCAGATACATCATTATCACAGAAAGTTCTAGTGGACAGCACTACTCTAGGCTTCAGCGAGCTAATGGTGGCTGTGTTTGCCTTTATAAGTTTATAGAATAGCTGTGCCCCTGATTTGTTCCTAAGTTACTGAACAACAGGGAAGTCAAGTAACTTATAAATAGAAAAGTATGTTCGATTTATATTGGGTAATTTACAAGGAAGTTTTTTTCTACACTGGAAACTAGGAAAAACATAGGCGTTCTTAAGAGAAGAAAAGGTTTTTCTTTAAGCCCCTCCCAACCGTCTCTTAAAGGAGTGGGTGGTACTGGCTTTTCTTTGGGGCTTTCTTGGAGGTCAGTTGAGTGTCAAGAGATCAGATTGGATGTTAGTTTCTGTGGAAAGTCAAACATAATCATGGGAATGTTGATGTTCTAATGTCAGAGTGGGTCTGCAAGTAACACAAGTTCATCTCCTTTTTGCTTTTTGTTCATTCCCACCTGCTCAGTCAGATTCTTTAGAATGATTATGTGGTTTGGCAGGTATTCAGTTAATGAATCACTTTTTGCCTTATCCCAGCCGGCTGGCAGAGGGTTGACGCCCTATGCTTTGTCAACCTCATCTGCCCTAAAAATGTTCTCAGCGTAGCCGTATGGAATATCTGAGGGCAGAATTTCTGTGGTGAGGAGAACCTCATATGGCATTTAGGAGAAATATATTTTTGATTGGGTATTGATTAGTAATGTTACTCACCTGCTTGGACTTAAAAGAAATCCAGTATGTGTAAGTCCGTTGGGTTACATTTGTAAGGAAAAGAAACTTCTGCTGTGCTGAGCCTCGGTGTGAGGCAGCAGTGCCCCAAATCTAGTCCATAAGGCCCGTCTAGGGAAGCCAGGTGCAGGTCGGGAGCAGAGGTAGAAGAGTTGGAGGAGAAGAGTAGAAAGTTCTATGATAGAGGAAACATTAAAGCATCTGTTGCCTGACAGTTTAGATCAGTTATACAGATACTTTTTCAGTATGTTCACTTTATATATATATATTTCTCATTTCCATACAAATAAAGACTAAAACCATAAGAAAAATCATATATGATAGAGAATAGTAACAATTGAAATGATCTCCGATTCGGGCCATTTTTTGGTTGATGTGTGTATTTGTGTCTAATGGGAGGAATCAAAGCGATGTTATGCCCTCCTCCCATCAGAGTGCTATGTCTTACTCAAAAGAAAATCTTTTTACTGCCTTCTGCCTTTGTTTAGGCTGAAAGTGAAGAAACCAAGGAGCGTCTGTTTGAATCCATGCTCAGTGAGTGTCGGGACGCCATCCAGGCCGTTCGGGAAGAGCTCAAGCCAGATCAGGTAGGACTCTCAGCTGAGCCACGGGCTCCTGTTCTGGGCTGAGGTCCTCTTCAGTCTGTGTGTCGCATTCTCAGTGCATTGACTCTTAGCCACCGTTGTATTTAGGTGTGGTGATGGGCTAATGAACAGCAGAAGCCTCTTCTGGGCTCCATCAGGTTGAGAAATTCTTTTCTGTCTACCCTGTTTCTCCTAGTGGTTTCACGTATTACCTGTTAAGCTTTGATGTCAAATTCGTATCTCCAGGTGGATTTCTCCAGTGCTCCCTTTCTCTAATAATATCACTGTGATTCATTCAGGCAGCTAGGCTGAAAACCTCAGAACCATTTTTGTCTCTTTATTCCCTGTCACCAAAAACCCTGTTTATTCTCCCTTTGTAATTTCTCTCTCCTCTTGTCCATTCCACCCGTTTCTAATAAGCCCTTTATATTATGCCTGGACTACCACAGAAGTCTCCTGATTGCTTTTCCTCTCTTGGTTTCAGTTTGGTTTTCCAGGCCTTTTTGCCAGAAGAACAGACTGAATCTGTCTCTAGATCCTATTTCACTGCCTACTTGTGAAAAGCCCAGTGATTCTCTGAGGTCTAGAGCAGTGGTCGCTAAACTTCTATGATCATGCACCCCATAAGTAAAATTGAGCATTTATCTCTGATACCTTTATTTGTAAATTATATACCTTATTATTCAACTGATTTGTGATATAGAAAATGTATTAAAATAAAGTGTTCAGAGTTGAGATAGATATAAATAGAAGTTCTAGTTTTCTTCTTATACCCGTACCCTGAGGGTTGTGTGCACCCTACTTTAGATACCACAGTGTCTAGCAAATACAGTTCAAACTCCTTGAGCTGGTATATGAGCCTCTGCTGGGTGTTTCGAGCCTGTTTCCAGTGTTGTACTTGGCTACTTCCCTGAGTCTTCTGCCTCAGGCTCTTGTGCTCACTGTCTTATTATGCCTGTCCCACTGCAGTGCCTTCCTTACACTGTTGTGCTTTCCCCCCTCCTCACAGCTGGCTTCTCCTTCCACTCCCTTTTCACCTCTCCAAACGCTGGCTGTCTTTCAAGGTGTGGCCCATAGCTCACTGTCTCTGAGAAGCCTGCCTACACCATCCTCGCCCACATCTCTCCATTTTCCGAATATCTGATACTTGCAGCTATAATTTTTGTTTGATAGTTAATCAAGCATCGCCTTTTTAAAAATTAATTAATTTATTTATTTTTGGCTGTGTTGGGGCTTCGTTGCTGTGCGTGGGCTTTCTCTAGTTGCGGCGAGTGGGGGCTACTCTTCGTCCCGGTGCGCGGGCTTCTCATCACGGTGGCTTCTCTTGTCGCGGAGCACGGGCTCTAGGCATGTGGGCTTCAGTAGTTGCGGCACACGGGCTCAGAAGTTGTGGCTCGTGGGCTCTAGAGCACAGGCTCAGAAGTTGTGGTGCACGGGCTTAGTTGCTCCACGGCATGTGGGATCTTCCCAGACCGGGACTCAAACCCGTGTCCCCTTGCGTTGGCAGGCGGATTCTTAACCACTGCGCCACCAGGGAAGTCCCAGTCAAGCACTGCCTTTTAACATTTTGTGTATTGTTTTATATTTACCTTTTCGTTATATTTTTCTTAAGATTATAAGCATATTAAAAGTAACTATATATTTCTTTAATCATCTGCTGTAGTACCTTCTGTATGAAATATTCAATAAATGTATGTTGGGCTGTAGTCGCGTGTTTCCTCCTCCCGTAAAGCTGCCTTTATATATTATACTTCCCTTGATTCATTTAGCAGGTACATACAGAGCCCCAGCCTCTGTCATTCACTTTGAATTCACAGCAGCTGAATTCAGCAGACACCTCACAGAATGTAATGAATATGGTGGTAGCAAGGTGTTCCTGTTGCTGCTGTAACATTACCGCAAACTTAGTGGCTAAAAACAACACAAGTATATTATCTTACAGTCTTGGAGGATGGAAGTCTAAAATGAGTTTGTAGGGCTGCATTCCTTTTGGAAGCTCTAGGAGAGAATCCATTCCCAGTATTCCAGAGAGTGCATTTTCCTGCATTTCTTGCCTGTGGTCCCTTCCTCCATCTTCAAAGCCAGCAGCATAGCATCTTCTCTCCTGTCTGACCTCTGCTTCAGTCCCAGTATCTTCTCTATATTGTTGACCCTACTGCCTCCCTCTTATAAGGAGCCTATGTTTGTGTTGCCCCCCCCCCCCCCCCGCCCCGGATAATCCAGGCTAATTAAGAGATCCTTAACTTCATCACATCTGTAAGGTCTCTTGCCATGTAAGGTAACATCTTCACAGGTCCCTGTTAGGATGTGAACATCTTTAGAGGCCATTATTCAGCCAGCCACAAGGCAAGAGCTAACAGCACAAGGCATAGAACTTGGGTCTAAGACACAGGTCTTAAAATGGAACTGAGGACCATGGACTGTCTGCCTTAATGCTTTGGGTCTGAACACTGGACGCAGTGGACAGGAAGCCTTACTGGCCGTTACTCTGAATCCTCTTACTCAAGTCTGGTTTTTAGTTGCTGGTGGCAACTGAGTGACCCTGTCATTCTAGAATATACGCAGGAGATCTCTGATATTTGAGGACCCTTAACTTACTAGAGTCTGTGCCTGTATTCCAGGGCACTTTGGGGACCACACCATTAAATGAGGTGGTCAACCTAGAGGGGTGGGATAGGGAGGGTGGGAGGGAGGGAGATGCAAGAGGGAGGGCATATGGGGATATATGTGTATGTACAGCTGATTCACTTTGTGATACAGCAGAAACTAACACACCATTGTAAAACAGTTATACTCTAATAAAGATGTTAAGAAAAAAAAAAAATCGAGGTGGTCAGAGCCAAGGATAGGATCGGCCATTTTATCGTTACCTTTTCACCTTCTGCAGAAACAGAGAGATTATACCCTTGAAGGGGAATCGGGGAAGGTGTCTAATCTTCAGTACCTGCACAGGTAAGGGTTGTGATGTTTTTACTTTTTAACACTGTATGATGTATCTTTGGAACAAAAGAGTATATATAAAGTTTATGTACATTATAATTTATTAATACATACTAAAATCTGAATGCATCTATTCATATTTTATCATATGAGTTTTGAATTTGTATATTATTCTAATATACATATAATTTAAAATTTTTATACAGTGTAAGAACTAGAATACAGCCAGTAACTTTGAAGCTCCTTGTGGCCCCACCCTTGTTGATTCCTCCCCCTCTTCTGGAGCTAACCACTGTCCTTCCCGTGCCAAGCTCCTAGAGTGACTGACTCTCCTCTGTGTTCTGAATGTTTTACATTGTCCCTTTTATATTTGAGTTCAATTTCAACTCAAGTTTAATTCCATCTGGAGTTTATTTTTGAGTGAGGTAAGGATCTATTTCACCTTTTTCCATGAGGATAATGGATTATTCCAGTACATGATTTATTGACTGTTCTGTCCTTTCCCCGCTGATCTGCAGGAATACATTCCATTTTCTCCTTGCGTGCTCTATTTTTCTGGACTCTCTTCTGCTCTGCTGATTGATTTGTCTGTACTAACACCAGCACAGTGATTTACTATAACTTTATCATAAGTCTTGGTATCTGGTCGAGCAAGTTTTCCCCACTAGGTTTCTCCTCAGGCACATCTTGACTGTTTTTCTCCCTTTGCTCTTTCATATGCATTTTTAAATCACCTTGTCAAGTGTAAATTTTTTTAAGAGGTAGATCATTTTGTTTCACAGAAGAAAGGAGGAAGAGTGACATTTTTCGAACTTCCTGGGGAGAAATAAAATTCCACTTCTCCTCAGATTCTCTTTCCATGTGACCTTGAAATTTTAATTTCTTAGTCACTGCTTATAACTTTTTAGTGAACCTGGCGGTATTTTTAGTCATTCCCTTGCCCCCCCCTCCCTCTTTTATAAAAACAAAACCATAAAAACTCCTCTCCCTGCCTAAATCTCCGTTCTTAGGGGATTTGGTGTTATGTGAATGTCAGATTGACTGCTAGATGACTCGGGTGCACAGAATATCAGCAAGAACGGCCCTTAGCCGTCTTCTGCTTCAACAACCTAAGGAGAAAGAAGAGGCTCCAGGAGGTTAGGGGACATGTTGGTAGTTAACAACCACAGCAAGGCAGAGGCAGTTGATCAACTTCCTAACCTTGAAAGACCCAGAGAGCTTCAACAGGGCTCAGGAAACTTTCAAATTGTGAAGCCCCTTGCCCTTGGATCCGTTCTCCCACCTCCACATGTGGCTAGTATCAGGATCATAATCAGTTAGGATCGGAAGCCAGCTTTGGGGTAAATTGAAGTCGAGAATCAGGTAGCTCTTGTATTTTAATAAAGATGTATCTAGACTCCTATATTACTCTGAATAATAGTTACTTTATTTTGAGAGTTTGATTTTTCTGCAGAGCTTTAGAAAAAACCATCTCATGACATTTCCTCCCATTTCTCAGAAGCATCCACTTTTGGGAATTCCCTGATGGTCCAGTGGTTAAGACTCCGAGCTTCCACTGCAGGGGGCGCGGGTTCGATCCTTGGTCGGGGAACTCAGATCCCACAATCTGTGCAGCGTGGCAAAAAAAAAAAAAAAAAAGGCAGCAGCAGCCACTTTTAATTCTTTTTTTTTTTTAATATTATTTATTTGGTTGCGCTGGGTTCTAATTTCGGCAGGCGGGCTCCTTAGTTGTGGTATGCGAACTCCTAGTTGCAGCAAGCATGTGAGATCTAGTTCCCTGACCAGGGATTGAACCCAGCCCCCCTGCATGGGGAGCGTGGAGTCTTATCCACTGCGCCACTAGGGAAGTCCCTACTTTTAATTCTTTTAACAAATTCTTTGGGTATTTACCTCCATGTCTCTAAATGACGTGTGTTATGTTGCTACTTACTGATTTTTGGCTTTCAGCATTTCTTACCACTTTCCCCTACAGCCCTCTCTCACAGATGCTACTCCCGCTCTTCACCCTGACCCCTCTTGACCTCCCATCTGACTCCTGCACAGGCTTCCTCATTTCCAATGCCATTAAAAATGAATTAATTAATTATTTTGCCGCGCTGCACAGCATGTGGGATTCTAGTTCCCCGACCAGGGATCACATCTGTGCCCCCTGCAGTGGAAGTGCAGAGTCCTAACCACTGGACCATCAGGGAAGTCCCGATTTTAATTTCTAAGAGCTCATTTGTGTTCTTTGAATATTATTTTAAAACAGTGTCTCATTCTAACTTCACAACCACAAAGTCTTCACTTATTTTTCTGAAATTATTAATAATAGTTGTCTAAAGTTTTCTTCTCCCTACAAAGTTTGGTTCTTCCAAGTTGCTTTTTTTTCCCCTCTCAGTCTTGGCCCCTTCTGTCTTATTACAGGTTTCCCTTAAGTGTCTGGTGATCCTTGTTCATCCATTCCTGTTAAAGACTGTGTCTTGTCTGTTGGGAGCTCTGCACACTTGCGTGGAGCTCCTCAGCTGTGGCTTCACTGTAGGCGCTCTGGCTCTGCCCTTTCACTGAGGACCCTGACTCCAGAATCTTGAAGGGTTTTTTTCCTTGGGCTGGTCAGATTCTCAGAATATATCAGGATCATATATATGTTCTTATTCTGGAAGCCGAGTAGGAGAAGAATGCTAGGAGGTCAGCCCTCAGAACTTGACAGTCTCTTAACCCCCCTGGTTCATTATGGAGCCCCTGACCTCAGCTGTGCCTGTATCCCCTGTCCCCAGGCCTCTTGTATATCCTCCCTCTCCCAGGATGCCTCCAGCCTCTGCCACAGTAAGATGGGGATCTAGAGGCCTAAACACTTCTTAAGCAGACTTAAATAGTTACCATGTTTTTACTTGCCAAATATTAAAGGACTTTCCAGATGGTCCAGTTAAAATAAGCAGGCATCACGCATAGTCTCCGGTATATGCACACATTTAATATGCATAACCCTCCAAAGAGAGTGTCCGTCGGTATTTTCTGAGAAGAGGAGGTCATCAGCTGAGCAGGAGCAGCTATTGTGCGTGTACGCCGTCCTTACAGTGTGGGCCAGGCAGGTAACTAGTCCTTGTTCCAGGAGCTAGCTTGCCATCCATTAGTCATCTTAAGGACCAGCAGTGTCCTCTGAAATGAGTAGCTCTCTGGCTCTTTAATAAAGATACAGAGGATATAATTCAAGCTAAAATCAGATTTTGTCGTAAGGTTTCATACTGGTCCCCTGCAGTTAGCCACTGAACAGCAGCCAGAATTGAAGGCCCTTGGAGCTTGAGGCCCAGGCCTGACAGCCCTGCGATATGACAAAGCCCTCACCCCCATAATCCCCTAGGGCAGTCCCAGCTTGTGGTCCAGTGCTCTTCCCAGAACATCAGCTTCCCTCATCATAACCTGAGCTGACATGTGGTCCATTCCAGCTACCTGACTTACATCAAGCTGTCAACAGCGATCAAGCGGAACGAGAACATGGCTAAAGGCCTGCAGAAGGCAGTGCTGCAGCAGCCGCCGGAGGACGACAGCAAGCGCTCCCCCCGGCCCCAGGACCTGATCCGGCTCTATGACATCATTCTTCAGGTGACCCTGGAGGGCTGGGAATGCAAGAGCCTGTCCTGTGTTTGTGTTGGACACAAATGACTGAGCTTTGCATAGCGAAAGGGCTGTGACAGCCAGGAGCTGTTAGTGTCTCGATAAAAGACAGAGGTCTTGTTTTCGTGCCAGTTCAGCCATCCGTGCGTGAGCCCGATACTCAGACGTGTTGCTGTGTAGACACTGTAAACCACAGGGATTCACTGAGCACTTCCCCTGTGCAGGGTGGTCTCCCGCATGCTGTGGAGCGTCCTGGGACCTGAGGCCACTCTGCCTCGGCCCACTGGGAGCTCACCAGTGAGTAAGCTTGTGAGACCCCTGCACATCTGCACCTACTCGTGTAGATGCCACAGGAGTGGGCTGTCTGAAATGAGAGTTGAGAGCCGGAGAAACCCCCTCTAGCTGAGAGGGTCCGAGAAGTCTCTGCAGGAGGTGGAGTGTGACTGAGAGAGAAAGGATGCGTGGGCTCTCCGTGTCGGAGAGGAGGGCGGAGGTGACACCAGCGGTGGCTGCTGCCGAGTCACGCGGCACAGGCTTCTTCCCGTCATTTGAAGCCTAGACTCTCTCGTTTTGCCCATGTCTGTTCTCACAAGTCTTCCGTCAGACTGTCAGTGCGAGGCCTCCTCTTCATGAGTTTTCTTGTTGCATCTGTTATGCAGAATCTGGTGGAATTGCTCCAGCTTCCTGGCTTAGAGGAGGACAGAGCCTTCCAGAAAGAGATAGGCCTTAAAACTCTGGTCTACAAGGCTTACAGGTAAGTTCCTGTGGGACAGACAGGGCTCTCGTCTACCATCCAGTGGTTCTAGAAGCCTTGGGAGCATGTCCCTGGAAGGTTGGGTATATGATCAGAGAGCAGTTAGCCCAGCGTGTTCAAGGGAAGTTTCAGGTTGTGGCTGGGAGTTTCCAGTGCAGTTTTGTTCTTTGGAAAGGTTGGGGGAGCTGGAAAGCACATACATTACCTGTCTTCTCCCTTCCCTTTCCTCCCTCCTCCCAGTGGAAAAGGGATAAGTGTTGGAAAAAGCGTTAATTAGCAGAACCAGAGCGGCTGATTCAGGGAAACTGAACTGAATTGGGAGAAAGCTCAGTGTCTCAGTTTCTTCCATACACCGTGCTATTTGTAACTTGGGAATGGACTGTGTAGCAACATGGGGTCTAGACAGAATGGCTCAGTAGAGCCCTGAGTGCTTTTGCCCTTCCTTTTCTGGCCCGCACGCCCCTGCACTCTCTGGCTCCTGTCAAAGGCCAGCAGCGCTCAGGCTCTGTTAATCCCAGCAGAGTAATTTCTGTTAGGAAGAGGTTTGTTTCTTTGGATTTGGTTTTTGAAAGACATGAGCAGAGGTGAACGGTTGCGACCTAGATGTGTGGGCAGTTGTGGGTGGGATTTATATCCAGGCAGCATCCCTCCTTCCTGCCTGTCTCCAGCTTCCTCCCTGTGCCTTTTGGGAATTACCTCTTTTTTGCAGAGTAAGCAGTAAGTAAAAGACAGTGGGTCAGCTTTGGACCTACACTTGTCGGCTCCGATTTCGGGGACAAGTCCGCAGGTTAGGCTGGCAAACTGGAACAGTGAGAACGGTGGGATCTCCCGTCCCAGGCAGTGAGCCTGAGGTTCAGAAACTTTACAATTTATTTAGCCTAAACAGCAAGGAAAGCCTTGATCTTGGGTAATTTTTGCTTAAGAACACTGTGGCTCTTTCCTTCCCCATCAGGTGTTTCTTCATCGCTCAGTCCTATGTGCTGGTGAGGAAGTGGAGCGAAGCCCTTGTCCTGTACGACAGGGTCCTGAAATACGCAGATGAGGTGAATTCTGATGCCGGAGCCTTCAAGAACAGCCTAAAGGTGAGCTGTTGGTCTCTCCTGTTTTCCAAGCCCTGAGCACTTTTGCTGTGAGGCTGCGACGCCTTCCCAGACTGGTCCTGCCTGGTCAGCCATGGCATGTGGTACATCCCTGAGTGCCTAGGAGCTGCGGAGTGCAACTCATGGCAGCATTCCAGGCCCGAAGAGGACTCGGGTACTAAGAGAGACAGCCTTCCTCTGGTTAAAACAACCCTGAAGTACTATTCTCAGACTCGGCTACATGTTGGAATTGCCTGGGAAGATTTTTAAAAGGTGGATGTCCGGGTTCCACCCTCAGAGATATTGGTTCTGATTGGTGTGGGATCTGGTATGAGCATTGGGGTCTTTTAAGCCCCTCAGTTATTCTCATGTGTAGCCAAGTTGAAAACCACTGGTGAAGCCTGTCCACACGGTGTGCGCCTGGACCAGCAGCAGCATTCGGGAGTTTGCTAGAAACGCAGGTTCTCAGGCCCCGCCCCAGGCCTGCCGAGTCAGAAGTGCATTTTGGCAGGACCCCCAGGTGACTTGGGTATACATCAGAGCTTACATGCTGATCTGGTTTGATTTAGTGATTGTTGAATGGCAGCTAGCTTTTTAAGCTTGTGGACTGCTGTGAGGTTATAGATTCTTAAAGCACTGGTCCAAGGAATCCATGTATATTTTATAAGTAGAGACTGTTTAGAAAAGCGGGCTAGGGTTACTGTTCCTAACGTTGTCACAGCCAGTGTGAGAGGGGCTGCTGTTGGGGCACTCGTGTCTGCTTGGAACAGCCCTGGGCTCGGGGGTGGGGGAGAACTGTGGTTTCTGCCTTCGGAGAGCTTGTGGTTTTGCTGCAGCCACGGGACTTGCATAGGATCCACCTGTGAATACAGAAGAAGATAGAGGGCGAGGGCAGAGAAATAGGAAGGAGTACGTGGGAGGCGGCTGTGGGCAGAGGGGCTGGCGAGTGTGGCATTGTCATCTGGTAGGGTGTCGTTGGAATGTGGAGACAAACCGGTGTGGATGGCTTATCTCCGGAGAGAAGTGAGAGGCGTTTAACAAAAGCCCATCTGACCTAATGTGATGGCTGGTTTCAGGGGAAAGCGTTAGGGAACAGAGGCGTAGGGGATTCAGCAGTATCCAGACCTAGTCAGGTCTTTCCCAATTTGCCGAGTAAGAGGCTGAGGCAAGAGAATGGCATTGCCCTTGTAGAGAAGGGGTCAGTGGGTAGGGGCTTAGGCCCTGGAGCCAGCCGTCCTAGTTCTGAAGCCCTGCCCTACTGCCACTGGGAATGTTCTTTGGCCCCTCTGTGCTTTAGTCTTCTCATCTGTAAAACGCAAGTACAAACTATCTCAGGATTATCGCGAAGATGAAATGAACAATTATGTGAACTACTTAGAGCAATGCCTGGCACGTAATGCATTTAGTATATGATGAATTTATTAATATTACCATTGTTGTCATCATTATTTCCAGGCAGTATTACTTAAGCCATGGCATAGATTTCCCCCTTTGAAACAGGTTAGTTTTTGTGTGTTGTTTCTTTTAATAGGGAGACCATTTAAAAAAGTCTAAAATCCATGAAAATACCAGTGGGGTCACTTAGCTCAGGTTAGTGTGGTGCGCTTCTCTGGCCTGACCCCAGCTCACGAGTCCCCGTTTTCCACATTGTTACAGGACCTGCCTGACGTGCAAGAGCTCATCACGCAAGTGAGGTCGGAAAAGTGCTCTCTGCAGGCGGCCGCAATCCTGGGTGAGCCGCCTGCCTGTTCTCTGCGGCCTGTCTTCTCAGACTCCCCTATCACTGCTGCTCCTCTTCTCTCCCACCCCCTATGCCACTGTTTTAAGATTGAAAGGGGCTGTTTTGGTTAATCTGTAAGTAGTTTTTTCCTGCCATTCCTTCTGCCGCATTGAGGCATCAGGTTATGTGGAAGAATTTAGAGGCATCAGGTTATGTGGAAGAATTTAGAGAAACACTGTTGTGCCGTCCGTTCTGCCTATCAGTGTCTTGCATTCAACGGTGCTTGCTTCGCTGGGCCGACCACATTGGTTCTGGGGTTAGTTGTCTGTTATCTGCACTACTTCTCTCTGAGTTTGGACTCAGGAGGGACAGGGCTAACTCCCCACAGATTGGCTACTTTTGCTCTTAGAATTTAGAACCCAGACGTGTGATAGGTGTCATTCGTGACTGTAGTGTGTTATAAGTCCCTGTTCTTACTGAATCCTGTGAAACTTTCAGATACAAATGATTCCCACCAAACAGAGACCTCTTTCCAAGTCAAGGACAATAAGGTGAGTCTGGGCTGTGGCTTTTGAGGAATAAAAAGGATTCATAACTTACTAGGAATGTGTACTCATTTGTAGAACAGAGGACCCTAAATTTCTAAGTGAACACCCTACTTCCCTCCCTTCTTTTACTCAGGACCTGAAAGCTGCCTATGTAAGATTTGTTAGGTGTCATCTAGATGGTCCCAAATAGAGTTAAGAACCTGCTGTGTGCCCTGGCTAGGAGCTCTGACTTGGACATCGGACAGGCTTATACCTCAGTCCCAGCCCACCTCTCTCAACCTCTCTAGATTTCATTGACTCTCGATTATAAAATGAGGACATGAAAGCCCCTCATAGGGGTTTGTGGGGATCGAGTGAGATAGCACATATGAGCTCTGAACTGGGTGCTCGGCCCGTAGTGAATGTTCCACCAGTGGGCTGTGATTAACATCTGGGTTCCTGCTTTTGGTTTGACTTCCAGCCCCTGGTCGAACGGTTTGAGACATTCTGCCTGGACCCTTCCCTCGTCACCAAGCAAGCCAACCTCGTGCACTTCCCGCCGGGATTCCAGCCCATCCCATGCAAGCCTTTGTTCTTTGACCTGGCCCTCAACCATGTGGCTTTCCCCCCCCTTGAGGACAAGTTGGAGCAGAAGACCAAGAGTGGCCTCACTGGATATATCAAGGGCATCTTTGGATTCAGGAGCTAACCAGGCTCCTCCTTGGGGGCAGGGGGAGATTCTGACTCTTAATCTGTATTGTGAGAAAACCCCAGCAGCTTCCATGATATTAAATCCAGGTCTGCATTGGCCCAGGGCAGAAGTATAACATCCTCAACCCTGCATTCCTATGTCTTGTGTGTTTGTACACTTCCATTCTTAACCAGGGTGCTAGAAGGGCACCCTGTTGTCTTCTGATAAATATGTGCAGGGTCCTGTGTCCGTCCCTCCTGGAGGAGGGGCCCCTGCCATCTGGTCTCATGTGAGCCTTTGGTCAGTAATGTGCTCGTGAGGGTCCACACCAGGCACAGATTGGGGCTGGGAATGTTTTGTCGTGTTTCTTCAGTACCATGGATTTGAAATGAACTCATTCCTGCTGTGAGCATCCGGAATCCCTTGAAGAGTTTGTCCTTGACTAGGAAACATTGGCAGTCTTATTCCCCTTCACCTCCAAGTGAAAGTTAAGAAGTTTCAGAACAAGCAAAGAGCTCTATTTTTAGAAGAAATATGTTACACTCAGAAATGATGAAAACAAATCTTATATTAAAAGGCAAAGATGCTGGATACTGTGCCCATTCTTTGCACATCCTCATTCACGTCTGGTCCCAGCTCTCTCCTCGGGAACCTTGTTGCAAGATCCTGTCGTGTCATGTGGGTCCTGACTTCCTGGCAACGTGGGTATGTCTGATGCCTGATAAGAGTGATAGAGGCACTGTTTCTGAAGAGTTCCCAACCTGTAATTTTTAGATGCCATTATATTTTCATCACTTCCCTTCCTTACCCTTTATTTTTTCTTCGTCACTCGTTTTTATTTCTATTATAGTATCAATAATAGGAGTCACAAAAGTAATGTCAGAAAGCAAGGAATAAAAGTGACTTAAACATGAGATGCATGAAACCCTCTGTGGGCTCAGAGGTGCCTCTGTTTTCCCAGTGAGCTGCAGAGGGAATCGCCGGAAGTTAGGAGAGGGTGGTGGGAAGACAGATCAGATGTGTCTCTTAGACTTGGGCGTTGGCAGGGGCTTTCGAGATGCTCAGAGATAAGAACTCTTCTCCCCCCAGGATTTGCTTTGGGTCAAAGAGTCTCAGGAAGCTGATCTCTTTTTATTTTAATTGAAAGTTTCATCATTTCATCATCTGTGCCATGCAATTTAGGGGTATCTTTCTTTCCTCTCTCCCTACCTCCTTCTGAAGATACAGCACAGATGATCTTAGGTTGAGGTCCTGGATTTTGGTCCTGAAGGCCCGGTCAGTGTTCCTAATGGGCTGGGGGAGCGCCGGGGGCCTTCGTTCTCTTCCTCACCCTCGTCCCGCTCTCCAGTGCGCTTGGCAGCACCAGGGCTGTGGTCCAAGGTTCTTCATCTCCCTCACCTCATTCTCACGCTGACCTGGGCTGCAGCCACAGCTGGGGCGTCCTCCAGCGTCAGGACGCCAGTTTGAGGCCCCACTGTGCAGGCGGTCCTCCAGCCTGCTTGTGCCAGTGTCTGTGGTGCTGTAGGGGTGCAGCCGGGGCTGGAGAAGCTCCGTCTGTCCTCATCTGGGAAGATGTCCCTTTGTCTTGCTCACAGTAAGTCCTTCCAGCCCTTCCTGCTCTCTTTAGAGTGCTGGCATACGGGGGCGGGGGGAGCCAGAATCCCGAGTCGATCACTTTGACTGAAGATTTTCTAAGCTTTCTCTTTCTCATGAAAAAGAAACACACCAGAAGTTCCCCTCCACCTGGTGGCCCTGCTGGCTGCTCTGAGTAGCAGTGACTGTTGTCAGCCAGTGAGGCTGTGACAAGACGTATTTAGTATCAAAAGGCATATTTACCTAAGAAAAAAGACCTGGCAGGGCCGAGGTCTCACTTAGCTCACACATCTCTTCACCTGGAATCCCCAGACGTTAAACAGGCTGTGTTATGGGGGACAGGACGCCAGAAGCAGGACCCCCATCCTGTCCTCAGGCCTGGGAAGCGGCTATCGCAGCTCATGGGAACGGGTTCAGAGTCAGGCCCAGGGAGCAGCGCTCTTCGCTGGATGGGTTTGCAGGATGAAACTGCAGAGGTGGCCCGGTCCTTCCTTCCCAGGGAGCGTAGGGCAGGGAGGTCTGCCGGTGTGAGGAAGGGTTGTGAACAGTCGCTTTGCATTGGGTGGGTCCTGCTGTTTTGGCTCTCGTCCCTCCCACAGGATGGGCTGTGGCGCGGTCAGCAGTATTTGACCCTGGAAGAGTCTTCTGTCTCCCCAGATCCAGAGAGGAGGAGGGGAAGCTCAGTAGAGTCTACGTTTTTTTAGAACATGCCTGAGGGCTGCTGTGTTAATGGTTTTTATCTTCTTACCTGTTGGGTGGTGATGGTCTTGATCTGCAGAAATGTTAGAGTTCAAAGCTCCACGAGGTGAAAGCTCTGCGTACAGACTTAGAGAATGAATGCTGAGCCTTGGATGGGAAAGACATGATTTGGCCAAGTTCGTTATCCTTAACTCTGCTGGTTCTGTTGGAAAAAGCAATGTAAGGCAGTTGGAGCTGGACAGGCTTTCCACTGCTCAGTCTCCTGGTTTTTTCCTTTCCATATGCATTGTTTCGCTGTACTCTTCAGTTTTCCTTTTTTTTTTTTTTTTCAGTCTTTATTGAATTTGTTACAATATTGCTTCTGTTTTATGTTTTGATTTTTTGGCCCCGAGGCATGTGGGATCTTAGCTCCTGGACCAGGTATCGAACCCGCACCCCCTGCATTGGAAGGCAAAGTCTTAACCACTGGACCGCCAGGGAAGTCCCCAGTTTTCCATTTGACTAGATGAGAATTCTTGGATTCCCTGTTTGAAATGAAACAGTGCCGGGCTTCTTTCCATCCCTTTCCTCTGTTGGCAACCTGAGCCTTTCACCGTGGCCATGAGGTGACAGCCTGTGGTGGCAGTGCACCCGTCCACCCACAGTGGCCCTGGCCCTTCGCCAGTCTTTCCTCCCGCAGCTGAGGCGATGGCCTCCCCCTCCCCCCAGCCAGGAGAGGACGCGCGGCTCCAGGAACTCCGAGGTGGGGGCTGCGCTCGCTCTGCCTGTTCAGTGTCGTCGCCGTGGCAATGCCGATCCTTCGCACGCTCGGCATCAGTATACACAAAAGCTAATCGACCGCGGATCTCTAGACATGTTGCCGTCTACAGCTTTGAGAAGCTTGGGACCTTCAGAGGTCTAGGAAAATGTCCAAAGATAGCAAAAATATGTGTTGGTTCTAATTTTTTTTGTTTTGGAAGACACTTGTTGCTACAGAGGAGATGGAAACCAGATTTAGCTATAAAGTTTATCGATGTTCCAAAGCAAAGGGATAAATTGGAAACTGCCTGCATCCTGACAACGCCAACTGGAAGAGTCTGGCCTGTGGTTCTGTGAGATGCTGGAGACACTGTGCACAGGCGGGAGGGCACTAATGACCAACACGGCCCCTCGCTGCCCGGGGTCTGCCCTCCGTGTGAGCACCAAGCGTTCGTGAGCCGTATTGTTAGCTGGTACAAGTTAAAATATAACCTCAGCTCATGAATACTGATGCAACACTTGTGGGAACCTTTTATCCAACCTTTTCGAGCTGCTCAAGTTTGGTTTTGTTGCTTTTGTTTTGGGGGCAGGATCCTGGCGGCTCTGTCAGTCTGTGTCGCGCCGGGGCCGAGACCTGCAGAGCTCCGAGGCAGGGGGCACTGCTTTCCTCCCTCGGCCGCACCCACTGTGGTGATTTTAATTGTGTTGGAAAGGGGAGCCTTGCCACTCTGTGGTCCCTCTTTTCAGCAGATGGTTTTGTTCACCTCCATTAGCTGCAACTATGTGTCCTCACGCTCAGTGTGCGGTTGAATGACCCCTTGGAAAAGAACCACGTTCTTTCTGTTAGGCTGAACTTTTCCCAGGGACCTTCTGGCAGGGGGCAGTGCAGTTACAACGGGCAGGTAACTGGTCCCTGAAAGCTGGTGACGTTCGTGAGCTCTCACTCATCTTGGAATGGAAGGAGGGTAGGGGTCACCCCCTGGAAGATGGGGTCATCTGGTTCTCTGCCACGCAGAGGGCTTGCTTAGTACCTAGTAGGCCCTTGACAAATGAATTTCCTTCCCTTCGCTCCCCCACGGCTGGAGCTGGCATTAGAACACCGTGCTTCTCCCTCCACTGCTGCCTATAGGCCACCTTCACACCCGCGCCCTGTCCTGGCCCTGACCTGGGGCCTTGCAGAGGGAGCCCCTGCCTAGCTAGAAATGAACTCGTAGAACAGTCTCTTGTCCTCCTAGCTGTAGCCGTGCAGCCAGAGCCCAGGGTCCAGGCTGCTGTGCACCAAGCTGGTGGGGCCAGCGCAGCCGAGAGGCGGGGAGAGCCTTCCACTTACAGCCGGCCTCCTCCCTGCTCCTGGCAGGCCCCACTGTCTTCTTCCTCTTCCCTCCCCAGAGCCGAGTCCTGCTATGTCTAGGCAACATCATTAGGACAACAGGCTGAGTGTAATGAGCTGCCCTTGTGTGCTTTCCAATTTCCTGGCAACAAAGACTGATTAGGAAGGCCTACCCCTCAGCTTATTCGTTCTTTCATTTTTTTGTTTGTTTTATAAATCTTTCTTCCGCAGACCATTGAACGGGGCTTGGTGCAGCTGAACCCCTGCTGCTTTAGTACAGCCAATATAACTCTCTCCCCAGCTGCTGTGCTGGGCTGTTGACCTTGTGAGGGACAGGACTCAGCCGCCTCCATTAAACCTGAACTTCTCCACAATAGGGCTGCAGGTCCCCAGACCTGGCTATTAAAGGCTAGCCGGTGTCTTCAAGGTGACAGGCCCAGAGCCCTTGGGCAACCTGGGGAGACCTGGAGGCACCACAGTGCCTGAGTGAGAGTGGGCGGGCTGCACACTTCTGGAATGCAGGCATGGCTTGTGCCAGCAGGCTGCTGCTATGGCCCAGAGGTGTGGGCTGTACCAGCACTGGTCCCCACAGGTGAACTGGGGCCAGCCACTGTCGCCCAAGGGTAGGGAAAGGGAGCCACTCCTAGGGAGGGACAGATAGCCAAGACATCCTTGGCCTTGCCCTCCCAGCCAACTCGGGACCTGGGGACTCCTGAGGTCCCCTCTGTGTTCTCTCTCTTGCCACCTAGTGGGGGGAACCCTATTCTCACGACACGGGCAGGACTGGGTGGGTGGTTTGCTTGTGTTGCTTCCTTTAGACTCTCCCTATACAAGGCCCAGAAGGAATAGCTAGCACCATTTTCTGCCCGCTCTGTGCTAGTTGGGCAAGCCACGGTCACCTGCTTCTCTCCAGGCCGACCTTCAGTATTTCTTTTTATCAGGCTTGCTGGGCAGACTTGGCAGCCAAGAGAGCCTCCTCCAAACTGCCCAGTGGATTCCTGGGGCCGCAGCCCCTTCCTCCCCCAGCACCTGTGGACAGAAGGAGGCCCATTCCCTAAGTCCCCACCCCCCCCAGCCCTTGTCCTCTCTGCCCAGCCGGTGAAGGCACCTTGGCTCCTCAGCCAGCCAAGGAAGTGTAAGGCAAGGGAGGTTACCAGCCAGCTCGGCTCCAAGGGTCTGGTAGCAGAGCTTTTGCACAGACAAGAGGGCAGTTTCCTGAGATGGCAAAGCTTGTCCTGATCAGGGAGCATATGGAAGCCTGACAGCTTACAGCTCCCAGGGCAAAGCAGGCAGTTGCTGCCGTCTGCTTCAGCAGGGAGGAGAATGCCCCTCCCTGCAGGACCCCATGAGCTGGAGGAGAGAGTGGGTAACTTAAGCCCTGGCACACTATCCAAGCTGCCACCCTGTTGCCTAGCTGCATGCATGCATGGCAGCCTCAGAGCCGGGAGCTACGCTGCTTTCAGCTCTGATCAGCCCTTCTGCTCCGGGCTCGGGCCCCATGAGCTGTGAGTGACCCACATCACGTGCCTGGAAGCGCCAGCCTGGGGCATGTGAGTGAGCTGCCACTCAAAGTCACAGCGCTGGAAGGAGGTTGGGGATCCATTGACCTCAAACCTCTCAATCCACAGGGCGGGTAGCAAGTCCAGGCGAGGGGAAGGCCTCATGGACAGGACAAGAAGCCAGGTCCTGGGACTCCTTTCTGGTTCAAAAGGCGGAGGCCTGGGAAGGCTGAAACGGGTCACCCAGTCAGGCTCCTGGGTCAGAGCTGTCTGATAGAATTACAATGTGAGCCAAAAATGCAAGCCTTATCTGTAATTTTAAATTTTCTAATAGCCACATTAAATAACAATAGCAACACCCGTTCCACCGTGTGAGGAAAGCACGAGAATCCATGACCCTGAAGAGGACCCTCACCCAACCATGCTGGTGCTCAGACCTCAGACTTCCCGCCTTCAGAACTGTAAGCAATAAACTGCTGCTGTTTATAAGCCAAAAAAACGTAAAAAGCAATAGGTGAAATTCGTTTCTTAAAATACGTTTCATTTAACACAATACATCCAAAAGATCATTTTGACATGTAGTCAGTATAAAACATTATTGAGGTATTTTACATCCTTCTTTCATGCTGTCTTTGAAGTCCGGTGGGAATTTTATACTTAGAGTACATCTCAATTCAAACCGGCCACGTTTCAAGTGCTCAAGAGTGACAGGGGGCTGGGACAGTGCAGGTGGCCACGGAGGCTGGTGATTCCATCCTGGCCTTCTAAATGAACGACTCTTTTTTTTTTTTTTTTTCCTCAGATATTTAAAACCCTACATCTTTCTTTGTCCCTATCCTTTCTCCTGTGCCTTAGTCCTGGGGGGCCAGGGTTACTGCTCTCTGAATAGGAGCATCCTGCAATGACAGCCACCGCAGAGACCTGGCTGTTCCTGCCTATGGCACGTCAGCCCTGTCTGGGAGCTGGCGTCTGATTTGATTTGGCACTAGACAGTCACGCCAGGAATTCAGCCCTTGTTTTTCTTGCAGTGAATCAGTTCGTTTCGGGGGTGGGTGAGGGCCCCCTGTGGTACTCATTTATTTCCAAGGGGGCTTCTGCAGACAGGAGGCAAAGCTCAAACGTTCCAGATCCCAGTCTCACTGCCTGCCCTCCACCTGGGGGCCACAGCTCAGTGGGGCCTCCCCTGGCTACTCCCATTCCTGGGGCTGGAGTCTGGACATTTTCCCTCCTGGGACCCCTGCCTCCGATGACCACCCCTTCCCAAGAAAGGCCTGGAGTTCTCGGGGAGACAGGACAGTGGACTGAGGGCTGCTGTCTCCTGTCTTGGCTCTCCTGGGATATTGCTATCACTTGCCCAATCTCAACGATAAGGACATGAGCTGACTTTCGGGTTTGATATGAGAGGCCAGCCGTCAGGGCTGGCTGCTGAATCCGGTAGTCATTTCAACAAATGGGCCCCTTTCTGAGAACAGTAAATGGCAGGCATGCAGCTAGTGGTTAGAAGAAAATTGTCACCCAGGAGTAACAGGGAGAGAGGGACTGGGGCAGAGGGTGAGTGGCCTCTGGGCCAGGCTTCCTTATCTGGCTCCATGTCACTATCACACTCATCTGGGAGAAGAACAGCTGGAAACCACTGCTCCCCTGTTGCTACTTGTTGGGTCAAGGCCTCCTGCTGCCCTCCCCACCGCCACTACCACTGTTAGCCCCTCCCCCTCCAGGATAGATGGTGACTCCTGTGTCCCTTCTCCAGGGCCAAATTCAATGGGTTGTTCATGAGATGCAGCCAAAAGGGACTCGGGCCTTTTCTGCCCCAGGGGGCATGTGGCCAGTCTCAGACCTCTGTCCCGGATCTCCCTAGTGGGCTGGGACCCTTATCTCTTCTCCGGATGTTTTCTGTCCTCAGCTGGGCCTGCCAGGATGTCCCAGTGCTCCAAACCCAGCCTGTCTGCATCCTTCCCCCTTTGTTCCCCCTCAAACCCTCCTTCCACCGAAACTGTAATGGTTCCAGGGAATGACTCTAGATCTATAGAAGGGACTTGAGCTGGGGCAGTGAAATGAGTGCCTGGAAATGGAGGAAGCCACACCTTTCTTGAAGATCCTGGGGGCCACCAGAGGAGAAGGCAGCTACCAAGATGACCTCCCTGGCCCTCAGTGTGAGGAAAAGACCAGTAAACTGGCACTGCTGTTAGACACTCCATCTGACTCCAGAAAAGCCACCAGGGGCCACTTCTGGGGAGAGAGGAGAGGCAGGTAGGAAACCCAAGTAACAGTGGGTTCCCAGGAGGCTCCTCCAGACCCTGGGCTCAGCAGCACCCGAAGGCTAGTGCTGGGGGCCCTTGGGGGAGGGACCCCTCTGGCGCTGTTCTGAAACTTCTGAGGATCCCAGCACTGCGCATCTGACTGCATCTGGCCCCGGAGCCACGGACAGATGGGATAACCAGCCCACCAGGAAAAGCGGGCTGCAGGACTGTGGGGTGGTGCTCTGGGGAGCCGGCTGGGTGGTGTCCACTTTTAAAATGTACCTCGTGCCAGTTGCCAGGGGTGAATGCCCCCTGGCTGCCCCATCGTGTCGGTGGAGGACATGGAACAGAGACCTGGACACCCGGGTGGTGAGCAGAGAGCCCGGGGCCGCCCACCCACCCTGAGCTGGCAGGGAGCAGCCCCCGGCAGGCTGAGAGCCGTGGGTGGGGGCGTGCCTGACAGCACTGTGTTGGCTGGAGGTGTTTATTAACCTTGCGCCCAAGCTCTAAGGTCGGGCCTCGGTCCCTGAGCCTGTGCGTGCATACACACGCACGCACGTCTGTCAGCCCTGTCCCTCCTGGGCCCGGCTATTTCCACATCTGGGTGTGATCTCTGCCGACTCCCTCTGGCTCTGGGTGTGTGAGTGTAACAAGTCCAAACCTTCTCTGAGAGTCGGGCAGGCTCGGGCGCCCCGCCCTCTGGGCTGTGCCCTTTCCTCCCAAACTGGTTGTGCAGGAGCTGGCATGAGTGGGGTGTGGGCAAGCGTGGGTGCGCACAGCCCCGGCTGCTCGCCCGCCTCACCTGCAGGGAGGGGCCGCACAAAATCCGCCCGCCCAGTGCCCGGCCTCCCCACCTCGCCAGAGCCCAGCTGAGCAGCCAGCGAGGACTCGCACCTGCTGCCTGCCACCCGCCTGCCATCGCCGGCCAAGCCCAGCCCGAGCCCGCACCTGCCTTCACGACCATGTTCAAGGGGCTGAGCAAAGGCTCCCAGGGGAAGGGGTCCCCCAAGGCCTCCCTGGCCAAAGACTCCCCCAAGGGGTCCCCCAACAAGCACAGCCGGTGAGCGGGGCCGGGGGAGGGGGTGGGGGCCGGGGTGGCGCGGGACCAGGCCAGAGCCGGGGCCGGCCCAGTGCTGGCATTCGGTGTCCTGAGGCCAAGAGCCCGGGGGTGGACTCTCTCCCCGGCCCAGGCCGAGCTCCAGCCCTGGCAGGAGACCAGGGATGGCCTGGGGCTCCCCACATTCTCCGGGGGGCCTGAGGGCCACGGGTTAAGGCTGCTCTGCAGACGTGCTGGATGGGGGCCTGAGCAGCTGCCTTCCTCTGCTGGGAGGCTGGGGGACTGTCTCCCTGTCCATAGCTCTGCCCTCAAGGCTCTGCTTGGATTGTGATGACCCTTGGGACCTGGGCACAGCACAGGGTGGGCAGAAGGACTGAGGCTGGAGAAGCGGAGAGGTGGCAGGTGGGGTGCCCGGAGGCAGGGCTGTGCTGCCCCCACGTCCAGGCTGCAGCTTTCCCCACCCGGCTCACGCCTCGGGTCTTGAGAGTTATTACAGAGTTGAGATGATTCCTTCACCCTACGGGTGTGTGGAGGGGGTGCTGGAGGGAAGGGGGAGGGGCCCGTGGGCCCAGGACATCCTCAGAGCCTCTCTCAGTTCCCCCAGCTCCCGGCAGGGCCCAGCCCAGCTCTCCAGAGCCACACAGTCTGCAGACTTGGCCAGCCTTCTCCCACTCACTGGCCATCAGTCCCCTCTGCAGGGTGGAGGTGGCGGCTCGCGGGGTCCTGGGTGTGGAGGTGGGAGCGGAGATGAAAGGCCCATCACCCCAGTAGGGCTCAGGGTGACGACTCAGAGGCTGGGCTTCTCGGCAGATGGGAAAGATGGCAGTTAAGACTCACTGGAGTGAGCTGTCCTCCCTGGGGCTCCTGGGCCCTGCCCAGCGTGGAGTGTGCTCCTCCCAGCAGCGCTCCCAGGCTCAGGACCCAGAGCTCCCGTCCCCAGCGAGGCCGCTGGGCAGCTCGGTCCCTAGGGCCCTGTCCTGGCTGCAGCCGCCCCAAGAGGGCTCATCATTCCCCTTATGTGCAATCTGCTTGCTCAACACATATTTATTGAGCACCTACTGTGTGCCAAGACTGGTCTAGGCCCCGGGGATGCCATCGTAAACAGAATCGACAGGTCCCTCCCTGCCTTCGAAGCGCCTACATTCTAGAGGAATAAAAACTAACACTGGGTGCTGACTCTGCACAGGACACTTCAGATGAATCAGTTCTCTTAACACAATAACACGGTGAGGTAGATATTACTAGAGCCTTACTTTACAGGTGAGGAACCTCGGGCACAGAGAGGTTAAGTAACTTGCCCAAGACCACACAGCTGCAGTGGTGGAGAAGGACAAAAACCAGGCTGGCTGTCAGAGTTCTTTCAGACTGTGTCTGTGTCACCGCCCCTCTGCTTTGTCCTCTGGTTCAAGGCCCAGCTAATGAAGGTTTACCTTCCTCAGGATTGTGACCTCACAGGGTGTGTGCTCCTGAGGCTTAGACCACTCTGCCTTTTATTAGGTCTGCTCGAGCCTCTGGGCTCCAGAGTGAGCTCAGTTCCACAGGAGGCGCCCTACAGAGGCTGGGAAAGGACCCTGGCAACCCAGTTCAGGCTCATACTCTGCTCCTGGCTGTGTGGCCTGCGGCAAGTCAGGTCCCAGTTTGGGCTCTGAACCCCTAAATCTGGAAAGGGTTGGGGTGCCCTGGCAATCTCGTGGACTCCCCCTGCCCCGGAGCTGTGTGTCTCCTCTGGAAGCTTGTTAGCCTGGGCACAGGAAGAGAGCCCAGGGGCAGCGGTGGGGAGACAGGGTTGGCGTGAATGGAAGTTGGGCTGGGGGACACGCTGCTGCTCCCCTGTCCCCAGCCAGCCCAACTGCCCCTCCCCAAGATCCAGCCGTTCCGTCTCAGGTATTAGAGGCTGAGCCAGTGATTCACTCACTCCCCTGCGGGCTGCCTGCCCTCCAGCCAGAAGAAGCGGCAGGGAGCTAGGCGGGGTTGGGGACACACTTCCAGGACAGGGAGGTCGGCTGGCTCCGCGGTGCGGCGTACACCCGGGACCCCCATTTTCTGAGCCCTCCTGTGGAGGCAGTGCTTCCCCGCCCAGAACTGGGTATCTCACAGAGATTCCCACAGAGAGGCCAGAGCTCCCCAGGTCTGGGACTCCTCTCTCCAGGGCAGTGAGCCCGGCTGTAGGGCAGGATGGGGCAGGCGGAGGAAGGGACACCACCCAGGTGGGCAGACCTCTGCCCAAGGGAAACAGAGGGAACTTTTCCAACCACGCTACCCTCTGTCCCCACCACCCATCAGAGATGCCACCAAGGAGCTGGCCCTGCTCATCTCTCGCATACAGGCCAAAGCCGACCAGGTGGAGAGGGACATCCTGGAGACCCAGAAGAAGCTGCAGCAGGTGAGGCCTGGGGGCAGATGACAGGGCATGGGGATGTGGGAGGCCCATTGCCATGCCTGGCGGTCCCTCCTGTGCCCACTTGTCGTGGTGAAGATGGACAGACAGTCCCGTCCTTCCCTGGCCACTCTCCAAACACAGTGGGAGAGAGGGCTTATCCCTCCTTCTCTGTTGGGCTCCTAACCTGCGGGGTCAAAGGGGCTTGAGGGGCCCAGGCCTCCCCTGTGTCCTGAGTCCGCCCCGCAGGTGCCCATGCCCTGCCCTCTGCCAGTGTGGGCACAAAGGTTGGCCAGAGTCCCTCAGGGCGGGGCTCAGGCAGCAGCGGTGGGCAGTGAGGATGCCATCTGCTGCCGCAGGACCGGCAGCACAGCGAACAGGGCCAGGCCCTGCAGCACCGGGAGGATGCGGGCCGTAGCCTGAAGGAGGCCGAGGAGCTGCTGAAGGACCTCTTCCTGGACGTGGACAAGGCCCGGCGGCTCAAGCACCTGCAGGCCGAGGAGATCGAGAAGGAGTGAGTGGGGTGCGGGTGGCGGCGGGGGGCTGGGGCTCAAGGATGGAGGCGCTGGGCATACGGGGGGAGCCCCGGGCCCAGCTCCGACCTGCTGGCCACTTCCTTGGCAGCATCAAGCAGCTGCACGAGCGGGTGACCCAGGAGTGTTCCGAGTACCGCGCCCTGTATGAGAGGATGGTGCTGCCGCCTGACGTGGGGCCCAGGGTCGACTGGGCACGGGTGCTGGAGCAGAAGCAGGTCAGGAGCCATCCCCAGAGTCGGAGACCCCTCAGGGATCTGGAAGTCACACCCAGCAGCAATCAGAGGGCAACCCAGAGCTGCGTTTCGTCAGGGGCTGATGCGTGCTTGGACCTGGGGGCAGCTGGCCATCTGGGAAGGGAGTGGGCAGAGGCGACGGTGCAGTCAGGGAAGGCTTCCTGCAGGTGGGAGGGCTCGGTTGGGTTGGGGTGAAGTGGTGAGGAGAGGACATTCCAGAGAAAAGGAAGAGGCCTGGAGGAAGCCTGGGGTGCGATGGGAAGTGGGGTTTTCTGGGCAGGTAGGCAGAACCAGGTCACGGGCACCCTGAGCATCACGTGAGGAATTGTGCTTTGATGTCACGACAGAAGGGGTGCCCTGATAACAATGAGGGGACGGGGGGGGGCCCGTGGACAGGGCAGGGTGTGCAAGGCTCCTGGAGCCAGGCTGGAGGTGTCCCGGCAGGAGGCAGGGCAGAGCGTGGAGACTTTTCAGAGGCTGAGCCCTGAGTGCTGGGGACCAGTGAGGTTCAGGGTCCTCAGTCATGCGATGCTGAGGCCTCGGCCGGGGCCACTGGAGAATAGCACGTTCCCCGGGGTGAGCCGCAGCCCTTCACCCAGGCGCCCACCCGTCCACCCTCTGCCCCAGTGACCAGCTCCGCCTCTGCCGATGGGGATGCCAGGGGCCAGGGGGAGGGGAGGTGCAGGAGGGCTCCCACCCCAGGCCCTGCAGCAGAGCTGAGCGGCCAGCCCTTCTGCAGAAGCAGGTCTGTGAGGGCCAGTACGGGCCAGGCATGGCGGAGCTGGAGCAGCAGGTCGCCGAGCACAACATCCTGAAGAAGGAGATCGAGGCCTATGGGCAGCAGCTGCGGAGCCTCATAGGGCCGGTGGGTGAGCTGTCGGACGCACATCCCTGCTTGGCCCCGGCCCCACCCCCGGTTCCCTTTCTCCCATCAGATCCTGAGTGAGGCCTGGCTGGCCCTCTAGGGCTAGGGATGGAGGAGGGGGGCACGGGAGGCCTAGGACGTGGGGACATTCTCCCCTGCACCCCATCTCTCACTGCGCTCGTGTTCTCTCTCCCTTGGTCGAGGCAGGACGCGGCCACCATCCAGAGCCAATACCAGGATCTCCTGGTGAGCAGGGGGAAGGGACAGGCTGGCGGGCTGGCGGGCTGGCGGGCTGGGCGGGCTGGGAGTGGGGCACAGCGTGATGGTGCCTCTTGCTACCCCTTCCCTCTCCCTGCCCCTCGCCCGAGCACAGAAGGCAGCCTCGTGGCGAGGGCAGAGCCTAGGCAGCCTGTACACGCACCTGCAGGGCTGCACGCGCCAGCTGAGCGCCCTGGCCCAGCAGCAGCAGCGCATCCTGCAGCAGGACTGGAGCGACCTCATGGCAGACCCCGTGGGCGTGCGGAGGGAGTACGAGGTCAGTGCGGGCAAGTGGGGGCGAGGTGGGGGAACGTCCTCGTCCTCACCGCCCGCTCCCCGCCTCTCTCCCAGCACTTCAGGCAGCACGAGCTGCTGAGCCAGGAGCAGTGCGTGAACCAGCTGGAGTATGAGGGGGAGCACATGGTGGAGCTCGGGCACCCGGCCGTGGGGCCCATCCGGGTGCGAAGGCCCACACACTCCCTGCTGCCTCGGGGACCCTAACTCCCTCGCTCGGGAAGCTTCCCAGGGAGGCTGGGAAGACGGAGACGGAGACACCACTCGGGTCGGGGACGGTGGGCAGGACCAGCAGAGTGGGTGGGTGGGTGGGTGGGTGGGTGGGCGGGTGGATGGACCAGGTCGGGGCATGGTCCGAGGACTCCGTGCTGCTGCCCCCAGGCCCACCAGGAGGCCCTGAAGTTGGAGTGGCAGAACTTCCTGAACCTGTGCATCTGCCAGGAGAGCCAGCTGCAGCACGTGGAGGATTACAACCGGGTGAGCCTGCGGGCAGGGCCGGGCAGGGGCACGGGGGTGTGTCTGGAGGACGCCGCAGGACACGCTCGCATCTCGGGGGTCAAGGCACTGAATAAAAAAGACAGAGCTGTGTTGTTGTGACTAGTTCCCGGGGGGAAAATAATGTCACACATACATCCTCAACAGGGTGATATCACTCCTGGGGGATGAAAGTTGGTTCTCATGGGCGAAAAAAAAAAAAATCTTATTCTTTTTATGCATAAATCACAGATATACATACGTAAAGGATATACAACATATCTATAATACTAAAATTTCATGGCGACAATGGGGAAAGTAACGAAAAAAATGTCTAAAAAACCCCTTAGAAGGGACAATAATGAAACAAGGGTTGACAAACATTGATACAATAGACTTACAAATAGAAAAAGAAAAAAAAGAAAAAAAGAAAAAATAAAAAAATGTATATATACAACAGGGACTTCTTTTTTTTAATAATTTCCAACTAAAATGGTTTATATACTTTGAGAAAGACAAAAGTCGAGGATTTTTTCCTTCCCTTTTCTTTTTTTTTAAAGGCATTTTCCTATATATCCACAATACCATTCTCACACCCACTGATGAGAATTCCGTAATATCACCCAACTGTAGGATGTTTCTTTAAAGCACACTCCCGGCTTCTACTCTGAGGCACCCTGGGCACCCGGGGTCCCAGCCAGGACTCCAGGTGCTAGAGTGAGGCGGGAGGGGCACTGCCCTTCATCTGTGCAGGAAGGACGAAAATCAAAGTGTTTCACAACACTAAAAGAAATTAAGTTCAGTGACCTCAAAATGCCTGATCTGCAGAGCAATTTAGTTAAAAAGACTGCACTGCCTGGGTAGAAAGACCGATGGCAAGTGGCAGTTTGGGTTTAACCGGTTTGCATTTAGCTGCTTTGCGGGGTGCCCTAGGGCAGCGGGTGCCCCAGCTCTGCCCTTGACCACCCACCGACCTCAGTTCCAGGAAGAGGCCGACTCTGTCAGCCAGACCCTGGCAAAGCTCAACTCCAGCCTGGACACCCAGTACAGCCCTGCCCCGGGGGGCCCACCTGGCGCCCCAACAGAGCTGCTGCAGCTGGAGGTGAGATGGCCCCACCCAGCCCCTGCACCCACTCCTGGGAACGGGGCCTGCCTGTGTGTCTGGGCCTCAGGCCTCCCGGGTACTTAGTCCTGCCCGGAGTCCCAGCCTTCGGAGCAGGAGAAGGAGGTCGGCTGCAGCAGGAGGAGCCTGGTCTGTTACCAGCAAGCCCTTCCCACCTCCGGACCTCAGTTTCCTCGTGGGTGATGTGACAGGGGCTGCCCAGAAGAGCTCTGAGGCCCCTCCAGCTCCCGCTCTGCAGGCCTGGGTGGTGCTGGGCAGCCTCCTACCCCACCCCAAGCAGCAGGCCCTGGGATCCTGGGTGCCCTGGGAGGGGCTCCTTTTACTTTGCTGACTAAGAGACCCTGTCTTCATGAGGGCCAGACCCCTCCCTGGCCCTCCTGGGGGGCACGGATGAGGCTGGCCTGAGCCCCCATTGTCTGGATCCCTGCAGGCAGAGGAGAAGCAGCTGGCTGTGGCCGAAAAGACCGTTGGGGACCTGCAGCTGCGGAGCCGGGAGGTGGCCCCTCTGCCGCAGCGCAGGAACCCACCCCAGCAGGCCCTGCACGTGAACAGCATCTGTGACTGGGAGGCGGGAGAAGTACAGTCTCTGCCTGCCCAGCTCCTCCGGCCCCGCCCACCCCACCCCTGCCCCCTCCAGTCCCTCCCCTCCCCCTCCTACCCACTCCTGCCACTGCCCCCGCCCCCTGCCCCGCCCCTGCCCGAGCACTACCCCTCTCCAAGCCCTGTCCCGCCTCTGGCCCGTCCCTGCCCCTGCCCCAGCCCCTGTCCCTCTACCTGTCCCCGTCCCCAGCCTCTACCCATCTTGGCCTTGATCCCTTCTCCTGCCCGGCCCCTGAGCCTGCATGAGCCCCTCCCCACCTGCCCCCTAGGTGCAGCTGCTGCAGGGTGAGCAATATACGCTGATAGACAACACTGACTCGCACACCTGGGTGGTCCAGGGCCCGGCAGGCGAGACCAAACGTGCCCCAGCCGCCTGCTTCTGCATCCCAGCTCCGGACCCTGAAGCTGTGGCCAGGGCCTCCAGGTGGGTTTGCCTGGGGATCCTCAGGGACAGGAGGCAGGCTGTGGGCCCAGAACGGGCCGTGTGGTTTGAGGCCATTGCCTGGCCTTCGCCTGGACCAGTGACTGCTGGGGCCGAGGGGAGAGAGTGGAGGGACGTCCTTCTCTGATCTCCTCCTTGTTCCAGGCTGGCCTCGGAGCTGCAGGCCCTGAAGCAGAAACTGACCACAGTCCAGAGCCGCCTGAAGGCCAGTGCTGCGGAGCCCTTACGGCCTAGCCAGAAGGGTACCGAGGGCTGGCCAGGGAACAGGGGGAGGCACTACTGGGACAGAGGGAGTAGACTCGGCTCCGGTCACTGTGAGGGCTGCCACGGGCAGGGGGTGACCCTGAATTAAGGATTTCTGCTCTGGGGATTTCATCTCCTGGGTTGGCAAGCCCCTGGGGATGTCCCTCCCTCAGTTAGGCCCTGCCCGCGGCCCTCCCGCCCTACCCGCCACAGGACCCTCTGCAGGCACTCAGGGAGGGGCCCACCAGGCAGACGTGAGGTAGGCCCTGGACCCTCACAGGCACTCTCTTACCCCAGCTCCAACCAGCTCAGCCCCAGCTGACCCACAGGCCCAGAAGCTCCTGACACAGATGACCCGGCTGGAGGAGGACCTGGGGCAGATAGAGAAGCAGGTGCTGACCTGGATCCGGGCCCCGCTGAGCCGCACCACACCACTGGAGGACCTGGAGGGCCGCATCCAAAGCCACAAGGTGGGTGAACCAGGGCAGCTGGGATAAGAAGTGGTCCGGCCCTGGGGGATGCACAAAGTAAAGACGAGGCAAGTGTGGGAGCAGCCATGGGGCCCCGAGGTGGAAGAAGGGAGTGGACAGTCCAGGACTCACACAAGCTGGTTCCCATCCTGGCTCCTCCACTGACTGGCTCTGTGGCTTTGGGCAATTCACTCAGCCTCTCTGGGCCTTGGTTTCCTCATCCCTGAAAAAAGGCACAATAATACCCAGCTCATCTGGTGTCCTGAGGATGAAGTATAGCGAGGCCCAGGAAGGTTCTAGAGGGGCAGGGCTCAGAGTAAAGGCCCTGTACCCCACGCTGGAGGGGTGTTCTGGCGAGAGTCCTGAGAGCAGCAGGAAGCCTGGAGCACCTTAGGGGTGGTTTCTCCCGGGTGGCAGGCAGGGAGCCTCCCTGGAGAGGTTGCAGGAGTATAAACATGATCCCAAAAGGACTCAGAAGTGCCAACAGTGAAAGCCGCCCCTCCCCCACACCCGGGGGGGGGCAGCAGTTTGGGTTGTATCCTTCCAAACCGGTTTCTACTCAGATATATTGTTTGGATATCGTTTTTAAAAATTTGAAGCACGTTGTTCATGTTATTGTGCAACTTGTTATTTTCACTCTGCCGTGTTCCGTAGCGTTTCAGCTGGTTCAGAGCGCTGGCCGGGGGCGGGAGGGCTCCAGAGGTGGGAAAGGTGCTGCAGATGGGGTCCTGGGGCGGCAGGGGGAGGAAGCAGGAGTGGCAGAAGGAGACACTGTGCGGCCTCAACGATACCTCTGCCCACGCCGGGCCTTGGTTGCCACTGCCCTGGGACCTGGCAGTCTCCAAGTAGGTCCTTGGGTTTTGAAGTCACAGCGTCAGGGGTGTCGGGGGTCCAGTTAACCTGGGAAGGAGGCAGTGCACGGCATGGAGTCGGCACCAGTGGCTTATGGACTAGATGAGTGAATAACTGATAAAAGAATCAACGCAATAACCCCAAGTGGATGGAGCTAGGGCTTTGCTGCCTGACCTGGAGCGAGGGGGCAGGGAACTGAAGGTTTTGCGAACAGGATAGTGACATGAAGACCAAGGTGGGCAAGAGCTCCTGACTCACAGGGTCTCATCTCATCCTCCCATCAAGCATTCTGTAGATGAGGAGACAGAGTCAGAGAGGTTGACTTGCCCACGGTCATCTACATGGGAACTGAGCCCCAGCACGTCCGCACCACACTCTCAGGCCTCGTGGGCAGAGTTAGGTTGACACGGCAGGAGGGCTGGGTGGAAGCCACCTGCCCAGAGCAGAGATCCTGAGCCCCGCCCCACCCCAGGGCATGGCCCAGCGGCTGCAGAGCCTGGGAGCAGAGAAGGCGGCAGCCCAGCAGGAGTGTGAGGCGTTTCTGTCGGGGCAGCCTGCGGGCCCCGCCGCCCTGCACCTACCCGTGGCCCTCAGCAACGTCAAGAACAAGTACAGTGACGTGCAGGTTCTCTGCAGACTCTACGGGGAGAAGTGAGTGCTCTGGGGATGGGGGTCGCTGGGCGAGGCCGCACGGGTGTGGCCAAAGGGGTGTCTGACCCTTGGCCTCCTCTGTGGCAGAGCCAAGGCTGCCCTGGGTCTGGAGCGGCAGATCCGGGATGCGGACAGGGTCGTCCGAGGCTTCGAGTCCACCCTGGTGCAGGAGGCCCCCATCCCTGTAGGCCCAGGTGCGCTGCAGGAGAGGGTCAGCGGGCTGCAGGTGAGGGGCTGGGTGGCCTCCTGGCAGAAGGGGGCCACAGCCTGCCCAAGCATTTGAGGACAGGTGGAGGGTGGACGTGGTGTCCGACCGAACCATGAGGGTGCATCACGCTGTGTCCCCTCCTTCCCCAGCGCCAGCGGAGGGAGCTGCTGGAGCAGCAGGCCTGCGTGCTGGGGCTGCACCGCCAGCTGAAGGCCGCCGAGCACACGTGCAGCGTGCTGCACAGCAATTTCCACGAGTTCTGCCAAGACCTGCCGCGCCAGCAGCGCCAGGTGCGGGCCCTCACGGACCGCTACCACTCCGTGGGTGACCAGCTGGACCTGCGGTGAGTGCTGGGCCGTCGCGGCTCATGGCACAGCCCCACAGTGCACGGTGGCCACGGCTGGTGAGCTGTGTGACCTTGGACTGGCGACTTCACCTCTCTGAGGTTCAGTTTCCTGACCTCTAAAATGGGATAGAGGACTTCCCCGGCGGTCCAGTGGTTAAGACTCCGCGCTCCCAATGCAGGGGGCCCGGGTTTGATCCCTGGTCAGGGAACTAGATCCCGGGTGCCGAAACTAAAGATCCCGCACACGGCAACGAAGATCCCATGTGACACAACTAAGACCCGGCGCATCCATATAAATTAAAAAAGGAAAAAAAAAAAGGGAGAGTAACAGCACCGACCTCCCAGGTGGTACCTGGCAGAGAGTGTCCGGTCCATCTCTGAATGCCCAGCTCCAGCACAGGGCCAGAGTTAGGGGATCGGCATGGTGGGTCACTCAGCCCTCCTGACCTGTCCCAGGGAGGGAGGCGCCCACCAGCCTCCTCCGTGCACCCCTCATCTGTCCCCTGAGGGCAGCTCTCACCTCTGCTCTGGGCCTCATCCTCCTGCAGGGAGAAGATGGTGCAGGACGCTGACCTCACCTACCAGCAGTTCAAGAGCTGCAGGGACAACCTGAACTCCTGGCTCGAGCACCTGCCCCGCAACGAGGTGCGGCCCAGGGACGGGCCCAACCAGATTGCCTACAAGCTGCAGGTGCAGAAGGTGAGGAGCTGGGGCTGCAGGCGACCTGGGGGCCGGTACCCAGAGCTGGGCCCTCAAACCTCATCCCTTTCCCTGGCCACCCGCGCAACAGGGAGAGCTGCCTGTGTGCATGTGGCCCTCTAGTGGCCAGTGTTTTAATGACCTCAAAGCTCAGACCCCAGAGGCCTTGTGTCACACCCCCCACCCCAAATGCTCCAATTTGCCCACAGAAACAGCCAGCCCTTCTCTGTCTGGTCCGAGGTGGACAGCGGGCCTTATGCTCCTGAGCGTTCCAACTCCTACTGCATCCTCTTCCTCATACTTGCCAAGCCCCTATTACATGCTGGTAATGAACCAGGGGCGGGGGTACAGCCCGGCCCTCAGGCAGCCCACAGTCTGAGGCGGAGGCCAGTGCATCCCAGGCCATGATGCTGATAAGTGCTTTGGTGGAGAAGTCAGAGCGCTGGGGGAGCCCATTGCGGGATGTGCATGGGGGCCGGGGCAAGCAGTCTGGAAGGAACTGACACCCAGGCTGAGGCCTGAGGAATAAATAGCGTGGCCAGGTGTGCGTGTGGAGGGGTGAAATGTCCTGAGCAGAGGCCACGGTGGATCACAGTGGGGGAAAGGCAGTTTCGCGCAGAGCCCTTCCCGCCTCTGGGCGGTGCTGGCCGGCCGCCTGAGGCCCTGGAGGCGCCCGGCTGGAGAAGAGTCCAGGTGAGTGGTGTTTCCTGACTTTCCCTTCTGCCCCGGCAGAGGCTGCTGCAGGAGATCCAGGGCCGAGAGCAGGACAGGGCCAAGGCATCCCGCCTCTCCCAGCACCTGCAGGCGGCCCTCCAGGTAAGCAGTTACTTCAGCTTGTCCCTTTTATCTCCCACCCACCCACCCTCCCTCCGACAGCCCCCTCCTCCCCCTCCCCCCTCCCCCCGCTGAGGGCCAGCCTGTTGTCCCTTCCCCCGCTGCTCAGGACTATGAGCTGCAGGCAGACACCTACCGCTGCTCCCTGGAGCCCACCCAGGCGGGGGCGGCCCCCAAGACACCCCGAGTGGCTCCCCTGCAGGAGACCATCCAGGCCCAGGTGAGCTGGGGCTCTGTATTCCTCATTCCTCAACACCGCCGCCGCTGGGCTCCTCAGCCTCTGAGGCAGGAGCTGACACCGCCCTCCCCCACCTCCCTGTGGCCTCTCCAGGAGAAGGACCTGATGAAGGCCTACGCTGAAGTTGCAGCCGCGCACCAGCAGCAACTGCACCAGCTGGAGTTTGCCGGAAAGATTCTGGAGAAGGTATGGGGGTGAGGCCCATCCGCTCCCGTACTAGGCAGCCTGGCCCAGTGGCTGACCTGGCAGGCGTCCCTTCCTCCCCCCCCCAGCAGCTCTTACAGGCTGGTGACCATCTCAGAGTTAGTACCAAGAGATGTCATTCAATGCGGTCACAGCTTCGCCACTGGGCAGTGCTCCGGCGGGGACGGGAGAGAATCCCCACAAAGTCTTCAGCCTAGGGTCCAGCCCCAGTGGGCAAGAGGCCACCTAGGTCTCCATCCCCGAGAGACCAGGAGCCGGGTGCTCTCCATGACTCTTGGTGACTGGCCAAAGGACTGGCCAGCTTCTTCCCACCCAGAGGCGTACTCCAGGGTCCCCCAGAGGAGTGCGGGCCCATTTCTGGGAGCCTGGGTGGAAGTGGAAGGAGGAAAGTTTAGGAAGGGAGGACCTTCCTATTTGCACGTTCTAGTGCAGACGCGGCCTGAACGCTGCCTTGAATCCTAACATCCTGGGCGTCGATGGAGCCTCTCAAAATCCTACCTCCAAGCATCCCAGGTCTTCAGGTCCACCTCCCAGGACCTACTAGGAAGTCTCAGGAAGCAGGAAAGGGTCCTGATCTCAGGAGGGTGTGGTGGGCTTATCCCTTTCCTCCCCTCACCCCAGGACTCTCCCCTCTTCTTCTCACCCTGCAGAAGGAGCTCAGTGAGGACATCCAGGTGACCCATGACGCACGGCAGGGGTCCGAGAGCCCAGCCCGAGCCCGGAGGGAGTCAGAGGCCCTGAAGTCCCAGCTGGAGGAGGAGAGGAAGCGGGTGGCCCAGGTGCAGCGCGAGCTAGAGGAGCAGAGGAGCCAGCTGCTGCAACTGAAGACCCAGCAGCCCTTGGAGAAACTGGAGGAGAAGGAAGTGGTGGAGTTCTCCCGGGACCCCCAGCTGGAGAGCACCCTGTCCAGGGCAAAGTCCCAGGTGGAGGACGAGGGCAAGAAGCGGGCTGGCCTGCAGGCAGATCTGGAGGCGGCGGCCCAGAAGGTCATGCAGCTAGAGGACCAGAGGAAGGCCACGCAGCCTCACCTGCTGACCAAGGAGGTCACCCAGATCGAGAGGGACCCTGGCCTGGACGGCCAGGCGGCCCAGCTCAGCAGCGAGATCCAGCTCCTGCGGGGGGAGAACACCGCCGTCTTGGCCCAACTGGAGGCGCTGAAGACGGAGCTGCTGGCCCTTGAGCAGAAAGAGGCGAACGTGAAGGAGAAGGTCGTGGTGAAAGAAGTGGTCAAGGTGGAGAAGGACCTGGAAATGGTCAAGGCAGCCCAGGCCCTGAGGCTGCAGATGCAGGAGGACGCGGCGCAGAGGAAGGGGGTGGAGGCAGCCGTGGCCGGGCTGCAGGCTCGCATCGCGGAGCTGGAGCAGGCGATCCGCGCCGTGCAGCCGAAGGTGATCGTGAAGGAGGTGAAGAGGGTGGAGCAGGACCCAGGCCTCCTCCGAGAGGCGTCCAGGCTGAGGAGCCTCCTGGAGGCGGAGAGGCAGGAGAACGAGGCGCTGGCCGGGGAGCTGAAGGAGCTGCGCGGCAAGCACAGCGCGGAGGAGAAGCAGAAGCCCAGGGTGGACCTGCAGGAGCGTGTCCACGAGATCTTCCAGGTGGATCCGGAGACGGAGCGGGAGATGGCGCGGCTCAGGGCCGAGCTGCAGGAGACCGCCCGCAAGAGGAGCGGCGTGGAGGAGGCGGCGGCGCGGCTGCTGCCCGAGCTGGCAGCCCTGCGGGCGCAGAAGCCCGTGGTGGAGTACAAGCAGGTGACGCAGGAGGTGGTGAGGCACGAGAGGAACCCGGAGGTGCTGCGGGAGATGGACCACCTGAAGGCCCAGCTCAACGAGCTGGTCAACGGCAGCGGGCGGGCCCAGGAGCAGCTCATCCGGCTGCAGGGGGAGCGCGACGAGTGGAGACGGGAGCGCTCCAAGGTGGAGACCAAGACGGTGAACAAGGAGGTGGTGCGCCATGAGAAGGACCCGGTCCTGGAGCAGGAGGCCGAGCGGCTGCGCCGGGAGGTGCGGGAAGCGGCCCAGAAGCGACGGGCGGCCGAGGACGTGGTCTACGAGCTGCAGAACAAGTACCTGCTGCTGGAGAGGAGGCGGCCCGAGGAGAAGGTGGTGGTGCAGGAGGTGGTGGTCACCCGGAGGGACCCGAAGCTCCGCGAGGAGCACGGCCGGCTGAGCCGGAGCCTGGATGAGGAGGCGGGCCGGCGGCGGAAGCTGGAGCGGGAGGTGCAGCAGCTGCGGGCCGCCGTGCAGGAGGACGAGGGCCTGCTCAGCTTCCCGCAGGAACACGGCAAGAAGCTGGCTGTGGAGCGGGAGCTGCGGCAGCTGACGCTGAGGGTCCAGGAGCTGGAGAAGCGGCCTCCTGCAGTGCAGGAGGTCATCGTGGAGGAGGTGGTCCAGCTGGAGAAGGACCCGGATCTAGAGAAGTCGGTGGAAGGCCAGCGGCGGGACCTGGACCAGGAGAAGACCCAGGTGACCGAGCTGCGTCGGGAGTGCGAGAACCTGCAGGTGCAGATCGACGTGCTCCAGAAAACCAAACTGCAGGAGAAGACCATCTACAAGGAAGTGATCAAGGTGGAGAAGGACCCGGTCCTGGAGGGAGAGCGTTCCCAGGTGTGGGAGATGCTCAACAGGGAGCGCGCAACCCGGCAGAGCCGGGAGGAGGCGGCGAGGCGCCTGCGGGAGCAGATAGACCGGGCGGAGGCGCAGAGGAGGACCTGGTCGCGGGAGGAAGCCGAGCTCCAGAAGGCCCGGGACCAGAGGAGCCAGGAGTGCAGGCAGCTGCAGGAGGAGCTGCAGGAGCTGGAGAGGCAGAAGCAGCAGAAGGTGCTGAGCCTGCAGGAGGAGTCGAAGCTGCTCAGCCGGAAGACAGAGCGCGAGCGGCAGGGGGCAGCCCAGCGGGGCCAGGAGCTCTCGCAGCTCGAGACGGCCATCCTCCGCGAGAAGGACCAGATCTACGAGAAGGAGAGGACCCTCTGGGACCTCCACACCAAGGTGAGCCGGGAGGAGCTCAACCAGGAGACCCAGACGCGAGAGACCAACCTCTCCACCAAGATCTCCATCTTGGAGCCCGAGACGGGGAAGGGCCTGTCCCCGTACAAGGCCTACAAGAGGGGCATCATCGACCGAGGCCAGTACCTCCAGCTGCAGGAGCTCGAGTGTGACTGGGAGGAGGTCACCACCTCGGGTCCCCATGGGGAGGAATCTGTGCTCCTGGACCGCGAGAGCGGGAAGCAGTACTCCATCGAGGCCGCCCTGCGCTGCCGGCGCGTCTCCAAGGAGGAGTACCACCTCTACAGGGACGGCCACCTCCCCATCAGCAAGTTCGCCCTGCTCGTGGCCGGGGAGACCAAGCCCTGTTCCTCCCTCTCCATCGGCACCATCATCTCCAGGTCCCCGCTGGCCTCCCCGGCCGCCCAGAGCACCAGATTCTTCTCTCCCGGCTCCTCTCTCGGCTTCTCTCTCAGGCTCAGCGAGGACAGCTTCCCCATTGCCGGCGTCTACGACACAACCACGGACAACAAGGTCACCATCAAGACGGCCGTGGCCAAGAACATGCTGGACCCCATTACCGGGCAGAAGCTGCTGGAGGCACAGGCAGCCACAGGGGGCATCGTGGACCTCCTCAGCCGGGAGCGCTACTCCGTACACAAGGCTGTGGAGAGGGGGCTGATCGAAAACAGCTCAGTGAAGAAGCTGCTCAATGCCCAGAAGTGCTTCACCGGCATCGAGGACCCCGTCACCAAGAAGAGGCTGTCGGTGGGCGAGGCCATTCAGAAGGGCTGGATGTCCCAGGAGAGCGTGCTCCCACACCTGCGGGTGCAGCACCTGACCGGAGGGCTCATCGACCCCAAGAGGACGGGCCGCATCCCCACGGTGCAGGCCGTGCTCTCCGGCATGATCAGTGAAGAGCTGGCCCAGCTCCTGCAGGACGAGGCCAGCTACGAGAAGGATTTGACAGACCCCATCTCCAAGGAACGGCTGAGCTACAAGGAGGCCATGGGGCGCTGCCGGAAGGACCCTCTGAGCGGCCTGCTGCTCCTCCCAGCCTCGCTGGAGGGGTACCACTGCTACCGCTCGGCCTCCCGCACGGTCCTGCGCTCCCTGCGCTGATGGGGGCCAAAGCAGTCACGGGAGCGCGTGTGAGCGGGGAGGTAGGATGCATGCACCCCTGGCCCCAGAGCAGCCCAACCCGAGAGGGTGGGTCTTCCCTCTGTCTGACTGACTCCCGGTGTTGGGCTCTCTCCCCTGACCTGGATGGAGATGAGCAGCTCTGTTTTCCTCCCTCTTCCCTCAACCCAGTGCTTCCAATAAACGAATTCTCCTGGTGCCTTGTTCACATTTGGGAACATAAGAGTCGATTAGTCTGGGGCATGAGCATGAGGGACAGCACTACTTGGGTCCTGGGGAGTGGACACGCCCAACTGGCCCTGCTGGGGATGGGGTGCTTTCGGGGGCCTGTGGCTCCTCTGACCCTAGGAAGGACCCGACGGGGGCTGGCCTCGGAGGATGATGCCCCCCCATACCCCCACCCCCCACCCCCCACCCCCCCACTCCCCACCGGCTCAGGGCCTCTCGGTTCAGGCCAGGAACTGTCTTCAGCCCGCTGTCAACCTCCCCCTTGTCGGCAAGTCCCTGGTGTCCCCCCCCCCCCCGAGCAGAGAAACACTGGAAAACTCAGGAATGCATCAGTTTTATTTTCTGTTCTTAAAGCCAGAAGCAAACAAACGTTAAGCATATCCTAGATGACGAGACAACTACTTAGAACACCCGGCCTGCCCCAGGGTCAGGAAAACGTCCTCTCTCCCTCACCCCGCTTCCTGTTTAACTTGGGACTCTTAACTGGAACTCAACTCTTCCCCAAAACATTTTAAATCCAGAAGACCAGCCGGGAGAAACCCTTTCCCCCGGGGTCTGGCTCTGCAACTGAGGGCCAGGCAGCTGAAGGGCGCTAGGAGGGCCTTGCTGGCGGCCCGGGCAGGCTTCCTACTCTCCTCGGCACCTGCCATTCTGGTGCCAGGGGACCCAGCCTCTAACGGACCCCCTCGGGCATGGGGCTTCTGTGCCCCCATCTTGAAACGGCACCAGCACACCCAACAAACAACACAGGAACTCGCTAACCTGCTGGCAGGACAAACCCAAACTCAGCCCTCTGACGGCTGATGCCAAATTGCTCTCTCCCCAGATGTGTCCTCTTTCTTGGGAAGTGAGTGGGGAGGCAGGGGGGCAGCAGCTGGAGAGACGCTTTGAGGCCTCACACCTTCTCAGCGGCAGAAACCCTCCAGCACACACTGGCGCGGGGCTGGGGAGGTCTCGGTGGACGAGAAGTACGGGTGCGCAAGGGCGGCCTTGGCTGAGATGCGCCGGCTGGGGTCATACTGCAGGAGTTGCTGCGGAGGAAGGAGGAGGAGGAGAGAGAGTGGGCCCGGGTGTGGCCAGGGCCCCAAGCCCCAAAGCAGAGCTGCCTTCAAACCCAGAACGACACAAAGCCTGTACCTCCCAGCTTGCGAACCAGTTCTGGATACTCCCGGAATCTGGGGACAAAGACTTTGTTCTAGTCCAGCCCTGCTAAGTCACCCCCTGTCTCCTTCACGTTACTGAGGCTGAGTCAGTCTCCCCACTTCCTTAGGGAGCTTTCCAGGCTCCAGCCTAGTTCTAGTTGAGACAGACTTTTCTCTAGGTATCGGGATGAGGGAACCAAACCTGTCCAGGGAGCATGCTTGAGGGTGGGGCAGAAACACGAAAATCCCTCAACCTGGCCAGGCTGTGGAAGGACCCCCCTGCCTTAGAGTAGCCAGGATGGAGGGCTAGGAGGCTCCGTGGGAAGTCCACTCCATCCTCCTGGCATTGGGTTGGGAGACGCACACAGCCCTCTGGAAAGCTGGACACAGAGCCTGAAGATGAACTTCCTGCCCTGCCTTCCTCTGACCCAACACCAGACTAAAGAGAGAAACGTGCTCTGAGTCTTTGTGGGCAAGAATGGATAGCTCTGCCTGAGGCCCTCTGGGCAGCCTGGCCTGGGCCAGCCCAAGGGGTCAAGAGGGTACAACCGGAGGGGTGAGTGAGGACCGGGGCAGGGGCCGAGGCAGCGGGGAGCAGCCTGCTCTGAACAGCCTCGTGTGAAGAGTAACCGCTGTGGAAGGCACTGCGGGGGTACCGAGGCAGTGGGCGGTGTGGTCCCTGCCTGGGAACGCTTACAGCTTAGATGGGGTAATAATGTCCACGAGAAAAAAATTACCAAAACACAAGGCAACTAAGAAAAAGGGCACATATCACAGCATAAAAACAAAGCTAACTAGAAGAGAGAAGTTTTAAAAGGGATGATGAACATTGGACCTATCATGGGAGAGGCTTCCAGGTGGAGCAATCAATACACATGGGGACAAGCCACCTCTGTATAGGGGTCAGAAAAGAGACGAGCTGGGACTCAGGAGGAACCAGGGTTGCACAAGAGGCTGGATGACAAAGGGGACACTTCTAGCAAGAGCAGCAGCTGGCGCAAGGAGGTCTTTCTCAGCCTCCCTGCCGCCCACCTGTACCTACCATGAGCAGGTCCTTGCCCTCTGGCTCCAGGTGGGGAACGATCTCCTCCAGCCCCTTCCTGGTCCACTTGGGGAAACTGCCCTTATAGTCAGGCAGCTGGGTGACTCCTGGCCACATGGCTTCACTGGGTGTCCCCAGGGTCCGAAAGATACGAAAGAGTTGGTCAATCTCAGAGTCGCCAGGAAACAGGGCTTTGCGGGTCACCTGGAACGGGGAAGGGGAGAAGGTGTGGGGTCTACTCCCTTGTCATGCAGAATCCAATACCAGAAAAGAGGCCAGACCAGGGAGGCACCTCCAAGATATCTTTCCCAGGGCTGTGCTAAAAATCCTGGCCTTTTCTGGAAAAAGACCTTAGCCAGTCCCAAACACCCCTTAATCCACTTCTAATAGGATAATCAGAGCCCCTTCTACCCCCCACCCCAGAGGACCCTGCCTGTGGCCTCCCTGTGGCCATGTGTGGCCCTCTCTCTACCATCTCTGCGAAGATGCAACCAATGCTCCAGACATCCACGGCTGTCGAGTAGAATCTGCTTCCCAAGAGGATCTCGGGGGCACGATACCAGAGTGTCACCACCTGTGGGGACAAGAAAACAGCATCATTCAGGGTGGCTGGGTGCACGGGGGACATCCCTTCTCTCCCCTCTGTCCTGCGGTACCTCATGGGTGTAGGTGCGCAGGGGCACCCCGAAGGCCCGAGCCAGTCCAAAGTCAGCCAGCTTGATGGCCCCCAACTCACTGATGAGCAGATTCTGGGGCTTCAGGTCTCGGTGGATGACCCGATGCGAGTGGCAGAAGTTCACCCCCTGCAGCAGCTGGAAGAGGTAGCTCTGGAACAGCGAGCGTGAGAAAGAGCTGGCTGAGCGGAGGCGGGGCTGGCTGAGCGGAGGCGGGGCTGGCTGAGCGGGCGTTCGCTGGTTGCCCCCTGTCCTTCCCCCGGTACCTTGACTAAATGCAGGGGGAGCTCAGAGGCTGGGGTGGAGTCCATGTACTTCTTCAGGTCCTGGCTGAGGAACTCAAACACCAGGTAAAGCTTCTTCTCGCTGTGCACCACGTCCAGCAGCCTGGCCGGGCGACACCAGTCAGCATGCGGCTCCCAGCCGGGCTGGGAGAGGCCCACTTCCCCGCTCCTTCCCGCCTCACCTGACGATGTTGGGATGTTTAAGCTCTTTGAGCAGGGAGATCTCCCTGATGGCGGTACTTGGGACCCCCTCGGTCTCCCTGGAGAAGAGAGGGGTACAGCAGTGGAGGCAGGAGCTGAGCAGGCCCTTCTGCCAGGGGGCGGGGGGCAGGCGGGGGGTGTCACCTGTGTTCCTTATTCCCTAAGGATGCCCACCCCCCTCTCCCCAGCGATGGGGCTCTGTGCTCCTCGGCACACACCCGTCACCCCCAGCGGCCGGGGGCAAAGCCTGGTCGGGGTGAGGACGCGTGAGGGCTGCACCTCTGTGGCCCCCGTGTAACTGGGGAGCACTCGGAAAACGAGTGGAACACAAAACCCTGTGATGAGGGACGGATGGGTGGGCTGTGGGTCACCCCTGGACCAGGGGGTCTCAGAGGCCGTCCCAGCACTCACAAATCCAGCCTAATCTTCTTGAGGGCCACGAGCTGCCCGGTCTCCTTGTTCTTGGCCTTGTACACCACCCCATAGGTGCCCTCTCCGATCTTCTCCACCTTCTGAAACACATCCATGCCCGCAGAGCCGCCCTGGAAACAGAAAGCGCCTGGGGCGTTCGCCCCCATGCCCAGCACCCCCGCTGCCCCTCCAGCCTCCACGGCACAGCCTGCCCGGCCCCTGCCCAGGCCCCGCCCCGCCCTCCCCTCCTCCCCTCCACCCCCCCCCCCCCCCGCCCGCCCCCGGCTCCTGAGGCCTGTGGCCCCCAGGGCTCACCCTGCTCTGCCTGCCAGGCCGCCCAGGCCCAGGCCTGGATCCCACCGCCCGCCAAAGCCCCGGCCCCAGCCCCAGCCCATCCCCGGGAACCTGGTGTGGAGCAGGGCTGCCCCTCGCCCAGCCCAGGCCGGGCAGGAAGCCCCAGGCCCCAGGAAGCAGCTGCCCTGAGCCGCGCTACGGAGCGCAGGAAGGCCCAAACTTCTCCTGCCCCAGCCCCCCACCCCTGCCCAGCCAGGCCTGGACCCTGGGGGCAGAAGGCTGCCCGGAGGGGCCGCCCAGGGGGGCCGGGGTCAACTCAGGGCAGAGGTCAGGGGTCAGGAAGGGCTTCTGAAGCCACAGTCCTGCCCTAAGGCCGCATGGCCACGGCGAGGTGCTGTGCCTGGCCTGTTTGGGGACGCTCGGCCTCCTGTGAGGGCAGAACCTCGGCAGGAGCAGCCTCCACTGTGTCCCGGGCCCCCCCCAGGTCCTGAGCGCCCCCAGCGCCCTCCCCTCAGGCCCCTAACCCAGAATTCACCAGAAACCCTCCGCTCCCGCAGCCTCACTGCCGGGCCGGCTGCCTGCTCCGAGGCTCCCCCTGCTGGCCCCTCCCGGCGCTGCACCACGTGCACGCACTGCTCCGTCACACCACATGGCTTTATTCACGAGGACCTTCTGCAACCCTCCAGGACCCACACGGGGGCCAGCTCCCAGGGCCCCAGAGACCCGCCTCTGATCTCTAGGCTCCCATTTCTGGGGCAATCCCGATGAACAACCCCTCCCGTCTTCTCTCCAGGAAGCTCCTGCATCTTCTCGGCAGCAGCGCAGCGCGGGAGCGGGGGGGTTTGCCAGGAGCTGCCGTTTTGCTCTCTACTGGCTGCTGTCCCTCTCTCGCTGGTACAGCCTCTGCTTCCGGATGGCTTGTTCTAACAAGGGGAGATTCATTCCTTCCACACAAGTCAGCACCCGGGCCTTCACCACGCAGCCTCCATCTGAAAGACACAGACACCAAGGCACAGGCCGTGTCAGCAACACACCCTGCAGATGCATTCCAGCCGTTTCCCCTCGACTTGATCTCGGTCCTGGGTTTCGACAGAAGAGTCTGACAGGGCACAGGTGAGAAGGATGGTTTACAGGATGCTGACCATTTGTCTTCCTGGGCCTCAGAACTGCGGGCCCGCCATGCACTACAGGCACATGGCTGAAACTCAGGGGGCAGCCTGAAAATTCCATTCCTCCAGGGAGGAGGCCCAGAGAGATGTAGCCTCTACTTCCCTCTTTTGTCATCTTAACTCCTACCAGCTTCTCTGTAGCTCCCAAGTGCCCAGAGTTGAGGAGGGGCCTCAATCACCACCCTAGTTCTCCATTTGTACCAAGGGAAGGGCCCCTTGGCTTCGTAGGGCTCACTGGCATTGGAAATTGGGGCAAAGAGAACCCCATATTTAATCAATCCAAGGGGAGAGTCTGGCCTTACAGGGGCAAGTCATCCCACCCTGGACAAGGGGCTGGGGGGCGCTTCTAGCAGATGCTGTGGTGAGCTGATGGAAAGGTTTGTCAATGTTCAGGTGACACCAAATAGGAAGGACATCCGGGGTTTTCCCTAATAGGTTGTTTTTGGTTGTTGTTTTTTTTTTTGCACTATGTTCTCTCTGCTCTCTGGGCACGTCAGTGAATACATTCAATGTTCTAGAACATTATGCTGTCCTCTTTTGATGCCGTTTTGAGATAGAGGCTCTCTCTGGTTAAAGTCTATGCCTAACTTTTCCTCTAGTCTAGGCCACTTTATTGATTTAACAGAGCCCGGGGGCAGAATTCAGAGAGTTGGACTGTGTAGATTCCAGGCTTCAACACAGAAAGATGAACTCATTTGAAACATGAGGTTGCCTGTGTGTCGTCAGCTTCTGTTGGCCCCAGCGCTGGACTGCAGGGGCTGCATGGCCTAGAGTGGGGTTGCGGGGGGGGGGGGCATGGGACAGTATGTGGATCTGTGGATGGGTGTAGACTGTTGATTCTCATCACTCAGGCCTCTTCAGGAATAGCTGGCTCACCTATACTGATCAATCAAACAGGATATTTGCCTAAACTTCATTTGGCACTGAAAGGCCTAGACCTTTTCTTGTGACACATGTGGCCCTAAATAGTTTTCACAGAGCAGCTGCATGTGTTCAGGATGACACAGGGAGAGCAAGGACAAAATCAGAGTGCTCTAATTCGCAGTTAAAAATCTCAAAATAGAAGCATAGGTCAAATGTTTCCAAACTTCCTGTATGAAGATTTTCTTAGTATTGGACTTAATTTCACAGAACTTTCCTTACAATAATAATGCCTGTCAGCTCTTTCCTCCCCTCAGCCTGGGGAAACCTTCTCTTCGAGATACAGATAGTGGAACATGTTTCTTCCTGTGAATGAAGAAAAGTTATTAAAAATGGAAGTGAATTTTACAAGTATGATTATCACAGGGACAAATTTGGCAATTCTGTTAGTCCATCTGCAAAAGGTCTGTGTAAATGGAATAAAAGAACGGCATTTGAAGAGTGCTGCAGGGGAGGAGAAAGGAGTTTATGAACCCAGAGTAATAGTCATTTAGGGGAATCTCTTCTTGCAAAGAAAAAGAACCTGCTGCAAAGGAGAAGGGCTGAGGGAATTCCCTGGTGGTCCAGTGGTTAGGACTCTGCACTTTCAATGCCGAGGGTGTGGGTTCAATCCAGAATGCAGTGGGTTGAGGTGTGAGTCTGAGATAAGGAGGGGTGATATGGAGAACAGATCGTTTTTTTTTTTTTTTTTTTTTTTTGAGAACAGATCTTCTTTTAGGAAGTTTGACTGTGGAGGGAGGAGGGTCACAGCTAGGTAGGGATAGAGCTGAACTTGACATTATTGTTGCTATTATTTTAATACAGAAGAGGCTTGAGCGCTTTATATGCTGGGAGGGAAGAACCAGTGGTAACAGGTTAAGGATTCAGCTGAGAAAGCAAAGCCCCTGCAGGAAGGCAGGCATGCATCACAGCACAGGGGCTGCACCGCAGGCAGGAGGGACCCTCCTCTCTCCCAGACTGGAGGAAAGGGGCTACTGATGGGTGTGGATGCGTATAATTTTAGGAGAGGCTGCAGCTGTGGCCTCAATTTTACCTGGGATGTAGGAGGTGAGGTAATTTGCTGGAAGGGACGGGGAGGTGATGACGAAGGGGGTCCTGCGTGAATGCCTGAAATAGCTGTTGCGGGTCCGGGGGAGGGGGGGCCAGCCAGGACATATGGAAGGAATTCTAGGCAGCGTGAAGGGCCCGGAAGAGATAAGAGACCTTGAAACCATTGTGCTAGGAATCCCTGGAGCTTTGTGAACTTTCTCCATCAACAGCTGGGTGGGACCTGAGAGGGTGGGGATTGGGGTTTAATCAGGGAGGAATGATGGGAGACGAGGGGTTGGAACTTCTGCCAGGAAAGTGGTTGAAATGATAGTGAGGTCAAGCTGGAGGGGAGAGAAGGTGGTCCCAATGGGTGACGAGGCAGAAAGATACTGAGGGTGGAACCTAGTTTCAGGCGGCAGAGGCCGGCGGGTCCGGGTACGTCAGGCAGCAGTGGGGCGGAGGTGGCAGAACTGGTCGCTGCAAAGGAGGAGCTGCCAGGATTTCCGCCCCACCTCTGGGTTCTGTGATGCGTGCGGGGCCTGGGAGCCTCCACGTGGGAGGGCGGGAGGGGAACTGCTGCCTGGGGGGAAAAGCCAGGTTTCAGGCAAGTCCCAGAGAAGGGGGCTTGAAGGTTCGAGAGGACACAAGGAAGGCCTGTGAGGGCAGGAAACAGTCAGGTGCACGGAAACCGGAACAGGTGGGATTTATGGTGAGAGCTCTGGGGCAGCTTCTTGCTGTAGGCGAGTAACCTTCAGCCTGGTATTCCATGCGGGCCCCTGGAGCAGAGCGGGGCCGAGGCTGTGTCCTCACATCTTAATCCCCGGACTGGACGCCCTCGGCCCTGCGGGGTGTCCCGGCCAGCTGCTGTTGGCACATGGCTGGCATTTCTTCTCTTTCGTGTGCAAACATTTCAGAAAGGTGACTTGAAGGGGCCTCTGGTCCATCCTCAGAACTGCCAACCTTGCCACGGGGCAGGCAACCGTGTGTGGTTGACCTTTGTGTCCCCACAGGACTTCAGACCTGGCCGGGGGCCAGACAGGCCACCGCAGGTTGGAGGTCAGCGACCACTGCCAAACTCAGCCCACACTCTGCCCTCCCTCTTCACCGTCGTCTTTCTTTCCTTGTGTCAGTCTCGAAAGACGAGCATGTAGTCTCAGAAATTAGAAACTGAGGGGAAAAATTTTTTTAAGAAAAAAAAACCCTACACATTGTGATGAAAATAATGATAAGTGGTAAACTAGCCAGAGCCTAGGAAGAATCCTGCTGGGTCTGAGGCTTAGTCTGACTACTGAGGTTCCATTTTTTTTTGTTTTTTGGCAAGAACACATCAGAGCAGTACTGTCTGTGCTCTCCTGGTGCATCACGCCAGAGGCACACGATCGATGGGTCCGATTTTTGTAATGTTTGATCACCTGAGCTACAGTGTTCCCGGCAAGAGCTACAGTGTTCCCGGCAAGCGTCCACCTAATGATCTGAGCGGCCAGTGATAACGATCGTTGCCTGGATTTATTATTTCCTCGGGGCTTTTAACACGGTGACTTTAGCATTTAATTGTTTCTCCTGCGGTTATTCACTGTGCTTCTTCTCTAAAGAACGTTCCCTCCTCCAGCCGTTTGGTTTCCCTGAAATACATTCCTTTCAGAAAAAGGTAGGATAAACTCAAGGGAAGAGCAGGTTTAACGCAACCAGGTGGAAGCAATTAGCTACTTCCAGAACCAAGTTCTCCAATAAATAGCATTAAAAAAAAGGAAAAAAGGAAGACAGAACTGTTATAGAGACTTGGGATGTGTAACCCAAAGACAATGCATGGACTTTGTTTGCCTCCCGCTTTTAAACTAACTTTTTGTAAAAAGCCATTTTGGGGCCGAGGAGGGGAATGATCACAGACAAGGTATGTACTAGAGTATATTAAGGAACGGCTACTCGTTTTGTTGGGCGTGATCGTGATGTTAGAGATAGACGTTGAGGCATTTACGGGTAAATGAAATGATGTCAGATTTGCTCTAAAACACACCAGCAACATAAGTAAGTAAATGCGGGCGATGATGACACAAGAGTGGAATGTGGATCACTGCTGAATCTGGGTGACGGGTACGTGGAGGCTCATTCTACTTTTGTGCTCGTTTGATTTGAAAACATTAAATTTAAAAAGTTGTATGGGTTGAATTTGTACTTTAAAGTTTTCTCCATTTTTCTTCCCACAAATAATTCTAAATGTCTTCTCCAGGTCCCGCCCTGGTCCTGGCCTGATGTCCCACCTTAGTATCAACCCCTCTCTGTATCTGCAATCAGACCTTTGAGTTACAGATACTGGGCAGTTGGCTCCTGAGAGCTCCCAGGACTCCCTGTCGGGGCCAGGAGTGCAGGAGGAAGTCTCAGGTGATGTGGGCTGCAGTCAAAGTGGAAATGATTTATTTAGTGGAGTGAATGATTTATTCAAGGCCCTTTGTACCCATTTCCACCCCTCCTCCTGATACTTCTCTCAAATCAATTACGAAGGCAGGGACTCTGAGCTCAAAGGCTTAAGCCTGAATAAAGATTAACTTTTATTAAATCAAACGTAATTAAAGTAAAGCCCATTTACTTTTTTTCTAGTGCATTTCATCCAGAGTTAAAAACCACTGCAACTTTTAGAAAGTAAGTTGGGAGTGTAAATCAAGAAACATAAATGTTCATATCCTTTAATGTAGCAATTCCACTTTTAGGAAACTACCCTAAAGAAACAATCAGAAAATGGACAAAGATTGGTAATAGTTTAAGGCTATTAACTACAGCATTTTTAACATATATCTAGATAGATTGTTTAAACTGTTTTTTCCCTCTGGCTATAAAGCAATACATTTTCATTGTCAAATGCTAATAAAAGTATAAGGAATCCCACAGCCCCACCACCCAGAAATAATTACTATTAACGTTTTGGTAAATAATATTTCAAACTTTTATGTGTATAAAAAATGTCTATTTAACAAAAATGAGATCATATGATACATACTGTTTTGTAAACTGCTTTTTCTTAGTAAAATACTACGAACATCTTTTCATGTCAACTGATATAAATTTACAACACCATTTTTGATGGCTGTATAATATTCTCCTGGCTGAATATCTCATAGTTTCTTTAACCAATTAATGTACAGTGTACTTACAAGAGCAAAAAATGGAAACAATACAAATGTCTAATGCTTGTGTGAATTAGTGTACACATCTAATCTATAAAATATTATATAGCCACTAAATACTATATCTAGAAAAAATTTTCAAGACATGGGGGAATGCTTATGATATAATGTTAAATTAAAATAACCAGATACAACGTGTTATAGTTACATAAAGCATGTGAAGGAAAGTGGCACAGGGACAGCCAGAGAGAGAGGCAAAGAATACAAGTACCTAGGTTTTAAAGGGCAAGCTTCAACCCTTGATGCCATAGAGATTCTCCCAGGTTGCTTCTGTTCCTTCCCTTGTGTTTTATTTCTCTTACCCTGACTTCCTGGCCTGTTACTCCAGCCCCATCCTCTCTGAGCCTTAGTTTTCTCATCTATGAAATAGCCATAAGATGACTCATTAAGGGCTGGTGAGCAGATTCAAAAAGATTTAAGCAAACCTCCTAGTACCAGGCCTGGCATGTTGTAGGCCTTCAGAAATTAATGATTTCTCTCCCCTCTTTCTCGCTTCCCTACGGCAGGTCCACCTCAAGCCCAATCACGTCTCTTTGCTATGAGTCCCTGTAATTCGTGGGCTGATTTGGAAGGAATGTTAACCCCAATGAGGGACCCCTGCTGGGTCAGAAGCCAAGCCCAGGCACCCACAAGACTGCCCCACTCAGGACCCAGAGTGGAAAAGGGTGTGTGAAGCCAAGGCTTACCCTTCTGGTGCTCCAGCTCCCCAAGGACCATGTAGAGGGAGCCCACCTGGGCTTGGAACGGTTCTACCAACTTGGTACAGACGAGGATCGGGTGCTGGTCAGATCTGTGCTGAGCCATCAGGGTCACTCGGGACTTCGTCATGTCGTAGCTGTACAACCTGGAGGTCAGGTAAGTGTGATCATTTCCATCCATAGACAGAACCAACCCAAAGTTCAAAAGGTTCTGGGAGGCCAATACATCCATGGGAAAATGTTCAGCCTCACTCGGATCAGAGAAATTAAAGTGGCAGCAACAGAAAAGGTTAATTAGGTCTACATAACTGAGGTATAAATTACATGCATTAAAAGGGACCTGTTCATTGACTGTTGACAAAAGTATACACTGTGTAACCAGCACCCCAATCAAGCTTTGGTACATTTCCATCACCCCCAAAAGTCCCCTTGTGCCCCTCTGAACTCAGTCTCCCCACCTCCCACCCCAGGCAACCACTGATCTGCTCTTGGTCTCCACAGATGAGTTTTCCTACTCAAGCACCTCATGTAAATGGAATCCTAACAGCATGAATTCTTCTGTGTCTAGCCTCTTTCACTCAGCATAATGGTTTGGAGACCCATTTATGCTGTTGGGTAAATCAGCAGTTTGTTCCTTTTTATTGCTTGGTAGCACTCAGTTGAATGGATCAATAAATTACTATATCCTCACCAGCTGATTTGGTTTGCTTACAGACTTGTGCTGACATATGTTTTCATTTCTCATGGGGAAATACCCAAGTGGGATTTCTGGGTCATATGGTCAATCTGTCTGTTTAAAGGAAACTGCCCAATTGTTTTTCAAAGTGGTTGTGCCACTTTACTTTCCCCCCAGCAACATATGAGGGTTCTAGTCATTCCAAATCCTTGTCAGCACAGGCTACGGTCAGTCTTTTTAATTTTAGCCACTCTAGTGGGCATGAAATACCGTACCATTGTGGTTTTAATTTGCATTTCCCTAATGACACACGATGTTGAACAAATTTTCATGTGTTTATCTGCCCTCTGTATATCTTCCTTGGCAGTGTCTTGTTTAAATCTTTTACCCGTTTAAAAATTAAGTTCTTTGTCTTCTTATTGGGTTATATGAGCTCTTTGTTTATTCTAGGTACAAATCATTTGTTGAATATAGATAATATACACACACGTTCACTTATTTTCTACCAGTTCGTGGCTTGCCTTTTAATCTTCTTAATGGTAGCTTTTGATGAGAAGCTTTTAATTTTGTTGAAGTCCAATTTATTCATTATTTTTCTTTTATGGTTTTTGTTTTGTTTTGTTTTGAATATTTATTTATTTATTTATTTGGCTGCACCGGGTCTTAGTTGCGGCCTGCAGGATCTAGTTCCCTGACCAGGGGTGGAACCTGGGCCCCCTGCATTGGGAGCTTGGAGTCTTACCCACTGAACCACCAGGGAAGTCCCTATGGTTTTTGTTTTCTGAGTCTAAGAAATCTTTGCCTATCTCAAGGTGTATATGAAGGTTTTCTCCTGTTTTCTTCTAAAGATTTTATAGTTTTAGCTTGTTCAGTTATGATCCAGTCAGAATGATTTTTTTTTTTTTTTTTTGGTATGCTGTGGGGTAGGGATCAAGGTGTTTTTTTACCCCCATAAAAATATCCAGTAGTTCCAGCACCATTTGTTGAGATGACTATACTTTCCCCACTCAATTAAATTGATGTCTTTGTTGAAAATCAATTGATTTTGGTTAAATAAATAGATGTGGTTAAATAAATTATGGTATGTCTATGCAATGAAATAAAATGGATCTATTTAAAGTGATGATATAGATTTACATATTTGGCATGGAACTAGGTCTACCATACACAGTTAAGTACGGTACAATATAGTAATATAATAGGATCTCATCTAGCTTAAAATATTTATACATGTATGTATATATATGTCTCCAAGATGGTCCCCAATGATTCTTATCTCCTGGCATCCACACCCCTGTGTAGTCCCTACCACCCTGACTAGTGTTGACCTGGGTAACCAACAAAACATTGCAGAGATGACCTAGAGTGATTTCTGAGGTTAGGTCATTGACATTGTAGCTTTCTCTTTGCCCTCTCTGTTGAGTCACTCCTTCTGGGGAAAGCCAGCTGCCATGTCATCAAGACTCTCAAGCAGCCGTATAGAAAAATCCGTATTGAGGAAGTGAGTCTTCTTGACAACAGGCAGCACAAAATTGCCAAACATGTGAATGAGTCATCATAGAATCAGATCCTCCAGGTCCACGCCAGCCTTCAGATGCTGGCAGCCCTGGCTAACATCTCGACTGCAATCTTCAAAGTCAATCTGAGACAGAACCACCCAGCTAAGCCACTCCCACATTCCTGACACTAAGTATGAAAAAATAAGCATCTATTGTTATTTTAAGCCACTTAATTTTGGGGTGATTTGTTACACAGCAATATGTGACTAACACAGTATATGTGTATATACACATATTGTGTATATACACACCCACCCACATATACACACAAACACACATGAAAAAGCATGTAATCACCAAAAGGTTAGCGGTGGGTGGTTGTCCAGACAGTGGAATTACAGGTGATTTTTACTTGCTTTCTTTACACCCTTACGGATTGTCTACATTTTTTACAATGAATATGTATTAATTTTTTAGCATTTAAAAATTATTAGGGACTTCCCTGGTGGCGCAATGGTTACGAATCCGCCTGCCAATGCAAGGGACACGGGTTCGATCCCCAGGCCGGGAAGATCCCACATGCCGCGGAGCAACTAAGCCCCTGCGCCACAACTACTGAGCCTGTACTCTAGAGCCCACGAGCCACAACTACTGAAGCCCACGAGCCACAACTACTGAAGCCCGTGCGCCTAGAGCCCGTGCTCCGCAACAAGAGAAGCCACTGCAATGAGAAGCCCATGCACCGCAACGAAGAGTAGCCCCCACTTGCCGCAACTAGAGAAAGCCTGCACGCAGCAACGAAGACCCAATAAATAAATAAAAATAAATAAATATATTTTAAAAAACAAAAATAAAAATAATTAGATAAAATTATGACTATTTTAATTTTTAAAATAATTTTGAAAATATAAATAGATAATAATAAATAATTTAAAATGTAAAGATAAGTGATTTTTTAGTAATTAAAAATATGTACTTTAGGGGACTTCCCTGGTGGTGCAGTGGTTGGGAGTCTGCCTGCCGGTGCAGGGGACACGGGTTCCAGCCCTGGTCCGGGAGGATCCCACATGCTGCAGAGTGGCTGGGCCCATGCGCCACGGTTGCTGATCCTGGGAGCCCGCGGGCCACAGCTGCTGAGCCTGCGCGCCACAACTGCTGGGGCCCGCGTGCCTGGAGCCCATGCTCCGAACGGGAGAGGCCACCGCAGTGAGGGGCCAGCGCACCGCAGCAAGGAGCGGCCCTGGCTCGACGCGGCTGGGGGGAGCCTGCGTACAGCGGCGAGGACCCAATGCGGCCAAAAATAAATTAATTAATTAATTAAATAAATTTATAAAAAATATATATATACTTTAAAAATAATTTTTAAAATATTATAATTTTTAAAAAAGACTATTTTAATTTTTTTTAAACATCCCCCCACCATGTGAAAAAACCATTCTCACCTGCCGAACGTCCTCAGCGTGTCCCCGTCAGGAACTTGGCCGGCACTGACCTCCCAGGGGAAGTAATAGACCCCAGGCTCGGGCAGCATCTTTGCTCCTGTAACCAAATAGTTGAGATGGATTTTTGAAGATTCCTGACAAACCAAGCCAACCACAAGATGAATATTAACAGACACGGGACCAGCAACAACTGAAAAGGCAGTTCCAGGGGGTGGTGTTTTAACATTTAAAAAGATTTTTTGATAGGTTTATGCGTTCACATATTTTAAAAAAAAAAACAACAATATACAAAAGATCTATGTGGAAAGTGTATTATTCCCACTCTAATTCCCGTGCAGCCCATTCCCTCCCCAAGCCCCTAAACCTGGGATCGGTAAAAAGGCAGATAGTAATATATGACCTCTGTCACAACTACCAAACTCTGCCATTACAGTATGAAAACTCTCAAAGAGAATAAATCACGAATGAGTGTACCTTATTTCCTTCAAACTTTATTTACAAAAACATGTCATGAGTTGTCTTGGCCTATGCTGATGTTTGCCAACCCCTGCCCTGAGGGGACCATTTCCATAAACTTTTATTTATCTTTTCATTATGCAAATAAGGACAAATATGAGTATATATTTATTTCCCTTCTATACTATAGTATACATACTGTTCTTTTTTTTTTTTTAATTTTTATTTATTTATTTATTTATGGCTGTGTTGGGTCTTCGTTTCTGTGGGAGGGCTTCTCTAGTTGCAGCAAGCGGGGGCCACTCTTCGTCGCGGTGCGCGGGGCCTCTCATTACATACTGTTCTTGATTTCTTTTTTCACTTAATATATTTTGACACTTTCATAGTTGTATATAAAGGGAGTCTTCACATTTTTTAAATAACTTTTTATTTTAGAATGGTTTTCATTTATTTTTTAAAGAAACCTGTAAAGATGGTACAGAGAATTCCTATAAACATCACACCCAGTTTTCCCTATAATTAACATCTTATGTTAGTATGACACATTTGTCACAATCAGCCCGTATCAATATGGTACTATTAACTCAACTCCGTACTTTATTTGGATTTCATTGGTTTTTCCCTAATGTCCCTTTCCTGTTCCAGAGTCCCCTCCAGAATCCCACATTACATTTTCTTTTTTTTTAATAAATTTTATTTGTTTATCTTATTTTTGGTTGCGTTGGGTCTTCGTTGCTGCACGCGGGCTTTCTCTAGTTGAGGCGAGCAGGGGCTACTCTTCGTTGCAGTGCGCGGGCTTCTCATTGCGGTGGCTCCTCTTGTTGCGGAGCATGGGCTCTAGGTGCACAGGCTTCAGTATTTGCGGCACGTGGGCTCAGTAGTTGTGGCTCTCGGGCTCTAGAGCGCAGGCTCAGTAGTTGTGGCCCACGGGCTTAGTTGCTCTGCGGCATGTGGGATCTTCCTGGACCAGGGCTCGAACCCATGTCCCCTGCATTGGCAGGCAGATTCTTAGCCACTGCGCCACCAGGGAAGTCCTAGAATCTTTTTTAAAGTAATTTTTCTACTCTCACCACGTATAAGCTAAGCTATAAGTAACTATATCATTAAATTTATTTTTATTTTTAAAATTACCATGCAGTAGCATTGACTCTTTGTGGGGTTAGGGTTGGGGGAGATAACTCTTTTGTAAATTTTAACCTCAATTTCTTCTTCAAACAAAAGCTGCTATGTGTTTGTTAAGACACTTCTGTTAAATAAGCACAGCTGGCTCCATAAATCATTATCCATACATTATCACATATTCAAGAAAGTTTCTGAGAAGACATATCAGGACAGGCTTCTCTTGTGGGTCAACTGGATTTCAAATACTCTCTCTAGAAGTCTGAGTAATGATACAACCTGTACTTCGAGCCTTGCCCTTTTCATTCCCCAAGGCAAAATATCCACTTCTAGGAGAAAAAAATCCATGGTATGAAGAGAAATATGCTTCTTTTTAACAACTGGGAAGTTTGAAAATACTGTACAGGAAGGATGGTGAACCAATCTGACTGCTTCTTTCATCTTTTCTGAAGCAACTGTCAAGATTTCTGTAGTGGGATTGAAGGTCAGAGAAGTAACACTTATAACTAGGTTCATCATAGCTTTTATGGGCTTTGGGTTTGTTTCTTGTGGACAAGAAAGTTGATTGTATATGTTTACCACCCCACAATTAGAATAGGTTACTGGTTTGTCATAAAAGGATGTAATTCAGGAACAGCGAGAGAGAAGAGGTGCACAGAACACGGTAGGTGGGGAGGGGTGTGGAGCTTCCATGCCCTCTCTGAGCTTTGCCACTTTCCCAGCCCCTCCCTGTGTTCACCAACCCAGAAGCCATTCATCAATGTGTTTAAAGTTACAAGTCTTTGTTAGTCTATATTACACAATGAATCTCCAACATTAAAACTCGAGTTACGCCACATGATTTGACCTATGGCCTCAAAAGATTCTATCACCTGGGGATTATTTCCAATTTTAAGTGTAATCTCAACTAAATGAATTTTACAGTAACCGAATAAAATGATTATTTTACTATGCCTTTAAAAGTTTTGCAATCACCAGAGTAAAAATGAATTCAAGGAAGAATCACCACTGGATGCAAAAAGTACTGGGTAAAAGTTTGATGAAGAACCGGCATATTTACATGGTCTCTACAGTATCTCCCCCACAGATTACTTATGAATTACAAAGGGAAAAATGGTCCACTTCACAGTGAAGAAAATTAGCAAATACAACATTCATGTGCCTTCTGGATGTGATGCACTAAGAAGGACACATTGTTTCTGTGATATTCCTGTAAAAAAAAAAATGTATAATCTAATCACCAAGAAACATCACACAAATCTGAATTGAGAGACATTCTACACAGCAACTGGTTTATATGCTCCAAAAGTGTCAAAATCACAGAAGATAAAGAAATTGCTCCAGTTAAAGGAGGCTAAAGCGATAGGACAACTGCTATGGGTGGAATTGTGTCCCCGCAAAAAGAGATGTTGAAGTCCTAACCCCCAAGGACCTCAGAATGTGACCTTATTTAGAAAGAGGGTCGGGCTTCCCTGGTGGCGCAGCGGTTGAGAATCTGCCTGCCAATGCAGAGGGCACAGGTTCGAGCCCTGGTCTGGGAAGATCCCACATGCCGCGGAGCAACTGGGCCCGTGAGCCACAACTACTGAGCCTGCGCGTCTGGAGCCTGTGCTCCGCAACAAGAGAGGCCGCGAGAGTGAGAGGCCCGCGCACCGCGATGAAGAGTGGCCCCCGCTTGCCGCAACTAGAGAAAGCCCTCGCACAGAAACGAAGACCCAACACAGCCAAAAATAAGTAAATTAATTAATTAATTAAAAAAAAAAAAAAAAGAAAAGAAAGAGGGTCTTACAGAGGTAACCAAGTTAAAATGAGGTCATTACGGAGGGCCTAATCCAATATAACTAGTGCCCTTATAAAAAGGGGAAAGTTTGGACAGAGACAGACATGCACAAAGGGAGGAGGCCAGGTGAAAAGGAAGGCAGAGATTGGGGTGATACGTATACAAGCCAAGGAAAGCCAAAGATTGCCAGCAAACTATCAGAAGCTAAGAGAGAGGCATAGAGCAGATTCTCACTCATAGCCTCAGAAGGAACCAACTCTGCTGAAGCCTGGATCATGGACTTCTGGCCTCCAGAACTGTGAGACAACAAACTTCTGTTGTTTAAGCCACCTGGTCTGTGGTACTTTGTTATGGTAGTTCCAGCAAACTAATACAACTAAATATAATTCATGATCCTGGATTGGACCTTGGCTGGGAGAAAAAATTGTGATAAAGGACTTTATTGGACAATTGTAAATCCACAGAAAAGTCTGTAGGTTAGGTAATAGTATTGTATCAATGTTAAGTTTCCTTAATTTGATAACTGCTGTTCTCCTGTTCTCTTTGTCCATTTAGGTGGGTCCTTGGGAGGGAGAGGAAATAGGCACAGGAGGACGATGTTTTAACCAGAACCAAGTCCCATGGCTTTAATACCACCTCCAAGCCACCCTTCTCCATCCCTGATCTGCTCAAGCCCAGGAGTCATTCTTTTTTTTCTTTTTTTTCCAGGAGTCATTCTTGATGTGTCCCTTTCTCTCATGGTTGCATCCAATCCATCACAAATTTCTGTCAGTTCTACGTCAAAATATTGAATCTGTCCACTTCCCTCCATCTCCATGGTCACCACCCCATCCAGGCCTTCACCACCTTTATAACTGGTCTCTTTGTTTCCACTCTTTTCCTTCTACAGTCCATTCTCTTCATAACAACCAGGGTGATATTTTATTGTATTTTTTTTATAAATTTATTTTTTATTTATTTATTTAGTTTTGGCTGCATTGGGTCTTTGTTGCTGCACGCAGGCTTTCTCTAGTTGTGGTGAGCGGGACCTACTCTTTGTTGCGGTGTGCGGGCTTCTCATTACGGTGGCTTCTCTTGTTGTGGAGCCTGGGCTCTAGGCACTCGGGCTCAGTAGTTGTGGCTCACAGGCTCTAGAGCACAGGCTCAGTAGTTGTGGCGCACGGGCTTTGTTGCTCCGAGGCATGTGGGATCTTCCTGGACCAGGGATCAAACCTGTGTCCCCTGCATTGGCAGGTGGATTCTTAACCACTGTGCCACCAGGGAAGTCCCCAGAGTGATATTTTAAAATAGAAAACATGCCACAGGAGTATTTTTTGCTAAAGCCTCAAGCCTGAATCTCATAAAGCCTCTAGATCTAAGCAACAGCTTATAGAAAATACAGAAATAGAGGAACATGTTAAAGATATCACAGAGAGGGAAATCGTGGGCAAGTCACATGAAAAACAACCTAGCTTTTTCAATAAATAAATTGAAGAAAAAATCAATGTCTAGTGGAAACCTATACATTAAAAGAAGCTTAAGATTCTTATCAACCAACTGCAACGTGTAGACCTTGTTTGGACCCTGATTTGAACGAACCAACTGCAGACTATTTTTTACAAAGCAATCAGAGCAATCTTAATACTGATTGGATCTGTTGAGGTAGGAGATAGATGGGCCCCTGGGCCAGACGGCTGGGGTTTGTCAAGTGGAGTAAAACTGAAGCTTTGTTCTCACCCAGACACTCCAAGGACAAAGCTAGTGGCAGAAGCTGAGCTCTGCTGAAGTAAAGAGATAAGATGACCACTCCTGACGTCAAGGAAAACTTCCCTGTCTGCACATGCGCAGGAAGACTCCTTGGGATTCAAAAAGGGAGGGGGTGCCACCCCATAATAAGTGTGGACATACTCCCACAGGCTTCTGCAGTGGGATCCACCTTAGCAAAAATATGCGCACGCATGTCGGGGAGGGTGTACTGGTCAGGTGTGAACAAAGAAACGAGATAATTGGCCAAAGGTAAACAAAGACCGGGAAGAACTGTCCTATATAAGCGATTTAAATTACTTTTTTTTTTTTTTTCCCCCCGGCCACGCCTCGCAGCTTGTGGGATTTTAGTTCCCCAAGCGAGCAGGGATCTGAGCAGGGATCGGAGCAGGGATCGAACCCAGGCCCCCTGCAGTGGAAGCACTCAATCCTAACCACTGGACTGCCAAGGAATTTCCTAAATTACTTCTTTATTGCGCTCTTCCTCATTAGAGAGGATGCCCATACCCTTTCTCTCTGGGTATGTATTTCTGCCTAGCTTCTGACTTCAATAAACTGCTTCTCTGTGTGCTCTCCCATACATTGTGCTGTGTCTCTGATAATAAACTTTGTACCTGTTTTTACAGTTTTTGCCTCCTTGAAACGTTCTTGCTTTCAAACGGGGAGGGGTGGGGGTAGACCAGGGCCACTGGCGGTCTGGCAGCTGGGATTCCTGGTTTTCATCCAGGTTACCCAGGTTCAATTCCTAGGCAGGGAACTAAGATCTCTCTTCAGGACCACTCGCTGCTATCTCTGTGAGATCACTGGGATGACAATAAGGAATTTTTATTACTATTTCTAAGAGTGACGATGGAATTGGGATTGTGATTGTATTGTGACTGTGTCAAAGATAGTTTAAGATACATCCTGAAAGCTTTTATGGATGATATGATATGGGATTTGCTTAAAATTAATGTGGTGGGGGAGTGGGTGGTGGCACAGTGGGTAACTGTTGAACCTGGGTGAAGAGTATATGGGGTTCTTTGTATTATTCCTCCTACCTTTGCGTGTTTGAAAATTTCCATAATAAAAGGTTTAAAAATGTAAATCAGATCACATAACTCCATTGAAAATCTATTAAATGCTTCTTACTATAACTGGTAAAATTCCAAGTCTACATTGGCCCATAATGCCATGTGGGGTCGGCGCCTGGCCTACCTTTCTGCCCTTGTTTGCCATCACCTTTCCTCTAGCTCTCCTTCACCTCAGAACTGCACATGTGCTTTGCCTCAGACTGGAACAGTCGTCCCCAGACTTTCACATGGCTGGTTCTCTCCCCTCTTTAGCTCTCAGGCCATCCACCTCCTCACCAAGGCCTTCCCTGTTCACCCCATCTAACCACCCCCAGTCACTCCATCCTCACTGCAGTTTACTAAATAACAGAATTTCAAATAGCGAGATTTGTTTACTTGGTTAATGTCTATGTCTCCCACTAGCTTATCAGCTCCATGAGGGCCAGGATTCTGCATAGTTCCTCAGCGTATTCCCTGTGCCTGACAGTGTCTGGAACATTTTAAAATATTCATTGAACGGATGAATACACTCAGGAAGAAGAGAGTGAAAACCAAAACCATCTACCCTCCACACTCAGCCTGTTCACAGAGAACCCAAACCACATCGTACTGTCCACATTGACTTGACGTTGTGCTCCTGTGTCTTCATTAGCATCTTTTACTCTTCCTGGCTGTCCAGTCCAGACAAATGGTTTGAATATCAACAGCCAGTTTGCCCACTGAGATTTTTTGAATTCCCTCGCCTTGCTCTTTCCACCAATTTTGACTGTTGTGCAGCGCTGTGTACCCAGTCCCCATCAAGACCCTGAACTGAAAGACTCGTCTTACACCAAACTTCCAATTCTCAGTAAATTCTGGCCTTACCCTCTCTCTGAGGCACTGCTGAAGCTTTGCCAAGTAGTGGGCACCCTTACTCGAGTAAGCAATCAACTCAAATTTGTCTCATCAACAGGTTGTGTTGGTGATATTTGGAGAGGCAGCTTTTAAACAAGAGGAATACACAGTAGCCAAACTAAATAGTCTGATGCCCCGGGGGGCATTAAAAACAGCATCAGTTATCTGTGACTTGCCCAGATACATTGGAGCCTGAGACAAAAGGAACAATCAGTAATAATGATTTGTCCCTATTTAAGATTTTCATATTTTATTCATTGTGGATTTTCCTACATTTTGATTTTTTAAAATGTCTTATTAAAACACTACTAATCTTGGGCCTTCCCTTAGTCCAGTGGCTAAGACTCCGCACTCCCAATGCAGGGCGCCCGGGTTCAATCCCTGATCAAGGAACTAGATCCCACATACCGCAACTGAGAGTTCGCATACCGCAAGTAAAGATCACACATGCAGAAACTAACACCCAGCAGAGCCAAATAAATAAATAAATATTAAAATAAAAAATACTACGGACTTCCCTGGTGGCGCAGTGGTTAAGAATCCGCCTGCCAATGCAGGGGACACGGGTTCGATCCCTGGTTGGGGAAGATCCCACATGAAACCGAGGGACCAAGCCCGTGCGCCACAACTACTGAGCCTGCGCTCTAGAGCCCGTGAGCCATAACTACTGAGCCCACATGCCACAACTACTGAAGCCCGCGCGCCCGGAGTCCGTGCTCCACAACAAGAGAACCCACCGCAATGAGAAGCCCACGCACCACAATGAAGAGTAGCCCCCGCTCGCTGCAACTAGAGAAAGCCCGCGTGCAGCAACGAAGACCCAACGCAGCCATACATTAATTAATTAATTAATTAATTTTTTTAAAAAAACCTACCAATCTTGATTAGTTTCTTGGTGCTCCCTTTACTGTGTCTGAGGGGAATGCCTCACTCACCTTACCCTATTCTCAGTAGTGTTATTAAAAATTGATGCGTCAGTTTTACAAACAAGTTTTTTAAACTATTAACACTATTAAAAGTGTATAGTTTTAAAAAACGGGATTAGTATGTTGTTTAAAGTTACAAAGGTAAATGAGAGATAAAGGAGATGGGTAGCGTGCCACACCTTCGTTACCATGGCATAAGGTCAAAAGGTAACTAAAATGAGCAAATCAAGAAATAGCTTGGAAGTATTTTACTTCGATGTTCTTTAGGAAACAAAACTAGAAACACAATTTATTATGGTTAAAGTGGCTGCCTCTGAGGATGGGGAACTTCTGCTTTTCATTACAAATCCTCTTATACTAGCTTTTTTCAACGTGTGCTTTTACTACTTTGATGACGGTAATTGTGAAAACAAAATGTCTCCTTTCCAAAACCTCTAAGCACACTGCCAGTTCCGTCTCACTCTAAGTCCAAACTCACCCCATAAACAGGGGGGAGCGCCCCCAATTCCACACTCAGCTCCCCGCGGCCCACGCCTCTGACAGCAAAGATGCCGTTATCTTAACAAACGATAGTTGGAGCCTCTCCCCGGTGCGACCCTTGTTCCCGTCCTTTTTTTCTCCAATCTTGGAAGGTTTTGGGTCATTCCCGGGGATGCCTTAGTGCGCGGACCCGGAAGCGGCGGGGGGGGGCTCCCCCCCCCCCGCGGCGCGTCCCGAGGCGCAGGCGCAGTCGTCCTCAGCCTCGTTGTCCCGCCCCTTCCCAACCACTCGCGAACCTTTCTGGGCTTCCTGGCCTTGGGTTCCCTCTTTCCGCCCAGCGTGACCACGTGACGAGGGAGGGGTGTGTTGCGGATAGCGCTTCGCTTGCCCCCTAGGGCAATTTCTTGACCTTCTTCCGGGGTCTCCCTGCCTGGGGCCGCTTAGAGGCTCCCCTGGCCGAGAGCAGGGGATCCGCCCGCCCCGGTGCCGCCTCCGCCTCCGCCTCGGCCGCGGTCGGTCACGCGCGGAGGGGCCGCGGTGAAGGAGAAAGGGCGGGCCGGGGCGGGACGAGGCGAACGGGGGCGGGGACTCGCGGTGCCCTGGGGAGGCTCTTAGGGCTGGGCCCGCGCTGGAGGTGCGGACGCTGGCTGTTGCTGCTGCCCGCCGCCTTGGTCTCCGCTGCCTCTGCTGGCCGTCACCATGAACCAGGACCTGCAGAAGGAGCGGGCCGCCGCCAGCTTCAACCCGGAGCTTCTCACGCACGTCCTGGACGGCAGCCCCGAGAACACCCGGCGCCGTCGAGAGATCGGTGAGGGCGGCGGGCCAGGTCTCCTTCCTTCCCCGGGCAAAGCTTGAGACTCCCTCCGGGAGGAGTCGGGGGACGTTGTAGGGCGTAGGCCGCAGCCTCTGGCCCAGCTTTAGGGGAGCCGGGACCCCCATTTCCAGGGGCGGCTCTGGCGGGGGGAATCGCCTATAATGAGAGGGGACCTGTGCCCTTGATTCTGAAACCTGCTGTGACCCAGGGAGCTTTAACGGAGCCCTGAATTTCTGTCTTCCTCTTGATACCCTTTAACTCCCTACCAGAGAACCTGATTCTGAAAGACCCAGACTTCCAGCATGAGGACTTGAATTTCCTCAGTCGTAGCCAGCGTTACGAGGTGGCTGTTAGGAAGAGTGCTACCATGGTGGAGAAGATGAGGAAGTTTAACATCGCAGACCCTGCTGAAATCATGTGGTTTAAAAAGTAGGTATGCCTTAGCTTAGATCAAGTGCCTAAACCAAATCCGCAATCTGCGGTGTCCTTTTTCATCGTGCTTGACGTTTGAAGACTCGAATTGGCATATTTTCACGCCATTTTAAAGTTATTTGTGTCGAAAATAATGTTTACTTTTGTATTTAAGCCTTTTAAAGGGATGGCATTTGTAAAAAGTTGATCATGGAAATGCTATAATTTTCTATCTGAAGAGTCATACAAATTCGGTCCAGATGTCTCAGTTTTGAGTGATTTAAATACAGAATGACTTTGCTTTTTGTAAGAAGGAGGCCTGCTAAATTTAGAAGCTGCATTTGGAAGGATGCTTTCAGTTGCAAGGACCAAACATTAAATATCTTGGGGCAGTAACAGTTTGTATTTTCATATGCGTGTAGATCTTGAGTTTAAAATAATGGAAAATATGGGTGGATGAAGAAGAACCTTAGTCAAACCTCAGAATGAGTATAAAGTATTCTAAGAACCCAGCATTGTTGAATCTGGTGATGGTATTTAAATGGCTCCCCTGTGCATACAAGACCTCATAAAAACATGCCTTGGTCCTACTGCTGAAAAGAGTATGTCCTTTTTTCAGACCATCTGCTTTTTGTAGTATTTTTAGATTAGAAATAAAACACACATTTTTTTTGTCTTTATGTAAATAAACACTATAATTATATAATCTTAGTACAAGATTTCTTTGACTTTCAGCACCTCTTACACTTCTTGCTTATTCCTGGGCATTTCCTGTTTTAGGCCTCTACATTTTAGAAGAACTCCAGTATTTTCATCAATAAAGAATAAATGGTGTGAATGGTACATATTTAAGAGCCAAGAAAAATGAAACATGTTACAAGTTCTGCCTTTATGTAGCCATAGGCATTCCTCCCTTATACTACTGCTGCAAATACATTTGGTATGTAATTATTTTCAATTTGACCTGGTTATTATTGTCAAGAGGAAATGATTTATTCCAGCCCTCAGGACCACACTCAGAACTCCTTTCCATTTTAGTTACAAAAATACAGTTAATTTGGTAGTCCAATCAGAGTACTTACTAACTTCCAAATGCTTTTTTTTTTATTTTTAAAGTTTGTAACTCTTGGCTGTGAAGGTATTGAGGTGGAGTAACTCCTAGAAGATTATGTTTCTAATTTTCCTGAGTTTGGTCTGTGAACTTTAAAAAATTAGTAAGATTTTATTCTTCCTTAAAACAACACAAAAGAGGAGGTTTGTTTTGTTTTACTTTAAAATGGCTGATGCCGTGTGTTTCAGAGTTGGTTAGAAGATTTCATGATCTGTGGTGGTGCATAACGTGTAACCAGACTCCAGTGAAGTCACAATGAAATAAAGTCCTTTATGTGAGTTAAAGATCAGTGGACACCAGCCAACTGTTTTGCGTATCATTTTTTATGACACAGACCTCACTATTTGGGAAATACAAAGTACAAACTGTGGCATACCCTCTGACATCCTTCCAGTATTTCTGGGATGTGACAGGGAGATCAATGTATGTTAGAGAAGGGGATTGAAAATTAGTCTTGGCAATTACTGAACGCCATCGATTGTCACTCACACCCATGTCTTATGTATCACTAACAAAGTTAACTATGATGTACCATTAATTGTGAGATGCATCAGATTTCTTAAATGCTAAAATTGGCTGTGAGGAGAGGGATGCTATAATTAATGAAATAGAGTAATATTTCTCTTTCTGGGGATTTTAGGCATTTACTGGTCTCTTTTACATCCAATTTCTCTATCACAAAATAAAACTCATGAGAATATGTTGAAATTGACTAAAGTATTAGTAAAGTACTTTGAGATTTCTCAACTTGAGCAGTGAAAGAATTCATCTCTCCATTCCTTGAGAAAATAAGACTTTGCTGTTTGGGGAATAGGAGTTACTTTCCTAATCTCCTTTCCTGTAATTTTGTCTTTTAACTATACTGTTTGCTATGCAAAAACTGTAAAATATTCTTAAAAGTAATTTAAAATTCTGATGAGAATCATTCATGGTTTTTGTTATCCTTATTAGGTTTTTAAAGCTAGTTGCTTGAAAAGCATCTTCAGGAGGGATTAAACATAACTTAAAAACAAGCACTCAGATTTTGTTCTTGAGTTAACTTTCAAGTGGCCTCAAAAAAAAAAATCTCAGTATGTTTATGAAAACATCAGTATTTGACAGTCTTTATTTTGTGTCACATGCTTTTCCCTCTCAGTTTCCTAGAGTTAATTATTTCGTGTCAGTGTCATCACTTTACCGACCCAGAGCCTCCTCAGTTCCCTCAAGGGATTGGGAGTGTCTTATATTGCCACCATTTTTAGCACCTAAATTACTGGTTTTATTTCTCAGAAATTCTCGCAGGTTCATTTCCTCCTTTAGTAAAGCATGGTTGTGAGAGAGTGCTGTGGTGCCCTTGCTGTTGAGAGGCCAGTTTCTACATTTATCTCCTCGTTACTTATCTGCACTTTAGTGATGGGTAAGTTTTGCAAAGTGCCTTACTTCTCTTTGTAGTACAGCAGCAGGAAGTTGCTGCTTATTGGTGTTACTTGGAACTCACCTCTGCTGTTCCTACACCTCCTTTCCCCTCTTTCTCTCCTTTCAGTTTAAGTTTGTTATTTTTTAAGGTATTTTTTTAAAAATTTATTTATTTATTTTTGGCTGCGTTGGGTCTTTGTTGCTGTGCGTAGGTTTTCTCTAGTTGCGGCGAGCTGGGGCTACTCTTTGTTGCGGTGCGCGGGCTTCTCATTGCGGTGGCTTCTCTTGTTGCAGAGCACGGGCTCTAGGGCGCGCGGGCTTCAGTAGTTGTGGCTCGCGGGCTCTAGAGCACAGGCTCAGTAGTTGTGGCGCACAGGCTTAGTTGCTCCGCGGCATGTGGGATCTTCCCGGACCAGGGCTCAAACCCGTGTCCCCTGCATTGGGAGGCGGATTCTTAACCACTGTGCCACCAGGGAAGCCCTCAGTTTAAATTAACATTTGATATTTGTGTGAAAATCATAGAACCTCAGGGTTAAAAAGCGTTTCTGATGTTGGCTAGTCCAGGCATTCCTTGGATGTTTGAATCTGTCCCCAGCACCCCTGAAAGGTGGTGGGATGGTTTCAGGGCCTCCCCAGATGTGAATTGGCAGCCTACCCGGCCCTTTCCCTTAACTCATGCTCTGCGTGTTGTACAAGCCAGGATAGGCTGGCGGTGACACTGCTTCCAGTCCATCCCTTGAAAAGTCACGAGGGTCAGTTAGGTGGTACGTACTTTGTACCCTAAGCTCTTTTTTTTTATAAATTTATTTATTTTATTTATTTTTATCTTTGGCCGTGTTGGGTCTTCGTTGCTGCGTGCGGGCTTTCTGTTGCGGCGAGCGGGGGCTACTCTTCATTGCGGTGCACGGGCTTCTCATTGCGGTGGCTCCTCTTGTTGCGGAGCACGGGCTCTAGGCGCGTGGGCTTCAGTAGTTGTGGCTCGCGGGCTCAGTAGTTGTGGCTCGCGGGCTCTAGAGCGCAGGCTCAGTAGTTGTGGCGCACGGGCTTAGTTGCTCCGCGGCACGTGGGATCTTCCCGGACCAGGGCTTAAACCCGTGTCTCCTGCATTGGCAGGCGGATTCTTAACCACTGTGCCACCCGGGAAGCCCCTGAAGCTCTCTATGTAGATAGATCTGACAGAATAGACCCCTGAAAAATCTACAGCACAATGTAGCCGAGGCTGACTAGTGTACGTAACTCGTATTTTGACTATCTCACAGATTCTCTTTTGTGAGAAAATCGTTGAAGACTGAATTTCATTATGATTAGAGTTCCCTTAATCTGGAATAATTTTCAAAGACCGTTTGTGATAAATGTTTAATGCTCTCACATTACCTACTTAGCTGTCTCTAAGCTCTGAAGACCTTTAGAGATTTGTGCTTTGGCCCCAGAATGTATATGTACTATCCTGGACATTTGCTTCGGTTACTAGGGAAAGGCAGTTTAAATTCTTCTTCTTTGGGACATTTTGTTAACAGCTCAACAAATAAGTGTTCTGTGGAATGTCTTTTGATTTTCAAAACAAGTAAAACCTGAAAATAAAGCAAAAACAAACAGGCAGACCCTCCAAAAACTCAAACCAAAAAATAACACCAACAAAATAATAAACAAAAGGGGGTTGAGGCTAAAATATGGTAGAATTTGCTTCCTGGATTAAGTATGAAATTCAGAATTCTGGCCCTGAAATGACTAGGGGGAGAAGAGATTCCACTAGATTCTGCTGTTGGCTTTTTAGGTAGTAAATGATAAATATTAGTCTTAATTTCATAAGAAAGGGGTTTAAATTTTTCTAACCTTCATCCTCAGGGCCACAGCTATCTGGCAGGATTGGTAGTAGAATGCAGTTTCCAGAGTAAGGCTGAGATCCTTTTCTTTTCTCTCCCGTAGACTACATTTGGTCAATTTTGTGGAACCTGTGGGCCTCAATTACTCCATGTTTATTCCTACCTTGCTGAATCAGGGCACCACTGCTCAGCAAGAGAAATGGCTGCTTTCATCCAAAGGACTCGAGATAATTGGCACCTACGCCCAGACGGAAATGGGCCACGGTTAGTCCACGTTTGAGGCTCAGCGGGTAACCCACCTCAGGACTTCAGTTAACAAATGACTCCTGGCAAAACAAACAAACAAACAAAAATGACTCCTGGCATTTGACTTTTTTCTGCTGCTACACATTTGGGATTTTATTTTTAAATGGTTAAATCTTAAATAAAATTCAACCTCTTATTTTCTGATAGTTTCTTTCCCCTTAAACTGGTCCAAGACTCTGGCCTGAAGCATCTGTCATTGTTATTTTTTAAAGCTCGTTACCATTGCTGCATACACCCATTAAAATGGGTGTTGAGCAGTTTGGAAAGATGGGGTTGAAAATATGGCAAAGCGCCGCATTGTATTGGTGTCTGATTAAAGACTTAGTTGAAAATTCTTAAGAGGGTTCATGCCTCACCAACATCTGGAAGATGCTCTGCTTTAATGAAGTTGAAGATGTGGATTTTAATGGGGCAGAGGGTTAGAGTGGCGAAGGTTGTGAGATGGTTTGGGAAAAAGTCCACGATGCTCTTCATTTCTTTTTATTCATTTTTCTATTCATGTCCGTGGACTTTATATTACCAGTAATTTTTGGTTAAATTGTTCCTAAAAACCTGGCTACTTTCAAAAAGTTTTGTGTTCAGTCTTGTGAAACAGGTTTGTTTTCATAGATGAGGCCACTGACAGGTTTGAGTGTCTTGGAATTTGAGCTGCCCGGTTCATAATGCTTCCCTTATGTAAATAAAGGAAAGTAAAGAAAAAGAATGAGAAAAGGATGCAGATATCAGGAAGGCTTCATTTTTGTGCTTGATTTGGTGCTTTTTGGTTTGCAAATAGGTTTAAGGAAATGTTCTTTCCCATAATGCCTGTGGGAACTGCAGATTCTGGTCATGGTACAGTTTTATGAACACCCTGTCAAACACCCGTGGCCATCTTCAGGATGGTCAACGCTGAGATGACAGACCTGAAGGAAGGTGTCCTAACGGAAGGAATATCACGTTCCTACAATGTTCCTCTCTTGGAGTGTGCGTGGATGTTTGGTAATCTTGAGATAGCTTTGAAATAGGGGGCATAAGATGTAAACTATTGTGAGGCTAAGTGAGTCTGATCTGTGTATCTCTTGTTGGTCTAATCCTTCTGCCTCTATTTATAAGGTACATTTCAAATGTATATTTGAAGGAAGAGAGGAGGAAATGATGACTTGAACTTCACTGGTTTGAGGAGCCCGGAATGTTGGACCGAGGTCCTGTGTTGCTCCGGGCGAGTTTGTATTTGTTAGAGTTTTCTTTCCCTTATTCCTTCTAGTTTTCGAATGCTTTCTTGTATTCGAACCAACTTTGTCTCAATCTCTGTGGTTTATTTAGAGAACAGAGTTTTAAGATTAGGTCTTGTTTCTTGCTGGAACTTTGTCAGTTCGTATTAGTTGTGCTTCGCTGACTGCTGTTCTTTTCCAGAGAAACCAGTCAGTTTGTTGGCTAATTTGCATACTGTGACAGTACAGTCTTATGTAGAATATATAAAAAGTGCTTCAACATCAACGGGATTGGAAATAGAGCAACTTGTACAGGATGAAGATTTGACCATTTAAATTCTGAGATTTTGGAACATTGGTCAACAGTGATTATCTAAGTGTTCTCACAGAATTGGCTGTAACTTCGAGACTCTTTCACCTCTAGGTAGCCGCTGAGAAGTGAGGAGACTCAAAATTTCTCAGGCTTATTCCAGAATCCTCAAGAATCTTAAAATTCAACCACTTGCAGAAAGTCTAGGTCACCAGTTTTCTCTCTTCCCTCTAGAATTGTGTCTTCCCTCCTCTAAATACACACCTGTCTGTATAGGCACACAAGCCGCAACACACATTTGGTCTGTGGGTGTGCGAGCCTTAATCAAAGGCAGAGGCCTGGGCCAAGGAGGGCACCCTCTTCCTGGGGTTCTGGTGTTAAAAGGACAGTCTGGGACATGGTCCAGGGGTATTATCCTGACTCCGTTTCTCTGGGTCACAAAGCAGGTAGTGTGTTTGGTCTTCACAAGTATTTGATCATTTCACGTTCTGGCCACTTAATAGGAATTCTTCTTGCCTTTTCTATTATTGTTATTTTAATTATTAAGGAAAATAGAGCTTATGTAGTACATACTTATCATCCTTGAAGATGGTGCAGATTCTTTGCAGACTCCCATCACTAATACTGCAGTGTGAAAATACTCTTGCTCTGAAACTTGAAAAATAAATAGTAAACTCGATTTTGTAAGTCACTAATCTTTCTCTCCCTGTATCTCACTGCTCTGTCTCTCCGAGAGTCTCCTGTCTTCTTTTTCCAGGAGGGATTCTCTTACCTGTTGGACTTCCCATGAGACTTGCTCCTTGGGTATTCTAATTTCCCCACTGTTAGTAATAACAATATCAGTCTCTTTACAGAAACTATGTTCTTTGGGTTATGCCTTTGGAATATCTTTCTCAGAAATGAATTACTACATTTGAAGGGAATGAACACTTTATAGCTTCTGTTGCTCAAGACGTGGAACAAGTTTTGATGTACTTAGTGTGCTTGTGTCTCCATAGTCCCATCAACATGATTACTTTGTTTTCTTGCTACTTTTATATATATCTAAGAGTTAAAGTTTTAATTCTTCCAGTGCTAGTGAGCCTGGATGTTACATGTTTAGCTTACTGTAAACAGGGTTTTTCTCCTTTGAGTGTTGAATAAATAGAATCTGCATATTGACCTTACAAGATTTTATTGTATCCTTCCAATATTTCTTTCTGTTGCCTCTGTTTGATTAATGTGTTCAATGCATCCTTCTCTGAGTAGGTATAAATTTTCTTCTTCCCATATCTTGGATAATTATCTTCTATTTTATTCCCTTTTTTGTTCGTTTGATTTGTGTTTAATGCTTTGACTTGTGTATGATACGGAGATGAGTGAACCCCATTAATATTTATATGTTTATTAACTAGTAGCTCTTTCCCCTTGTTATGTTCTTTCTGGTTCATCTTAGAGTTTTGTAATAGTTTCAGTTTATTTATGGAACCTTAAATATATTACATTAATTTTTTTCTTTATTTTTCTCCTAACATCATAAGCTTTGGCTCATTGTTGCTTTTTAAGATATTTAAAAATCTGATAGAATAAGCCTACTATTGCTATATTTCAATTTATATGTATTTGGTGTTCTTGCATACTTATTCTTCTAGATGAATTCTGATCTCAATTTGCCAAGTTCGAAAACATATTCTGTAGGAATTTAAAACTCATTACCTTAAATCCCTGTATTTTCTTGGGAAGTATTAATTTTACTTAGTCCTCTCAGCCAAGAATTAGCAATTTCTTTCCTATTGTTCATTTTCGTATCTTTTATTCATCCTATTAGGTATTTATATTTTCTCTTAATTAAATCTGTAATATTCTGAGCTAAATTACTTAACACATTTTTAAAATATTTTGTTGCTCTTATAAATCACCTTTCTATTTACCAGGGTTTTCTATTTGAATGGCTCTAATGGATAAGAATGAGTGATTTTTTTTTTTTTTTTTATCCTGGTTTTTCTAAATTCATTTATTATTGATGGTGTTTTGTTTTTGTTTATTTCCTAGGATTATAATCATACTGTCCGTGGAGATGCTATTTTGATTTCTTCCTTTCTCATATATTATTCATCTAATCATTTTGTCCTCAGTATTGACTGCGAGCCTTCCCAGCCCTGTATCATGTAGGAGAGCCTGGGAAGGCCTTCTGGTGTTACGGTTTTGAAAGAATCGACTCCAGCTCTTTACCAAGCAAAATGTTGGTGCTTTGCAATTTTAAAATAAATTAATTAAAAATAATATATGATCTTTATCATGCATAAAGAGTATAGCAAATACTTGATTTAAATCAAAAACTATCCAGGTCACTTTCTCCTTGTAACATTTCTGCATTTCATCCACTTCTGAATAATCCTTATCCAAGTCAGAAGAGACATTTTTCTCCGGAAAACATTTTTCTGCTTCAAGACAGTTTCTGATTATAAGTAGTTTTACCCCTGCCCTCCTGAGTGTACTCTGTGGTAACCCTTGGTGCCCCTCATTATTCCCGAATACACGCCCACCCATGACGAGTCTGATGGGCGCCTCTGAGCGGCCTCTCTTTCACCAGGAATCGCTCTGGTTTCTAGTCATGGAAAGTAGCCTCTCCGCACTGTGAGTGGCTGGCCCCAGGCCACAGCTTTCAGTCCTACTTCAGAGTTTTCTTCTTACAGCTCCTAGGCGCACATTAATTTTTCTTCCTACACATCATTCTTTTAAAAACAGCACAGTTGACGTTCCTGTTTGTGCGTGAAAGGTACTCTCTCATCCCTGGAATGTGTTTTTCCAGGGATTTCCACTTTTTTTCTTTTCTTTAACTTTTTATTTTGAAATGATGACAGATTCATAGGAAGTTGCAAAAATAGCACGGAGATGTCCCGTGAACCTTTCACCCAGCTTGCACCAGGGGTGACATCTTACAGGATTTCCACTTTGATGCTTCCAAGTCTAGCTCTGACTTTGGCAAGTCTTTCCAGTGTCCCCACCGTTGCCCTCAGCCCAGGTTGCACTAGAAGACGTGATTAGGAGATGAGATTCTTGTCCTTGTTTTGCCATTATCTTTTTGACCTGAAGACACATAATTCCTCTCAGCTTTAATTTCTCTGTAACATGAGGAAGTTATTCATGCATTCTTCAATCTTTATGTGATTGGTTAGCTGAAAGCTCAGCCCACCCGCACCCTCATTGGAACACATCACACGTCAGCCCCTGCCTAGAGCACCCTGTCCTGATTATTTTCCTCAAGTGGAACAGTCGGAGAAATTTTGAAACTGAAATGTTTAGGCTCATTTCTAAGATAGTGAGCATAGTAAGAGTAATACAGAATTGATTAATTTTGAGCTGGAAGTTTAATAAAATGCCAGTAGCATGCAACATTACAAAGCCATATAGAACTATTTCCTATCAGAAATAAATTCACATAAAAGTCTAAGGCACCTGCAAATTTTAAATGGAAAAGAATGACTTTAGAAAGTGGATTTAAAATGACAACTAACATATGTTTATTATCATTTGTGATAATTCCCGTATAATTGTAATGGGAGCTTGTTATGCATGAATCTGTTATTTGTAAATGTTACGGTCTTCACTAAAAATCGCATGTCTTTTTATTTCTGAAATTAATTATTGGGATGAAGAGCACTGTCAACTTTTGTATTACATTGTTTCAGTAGCATGTGGCTGGATATTTGTGATGGATCCAAATGAAATGACCGGAATTATGTGAGGAATGTGGATTAATGCTGGATGTTTTATGGACAAACAGAAAAGATTCTAGCCTAGAAGCATTATTGGAATTAGATCCTGGAAAAACTTTTGTCCAAGAGAACCACTATGTTCTCCTGTCTCAACTTTTCATTAGAATAAATAAATCATTGTACAACTTAAATTCTCCATTCCATCCAGCCTTTTCAGGTTTTTTATTTACTTTAATTGCAAGGCTGGAATCCTCTGCCTTGCTCACATGGTCTTGTGCTGCACAGGCTTTGGCATCGGTAGCCAGTCCCTACTGAGATTAATTAATTTTAGAGATGAGTAGCATTAGAAAATACTTCTCGCCAACCTAAGAAAAATGGAAATTGCTAAGAGTTATAAAGTAATACAGACGGGGCAGTGCTCCCATCCATGATAAAGTCCACCCATTAATTCATACTTAACAGAAGGGTTTTTTTCTCCTTCCCTTGCTCTGTTTGTTCAAATTGCTGATTCTCTCACACCTGCTGACTCCTCTCTCAAATGCCCATCCTTGGTATTTCTTTGAAGCTTTGTGCACCGAGGGCAGTCTGGGCCTCTGGATCTTCACTTGGGCATGTTCCTGCCCACCTTGCTTCACCAGGCAACCGAGGAACAGCAGGAACGCTTCTTCATGCCCGCCTGGAACTTGGAGATCATTGGCACTTATGCCCAGACAGAGATGGGTCATGGTACGGTGCATTCAGTCTACCTTCTGGGTTGGGCGGGGCTCTTCGAGCTTAGCATGCATGGAGTGTCCACCACGTGTCAGCAGTGGCATGTCCACCTGCTGTGTAAGATCTGTTTAAATGCAATCGTTCTGCAGCGGCCAGGGTTTTCACACATGTAAGTCTTGGCATAAATAATGCTTTGGTCGGTGGAAATTAAAGCTTATATTATCACAGACATGCTGATTGATTATTCATGGTTCCCCTTCAGAAGGTCAAGAATTACAAGTCAGGCCTTACTTAATAAGTGATTTTTCAAGTTTACTGAAGTTGTATGGAATTTGTGTGTATATAGAGTCTGAACCCATCTCTTTTTCTTCATTACTATCTGATGATCTTTGCTACTGATACCTTAATGAACTTGCACAGATTGCAGAAGAAATACAGATTAATAGACTGTGTGCTCTTTGACTTGCTGAAGGGAAATGAGTGGCTTATATAACCAAAACATGCAGCATTTTGTACCTTGACGTTATTTGTGCCTTGATTCAGTAAATTCAGTAAAGTTCTGAAAGTGGCTTTGGCCAAAGTTTAGAAAAAATAAGATAAGTTGTACTTCCGGGCAGTTGATTTCACACTCTGTATGTACCGCCTTTCTTCTTTTTTTAAAAAAAAAATAAATTTATTTATTTTTGGCTGCATTGGGTCTTCGTTGCTGTGCGTGGGCTTTCTCTAGTTGCGTAGAGTTGGGCTACCCTTCATTGTGGTGCGTGGGCTTCTCATTGCGTGGCTTCTCTTATTGTGGAGCACGGGCTCGAGGTGCGCGGGCTTCAGTAGTTGTGGCACGTGGGCTCAAGTAGTTGTGGCTCGCGGGCTCTAGAGCGCAGGCTCAGTAGTTGTGGCCCACGGACTTAGTTGCTCCGCGGCATGTGGGATCTTCCCGGACCAGGGATGGAATCCGTGTCCCCTGCATTGGCAGGCGGATTCTTAACCAGTGCGCCACCAGGGAAGTCCCTGTACCACCTTTCTTTTTTCTTTCCATCCCTCGCCTGTCTTTTCCTGTGAACTGGATGGGGCTGGAGGTGGTGGCTGTGCCAGGTAGCATCCGTTCCACATTGGTATCTGTGTTTGCCATTCATTTACTTCTGGCTTCTCTTTTCCTACTCAGACGTTTCAGAACAGCTGGTCTAGTGTATATTTGCCACTTGCTCCTTACTCCTGTACAGCTTCATCTTCATTTGATTGCTAATTTGGCTTTCAGCTTCTGTGGTAAATAGTATTTTAGAGGATTTTCCTAAGACTCGAAGTGGAATACTATTTGATTCAGTTGTGCATTTGAAAACGTTTTGTCATTACCTGTTCTGTTTAATATGCTACCTCGTTTTCTATAAAAGTTTTTTCTTTGGTGAAAGGAGTCTTAGTGTCTGATTCCTTGATTCCCACACAGGGGAAGGTTGTGGATCACACATAAACTGTCCATTTCTGTTATTTAACTCAGGAGTTTCTAAGTGTTTCACAGTTTAAGTGTTTAATGAGATCTGGCATTATCAAAGCAGTTTGGTAAAAGGTTCTCAGCATTGGCTACAGGATAGCATTACTAGGGAGGGTGTCAGAACATTTTTCTGTAACTTTTTTCAAATAATTTTGGCACGCTTGTATTAGGATTTAAACATCTCCATTATAAATAAAAATGGAAACTCTTCCTGGTCACACTAGTGAACCAGCCAGGAATAAGTTAAGACTTAGCGTTGAGTCTGCAGGGTGAACTTGGACCTCTTACTATTGGACTTTTAGAAATTTTAAAAAGTCACTGTTCCAGGTCTTTTCCACATAATGATTATAACTTTTTTTTTTTTGCCGCACGGCGAGGCATGTGGGATCTCAGTTCCCCAACCAGGGATCGAACCCGCGCCCCCTGCATTGAAAGCGCGGAGTCTTAACCCTTGGACCGCCAGGGAATTCCTGGTTATAACTTTTTAAGTTCTTGTTTCCCTTTCTAGCATTCATTCTGAAATAAATTCTCAGTTTACAAGAACTTTAGTCAGAGTCTCTTCCTGTCACGTGTTCTCATTCTTTGTTATAATACAGAATTCCAGAACATTGCATTGGTGTGGTAGACACAATACAAATGAGTTGAAATTGGCACACTAACAACTTAGATATGCCTTTAAAAGGTCAGTTAACTTCCCTGTTAAATTCGTATCCTGTGACCTTAACGAAACTATGATTCTAATCTGCCTTTATTTTACATTTTCTTTTGGTTGATCTAAATAAATGTTCCATATCCACTGCCACAGAAGTGCACTAAATCAAGTACAGAAATGGAATATGCTTGACATTTATATTTGCAGCTTAATAGGAACAAATCAGGAAATTACGTACTAATTAATTAAGCATAGGAAATTATGTATCTTAGTTATCAACCATTTGTAGTTCATCTACAGATGTTTTGTTGTTGTTAGATTTTGTTACTCTCTGAGATGCTAGAGCTTTAAAGGACTGGGCAGGAGATTCTACCCTGTACCTATTTTTTCCCATATTCTATCTGAAGTAGGTGTAATTCATTTTCTTAGGAACTCATCTTCGAGGCTTGGAAACGACAGCCACTTATGACCCTGAAACCCAGGAGTTCATTCTCAATAGTCCTACTGTGACCTCCATCAAGTGGTGGCCTGGTGGGCGTAAGTGAATTTTTTAACAGTTATTGGATGTTTTAAGATTTATTACAACATGTTTAGAGTGTAGAGCTTATATGAGAATATAATTTTGAAATATAGAAAAAGCTATAGAACTTAAACTCTTAGAACTTAAACTATTCTAAGCTATTTCACATTCTCTTGTGTTGCATGTTACAGATATTTTACATTTTGCAAAGTGCAGAAAGGACAGCTATCTTACTCTGCTTTTCATGGTTTTTCATTTAAATAGTCTCGTGTGTTAGCATAGTTTCCATAGTCATCATTTAAAGTAATTTAGTTTTCCCTGTTTGGTTAGTAATTTCCATACTGGAAAGCATTTGAGTTGTTTTCAAATTTTTATTATAAATAGCTTTGACATGAAATTTATTTAATATCGTCTTCCATTCTGAGTTATTGTTTTAGGATATATATTTCAGATGAGATTAGTGGTTGAAGGGTTTTGTTATTCATGTTATATATTTTAATATGTGATGTTACATTTTGATAGGAAAAAAACTAGCATGCAAAAAAAGAAATATTTCTGGATGCGCTAACCAAAAATCTCTTAAAGCAGCTGTATCCCATAGTACTTTCTGCAATGATGGAATATTCTCTGTCTTTGCTGTTCACTATGGTAGCTACTAGCCACTTTCAGCTTTTGAGCACTTGAAATGTAGGTAGCTGACTGAGAGACTGAATCTTTTATTTTATTTAATTATAATTAATTTAAATGTAAACAGCCACATGTGGCTAGTGGCTACTGTTTTGGAAAGCCCTGCCTTAAGGGAGAAAAAGGATGTAATTTAAAGTAATGTTCTAGGATTATCCTAAAAATTTCTTTATGTAAATGAATGAAAAATAAGTAGAAAAGAAAGCCTACTTTTTAAAAATGCTATCAAATTAACATGCTGTATACCTTAAACTTAGACAATGTTATATGTCAATTATATCTCAATTAAAAATGTGTTTATATATTTAAAAAAATGAAGGATTGCTTTGCCAAAATTCAATGAATTTTAATAACTATCAGCTTAACTGGATTTCCTTCTGAAAACTAGGCGTGGCACTGTCATAAGAAAAGCTCTCTGGGCACGCTTTATTGATGGAATCTAGTGTTATATTTAACATATGCTTTTTTTCCCCCTCTTTTGTTTCTGTGAAAATGTAAAAATGTTTGCTCACTTCCCTCTCTTGTTCTCTTTGATGTTGCAGTTGGAAAGACTTCAAATCATGCGATAGTACTCGCCCAACTCATCACTCAGGGGAAATGCTATGGATTGCATGCCTTCATTGTACCTATTCGTGAACTTGGGACCCATAAGCCTTTACCAGGTTAGAATTGTTCATCTGATGTTGAGGTGAAAATTAAACCAATCACTTTCTTCTGCAAAAAGTATAATACATAACTAAAGAAGAGGAGGGAAGCCAGGGATTCCAGAGCATAAACACCTTGTGACTTTCATCTGCGGTAGGTATTACTGTTGGAGACATTGGCCCCAAATTTGGCTATGATGAGATGGATAACGGCTACCTGAAGATGGACAATTATCGCATTCCCAGGGAAAACATGCTGATGAAGCACGCTCAGGTATATTTAGACAGAAAATAGGAGGAGAGGTGTCAAACACGGGGGTTTCGGTGGCTGTTGATAATCACGGGGTTAGAAGGATCTGTGCTTTCAGAAGGTACTAACAGGTTTTTGCTTCTGAAGCTGCTTTTATTATGACCATGAAATCAAAAGCAGTTGGCAGGTATGAAGAGCATGTTTTGTTTTGCTGAACCAGTGGGGCTCTAACTTCTGCGTGCATTAGAATCACCTGGAGGGCTGGCTAAAGCCTAGAGTGCTTGGCCCCCAGAGTTTCTGACTTAGGAGGTCAGGGTGGGGACTGAGCATCAGGGGGTGCTGATGCTGCCTTTCTGGGGACACTTGGAGAACGACTTGCCTAAACTGCCACTCGGTTTTAACAGAAGGAAGCGTCCATCTCACGTTCTTCTTCCAGGTGAAGCCTGATGGCACATACGTGAAACCCCTGAGCAACAAGCTGACCTACGGGACCATGGTGTTTATCAGGTCCTTCCTTGTGGGAGAATCCGCTCGGTGTCTGTCTAAGGCTTGCACCATTGCCATCCGATACAGTGCCGTGAGGCATCAGTCTGAAATCACGCCAGGGTAAGGGTGGAGTCTGAGATGAGCTTGGTACTGAAGACCTGGCTTGGACCCCATCCAAATATCAGAATTCCCAAATGTGTTGTGGGGAAAGTGCATTTGCTGTAAAATTAGCTAGGATGGCAGTGTACTGGGTCTGAGAACCTAGACTTCCCTTAAGTGGAAGGATGAGAATAACCACCTAATTATTACTTTTAACCTTCTAAGAAAAACAGTAATATTACTTGAGCTTTATAAATGAAATGTTGAAAACACTGAAGGTGGTGTGAAGATTCTAGTTGCTACTAACAATTACAAATCGGGTATAGTGAAAGTGACATTAAACTTGATTCTCTGTTGTGTTCATGGACATGGTTTATTCTTGCTACTGCCTATTACTTGGGCATGACTCGTGATAAACTTTTTACTCTTAAAGAAGGAATAAAGAAACTGATAAGAGCAGACCTGCTTAGACTTCAAATATTTAACTCAGTGCATTGGGTCTCCTCAAATTGTGGTCAGAATATAGTTTATTCAGCCATCTAGACCCCTTTAACGTTGTCTTCCTCCTGTGAAGTTAATGAACTTTGGTTCCGGAAGTTGCCATGAGATACAATTTTCTTAGACTGGAAAGACTAAGAAAAATATGAAAGTCAACTAGAAAATCCTGTCCACCTAAGGCAGCTCATCAGGGTGGTTAAGCACATGGTCTTCTATAGCCAGATACCCTAGATTTAAATCAAGGATCTGCCACTTATTAGCTCTCTACCCTGGGTAGGTTCTTAACCTCTCATTTTCTCCATCTGTAAAATGGGGGTAATAACAGTTAACCTCACAGGATCTTTATAAGGATTCGATAAATTAGTCTTTCAAAGTGCTTAGACCAGAACCTGGCACATAGTAAGCTCTGTATAGGCATTTAATTTTTTTCCCCCCTTTTTTTATATGCTTTAGTGAACCAGAACCACAGATTTTGGATTATCAAACCCAGCAGTATAAACTCTTTCCCCTCCTGGCCACTGCCTATGCCTTCCAGTTTGTAGGCGCATACATGAAAGAGACCTATCATCGGATTAATGAAGACATCAGCCAAGGGGACCTGAGTGAGCTGCCTGAGGTCTGCGTCATGTCTCGTTCCCTTGTGGGCACCCTTCTGGTTCATATTTGCCTATTGGATCATGTCCGGAGAAAATTAAACATTGGGATATCTTGAAAAGAATCCATATATTCTCAAAAGATAAGAGAAAATTTTCTAATTGAGAGTGGATCAGATGTGAAGATGTGTGGATTTGTTTTTAAGTTTCAGAATTACTGTACCATGTTGGTCATTTATTAATCAAAGGAACTTAAGTGGTGCCTTTTTTGCCAAGTAAAACAGTTGAGAAGGGAATGTGGGAATGTTACTAGTTCAGGCCAATCAGATGAGCATGCTTTTCAGTTCACATGGCATAGCAAGTGATTTTGTTTGGTTTTTATTTGGTTTTGTTTTTTTTTGGCTATGCCACGTGGCTTGTGGGATCTTAGTTCCCTGACCAGGAACCCGGGTCCCTGGCAGTGAAAGCGTGGAGTCCTAACCACTGGACCGCCAGGGACGTCCCTGCCAAGTGATTTTGAAAGTGACGAGTGCTGTTAAGTGAGGCTAAGTGTGTCTCATTGGAATGTGGGCTGTCAGCACCGCAGATGTTCTGATGGCCTGTGCTTCTCCCTTCAGCTTCACGCCCTCGCTGCTGGGCTGAAGGCTTTCACGTCCTGGACGACTAACACTGGTATCGAAGCATGTCGGATGGCTTGTGGCGGGCATGGCTATTCTCACTGCAGTGGACTTCCAAATATTTACGTCAATTTTACCCCAACCTGCACCTTCGAGGGAGAAAACACTGTCATGATGCTACAGACGGCCAGGTGAGAATCTAATTCATGATTTCTCATATGTGTTCTCAAGAATGTTCAAGTCCTTTCCGTTCGTTCTTATTCCCATGTTTTCTCTTCTCATTATATTTGTTCCAGAAAGATGTCATTTTTGCCTTCCATCCTGACCCACGGTTTTTTCTTGGGGTCAGGCTAGTATGAAACAGCTGTCACACAGCTTAAAGTCATTTCAGGAGTTCGTTTTATTTCTGTTTCACGAGAAGCATAGTTGCTGAAAGCATGTGTCCTGGTGACTTTCAGGTTCCTGATGAAAAGTTATGACCAGGTGCACTCAGGCAAGTTAGTGTGTGGCATGGTGTCCTACTTGAATGACCTGCCCAGCCAGCACATCCAGCCACAGCAGGTGGCCGTCTGGCCAACCGTGGTGGATATCAACAGCCCTGACAGCCTGACAGAAGCGTACAAGCTTCGTGCGGCCAGGTGAGCACACCCTCAAGAGCTGGGACAGGGCCATGGGGCCCTCTGTGGCCAGGGGCGAAGGCACAAGTACTAGCGATCACTTCCTTGAGCTCCAGTTTTCCAGTTCTTTTCTTTTTTTAACAGATTAGTAGAAATTGCTGCGAAAAACCTTCAAACTGAAGTGATTCACAGAAAAAGCAAGGAGGTAGCATGGAACCTAACTTCCGTTGACCTCGTTCAAGCAAGTGAGGTCAGCGATGGTCCTCTCTCCCCCTCCCCTTCTCCGTCCTTCACCAACCTCCTCATTTTCTTAGTGCAGAAACCGTATCACTGTTGAGTCTTTTTCAAAGGTTCTTGCACTCTGGTGTTTTCTTTTTATCTAGGCACATTGCCACTATGTGGCAGTTAAGCTCTTTTCAGAAAAACTCCTCCAAATTCAAGAGAAATCCATCCAAGCCGTCTTAAGGAATTTGTGTCTCTTGTATTCTCTGTATGGAATCAGTCGGAACGCAGGGGATTTTCTTCAGGTATTTTCTAAGTTTAAGTCCTTTTATTTATGTATTTCTTAATTTTTTATAGAAAAATAATTGTGGTTTACTTTGTGGTTGTATGTGTATCTATACATATATAAATATATTTATACATACCTATGTAATATCTCTGTTTGCTTGCTTGTTTCTTTCAGGGGAGCATCATGACAGAGTCTCAAATCACCCAAGTGAACGAGCGCATAAAGGAGTTACTGACTGTGATTCGCCCCGACGCTGTTGCTCTGGTTGATGCATTTGATTTTCAGGATGTGACACTGGGCTCTGTGCTTGGCCGCTATGATGGGAATGTGTACGAAAACTTGTTTGAATGGGCCAAGAAATCCCCACTGAACAAAACAGAGGTAAAAAAAAAAAAGTCTTTTCACCTTTTGAAATTGTTCATTTAAATATTAAGGCAGGAAAGACCTCTTGAGTGATCATCTGTGAAAGCTTTGAAAGCTCTCATGGCCACTTCGGACAGTCTCTTTCTTTGAGCAACAGGTTCTGAAGGGAACAAGGTCATTCCTGCAGTGTGCAGGTTTTTAGTTTTCCCCAACTATCTAGCAACAATTGAAAAATTTCAAATGTATACACAAATAGAATACTCCAGTGCATCTCCCCCGTACCCTTTGTCATGTTTCAGCAACTGTCTGCTCATGGCCAGTTGCGTTTCATCTGAACCTCCCAGCTAAACATTATTTTGAAGCAAATCCAAGATATCAGATAATTTTATTCATAGATATTTCAGTATGTATCTCTAAAAGATAAGGACTCTTCTTAAAAAACATAAACACAATGCCATTCTCATACCTAAACAAATTAAAAAGAATTCTTTAATATCATGAACTACGTCCCAGTCAGTGTCCAGATTTCCCCAGTTAGCGCAGTTCTTTTTCTCTCCCCACTTCGGATTTTTTGAATCAGGATCCAAATAAGGTTCAGATAATTTCTTTTTTTTTTTTTTTTCCCCCAGATAATTTCTTGATTAAAAGTATGCTATTTTATTTTATTTTATTAATATATTTATTTATTTATTTTTGGCTGTGTTGGGTCTTCGTTGCTGCACGTGGGCTTTCTCTAGTTGTGGCGAGCGGGGGCTACTCTTCATTGTGGTGCACGAGCTTCTCATGGCAGTGGCTTCTCTTGTTACGGACCACGGGCTCCAGGCGCGCGGGCTTCAGTAGTTGTGGCACGCGGGCTCAGTAGCTCTAGAGCACAGGCTCAGTAGTCGTGGCGCTCGGGCTTAGCTGCTCCACGGCATGTGGGACCTTCCCAGACCAGGGCTCGAACCTGTGTCCCCTGCATTGGCAGGCGGATTCTTAACCAGTGCGCCACCAGGGAAGTCCAAGTATGCGATTTTAAATTGCAAACTCCGTATCAGCAATTTTTTCTCTCCCTTCCCTGCAGGTCCATGAATCTTACCACAAGTACCTAAAGTCACTGCAGTCCAAGCTCTGAAGTGTCTTGAGGACAAGTTCGATCTGCTCCCAAAAGTAACTGTACTCTACTCCCCTTATACCTGTCACACAAATTTGCGTGGAATCTTTATCAAATTTAGAAAAGCTAGAGCAAATGATAAATTGACCTTTTCTCTTTTTATAAATGAAAAAAAAAAAGAACAGATTTGAGATTAAAGGAAAAAACCAGATGTGTTTTACAAGTGCAATTAACGCTGAAAGAGACCTGTTAAGCATTCAGAAAAAGCTTTAAGAAATGCAGCGTGACTTCCATCTGTAACGCTGCTGGTCCCAGGAGGCCAGGACTTTCGATAATTAGTAGAATTTAACTACTAAGTAGTTAATTATTTTCACATCTTAATTGCTAATCACTGGATATGCAAGTGTTTTTAAGCAAAGGTAATTTTTAAGTGGGGGTAGAACCCTTCCAAGCTTTCCTGCCGTGGGCCCTGGCTAGAAAGCAGGACTGAAGAAGAGGGCCTGGGGAAAGAAACTAATCAGGAAACTTGGGGTGTGTTGTGTGTGTGTGTGTGCGCGCGTGCGTGTGCACGTGCGTGTGCGTGTGTGTGTGTGTGTGTGAGTGCGTGCTTGATACATTGACATGTTTCCTGCCTGCTTGCCCTCCTTTGCTGGTGTATTGTTCCTGTCTACCTGTTCACAGTAGCATTTTTCTAACACAAGGATTTCTTCAGCACAGGCTACTGCAGGGTCACTGCCCCATGTGATTAGGAGCTAATCTTCCATTGGAGGGTTTCCCTAAATTGTTGCTCTCGTAGCAGTACAACTCCCTTCGCCCCAACTTCTTGGGAAGGGGTAGACAGCAAAGTTATCTCTACATATAACTTTTGGCAACTGATGGGACCTCCCAATCAGTGGTTTTGCTCTCCCTCTCTCTCTCTCCCTCCCTCTCCCTCTCCTTCTCCTGAGAGAGATGCAAAAAAAAGGAGAAAAAGAGAGTCACATTTCCTTCTTAGTAGAATAAGGGCAGGAAGAGCTATCAGTTATGGTTACTGTAACTTTGGTGACCATATTAACGAAATTTTCTGGAACAATCCAGATTCCCTCTATTCTGTCACTTTGGTGTAAGCTGTGAAAATGCTCGGTGGTTACAGTGTCTGGCCTTACAAAAAGAAAAGCATCACTCGCCGCCTCTTACACCCAGGAGTCGCACAGAAAGATCCTTTGATAAACCATGTGTTCTGATTTTTGGATCAGAAAATATAATCATTGAAACTGTGGCTAAAGGATAAATGGATGTTCCATAGAAAATCCGTTTCTTATTGTATATCTGGCATTATTTTCAGTATGTTTCTAGGAGCTTTTTCTGACTTGCTAAATTGTTCTTTCAGCTGAAATCTAATTTATACAATCATTCTATATTTAAAGCCTAAACATGTATCTCTTAATGAATTTTTTCTTAAAATCAGCATAAAACAAGTTACTTGACTTTTTGTTTTTGTTAACTCTTTGTGACATCTGCCTCATGAAACCAGTTGTTCTAGCATCAGTCTTGAGAATGTAGTATGTAATTCAGTGGAAATGTAATTCCTGTCTTGGGACCTGCCATAAAATCTATCCCAGTGGAACGGGTAATAGGAGATAAGGTCCAGCAGAAGAAATACTGTCAGTTGACAGAAGCCTTTATCTTTCCACCAGGAGAACTGATTGATAATTGTGTTAAGACTGAAGTAAAAAAGCACTCTGTTAATCTCATTTGGGTATATCTTGGACTAGGTCAGATTCTGGGAAATAACAGAGAGTAAATTCAGATTCCTTAATATTGACCTGTTAAATGTAGAATTGTTTCCAATTAGGGGTTAAAAGTCTTATTCACAGAGAGGATATCTGTGGTCAGGATCTAAGGGTGTTTGAAATGACACCCACCCAATCCAGCTGCATAGATCTGGGATCTAAGCAGGTTGGAACAGGTGGTGGACTCTGTAGAGCCACCTTCAGTCCAGCACCTTGAGTTTTATTTAAAAACAATCTGATATTGACAGTATTTTTATTAACATTGGAATGTTTTGTCTTGAACTTTGGTCTCTGTAATTAAAGAATAAAGATAGCGTAAAACCTCACTTTGTTACTATCAAGATGGAAAGAACGTGCCACATAATTAAACATAAGTTTAAATTATGAAGAATTTTAAGATACAGGTGTAGGTAACACTAAACAAAAGAAGGAAGGAGTGAGAACTGCCTAAGCAGATAAGGCTGACTGGGCCGTGACGCTGTCATTGCAGAGCATCTGAGTGCTCTGTCCACGCAGGAATACAGGCCTCTTGGCTGCTCGTAAGGAAGCAGCAGGCCCAGCCTGCTGTCCCTTAGAAGCCAGACTTTGCCACAGATAAGTTTGGTTCTGTGGGGTTCTTTTATGAGTCGTTTTCACAAAGAGTGCAGATAAATTTCAACCTAATCTCCAAAATGATGATAAATCTCAATAGAATTAGTGAGATTTTTCTGTTCGATGATACTGATATAAGCCTTTGAAGTTTCATAGAGGTTTTTGCTATTTGTAATGGATGAAGGTTGATACTTCCTCACGTATTTGGAGTTCTGCTTCATGCTCTACTCAGTAGATACCAAGGTGTACTTAAGTGTTTGGACATGAGTGACCTCAAAGCACAGTTGGCCCCAAAGCCTTTGGGGGACTTCATGTTCTTGTCTTCAGAACATAGTACTGCTAAGTAGCAGCTTATCTTCAGAACATTCACTTAATTGCAACATTAACCACGTTCAGATACTTTCTGAGAACTCACTGCTTGTAATTTCAGATACCATATACCTAGAGGCGTTTAACAGTTCCTAAAGTTAACATGTTAGATCTCAATTCTTGGATTCTCTCAGTGCAGGGCGTGGTCGGGGAAATATATCCAGATTCATCATCCTCGAGTCCTCTGGGGAACAAAAATTCCTTAGACGATTGACTGTTGGTCAAAGTTCCTCCTACCCCTTTCTGAGTTTTTTCCATCCATCCTAGTAGAAAGGGAGAGGATTAGATGCAGATGGCCTGTAACACCCACTAATCTTTTTATACATGTGGAAGGGATTTTATAGCTCTTCTTCAAGCAGTAGCTCTGCTGCAGCTGGAGAGAGGACCAGTGCCAGGAGAATGATGATTCTGCTTGAGACGAAGAGATTTTTTGAGTCTCCTCAGATAAAGGTTTTGATCATTTTCATGGAATAACACAGAGATCATCTCAGCTAATTGAATATTTACTGATCCATTCCTGGAGGATTAGACCAAGTCATTGTAAATGATGAAAATGTATTTTCATTTTAAAATATTGGTGGAGTTTTGCTTATAGTTGTCCAAACTAAAATTTTCAGTACCTATTCCTGTGGTCCATGATAGTAAACTTAGAAACATAAGGAAATTTTAGAGTTACTGGATGTTAGCTGTTGCAGACCTGCAAATTCCTAGATTCGAAGGGATTTTGTTTGATTTTGATTTTGCCTTAAATTTAAGTGAGCCACTGATTATCTCTGGAAGATCACGGAAAATTGGGAGTGATTTTAAGAATTCCAAACCAGGGACTTCCCTGGTGGCACAGTGGTTAAGAATCCGCCTGCCAGTGCAGGGGACATGGGTTCGAGCCCTGGTCCTGGAAGATACCACATGCTGCAGAGCAACTAAGCCCGTGCACCACAACTACTGAGCCTGCGCTCTAGAGCCCGCGAGCCACAGCTACTGAAGCCCGCACGCCTAGAGCCCGTGCTCCGCAACAAGAGAAGCCACCACAATGAGAAGCCCACGCACCACAACGAAGAGTAGCCCCCGCTTGCCGCAACTAGAGAACGCCAGCGTGCAGCAACGAAGACCCAACACAGCCAAAAATAAATAACTTTAAAAAAATAATAATAAATTTTTTTAATGTATAAGAAAAGAATTCTGAACCAAAATAAATTGTTTTGCCACATTACTGTCAACTGTTTCACAGATTAGGTAACAAGTATGTGATCTTCCACATAATATTCCAACTGATGATTGCTACTTTGTAAACACCATTTTATTTCCAATTGCTATGGATTCAAGGAAATGACTTGTATCTTTTGGAGTGTGTAATTACTTTGCTACCTTTTTCCCCTTTAACTGTTGTGGTTTGAGTTTGGTTCCTACCTGACGAGATGCATTTAGCATGTATTGTTACCCATCCCTGGCAGGACATGTCAGTGAGGGTGGGAGTACCAAGGAGGCGCGGGGGGTACAAAGCGTGAGAATCGTGGTTGGACAGTGGTGACCCACCAGCTTTGCTGGGCCTGCGAAAAAGCCAAACCACTAACCTCTTCTTCTTTTGTAAAACTGACAAACCCCTAATAAAATCTGTAATCAACACAAAAAGTGTCTTTATTAGGTGATGGTGTTGGGTTTCATTCTGGCTTCCCAGCTTTGATTTTCATAATTGAACAGGAAGGTCACAGCTACTTTCCTAAGCTTTGGGGTGTGGAATAAATGCATATTTATAGTTTCACCACGTCAGTCTTCCACTCTTGACACATTTCTCACGCCCTCCACCTCTCCGCAAGTCAGCCCTCCCAAGAGAGCTGGAAAAAATTGATTTCCGCGCGCAAGGGGGATCCTAGTTCCCCGACCAGGGATCGAACCCATGCCCCCTGCAGTGGAAGCGCAGAGTCCTAACCACTGGACCCCCAGGGAAGTCCCTGGAAGTGTTCGGTCGTGGAGCCCAGGCCCCCGGCAGTTCCCCAGGGAAACCGGGAGGAAGAAGCTCACCGGCCTTGGATCCCGGTAGCGACCTCTTCGCAAAGGAGCGTTCAGGCAGCTCCTAGCAACGTGCCAAGCCGCAAACAGAGGCCGGGCGCCAACTAACGGCCTCGGCGAGCCACCCTGGGAAATGTAGTTCATCTCGGCTGCCCAGGTTCCCTCGGCTCCGGTATGTAAGCGGGCCTAGGACTACAACCCCCAGAATGCTTCGCGTCTCGCCTTGCTTCCGGAGGCCGGGCGACTGAGAGATTGGCGATCTAGAGGCTCCGAAGCGGGAGGCCTGATTGAGCTGGGCTCGAGTGGGGCCTGGAGCAGCGGCCATGTCTGGGACACGTCCAAGCGGCTGCCCCTCCAAGGGCAATGGCGCGTAACGGGGGGGATTTCAGGGGCTGGAAGGATCGTAGGTTGCGCTCGGGATCGAGACGGGCTGGGCGCGCGGAGGGGGTGGCGCATGGAGGGACGCGGAGTCTCGGGACCGAGGGGGTGATTCCGGGAGGGCCCTAACTAAGGGGCGTCCTCGGGATCTTAAAACGCCTGGCACGAAGTTGGCTGAGCAGATGCAATGACGCGATGGTCTTTGTGGCCCTGAGGCCTTTGCAAGCCTCCCTTAGAAATTCCCACGGTCTGGGAGGCTGGGAGAGGATCGCTAGGAGATGGCAGACGCCCTTGGATGTGATAAGAGACAAAACGTGTTGAGACTTGTAGTCCGTGAACATTGCATTACAGAGAAAGAAACACAGCCATTCAGAGTGGCCCCTATACAGTAACCTCACATAAACTTTGCATTCTAATAACAAGACAGGCCGACACCAGAGAACTAGAGAAGCCCACCTCCCACTCCTTTCTTCCAAGCTGTGCCAAAGGTCAGTTTTGGCAACGTTGAGGAGGGGGTGGGAGAGAATGATAATTCTGGGGAAAACAGTTCTCTATTAATGGAGTGAGTCGGGCTTACAGTTAGTGTGAAGGGAAATTTTTCCACCGACAGTGAAAATACTATCAAGGAGTAACCAGCATTCGCAGCCGCTCTTTGCCCTGAACGCTGCCAAGAAAGTAGTCATGGGTGTTGCCTGGGAAGGTGTATTGGCCATAGTGCTAGGCACCCACCTCCTTTCTGAGATGGGTACCTGCCATTTTCCACATTCTCTTTCAGGGTAAGGGATGAGGACCACTGCACTTTTTTCGAATAATCTCCAGGCCTCGAAAAGTTACCCAGGGGACTTCCCTGGTGGTCCAGAGGCTAAGGCTCTGCGCTCCCGATGCAGGGGGCCTGGGTTCGATCCCTGGTCAGGGAACTAGATCCCACATACCGCAACTAAGAGTTCCCACATGCTGCAACTAAGATCCGGTGCAGCCAGATAAATAAATATTTGAAAGAAGAAAAGAAAAGAAAGAAAAGTTACCCAGAACACTTCGCTTCTCATCTGAATTGCTCACCCTACAAGGAATTTTTTTTTTTTTAATTTATTTATGGCTGCGTTAGGTGTTCATTGCTGCGCGCGGGCTTTCTCTAGTTGTGGCGAGTGGGGGCTACCCTTCCTTGCGGTGCGCGGGCTTCTCATTGCGGTGGCTTCTCTTGTTGTGGAGCACGGGCTCTAGGTGCATGGGCTTCAGTAGTTGTGGTGCGCGGGCTCAGTAGTTGTGGCTCGGAGGCTCTGGAGCGCAGGCTCAGTAGTTGTGGCTCACAGGCTTAGTTGCTCCGCGGCATGTGGGATCTTCCCGGACCAGGGCTCGAACCTGTGTCCCCTGCATTGGCAGGTGGATTCTTAACCACTGCGCCACCAGGGAAGCCCTACAAGGAATTTTTAATTGATGGAAGTGTTTTGACCTCTTGAATGGGTAAAGTGAGAGAAGGCTTGATCAACCTTGGACTCAACCACTGTTAAAGCCAAATCATTTTTAAGCAACCACTTTAATTTTCTTCATTAGGGAGGATGAGCCTGATGGGCAGAATTCAAATGAGCTGGACAGCGCTGTGAAGGAGCTGCAGGCAGCCCCCAGAGCCTTGAGATGGTAGGCAGAATGCAGAGTAGGTGTGTGGAAATGCGAGCCTGCCCTCACCCCTACTCCCACCTCCAAGATCTTGACTGCATGAAGTACTTGGGGGGCTGGGTGGCGCCAAAGAAGAGTGATGGTTAGGAGCATTGATATCAAACTTATTAATGGGACTTCCCTGGCGGTCCAGTGGTTAAGACTCCACGCTTCCAATGCAGGGGGCGCGGGTTTGATCCCTGATCCAGGGAACTAAGATTCTGCGTGTCACGTGGCATGGCCAGAAAAAAAAAAAAAAAAAAAAAACTTCTTATTAAACAGTAAGCAAGCATCTCTTTTGAGCCTCTGAATGTTCATCTGAAAGCATCCTTACATGTCTGTCACTGATACTGAAGAGTCAGGGACATGGAATAGAGGGAAACTTTACATCCTGGCTGGCTGGGAGGGTTTGCGTGTGGCGTCTGGAAATCTGAGGGAAAAGGAGAGACTTCTGCCCACCGGATGGCACCCACAGTGGTGTCCACTGCTGGTTAGTGGGGGCCCTTTTCGTGCTCTGAATGAGTCTATTCTCAGAAACTCAGGAAACCATAAAGGGCGTCTGTCTATAAATGCCATTGGTGCTCCTTTTCCTCTGGTGACTCGGCAAAAGGCAGAACAGTTCAGTCTGCGTTGTTGGTTTCAGTACACGTTCACTGTCTCATCTTGTTAATGTGATTTGTTTTTCCCATTTTAGGCACCAAAAACCAAGAAGGGATTGAAAGGTGAGTGGAGATGGAACACCACCCTTAGGCCAAAAATAACTCCCCCACTTTGGGTCCACACATAACTTAGACATGTCTGTCTGAATGTTTTCGGTGTGAGTCTTGCTGATTTCCCCATAATCCCATAGGCAGCTTTGGTTTTCCTAGGGAATTCCTTATGCTGCCTCATTGGCCCTTGGAGTAATTCAGAAGTAAACAACAGATGGGACTTGGGGGAAAAAAAATCCTTCTTGTTGAAGTATTTGTATCTAGAAGTATACCGTTGGGGTTAAGGGTGGTAAAGGCGCTTAAGCTTGATTTGAGAACTAATTCAGTACTCACACCTGGGTTTCCCCTACTTGCTGCATCGGAAAGTGGCCGAGGAGGTGTGTCTTCAAACCGGCTTGGCAGGGGTGGGGTGGGGGCGGGCGCTCAGCTGGAAGGGGACAAGGAGACTGTTGGTATGAAAGAAGCTTGTATATGTGCCTAGAAATCCTGAACACTTTTCCCAAAGAAGCATCTGGGCTTTGTTCAGAGTCTGGAAGACTGGCTTGTTGGCCAGTGTGTCACGTAGAATGTAGGTTCTACTGAAAAATCTTCATCATCCTTTGAGAAAGTTATTTTCAATTTCCACCCTGGGGTCTTTCAACAAAGCATTGTGACTTGTTGCCAGGAGTTAGAAAACATCTCATGGCCAGTGAAGAGAGAGCCAAGCCTAAGTCCCAACCTCTGAGGGCTTTGAGGTCCCGGATGAGGTCTCAAGACATGAGGCCCTAAGGACCATTCTTTCTTCCTGAAGCCACAGTGGCCCCTTTTCTGTTCCAGGCTCCATCGATGATGTCCTTGGTGACCTCCTGGGAGACGAGAGTAAGTGCCCCTTTGCCGGAATCCCCTGATTTAGGCTTGCTCTTTTTTTTTTAACTGAGATAAAATCCACATAAAGTTCACTCTTTTTTTTTTGGCTGCCTTTGGTCTTCGTTGCCGTGCACGGGCTTTCTCTATTTGAGGCGAGCGGGGGCTACTCTTCGTTGCAGTGCACGTGCTTCTCATTGCGGTGGCTTGTCTTGTTGTGGAGCATGGGCTCTAGGTGTGCGGGCTTCAGTAGTTGTGGCACACGGGCTCAGTAGTTGTGGCTCACAGGCTCTAGAGCGCAGGCTCAGTAGTTGTGGCGCACGGGCTTTGTTGCTCCACGGCATGTGGGATCTTCCCGGAGCAGGGCTCGAACCCTTGTCCCCTGCATTGGCAGGTGGATTCTTAACCACTGCGCCACCAGGGAAGTCCGAAGTTCACTCTTTTAAAGTGTACAATTCGGTGACATTTAGTTTATTCAGAGTTGTGCAACCATCACCACAGTCGAATTCCAGAACTTTTTCATCACCCCATGAAGAAACTCCATACCATTAGTGTCACTCCCCATTCTCCCCTCCCCCACCCCTAGGCAACCACTTATTTAACTTTCTTTCTCTATGGATTTGCCTAGTCTGGACATTTTACATAAAATGGAATCATACAGTATGAGGCTTTTGCATTTGGCTTCTTTCACTTTCCGTAATGTTTTCGAGGTCTGTCCACATTGTAGCATTCCTCTCTTCATTGCTTTCCATGGCTGGACAATAATATTCCATTGTATGATATATCTCGTTCTGTTTGGTCATTCATCAGTTGATGGACATTTGGGTGGCTTCCACATTTTGGCTAGGCTGTTATGAATAATGCTGTTATGAACCTCCATGTACAAGTTTTTGTGTGGGCATATGTGTTCAGTTCTTTTGGGTGTAAATTTAGGAGTTGAATTACTGGGGTATATGGTAACTCTATGTTTAACTTTTTGAGGACCCGCCAAATTAGTTTCCACAGCAACTGTACCATTTTACATTCCCACCAGCAGTGTAAGAGGATTCCAGTTTCTCCACATCCTTGCCAATACTTGTTATTTTCATTTTGATTATAGCCATCTTAGTGGGTGGAAAGTTGCATCTCGTGATTTCCATGGGCATTTCTCTAATGACTAATGATGCTGAACATGTTTTCATGTGTTTCTTGCCCGTTTATATCTTTGGAGAAAGGTCTATTCAGATCTTTGCCCAGTTTTCGTTTTTTTTAATTTTTATAAATTTATTTTATTTTGTTTATTTTTGGCTATGTTGGGTCTTCGTTGCTGTGCGCAGGCTTTTCTCTGGTTGCGGTGAGCGGGGGCTACTCTTCATTGCGGTGCGCGGGCTTCTCATTGCGGTGGCTTCTCTTTGTTGCGGAGCACAGGCTCTAGGTGCATGGGCTTCAGTAGTTGCGGCACGCGGGCTTAGTTGCTCCACAGCATGTGGGATCTTCCTGGACCAGGGCTCGAACCTGTGTCCCCTGCATTGGCAGGAGGATTCTTAACCACTGCGCCACCAGGGAACCCCTGCCCAGTTTTTAAATTGGGTTATTTATATTTTTATTGTTGAGTTGTACGAGTTCCTTCTATATTCTGGACATTAGTCCCTTACCCTGTGTGTCCGTGTCTGCTGCACTGAGAAGCAGGGCTTCGGGGTCATGCAAAGCTCACCAGGGACAACAAGGCCGAGGTTCCCCCGACCTGGCCCATAAGAACCCACAAAGCACAAGCCCATGGACAGTGCCTTGTTGTTCCTGCATTTCCATGGGGCTGCGCTGGCATTGGAGTAGCCTCTTCATTTGGCACCAGTTGGGTTGACTTCCTGCTTGGAAATATACCGCTCCCTCCCCCATTCAGGTTTTTAAGGGACCTGCCTACAGGGCCAGTTTCCTTCCTCCAAAAAGGCCCCTCTTTCAGTAGGAAGGTGTGGGAGACAGCTTGGTGGGGAACTTGCAATCCTTTTCCCCTTGACTCCAGTTCTCTGTGACCGAATCACATCTTTTGTTTTCTTTTTTTCCAGCGACACCGCCTGAGAAGCCTGTTAAACTAGCTTCACGTGCCAGAGACGCCACAGGTGCAGCTCAGGCGCTCCCTCCCTCAAGGGCTAGAACAAAGTGAGCACACGGGGCTGGCCTGGGCATCCAAGCCCCATTTCAGGCCCAATGCTCCTGCCCCTCCCCTACCCACCCGCCACTTTCCACTCACTGTGGGCCCCGCTTGTAGTGTCACCACCTCCCAGTCCTCCCGTCAGCTCCTGGGCAGTGAAGGAGCCTGGAGGAGTGCGAAGAGAACTGAACTGGAGGTCGGAGGTTCTGGCTTCTAGTCCTACATCGGTTATTTACTGTGTGACCTTGGGCAATTCCTGAACCTCTCTGAGCCTCAATTTTCTTACCCTCAGAATAAGAGGATAGGCCTAGTTGGGTGCCTCCCAGATTGTGTTTGTCCTCCTGAGCGTCTCCTGAGAGTTGCGAGATAGGGAGACACTTTGTGAGCTCTCTGCCCTCCACCTTCATTTTAGCCCAAGCAGTTCTGTTTTTCTCTCTTACCTGTTGTTTTTAAAGGGGCTCTACTGCTTTAAAAAAGTTTAAAAATCACTGCGTTAGGTGACCTGTGAAATTCATTTCAGCAACTCTGTTCTTCCAGAGAAGAGTCTATCCAGGTTCACTTGGACTCTAAGCCACTTCTCCTTCCTTAGAATCATCTAGTGCCCTGGGGACCATTCGTGGGTGGGTGCTGACTCTGCCCCTTTGCAGGTCCCTCTTGGAAGATGATGCCTTCAGCACCAGGGCAGGCTTGGCAGGAGCTGATGCTGAGGTGAGCCTGGCCCATTCCCTGCTCCTCACCAACCCTACTTATCCCCAGAGACAGTGAGATGGGTGTTGTGCCGAGGGGCTGCCCACAGAGGTTTAGAAGTCCCTGCAAAGCCAGTTTGTTCTTAAAAGGGCTGCTGGGGCTTCCCTGGTGGCGCAGTGGTTAAGAATCCGCCTGCCAATGCAGGGGACAGGGGTTCGAGCCCTGGTCCGGGAAGATCCCCCATGCCACGCAGCAACTAAGCCCGTGCGCCACAACTACTGAGCCTGCGCTCTAGAGCCTGTGAGCCACAACTACTGAGCCCACGGGCCACAATTACTGAAGCCCACGTGCCTAGAGCCCGTGCTTTGCAACAAGAGAAACCACCGCAATGAGGAGACCGCATACTGCAACGAAGAGTAGCCCCCGCTCGCCGCAACTAGAGAAAGCCCGCGTGCAGCAACGAAGACCCAACACAGCCATAAATAAATAAATAAATAGATAGATAGATGATAGATAGATAGATAGATAGATAGATAGATAGATAGGGCTGCTGAGTGGACCCAAAGCAACATCCTTTTCCTTTCTGCCAGTGAGATGAGCTAGAAAGTAGAGCTCTGAGCAACTGCTTTAGGCTCGATGTTGCCCCTTCTTACTGCACTTCCCATAATAAACTCCACGCTGTCCAATCACGTGGATGGAAAGTAGCCTAATTTGAGTCCTATGATGGCTGTGGACTTACTGCTGAGAGGACCAGAAAGTGGCAGCGCTTTCTGGGTGTCCACAACTGGGCAGGCTTGACTTCATACAATACCTGAGCCCCAAGTGAGGGCAGGACCCTCCAATTTATGCCCCCTGACCCAGCTCTGCTCCTTCCCTAACAGAAGCAAGGCGACAAGGGCCCTGAGCTTTGTCGGGCCTTGACTAACACGCCTCGTTACCCTCCCGTCTTGTAGGTTTCAGACATCTCCGACGCAGACCCGCAGGCTCTGCTCCAGGCCATGAAGGTGAGGAAACAGCTTGCACAATTCGGGGAGCCAGGGACATGGGGTGGGATACTATTTTGTGCCAAGCCTTCATTCTCCCTCTCATTTTTTCTTTTACAATTTGTATTTCTGAGCCCTACCTCACGCAAGAATGGCATTCATCCATGAGCTCTTGCCCTCCCTGCCCCTCTGGGTATAAATCAGATTTCCTGGTTTATGGAAATTCACCCACCCAGAGACACAGTCACGTCACAGGCCTCTGGTGAAATGGGGCTGCCTCCCCCCATGAGGAAAGGGGGAGACCGTTTCCCCTAAATCTTGTTCTTTTTTTTTTTTTTTGGCCACGCTGCCCTCACCAGGGATTGAACCCGGGCCATGGCAGTGAAAGCCCAGAATCCTAACCACTGGGCCACCAGGGAATTCCCCCCTAAATCTTGTTCTTAATCTTCTCCAGATTTCTCTTCACATCCCCTGCCAAGTCCCCTTTAGTACAGCTGTCCTCTCGTCAGATCAAGCCCCAAGCTGATCTTTGCAATGGAATTTTAAGACATAAATTCTGAACCTAAGCACCATCTCATGGGGCTCGGGTGGCCTGGCTGGGGTCTAAAACGTTGAGTGGTCCTGTTTTCTCCCTCCCCTTCTGTCCGGCAGCATCTTCCCTCCTGACCTCCGCTTCACATCCCTTCTGGTTAACCCATGCTGCCACAGGCCAGGGCTGAGCGCTTGCTTTCAGCCCTGTGGGGCCCTGAAGGGTTGGGGTCTGTTTCCTTCTTGGCTCCGGAATCAGCTTCTTTAACCTCAGTTTGAAATTGCTCCTCCCCAAGACCAGGCAGCTGGGCCCCCTGGGCACGATGCTCGAGTCCTCTGACGAGTCGAGAGTGGGGCTCTGAGTCTCTCATCCCAGAACCATGAGCTGAACCCTCCACCCACTCTGCTTACCTTTGGTTCCGTTATCTTGCCCAACTCACCTTTTTTCTGAATAGTTTTCTCATTCTTTTGTTTCCTCACATTTCTGCCCCTGGAGCGCCAGCTGCCCTTATCAAAATCGTCATGCTCCCAGTCTGTACCAAGGGCTTGTGGCGACCAGGGAGTCCCCGGCCGTCTTCCTCTCCCAGCTTGCTTATGGTGGTTTTTAATGCCCTTACCGTAGAACATTCATTGACCCAGAATAGCATTCTTATCATACCTCTGCCTCTGTTGTCAGTTTGCTTCCCCTGACCCAGGCAGGCTAAGGAATCCAGATCAAAAAAAAATTTTTTTTAAAGGCTTTGTATTTTGCAGGCTTCTTCATGCCTTTTTTTTTTTTTTTAAATGAATAGCCCAGTTTTGCTTTTTTTTTAAAGAAATTCACGTTCTTTTATTTATTTATGACTGTGTTGAGTCTTCGTTTCTGTGCGAGGGCTTTCTCTAGTTGCGGCAAGTGGGGACCACTCTTCATCGCGGTGCGCGGGCCTCTCACCATCACGGCCTCTCTTGTTGCGGAGCACAGGCTCCAGACGCACAGGCTCAGTAATTGTGGCTCACGGGCCCAGTTGCTCCGTGGCACGTGGGATCTTCCCAGACCAGGGCTCGAACCCGTGTCCCCTGCATTGGCAGGCAGACGCTCAACCACTGCGCCACCAGGGAAGCCCCCTTTTTTTTTTTTTTTTTCTTCCCCCTGGCCAAGCTGCTCGGCTTGCGGTATCTTGGTTCTCTGACCAGGGAGCGATTGAACCCGGGCCCCCTGCAGTGGAAGCGCGGAGTCCTAACCACTGGACCACCAGGGAATTCCTGAGATCAAATTTTTCTTGACTTTGGACGGAGGGTTATCTTCTTGCCTCAGGTCCCTTCTCACTGCCCAGTGGGAGTCCCTTGGGGAGTCTTAAACCGCAGGATCCTGCTGTTTCGTTTCTACTGCAAATAGCTTTGACATTTGCTAAGCCTTTGTGAGAAGCTGCTGAAAGCAGGTTTTAGGCACCCTCTCATTCTAGCATCAAGGCAGGAGCTGCCAGTGGGGCTGATAGGAGTACCAACCTGAGACCTTTCAGCTTATCTGAGATGGACCATGTGGAGTCTTAGGGCTTTGGCCCTGCCTCTGTCCTTGTTCTGTGACCCTGTCGGGGTCAGTCCCCCACCCCAAGTCCCCGTTTGTTCCACATGGAAGCTGCAGGCAACATCCTCACCAGGCTGCTCAGAGCATGAGGGTGTTTAGCACCCGCTGGCTGAGCACCTGTGGGGATTCCTCCCTCCTTCCTGCTTTTCCAGGATCTGGATGAAATGGATGCTGATCTCCTGGGTCTGAAGAAGTCTAATCTAGCCTCAAGCAAAAGGTCTGCAAAGGGTTCTGGGAAAGAAGAGCAGCCTAGCCCTCTTAAACCTGCTGGTGTGTTAACAGCCAGTGAGAAACGTGAGTGAGAGATAGGTCCTCGAATCAAGGGGCATTCTGGGGATGTGGGAGATGCCAGATGCCCAGAGGGTAGCGCTCAGCCCTGTGGGTTTTCTCTGCCTGGGATGGAGAGGCCAGGAGCTCACTGTGTGCAAGTGTGTTAGTGTGTTTACAGTGGGGGAGGGAGACAGGCTGAGCTTTCCTCCTTCCTATGGCTTTTCCAGTCCCTCTAAGTCCAACATGGCATCTCCCAGAGAAGCCATTTGAGTTAAACTGGAGAATTTTATGGTAGCCTGTGCATCTCCCAAACCTATGTCCCTGTTGGAGCAACATGTGAATAGGGGGCCAGAGGTAGCTTCCAGACCACATTTCCCGGCCAGAAGCCTGTTTGAGAACTGGAGAGGTGTAGACCCACCCCATGGCTGTGTCCACGGCCACAAGCCCTCAGCCTCCAGGTAGAAGTGCGCGCCAGCCCAGTGGTCCCAGTCTTGGTCTGGCAGAACATAGGCCAGGAGAGATCCAGGCCTGTGACCTAGGCTTCTCTTTGCTCCCTGCAGGAGATGCCATTCCCACCAAGAAGCTATCTCCCTCTCCCAGCAGCCTTGGGCATCAGTACAGGAAGTTCTCCTTCGAAGGTACCACAGGCCCTGCAGTCACACCTCTGGGGTGCTTCAGTTTTGAGAGTGCAGTAGGCTGGGCGATGCTTGCTTGCTTGCTCGAGGCCAGGCCACTGTGTATGTCAGATGAGGAGCAGATAGCTGGTACCACTGGTTTTGTTCCTCGTGAATTCAGGGAGGGACTAATTATGTTCTACTGGCTGGCATATCTGGGGCACTTATTTGCAAGGACTTAGAAGCCAGGTGTCAAACTGAAGACTTTATAAAGTGTGGAGAAAAGTTCCTTTTCCTTCATGAATGCGTGGATGTTTTACTTCTCATGCCTCAGTGCAGGCCCTGAAGCCCGGGCCGCCCTCCCTGCCTCCTCTCCCCTGGCCCAGCCTGGTCTGTGTCCGAGCCCCGCTAACCCAGGCCCCCAGATGCCGAGCGGCTTGTATAGGTATCAGAGCGGCTAGGAGTCTCCAGTAGAGCAATAACTCCCCTAGCACAGCACAGCGCTTGTTTTCCTGAACGAAGTGTGCAGTCTTCCCTTTGCTTCCCCTTCTGGCCGTGAGACTTGGAAGACCCGTTGGCAGGACTCCTCTCTGATGATGAGGAAGGAATCGCCAAGAAGCTGCCAGGGACGGAGAGTAAAACAGCTTCCGTAAAGAGCCCAGCCCCGGCCAGAGATCAAGGTGGTGTGGGCGTGTTACCCATCCTGGGGCAGGTGCAGTTGGCTAACTGAACTTTCCGGTGCAGAGCCAGACACCCCACCAGGCAGGGACCACAGGTCTCAGATCCTGGACCAAGAGGTTATCAGTCTCTGGGAACGGGGAGGGGGGATGCACGAGCCCGGGAGTTGGGGCTGTGGGAGTGGGGCCGGGGAAGCTGGGTGCTGTGGGCAGACCAGACACTGCCATGCCCGCCCTTCCACCCAAAGGCCAGGGTTGCAGGGAAACGCCCCCCTCGACCCATTCAAACATCACCGTTGCGGGCCAGAAGGCTGTGGGCATTGTGCCCTGTGTTCTGTCCCTTAGGGCCCTCTATCCCTCTAGCTCCTGGGAACACTCCGGTCCGAAAGAAAGAAGAGTTGCTCTTTGACGATGGAGACGACATCATGGCCACCCTGGGGTTTGGAGACAGCCCCAAAGCAGAGAGGAGGCACACGGGAGACCAGTAAGGGTCCCTGTGAGCGGACAGTCCCTCCCCGGCCAGGGAAAAGCGAGAGGGAGGGTACAGTGTGGGCCCTCCAGGAGCCCCTCGTGTTCACAGGTACCTGCCCTATGTCCCATCCTGCAGGGAGGGGCGCCTCCCTGCCCGCTCCAAGCTGGATGAGCTGCTGGGTCGGGGCACTGCCGCCAAACTCCTGGCCCGTCCGGGCACCGGGGAGCACAGGGAATTCAAGCTAGACAAGAAGTATCAGCGGCCACAGGGTGAGGAAGCGTGTGGGGCAGGGGCGGTGGGGAGTGGACCCCCAGAACAGGGTTTTACCACAAGCCATAATAAGAAATAAGCTTTACATCATGACACACATTTAGTTATTCACGTTTATAACTGAGACCAAAAATGTCAGGAAATAATAATCACCACGTGCAACACTTATTTATGTGCTCTTTGACTCATAAATACGTTGGTTGCGACTCATTAAATTAGTATTTCCACCTGCTAATAGGCGGCAGCTCACAGTTTGAAAAACACTGCCCTGGACCAGTGTCCCTCCGTTCAGAGCGTCGGCCCGCGGGCCATCTGTTGGGAATCACCCTCGTGGCACGCACGGCTCACTCGGCCTCACCTGCAGGGGGTCTGGGGCAGGCCCGCCGGTGCACTTTTCGCAGCTCCTGGGTGATGTTTTGTAGGCTGGAGCCTCAGCTGCTGGCAGACGCCCAGCCGCTCACCCTGCTTTCCCCACAGCGGCTTCCCTATCGCTCGTCTTGCCCATCAAGCTGCCAGCTCAGCTTTTCTTAAACAAAGAGTTCTGCAGCTACGGAAGAAGAGTTTGAGTCGCCCTGCTCTAGATCACAGGGTCCTTCATTCGCAGACAAAGAAGACACCGGGGGTGACGAGGACTTCACCTTTGGGGCCTATCAGCCCACCGTGGGCTCCTCCGAGGGCCGGCAGTCCCGCCGGCAGTCCGTCAGGTAAGCGGGGCCTGCGAGGAGCTCGGCCTTGGGGGCAGGTTGCCCGCTGGGAAAATGGGCGGAATCCAAGATGTCTTTCGTGGGTGTTCATGGTGTTCTACGGACACCACTCAGCTTGCCGCGGCTCTGGCTGTGCAGGGCCCCGGGCATCGCGACTTCTTAGCATGGGCCCCATAGTCACCCCCAGCAGTGGAGGGAAAGGCCAGTCAGGGGGCTCTTGGGAGAGGCTGCTTGCCCCGCCTTAGACCCCCCACTCCTCTGTCTTGAAGTAGGTTCTTTGAAGGCGGCACAGACCCCAAGGCAGAACCAGGCTCCAGACAGAGCACCCCAGCAGCATCCAGCCCCACCCAGCCCAGGAGGGGAGGTGCCGACTGGCTGGGCCTCAAGGACGAAGGCTTGGACCTGCTCCCTCCCTCCCCGACCAGGGAGGCTCGGAGGGGACCCCCTCCCGCCAGCCAGCATTCTGCTCCCAGCCGCCACTCTGCCCCGGCCGGGCTGCCCTCCTTGGGGGCGAAGCCACCAGCCGAGGGTACCGGTTCTCCTGCCAAAGGCAGCCAGCCTTCCCAGCCAGGAGCGTCTGAGAAGGAGGAGGCGGGGGACTGGCTGAGCCACGCCCTGTCTCGGAAGCAGTCCCGGGGTCTGGCCGGAGAGGAGCACGACGTAGCCTGTAAGGGCCAGCACTCGGTAGGGGCGCTGCCTTCCGACAGGTAGGGGCTTGGGCTGCTGTCCCTTTTCTCTTCTTTTTTTTAATATTTATTTATCTGGCTGTGCCGGGTATCAGCTGCAGCGCGCGGGATCTTTGTTGCCACGTGCGGGGTCTTCGTTGAGGCACGCGGGATCTTTTTTAGTTGCAGCACGCGAACTCTTAGTTGCGGCATGTCGGATCTAGTTCTCTGACCAGGAATCAAACCCAGTCCCCCTGCACTGGGAGCGCGGAGTCTTAGCCACTGTGCCACCAACGAAGTCCCAGGGCTGCTGTCTCTAGCGGAAGGAGGACCTTGCCGCCTCGGTGCCTCAGAGCAGGGCACCACCTCTTAGCCGTGCTTCTCCCCTTCTTTAGGTGCTGGGGAGAGTGTGTAGCTCCCTGCCTTTGCTCAGGTGAAAACACGAGGGAGCTGGGGGGCTGCTGACGCTCACGCCCTGACTGCTGTGGGGACAGGTGCCGACCTGATCGGGCAGGAGACCGAGGGCACCCTTATGGCAAACACACGGCCATCCCGGTGCCTCTGAGCAGGGGCTCCGTCCACAGCGCCCTCGGGCTGGCGGGACACCCGGTGCCCAATTGCTCTGCTGACCAGGCTAAAGCAGGCAATGCGTGCGCGGGTTGGGACTCACCCGTGCTCTTGGGGAGTGTTCGAGAAGACCATGGCTGTGAGGTGGCTCCTAGGGGAGGCCGCAGAATGTGGGGGGGGCGGGGATAGCAAGCGGCCCCGAGGGGGCGGGCGAGGCCGGGACTGTCCAAAGGAAGCAGCAGGACGCTATGCGGCTGGACCGAAGGGGAGGTGAGGGGGCGGTTGTGTGACAGGCCAGGGGTGTCACCCAGCCCTGGGGTTGGGGTGAATGAGGAGGGCGGTTTGGACCTGGACCTGAAACCGAGGTGACCCCGAGAGCCGAGAAGCAAGGGGGAACAACAGACAGGAGAAGAGAGGAGCCCAAAGGGTGCTGGAGCCGGCGGGAGGCCGAGCAGGCCCTCCGTCGAAGCTGAGCGAGCTGCGTGGACCAGAGCGCGGCCTTGCTGCCCGTAACAGGCCCGTGGTCGCTCCTTGGACATCATCAGGTGGTCCCAGTGAGCACTGAGGCCAGGACGGGGTACGGAAGGCCAGGCGCTCAGACTTGGGAGGAGAATTACCAAGACGGGACGGCAGGAACAGGAGGAAGGCTGAGGGAGGGCGGGAAGAGGGGCGGCCACACAGCTTCACTCGTGGGCTTTGTCCCAGCCCGTCTCGGTCCAGCCTGACCCGGACCTTCTGCCTCCTTCACTTTAACATTTACTTCCTCAGCCAGCCTGCTGCCGGCACCCAAGGGCTCGAGCCAGCAGCCGCCGGGGGGACCCCAGGCACGGCAGCACAGAGGCCGCCCGCCCGGCCTGCCGCCTCAGGGTACATTCATGGCGGGGGCTGCGGGTAGGTGAGGTGCGGCAGGGCGGCCCGGGCCTCCTTCCCTAGAGCGGCGGACGGCTGTGCTGGGCTCCACGTGGTCAGTGTGGCGTGTGGTATCCCAGACCACGTAGCAGGCCCACGGAGTAAGGGGCCCGAAGCTGGGTCCCCGTCCCCTTTTCCCAACTGAGACCTCACTCTTAGTAAACTGCCAGCCTCCAGGCCTTTCCAGTCAATGACTGGAACCTGACATTTTCCTTTCCTGCTGGGCCAACCCTCCCCTTCTCCTGGCATCCTACACAGAAGGCTCTTCAGCTTGCCACCCCCATTCCTGTGTCCTCAGGTCCCCTGTGACTTGGAACCCCGCTGCCTTGGCCCTCCATGCGGGTGACCCAAAGAGGGGAACAGCCCCTGGAGATTGCTCCGGCACTGGTTTGTGTTCTCTTTGTTCCAGGGGTGTAACTGGGTAGAGGAGAGACTCTGAGAGCTTCCTTCGGGGGCCCCGGCAGACGAGAGAAGCTGGGCTCTCCCGAGCACACACCCAGCCCGCGGGGCCTCGCTGCAGCTCCTGCTCATTTCTCTGCTGTTGCTTTTTCAGAGCCTGCAGTTGGTTTCCCAGGCTCCCAGGAACCCCCAGGGCTCTCTGTGCCTGTCCAGGTAGGGAGGGTGAACCAGCAGGTGTAGGTTTCGGGCCCATGGAACAATTCTCATGTGCCCAGAGGCGCACCACCTGCCAAACCTGACAAACTGCTGGGAGGCACGCATCGTGCTATCAGCTAGCTCCCCCGGCGCTCCCCACCAGCACTTTCCGTGCCGCTCCCGGGCAGGTTTGGGTGCGAATTTGCCAGCACCGGTAGGGAAGTGAGGTGGCACCCAGGTGGGGCAGCTGGGAATGCTCTAATCAGAAAGCAGGGCTGCAGGTGTCCTGATGCTCTGTCTAGAAAGCCTCCTCCATCCTTGCCATCCTCCCACTGCACCGCCTCTGTTTCCCAGGTGCAGCGGCGCCTGTGACCCCTGGGCCTGAGGAGGACTGGCCCCACGGGGGCACCTCCCGGGTAACCCGGAAGTGCCTTGGAGACGGTGGGTGGTGGGCAGCCTGCAGGAACCAGAGCAGCTGTCTACACTGGGACTTCAGGCCTGACAGAGAGGGCCAGGGTCATAACCTTTTGCTGTAGCTAAGGCTCTGCTGGGGCTCGGCTGTTCATCTAGGGATCTGGAACCCTTGCTGGGAGGATGTTGTTCTGAGGGCGGAAGGGGGACTCATTTTCCCCAACGAGACCTGCGAGGGGAGGGGCAGTGACCATCTGACTCTCCTGGGCCTCATCCTTGGCCTCTCGGTGTCACGAGCTTGTCCCCGTCTACAGCCACAGATCAGACACAGGGCCTGGGAGGTCCAGTGAGTGAGGGCCAGAGGTAGGTGAGCTCAGCTGAGACCCTGTCCCCTACCTAACAGGGACCATCCCTCCCCTTCTCCTCCAGTGCATGCTCCCAGAGTCCCTGGCCCGGAGCCTGCTGCCCGGCTCCGAATACCAGCAGCAGCTCCTGGCGGCACAGGCTCAGCTTCAGAGAGGCACTGCCGAGCTCCAGGCCGACCTCCTGCAGAGTCAGGCCCGGCTGGCGGAGCTCGAGGCCCAGGTGCGGGGCAGAGGGGCAGCCGGCTCCTGGGGCAGGGCTGAAGTGGGAGCGGGCCACGTGAGGGCTGGACGGCTTCCCCAGGCGGTCTAAGGGACCCCGCCACCTCCCCCCAACAACACACACACACACACCGTCCCTCCCGCCATCTCCCAGGTGCGGAAACTCGAGCTGGAGCGGACACAGCACCAGCTGCTGCTGGAAAGTTTGCAGCAGAGGCACCAGGCGGACCTGGAGCTCATCGACAGCGCCCACAGGTACCCCCGCTCCTCCGGCCCGGACTTCCGGTGGCACACGGCCGGCCCCAGCTCCCGTGCTCTGAGAGGCCCTTCGGGTGGCCGCTGTCACCTCCTGAGCCCCGCGATTGGGTGTGCTGTTGGCAGGAGCCGAGTCAAGGTGCTAGAAACATCGTACCAGCAACGGGAAGAGCGGCTGCGGAGAGAGAATGAGGAGCTGTCTGCCCAGTACCTGTCGCGCTGCCAGGAGGCCGAGCAGGCCCGCGCCGAGCTCACAGCCCAGCACCAGCGGCGCTTGGCGGCCACCGCGCAGGAGAAGGACCAGGAGATGGAGCGGCTCCGGGAGCTGCAGCGGTGAGGGGGAGGCCCGGGGGCAGGGGGGCTGCCTTCAAGGGTGGCCAGAGGAAGCCAATTGCTGTAAGACCCCCAGCCATGGGCTCAGCAGCCTCTGAACCGAGGCTTGACCCCTTCCCTTCTGGGTAAGGACCTAGGCCGAGCTCACTGCCCCATCGCCCCACAAGTGGGGACCCACCACTCCTACAGAGGGGGGAGGGCATACCGGCAGGGCCCAAGGTCACTAGCTGTTCGGGCAGGGCCTGGCAGCAGCAAGCAACCCAAGGGCTAACTCAGCACCGGTTAACCCACTCACCGGCCGGACTTCTCGAGTCTAGTCACTAGACTGGCCCTGGAAAAGGTCGTGCCTGGCGTGTTGATCTTGTTACCTTTCTAGATGAGAGCAAAACTCAGAAAAAGCACGTGAGGGAGTTGGCCGACGGGGGCAGAGCAGGCCTTTTCACACGGCTCAGATTGGCCAGACACGAAAGGGTTGTCGGCACACCTGTCGAGTGTCCTTTGCTGAAAAACAAGCAATCTGCCCCCAGAGAGTGGATGTGGCATTGAGGCACCAGGACAGATAAGGCAGAGGAGCCGGGGAAAGTGATGCAGTGCCCGGAGATGGGGAGGAGAGGCCCACGGAGCATGGACCACCCGGAGGCACGCCCCTGCCACGCAGAGCTGCCCCCGGTGTTCACTGCCCCGCCCTCCCCACTGTCCCCCAGGGCCTCCATCCTGGAGATGCGCAAGGACCACGAGGAGCAGCTGCAGCGGCTGAAGCTGCTGAAGGACCGGGAGATCGACGCCGTCACCAGCGCCACCTCCCATACGCGGTAGGCGCGCCATCCAGGCCCTGCCCACCTGGCGCGGCAGTGCTGGGGTCCACGGGCCTTCGTGACCTGAGCCCCCCGCAGGTCCCTGAATGGCATCATCGAGCAGATGGAGAAGTTCTCCAGCAGCCTGCACGAGCTGTCCTCCCGCGTGGAGGCCTCGCACCTCAGCACTGCCCAGGAGCGGGAGCTGGGCATCCGGCAGCGAGATGAGCAGCTCCGAGGTACTGCAGGCCACATGTCCCTCTCTCCTGTCCCCCGTTGTGGGAAGGGGGGCGGGCAGTGAGTGCCCTGTGGGCCGCCCCCAGCGCTGCAGGAGAGGCTGAGCCGGCAGCAGCGGGACATGGAGGAGGAGCGGAGCCGGCTCCAGGAGGTCATCGGGAAGATGGAGGCGCGCCTGAGCGAGCAGAGCCGGCTGCTGGAGCAGGTGGGGCACATCCTCCTGCCGCAGGGCCTGTCTCCCCCGGGCACCCAGGGGATGGCAGCTGTACTCTGACCTCGCCTCCTCGGCCTCGGGACTTTCCTCTGGAATGTCTCTCCTGCCCTCTCCTGCCTCTGCAGGGGCTCCCACCTCCCCACCTCCAGAAGCGCCCCAGGCCCACCCCATCCAGCTCCTACCTGCTCATCAGGGATGCCTGTGACTTTAGGAGAAGTGCTCTTGCCTTCTGAGCTGTAACGGATAACGTATTTAAACTCCCTACATATCTTCCGTGTATAAGAGCGAGCTTCAGTCTTTAGAAAATCATGGCTTTTCGTGCTCGCTTCAGCAGCCCATATACTAAAACTGGCACAACACAGAGAAGGTTAGCATGGCCCTGCGCAAGGATGACGCAAATTCGTGAGGTGTTGCATATTTTAATAAGTGTGCTTAAACAATTGGCTGTACTATGGGGAACTCCCTGGCAGTCCAGGGGTTAGGACTCCATGCTTTCACTGCAGTGGGCCCAGGTTCGATCCCTGGTCAGAAAACTAAGATCCCACAAGCTGGGCAGCACGGCAAAAAAAAAATTAAAATTAAAAAATAAAACAATTGGCTGTACTTATGAAAAAACTCAAATTGACCCCTACCTTATGCCAAACAAAAAAGCAATCCCTGATGGAATTGATCCAATAAATATTTGATGAATTCAGAAATAATAATAATACCTTTTCCTTTTTTGTACAAGGTTATGATACATCTCACTGAAAAAACTAAAATAACAGGCAACAATAAAGAAAATAAAAATTACCCACTAGCCAGAGATAGCCATTGATGACATCACATATATCCTGTAGACAGTTATGTAGACATAGACGTTTTTACATCGTGAACCATATTTATTCAGCCCTTCGTTCGGTGCTTTATTCAGCGCCTGCCTCGGGCCAGGCTTGTGTGTGCCCCGAGTCCCCTGGCATACGGTGTCATGCCCACCCTGGTGCTCTTTCCCTGTTGGATGACAAGAGACAGGCAGGCAGTGCTGTAGTTGGCGATTCAGGGAGCAGGGATATTGCTGTTCTTTGGCCCTTTGGAGCCGCGAGGTGCCTCTCTCAGCAGCGGTTCCCGAGCCATTAGCCTCAGCACGGTTGATCCCAGCGGCTGGGCCCTGGCAGGCCTCAGGCTCCGTCCCATTTTCACCGCTCAGGAAAGGATGTGTTTGTGGGAGAAGCCAGATGAGGGCGGTTTGCACAGCTCCCCAGGGCACGTTCAGGCCTGACTGGGGGCAGGCGGAGCCTCCAGGGGCACGAGCTCTCAGCCCTGACCCTGCCCGGCCCGCAGGAACGCTGGCGGGTGAATGCCGAGCAGTCCAAGGCCGAGTCCGCGCAGCGCGCTCTGGAGGAGCAGAGGAAGGTCATGGTCCAGCAGATGGCCATGGAGCGGGAGGAGCTGGAGAGGGCCAAGGTGAGTCCAGCCACACCACGGTCAGCTCTGTCCCCGCCACCGCGCCCAGGGATGCTCACCCCGTGCCCTCACGCCCTCGCCCCAGAGTGCCTTGCTGGAGGAGCAGAAGTCCGTCATGCACAAGTGTGGGGAGGAGCGGCGGCGCCTGGCGGCCGAGTGGGCCGAGTTCTTTGCACAGCAGAAGCTGAGTAAGGAGCGGGCCGAGCGTGAGGCGGAGCGGGCGCTGCAGGTGGACACCCAGCGGGAGGGCACCCTCGTCAGCCTGGCCAAGGTAAGACCCAGAGCCTCCCCGGACAGCGGGAAGCCCAGGCAGCCCTGCGCCTCTCCCCACCCCGGGGCCTCACTGCTCCTCGGTCAGGATGCGTCAGCTCAGCAAAGAGCGCAGCGGTAACAACGAGTATAGGAATTCAAACAACAGTAATCATAATAACTACTTCCTTTTATTGTATCATCGCAGGTACTTTAGACACATTTGCTCATTTACTCCTCATCACGTTCCCATGACTTAGATATTCTAGAAATCGGATTCCGAGAAGTTGAGCGCAGGGGCGAGGGGCTGCAGCGGGGCTTGGCCCCAGGTCTCCCACCACCTCCTCCCAGAGTCAGGGCGGAGCCGAGCCACAGCGATGAGGCAGGGAGGCCAGCGGGTCCTCGGAACCCTGAGCAGAGCCCAGTTCAACTCCGGGGAGGAGACTGCAGAGAGGCTTTCCTGTCTCCAGGAACAGGCAGAGCTGAAGGTCAGGGCGAGCGAGCTCCGGGCCAAAGAGGACCAGCTGGCGGCCGAGAGGGAGGCTCTGGAACAGGAGCGCCAGGAGCTGCGGCTGGAGAAGGAGAGGGTCGGCGCCGCCGCCCAGCGCATCAGGCTGCGCGCTGAGGAGGTGGAGCGCCTGAGCCAGGTGCCCAGCGGCTCAGCCCCTGGGCGTGGGCAGTGCCCCCACCCCAGCCGGCCCAGCTGACCCAGGCGGCCTCCCCGCAGGTGGCCTCGCAGAAGTACGAGGAGGGGGAGCGGGCACTGCGCGAGGCCCGGCAGGTGCAGTCGGAGCAGCAGGCCCGGCTGCAGCTGGTGCAGCAGCAGCAGGAGCGGCTGCGGCAGCAGGAGCGGCACGTGCACCAGGCAAGGCTCTTCCTGGCTCCCGCTCCCCCCGCCTCCCAGGGCATCCCTGCCCCCAGCCTTCTGCCCTCACAGCTGTGTCCTCTCTGGGGGGACGGGGACAGGAGCACCTGAGTCTGGCCCAGCAGCGGCTGCAGCTGGATCGTATCCGACAGGACCTGCCCTCCGGGCCCGTGGGGCTGCTCTCCAGGGCCCAGGGCCCGGCAGCCTCCGGCCTGAGTGGTAAGTGGCTCCAGGAGGGTGGGACATCGGCTCAGCCGGCCCACTGGGCAGGACAGGGCCAGCAGCACCCTGCCCACGCCTCCTGTGTGCTCAAGTTAGGGGGCAGCTGGGTTTTAAAGTCATCTTGGGTTTTTTTTGTTGTGGTTTGTTTGTTTGTTTGTTTGTTTGTTTGTTTGTTTATTTATTTATTTATTTATGGCTGCGTTGGGTCTTCGTTGCTGGGTGCGGGCTTCTCTAGTTGCGGCGAGCGGGGGCTGCTCTTCGTCGCGGTGCGCGGGCTTCTCATTGCGGTGGCTTCTCTTGTTGCGGAGCATGGGCTCTAGGCGCGCGGGCTTCAGTAGTTGTGGCATACGTGCTCAGAAGTTGTGGCTCAGGGGCTCTAGAGCGCTGCAGTCCCTGACTCCGTCCTCCTCGGCCTTTACAGCCATCGTGGCTCCTGCCCGCCCCACTCCTCAGTGCAGCCAGCTGCCAGCCGGCCTGGGCCCCTCGCACCTCCACGCCAAGCTGGTGCTGCTGAAACACACAGCTGAGCAGGTGAGCTTCCCAGAGCAGACGCCGCCCTGGTCCAGGCCCGCCCACTCCCCCTGGACTTAGGGCTCCTCGTGTTCACACTGGGGACAAGCATCTCTGGCAGAGGCAGGAGGGAGCACGGCCTGGCCCCGGGGAGGGCTGAGCCCACCCCCTGGAGGAGGGCAGCAGCGCAGATTGCTTAGAGGACACGTCTCAGAGATGCTCACCGAGTCACTGATGGAGCATTTCCTACGTGCCAGGCTCTGTGCCGTGCCTGATAAGCTTTTACCCCCCCACAGCCCTACATGGCAGGTAATGTTATTTTCTCCAGTTTACAGACAGGCTTAGAGGGATGAAGTCCGTGCGAACAAGGGGCCCCACCGCGAGTGAGAGCTGGCGTCTCACTCCAGTGCGCGTGCTCGCTCCCTGCCCCTCCCTCCCCCACTGACTCCCAGAGCCAGGCTGAGCCGGGATGTAGGCGAGAGGGTCCCCGAGGGAGGGCTGCTCGGCTGGCACCCAGGGTCCACCTCACTCTCAGTCCAGCAACCCAGCGTCCCTGTGCGCAGAAGCGGGGGCAGGAGGGAACCAGAGGGTGGCAGCTCACTCAGCTCTGCCTTTCAGGACCGTGACTTCCTGGAGAACGAACAGTTCTTCCTGGAGACCCTGAAGAAAGCCTCCTACAACATGACGTCGCATTCAGCCTGAAGGCCCCACTGCCTCCTCAGCAGAGGCCTGACTCTAGAACCGTCCCACTGCCCGCTGGCCGCCAGCGCCGAGCAGGGGCGCCGGGGAGAGCCCTGCAACGCCCAGGGCCTGATTACAGCTCCTCCCGTGGACGGGGTGCCAGCGCGTTCTTTCCGACGCTCCGGCCCACGGGGGGGCAGGCAGGCGCCCCCGTGCCTCTCAGACTCCCCAGGAGGCAGCAGCCTCTGGGGAGACGCGAGGCTGAGGCCATCTCAGCCCCACGACACCGTCAGCGACAGCACCGGTGCTCCTGCCCCGCAGACGTCCGGCTCAGGGCCCAGCGTCTGACTGGGCTCTGTGGACCCCTCGGCCCCTCAGCCCATCGATGGTCTGGGGATCTTTTCGCCTGGGCCTCTTCTGAGGCGGGGGGTCTTCTCGACTCCCTTGCCACAAGGAGCCTGCTGCCCTCCCTGCCTGAGAGGCCAGCAGAGGGAGCGCCGGGTCTCCTCCCTGATGGGGACGTAGAGTCAGGCCGCAAATCTTCAAGAGCCTTCTAGCCTCCTGGCGGAGGGGGTGGGAGGTGCTGCAGGGGCAGGGAGGGCGCCGTGCCCGGCGGCTTTTACCTCACAGACTGACCTGCCCTTGGGACTCAGCCAGCCCTCCCTGCTCCCAGGCTGGTGCACAAAGCCCCCGCCTCGTTCCCAGCTGCCTCGTTCCCAGCTGCCGGGGCAGCGGACTCACTAGCACAGATGCTGGCCTCATCCGCTTCTTCTAATGCGTTCCCCAGAGGCAAAGAGGGGGCTGCGGGTGACAGTGGGGTGTGGGGAGGGACAGAAGGCTTTTCTCCACGCTGTTCACTTGCCACAAAACCCCGGCCAGTGGGAACGAAGATGACAGCGAGAGCCCCTGCCTGGGAGGATACAGAGCGCCGAGGACCATGAGGGGCCACACCCCGGCCACTGTCCCGGGTGGGGGGCTCTGCCCTTCTCCACGTGTGGGCAGAGGGCCAAGGCCAGCCAGAGGGGTGCCAGGACAGGGGTGGGAGGATTGGTAGTTGTCTCCTGCAGACCCAAGGACTCAACTAATAAAATCACAATTAACCTCTAGAGCGGCTTCTCTCACCTCCCATCAGAGGGGACCGTCTGGGGAGCGGGAAGGTGGTGGAGAGGGCAATGCCGAGTGGGGTGTGAGCGGGCACAGGTGCATCTCTGCTCTTTTAGAACAGCTTTCAGAGGGAGCTCATTTATATACAGCCTCTTGGACCCACTAAATTGCTATATTCTTCTCTTTTTTTTTTGGCCATGAGGCTTGTGGGATCTTAGTTCCCCGACCAGGGATTGAACCCGGGCCCTCAGCCGTGAATGCACAGAGTCCTAACCACTGGACCGCCAGGGAATTCCCTAAATTGCAATATTCTTAATGATTGGATTCTTAGAATTTGCCATGGCTCATCAGAGTTTGAACCTATTTCTTGGAAACGTTCGCTCTGTCGGGCTGTTATTTGCTGTAAAACTGGCCAGGGCTGGGACTCTCCAGCCCCATACTCCCCTGGCTGGACCACAGGCAGGAGAAGGGTGTGATTATCACCCCTACTTCGCAGATGAAGGGACTGAGACTCAGAGGTTAAATAATCTGCCAAAGGTGACGCAGCAAATAGCAGAACCTGGATTTGAGTTCTGCTTGGACAGATTCCGAAGCCCCAGGCGCTCAGCCACATCACTGCTGGCTCCTTCTAGAAAAGCGTGCTGCACACGGTGCTTCTGTGAAGTAGAAGATCCCCAAGCCGCTGCTTGGGGTGGTGCCCACACACAGGAGGGACGCATTCGTGTCCCATTAGAAGCCTTGTTGAAGCTTGGAATTCAATCCTCTCAACACACACTTAACGAATTCCCACCTGTGTGAAGGGCCGGAGGTGGGTCTAAGGTTGGGCACAGCCTGGGAGCAGCTGGCATTTAAGCAATCACCTGACAGATATGTGGGTGATCACAGGCACATGTTGGGGGAGGGTGCAGGGAGACCCAACGGGAATGAGTTTAGAATTAGGGGGCAGGTCGACGAGGCTCTGTATACCTTGTTAAAGTTTGAATTTTTATCTTCAGGGCAAATGGGTGTTCATTGAAGGGTTTTAAACAGGGTGGAACCATTTTGTGTTTTAGAAAAACTACTGTGGCTTTGGGTGGAGAACAGACCGACCAGAGGGGGCAAGAGTGGGGACAGGGAAGCAGGCAGAAGGCTGTCTGCCGTGGTATTGGGGAGACGGGAAAGCACTGCGCCGGGCGTGGCACTGAGGGACCTGGTGCCTGACATGCAGGCAGGGTCAGGAAAGAAGGCGTGTCGAGGCGGACCCCCAGGTTGCTGTCTTGGGCAACTGGGTGCCCATGGAACAGCCAAGTAGACACGTTCCACAGGCACTTAGTTACGATGACACATTACCCAGTGTAACTGCTCTGGATCCCTGTCACTGGCGTTAAGGTGTGGCAGGTGGCTTACACACCCCCTTTTCATTAACGTTCTCCCACGCCACAGGCGGGAGACAGCTGCACACAGGATTGAGTGTTCTGTATCTGCTGATCTTTCTTTTTCCCTTCAAAATTATAAACAACTCCTCAAGGTCATAACCCAGATGTTCCCTGTAGAAAGAGAAATACTGGTGGAAAGTAATGATGATCAAAGACACTGGCTGGGCTAATACTTCCAGTTTCAAGAGTTATTCATGTTTATTATTTGCCTCAAGTTGATACAAGTGGGAATCCCTGCTAGGCCTTTCAAACAGTTAAAATCCCAGCAAGCCCCATTCTTAGAGGGTTCTAGGACAGCGAGAGAACAGGAATGTTTTTCAAAAGTAAGGAATAATGGAGAAATAACAGCCATCTGACTGACCAGCAAGCCCTATGCCTCTGCCCCGGAGGTCCCATGAGTCTTCATTTCTAGAGGGGCAGGCTGGGGTGGGGGTGGGTTTAGAGGCATGTAGAAGAGGATTCAGAAACAAAAGGAGAAGATAAAATAGCAAAGGAGGCCAGATTAAACACACGCAGGACATTAAGAATATAGGAACCCCTGTGCCCCTCCCGGCCTGAGGCACAGTCCTGGTCTGCCCACAACCTTCAGCTCTGCTCTTCGATCAGCAGAATTTCACAAATTAATAAGCAGTGCCTCCAGGAACTTCCCTGGCGGTCCAGTGGTTAAGACTCCACGCTTCCACCGCAGGGGGTGCGAGTTAGATCCCTGGTCGGGGAACTAAGATCCCACATGCCATGTGGCGCGACCAAAAAAATAAGTAACATCTGAATAAAAATGAAAATATAAAAAATAATAAAAATAAGCAATGACTCCGTAAGGGCAGGACTGGGTCCTATGGGCCTTAACATAATAGTAGCTGTGCATTGATGGGTGAATCGGCAGTGACAGTGAGTTTAGCTGTTTGGCTGCTGTTTATGAAAGCCAAATTCAAGGTGTGGCCACTTCCTGCTGGATTAAGAGACCCCTCATGCCATTTCAGTGTGAATGTGAGGGTCAAGCTTCTGCTAGTACCAGAGCAACTGAATGGGTCAGCAGCCCTGGTTGAGACATCAGGGAAGGCTTCCTGGAGGGACCACTTCACAGGGTCTAGGAGATAGCCAAGCAACAGAGGGAAAGGTAAGGAGTGCAAGGCAGAAGTAACAGCATGTGCAAAGGTCCGGTGCCAGGGGGAGAAAAGTGCTGAGTAAGTGAAAAATGTGAAACCGAGTCCCTGTAAAACCGTGTTCCCTTACCGAGTTTATGATTAATCTCTCTATCCAAAACTTTATTCCCTTTCTTGTCTCCTCTGATCTCAATCCTGTGCTAACTGAACAGTAATCAACCAGAGTCAGATGACTAAAACTGCTGCTGTTGATAACATCGTTAATGTACTAAAATTGCTATTATTATAGATATCGCCGTTAATGTGCAAACTCAGGCCGTTTCTCCAGGGCAAGATGAGCTAACAGACCCCCAAGCCATGGACCACCTGGCCAGAGAGTCGTAAACCAGAAACTTCCTGATTCCCAAAACTTCGATTAAGAAATGTAGGGGGGGGCTTCCCTGGTGGCGCAGTGGTTAGAAATCCGCCTGCCAATGCAGGGGACACGGGTTCGTGCCCCGGTCCGGGAAGATCCCACATGCCGCGGAGCGGCTAGGCCCGTGAGCCACAGCTACTGAGCCTGCGCGTCTGGAGCCTGTGCTCCGCAACGGGAGAGGCCGCGACAGTGAGAGGCCCGTGCACCGCGATGAAGAGTGGCCCCCCGTAAAAAAAAAAAAAAAAAAAAAAAAAAAAGAGTGGCCCCCGCTCGCCGCAACTGGAGAAAGCCCTTGCACAGAAACTAAGACCCAACACATCCAAAAATAAATAAATTTATAAAAAAAAAAAAAAAAAGAAATGTAGGGGGCTTCCCTGGTGGCACAGTGGTTGAGAATCTGTCTGCCAATGCAGGGGACACGGGTTCGAGCCCTGGTCTGGAAAGATCCCACATGCCGCGGAGCAACGAGGCCCGTGAGCCACAATTACTGAGCCTGCGCGTCTGGAGCCTGTGCTCCGCAACAAGAGAGGCCGCGATAATGAGAGGCCCGCGCACCGCGATGAAGAGTGGCCCCCACTTGCCCCAACTAGAGAAAGCCCTCGCAAAGAAACGAAGACCCAACACAGCCATAAATAAATAAATAAATAAATAAAATAAAAACCCAAAGTTTAAAAAAAAAAAAAAGAAATGTAGGGACTTCCCTGGTGGTCCAGTGGTTAAGACTTCGCCTTCCAATGCAGGGGGTGCGGGTTCCATCCCTGGTCAGGGAGCTAAGACCCCACATGCCTTGCAGTCAAAAACCAAAACATAAAACAGAAGCAATATTGTAACAAATTCAATAAAGACTTTAAAAGTGGTCCATATTAAAAAAAAAATCTTAAAAAAAAAAAGTCAAAAAACGATGATTAACCCCAGCTTCCTTTTTCCTCCCCTAAAAAAAAAAAACACAAAACAAAACTCAAAGACCAAGTTGGGGTGGATGTGAGGTTTGTCTCCCACTCCCTTGCTTGGTGCCCTGCAATAAATCTACTCTGCTGCAAATCCAGTGTCAAGAGTCTGGCTTTCTGCATCACAGGCACAAGAGCCCTTTGCTGGGTTACAAACGGTTGGTGTCATGGAAGCTTGAATTCCAGAACAGAGGGACCAGAGCAGAAGCGGGTCCAGATCACCTGGGGTACCAAGTTTCATCTTGTTAGAACTGAATCCCAAGAACAACACAACCCTGAAAAGGTTTAGGCAAAGGCAAAAACTTGGAGGTGATCAAAAGCTAACACATATCCCACAGTTAAGTTCTTTATATATGTTAATTCACATTTAATCCTTCTAACAATCCTATGAGGTAAGCACTATTATTACTACGTGCTTTTTTCTTCCAAATGAGGAAACTGCAAGGGCGACAGCAAGGTCACAATCTGGAATCTGAACCCAAGTAGGAGGACTCCTGAATCCCTGCTCGCAACCCCCTCCCCTGCCCGTGCTGCCGGGGGTGCTCAGGATGCCGCCTTCAGGGACTGGGTGACCCTTGAGAGAGAGCAGCACCCAGAGCCCCGCAAAGCACCTACCTCGTTGAGCCGAGGCGGCTGCGGGCCCGGCCGATCGTCCCCACTCTGTGCCGCCCCCTGGTGGCTGGACGCGGGAAGGGGTCCGGACCGCTCGCAGCTCCGCCTCGCCATTCACCGGTCACTTCCGGAGCCGTGGCGCCCGAGGTCCGCAGCCACCTCCCGGAGGGAGGAGCTCGGGGATCCCAGGAAGTAAGAGTCCTGGGCCTCTGAGGGGGCGTGGCTCCTATGACGCTGGGGCGGGGCCTGGGGGCGAGGCCTCCGCCGTGCGCTCAGGCGGTGCTGCGGCCGCCTCTTCCGGGTCTTAGGAGGGGCAGTGGCGACGGCGGCGGCCGCGCCGGCCTGAGGGAAGATGGCGGCGACCTGGTGGCGAGTCGCGCTGTACGGAAGTCGGAGGTGGCGGGGCTTCAGCACCTCAGGTGAGGGCTCTTGGAGGTCTCCGTATAGCCGAACCCTGGGGATCGAGCCAGCTCCCGCCCCCGACCTCCGTGGGGCCGGGCCGGGGCCAGCATGACGTCCCGCTCTCTGCCCGCAGCCGCCCTGAGCCGCCGGACCGCTCCTCTGGGGCCGATGCCCAACGAGGTCATCGACGTGAGCAACCTGGAGCGGCTGAAGAAGTACCGCAGCTTCGACCGGTACCGGCGCCGGGCGGAGCAGGAGGCGCGGGACCCGCACTGGTGGCGGACCTACCGGGAGCATTTCGGGGAGGAGTCAGGTGCGGGGCGACCGGAGCTGGGCGGTGACCCCGCCGCCTTGGGACTCGGGGGGGGGGGGGCCCGCCGGCGTCCTCCCCGAGCTTGGGGGAGGGGGCCTGCCAGCGTTCCCGTGCGCACCGGTGGCGGTTTAGTCCCACCAGGATTTTTCACCCCTTTCGGTCCCCCTACTTGGAACATTCCCTTCTGTCATTATTAGAGTTCCACCTTAGATATTTCTACACCTAAAGTCCTTTCCAGAGCAGCTCCCCACGGCCCAGTTCCGGGTTAGAACGCCCCTCTCTGCTCCTATAGTACTGTTCATGTAGCCTTGGCCACGCCGTATCCTGACTCTTTTCGCTGCCTCCCTCCCAGTTTATGAGCTCCCTAAGGATGGGGATCCTGCCTGTCTTGACCACCATTGGATCCTTGCACCCGCACAGTGCTTGGCACGTAGGTGTGCAGTACTTTGCTGAATTAAATTGAAAGCCCTGGGCAAGGTGACTCAGGGACCCTGCTGCTGAGAGACTTAACTACGCTTAAGGAGTTTGTTCTTTGGAAAGCATTTATGAAGGCATTTTAATGATGGTTAAGGGCACACACGTGGAATCTTATTTAAACCCAAGTCAATCTCTTGGTAGTGACTTCCCTGAGGTTCAGTTTCCTCAACTATAAAATAAAAAGATTGTGTCTGTGTCACAAGATCGTTGTGAGGATTAAAGGATGCAGTTAATCGGAATTCTTAGACTAATGTCACGCCTGATGTGGGCTCAGTGTCTGTTTCTTATTGTCATAGTCTAATGTAAGTGGGAAAGGGTGTTGGATTGAAAGTTTTCTAGGGTCTTGCTCCTCAGAGTGTGTTCTGGGAACAGCAGCATGGGAACCATTACCTAGGAGCTTGTTAGGAATGCTGAGTCTCAGGCCCCACGCCAACCTGCTGATTCAGAATCTGAATTTGAACAAGTTTCCCAGGTGACTTGTGTGGCTTTGTGTATTAAAGTGTGAGAAGTGCTTCTTTCCTTCTAGCTTCCGCTCTGAATTCTGCCAGGTACACAGCTGCGAGTCCATGGCCGGCTGTGAACAGGCTCGAAGGTGCTCCCACCTACAATAGGGGCGACCATCCGCCCTCGATTTCCCGTGACCGAGACAGATGATGTAACCTGGTTTAGGGATCAGTCTCAAGTTGTATCCAGTTTGCTTAGCAACTGGACCCTGTTCAGGTCTGTGAAGCTGACCACACAGTATATTTTAGTTTTGTGAATTAAAGGGTAAGCTTCAGCAGCAGAGCTTGCCCAGGGAAAGGAAAGGTTTGGACAGGCAGCTTAACCAAGACCTGATCCCACTTTCTCCAACACACCTTCCCTCCCCAGATCCCAAAGACAAGATTGACATTGGGTTGCCTCCACCTAAGGTCTGCCGGACCCAACAGCTGTTGGAGCGGAAACGGGTCCTCCGGGCGCTGCGGGCCAACGTGGAGGAGGAGCGGGCCGCTCGCCTCCGCACAGGTAAGCCTTCCCAGGGGAGAGGGTCCTGGGTGTGTCCCTGCCCTGACCCTGCATCCCAGCTGGCATCATTCCTTCCCAGCACGCATCCCGCTGGAGGCAGTGAGGGCTGAGTGGGAGAGGACCTGTGGCCCCTACCACAAGCAGCGTCTGGCTGAACACTACGGCCTCTATCGAGACCTGTTCCACGGGGCCACCTTCGTGCCCCGAGTCCCCCTGCACGTGGCCTACGCTGTAGGCGAGGACGACTTGATGCCTGTGTACTACGGCAATGAGGTCACTCCAACTGAGGTAACTGCTGGCCTGTGCCCCTCCCCGCCCTGTGTACACAGACGCAGCCCACCATGGGGCCACAGACAACAACTCCTTTTTGAAAGCATTTATAGAGGCGGTTTTTATGGTGGTTAAGGACACAAGCATGGCATCTGTATAGGCTGATCTGGGGTTTTCTTGTTCTCTGTCTCCTCTTTTTGATTTCCTGATAAACAACACCATGATACAGTAATTACAAAGACGAGAATGTAAAATGAAAGGAAAAGAAGCTCCAACTTGGCATACTACTGTGACTGACCCTCTGTCTTCAGAGTGTCCTCCTAGCCCCTGGTCATTGGCCTTCTTGTGGTTCAGATCTTTGCATAGTCAACTCTGTAGGGTTCTTTCTACAAGTCTCTCTTCACCCACCTGCCTCTCAAGGGGCTGTCATGGGCATTTGGTTCAGAATGGGCTCTCCTTTCTCCAAGGTTCCTCAGGCTCCTGACCTCCAGAACAAAGGTCTGTTTAGAACAGCTTGTCCATCCCTGACGGGGGTGACAGCTCCATCGTTCTTTCCCCACCAGGCTGCCCAGGCCCCGGAGGTGACCTATGAGGCAGACGAGGGTTCCATGTGGACACTGCTGCTCACCAACTTGGGTAGGTGTCTGGGGCTCACTGGGACTCCTGCCTCCTTCACCTCCTGTGAGCCAGGGCCCTGGGGAGCTGGGGGAGGGGCCAGATGGAAAGCTCCAGGCCCAGGTCCTTCCAAGGGAGGATGTGGGAAGGGGCGGCAGTTCCCGCAGTCAGTGGGGTGTGTTTGTGTGCAGATGGACACCTGCTGGAACCAGATGCCGAGTATTTGCACTGGCTGGTGTGAGTACCTGGGGTAGGGGAGTGGGTCAGAAGCATTCCAGGAGGTCCTGGCATCCTGGAAAGAGCTGCACCTGAATTTCAGTCTTGGCTCCACCGTGGATTGACCACCACCTCCCATCCCTGGAGGTGGTTCGTCACCTCTGCTTCCTGAGGGTGTCAGGGGCCCTGTGATCCAGTGGCTGAAGACGGGTGCAGAAGGAAAGCAGGCAGTGGGCCTTGGCCTCTCCCACAGGCCTCCTGGTCTCCCTGAACTCATTTCCTGACCTGTGAAAGTAGGATGATGCCACCACATGCCTTAGCCACCCTGAGGGGCTCTGTGACAATCAGATGGGAAAGGAGTCCATGAGAGGCCTCTGGTACCTGTGGGCTGCCTCTTGTTTCCTCGGTGGCCTTTGGTTCTGAGCACCAGGCCAAGGGGAGGAGGGCAGGCATTTTTATTCAACTGCAGTTACCAGCCTGTGCAACAGGACCCTCTGGGGAGTTGTACCTGGGGCAGGTACAGCGGCCATCCCAGTGCCAGGCTGGGCAAACACTCCCTGACAAACCTAGAGGCTTTGGGAAACGGGGAGAGAAACAGCCCAAGGTCGCATGGCTCTCCTGCGTGCACGGCTGTGGCATCCCACAGCTCCCCAGGGCCAGTAAACGGGCTGCTTGACCTAGCTCTCATCTTGACAGTTCCTGGGGCCCTTGTTGGCCTCTGAGCCCCTACTGTTCCCTCCACAAGTTTGCAGTCCATCCGAGGGTTTACAGAGCTCTACTTCCTACTTGATTGTACAACAGAGATCATTTTAGGGTCTCTCTTCCTGGGGAGGTATATCAATCTCTAGGGAGCACACGGGTGGGGATGTTCCTGCTGCCATCTCCCGCGAGTGGCAATTAACAGATGCTTTTCGTCCCACCAGAACCAACATCCCGGGCCACAGGGTGGCTGAAGGACAGGAGACGTGTCCCTACCTGCCCCCCTTCCCTGCCCGAGGCTCCGGCTTCCACCGCTTTGCCTTTCTGCTCTTCAAGCAGGACAAGCCAATCGACTTCTCTGGGGACACCCGGCCCTCACCCTGGTAATCTGTGCCCCTCCCCCCGACAGCTACCCCCAGCCTCAGGCCAGCTTCCCAGTGGTCAGTCTTTCTCAGTTCTCCTCTCTCGTAACTTGAACTGTGCTAGGCAGACCCTGAGGGGCTTCTCAGCATTGCCTGTGGGGCTCTGGTGCCCCCCTCCCCACTCTAATGCTTCTCTCTTCCTACAGCTACCAGCTTGCCCAGCGGACCTTCCACACTTTTGATTTCTACAAGAAACACCAAGATGCCATGACTCCAGCTGGCCTGGCCTTCTTCCAGTGCCGCTGGGATGACTCGGTCACCCACATCTTCCGCCAGCTCCTGGGTAAGGGCAGAGTGGGCTGGGGGAGGGGGCGGCTGGCCTGAGCTCACAGACCTCTCCTGACTTGCCAGGAGGAGCGCCTGTCAGGAGAGGGCCACCAGCAGGCGTGCCACTCCTGGGGTGGGCTGGCTGGGTGGTGCCAGCCTGGGCAGTCCCACCTGGCAGACGAGATAGGGGCTCAGGCCAGCAGCAGTCCACACACACGCCCCTTCACTCTTCTTGCAGACATGCGAGAGCCTGTGTTTGAGTTTGTGCGGCCGCCCCCTTATCACCCTAAGCAGAAGCGCTTCCCCCACCGGCAGCCCCTGCGCTACCTGGACCGGTACAGAGACAGTCACGAACCCACCTATGGCATCTACTGAGTGGCTGGAGTGCCACCCCCCTCAGAGAGTGGACTGGGCCTCTCAGGCCACCCTGTCAGGCTCTGCAGGCGGGAGCAATAGAGACACAGTGCCAAGGGGGCCAAGCATTGGGGTTCTCCGGCCTGCCTGAGGCAGCCCCTCTGCTGTCCTCCCAGCAGGCCCAGGGCTTGGGAGTGAAGAATGCTGGGGGGTTGCGGCTATGAATATATTGATTTTTGCTGTAGCTGGTCTGGGTCTGTGTTCTGGGAGCAGCCAGAGTGCCCCCTGGTGGGACTCTTGCTTTATGGGTGGGAAGAAGGCTGCTTCCCACACCCCTCACCTCTGCTTCCTGAGGGTGTCAGAGGCCCTGCGATCCACTGGCTGAAGACGGGTGCAGAAGAAAAGCAGGCAGTGGGCCCTGGCTGCTCCCACAGGCCTCTTGAAAGAAATTTGCCAGCCCTGGGCATTGGCCCCTTGCCGGCTGTTCACAGGCTCCTGGCCTCCAAATGCTTTGAATAAGAAGCCTTGTCAGGTGGGGGCAAAGGCAGGTCTCAAAGATCTCTGGGCATGCCCCCTGCTCAGGACCCAGAAAGCTCCTGAGTGCTTGCTTGGATGGTTAGGGTATTTCTCCTATCTAAAGGCAAAGACTGCCTAGTAGCCAGTCAAGAGATCAATGCACCTTTTCCAGCAAGAGAAACTTCACATATTACCACACAGAAGACATAATATGCTTGCTGCATCGAAGGGAAAGGACGCCCTGCCTCAAAATTAGGCCAGCTCCTTTGGAAAGAAAGAGTTTAACCCTCCTCCAACTCACGCTGGCCCAGCACACACTACCCCAGGGCAGGTGGGTTAGCGGTCAGGATCCTTCTGTGCTCAGCTGCCGGGGAACCACCTCTAAAAAGTGAGGTTCCAGAACAGTTGGGACCTGCAAACAAGGAACTCTCCCCAGCAGAGGGCTGACACCAAGAGGGGATTCCAAGTGCAGTTGAAGCTTGCTTTGAGTTTCCATTAAAGGGGGTAGGAAGGAACCACTGTTTTTTGGTCTCTGTCTCTTGGTAACCAGAAATTTCCACCTCACTGTTTACCTTAAAAGAACCAAAATTAGGCATAACCTAGAGAAGGGAGACACCCTAATCCGGCAAGTGCCTGAAACTCAGCTCAAGGAAAAAGTGCAGCAGGGCCCCTCGGGTCAGGAGAGAGCATTTAATGAGCACTAGCTGTGTGCCCCATGCTCATTGCCAGGCACTACCATGTGCGGTCCTGTTCCATTTAGTCGCCAAAACCCCTGGGAGGTAGATAACAACAACCCTTGTTGTTGTTAGTATTTGCATGAGATTTTCAGATGAGGGGCTCAGAAGAGGTTCCTGTGGTGGCCCTCAGCCAGGAGGAGGCCTGGAGGCCCGACGGGTTTCCCAGATTCCCTGCACGGGAGCTGCTGGACTGAGGATCTAGGGAAGCAGGATGGAGGTCCCAGAGAGTTGCTGGACCCCAGCTCCCAGCCTGGGGTGGTAAAAGGCAGGCAGGGGTGGCTCGGAGTTGACAGGGGCCGAGCACCGGAATGGGAAGCCAAGCCCGCAGCCGTCGGCGCAGGGTGGAGCGGGCGCGCTGGGAGTGGCGGCTGGTGGGGGCGGAAGAAGGGCTGTCAAGTTCGTCTTCCCAGGCGGGTCATGGCTCCGCCCGCCGCACCCGCACCCGGGCGCCGGCGGGCCCTTTAAGAGGCCCCGGCCTTCCGCCCGCGCGCCTAGGGCCGCCCGCCGCCGCCATGGCTTCGCAGAGTATGGAGGACTGCCTGACCTGTGCCATCTGCCTGGGGCTCTACCAGGACCCGGTGACGCTGCTCTGCGGCCACAACTTCTGCTGGGCCTGTATCCGGGACTGCTGGGGCCGCTGGGAGAAGGTGTGCCCCGAGTGCCGGGCGCCCTTCCCCGACAGCGCCGAGCTGCGCCGCAACGTGGCTCTGTGCGGCGTGCTGGAGGAGCTGCGCGCCCGGCCGGCGCCAGACCCCGGCCCCGACCCCGGCCCCGGCCCCGGCCCCGGCGCGTGCTGCCCCCGGCACGGGAGGCCGCTCGAGCTTTTCTGCCGCACCGAGGGCCTCTGCGTGTGCAGCGTGTGTACCGTGCGCGAGTGTCGCCTCCACGAGCGGACGCTGCTGGACGCGGAGCGCCGGGAGCGCGAGGTGACCCTCGCGGGACCCCGCCCTGCTCTCTGCACCCGGGCGGGGCTGGCAGCTTCAGCAGCTTCGCTTGGCCCTGTTTTTATTCTGGGTTGAAAGGAGGTGGTGGTCAGAAAACAGATGCTTGAAAGAGATGTTAGAGCTGGTGACGGGTCCAGGGTGAAGTTACAGGGGTGAGTGGCTGAGATGGAATGAGGAGGTCAAGGAGCCCAGAGCTAGAATGTTGGAGGATAATCCCTGTGGCTGCTGAAGGCACAGAGTAAGGACAGGATGTTACTGCTCGTGGGGCCTAAGACCTTGCACTAAGCATCGAAGTTTGCAGTGGAGGCCAGCGGAGGGCAGCAACAAGGAGAGAGGGAGGAACTGGTGGTACAGCCGGCCAGATGCACTGCAGGAGCTAGAATTTGGCTAGAGAGAGGGGAAGTGACGCTGGGGTGTGAGGGGCTGGATGTGTGCCCTTGGGGGAGAGTCAGGGTGAACCAGAAAAATCTGCCCTGCCCCCTCCTACCTTCAGCATGTTTTACTGTGCTGGAGGCGGTGAGGCCTGAACAGAGGCACAAGCGTTGCACTTAGGAAGACCTGATTACTTTGGCCAAGTTGGCAGCTTCTCTGACCCGTTTCCTCATCTGTGAATCGGGGATAATATCAGTCCTTCTGTCAAAGTGTTGCTGGGACGAGAAGAATCAAGATAGGCTCTTGACCTGATACAGGGAACCAAATCCTAGCAGGTGCGCAGTCCTGAACTACGAGAGTACAGCATTTTGATCCTCGAGGAGACCAGACAGGTCACAACCAAATAGGGGTGCCCCCTTCCCCCTCATGTCCAAAGCTGGGCCTGAGGACTGGCCAGGCATTTGGAAGAACCCACCTTATACCTGCGCTGCACTGCCCACCTGTCAAAAAGCTTTGGTGCTTTGGGTCGTTGCCCCTTCCCGGCAAGGCTGCCTAAGCTCCCATTTATTGACTTGGCGTAGTGGGGGGCTGCTCTGCCCCAGGTTGCTCGTCTTCAGCCCAAGGCCTCTGCGCCACCCGTGCACCACCCTGCTCCCGGTGGGGAAGGGGCTTTGTCCAGGCCTCCCTGGGACTCTGACCCAGTTCTCCCGGGGCTTACACCAAGGCTGATGCTCTGCATGCTGGCCTCACCTGGGGTGGCATGAGGAGGGGATGCCCAGCATCTGCAGGTGTTTTGACTGGCTGAGGGGGGAACTTCACAGCCAGTCCTGGCCCCCTCTTGTCACTTGTCCCCCGGTGGGCACCACAGGCCCAGCTGAGAGCCACACTGGAGGTCGCCCAGCAGCAGGCCACCCAGGCTGAGAGCCAGCTACAGGAGCTGCAGCAGCGAAGCAGCCAGATCCAGGTATAAGGCCTGTCTGTTCCACGCCCCCCATGTCCTCATGCTGTGTCCTTCAGGCAGCCACCGGCTGGTCCCTGGGACACTGGGCGGTAGGTATAAGCTGCCTTGAAAATGCCTCCTGGCAGCAGGAAAGGAAGGGCTGAATGGGGGGAGAGATTCCAGGGACCGTGGCTCCCCACCTCCCCACCCCTCAGGCCAGCAGGCAGCCCAGGGCCCTGGCTACCCTCGACGACTCCTGTGCCCACCCAGAGCTCAGCCTGCACGCTGACCTCCGTGATCTCTGGCAAGTTCAGCCGCCTGCTGCAGGCCCTGGAGATGCAGCGGGACTTGGCTCTGAGGGACATCGAGGTGGCCAAGACACAGGCGCTGGAACAGGCCCGGGACGAGAAACAGCGACTGCGGGGCCACCTGGAGGCTTTGTCTTGCTGTGACCACAGGATTCGCAACCTCCTGGAGCAATTGGATGACCGGACCTTCCTCCAGGTACCGGGCCTTGGGGCGGCAGGGTGGGGGACCAGTGTGCCTGCCCCTCGTGCCCCGGCTTACTGCAGCTGTCCCCGGGGCTCAGGAATCACAGCTCCTGGCGCCCCCAGGCCCTCTAGGGCCACTGACTCTCCCGCATTGGGACGAAGATCAGCAGCTTGGTGGCCTGAAGGAGTCACTGAGCCAGCTGTGTGCCCTCCTCCTGGAAGAGGGGGGCCACCCCGGAGCACCAGCCGAGGCTGCTGACTTGGGCTCCATGGGTAAGGCTGACCCCAGATCTCTCTCTACCCCTCTGGGCCCAGCTGTTCTTCCCACTGGGGTGGTAATGGAGTCAAGGCCCAGCCCCCCATGAGCTCCCCTCCAGATCACTCCCCTAAAAACACTGCTTTGCCCCCTAGAGGCCCCAGGTCCCCTGGCACCAGTCCCGAGCCTCGTTTGTCCACGGAGGAGGAAACTCTGGCAGAGTAAGAAGGCCCATCGAATGTGTGTGTGCACCTGTGTGAGCGTGTGCGTGTGCGTGCATTGTGCGTACACATGGGTCTGTGTGTGTACACGTGTGCACTGTGCGCACGTGTGTGTGCGGGGCACGTGCTGTGACTGTTCTGTACAGGAAGTCTGTTTCACTCCCCTCCCTGGGGCTAGCCTCGCCCCCCTGCACACCTGTTGCAGGATGTACACCTCTCACATGTGCAGGCAGCATAGTGTTTAAGGAGATTCTGGGCACCCAAATCTGGGATCGATCACAGTACTTCCACTTACTACGAAGTTAGGTGACCTTTCTGAACCTCCGTTTTCTCATCTGTGAAACGAGGCTGATGGAAGGTTCCACCTCAGGGGTTGCATGGAGGGTCGGATGCTGAGACGATGTCCACGTTAGCTCAGCTTGCAGTCGCCCCGGCAGATGTCTAGCGATCTGCCCGTGGAGCTTCAGTTGCTGTCTCTCCCCTCTGGGGACAGGGTGGTGGCCAGGCACAGGCACCCTTGCCCACTCACCTTCCGTCCATCTCCGCCCAACAGATTATCGCAACCTGACCTTCGACCCCGTCAGCGCCAACCGTCACTTCTGCCTGTCTCAGCAGGACCGGCGGGTAAAGCACTGTCGCAAGCCCCAGGGCCCAGATGGGCCGGGCAGCTTCGAGCTCTGGCAGGTGCAGTGTGCCCAGAGCTTCCAGGCCGGGCGGCACTACTGGGAGGTGCGTGCGTCCAGCCACTCGGTGACGCTGGGCGTCGCCTACTCGGAACTGACGAGGCGCAAGCTGGGGCCCCACACGGACAACATCGGCCGCGGGCCCAGCTCCTGGGGGCTCTGCATTCAGGAGGACAGCGCCCAGGCCTGGCACAACGGGGAGGCCCGGCGCCTCCCAGGGGTATCAGGGCGGCTCCTGGGCGTGGATTTGGACCTGACCTCTGGCTGCCTCACCTTCTACAGCCTGGAGCCCGAGACCCAATCCTTGTATACCTTCCATGCCATCTTCGCCCGGCCCCTCTACCCCGTATTCTGGCTCCTCGAGGGTAGGACCCTGACCCTGTGCCATCGGCCCGAGGCCAAGCTCCCTCCAGGGCTCCAGGAAGAGGCCTCAGGGCTCAGCTGAGGAAGGCACGGGATGGAGCTCGGGGTCAGGACCAGGTGCCACCAGGCCTGTGGGCCCAAGAACTGCCCCAGCCCCTGGCCTGGGGGCCTGAGGCCACAGCTCTAACGGGACCAGTTGTTGGCCGGAAGACCGAGTCAGGACCAGGCACTTGGAGAGAGAGGTGGGTGGAGCCTCCAAACTGGAGTTTACCTTTCCAGCCTCTCTGAAGGGGACAGGGGCTAAAGGAAGTAAAATGGGAGCCCAGTTCTAGGCACTGCCTGGACCTCAGAGGCTAGTGCAGTGCCCAGGGCTCCTGGTCCTTTAGGAGAGCGAGTGTGGTGCGGGACACACCACAGAGTGGGACAGACAAAATCATACATGCAGCAGCCCCAGTGTAGACCGAGGAACAAACGATTCCTAGAGGAAATCTTGGGAAAATTGATATTTACCTTTTCCCTCCTCATCTTTATCTCTTTTCTTTTGTTATTTTCCTTAACATTTGGTATATTTTGGTCTTTTTCTCTTCTACTTTGTACGTCCTTGTGATCGTATTCTATAAACAATTGTGTTTTCTGCGTGTTTTATTTAACAAGCATTTTTCACATTGTTAAAAACTTTTCTCTGAATGACTACAGTATAGACAGTCATTCTAATGACGAAGACAAATTCTAATCAGAATTTGTTTACCCATTATTGGACAGTCAAAACGTTTTATTTGAGGGCTGTAAAAATATGGCCGTGATGACTATTTTTGAACAGGAAGCTTTGGCCATATTTATTGTTACGTACATAGGCTACATTTCCTAAAGAGGAATTGCTCAACGGAGAAATTTCTGTTGAGTGTTCAGAAATGAACACTTGAAGATTTTTTATTTTTATACAAAGGACCAAAATAAAGGAACCTTGAGTCAGGCCAGCTAGGGCCCCTGCCCCGCATCCCACCAGGCCAGCTGTTGTGGCAGAGCCTCAGCCGCCGTCTTCCCCACCTCATCCCCAGCCGGGGTGTGGGGATTAAGCACAGTCATTCGTGTAGGTGCCAGCACACTGCCGACTCCTTTTATTTTGGTTTTTGCTCTTCAGAACATGTTTCCGCGAAGATCCTTGTACGTGTTTTTGCTTGTGTTTCTGGAAGTGAGGGCGCTGGGCCATAGGGGAGCAGTAGCTTTGTACTTGAAATGTTCCACTTCTTGATCTGGGTGGTGGTTCCAAGGGTGTTTGCTGTATAACTTTTCCCACTGCACACACACGTTTTATATACTCATGTGTAAGTATCTGACAATAAAAGTTTTATTAAAGGATAACACATACTCCAAAAATTAAAAAATATTTTTATATTTATATAAAGTGTACCTCCCTCCCCACACGGTAACCTGGCCCCGGCTGCTGCCACAGTTGCAAACTCCATCTTGCGGCCTCACTCCTCAGCTGTGTGGCTCTCTGTTCAAGGGCAGGGCCAGGCCTCTGATTGGTGCAGCCTGGGCAAGGCGCTTCCAGTAAGAGTCCTAAGGTGGGGAGGTCCCCAAACAGGGGAAGGAGGTTGTGACACTGGGCAGCCGGCCCGACAGTGTGACAGCTGGGTTAACAGCAGGAGCTGAAAGGCCTGGCAGGGCGGGATGCAGGATTGGGCTGGCCAGGTAGCCATCATCGCTGGCTGTCCCGGCATACAGATTCTAACTGTCCCTCATGATCCCAGAGCCCCGACACCCAACACAAGTGTCCAGCTAGCCGAGCCCACGTTCTGAAAGGGGCAGAGAAAGGAAGAACAGCCCCTTTTCTGCTTCCGTGGTGGGAAGTGTCTTGGGTCATTTATTCTGTGGATTTACTTTTTTATTGGGTTGTTAGTCCTTTCCATGTTGTCCTGTGGGAAGGTTCTATATTGTGATCATTAACCTTTGTTTACATGTGACACTACTGCCATTTTTCTTTTTCTTTTTTTTTTTTTTGCCGTGATGCTTGTGGGATCTTAGTTCCCCGACCGGGGATCAAACCTGGGCCCCCCGCAGTGCAAGCGCTGAGTCCTAATCACTGGACCACCAGGGAAGTCCCTATTTTTATAGAGTGCTATGGAGAAGTGCTTCCCAAGTAGGTCTGGAGGCAAGCATTGACAGATCTCCTGGACAGCTACTTCAGATTAAATTCGCTGGGTCCTCCTGATTCTAACAGGACTCTCCGCCTCCTCTCCAGGAAAAATGCCTTGGTGTAGAGGGAGAAAGAAGCATGGGCTTTGGGGTGTAACTTTTATAAAGAGGACACATTTGATGAGCCTAGGGGTGTTGCCAGCACCTCTGCCCCACTCCTCGCAGTTTCTGGGCGTCTGTGAGGCAGAATCAGCAAGGTGGGCGCAGGGACAGAAAAAGAGCAGGGGAGGGCGGGAGAGATTTTAAAAGACAGGGGCCTCTGGGCCAGTGGAGTTGGAGGGAGTTGGATTGGAGGCCAGAGAGGGGAGGGGTAAAGAGAATAAGAGGCTGCTCTTGCCCAGGCAGGAAGGGATGGAAGGGAGCAGCGTGGTGACAATAGGAAATGTGGCTTCAAGTAACACGGGGCTGGAAGCTAGAAGACAATGGAGCCAGGCCTTTGAGACTCTGAGGGGGAAAGATTTCCATTTAGAATTCCATACACGGGACTTCCCTGGTGGTCCAGTGGTTGAGAATCCGCCTTCCGGTGCAGGGGACGTGGGTTCAATCCCTCGTCGGGGAACTAAGATCCCACATGCTACGGGGCAATTAAGCCCGCTCACCACAACTGCTGAGCCCACATGCTCTGGAGCCCGCGCACCACAACCAAAGATCCCACATGCCACAAGAAAGACCCGACGCAGCCATAAATAAATAAATAAATATTAGAATTCCATATCCAGCCAAACTGTCAATCATGGGCAAAGCCTGAACCAAGACATTTGCAGACACTTCCACATCCATTCCCAGGAAGCCCCCAGAGCACCCACTTTTCAAAAATAAAGAAATCAATGAAGGGAAAGGGAGACCTGGGATCCAAGCAATGGGGAGCTCAACACAAAGGAGAAGCGATAAAGAATCAAAATTTCCAGAAATACGAGCACAGACGTTCACACATTCAGGGCTTATAAGCACGTGCTTTAGAGACGAGGAGGTAAGTGCTGGAAGAGATGGTTAAGAGTTGAACCTGGTTGTCCATGGGAGCAAGAATCTGGAGGAGGTGGGACACGGGACTGCCAGCTTTTGTTATAAGCCTCATTAAATTGTTTAGTTTTTAGATACTCTAAATATAGTACTTTGAAATAAACAAGTGTTTTAAAGCACGTCAGTAGCATAAAGAAGAAGTGCTACTGTGGGACATGGCTTGGATCCCATTTCCATTTTTTTTCAGAGATGCAAGCAAAGCTAGCCGTGGCTTGCTAAGTACTATCATTTGCTCAACTGCTTTTGCTTGTTTGTTTTTGTTTCTGTTTGACTTTTTTTGTTTTGTTTTTTTTTTGGTAAGCAGTACTGCAGCCAGACAAGGTCATTTATGATGTGAGGTTTAGGATTACTTTCAGGTTGCACCTTCTGGGTTTAAATTCCACCTCCTCCACAGGACTAGTTATGTGACCTCTGGCAAGATATGTAACCTATTGGAATTCTATTTCCCCTCCTTCATGACAGTCCTGGCAAGGGCAGAGTGAGATGCAGGCGTCAGCAGAGTGTCAGTTACCCTTTCCCCTTAAGAGCCAATTCATTTCAAGAATAATGAATATATTGGGCAACTTAAAGCTACCGTAACGGAAATGAAGTATCAAAATGCCGCCACCCTGGCAAATCACATCTCCAAGCTTTCCTGAGGGAGCACATCTTCCTGAACAGGCTGTGGGGTGGGGAGCAGAGGGCTGGCTGGGACTCATCCCTGAGCACCCCCAAGCCTGAGTGGCACCCTTCTTTCCCCTCCAGAACCAGGCGGGTCTGTGGTCTCAGCAAGCCCAGGCATCCTGGCTGCCAAGCTGCCGAGCAGGGTGGCGCTGATGCCTGAGCCTCTGAACCGTTGCTGGGTCTTGGCAAACAAGGGACAGTCAAGATCAAGTGCTCCTTGTGGAAACCAACTTATGGAACTCATTACCCGCCTTCCTGCCAAACTAGGCACACCCAGCCTGGTTCCCTCTGCTGCTCTGCCCAGAAGATCTTTTCCCACCCTAGTTTCTGCATGCCTGAGCCCTAGCAGTCTGTGAAAGCCCAACTCAAATGCTACTTCCTCCATGCAGGCCTCCACGGTTTCCTGCCCTCCCCCCCACTTCCCACAAAACCCCCAGGAGTGGATCCCACCTCTCTTAATACATAATAGATCTTAGTTTTCTTCTCTCTTCCCAGGAGGCTCTGCATAGCATCTTTCTAAATTAGCCTTTTTCTGGGGGGGGGGGGGGAGCTGTGCTGCAGGATCTTAGCTCCCCAACCAGGGATTGAACCCAGGCCATGGCAATGAAACTGCCAAGTCCTAACCACTGGACTGCCAGGGAATTCTCCCTAAATTAGACATTTTTAACCCGGGGTCTTAGGGGGGAAATTCTCTTTATTTTCACTGTCCTCTAATGGAAATTTAGCATTTCTATTACAAATGGAGAAAACACACTGCAGTGATGTTAGCAACAGCTGTGACTTGTCACCAATAGAAATTACAGATTTTTTTCAAAAAATACCTAGAGACAAATTACAATGAAAACACGATGATCCAAAACCTATGGGATGCAGCAAAAGCAGTTCTAAGAGGGAACTTTATAGCAATACAAGCCTACCTCAAGAAACAAGAAAAATCTCAAATAAACAATCTAAACTTACACCTAAAGGAACTAGAGAAAGAAGAACAAACAAAACCCAAAGTTAGCAGAAGGAAAGAAATCATAAAGATCAGAGCAGAAATAAATGAAATAGAAACAAAGAAAACAATAGCAAAGATCAATAACCCTAAAAGCTGGTTCCTTGAGAAGATAAACAAAATTGATAAACCATTAGCCAGACTCATCAAGAAAAAGAGGGAGGGGACTCAAATCAATAAAATTAGAAATGAAAAAGGAGAAGTTACAACAGACACTGCAGAAATACAAAGCATCAAAAGAGACTACTACAAGCAACTCTATGCCAATAAAATGGACAACCTGGAAGAAATGAACAAATTCTTAGAAAGGTATAACCTTCCAAGACTGAACCAGGAAGAAATAGAAAATATGAACAGACCAATCACAAGTAATGAAATTGGAACTGTGATTAAAAACCTTCCAACAAACAAAAGTCCAGGACCGGATGGCTTCACAGGTGAAATCTATCAAACATTTAGAGAAGAGCTAACACCCATCCTTCTCAAACTCTTCCAAAAAATTGCAGAGGAAGGAACACTCCCAAACTCATTCTATGAGGCCACCATCACCCTGATACCAAAACCAGACAAAGACACTACAAAAAAAGAAAATTACAGACCAATATCTTTGATGAATATAGATGCAAAAATCCTCAACAAAATACTAGCAAACAGAATCCAACAACACATTAAAAGGATCATACACCACGATCAAGTGGGATTTATCCCAGGGATGCAAGGATTCTTCAATATACGCAAATCAATCAATGTGATACACCATATTAACAAACTGAAGAAGAAAAACCATATGATCATCTCAACAGATGCAGAAAAAGCTTTTGACAAAATTCAACACCCATTTATGATAAAAACTCTCCAGAAAGAGGGCATAGAGGGAACCTACCTCAACATAATAAAGGCCGTATACGACAAACCCACAGCAAACATCATTCTCCATGGTGAAAAACTGAAAGCATTTCCTCTAAGATCAGGAACAAGACAAGGATGTCCACTCTCGCCACTATTATTCAACATAGTTTTGGAAGTCCTAGCCACAGCAATCAGAGGAGAAAAAGAAATAAAAGCAATACAAATTGGAAAAGAAGAAGTAAAACAGTCGTTGTTTGCCGATGACATGATACTATACATAGAGAATCCTAAAAATGCCACCAGAAAACTACTAGAGCTAATCAATGAATTTGGTAAAGTTGCAGGATACAAAATTAATGCACAGAAATCTCTTGCATTCCTATACACTAATGATGAAAAATCTGAAAGAGAAATTAAGGAAACACTCCCATTTACCATTGCAACAAAAAGAATAAAATACCTAGGAATAAACCTACCTAGGGAGACAAAAGACCCGTATGCAGAAAACTATAAGACACTGATGAAAGAAATTAAAGATGATACCAACAGAAGGAGAGATATACCATGCTCTTGGATTGGAAGAATCAATATTGTGAAATTGACTATACTACCCAAAGCAATCTACAGATTCAATGCAATCCCTATCAAATTACCCATGGCATTTTTTACGGAACTAGAACAAAAAAATCTTAGAATTTGTATGGAGACACAAAAGACCCCGAATAGCCCAAGCAGTCTTGAGGGAAAAAAACGGAGGTGGAGGAATCAGACTCCCTGACTTCAGACTATACTACAAAGTTACAGTAATCAAGACAATATGGTACTGGCACAAAAACAGAAATATAGATCAATGGAACAGGATAGAAAGCCCAGATATAAACCCACACACCTATGGTCAACTAATCTATGACAAAGGAGGCAAGGATATACAATGGAGAAAACACAGTCTCTTCAATAAGTGGTGCTGGGAAAACTGGACAGCTACATGTAAAAGAATGAAATTAGAACACTCCCTAACACCATACATAAAAATAAACTCAAAATGGATTCGAGACCTAAATGTAAGACCGGACACTATAAAACTCTTAGAGGAAAACATAGGAAGAACACTCTTTGACATAAATCACAGCAAGATCTTTTTTGATCCACCTCCTAGAGTAATGGAAATAAAAACAAAAATAAACAAATGGGACCTAATGAAACTTAAAAGCTTTTGCACAGTAAAGGAAACCATAAACAAGACGAAAAGACAAGCCTCAGAATGGGAGAAAATATTTGCAAACAAATCAACGAACAAAGGATTAATCTCCAAAATATATAAACAGTTCATGCAGCTCAATATTAAAGAAACAAACAACCCAATCCAAACATGGGCAGAAGACCTAAATAGACATTTCTCCAAAGAAGACATACAGATGGCCAAGAAGCACATGAAAAGCTGCTCAACATCACTAATTATTAGAGCAATGAAAATCTAAACTACAATGAGGTATCACCTCACACCAGTTAGAATGGGCATCATCAGAAAATCTACAAACAACAAATGTTGGAGAGGGTGTGGAGAAAAGGGAACCCTCTTGCACTGTTGGTGGGAATGTAAATTGATACAGCCACTATGGAGAACAGTATGGAGGTTCCTTAAAAAACTAAAAATAGAATTACCATATGATCCAGCAATCCCACTACTGGGCATATACCCAGAGAAAACCGTAATTCAAAAAGACACATGCCCCCCAATGTTCATTGCAGCACTATTTACAATAGCCAGGTCATGGAAGCAACCTAAATGCCCATCGACAGACGAATGGATAAAGAAGATGTGGTACATATATACAATGGAATACTACTCAGCCATAAAAAGGAACGAAATTGAGTCATTTGTTGAGACGTGGATGGATCTAGAGACTGTCATACAGAGTGAAGTAAGTCAGAAAGAGAAAAACAAATATCGTATATTAACGCATGTATGTGGAACCTAGAAAAATGGTACAGATGAACTGGTTTGCAGGGCAGAAGTTGAGACACAGATGTAGAGAACAAACGTATGGACACCAAGGGGGGAAGTGGCGAGGGGAGTGGTGGTGGGATGAATTGGAAGATTGGGATTGACATGTGTACACTAATATGTGTAAAGTAGATAACTAATAAGAACCTTCTGTATAAAAAATAAAATAAAATTCAAAAATTCAAAAAAAAAGAAGTTATAGATTTTTCATAGCACATTACAGAGGTGACAGAGAACTTGAAATATGTTTACATTCATCACTATTTCAAAAATACAGTAATTCTTAGGCCTCCATCAGATCTTGTTATTTGTTCTTGTGTTAAAGAAACACATATATAACTTTATCGCAAATTTCTTTTCTTTATATTTTGAACCTGTATTTCAATGTAATTGGTTGCCATGGAATCTTCTGCATTTTATTTTGTGCATTTAAAAGCATTATTCCGGAAAGGCTTCTGAGACTACACCAGGCTTCAAGAGGGCCCCCCGCAGAGCAAGAAAGGCTAATCCCCACCTCTAGGTGGATCAATCCTCTCCACCACTTTATTCCTTCCACTTTGGCCTCTCATCAGCAGCAGGTCTGCAGGCCTAGGGGTAGGAAGCATTGCCCCAATTATTTTAGTTTTTTTTTAAAATGAACTTTTAATTTTAGAATAGTTACAAAGTTACAGAAAAGTTACAAAGATCATTCAGAATTCCCATATACCTCCCTCCCAATTTCCCCTTCTGTTCACATGGTGACTATGGTACATTTGTCACATTGAAAGAGCCAATATTGATACATTCTTATTAACTATATTCTATAATTTATTCGAATTGCCTTAGTTTCCCCTTAACATCCTTTTTCTCTCTCAGGAACATGTCCAGAATACACATTACATTTAGTTATCATGTCTCCTTGGGCTTCTCTTGGATGTGACAATTTTTCAGACTTTCCCTGCTTTTGTTTGATGACCTTGACAGTTTCAAGGGGTTCTGGTCAGGTGCTGTGTAGTCTGTGTCTTATTGGGATTTGTCTAAAGTTTTAATCATAATTAGAGTGGGGTTATGGGCTTTTGGGTAGGAAGACCACATCATATCAAGGGTACTTACTGCCGACATGACTTATCACTGTTGATGTTGACCTTGATCACCTGGCTGAGGTGGTTTTCATTAGGTTTCTCCATTGTAAAGTTACTCTTCTGCTCCCTTTGGAAGAAAGTCACTATGCACCGTCTACACTTAAGGAGTGGGAAGCCATTCTCCACCTTGGAGTATTTACCAAAACTGTTTGGAATTCCTCTGAATGGGAAATTTGTCTATTCTCCCTCATTTATTTATTTATCCAGTCATTTATTTACACCAGCCTGAGCTCACGGATGTTTGTTTATTTTATACTTTGGGTTACAACCCAATGCTACTTTTGTTATTCTGTTGCCATTCTATTTTTTTAAATTTAACATTATCGAGGTATAGTTTACATATACTAAAATGCACCATTTTGAGTGCATAGTTGAACGAGTCTCAGCAAACGCCTCCACTTGGGGAACCCACACCCCTAGCCCCAGGCACACCACAGGAGTGTCGGTGGACCAGAACTGAATTCCCAGGACGATGGACCTGGAGGGTGACATCAACTTCCCATTTCAAGTTTAGAGAAGCCCAAGTTTCCCACCCGGGTTAAATAGGGGCAAAAACATGCGCATATCAGCAGTTATTCCCCCCCACCCCCCCACCCCCCCCCCCCCCCCCCCCCCCGCCTTCAGCAGCTCAGCAACTTTGCTTAAAGGTGCTGCGGAGGGGTCTGGAGCGCAAAGGTGCCTGCGGAACAAAGTGGGGTCACCCAGCCCCTCCGGAGCCCCTGGCTGGCCATGGGGTGGGGGAGTTTATGGGGGGTCATGGAGGAGTGAACTCCTTCCCTGCTTTCAGCGTGTCCCCCGCATTGCCTTCTCTGCCCTCTGCCCTCTCTCTCTCACAGCCCTTTCGTCCAGGAGCCCTTAGGGGTCAGACGGGGCCCAGAGGCCACCCCGCGCTGTCCGGGGGCCTGGGGCTGGGTGTCAGGGCCGGCGGGCGGGCCTGTGGCGCTGGGGGGCGGTCCGAGCCGGGGGGCGGGCGGGGGCCGGATCCTTGGCCTCGGTCCCAGGGGCGGAGCCGCATCGCGAACAGTCCGGGTCCCTCCCAGACGGGAGCAGCACAGGCGGTGCCCCGCGACCGCGGAGCCATGGACGGCAGCGGCCCCTTCAGCTGCCCCATCTGCCTGGAGCCGCTCCGGGAGCCAGTGACGCTGCCCTGCGGCCACAACTTCTGCCTCGCCTGCCTGGGCGCGCTCTGGCCGCACCGCGGCGCGGGTGGCGCCGGCGGGCCGGGAGGCACGGCCCGCTGCCCGCTGTGCCAGGAGCCCTTCCCCGACGGCCTGCAGCTCCGCAAGAACCACACGCTGTCCGAGCTGCTGCAGCTCCGCCAGGGCTCGGGCCCGGGGCCCGGCCCCGGCTCCGGCCCGGCCCGGGCCCCCGAGCCGGTGGCGCCCAGTGCGCCGCCCAGCGCCCCGGAGCCGTCGGCTCCCTGCGCGCCGGAGCCATGGCCGGCGGGCGAAGAGCCGGTGCGCTGCGACGCGTGCCCCGAGGGCGCCGCCCTACCCGCCGCGCTCTCCTGCCTCTCCTGCTTCGCCTCCTTCTGCCCCGCGCACCTAGGCCCGCACGAGCGCAGCCCCGCGCTGCGCGGACACCGCCTGGTGCCGCCGCTGCGCCGGCTGGAGGAGAGCCTGTGTCCTCGCCACCTGCGGCCGCTCGAGCGCTACTGCCGCGCGGAGCGAGTGTGCCTGTGTGAGGCCTGTGCCGCCCAGGAGCACCGGGGCCACGAGCTCGTGCCGCTGGAGCAGGAGCGCGCGCTCCAGGAGGTGGGGCGCGGGCGCGGGCGGGCGACGGGCCTCGCGTGGCGGCCGAGGGCCGGGGACCCCCTCACCCCCATCCTTAATTCCCTCCTCTAACCTGAGGATTTTTGCGGTCCCTTCCAGCCCTGACGGTCTCCGCTCGCTGTGGGACATTCCGCTCGGGACGAGAATGGGGGTTGGAGGGACCCAGTGAGAACTCGAAAAAGATGGGCGGGCTGGGAGCCTGAGGCTGGAGCAGGGGCCTTGGGGTTTAAAGCAGCAGGGAGCCGGGTTAGGCCCACGTGATCCCAGGCGGCTGATTTTCGCCGCTCAGATTTGCCTGGGCTGAGGGTTTGGATGGGTGTGGCAGGCGAAAGGAGTGCTGCAGAGGGTGGGCCGAGCACACAGACCGCTCTGTCCAGCTGTTCCGGGGGCCCGTGGTGGGAGCTTGTGCACGCTGTCCGGCCGGTTACCTCCGCCCGCAGTTTCCTTTGGCCCCCAGCCCGGTCTTGGCGCCTCTGCCTTGGGATTTTCCGTCTCTCCTGCCTGGAGTGGTGACTCATAAGACCCAGGGGATTTGCCCGGAATCCCTATTTTTCAGGCCTGGGCTGGGGGCACAGACTCTTTGGGGACAATGATCCCCGGGACAGCTGAATGCCATCTTGTGCAGGGCCCCCTCCTCACTCTCTTTCTCTGCCTCTTCCCCACTGAAGGAAGTTCTCAAATGAATGTGAGCAACACTGAGGACCATAGATGGCCCTCTACTTGCTCACCAGTCAAAGAGGGGAGGCAGACAACACACAGCTGGCCAGCCTGCCCTCTCCCTGGGCATTCGGGAATGGCATCAGCCTGGGCTTGAGGCACCTCTGGCATATCATGGCCACTCCCAGTCCCACCTATACCCAGATACCACTCCCTCCCAGGTCACCCCTCTCCTCCCCCCCTTGGTGAGGCCTGGGACACCAGTGCAGTGTTGTGACCTCTGCCAGACCCCGTGCTCAAGGGTGTCGTTCACAGGCCGAGCAGCCCAAAGTCCTGAGTGCTGTGGAGGACCGCATGGACGAGCTGGGAGCGGGCATCGCACAGTCCCGGCGCACGGTGGCCCTCATCAAGGTCAGATCCCGTCCTAACCCCCGTTCCCTCCTGCGGTAGGCTCCTGGCAGTGTGAGCTCTCAGCATGGTACCGTCCACTCTAAAGAAGCCCACGCTCGGGCTTCCCTGGTGGTGCAGTGGTTGAGAATCTGCCTGCCAATGCAGGGCACACGGGTTCCAGCCCTGGTCTGGGAAGATCCCACATGCCACGGAGCAACTGGGCCCGTGAGCCACAATTACTGAGCCTGCGCGTCTGGAGCCTGTGCTCCGCAACAAGAGAGGCCGCGATAGCGAGAGGCCCGCCCACCGCGATGAAGAGTGGCCCCCGCTTGCCGCAACTAGAGAAAGCCCTCGCACAGAAACGAAGACCCAGCACAGCCAAAAATAAATAAATAAATAAATAAAATTTTAAAAAGAAGCCCACGCTCAAGGCATTGCCCGGCTCCAGTGAGCACAAGTGTCTCCCCTGACCTGACATAGATCCAGGGCAGCTGGGGCTGGTGCTTCTGTCCCCCCGAGAGGGCAGGGTGGGAAAGTGAGGTCTGGGAAGTGACGTTCTTTGCCCTCATCACCGCCACCTCTGTCCTCCTGTGCAGAGTGCAGCCGTGGCGGAGCGGGAAAGGGTGAGCCAGCTGTTTGCCGAGGCTGCGGCCGTCCTGCAGGGGTTTCAGACAGAGGTGCTGGCCTTCATCGACGAGGGGGAGGCGACCCTGCTGGGCCGCTCCCAGGGCGACCTGCGGCGGCAGGAGGAACAGCGCAGCCGGCTCAGCCGGGCCCGCCGCAACCTCAGTCAGGTCCCTGAAGCCGACTCGGTCAGCTTCCTGCAGGTGAGGGCAGCTCTGCAGGCCAGAGAGGACACGGAAGGGGGTAGGCGGGAGGCGGAGGGAGAAGGCAGCGGGTGCCTGGGCTTCAGGGCTGTGCCAGCCTCCTGGCGGAGCCGTCTCACCCCAGCCAGGAGGAGCTGTGGCCAGCAGGGCCTTAATGGGCGTTTGTCTGGCACAGGAGCTCCTGGCGCTCAGGCTGGCCCTGGAGGAGGGATGCGGCCCTGGGCCCGGGCCCCCAAGGGAGCTCAGCTTCACCAAGTCATCCCAGGCCGTGCAGGTGGTACGAGACGGCCTGGCTTCAGCCTGCACCAGCCAGTGGGAGCAGCTGCAGGGGCTGGGCAGCGACGAGGACGGGCTGCAGAAGCCAGGCACGGAAGGTGGGTGCCCCCCCGCAAGTGACTCATCCTTCCCCAGACTCCCCGCACAGGCCCCCAGGCCTGGTGCCCGTTCAGGAGTGGAGGATGGAAACTGCCAGGCTCAGGGTGGGACCCAAAATCCTGCCAATGGCTGGAGCCACCACCCTGTAAGCACGAGTCAGCCCCTTTGGCCACAGCCCAGGGGGCAGAGCAGGCCTCTCCTAGACCACCCTCTAGCTTCAGAAGGGCTGAGGCCCAGGGAGGAAGTGGAGTGGGGGCAGAGCCCGAGGACCAGGCATGTGTGTGAACACAGTGTACCATATTTGGGCATGTGCCTGTCCCCAGGTGGCCTGGGGTGCTGGGAGGAAGGGGGAGGAGGGGAAGTTCAGTCACAGGTTCGGGGTCGGGGGGGAGTCACCTTGCACAGCGGCCCAGCCACGGGCAGCCGGGGAGACCCCCTCTGCGCTGTCTCCTCTTCTGCAGCAGATGCTGAGTCCCAGGACCCCGAAAGCACCAACAGCCTGGAGAGTGAGGCTCCCAGGGATTACTTCCTCAAGTGTAAGTCGACACCTGGGCTCGCCCCGCTGCTCATACTGGGCCCTCCCAAGGCTGCTGGGCTGGGCCCTGGCGCATGAGGGCTTGGATTCCTGTCCCTCCTCATTCATGCTGGTGAACCAGGTCAGCTCATGCGGTGCTCCCCAGGGTGGCCTGGTTGCGGAGGGCCAGTTGCAGAGGAGGGGAGAGGCTGTGTTTGGGGAGGTGGGCCCCTAGGGGAGGGGCTGTCCCACCTGACCTTGGACCTGAGCCCTGCATCTCTCTCTGTCTGTTCCGTGGGAGCAGTTGCCTACATTGTGGACCTGGACAGCGACACGGCAGACAAGTTCCTGCAGCTGTTTGGAACCAAGGGTGTGAAGAGGGTGCTGTGTCCCATCAACTACCCCGAGTCGCCCACCCGCTTCACCCATTGCGAGCAGGTGCTGGGCGAGGGCGCCCTGGACCGGGGCACCTACTACTGGGAGGTGGAGATCATTGAGGGCTGGGTCAGCGTGGGAGTCATGGCCGAAGACTTCTCCCCGCAAGAGCCCTACGACCGGGGCCGGCTTGGACGCAATGCTCACTCCTGCTGCCTGCAGTGGAACGGACGCAGCTTCTCCGTCTGGTTCCACGGGCTGGAGGTGCTCCTGCCCCAGCCCTTCTCGCCCACCGTCGGGATCTGCCTGGAATATGCTGACCGAGCCCTGGCCTTCTACGCCGTGCGGGATGGCAAGATGAGCCTTCTGCGGAGGCTGAAGTCCTCCCGGGCCCGCCGGTGTGGCACCCCAGCCTCCCCGGTTGACCCCTTCCAGAGCCGCCTGGACAGCCACTTTGCGGAGCTCTTCACACACAGGCTCAAGCCCGCCTTCTTCCTGGAGAGCGTGGATGCCCATCTGCAGATCGGGCCCCTCAAGAAGTCCTGCATATCCGTGCTGAAGAGGAGGTGATGCAGGGGGCACGGGGCCTCCTCCCGCTGCTGTCCCAGCTCCTGGGAAGCTTGCTTCTCTGCACCCCTGCTTTGCCCCAGGGAAGACACCAGCCTTGGAGCCCCACACATTCCCCAGGCTTCTAATTTCTAGAGGCCTCCACCTTCCATATACAAGGTCTTCCACCTCTCAGGGAGGAGGCTGAGACCCTGTCCCCCTGCGGGCCTTGTTTCTGGGAGAAGGCACTGCAGCTTGGACAGCTCCAGGGTCACCCCGACCTTTCCTCTCCCAGGTTCTTGGGACAGTGCCTGGCACATAGTAGGTGCTCAATAAACATTTGTCGAATGACTGACTCCCTTTTCTACCCTTCTCTCCACCCACCAAGAATTCCCAATACTTCTCATCTTTCAAGAGCAGGTCTTGAAAGGCAGGACAAGGGAACAAGCCTAGTCCCAGATTCCTATTGGGAGGGAGAACCCTGGCCCAGGAAGAGGAGGCTGAAATGGGGTGCCTACCCTTTGGGGCACACCTGCTCCCTGGTTCTGGACAGGGAGAGGTAGAGGTGGCTTCTCCCGGAGGGGTTCAGCCCCACAGTCATTCTGGCTGCCCGAGTGTTTGCTTTGGATAGCCTGGTTCCCATCTGCTATTTTCATCCTTGATGCCACAGCCTAGTTCTGGACCTGCCTAATGGTGTTTGTGCCCAGGATTAAATACAGACATCACAGCCCCCAAGAGCAGGGCATGACTCCTGGGCATGGGCAAGAAAGTTTGAGACCTAGAGCTTCTTTCATACACATACTTTCTCAGCCCATGAGAGATGTGGTTGGACTGACCCCCGGGTGCGGCTGGAGCGGAGAACATCTACACTAAAATGACCTGTGTCCTCCTTTGGAAGCTGCCTCCCATCTCCACACCAGCTGTGCGGCTGGAACGGTGCTTCGCCTCCACGCGGGGGAGACCCTGGGCCCTGGGCCCCAGCAGAACCTCCGTCTCTCTCCCAAGAAGGCCCAGAGCCCCTGCCGCTCCAGAACCCCCATCCTAGCTTGGGATGCCCGCGTTCTGCTTGCAAGGGGAAGGCTTGCTCCCTGAGGCTACGAGGTGAGTGTGTTCCCAGGCCAGCCCCCTCCTCCTGGGGTCGTCTGTGACTCAGGTGCACCCCAGGGAGGGCCATGCCTGGAGAGCAGAGGCAGGCAAAGAGCCCAAGGTCCGGTGGGACAATGGGTGAGTTATGCAGCCAGACAGCAAGGCCATACAAGTCCTGCCCTGGCTGCCTCACCAGCTAAAAATAGCCCCTCCTACAGAGCCTGCTGGTGCCCCAGAAGCCAGGATGTTGTTTTTCCGGGCGGGGCCTGCTGGCTCCTGGGGCTCTGTGTTCTCTCCACGGTTTCCTTGACAGCCAAGGGCCCCACCTCCCCGGGCCTGGGGCGGATGGGGGAGGCTGCTCCTGTCACTGTCACAACGTGGACCAATGGGAGCCTCCCGCCTTTCCCAGAGCCCCTCCCACCGCCCACCCTGGCACGCCCCACCCCACACACTCCCCTTACAGAGAACCCTCGGGTCCCTGATCCTGCAGGGTCCTGGCATGTCACGGAACGTGAGTCAGATGGACGAGGCCCCTGCACAGGACTGGCGCTTCCTGGTTGGAATTCGGGCCTGACTAGTCAACTCTGCAACCACAAAGTCCCTGCCACTTGCAGAGTGACTGCCAGCTTCCAAAGACTCATGGAACCTTGTGCATCTTTTTCTTATTTTTATTTTTGGCTGCGTTGGGTCTTCGTTGCTTCACGCGGGCTTTCTCTAGTTGCGGCGAACGGGGGCTACTCTTCCTTGCAGTGTGCGGGCTTCTCATTGCGGTGGCTTCTCTTGTTGCGGAGCACGGGCTCTAGGCACGTGGGCTTCAGTAGTTGTGGCACGCGGGCTCAGTAGTTGTGGCACGTGGGCTCAGTAGTTGTGGCTCACAGGCTCTAGAACACAGGTTCAGTAATTGTGGCACACGGGCTTAGTTGCTCTGAGGCATGTGGGATCTTCCCGGACCAGGGCTCGAACCTGTGTCCCCTGCATTGGCAGGCAGATTCTTAACCACTGCGCCACCAGGGAAGTCCTGAACCTTGTGCATCTTAATCTCACTTCCCAGTGTTAACAGATTTACAGCTCAAAGCAGGGGACTGGCTCACCCAGGGCTGCACAGCTGGCAAGGGGCTGACTGAGCTCGCCCCCGGGTTTCAGTGTTATCCCCAGAGTGGAGTGTTAGCTGCAACCCTGCACTTCCTCTGTGACTCTAGGAAAACACTAGAGCCGGAGAGATGGGGTGTATGTGAGAGTCTATGTGTTTTGGGGTGTATCTCTTTGCCTATGTGTGTGTTTGTGTGTCTATGTGTATCTATGTTATGTGTCTCTGTGTGTGTGTCTGTGCTTGTATGTTGTGTGTGCATTAGCGTATAGGTCTTCATATCTGCCTGGGTGTATGTCTGTGTATTTGTGTGTGTGGATCCAGCCCAGTAACTTTTCAAACATGCTCTGAGGACACCTGGAGTTCTGAGGAGGTATAATGAGGCAGGGCAGGCTGGAGGGGTGGGAGGGGAAACCAGGGGTCGAGCCCCTCACCGTCCCTAACAACACTTTAATCAGAGCAGATTTTACCCAAGATGACTTGCAAAAAGAGAAGCTGTTAAAAAGACGAAAGGTTAGAAAACCATAGATCTAGTCCAAATCTTCTTTTACCACTACCGTTTCCAGATGAAGAAATTGAGGTATGTGCTTAAAAATGTCTAAACTCACATGTACACGCGCGCGCGCGCGCGCGCGCGCTGCTTCCCAAAGCTAAGCCTGTGTAAGAGCTGCCCTTGGCCCAGTTTCCACGGCCACCAGAGCCCTTCCTTCCAGAGCTGCCTGAGGATCTGTGATCTCCGACACTCCCGTCGGAGCCCCGCCAGTCACAGACAATGGCAGTGTGTGAAGAATGTGAAGGGTCTTCTGAGGCTGTGCTGCTATTAGCTGAGTCTGGCTCCTTTGGGCCAGGCGGGGAGCCAACCGCTGCCTGAGCTTTGTTTCTGTGGGAAAATGAGCTCCGGAATTCCAAACGACAGACTGATCAATGGACTTAAGCATCATTCCCCTCTTGGCAACTACGGACGGGCTGGGTCTCGTACCCCTCACCCCTCCCACCATCCCCCCCCAACCCCCAACTCCAGGAGGAAAGGGACAGACGCATTCTTTTCCCTCCCTCTCCTCCTCCTCCTCCGACCCACTCAGGGAACTCACAAAAGTGCCTTTCTTCACCTCCCCTCCTCCCAGGAACAGGGTGAGGCTGGACTGAGACTGTGGCTAAAAAGGAGGGCCTGGCCAGGAAGATGGGGCTGAACTGGGAGGGGCAGAGGTTTGCTCTACTGGTGCTGGGTTTTCTCGCCTGGGAAGAAAATAGCATTTAGCTGCAGGGTCTGTGACCCAGTCAGCCCCACACCCAACACACACATTCCCATTTGATGCCAACGTTCAAAATCTGGAACACGAGGTCACTCCCTTTCTGCACCATCACATCCTCCAGAAGATGCCTAAGAACTGCAGGAGGCCGTGGGTGGTCCTCATGGTCTCCACCTGGATAGAAGCCTCGACCTCCTCCTTCCCAGCGTCCTCAGAGAAGGGGCCAGGGAGGGAGTTCACACCCCGAACACTGAGGCAGGTAGGACACATTCTTTGATGCCTTGTGTACTTGGTCTTTAAATGACATTCAATTTTTGAATTTTACTCGATGATATCTCTGACTTTGCTTTAATATAAAGAACAACACTTCTCTGCCCCAGCAGTGGAGAATGGTTTTTGTGTGTGAGTTCTGGAATCAGAAAGTCTTGGCTAAAAATTCCACTTTAGCCGTTTCCCAGCTGCATGCCTTTAGGCAGGGTGCTTAGCCCCCTCCGTGCCTCGGTTTCCTCACTTGTAAAATAGGGATAATAATAGAACTGCAAACACAGAGACAGAGAACGAACAGGTGGCTTCCAGAGGGGAGTGGGTTGGGGGAGGCAAGAAACACGTGAGGGAGATACAGAGTAAACTGCCTAGCTTTATTTTTTATTTTTTTTAAATAAAATAAAATTATGGAATATAGTTTTTTTTATTTTTTGTTTTTTAAATTTTATTTATTTATTTTTGGCTGCATTGGGTCTTTGTTGCTGTGCACGGGCTTTCTCTAGTTGCGGCGAGCGGGGGCTACTCTTCGTCCCGGTGCGCGGGCTTCTCATTGCGGTGGCTTCTCTTGTTGTGGAGCACGGGCTCTAGGCACACGGGCTTCAGTAGTTGTGGCACGCGGGCTCAGTAGTTGTGGCTCGCAAGCTCTAGAGTGCAGGCTCAGTAGTTGTGGCACACGGGCTTAGTTGCTCTGTGGCATGTGGGATCTTCCCAGACCAGGGCTCGAAACTGTGTCCCCTGCATTGGCAGGCGGATTCTTAACCATTGCGCCACCAGGGAAGTCTGTGTTATTTTGAGGATTAAATGAGGTAATTTAGGCAAAGTGCTTGTCGCAAGTCTGGCACAGAGTGAGCTTTCAATAAGTGTTATTGATATTCTTCTCTTGAACGATGAGTAAAATTGATATTCTTGGAAGTTTCGTCAATCCTTGGGGGATCCATGGATTTGTTCTTTGGATGCTAAGATTAACCCAGACCTAAATTTGTCAGGAGGCTTACATTTTGCCCCAGCCGCTAAGATTGGACACTTTCACTCACTCATTCAACAATATTTATTCAGTGTGGTGTACTGTTCTCCGGGCTGTGGATACAGTGGTGAGTGACCCAAACAGAGATGCCTGTGCCACACAACCGGCCGTGTGATAATTGTGGCTGTAGTAAGTACTGTACAAGAAAAGGGCAGCAACTCCACCCCTGCGGATACACCCAAAATAACTGAAAGCAGGCACTCAGACAGATGCTTGTACACCCATGTTCACAGCAGCACTATTCACAACAGCCAAAGGGTGGAAGCAACCCAAGTGTCCATCAGTGGACGAATGGATAAACAAAATGTGGTCTGAATATACAATGGCCTTAAAAAGGAATGAAATTCTGACACATGCTATCACATGAATAAACTTTGAAGACATTATGCTAAGTGAAATAAGCCAAATGCAAAAGGACAAATCTTGTATGTTTCCACTTATATGAGGCGCCTAGAATAGACAAATTCAGAGACAGAAAGTAGGAGGGGGGTTCCCAGTGGCTGGGGGAGGGGGGATTGAGGAGCTCGTGTTTAATGGGGTCAGAATTTCAGTTTGAGATGATGAAAAAGTTCTGCAGATGGATCGTGGCGATGGTCTCACAACAATGCGATTGTACTTAATGCCACCGAACTGTACACTTACAATGGTAAATTTTATGTGACGTATCCAGTGTATTTTACTACTGAGGGGAAGAAAAGTTTTGCCTCTGCTATTTTACAAAACAAAACACAAATTTCCCAGGAACAGAAATTAAAAAAAAAAAAAGATAGAAGGAAAAAGACAGCGGTCACGAGAATGGGCCGTATTAGGCGCGTGGGGGAGGCTCATTTCCAGGGAGGACCTCCCTGAAGGGACAGCTGAGGCCTGGAGGACAAGGAGTTAGCAAGACAAAGAGGATGGGTGTGCGCTCCGGAAGGGGCCAAGTACTCCAGGGGACCAAAGTGTTTTAAGGAAGGCAAGTGACATGACGTGGCAGTGCAGAGCCTGGTATGGATTCTGGACTTGACTTAGGAGGAATGGGAAGCCAAGGCAGGGTTTCACATGGGTAAACAATACAATCAGATTTGAAAGTTTAAAATCACTCTATAGGGACTTCCCTGGTGGTCCAGTGGTTAGGGCTCCACGCGTCCACTGCAGGGGGCGCGGGTTCGATCCTTGGTTGGGGAACTAAGATCCCGCATGCCGCATACAGTGCGGCCAAAAAAAAAAAAAAAAAAAAAATCACGCTGTAATTTAAGTGAGAAATGGGTTTAAGGAGGGAAAAAAGAGGATGAGAGAGACCTTGCATCTTTCCAGGGAGATGGAGATGATCCCCCCCACTCCCCACCACCCCAGACTGTTGGAAGGAGGACCCAGAAATAGCAGGGAAGGACCCAGACCCACTAGAGCCCCTCCTAGCCCCTCCCTGAGCTCCCTCCTGCAGAAGGGTCCCTCCGGGCGTGGCTCCTCGGTGCTGGGGTGGGGACAACTTCGAAGGTGATGCCTGTGTCTTTCTGCCTTTCTGGGATTTTGGAGGCACGGAGGGGAAATGGACAGCAGGGGCGTTGTGTAAACACTCCTACAGCAGGAATCACTCAGAACAGGCCTTGCAGCTGTGCCTGGGGATACTGAACTCCACAGAGCCGGGGAGGTCTGGACTGGGAGCCACTGGGTGGGGCTTATCTCCGTAGCAACCAGAAACAGCCCCAGACAAGCCCTGGCTGGGCTTACTGATGGAGGAGCAAGGAACTTGTGTTACTGAAGTACCCGTGGCCAAAACGACACGCCCTGAAATAGCTCACTTTCCCATCACCAGCGCCCCACGTGGCATCTCCCACTCTGTCTTCGAAGCCCAAACAACCAACAGCAAATGGCAGAAAGTTGAGGGTTACCAAGAGTTTTCTTTCTCCTGCTGGCTTATTGGAAGATGACGACCGGCTGAGTGAAACAAAAACTACGGTGTATCAAGCATGAATTGGCTCCATAACACTCAGGTACAAGAAATGTCAATTTTGGTATTTTTCCTAAATCATAAAATTTGATTATGAGCTGCCCTTTGCCAAGAGGGAAAGGAATTCAACCTCAGGGGGGTTGGGGTCTTCTGTCCACTGGGGCAGCTGCTGAGACGCCCGTTGTCTGAGCCCAAGTGGTCCTTGTATGGTGACCTTCCTCTCCCTTGGGTCAAACAAGGTTTAGAGATTGTGACCAGCTGTTGTCTTTCTGCTCCAGCCCCTTTGTGTTAGTCTGTTAGGGCTCTCGTAACAAAGTACCACAAACTAGGTGGCTTAAACAACAGAAATGCATTGTCTTCCAGCTCTAGGGAGGCCAGAGTCAGAGATCAAGGTGTTGACAGGGTTGGTCCCTCTGAGGCTGCGAGGAAGGATCTGTTCCAGGCCTCTCCCCTAGCTTCTGGTGATTTGCTGACAATATCCGGCAATCCCTCTAGCACTCTGCCTTTGTCTTCACATGGCGTTCTCCCTGTGGGTGTATCTCTATCCAAATTTCCCCCTTTTTTTTTTTTAGTTAATTAATTAATTTATTTTTGGCTCACGGGCCCAGTTGCTCCGCGGCATGTGGGATCTTCCCCAACCAGGGCTTGAACCCGTGTCCCCTGCATTGGCAGGCAGATTCTCAACCACTGCGCCACCAGGGAAGCCCCAAATTTCCCCTTTTTAAAAGGACACCAATCATATTGGATTAGGGCGCACACTAACGACCTCATCTTTAATTATATCTGCCACAGCCCTGCTTCCAAATAAGGTCACAATTTGAGGAACTAGGGGTTAGGATTTTGACACATGAATTTAGACGGGGGACAAAATTCAACCCATAAAATCCACCCTCTAAGCTGGGCTCCCTGATACAGGGGCTGGGACTCTGCATTTCTCCACTACCTGCTTCTCCCTGCCGGGCTCTGCCATCAGGGGGCGCTAGAGGGCTTTCAGGGCTGAAGGAGAAGGGGCCGGCTGCTTCCCAGCTGCTGGCGGTTCCATCATCACTGGAAGGCTTCTTCCCTGGGGCAGCTGCAGTTCCTTAGCGGCAACTAAATGCACTTTGTAGTTTTTCTGACCCTTGCAGAACCAGCTGCCTGGAGCCCCCTTCAGAGGCACCAGCACCAGCAAGCATGTGCCCCCTTCGGAGAGTTGGGTTTTAGTTCCCAGGGGCTTTTCCTTCAAGCTTCTGTGTTTTAATTATTCCGACTTTGCCTTTTGGTCCCCCAGTCCTAGGTTCAGGCACCTCTGGGGCACCTTAGAATTATTTTTTTTCACCTTTTCAGTTACCTAGCGACCTAAGCGACATGGCTAGCTTTATACCTGTGTTAATTCTTTTTTTTTTTTTTTTAATTTTTAAATTTTTTTTGTGTTAATTCTTTATAGTAAGTTCCCTCTGTTCAGATAGCTGGACCCTTTCACACAAACCCCCAAATCACAGTTCAGGCCTCCCACTGACCACACCCCACCTCTTGGGATTGCCCTGTGGGAGCAGGACGGGTGGCAGGTGGAAGGGCTACCACTGCAGAATCCCGCAAACTCTGCTTTGGTCCTGGGGCTCTGGAAGGCACCCCTTCCCTCTCTAGGTCCAGCCATTCTGCCCTCTCTGCCCTCCAGCTCCTACAGCCCCAGACACACGCAATAGGCTGCAGACAAGAGCCTGGGGCTTTGTACCTTCAAAGTATCTGGCACATTCCGTGTTCAGCCAGAGCTGCAAACAACTGTTAGGGGACCCATAACCCTGTTAAGGTTCCCTGTTAGGGAGCAAGAAGTCTTGCCTGCCCTCTTGGTCGAGGGATAGAAAAATGCCCCTCAGTATTTTGAGTCTTGCCTGAAGACTCAAGTACTGCCCCTCAGTATTTTGAGTCTTGCAAGAAGTCTTGCCTGCCCTCTTGGTCGAGGGATAGAAAAATGCCCCTCAGTATTTTGAGTCTCCTAGCCCACGAAGAGTGCAGCAAAGATGTGATATCTTAAAAAAACTCTCCTCTCCACCCAGAGGTTGAGAGTGACCTAAATCTCACTGACACAACCCTTTAGTAAACTGATTTGGGAACCATACATACAGGACAGTTTCAGCTCCAGGAGGTGGGTGGATGCAGGTCCCATCTCTGGGGGGGTGGGGGGTGGGGGAACTCCAGGACTCTCCTCCTCTCCTCCTCCCCGTCCCCCTCTGCCCCCATCCTTTCTTCTGGAACAGGAGTTTTCAAGCTGAGGATTGCAAAATCAATTTACGGCATAACAATTAGCAGTTTTTAAATGACAAAATATCATAGAAAATCTCAGAGGACATCACAATACAAAATAAAAATTGTCCCAAACCTGGTCTGGGGCAATTCTTTTTTTTTAGGTGATACAATTCACAGTCTCTTTCTGGGGAAAAAAAAATAGCATTTATGATAAAATGCTTAAGCAATTTTTATTTCTTTTATTGAGGCAGAGTTAATTTATTTTATTATTATTTTTTAATTTAATTTAATTTATTTTTGGCTGCATTGGGTCTTCGTTGCTGCATGCGGGCTTTCTCTAGTGGAGAGCGGGGGCCTACTCTTCGTCCCCGTGCGCAGGCTTCTCATCGCGGTGGCTTCTCTTGTGGTGGAGCACTGGCTCTAGGCACACGGGCTTCAGTAGTTGTGGCTCACGGGCTTAGTTGCTCTGCGGCATGTGGGATCTTCCCGGAGCAGGGCTTGAACCCGTGTCCCCTGCATTGGCAGGCGGATTCTTAACCACTGTGCCACCAGGGAAGTCCCTAGTTAATTTATAATGTTGTGTTAGTTTCAAGTGTACAACAAAGTGATTCAGTTATACATATATATATATATATATATATATATATATATATATGTATATATATATATATATATATATATATATATATTCTTTTTCAGATTCTTTTCCATTATAGGTTATTACAAAATATTGAGTATAGTTCCCTGTGCTATACAGTAGGTCCTTGTTGTCTACCTATTTTATATATAGTAGTATATATAGTATATGTTAATCCCAAACTCCTAATTTATCTCCCTCCCCCCCCATTAAGCAATTTTTAGATAAACTTTAATGGCATTAAGATTTATTCTGGGGGACTTCCCTGGTGGTCCAGTGGTAAAGAATCCACCTTGCAATGCAGGGGACGCGGGCTCGATCCCTGGTCAGGGAACTAAGATCCCACATGCCGTGGGGCAACTAAGCCCACATGTCACAACTACTGAGCTTGAGCGCCTCAACTAGAGCCCACGTGCAGCAAACTACAGAGTCCACGCGCCCTTGGAGCCTGCATGCCACAACTAGAGAAGAGAAAACCCACACGCCACAACTAGAGAGCAGCCCGTGCACCATAATGAAGATCCCGCGTGCTGCAACTAAGACCCAATGCGGCCAAAAATAAAATAAATAATAAATAAATCTTAAAAAAAAAAAGGATTTGTTCTGGGAACTTAGTTACCTCTCCCACCTACCTGGTTGTCTTCAATCAGAAACCCAGTGACCTCTGGCCAAGCAGTGGCTCTCTGACCATACTCCTTCTATAAGTTGTCCCTTCTAAGAGGGAACCTCCGAATTGACCCTCAAGGGACTCATAACTAAAAGTGTTCTTCAGCAACATGTAGTAGGGTAGATATCGTTTCAGGAAAGTTGTTTTGGTAAAGCCTCTGCAGCCAGCCACCAGCGGGCACAGCCTCCAGGCTTGCCCCAAGATGCCCAGCCATCCATGAGCGGGAAGAGGGAAGCTGTTTTTCAGGTTTGTCTTCTAAAAGATTCTGAGGAGAGTCTATGGGAAGCAAGGACCAGTTCTGGAGTGGGTGCTGTTTCTGAGTGGGAATTAGAAGCACTGGGGATTAACTAGGGACTGGGGGCCATCACGAGGTGAGTGGTTTAGTATTGGGGCACCCCCGCCAATAGTTGGGAATTGCAAAACTTATCTAGGGGTATCATTGGTAAGAAAGCAGCAGTTGCTGAGAGAGAGGGGTGTCGTTCCCTCTTATGACTGCTGCTGACCCTGGGAGAAGTCAGGTTTCCTGCTGGCTCTGCTGCAGGCTTTGTCCGTGTCTCTGTCTGTGAGTCTGTTTCTGTTTTGTAGGTAAGTTCATTTGTGTTGTATTTTAGATTCCACGTATAAGTGATATCGTATGGTATTTGTCTTTGTCTTTCTGACTTACTTCGCTTAGGTATGACAATCTCTAGGTCCATCCATGTTGCTGCAAATGGCATTATTTCATTCTTTTTTATGGCTGTGTAGTACTCCATTGTATATATATACCACATCTTCTTTATCCATTCAGCTGTCGATGGACATTTAGGTTGTTTCCATGTCTTGGCTATTGTGAATAGTGCTGCTATGAACATATAGGTGCATGCATCCTTTTGAATTACAGTTTTCTCCAGATATATGCCCAGGAGTGGGATTGCTGGCTCAGATGGTAACTCTATTTTTACTTTTTTGAGGAACCTCCATACTGATTTCAATAGTGGCTGCACCAACTTACATTCCCACCAACAGTGTAGGAGGGTTCCCTATTCTCCACACCCTTTCCAGCATTTGTCATTTGCAGCCTTTTAATCATGGCCATTCTGACTGGTGTGAGATGGTACCTCATTGTAGTTTTGATTTGCACTTCTCTAATAATTAGTGATGTTGAGCATCCTTTCATGTGCCTGTTGGCCATCTGTATGTCTTCTTTGGAGAAATGTCAATTTAGGTCTTCTGCCCATTTTTCAATTGGGTTGTTTGATTTTTTTGATGTTGTATGAGCTGTTTGTATATTTCCAAAATTAAGCCCTTGTCGGCCACATCATTTGCAAATATTTTCTCCGAGTCCGTAGGTTGTCTTTTCATTTTGTTTATGGTTTCCTTTGCTGTACAGAAGATTGTAAGTTGACTAGGTCCCACCATTTGTTTATTTTTGCTTTTATTTCTATTGCCTTGGGAGACTGACCTAAGAAAATATTTGTACGATTTATGTCAGAGAATGTTTTGTATATGTTCTCTACTAGGAGTTATATGGTGTCATGTCTTATAGTTAAGTCTTTAAGCCATTTTATTTTCGTATATGGTGTGAGGGTGTGTTCTAACTTCATTTACATATGGCTGTACAGCTTTCCCAACACCACTTGCTGAAGAGACTGTCTTTTTTCCATTGTATATTCTTGCCTTCTTTGTCAAAGATTAAGTGACTGTAGGTGTGTGGGTTTATTTCTGGCCTTATTGGGTCCTTTATTTATTTATTTTTTTGAGTCACCGTGTGGCTTTCAGGATCTTAGTTCCCCAACCAGGGATTGAACCCATGCCCTCGGCAGTGAAAGCGCAGAGTCCTGACCACTGGACTGCCAGGGAATTCCCTTATTGGGTCTTGATATAAAATGTACTTCTTACTGTGGGTCAACATTAAAAAAAAAAAAGGAAAGCCACCATCCGAGAAACTGCTCCCTAGTCTTTTAAACATCAGGACACACATAGAAAATGATTATTTGTTCGGTTCAAATGATACTTGTCCAACTCACTGGGGCAAATAAATGAAGCTTCTTGGAGCTTAAGAGGTGACTGGAACAGGGTCACCCTGGACCCTGCCTGGCTGTCCTGTGGCGATGGGCACAATGTCCCAGGCAAGCCCGAAGCACTCGAGGAGCTCCAGTCTGCAGAATAGGAGCAATTACAGCTCAGCAAAAAGCCATCATTTCTGGAAACAGCCAGAGTCCGTGTGGACTAAAAGGCAGGAGTGATCTGAGTTCTGAGACCTGGGCCCAAACAGGACCTTTTGCCACCGACTTGGTTCAGCAATGAACTCCCCTTGAGCCCCTCAGTGTGGGTCCTGGAATGCACCTGCCCTCTCCACCGCCTGGGAGCGGCCCTCACAAGGCGTTCACATGATCACATGGTTTTATAAAATTTGCAAAATTTGGACACTTAAGCCAGAATCGGTTACGCCTGCTATCTCGCTCCACTCAGACTTCCTCTTCATCACGTTTCCCTTCATGCTAGGAGGCCTCAGTGTGGCCACAGCACTGTGTGTTCATAATCGTGTATCTTAGTTCTACAACAGGGCCTCCAACGTTGGAGAGGCTTCAGGACCTACAAAACCCGCCTCTGCCTCTGCCACCAACCGGGGTCGCAAAGGGGTCAGGGCAGGACTGCACTGTTGTCCCACCTTCCCTCTTATGGTCCTTGTAGCAGCCATTCTTGCACACCCATTACTGGGTGGGTTTTCTCTTTCTTTTTGAAATGTATTATTAATATTTAAAATGCACACAGTAAACAAACAGTACAAAAGAGCACACAATGCACAGTAAGTCACCTGCCAACCCCAGTTCCCAGAGCTGAGCTTCGAAGGGAGAATGCCAAAAACAGTGTCTGGTGGATCTTTCAAGAAAATATCTAGATCTAGATCCTATCCTATTTTTTATACAAATGGAAGTATATCTATACGCCAGTTGTACAGACAAACCTTAGCAATCTTTCCACATCAGCACATAGAATATGACTTCATTCTTTTCAACCGCTACATAGATTGTATGTGTGGAATTTACCCTAACCCTTTAGGGCAGACTTCATCATGTCCATGACGCACTACTTCACTGCACTTGTCCTGCAACTTCCAGGTGGTTTTGCGCAAGACCTCACAGAAGGCTGTTACCTGTTTCATTATATTTTCCAGTTTTTGATCCTTCACCTAAGAAATCTCACTCAAAAGGAAAGTCAAACAGGTGGATCCCAAAGTTGGCCACCACGGGTCAGGAAATCAGCTGTTTGCTTAAAAATCAAACTCTGATCCCTTAAGATTAATGATGCACCTGCGCCGTCCCGTGGGGAGTGAGACCCGCCCCCCTCACCCCCACAATTGCGGGTAAAGCTCCACCTCGGAGGTGCGGGAGTTTACATAACTACAGCGGCCGAGTGGGGGCCGCCCAAGTGCTGGGTCACAATGAGTCAGCCTCATTCTGCAAGCTCCGGGTGTCACAATTGTGCCCAGTTCCATTCAGCTCCTCCGAGTCCGATTTAAACCTTCCAGCCTATTAAAAGCTGGGAGGGCGGGACTGCAGAGCCAGAGCGTTCTAGAGCGAGCAGCGCCACCTCGAGGCCAGCTGTGGTGGAGGCGACGGTCAGGTGCCGGCGCTGGGCCAAGGTTCTCCTCCCCGCACGGAGATTCTCACCGCCCACTTCGGAGGGTGTGGGTTTGATTTCAAGGGAGGGATGGCAGTTTTTCTTGACTCTTCTCTCCCAGAACACAGACTGATTCTTGGACTCATCATCTCTCTGGCTCAGTGATTACCCAAGTGTGTGGCGGGGGAGCAAAGTCATATAGGAAGTGCTCCCCATACGCTTGCGGACTGAAGGAAGATGCCCCAGTAAGTGTTCAGCGCTCCCACAGCAGGTGTAGGTTATAATCCCCATTCCGTGCGTATGAACTTTTGCGTCCAGGGCCTTTACGACGAATTTCCCTGTGACGCACCCAGCTATTTACGCCGGTCCCTCGGAGGACCGGGTGGAGGAGGGTGGGGATTGGTCATGCAACGAGCGGAGTCAATCCGGGCCTATGGTATCGGAGACTACAAGTTCCAGAATGCAGCCTTCCGTTAGCGTAGTGAGAGGTCGAGGTTCAGGGAGCCTTCTGGGAACTATAGTCTTGAGTTTGTTTGTGATGCGAGCGAAACTAGGGGGGAGGGGGAGAGGGAGTAAACTATTAGCACGTGACGCCAGGGATCAGGTGGTAGGGCCAGCCTCCGCGCAAGAGCTGATTGGCTGACTCTAATACGAACGACGCCACTAGGGGTGGGCCGAAGAAGGGCGCAAGCGCACTGCGTCCCGAGTCTCGGGACCCTCTTCCGAGACACTATGGCGCTCAACAAGAATCACTCGGAGGGCGGCGGAGTGATCGTCAACAATACCGAGAGGTGAAAACACTACGGAAGGATCCTGGAGAACGGAAGGGCGGGCGTCGAGGGTGTGGGTAGTGGGTGGTGGGTGAGTGGGCGGTGGGGAATAAATCCGTGAAGAGGGGAAACTGATGGGGGGGGGTGGGGAGTGGGGTAACGGCTGGGGGCGGGGCTGAAGGAAGGTGGTGGGGCGTGAGGGAGGGGCGGGATGTTGCGATCAGCTGTGGGATGGGGGTGGGGCGGCTGGATAGGGTAGGGGTTTGGAGAGACGGGTGGGGCTTTGGAGAGACAGGCGGAGCCTCTGGGTAGTTCTTGAGCCCCTGTCCCAGAGTAGGTGACTTTAAGAATTGGGAAGAGCTTTAGACAAAAATAATTGCCATTTATTGGGCGTTTACTGCGTGTCAGGGACTACACCTCTTTTGCTTTTTTCAATATGTAAATTCTGTGCGGCAGATACTATTACTATCCACGTTTCACACGTAGGGAAACTGAGGCACAGAGGTAAGTATCTTGCCTGAGATCACAGAGCTGTAACAGGAAAGGAGGCCTGATTCCAAAGTCAGTAGCCTTAACTCCCAGTATGTAGCCTTACAGTATATTCCAGAACTGCTCAGTTTCCAGATGAAACACTGAGGCCCAGAGGTGAAATTACATAGCTAACGTTTGTCACATGTCTGACACGTTTCCTGTAAAGGTGTAAAGGTCTGTCTTTGCCTCTCTCCCTTGAATTCCTGTTGGCTTGGGTCACTTCCCAGAGCAGAGGTCTCCCAACTTCAAGGTTCTTCCTACCCACCCCCCTGTCAGTTCTGTCTCTTCTCCACCTCTGGGCTCCTTGGATGATTTCTCTTCTCTTGCTCCTTGGGCACTGAGAATCAGACCAGCCAGCCCTGGTTGAGCTATGCTGACCTGAAAGCACCTCTTGAAGGAGCATAGGAGGAACCTGAGTCCCCACAGGAGACTTGGTGGGGTCAAAGCCTGGTAGCTGGTTAAGGCCAGCACCCAGCCCAGGGCTGTCATCCGGGAACGCTTGATGAGTCAGAGGAGAACACCCAGGGAGCCCAGACCTCAGAATACTGATTCTTCCTCCATCTTACCTGCTCAGCGACTGGCAGTCCCAGCCTGTTCCTGGTAATGACCTCTTTTCTCTGAGCTGTATTTTAATTTTCTGGTACTGGTCCTCTTTCCCACTTACCCCTCCCCAGTGAAGGAAGTTGTGATATCTGGGAGGCAAAAGAAGACAAATGGAACTATATGAACTTGGACCTTGTTGTCTTGTAATCAGAGAAACTTCACATTGCCCTTAGTGTGTAGCTGCTCTGTGTGCAAGCCAGTCCTGGACCTGGACAAACCCTTTTGATGCCATTTGATAACATCTCCTGGGACTATTTCTTTCTCTCTCAGTGAGACTTTTCTGGAACAAGAATGTATCTATCCTGCTGGGCCTCCTACCCGGTTTAGGACTCATTGCTGCTAAATAATGATGTGCCTTGTTTCAGAAACTGCTTCAGCCTCATTTCTGAAAAAATTGTGTAAACAGTAATTGAAGTCCACATTCAGCATTTAAAACTTGATGTGTAAAATAGTGAACCTTACTCTTCAAATCATGAATCCCTTTGAGAGTGATGAAAACTATGGTCTCTCCCAGGAAAAAGCACGTACATGATCATCTCAAGGGCTAGTGGACTGACGCCCCTGCAGACCCAGCTTCAGAACCCCAGGTTTAAAGGAACCCTGAAGTGAGCCCTTTGGTAACGTGTAGAGTCATATCTTAAAATGTTTGTATATCAGGCTTAAAAAAATAAACCAACAAAAACAGAACACCTGTCATAAGGACCTAGAAGAGAATAGAAGAGTTAACCCGGATAATCTAACCTGATTTGAGGGATTATGGTGTCTCCAGAGCCCTGTGGCTCTTCTACAGCACTGGTCACTTTTTTTTTTTTTTTTTTTTTTGGCTGTGCCTCTTGGCTTGTGGGATTTTTGTTCCCTGACCAGCGATTGAACCCTGGCCCTCAGCAGTGAGAGCATGGAGTCCTAACCACTGGACTGCCAGGGAAGTCCCTGCACCGGTCACTTACGGGCTGTCTGTGTGGGGTTTAGGGGAAATTCTGTGGAACCCGAGCTTGCTCATCTCTTCCATGGCTGTGTTAGTAGTTTTCTCACAGCAGTGTTGAAGCAGATGACGTGCTGGCAACTACTAATAATAAGCAGCTGCTACCCAGGAGGGTCCAGTCCCTGGGGGTGACAGATTGTGACTCCAGCTGTCTCATCAGGGCATTTCCTCTTTTCTCATCACAGCATCCTGATGTCCTATGACCATGTAGAACTTACGTTCAGTGACATGAGGAATGTGCCAGAGGCCTTCAAAGGGACCAAGAAAGGCACCGTCTACCTTACCCCGTACCGGGTACGTTGTACAGCGACACGGTTGGTTTGGCGAGTCAGTTGGTTTGGAGACTCATGGCTCCTGGAGGCTGATGGGAGTCTTGGGTCAGCCTCAGCCTTGTGAGTCTAGTGGCCGCTGAACCCTGGTGAATGTTAGCATGTTTCTGTCACATGCTCCTGGTTCTAGAGGCACCAGCCTCTTTGCACAGCAGAACTGATGGCTAGGCAGTGAATCCGTGTAAGTTCCGGAGGTGCTGCTGCAAAACCTCTCTGTAGGTGGATGCAGCTGCTGGGATGACCTGGGCCTGGAGGGGAGAGACTGTTATTACTTTGATTTCTGTAGGAGTAGCCCGTGAGGCCTTTGTGCACATCCAGCGTGATAAATGTGGTCAACAGGATACAGTAGCATGGCCACAGCCTCGGGAGTAGGCAGAGAGAGCGGCCAAACCCTGCAAAACGAGAAATGCCAGACTGCAGAATGGGCCTTGCCTGAGAGTTCCCCAGGCAGACTCTGAGAGACTTCCAGAGAAACACAGATGGATATTCTTGGAAGAGGATCGCTGCGTGTAGCTATCTCAGAGTTAGACTTAAGGATGGTTAGAGGAAGAGGAGCACAGGCCTTAGCGGAGACCGGGGTGGGGTGGGGGTCTCAAAACCCTATCTCTGGGGGTTCAAGCTGGCATCTTCAGTCACAGATTGAAGTCACGGGGGTAAAGCAGAATGTTCTCCACGTGCAGGGTGGGAGACTCTGGCTGTTTGGGCAGAGTCTGCAGAAAGGTTAGGATCGTCCCTTCTCCCGGGATCTGCCACCCGCTGCCGTTCCCTCTTCTCAGTTCTGTGAAGCTCAGGCTGAACTCTCCCTTCAGGAGCCCTGCCCTGCCTCGGCCCTGCCTCTCTGCCCTGGCCTTGCAGGCCCTTCACTTAGGCTCCACAGCCGCCATCTCCTCACCACCACGTCTCAGTGGCAGAGCAGTCTGTCCTGCTCACACGTGCCGTCTGAGCCACACATTTTTCTTGTGAATTCACACGTCTGGCCTCTCCAGCCCGGCTGCATCTGAGGCCTTTTACTCTAAAAAGCGCTCTCCGGGGCTGGCGGGTGCTGGCTCAGGCCACCCGCCCCAGCCCTGGGAGGTGATGGCCTCCCACACATAGGGGGTGATGGCCGGGCAGGCCATGGTTCGGGTGGTGATGGCCCTTGTCCTCTGTCCCTGCAGGTCATCTTTCTGTCCAAGGGGAAGGATGCCATGCAGTCCTTCATGATGCCGTTTTATCTGATGAAGGACTGTGAGATCAAGCAGCCTGTGTTTGGAGCAAACTACATCAAGGGGACAGTGAAGGCTGAAGCAGGAGGTGGGTGACACGGGGGCTTGGGGACACTGACGGGGCTTCCAGAGAGGTGCTCTGGGGCATCTCTGACTGCTGCCCTGGAGATGTCCTCTTTGGACCCTATCCCCCTAGCCTTGTCTTCTTCCTGGCTCTGGATTAGCTTCCAAGACCAACACTTGGGCTGCCAGTGTTCAGCAGGGGTGAAGTTGCCAAGAGCTGGAAAGTGCTGACATTAAAGGTGACAGCTCAGATCACCTTTTCAGAGAGGGAAGTCAGCAAAATGACTGTAAACCAAGTGAAAATGCTTATTGTGACCTGGGGAGTGTTCAGATGTTAGGTATGGGAGGGAGCTGTCTCAGGTTCTTGGGAACGGTCTTTCCCCTAGAGCCAGGCAGAGCCCGCTGCCCCTCTGTAACACCCGGAGAGGCCCTGCTTGGTGGAAGGCTCTTTGCAGACCCCAGAGACCCCTGCGTCGAACTCGCCTTCCCGCCCACGTTCAGCCTGGCCCGAGCCTTGCTGTTGAGCTCACAGTTTCCCTCTGGACAGAAGCCAGGCTGGAGGGGCCTGGGGTTCGTCCTCAGGACCCCTCGGCATGAGAGATCTGCTCTGAACTTGAATGTCAGTTGTTGCTGAGCGTGCTTGTTGCTGAGAAGCTGCTTCACTGGGGGTGGGAGGCCTGAGTGCAGATGTGCTTACAGGGCTGCGCAGTAAGCGGGCAGGAGGTGGCCGGTCTGCAGTGCTGGCATGCGATGTGGGTGGTAAGCCAGAGCAGCCCTTTCCCTGCAGGCCTCCTGGCCATTGGATGGGGCCTGGAGAGGACGAACAGCCATCTCTTCGGACGTAACTTAAGTTCTTTTCCGGAGCTGTTGATGCACTGTTCCCTTCTCAGGTGGCTGGGAAGGCTCTGCATCGTACAAGTTGACCTTTATGGCGGGGGGCGCCATCGAATTTGGACAGCGGATGCTACAGGTGGCATCTCAAGGTATCAAGGCTCTAAAAATCAGGGGCCAAGAACGCATTGCATGTGTGTGCTATTTGCTCATTTGGGTTTGTTTACTTTTTGTTTTGTTTTTTAAGCAGTCAGGAGATGAGTTTCTGGGCCCCAGGCTGCCCAGGGCTGGGAGTTGGGAAGGAAGCCTGTAATAAACATCACCCTCCTGTACCTCAAAGGCTGGGTTTCCCCTGCCTGGAGCAGGTATAGGACATTTTAACAAAGCTGTTTGGACTCAAGGACATTTTACTGTGGCCTCATAGAAACAAACAAAAACCCAACCATTAAGCTACTCTCAGGCAACCATTTTAAGTCCCCAAGGGCTGTGTTCAGCAGACCTCCTCACCTCGTCCCCAGCCTCACCCAGCTCCATTCTCTACCCCACTTCTAGCCTCCTCCTTCCCTCCATCCATCCCTCCACCCCTGTCCTGGACCTCCTCCACCCCAGCTCTGACCTCTCTCCCCATCCAGACCCCTCGCCTCATCCCTGACCGAGGCGGACTCCAGTGGGGAGGGGTGAGGCGTGTCTGCTGTGCGCATTCCTGGGACCCTGCAGCTCCCCTCGGCAGGCGGTCGGGCCGCCCTCCTCCCCAGTACCCGAGGCCGGCGACACTCATTTCTCTCTCCCCTTGTGCTGTAGCCTCCCGAGGTGAAGCCCCCAACGGAGCCTATGGTTACTCTTACATGCCCAGCGGGGCCTATGTCTTCCCCCCACCAGTCGCCAATGGAATGTACCCCTGCCCTCCTGGCTACCCCTGTCCACTGCCCCCAGCTGGTGAGTGTGTCCTTTGCTGCCCACGCCTCACCCCCCCCCCCACCTCCCCCCGCACTGACCACCCTCACCCAGGCCAGGGGGTTGTAGAGGGGAGACTTGTTCTTTGGCCTGCTTCAGGACTGACAGAGCAGCTGGAGGGGCCTGGGAGGGTGCCAGCTACGGGAGCCGGGGCTGGGCTGCTCACTGGGTCCCCGTCACCCTCTTGCCGAGCAGAGTTCTATCCGGGACCTCCCATGATGGACGGGGCCATGGGGTACGTGCAGCCCCCACCGCCGCCCTACCCCGGGCCCATGGAGCCTCCAGTCAGCGGCCCCGATGTCCCCTCCACTCCTGCAGGTGAGGGCCCTGGCTGCTCCCCATGGTTGCACGGAAGCCCCAAATAATGCATGACCACTGGCCTAGGGACGATCCCAGGGGACCGGCAGCACGGTGGCCTGGTGGCGAAGGGGTAGATTCCAGCCCCCACGCTGTCCTTTAGCTGGCCGTGTGCCCTGGGCCCAGGAAGGTCCCCCTCTGCACCGCAGTCTTCTCATCCACAAAACGTGCCAGCGGCACCACCTGGGGGGTTTGTGGTGAAGGTCAGGTGGGGCAGCAGGTGTAGAGGGACCAGATGGGACAGTGTGGCATGCAGTAAGTGCTCAGGAAAGGTTCACCACTGTTTTATTGATGGAACTGGGTCCTGAGCACCAGGGGGCCAGGGCCATGGGGGCAGCCGGAGGAGGCGGGGAGGGCTGGTCCCCGGGGCTCTTCCCCAGTTTGTGTGTTCTCAACAGCTGAAGCCAAGGCCGCGGAAGCAGCTGCCAGCGCCTATTACAACCCAGGCAACCCACACAATGTCTACATGCCCACGGTGAGCGGGGCTGGTGAGTGGGGCCGGTGAGCGGGGCCGACGGGACCCGTGCAGCTCCAGTTTGCTGGGATTTAGGGGCAGGAGAGACCTCGTCTTTCTGACCCTTCTAACATGATCTTTCCTTTCTTCCTCAGAATCAGCCTCCGCCACCTCCTTACTACCCCCCAGAAGATAAGAAGACCCAGTAGACCGTTCACACCCCCCTCCTCCCGCCTCTCTTTGTTCTTTCCTCCCCTCCCCTCCCCTTGGGGCTGAATCTGGGGTGGGGGGCGGGCCTCATCCTTTCTCCAGGTCTGATTATAAAGCAGTCACCAGGAACTAGCTTGGGGTGGGGGAGGACCTCTTGACTTGGATGATTATAAAGCAGTCCCCAGGAACTAGCCTTGAGGGGTGCGGGGAGGGCCCCTTGACTCGGGAGCGGTGCCTCCCAGCTTCCCACATGAGCCCAGAGCCCACGGCACTTCCCTCTCACCATCCCCGGGGGGCGTCCCCCTCGTTCCTGTCCTGCTCTCATAGCTTCTACCCACGGAGGGACTCTCTGGCCGCCGCCTCCGCCGCAGTCCAGCTCTCTCGTTTTGTAGCCACTTCATCCCCTCGAGCTTTGCCCTCCCCAGGGACCCCTGCCAGGCCCTGCTCACATTCCATCCACTCTGGTCTGTGCCTGGCTGTGGAAGGCCACCTGTCTGCCGGACTGTCAGCCTACATTCCATTCCCAGCCAGCCTCAGCCCCCGTCGTGCTCGCCTTCCCTTCCCTGTCCTTGGTCATCCTGTTGCCACTGCTTTTGACTTTTGGAGCTTTCCCACGAGCCACCAGGGGGTGGGTGGCATCAGGGCCAGGCTGCTGCATCTGGGGAGGGAGCCCCTCTGCTTCCCTGCTAGTTTTTCTGGCACTTGTTTCCCTTTGCCTTCTCTCTTTTCCCTCTAGAAGGGGCTTCTTGGATTGGAGCTGGAGATTGCATGTCCACTTGGGGGCTGCCGGGAGGGCCGGGAACAGACCCCTGGGGCCTGGCCTGGGCGCTGACCATGACCTCTCGCCGGCCCCTGGGGCCTGGCCTGGGCACCTGGGGCTGGCGAGAGGTCCAGCCAGGGGCCTGACCCCTGGGGCCTGGCGTGGGCGCTGACCATGACCTCTCGCCGGCCCCTTAGCCTGCCCTCTTCCCTTTAAGCTTCTTGCCTGGTTGGTGATATGCCCCCTGGATGCACTAAAATTTGCTCCCATTTGCTCCTGGATTGGCTGTGAAGAGAGGAGATGGTTATTTAAAGAGAATTCCCTATTTATTTGACAAAAAAATTCAGTTAATATATTAATGTGAAATAAACCCTGTTTGCACCTTGATTTGTCTGCTGAAAATGTGAGCTAGTAAAAATGAGTGACTCGACCCTGTCTGGCTCTGCCTGTGGTGACGAGGCAAGCTCTTGGGAAGGAGGGCTGTCGGGCTGCTAGGGGCCAGCGGAGGCCGTGTTCCCTCCCGAGTGAGAGTCCCTTGTTCTCCTGCCTATTTGGGCCCAGGATGCGAAGGCCTCTCCTGTGTCTGTTCCATGGCAGTTGCTCAGCAACTGTGCCCACCCACCGAGTCCCCTGGGGCCTGGCGCAGCCCAGCAGCTGCCCTGGGTGGGAGGCGTTGGCAGGAGGGGCCAGGCTGGACGTGAGTTCCCGCGTCCCTGGCTGCTGTGCTCACCGCCTTGCCTCGTGGGAGTGAGAGGGCACGTCAGTGAAGGCCAGCCATTCAAGACTGGTCCCCTGCAGTGCGGGCTGTGGTGCCACCCTCCTTGTGAACCCTGGGACCAGGGGCGGGTGGGAAACGGCCACCGTCCATGCCCAGGCCTGCACCCCCCGGACCCTGGCCTGGAGGGAGGCCCTGGGACCCTGTGGTGGAGCTGAGCCCAGCACCGAAGCGTCCATTTTCCTGCCCCTTCTGGGCCGAGTCGCCCTGTCAGAGGAGAGGCTAGGCGGTAGCCTCCCCAGCCTGTTCCCTCTGCAGCCCCGCCCAGCAGCTCCTGGGGTTGACTGAGCCCCCTACAGGGGCGTTTGAAGGGAGCACCCGCCCGACCATCCTTATGGGGGCAGGGGCCGTGGGGCCGTCCCTGCCCCGTGCAGCCTGGCGCTGTCACCTCGGTGGAATGTCACCTGGGGAGCAGAGCAGGTTGTGCAGTTGGCCGACGGCGGGGGAGACGCCCCTCCGGGGCCTCCACCCTGTCCCCCGCCCACCCCTACCCCGGGTCTGCGGCCGGTTCAGGGAGACCTGAGGGTGAGAACCCCACCGGCCAGGGCAGCGTCCCCCAGTCACCTGGATGCGGCAGGCCCGCTGCCCCCCTGCCCTCATGCCCCCTGCCCGTGGCGCTGGACCCTCCCCAGGGCCCCTGTGGGAAGGTGGGGTGGGGCGGACCCGCCCATCTGGTCTACCTCTGCCTCCAGCCCAGCCGAGTTCCTCCCAGGATCCCAGCCAGCAGGGAGGGAGGAAGGAAGGTGCAGGGGCCTGGGAGCCGGGGCCCCCCAACCCCAAGGTGGTGAAACCCCGGCCTGACCGTCCCCTGACCCGCCCTTCCTTCCCCTTCCCCTGGCACCGGGTGGCAGCCCTGGGCTCTTTGCATAAGCCTGTGGCTTCCCTATCTACACCCAAGGCAGTGGCACGGCGGAGGGGAAGGGCAGGGCTGGCCACCATGGCGACGCTCTCCTCCCAGCCCCGGCGGCGCCCTCCCCTTTCGCGCCAGGCCATCAAGATAAGGCGCCTCAGGGTCAGAGATCTGAAGGATCCCCTGCCCCACAGGGCTCAGGAGGTAGGAGGGACCTCAGTGGGGAGAAGAACAGGCCTGGGTGGGGCTCTGCCCTCTCTGCGTGCGCGGTGCCCCACTCTTTGTGGGCTGCGGCTGAGGTTGTGTGCCCCTCCCCTGCCCACCCTAGCCCCCGGCAGAGCCTTCGGGGTCTGCAGAAGAGGGTCTGCCATGTGTTCTCTGGGCCACCCTGGGGCTCAGGTCTGGGGTCTGAGCCTTTCGGAGCCCCCCTCCCTCTCGCGCCCCGTCCCCAGCCATCCTCTTCTCCTCCAGTCCCAAAGCCACCAGCTCCACTAGGCAGGGAGTGTCCCTGCTGGGGGCTGGGCCTTCGGGGGCCAGCTGAGCAGCCCCCAGGCCTGCTTGGCGTGACCCCCCGGTCTCCCACCTCTGCTGCTGGGCCTCACTTCCGCCGCCGGGGTGCGAAGCGGAGCCGCCCCCGATAAGCAGCGCTGTTTCCTCTGGGGACGGAAGGGAGGTTGGGGGAGGTTGAGGCCACGGGCGCCTGCTGGTGCAGCTGAGCCGGCGCAGCTGAGCGCCAATGGACCCGAGCCACGGCGGGCCAGGGGATGAGGGAGGTGGCCCGGGTGACGGAGCCCCGGGAGCCCTGCTGTGGGAACAGGTGTGCGGCACTGGTGGGGCTGGAGGCCAGGTGCTGGGGCCCCCTCAGCCCTCGGGCTGGGCCTGCTCTGTGAGGAGCCGCTCCCGCATCCGAGCCCTGGTCCAGGCCTCGGGGACACCTTGTCTTTCCACCTCGCTCCCCAGGTCGAGCCTCCATCCCACCACTTGTCCCCTGAGGAGGTAAGAATCGGAGTGTTTCCGGGGCGCAGAGGGGTGCTGGGAAGCAGCCCTGCATCCTCCCAAACACCCCCCTAGGCTGCTGGCCAAGGCTGGGTCTCAACCCCCTCCCCTCCCCTGCGCGTGTGGACGCCTGGTCCCCGCCTTGGGCATGTGCCGTGAGTGCCAGGGGTGGCTGGTGGGGCTCAGACCTTGTGGTGGGTGGACGGAGGTTCCCAAGGTGACCCTGCCGTGTCTCAGCGGGCCCTGCTCTACGAGGAAGCTCTCTACACGGTCCTGTACCGCCTGGGTCAGCCCGAGCCCGCCCATGTGGGGGAGTCCTCTGAGCTGCTTCGATACCTGCAGGAGGTAAGGCCAGCCCCCACTCCACCTGCCTCCCTGCAGCCTGGCCGTGTCCCCCCGCCCCCGTGCCCCAAGCTTCCCGCACTCCTACCCCGCCAGGCCTTCCGCATGGAGCCCGAGGAGCACCAGCGGCTGCTGCGGCAGGTGCAGGAGCTCGAGGTAAGCCCGCCGGGCTGTCCTGAGCGAGCACGGGGGCTGCGAAGCCCAGCTCCCTCTGGGACTCAGGCCCCACCTCCTGTCGCTCCAGAAACCAATATTCTGTCTGAAGGCCACGGTGAAACAAGCCAAGGGCATTCTGGGCAAGGATGTCAGTGGTGAGTAGGCGATGGGGGCCCTGAGGGCCTTCTTCCTGGCTCCTTCCTCTCCCCATCACAGCCTGTCCCAGAGCTTGTGATGGGAGTTCCCATCTCCCAAACATCCCCTGGGGCTCACTTTGGTGCTGCTGGCCCCTTGTCCTTGGAGCCTGGGATGGAGAGGGGTAGGGGGTGATAAGGGCTCTCTCCCTGGGAGCCTAGCCAGCACCCCTCCCCTTCCCCCCCAGGGTTCAGTGACCCCTACTGCCTGCTGGGCATCGAGCAGGGGGTGGGCGTGCCGGGGGGCAGCCCTGGGCTCCAGCGACGGCAGAAGGCCGTGGTGAGGCACACCATCCCAGAGGAGCAGATCCACCGCACCCAGGTCCTCACCCAGACACTCAACCCCGTCTGGGACGAGACCTTCATCCTGTACGTGGCCGGCCCCAGCTCCTACCCGCTCTGGGCCTGCTCGTTGATGAGATCAGCAGCACTTCCTGGCTCGGGGGAGGGAGCTTGGTTTGACTGGGGGAGGAGCCTGATCCCGAGGCAGGGGAGACTGACAGGAGGCCAAACAGGACACAGCAATGGCATAAATGCCACGTGCTGGTGGCGGGCAGAGGGTCAGGCACATCTGGGTTGATCTGGGGGGGTAGCCTGAAGCCTTACTTTAAAGGAGAGAGAGATGCAGTTGGGAGGGGAGGAGAATTTGCAGGGAGGGACTAAGACTTGACAGTGGGTGATACTGGGATGGCAGTTTTGGGGGGCAGGCTCGGAGCAGAGGTAGCCTGTGGCCTGGTCAGGGGTCTATCCCTCCAAGACCCTCAGCCATGCTCTTTTCTCACTACAGGGAGTTTGAGGACATAAGCAATGCCAGCTTTCATCTGGACATGTGGTGAGGGGCATGTCCCCCCCCGCAACCCGTAGGGGTTGGGAAAAGAAGGGGGCCTGGGGGTGAGGGTGGCAGAAAGGGGTTGGGGGCTCCCAGGACACCCTCTCTGCCTCCTGCTCAAACCTCTGCCCCACCAGGGACATGGACACCGTGGAGTCCGTCAGACAGAAGCTCGGGGAGCTCACAGATCTGCACGGTCTGCGAAGGTGAGGGCCATGGGTTTCCCGGGGAAGGAGTCAGGGCTCCTTCTGCCCTGCCTCCACATGCACACTGGTTGTTGGGCTGCAGGCTCTCACCTGGGCCCAGGTGGCTGCAGGTAGGGAGCAGATTCCAGCCTGACCCGGTCAGGCTCCTGGCCCCTCTCCCTCACGGGACCCTGCCTGGAACAGGATCTTTAAGGAGGTCCGGAAGGACAAAGGCCAGGATGACTTTCTGGGGAACGTGGTTCTGAGACTACAGGTGAGTGGAGTGGGGAAAGGTTCCCGGGAGAGAGGCAGAGAGGGGGTGACGAGGGGATCAAGGGAGGGGTTCCAGGTCTGCACCAAGCGGAGCGTGGGGTCTGCCTCCCATCGCCGCCCCCGCCCCCGACCGGGTGAGGCACCTGCGGCTCACAGGTGTGGGCATGCCCTGCCTGCCCGGCCTGCCAGGACCTGCGCTGCCGGGAGGATCAGTGGTACCCTCTGGAGCCTTGCACGGAGACCTACCCAGACCGTGGTCAGTGTCACCTCCAGTTCCAGTTCATTCACAAGCGGGTAGGTGGCCCGGCTGGGTGGGGAAGAGGGGCTGCACCGGGCGTGGGGTCCTCTGCTCACGGCCGCGCCGGCCCCCCCCCCCCGCCCCCCCGCAGAGAGCCACCGCGGCCAGCCGCTCGCAGCCCTGCTACACGGTGCACCTCCACCTGCTGCAGCAGCTCGTGTCCCACGAGGTCACCCAGCACCAGGTACTGCCCTCCTGGGGCTGGGCAGGGCCAGGGTCTGCCTGTCAGGTGCTGACACCCTCCACCTGTCCCCTCAGGCGGGCAGCACCTCCTGGGATGGGTTGCTGAGCCCCCAGGCCGCCACCGTCCTCTTCCTCCACTCCACGCAGAAGGACCTGTCCGACTTCCACCGGTCGATGGCGTGAGTGCCCAGCCAAGCCCGAGTGCCCGAGGGCCGTCTGCGCCGCACCACCCTCTCCCTCCCTGCCTGCCCTCCTACAGGCTGACAGCCCGAAGTCTAACACTCAGGAGATTTCTGTTTGGGGCCCAAACTGTGTATTTTAAGTTTTGAGTCAGTTGCCAACTCTTAAAACTCTGGAGATTTGCTGTGCAGATTCACATCACCAGTTTCCCTTGAAAGCTTCGTGCTGGAATTGCAGGGCTGTCGCTTTGCTGGGCTGCAGGTGGTCAGGGCAGAGTAGCGTGCCCTCCCCCATCCATCACAGTTGCCATCTGGCCGCTTCGTCCCCTGACATCACCTGAGTCCTTCTGGGCAGTTGAGTTTGCCACCCCGGGCCCAGACGCCAGGGCCATTGAACAAATCTGTGCGCTGATGCTCCTGAATCCGTGTTGAGGGCCCGTCACCTCCCCTGAGCCTTGTTAGATTACGGGAATGCCAGGAAGGGCACACAGGAGTTTGTAGATCTTTCCATGCACGAGAGGAGTAGGGGCACAGCCCGGGTGCTGCCAGGAGGAGGAGTGAGAGTGGGAGCTGACACTTGGCATTCAGTAGGGGGTCAGAAGGAGGCTGGCGGAGAAGGGCAGCTTCTAGGACCATGGGCAGGTGGGTATTCCTGGATGGCTGTGGGGAATGCGTGTGAGGCTGGAGACTGGAGCAGGCACCGAGGGAGGGTGAGGGGGCTCATTTGCCTGCAGGGCCTCAGCAGGGAGTGCGGTTGGCCGCTGTGTCCTCCGCGTGGCGGAGGCCTGTCCCTGGGCTGCTCTTCTCCCCCAGCCTCCTTCGCCCTCCCTCTTGTCTCAGTTCGGTCACCTCTGTGAAGTCTCCCCTCGACTCTCTAAAGGGATGCTCTAGCTGATGTTTTACATGTACTTGAAGGCTCGAGTCTCCAAATCTGATTTCTCAAAATAAGCAAGAAGTCCTGAATTTTAAAATCACAAATATTCTAATTTAAGAGATGGACAATTCATTTACATGTTTGAAAAGCACTTCTGGGAACAAAAACAATCCTGTAGGTTACCTTCAGCCACTGGTTTTCAGCCTCTGCGGGTCGATGGGGATCCCCAGGAGGCTTTGGGGTGGGGATAACGCCCCTCCCCCCCACCCCCCGCCAGGCCAGGCCAGGTGAGCTGTGGGAAGGAAGGTGCCCCACTTGGCCAGGCTGAGGGCTTCCTGTCTGCCGCAGGCAGTGGCTGGCCTACAGCCGTCTCTACCAGAGCCTGGAGTTCCCCAGCAGCTGCCTCCTGTACCCCATCACCAGCATCGAGTACCAGTGGATCCAGGGCCGGCTCAAGGCAGAGCAGGTGGGCTGGGGCGGGGCGAGGGGTGTTGGGCAGGCAGGGCTCAGGGAGCGGCTCCCCGGGCCCCATAAGGCAGCCCCCGCCTCACAGCACCTTCCTGGCCCTGCAGCTGGAGGAGTTGGCCGCCTCATTCAGCTCCCTCCTGGCCTATGGCCTCTCCCTCATCCGGAGGTTCCGGTCTGTCTTCCCCCTCTCCGTCCCCGACTCCCCAGCCCGGCTGCAGTCTCTCCTCAGGTCAGTGGTTACCCCCCGCTTCAGTGGAGTTGGGGACGGGAAACAGCTGGGGCACCTCTGGGGAGGGGAAGCCTGCCTGAGGAATGCGTGGGGGCTACGGGGCAACAGGCATCTCGCACACGGCTCTCTCTCCCCACAGGGTCCTGGTACAGATGTGCAAGATGAAGGCCTTTGGAGAAGTGTGCCCCGAAAGCGGCCCCCTGCCCCACCTGGTGACCGAGGCACTGCGGGTATGGTGCCCACCCTGTAGGTGTGGTGCCTGGGCCCAGCAGCCCTCCCTGCTCACTGTCTCTCTGCCCACAGACCGGCACCACTGAATGGTTCCACCTGAAGCAGCACCACCATCAGCCCATGGTGCAGGTGAGGGGGCTCGGGTGAGGCGGTGGGTGGTGGGACGGGATGCTTGCCCCTCAGAGCCCTGCCTGGCTCACCTCTGTCCCTGCCAGGGCATGCTGGAGGCGGGCAAGGCCTTACTGAGCCTGGTACAAGACATCATTGGCGACCTGCACCAGTGCCAGCGCACGTGGAACAAGATCTTCCATAAGTGAGCAGGCGGCCGGGTCGGGAGGCAGTGCAGCAGGGGTTCAGAACGGGGACCAGAGGGACCCTGCTGTGTGCCACCAGATCACACCTGCTGCCTTTCCTCCAGTGTCCTCAAGATCGACCTCTTCTCCATGGCTTTCCTGGAGCTGCAATGGCTGGTGAGCCCCCGCCCCGCAAACCCCCCCGCGTCCCAAGGCCACGCCCTCTGCCCTGGCTCTGGAGCTCCGCCCACCACGCCTTCCCTTCGCAGGTGGCCAAGAGGGTGCAGGACCACACTGCGGTGGTGAGCGGTGCCGTGACCCCGGAGATGGGCGAAAGTCTGTTCCAGCTCTACATCAGCCTCAAGGAGCTCTACCAGCTGGCCCCGGTCCCCTCGGAGAGGTGGGCAGCAGGCTGGCTGCAGGGAGAGGAGGGCCCGAAGCCCGCAATGGCCCCGGCTTTCCCCAGGCTGACCCTGGCTCTCCCCAGGGATGGCGTCCTGGCCCTGGAAGGCTTCCACCAGTGGTTCCAGCCGGCCATCCCCTCCTGGCTGCAGAAGACGTACAGCGTGGCCCTGGCGCGGGTGCAGCGCGCCGTGCAGATGGACGAGGTGGGGTTGGGGCCTGGGCTAGGGGCAGAGTCCCACATTTCAGGGTGTGGCTCGCAGCTCCGCCAACCGTGTGGCACGTGCAGAAGCGGTTAACCAGCTTTGAGCGGTGCTCTCGAGGCCAGCTGAGTGCAAAATGCTGCCTCCTGTTATACTGGGGGCGGGGTGGGCTTCGTTTACACGCTGATCCCTGCAGCCTGGGGGCGCTGGGCAGAGCCCTGCTTGTTCACCTTGCCGCCCCCTGCCCAGCTCTGTGCTTGCTGGCTGTATGAGCTCTGGATGCTTGCAACTGGAAGTGGGGAGGGAGAGCATGGATTTGGCAAGCCTTGAGCCCTCCTTTCTACACACTCCCCCATCTCCTAGCTGGTGCCCCTGGGTGAACTGACCAAGCACAGCACGTCGGCTGTGGACCTGTCCACCTGCTTTGCCCAGATCAGCCACACTGCCCAGCAGCTGGACTGGCCTGACCCAGAGGAGGCCTTCATGATCACCGTCAAGTTTGTGGAGGTGCAGCCTCCTTCCCACCCCACGATTTCTCCCAAGTTCTCATCCTAGCAGCCTCCAAAAGCCCATGTCCTAAATCCCCCAAGTCACTGAAATTCCTGTGCCTCCCCCTCATCTGCCTCGCCTCGGCACTCCCCGCCCCCACTGATCATCCCCTCCTCACCCCAGGACACCTGTCGGCTGGCCCTGGTGTACTGCAGCCTTATAAGGGCCCGGGCCCGTGAGCTCTCTGCCGGCCAGAAGGACCAAGGCCAGGCAGCCAACAGGGTAGGGGCCAGAGCTGGGAGCTGAGGCTGGGACGGGCTAGGGGTGGAGCCTGCCGGTCCTGGCACTATTCAGGAAGCTCGGCATCCCTGTGCCCGTGCCTGCCTGCAGCTTTGTGTGGTGGTGAATGACATGGAGCAGCTGCGGCTGGTGATCGGCAAGCTGCCCACCCAGCTGGCATGGGAGGCGCTGGGGCAGCGGGTAGGGGCTGTGCTGGAGCAGGGGCAGCTGCAGAACACGCTGCACGCCCAGCTGCAGGGCGCCCTGGCTGGGCTGGGCCATGAGATCCGCACTGGCGTCCGCACCTTGGCCGAGCAGGTAATTTGTGTGACCCACAGTGACCCCGCCCCACCCGTCCTCAGCCTGAAGCACCCTCCAGCAGGACTTGGGCCCATGTCCAGCCCCCTTCCCTTCCCGAACCTAAACTCAGGCCCCAAGCAACCTCTCCTGACCCCCGACTCACACCCTGGCCTCCCTCCTACCGTTTTGTGTCTCCAGCTGGAGGTGGGCATTGCCAAGCACATCCAGAAACTCGTGGGCATCAAGGAATCCGTCCCGCCTGAGGATGTGAGTGGCCCTCCCTGCTTGCTGACCTTTGCCAGCAATGTGGGTCAGGGATTGCAAAGGGGCTTAGGGTGGGCAGGGGGCTGAAGGCCATGGGGTGTCAGAGATAAGTCCCCCAGACTTGGGCAAGGAATGTTCCCTCCTGGCCTCGGTTTCCCCCTTAGATGCTAAGAGGGTGGGGTTGGGTCATTCCGTGGGCTCTCCCAGCACTGACAGTCAATGTGGGAGCTGCAGTGGGGGAGGCTCTAGACTTTGCAGCCAAACAGCCCTGGGCATGCCCCCTTCTTAGCTGCCTACTAGCGTGGCTGTCCTGTTTATATAGGTCAGCCGACCTCAGGCTCCTCATCTGTCAGCAGGGATAATAAATTACACCTGTGATTGCTAGGGAGAGGGCTACTCACTAATTCATCAACTATTTAAGCACCCACTTTGTCCCAGGTATTGATTTAGGCACTGGGGATATATATCAATGAACAGTGTGACAAAAATCCCTGCCTTCCTAGAGTTTTCATTCTAGTAGAGGAGGTGAAAAAAGAGCTAAGTATATAACTATAACTATAGCTATTATTAGAACTATACATATGTGTGTGTGTGTGTGTGTGTGTGTGTAAACATATATATATATGTATACACACACGTATCATATGTTAGTTAATGATAACCACTCAAGAGAAAAATAAAGCACACAAGGGAATGGGAAGGGTCAGAGGACTGTATTTTTAGACAGTGGCCAGAGAAGGCCTTACTTGGAGGGTGACAGCTGAGTCAGGACCTAAAGGAAGGAAGAGAAGGAGCCACGAAGATTTCTATGGGAGAGAACAGCATGGGCAAAGGCCCTGAGGCAGGACCAGGGCTGGCAGGTTCAGGGCTATAGCAAAGGCTATACTGTCTCCAGCGTGGCTGGAGCCGACTGTGGTCAGGGGCTGGCTCTGCACACATTCCACAGATGCGCAGGAAAGCTCCTAGCCCTGTTTCCTCTCCGGGTCAGGGCAAAGGAATGGGGGTGGGACCAGAATGGGCCAGAACCAGACGTGCTGCTGCCCCTCCCCAGGCCATTCTGCCCCTGATGAAGTTCCTGGAGGTGAAGCTCTGCTACATGAACACCAACTTGGTGCAGGAGAACTTCAGCAGGTCTGCAGCAGCGCCCCATCACCTCCACCTCTCCTCCCACCCGCCCCTCCTTCCCGGCCTCAGCATCCATCCTCAGGGGAGGATGCAACCAGCCTCTCTTAAATGCTTGCTCCAAGGGTCAGGGCGCTCATGGCCACACAATGCTGTCCATTTCACCTCAGGCTGAGCTGAAACCTGCCTGTCCTTTCTCCCTTAGCCCTGGGCTGCGTCTTCGGGAGGCTGCAGCTCTGCCCTCCCTAACATTACAGGCAGCTGGTGTTCCAGGGGAACTGCTCGTTACGGTCTCTCTCAAAACAGGGCCCAGCACACTGGGCAGCAGTGGGTAGAGGTCAAGGGCATGGGCTCTGGACGACCTGCATTCATACTCCAGCTTCACTGCTGCTTGGTGGGTGGCCTTGAGCAGATTACTCAAGTTTTCTATGCAGATGATCATAGTTCTGGCCTCTACTGAGGACTAGATGAGTCATGTGAAGCGCTGAGAGCAGTGCCTGCAGCAAAGGAAGTGGTTGATGACTGAGCTGCTGTGACGACGGTGACGGTGATGGCGACAGGTCCTCCACATGGGGCTGCTGGCCCCCAGAGTTCTGCTCCCAGTGGGGCAGCGGGGCCTCGGGAGCCCACCTTCTTTATTTCCTAGGCCAGAGAATGCCATTTGTTCAGCTCTGATCTTCACACAAAATAGAGTTTAATCTCTACTAAGACAGGAGCTTGACTTACCACTCACTGCCTCAGAACATTTAGAACAGTGTCTGTGCATAACGAGCACTTAAGTATGGGGACTAAATTAACTACTTTTATTTTAATTTTTTTTAACTTATTTTATTTATTTCTGGCTGCGTTGGTATGGGGACTAAATTAACTACTTTTATTTTATTTTAATTTTTTTAAACTTATTTTATTTATTTCTGGCTGCGTTGGATCTTCGTTGCTGCACGGAGGCTTTTCTCTAGTTGAGGCGAGCAGGAGGCTGCTCTTCATTGCGGTGCACGTGCTTCTCATTGCGGTGGCTTCTCTTGTTGCGGAACACGGGCTCTAGGCGCCGGGCTTCAGTAGTTGCGGCATGAGAGCTCAGTAGTTGTGGCACAAGGGCTTAGTTGCTCCGTGGCATGTGGGATCTTCCCGGACCAGGGCTCGAACCCATGTCCCCTGCATTGGCAGGCGGATTCTTAAGCACTGCGCCACCGTGGAAGCCCCCCCCCACCCCATTCTTAATTACACATTTTTGTGCTTATCTGCCTGACTCTGCTTTGACAAGTGAAATTTCAGTTATTTCAGGTTGTTATTAGGAGGGACTGTGGCTTGGTTGCTATTTTTTTCTCGCCACAGGTAGTACATGCTTATCCATGCTGTGTGCTGAGATCCTATTCATCTTGGTCACTCCCATCTTGACTCATGATTCTGTCACTGGGGGGCCGCCCTCCTGCTCCCTTTTTTGTTGGGGTTTGCTAATCCTAGTGAGAAGGATCCTTCACTAGCTTCCAAGACATGCTGGATAGGACTGGGCCTGTCTGCCCCGCCCCCTGCCCTCCTTCCCTCAGCAGACCAGCCCTCCCTCCCTCCCCTGCCTGCAGCCTGGGCCCCAGTCCCACCAGTGGAGGCAGGTGGAGGGTGGGGGTGGGGAGGCACTGGGGAACGGGGGTGGGCCTGGGTCCCACGAGGCCTCTTCTTTCTCAAGAGCATCTCCGCTTCCTCCTCCTCTGTCCTCCTGTCCTGTGTCCGGCATCCCTCTGCACGTCACCCCAGCCTTCTGACCCTGCTCTGGACCCACACACTCACGGTGCTGGCGGAGGTGGCCGCTTCCCAGCGGAGCTGCCCTCTGGCTTCTAGCAGGCTGAAGATCGCACTACAGGTAATAATACCAGTGACAACAATAAAAACCCTGGTGGGAGAGTGCCTGGGGGTCACCTCTGATGTCTCGCCCCCTAGAACCTGGAGATCTGCTTCTACGCAGAGGGCTGTGGCCTGCCGCCCGAGGCCCTGCACACGGCCACCTTCCAGGTAGGGGCCTTTTGGTTAGCTGGTGGCGTGGGGAGCCTGCCTTCCTGTGCTCACCTGTGTCCGGGACCAGCTATGTGATTTACAGGGCCCAGCACAAAATGAAAATGTGGGCCCCTTTAAAAAAAAATAACTGAGGCGACTTCCCTGACAGTCCAGTGGTTAAGACTCGGCGCTTCCAACGCAGGGGGAGCAGGTTCCATCCCTGGTCCGGGAACTAAGATCCTGCATGCTTCGTGGCACAGCAAAAACCAAAACCAAAACCAAACAAACGCCGCCCCCCCCCCACCCCCCCCCCCCCCGCCAAAACCAACAAAAAACCCCTCCACGTGTGAAGTTCTTCTAAACACCGTTGGGGCGGGGGCGGCTGTGAGACACACCTGTGGAGCCCACCTTGTCGGGTGCCTCTGGCTGTCGCCAGGGCAACCCTGGCTGTGGCCCCCCAGCGCCCAGTGCTTTCCACGTCACGTTGTCGTCTCCCCGTTGGCTGCAAGCTTCTGAGGGGCAGCACTGGGCTGCGACTGAGTGTGACAGTTAGTGACTCCTCAGCTGTGCCCCCTCCCCAGGCTCTGCAGAGGGGCCTGGAGCTGCAGGCGGCCTCCAGCCGGGAGCTCATCCAGAAGTACTTTTGCAGCCGCATCCAGCAGCAGGTGAGTCTCCCTCCGCCGCCGCGCTCGCTGCGCACCTGGAGCCCCGCCTCGCCGGCTCAGCCCCTGCTGACGCTGCCCCTGCGCCCCGCCCCCAGGCAGAGACCACCTCCGAGGAGCTCGGGGCCGTCACGGTCAAGGCCTCCTACCGCGCCTCCGAGCAGAAGCTGCACGTGGAGCTGCTCAGCGCCTCCAGCCTGCTGCCCCTGGACTCCAATGGTGAGTGGAGGCTGCCCCAGCCACTCTCCGTGGCCCCACTCTGGTCCCCCGAGTCTCCGGGGGCTCTGCTCGTCCAGCCGGGGCACTGGGTGCATTTCTGCTGGATTACCAGGAGGGGGCAGTGCTGCCGAGCGGGGCACAGCTGCTGGCGTGGGCACCGGAAGCGGGGCTGGGATATCCTCGGCCAATGTCCCCTCCCCGGCCACTTGCCAGGCTCCAGCGACCCCTTTGTCCAGCTGACCTTGGAGCCCAGGCACGAGTTCCCTGAGCTGGCCCCCCGAGAGACCCAAAAGCACAAGAAGGACCTTCATCCACTGTTCGATGAGACCTTTGAATTGTGAGTGGTCCCACTAGCCCTGGACCCGCCTCAGGCCTGCTCCTCCCAGCTGAGGCGGGCCTAGGGGCTCCCCTCAGAGGACTGGGTCTGAGTCCCAGGGAGGGAGCACTTGGGACAAGTGCTTGCTGGCACAGGCCTCAAACCTGCTCCCCTGCAGGTGGAGTGGGGCTGCTGGGGAGACTCCTCCCACGTGTTGGACTCAGAGGCTTGCTTTCAGGGAAGGGTGCTGCCCCTGAGGTCCTCTGTTCCCCAAGTCAGGCAGGCCTGGGTACACAGGGGCCCCTGCTTTAAAGCATCGGCCCACAGCCAGAGCAGGCATCATGGCGTGTGGCCCAAGGTACACCAGCCTGAGCGCTTTCAACCCTAATCCCACCCGTCTGGGCGAGCCCGCTTTGGAGGCGGGGTGGGGCCGGGGTGGCAGCGGTAGCACGTGGGGCAGGCAGCTGAGCCCGGCTCTGTCCCCCGCCCAGCCTGGTGCCTGCTGAGGCGTGCCAGAAGGATGGGGCGTGCCTTCTCCTCACCGTGCTGGACCACGACACGCTGGGGGCTGACGACCTTGAAGGGGAGGCCTTCCTGCCGCTGCGCTCGGTGCCGGGCCTGACGGGGACTGAGGAGCCCGGCGACGTGCCTCAGACCCGCCTGCCCCTCACCTACCCTGCACCCAACGGTAGGCCTGAGCCCTGTGAGTGTGGGCCCTGGCCCAGCACTGGGGATACAGGGGAGGGGCAGCCATGAAAGGCTCAGGGGCCCCCAGAGGCCGAGTTGGGGTCAGAGGAAAGCCTCCTTGGAGGCGGAAGCCTGTGGAGCCAGCGTGGTGGCTTGTGTTGCTGAGATCTCGTGCCTGATCAAGGACCAGTGAAGGTTAAGTTAGGCCAAGTGTGTGCGACTCTCTCTGGTGGGGTAAGGTCATCGACAAGTTTGCCTGGGGAGAAGGGCCATTTCTGTGCCCTGGGGGCACGTTCTTGCAGAGCAGTCCCCAAGCTTGGTAAGAGGAGTAGGTCTTGTGTTTGAGCACTCACGAGGGGTCAGTTCTAAGCACTGGACATATGTTAACCCTCAGTCCTTACAACCACTCAGTGAGGCAGGTGTTATCGCTACTCTCCGAATGAGTAAACTGAGGCACGAATTGGTGGACTGGCCCTAGGTTCTTGTATGAAAAGGTAATAGTCGCCACCTGAGGACCTGAGGCACACGTCAGCCTCTCGCACCGCAGGTGCACCCCGCTGCCCAGGGGTGGCAAACGCGTCTCCTGCCTCATCTGTCAGGCTGTCTTGCGAGCTTGGCTGGTGTGGGCCCATCGCTAGTTTCTGGAGAATGGGGCAGTGCTGCAGGCCCTGCCACTCCCCGAGTCTGACCCCCAAATGCCTCTCTTTGCAGGGGATCCAATCCTGCAGCTGTTAGAGAGCCGGAAGGGTGACCGTGAGGCCCAGGTGTTTGTGCGGCTGCGGCGGCAGCGAGCCAAGCAGGCCTCCCAGCACGCCCCGTGACCAGGGCAGCAGCAGCAGGGCTTGGGTCCCTGGGAGGCCTGGGTTCTCCCCACCACAGCGCAGCCCTCCCGCCTGGCCTAACACTCCAGGAGGGCCCTGCAGGTCAGGGGAGCCCCAGCGTGCGGGGTTCCCGCTGCCAGAGCCGGGGCCCACAGTGATGGGGGCCCCATTCGCAGTATTTATACCCCCTCCTTCCTCCCCTCAGCCCCAGCCTCAGCATTCTCTGCCAAATCCAGCCCCTGGGGGAGCGGAGACAGCTGTCTGCACCCCTTACCCCTGCTCCCCTCTTCGGGCAAAGCTGCTCTGGCAGAGGAGGGGCTCAGCCCTTCCTCTCCTGGCAGGCCTGTTCCAGCCACTGAGGTGGGGGGCCAGGTGCCTTGGGCCTATTCTTCAGCAGCCATAATGAAGGGAGCCTGGGTCCTCTCCTGAGGGAGCTGCCAGCACCCAGGCTAAGGAGCCTAGAGCCAGGGACCTTCTGGCTCCGAAGGGGTGAGAACTGGTGGGCAGTGGGGCTGGCACAGTTTGGCTAGCTGTGTCTGCTGAGGACCGCTCCTCCTTGGGACAGTACCTAGAAATTTTCTTAGCAAAAATAAAAAAATTAACAATACATCGTCCTCTTACTAAACATACTGTCGGCCTGCAGCGGGGCCTAGGTTACAGCCAAGCCATTGCAAACCCCTTCTCAGCCCTCAGGAGAGCCTGGGCTGCCCCCGACCCCGGGCCCCGGCCCACCGCTCACTCCCCCATGTTACAGAGCAGCGGGGTAGGTGTGGAGGTAACTGACGCAGCAGCAAAGGCTTCGAACAAAACACCACCAGACGTATCGGGTTCTGTCGCCACTGCCTAACACAGGAGCCTGGCACTCATGGGGGCACCATGAGTGGGGGGCCTCCCAGGGGTGGCAGGTTGAGGCCGAGGGGCTGCTCTGAACAGAGGGCTTAGAGGAATGGGGCCCCAGACCTGCCTGGGGGAGTGGCCCATGTGCTGGGAGTCAGAGCCTGAGGCTCACTTCTCATTCTAGTGTGACCGGCTCACTTCTCATTCTAGTGTGACCGTGGTTGAGTCACCTAACCTCTCTGAGTCTGCACAGGTATGATGGATGGGGGGAGGTCAGATAAGACCACATCCAAGGCTTCTTTCAGCTCTGCTCCTCTGAGACCCATATAGACAGCCCACGAGGTATGTGTTTTCCCACCCACCTAACAGGCCAGCTAAGAGCAGGGGGAGGGAGGTGGCTCAAAGGCTCCCTCAGGGGGCAGGCCCACCTTTCTTTCGATGCTTTTATGAGCAGGCACTGTCTGTTCCTCTGAGAAGCTACTAGGGGCCTTGTTGTCTTTTGGAAAACAGTAAGTATACCAGTTGCATCTGACGATAGATAGAGCTCTGAAGAGCCCTAGGGCCTGGGAGGTCTCTGGGTCCAGGGCTAAAGGTCCCCATCCCATCAACCCCAGCAGGCCTGCGTTAGAACACTCAAGCTCTGTCTAGGAGCCTGGAGCAGCCTTTGGGCCTGGATGGGCCCAGGGTGCCTCAAGGCCTCTTCAGCTACCTAGCCACACCTCAGGGGTCAGGCACGAGCCTTTTCCATGGCTGAAACCTGGGCTGGGCTGGCTGAGCTGGGCCAGAGGCCCTCATTTGGGGCCCAACCCTCCCTCACCCCGACATAAACAAGCTACCACCGCAAGTTCATATTTTATTTCCAATACGTTTGGAGCTTTGATTTTTGCGTTTTTGTAAAAAAGTTTTCACTTAATTCGTTGAAAGCCCTTTCGTGCTGAGCCCAAGGGGGCGCCTGGGCCGGGCCAGACCCTTTGCAGCCCTCTTGCTCCCACCCCAGACCCCCAGTGCTGGGAGTGGGGTGGCTTCCCTCTGTCCACTCTGCCCTCCCACCCCCTGCTGCATCTCTCTGTACAGGACAATTTTAAAAATGGAAGCTAAGACACAATATACATCGGACAGGCACGCACACACATGCACACAGGCGTCTGCTCCAAACGGGCAGGACGTCAGCTGCACTCAGAGAGCACCAAGGAATGCATAAGGAGCCCCTCCTGGGGAGGAGGGCGGGGCCTGGGCCCCACCTTGGTCCTCACAGTCCGCAGCTCCTCCCCACCTGTTGCCCTGCTAGCTGCCAGAGGGAGGGGTGGACAGCACGGAGGGCTGTGCACGAGGGGAGACAGCTGAGGGCAGCTGGGGGGTGATGGAGAGGGCAGTGCCAGCCTGGTAGGTCGCCCTGGGGCCAGGGAGGCTGCTCTAGGAGCCCGGGGGTGGGGGGAGGACTGGGGTAGACCCCCGGCCTCAGGTACCTGAGGGGTAAAAGGCCTGGGCTTTGCCCCTCAAGGAGCTGCAAGGGCCCGGGGTTGGGAGTGGGGCTGGCCCCACGGCTTTGGCCCGCCAGCCTGGACTAAACACACGCTTGGTAACCCTAGAGCTAGGCGGGCTTGGATGCCCCGCTCTCAAGCCTCACAGCTGGGAACCAGGTCTGGGCCCAGGTCCTCCACACCCCTGGCTCTCGCCCTGGCCTGGGGAAGTGGGGTGAACAGGGCCTGCCCTGAAGGCTTGTCCCCTCCCCTCGGCCCCTTCTAGCTTTCCACCCTTCCCTGCTCAGGCCCCAGGAAGAAGTTAAAAACAGTTAGTTCCTACATAAAAAAGAGGCTGAAACCGATTCCCTGCCAAAAGGCTGGTGGGAGAAGAGGGGACTTTGTCTCTGCAGTGGGAAAGGTAGGGAGCGGGCAGGGGGAGGACTGCAAAATAGTTTTTTCTTTTAAAAAGTGCTTGGTAAGTCTGTTTTAAAGTGTGTGTCTATATCTATGTATAGATATACACACAGACACTGTTCACACACTGGCCGCCCACGCACACCTACACACATACAGAAATGTATACATATACATAATCATATACATATACATACATACATACATACATACATACATACATACATACATACATACATATATATATACTTTAAAAAGTCCTAGGGGAGGAGATCTGAGCCAGGCCGGGGCCAGGCCTGCAGGGTCACGACTGGAGGGCATGGGCCCGGCCTGGCTGGCAGACGGGGCACTCACTGCCCTCGGCACAGAGCTCACACAGCACGGCGTGTTGGCACGGCAGCACTGCTCGGTTCTGCTCCTGACACTTAAGGCATTTCACCGACTGCATGTGGAACACGGCCTGCGGGGAAAGGGACATCACGGTCACTGGCGCAGCCCCATGTCGGACAAAGAGCTCCCCCAACTCTCACTGCAGCCCCTTGGGATGAGGAAACTCGACAGTGTGCTTACAGGCCCCAGCTGATAAGGGAGAGGGCAGGGTCAGGGGGCAGGCTGATCACCTCAAGGCGCCTCATTTCTGCTTTCAGCTGCAAGGCCGAGTGGGGCTGAGTCGGAGCTGTGCGGGGGGAGCGGGGAGGGCCAGGGCTGCTCTGCAGCGCCCAGCCGGACGGGCTTGCCCTCGCACAAAGGCTTCTGCCTCTGTCTCATTTGATCTTATAATGACCCTAGGTCCCCAGTGAGAACTGTGGGGTCTGGAGAGGGTAGTGACGGGCCCGAGGTGACACGGCTGCACGTGGGGCCTGGCTGCCAAATGCCCAACGAAGGGAAGAATGCTCTTCCCACTGTGCCGCACTCCCCTGGGGACCCAGAAGGGCACCGAGGAATGCAGACAGTAGCCCTGGGGACCTAACCATTCTGGAATGTCTGCTGGCGTGTGCAGAGCTCACGGGAAGAGAAGTGGTCGGGAGGAAACTTAGGGCCCAGGCGCACTAATGCAGCTCAGCTCAGCGCCTGCCCTCGAAAGTGCCAGAGGTGGGCCCTGGTGCCCGTCTACCTCCAGGTTTCCCACCTCCCCAGTGAGTGACGTTCTATTCCGAGCTCCTCTCCAGCGGGCTGGCATTTTGTGTGAGCTCAGCGGGGACGGAGGCTCTTAGGAGGGTGGCCATCCCTGGAGCAGCAAGGACCCATCCAAGTCCAAGCACTGGCTGAGCCCACTTACCTCCCCACCCTGTGCTCCCCAACCTCCTAAGCTGACCTTGTCCACTTGCTCCAAGTGAGCCCGCAGCTGCTTCTGGAGAGAGTAGAGGGTGGAGAGTGAGAGGGCTTCCAGGTCGGGGAAGGTGGGCAGGGCCTGCGGGTCAGGGCCCGAGTGCAGCCGCTCCAGCTCCTCCTGTAGTTTCTTCACCTGCACCTCCAGTGCATCGCGCTGCTCCCGGGCCAGCTCGCACTCAGCGCCTGCCGCGCTGGCCCGCTCCCCGGCCTCCTCTGCCTCCTTCTTCCAGGCATCACAAGCCTATGGGCCCAACACGCAGCACCTTGTCATGATGGGCCCCCTGCCCTTGCCCCCCACCCCGAGAGTGCATCTCTGGGAGCCCGTGTGGGCCACTGTGGCTGCGGGGCCTGCTGGGGAGCTGGGTCAGGTGTCTGGGAAGCGGGGCAGGGAGGAGGGCTGATGCTGCCTGCAGAGAGGAGAGGTTTCAGGGCCTGCAGGAGACCCTCTGTGGGCAGGGAAAGGGGCCGAGCCCAGCACAGCAGGGGAGCACTAGGCAGAGCTGGCCAGCACCTCTAGGGGCAGCCATGCTGTGGCTGGACGTAAGGCCCATCTCAGAACCTAGAGCCCTGGACCTAGAGCCCTGGAGAGTCAGGGCTTCTGGGTAGAAGCAAGCAGTGCTATGGGCCCAGACCAAATAAGCAGCTCACAGAGGGAATTCCAGGCCTGGGATACCAGCCACCCCAGGGTCCTGACCGGCAAGGCAAGTTTTTCCACAGCGGGAGAGAATAAGCCAAACGGAGTTTCTGCTCTGTTCCCCAGGACCCCTGACCTCCCCCGGCCCCTGTACCCACTGTGTAAGATGGGCTTGGGCTAGATGCCACCAGGCCCTGGGAAAGGCAGGTGGGCGTGGGGCCCCAGTACCTGTTTTGCCTGCTTCCAGGACTCCTCCCACTGCTTGATGGTGCCGTTGGCGTCATCTAGCTCTTGCCGAAGCCGGGCCAGCTCGGCAGCCCCGGGCCCTGACAGGAAGGCAGGGGAAGTGCCCGGGGAGAAGCTTCCAGAGGCAAAATGCTCCCAGATGCTGCTATTCATCCCATTCAGACCTGCCCCAGGAAGGGGAGGAACATCAGAGCTCTGAAGAGCTTTGGGCTTGGGCCTGGGCCCGGCCCTGTCCAGCCCTGCCTGGGGGCCTCCAGGGGCTGGCTGTGCAAGGCTCCAGCAATGTTAGGTTGGGAAATTTCACAGGGAAGTGTAGGCGCCACCTGTTACTCATCGGCTGCTATTTAACTTCCGAGTCTCAGCATCCCCATCTGTAAAGTGGGGTTCCCATCACTTGCCTCACGAGGTGATTCAGGGGACTTGGGAAGTGCTGTAGGGAGAGCAGTCTGTGAACGTGGCAATTTGTGAGCCCAACTTCACTTTCAGGCTAGAGAAAGGGGAGCCTTCTTGCACCCTGATGTGAGACCCAGGAGGAGATTCAGGAAAAAAGACACGGGTCAAGAGCCTCAGATGATGGCAGAGCTGGAGCGGGAAGAGCACAGGGAGCCCTTGGTCCATCCCCCTTGTTTTACAATGAGGAAATTGAGATAAAACATGTTGCCAGGAATCACAAAAACAGTTAAGTGGTAGAGCCAGGACACAGCCAGGGCATCTGGCTCCAAAGGCCTACTCTCTGCAAACAGCTAAGCTGTGTGCTCGTCCACCGCCCCCCTCACCCACTCATTCAGCAGATGTTTAACTAACACCACGTGCCCCTGCTCTGTGGCCCCCAGGACGGCCCCTGTCTTCTGAGGGAGACCCACATCCACTTCTGGCCTCGTTCTGCCCACACACATCATTCTAATGACTTCTTTCTTGTTCCCTTTCCCACTAATCCAGCCAGGATGTTCTAGAACCAAATGGATTTAAGAGAGTCTATCCTCCAAGCAACACAAGTGCACCTACGTGACCAACGTCGTCCTGTGCGGAGATACGAGGCTCTCTGCCCTGTCCTGGAGGCGAGGACTTGGGATCCCTGCTGAGGCAACCCTGGCCAGCAGCAAGCTCCACCTGTGCTTCTCCTCCCGCTCGGGCGGCATTTCCTCTCGTGGAGAGGAGCCACTTCCTCGGGGAGCCCCACCCAGGTTAGGTCCCTCTATGATTCTGAATCACGGCGCCCAGCCTGTTGCCTCCACACGACAGTGATGGTCTCTAAGTGTGATGTAATGCCCGGGCGCCTCTGCCTCTCCCAAGAGACCATGGCTCCATGCCAGCAGGGACTGCTGAGCTCACCTTGTATCCGTAACTATGTGCGGAAGGAAGGAATGCGTGGCCAGTAAGTAGGGCTGCAGTCAAGATGCCTCCAGAATATGGGCAAAAGCCAGACAAACGTGACACTAAGCATCTGACGCTGCAGCATCAACATCAACTGTGAGCTGCCCTGATCTTCAGAGAGATTAGGGAAGGACCCAAAGCTAGTCAGAACGTCAAAGGGCAGCTCAGAGGCTCAGGCGCGGTGTGACCAGGATGCCCAGCACCCTCAGGGAGGGTGTTTCTGACCTCCTTGAACAGCTGCTGGGGGAGGGGGAAGTAAGAGGAGCAGCTGCTGCTGAATGAGAGGCAGCAGGTTGGGCGTCTGCTGCTTTACGTCTGTTACCTCAGCAGACGTTCGCACCGGCCCCGCGCACACACGCAGGTCTCCACCTGCGCTTCTAGACCCTCTGCGCTGACGTGCCCTCCAGAGCCCCTGGTCCACACAGTTCTAACACTGGGTTCAGCAAACAGCCTTTGGGGCTACAGCTGGGCCCGCGTGGTGCTTCTGCTGGACAGGGAGGCCGCCCTGCGCCAGGGCTGAGCCTGTTAGGACCTCTCCCTTGGCCCCCAGGAGCTCTGGGCGACTAGGCAGAGCCGCCACACTGGCACGGAGAGCAGACCTAGGCCCTGGCAACTCTGAGGCCACGCTTCTCACTGTGCACTGGCCCGGGGCCTAGCACTTCACTCACGTTATTTCATTTAAGCCTCACAACCACCACACGAGGTGCGTGCTGCCGTTATATTATACCCATTTCACAGAGGAAACTAAGGCAGAGAGGCTAAGTCACTTGTCCAGGTTCACACAGCTCAGAGAATCGTGGAACTGGGGCCTGACTCGCCTCCGTGCCCAGAGCCCCTACTCTAACCTCCACTCTGCACTACCTCTAGCCATGGACAAAACGGCCAAAGGCACTTTCCAAAAGCCCAGATTCCTGCCCCAGGCCTTAGAGAGCCATACCCGCTCTTACCCAAAGATCCATGTGATGCTGAGGTCCCCAAAAACGTGTTTTCTGACTGGCTCAGGTGGCCCTGGGGCTGCTGCAGGAAATGCGAGGAGAGGCTGACAGGAGGGGAGGGGGATGCCGAGTGGAAGGAAGCAGAGCTGCTCAAGGAGCCTGGGATGTTCACGGGTGCGGAGCTCTGCAGCAAACTGCCACCTGCAAGAGAGGCCCAGGAGCGTGGCCGAGTGAGGGCTGGGCAAGCCATGTGGGGCCACACTGAGCAGGGCATGGCTCGTCTGCCCACCCCCTGGGCCAGGCTGGACCCCAGGGGCCCTCCCAAGCCATCCTGCCCACCCATGCCCAGTACCGATTGTGATGCTGCCGGGGTGGGGCACCGTGCTGGTGTCGAAAGTCTTCTCCAGGGCAGCTACCCCAAACTCGTTCAGGTCCAGGTCATCCAGGGCAGACTCTAGAGACGCAGTGATCGGAGTATGAGCCTCCCAGCCTCCCGAGGGGCCACAGTCCCGAGGTTCCAGGCCTCACCTCCTGGACCACCTGCCCTTTACTGCCTCTACTCCTGCCCCTGCCTCATCTTCGAGCTCAGTCCCACTGGAGCCGTGCTCGCTCAAGCCTCTGCTTGTGCCTGGGCTGCCCCTCTGCCAACACCGATCCCCTAGCCAAGTCCCGCTCAAATGGCTCTCCTTTCGGAAGCCTTCTTCGATACCCCCGGGGGAAATGAGTTCTAATCCAGCTGACAGAGGTCTTGTCCCCTGATGTTGCAGCTTGTATGTCTCACCCCTGAGCTCACTGAGGGCAGGCAGGTCTCTGGACCCTCAGTGGCTAGCGCACAGTAGTTGCCCAACAAATGTCCACTGCGCTCTGAGGAACTGGACTGGGAGGGCAGAACAGCATGTCTTCACCTCTGTCACCCCAGCGCCTGCAATAGGACCTAGCACAAAGTGGCACCCATAAATGACTGCTGAAAGAGAAGGGCAGTGGCTTCTCATGACCAGCTGTGCAGGTTGCTCACAAGGATACCTAGTCGGGGTTGCGTGACATACGTCGTGGAAATGAGACCGCACGTACCCATGGGAAGAGGCACCTCTTTCTAATCTGCACAAAAGAGCAAATTGGAGGGCTAATTTGCTATAAAGGCTAGTCTTGGCCCTACACCTTGGGCTCATGTTCCATTTAGGTCAAAGGGCTCAGAATGCCCACCCTCTGACTCTCCCAAGACAGATGTCTAAAGTGACCAGTATGCTGGTTTGAGTCTCACTCCAGAGACCTAGTATCTCTGACTCCAGACCTGCTCCTATTTTAAATGATAGACTTAGCAACAGAAATGGCCCAATTACCTATGACCGACTCTACCGTGTCGCTGGTGGGGTAGAAGGGTAGAGCATTTGCATTCATGCCAGGAACACTGCTGGTGCCGGCGGGGCTAGGGGGAGTAGCTGCTAGGCTGGAGGTGATACTAGAAGAGATGCTTGAGGTCAGAGGGCTGCCCACAGGGAGGATGCCCAGCACGTCCTGCAACGAGAGAGTGAAGGAGAGACACAGTGGGAGGGCTGCCCACGGGCAGGGGCTGGAGGCGGGGGCTGGCTGGGGCAGGAGGGAAGGGTGCATCCCCATAGTGGGAGGGCTGCCCACGCGCAGGGGCTGGAGGCGGGGGCTGGCTGGGGCAGGAGGGAAGGGTGCATCCCCATAGTGGGACGGCTGCCCACGCGTGGGGGCTGGAGGCGGGGGCTGGCTGGGGCAGGAGGGAAGGGTGCATCCCAGCTCTCGCCTGGTTGCCCTCAACACCTTGTTGGGAGGCTGGAGTTGGACAGGGGTGGCTTGGAGGCTGCAGGGCCTACTCACCCCTAAAGTTCTGCAGTAGGGGAACAGAGAAGCAAGTTCAGTGCAAGGACAGATGTTTAATAAATATTTTTTTTGACTGGCTAATGAGTGAGTCTGGAGGTGAGGGGCTCAAGGGCCTGACTCCCACCCTCTCTGAATTTGGGGCTGAGGCCCCACCTTAATCCTGCCCTCGGTTTGTAGAGAAAGCGGTGCCCCGTGCTCCCCGAAGAAGCCTCCTGGGGTTCTGGGCCTGTCCTGTCCACAGCAGGTGCCCGAAGGGGAGAAAGGGGGCTGAGGGCTCTATACCTGTTTGGGTTGAAGCAGAGGCTGCTCTTGACTCCTGGGCTCTAGTGAGTGGGGTTTTAACTTGGCCTGAGAGAAAAATCAGGGAGCAGGAGATGAGTGCGGTGCTCGGGAGGGACCCTAAGCCATGAGCCCTCCTAAGCAGCAACTTGCCCTGGCTCACTGAGGGGGCAAGGAGGCGTCAGACACCTGTTGTACAGTCCCCCTCCACACACATGCACCCTCCCTCCCTAGCCTGGGAACCCGGGGAGCTGCTCCTCTCCTCCCTGTGACTCCAAGTCACAGATAAGCCAGCTCCAGACCCCTCTTGTCCTGCTCCCCAAGGCCCTGCTGTCCCATCAAGGCAGCACAGGGCAGGGAAAAGTCCAGACGTGGGGTCAGAAGACTGAGGTAGTGACCCCTTCCCCTCTATTAACTGGTTCTGACACTGGGTGAGGTGCGCAGCCTCTAACCTGCCTGTCTTCATCTGTAAAATGGGACGGCCTCACCCCACTCTGCTCAGTCTCGAAGAGGCTGGGAACAGGGGCTTCCTAGCTCCCAGTCGCGTTCCCCATAGCTGGGCCAGGACAACCCTCCAGGGCTTCTCCTGCCGCATGCAGAAGGCTAGCCCATGCTAACCTCACTGGGCTGCCCCCTCATCCCTTACCTGGCACTTCAAAGTTTTCAGGTACTCAGCTCCCACCTGGTCTTCCCTCTCGAAGCCAGGAGCCTTCTTATAACTGCCAGGGGCGAGGCCAGACTCCCCAGGAAAGACAATGCCTTCCAGACTCGGGGGCTTCCTGATGGAGCCCGGTGGGGAGCCGCAGAGGTTAGATGCGCTGCCGAGGCTGCTGTTTCTACAGAGGAGCTGCAGAGAAGGAAGAGAGGAGGCTGGTGGGCAAAATGCAGGCTGGGGCATGGCCCATTCTCCGTCCCCGCGTGGGAGGGAGATCCTTCATCAAGAGGCTCAGTTCCTTTTTAATTGGCCAGGGGGCAGCAACCACCACCCAGGACCCAGAACCTCATGCGGAAGCTGTGTGTTGGGGGGCGGACAGGCTTTGTCCCTTGTACTACCTGTGATCAGCTCTACCCAGGCTGATCGCAGGGCTCTGGGGACACCACTCCAGCCACTATCAGCTTTTGACAGAGAGAAGAACCCTGGGGCAGAAAGGGCAGAACCCTTGGGCGGAGGCCTCCTCCCCAAGCACAGGGCACGAGAGGCAGGTGTTGGCTCTGGGCAGGCAAGGTGCCCACCCCATCCCCTGGACAGGCACGTACTGCACTGAGGTCAGGGGCATGCGGGCTGGAAGGGCTCACGGGCACCGAGTCTCCGGCAGCAGATGGCATGTACAAGACGGGACCTGGCTGGGTGGGGCTGGACACAGCTGAGGAAGGTTGCAGGTCGTCACTGAGGGGTGGCTCTGCAAGAGACAGGGGCAGCGTGTCAGCAGGCTCCTGAGCCAGCTCTGTCCCTCCAAAAATGCATCTGGGTCTCTCTTAAAGGAGAGCATGCATCCCCCTGTGTATAAAGGGAAGGCTTCTGTTTCTATTAATATCACGTGCTGTGCACTTACTATGTGCCAGGCAATTTGTATTAATCGTAAATCTTCACAATGACTGGAAGATAGAAGTAATACCATGGTCTCCATTTTACAGATAAGGAAACTGAGGCTCAGAGAGGTAAGGTATATCTCCCAAGGGGGCTGAGCTAGGAAACTTCTGAAGAGCTGGGATCTGAACCCCAATCCACACGACTCCAAAGCTTGGGCCATTCACTGCTTCTCTGTGCTGCCTCGGCTGGGCCCACCTCTGAGCCACGTGTGTGCTTCCCCCTCCCTGGGCCCTCAGTTTATTTTTCACTCTAATCCCAGAGATAAGGCCTAAGGCTAGAAGGAGGTTAAGGACAAACAGAGCAGTGGCCTGGGGTAGACACAGGTTGTAACTCAAGCCTGTCTCTGAGACTGGCGGTGGTGGTCTGGACCTGCACCGAGCGGTACCGCAGCCCAGGACCACGTGCAGCTGCTGAGCACCCGGAACGTGGCTGGTCTGGGTTGGAATGTGCTGCAGCTATTCAAGTACACACCAGCTTTCAAAGACTTGGTTTGGAAAAAAAAGGGAAAATATCTTGATTTTATATTGATTGTATTTTAAATGATATTATTTTATGTTGGGTTAAATAAAAAAGTATTATTAAAAATTGACCTATTTCTTTTTCTTCTTTTTAGATGTGGTTACTAAAAAGTCTAAAATGACCTAAGGGGGGGTGCATTAAATTTTGATTGGCCAGCCCTGCTCTCAGCAGGGCAGAGTGCCGTGTTCAGCTAACGATGTCTGCCATGGCTGTGGCACGGGGTGGCTGCTGGGGTCTGCCTAGCTGGCTCGGGGAGGGTGCCTTACCCTGCCTGGGGCTGTGAGTGCGCAACCAGGGGCACAGTCCCTGCGGTCTCACGACCTTGGAAGCTCCAGGGTTTTGAGACCAGTTCCAGAGAGGGGGATGGAACTTCCAGTGGGGACAGGGGCCCACTGCTGGCTGACACTGAACTTAGGGGGAGGGGGGACGGGAGGGGAGGGGAGGGGGAAGAGGGCACTGCCTCAGGGCAATGGGAACAGCATACGGTCTACGTGGGCGAAGGCGCAGAAGGGTCCGCGGGGACAGCTGCCCGACTGCTGCATGTCGTTGCACTTGGTAGATTTATAGATCTGGAGGGCAGAGCAGAACAGAGGCGGGTCAGGCTTGGGCAGAGAGAGAAAGGCAGCCAGGGGTGCCTTCAGCATGGCTGGGTTAGCTTAGAAATCTCTCCTTTCTCCTCCCCACCCGATGCCGCTTCCCCAAGTCTCTCCCTGCCGACTGCTTACTCAAGCCAGAGTGAGCAGACACTGCCGCCCGCACGCCAGGGACCACCCCCTCCTGCGGTCACAGGCCCAACCAGCCCCGACCCAGCTCTCACAAAGGGATCTTCTCCATGCTACTCTCACTCATGATCTTGGCCAGGGCTGTGACCTTCCAATGTGCCTCTGGGCATTAAGGGAGCCAAGTTCACAGGCAACACCCGCCCAGCCTGGAGCAGTCTGGGTTGGATCTACGCTGGGCCTAACCTTCCACCCTGTGGTCCGTAGCCCACGTCACGCAGTTTCTGTCCACGTGCCCATCTCAGGGTGTCCTGACCTCCACGGAACCAAGGGAAGCAACAGCACATGCCTCTACATACCACACACGAGATCGTGGCACTCTGACAGAGCCCAGGCCACACCGTGGGGCCAGAGGCTGCATCAGGGAAGTTGCTGGTACCCTAGGCCCTCATATGGTACAGGACAACGGTAAGGGGATTTCTTATTTTTTAAATCCTGATGCCACGTTAAGTACCACGAGTGGCGCAAGGCCCAGAACGGCCAAGTCACCATGCCCAGTGCGTGCTCTCCCTATCAGGGGGGCTCGGGGAAAACAAAACCGGGAGCCAAGGACGGCTCGGTGAGTGTGGGCTCAGACAAGGAAAGCTGCCAAATTAGGGTGCGGGGCTCCTTCAGGTACTGCCCGGGGGGGAGCCTGTGGCTACAAATCCCTCTCCCAGGATGGTGTCAGGATGGATTCTGCCAGCATCGGCCCGGACCCTCCTTTCCTTTCTCCTTGCTTTCCAAAGAGGATACGTTAAGCCACCCCCAACCCTCGAAGGGCCGCAGCTCGGGCCCCAGCTCCAAGGCCCACCTCCGGGTGGAACTGCTGCTCCGTGCGGGTGTGGCAGTATTGGCAGGAGTCTCCGTTCTCACACTTGCCAGGGTCACCCCATTCGTCCCCGTGTTTTACGTTCGGACACGGAGAGGACCTGGTCAAATAAGAGGGTGGGGTCAGGTGGACGCAGAGAGGATCTGGGGGATGCCAGTGAGATCGCTGCTGTTCAGGGCCCCTCTCTGGTCTCCCGGCTTTGCAAAGCCAGGCTCAGAAGCAGGAAACATCAGCTGCAGAGTGAGGGCCTTACTGGGGCCAGAAGCCAGGCTTGGCTTCTCTGGCCCAACCTGGCTGCATCACCAAGAAGGACACTGTTTTGCTCCCTTCAGCCAAGTCCTCCCCCCGAGCACTGTGCAGCCCAAGGAGAGCCAGGCTACAACCACACCGCAGCTGGGCCCTGGCAGACGCCCCTCAGGATCAGAACTAGAGGAGCTTCTAACCCAAGATCCTCATTTCATGCCAAAGGAGGATCCAGGAAGGCCCCCTATCGTTCAGCTATCTTGACCATTCTCTCCCCTCATACCTGGGTCCTGTGATTCTGTGATCCCCAGGGCTGGCCTCCCTGAGAGCACAGTGCAAGCAGCCCCTGCCGTGATCCCTTCCCTGCCACCCTCCCTCCCACGGCTGGCCTGCTTGGGCCAAAGGACCTGTATTTGTGTTTCCGGGGACTCCGCCGCCGGTCCTTGCTGTTGTGGTAGTAGGGACAGGCATAACCCTGGCGGCACAGCCGTGGGGGCTTCTTGCACGGCTCCGTCTTATAGTTCCCCAGCACATAAGCGGTCTCTGCACAGGGGGCCAGAGGCAGGGGTCAGGTGGGTGAGGCAGGGGCGGGGCACGGGGAAGGGAAGGAGAAGCCACTAGGAAGGAGTCTAGGAGCCGAGGCTTTTTTGAGAGGTATGAGCAGGGCCACCTCCTTGCGGGCCAATGCCAAGACTGAGACCCGGGAGAGAGGTAAGGAGGATGCCGCCGTCCCTCACTGGAGACACTCACAGCTCACAGAGTTAAAAGGGCGTCCGCAGGAGGGTTGAGAATACACCTATGTGTACTCATATACGTGTACGACCGTGTATGTGTGAAAGCCCCCTGAAGGAATTTAGGGAGCACCTGGGGTGATGGGAGCAGGGCAACGTGTGTCTGGGGAGACTCCCCCAGAAGTGCCCCTGGATGCCGGGGCTGCAGTTGGTGGGATGTGAGGTGGGATGGGGGGGCAAGTGCCTCCCAGCAGAAGTGGCGGCTTGGACTGGAGAAGGCAGTAGGTGGTGGTGAGCCATGTCCTCAGAGCAGCCATGGGGAGGAGAGGGGGGAGGACAGACAGCTGGTGGGAGGGGGCATGGCCATTTGCGTGGCCACCTTTACCTTGCCACCGTGGCTCCTCACTGAGGATTTTTTCTATCATGGCGTGGCTTGCGGCCCCAGCCGACTGGCCCTCTATGCTGCCCTCTACTGTGGTCTGGCCGTTCTGCAAGGCCTCCATTGCCTGGAGCTCCCTGGGAAGAGAGGAGAGGACAGAGAGAGCGGGGAGGGGGCATGAGGAGGAAGGAACCAGAGTGCCAGCCCTGCACTCCGTCGGTGGTACTCACCGTGTCCGCAGCCAGGCCCCCACCCCGGCCCTCAGCCATCAGCCCACCTGATGTCGTAGACAGGGGAGCGGAGGTCATGGGGCCCATGAGCAAAAGCGCAGTGCAGGCCGTTTTTGGTGCAGTTGCCTTTTGAGTCTGTCTCGTGGATGCAGATTCCAGTCTTATAGTAGCGCAGGTGGTACCTGCGCTCAGTGTCCCCTGTGGTCCTGTGCAGGAATGGGCACCTGAAACACAACAGCGGGGGTGGGGGTCACTCACCTTCGCCCCCTGCAGCCTGGGCTACCAGCCGTGCCCTTCCCTGCCTGTTGAAGGCTTTCTCATGACCCGGCGGGTGTACTGATGGTGGGCCAAGGAGGCAAGCAAGTGACGAGTCCTGCTGAGGTAACAGAGCCACCCTCCCACTGCAGGTGGGTGCTGTAGCCCAAAGTGGGGCCTGAAAGGCCTGGCATTCCTACTTCAGCTTCTCAAAGACTGCTCAGCCAGGGCCCTGGGCTGTCCTGAAGAGAAGCTCCAGAGGGGGGCACTCTTGGGAGAACAAACACAGCCTAGGTCAGGGGTCTTCAGAGAAGCAAACGCCCTCGGGCCCTGGGTGCTTCATTAAGCTGGGGGGGAGGGGTGAGCAAGCCTTTGACCCCTGGGGGAAACGGAAGAGCTGGTGTGGGATGGTTCAGTGAGGCGCACCCACAGAAGAACCCCCGCAGTGCCTCCATCACTACCGCTGCACGGCTGAAACCCTTGTTAGGTAGGCAGAGTCAGGAAGTGCTCCCTCTCAGTGACGTTCCCAGGTTTGCCACCTCATGTTTGTCATTTGTTATGCCCTGTCTCTTCACAGAGCTTTGTGGCAAAATATTTAGGGTCAGCAAAAAGGGGAACTAGAGAGGCTCTATGTCTCTAAACAGCCAGCCTTGGTGGGAACTGCATGGGATGGAGTGGGTAGTATGGGCTGGGGAGAGGGTCCTCGTGACCTGCACGGGACCAGGAAAGAAGGCCCAGGAAGCCACTTTGGTTCAGATGTGGCCCTTAGGCTTAGCAGAAGAAAGGCCAGTGTAGGGCTTCCCAAAAGTGGGGGAAGGAGAAGGGGTCTCCCCCAGAGGATGGCGGGGTCTGAACCCAGGTTCAAACCACAGGAAGGTGGGCCAGGCTGCAGCAGGTCCCCAAAGGCAGGCTCTGGCTGGCTTCTTGGACTCTGCCTGGACTATTCTGAGGGCATCTGATCCAGGAGACGGGGGGCTCCTCTGAGGGCAGGCTGGGTAGCACTCACTCGTCGCCCTCCGGGCAGAGGCCTGTGGCCTCGTCGTACTTGGTGCAGTAGACGTCGGGGCTGTAGTTGAAGGTGCCGTCCCGACGGCGGATGGACCGGCGGCGTCGCTGGTTCACGAAATGCCAGTGGAAGCAGGTGTAGGGCCGATGCTGAGTACATTTGTGTTGCACAAAGAGCGGGCACTGCTCAGTGCGGAATTCCTTCAGGTACCTGCAGGGAGAGCCCCCGAGTAGGGTGGGCCAGGAGCGGAGAGTTAAGTCCCTTGTTTCCCAGCAAGAAGTTGGCCACCAAGTCCCCCAGGGGCCCTACTCTGGGGGGCTAGTTCAACTGAGACACCAGGAAAGACCCAGAACTAAGGCAGGCCCTCAGCATCAGGATCCTTCCTAACACGCAGGTCCCCAGCCAGCCTGAAGGGCAGGAACCATAGAGCACAAGGGCCCTCAGTGGTCAGCTGCCTGCCGTGGTGACCAGAGGAGGGCTTAATCAGTGGCTTGTTCTCTGAGCGCTCCCCAAGGTTTCCCAGGCCAAACCACTGATCACAGGGAAAAGGCTGCAAACCAGAGCTCGAGGAGCCTCTCCTAAACTTCCTGCAAGGGTCTCTGCTGCCCAGATCTGCCTGCCAATTCCTGGAGGCCTCACTTGTCTCAGGAGCAGGGCTGGGGCACCAGGCCGAGGGCCAGGACAGCTGCTGCTTTAGAGCTGAGCGCCCAGGTCACAAGGTGTCCTTCTGGACCACTGACACAGGTCATCACTGTCCTGTCCGCTGACCTTCCAGAGACATTTCCTAGCATTACCCAAGTATGTTTGTGAAGCTCATGTTGGAAGCATGTGAAGAGACTCCCTCTCAGCCTCGCCTCCCACAACAGTCTTGCAAGTGAGTACCTGAAGCAGCTGAGGTATTCTATTTCCATCCTGACTAACCTGGGGTTGGGGGGCTCTGACTGTCCTCCCAGTCTCCTCCCTACCTGCATCTCTCTCCTTTACTCTGCATCTAAAAACCAAGACAACCCGAAGCTCCTCCCCCCACACCACCCAGTGGAGGGCCTGACCCACTTACCCCCTTACAGAACCATACCATCCATCTGTGTTTTCATTCACTTTGTGTCCGGGTGGAGGGTTTCTTAGATTTACCGCCACTGCCCGCCCCCGACACTCACACACAGACACACAGTGGGCACAAGCAGGCAGCCCAGTTCTCTTTATTCATTGCTTCAAGCCCTAGCAATGAAGGCAACAAATGGCTGGATAGAAGGCATTTGATGCCAGTGAGGAGGATGGTTCTAGAAGGCACAGAAGGTTGTGTGCAGAAGGGAGTGTGGAGGGAGCAGCCACCTGGAGCTGGAATGCCTGGGAAACAGGCGAGAGGGTCCAGCCCATGTCTTTGGCTCATGCCAGGATATGCAGGGCCTTATCAGTCTGGGCATATGGAAGGTGTGGGGACAGGTAGGTCCAGGGCTGAGACTTTCCAGACAGGTTTCCTTTAATGCTAACAAGAGTGCTGTAAAATCCTCCCAGCCAAGGGGAATTGCCTGGCGGCCCAGTGGTTAGGACTCCGTGCTTTCATTGCCAAGGGCCCGGGTTCAATCCCTGGTCGGGGAAACTAAGATCCCGCAAGCCATATGGTGTGGCCAAAAAAACCCCAATCCTCCCAGCCCTGAAGTGTGGAGAAGTGTCCAGGCATGTGTACTGGGCGGGGGGAAGCTGGAGCTGGGTGCTCCCTAAAGAACACAGATAGGGTGTTTAAGGGGCAGCGAAGCTTCCAAACAGCCTCCTATCCATTCAGCACCTATTTACTGAGCACCTACTAGGTGCAGGCATGGTGGTGAGCACTGAGGACACTGACGTAGCAGGTCCTTATCCTTAGGAAGCCCGTATTTTCATGGGAGACACAGCAGTAACAGGTGGAATCAATCAACTGTGGAAAAGGTTATGAGGAAGGTTTGCAGAGGGCTCTTTGGGAACCCAGAGGAAGGATCCTTGACCCAGGCTGGCACAGAGGAAGGGGGAAGGGAAGGAGAGGTACTTGTGGGTGAAGAATGTGGGAAGGGTGTTTTAGGCCAAGGGAACTGTATGAGCTTAGAAACAGTATGCATAAGTCAAAAGAGCTCCAAGCGCCTTTGTGGAATGTGAGTGGGGTAGGAGAAGAACTGGAAAAGGGAAATGAGGATCAGGTGAGGTGTGGGAGGAGCCAAATTTCAGGGATATCATCTCCAGGCTGCAGATACATTCTGAGACACTGGGATGAAACCTGGAAGGCTCTGTAGAGCCTCTCACAGCCCCTTTGACATTGGAACGTAAGGTCTTTCTTCCTGTCTCCCTCTCTGTCTGGTTATAGACAGAAACCTGCCCTGCACACTGGGGCAGTATCAAACCCTGGCACTGAGTTGGGACACCAACCCCCCCAGCTGCTAGACTGACCTCTCCTGCGCAGCACATACTCTACCTGACTCCTGACCCACAGGAGACTAATTCAGGAGGTAACAGGTGGGAAATGGGAGCAGAGGAAGCTAATCCCAGGGCCGGGGAAGAATGAGAAGTATTGATAGTTAGGACTGACAGATTAAATACAGGACACCCAGTTAAACTGGAATTTCAGATAAATCAAATATTTTGTGGGACATGCTTACACTAAAAAATTATCCATTATCTGAAATTTCAATCTAACTGGCATCCTGTTTTCCTTTTTTTTTTTTTTAAGCATAGCTTGGGTTTCTTTTCTTCTTTTATTTATTTGGCTGCGCTGGGTCTTCGTTGCGGCACACGGGATCTTCATTGCCACGTGCAGGATCTTTAGTTGAGGCATGCGTGTGGGATCTAGTTCCCTGACCAGGAATTGAACCCAGGCCCCCTGCAATGGGAGCGCAGAGTCTTAACCACTGGACCACCAGGGAAGTCCCTGGCATCCTGTATTTTTGTTTGCTAAATCTAACAACCCTAAGAGTGGCGTCTGCCTGCTTAGTATCAGTGCCTCAGTAAAAACCCAGGGAGGCAGTCCAGAGAAGTGACTGTGGGCACACTCTGTCCTCTCGGAGAAAGAGAGTTCCTGGCGAGCCTGCTTCCCTGGGGCAGCCATGTCCACAGTGTTACCTACAGATGCTACGGCTCCAAAGGGCTCCAGCTGGCAGAGGTGTCACAGAGGAAAGACATGGAGGCAACAAACTACCTCATTCTAAGCCTCTTCATCTCCATGCCCACCGCCACGGGTCAGGCACTTGGCACCTTTTAATAAACCGGTCTCCTTGTATCCGGCCTCTCCCCTGTCTAGTTTATGTTGCACAGTACTCGTCATTCTTCCCAGAACCTAAATTTAATTTTCACTTTCTTAAAAGCCTTTAGCTTCCACCAGTAGCCACTGATAAAGACCAACTATTCGGCCTGGCATTTCAAGCCCTACACGTCTGGTCCAATGTACTCTTCCAGCCTCATTTCTCTTGAATCCAGTAACACTGGAGTCCCTGGTGTCTTGCAAAGAGATCTTTAACTTCCCTGCCTTTGCTCATGTCCCCTTCCTCACCTGGAGAAATCTTTCAAGGCTGAATTCAATGGTAATTAATCTTCTGATGCCATCACTTCCATGAAGTTTTCCTTGACCTCTACCTATCCTCCCCCTCCTGCCCTTGTCCCCAGCTAAGTTATCATCTCTAAGCTTCTACAGCACTTTCTCTAGACATTTCGTATAGTCCTTATCCTGCACTGCATATTAATAATGTGTACATTTTCCTCTATTACTAGATTATAAAGTCCTTGATAGCAAGCATGTAGTAACCCAGTACAGTGACAAGGCTTGCTGAATGAATGTAACAAGAAGTCGCACAAGAGGCAAAGTCTACAAAGCAATATCAACAATTTTATGATGCCGCCCACAGGCAGACATTGAGAGCTGGAAGCTTAATCCTATTCCCTTGTGAAAAGCACTACAGTGCAGGAAATCTGTAGCTCTGCAGATAGGGCGGACTGTCCTGCAGAAAAGCCTCTCATGAGAGAAGGGGCCAAATGACTGAATCTAGGCAGGCAGAATACCCACTTTCAACCGACAATAATCAATGAGAGAAATGTCTAACCTTCTGCTTAAGCCATTAACAGAACTGTGCCATCCTCCACCTGGGAACCAAAATGTTCAGTCAGAACTTCCCACTCTCCCTGTACCCCTCCAACCTTGTGCTAACCAGCAATGCACTGTCCAGACAGCAAGGAGAAACGCACTTAGAAATCACTCTTTTCTACTTTCATGGATTGAAATGAAACAAATTTTCAGTGGAAATGAACAACTGTCTCCATTAAGCTCCAACCGATCTTTCCATTTTAAAGGTTTGAAAGCATAAGATCTAAGAAAATAGGCTGAGACTTACTCGTTTCAATTCAACCAGCTCTCAGGAAAACCAAGAAGTCCTGGAATCCCTGGTTAGGAGAGAAGACTCACCAACCACCCCTGCCCCACTCCAAGATCTGGGGCGCACAGGGCCACAGAGCTCAATTCTTCACATTTCCATCTCCCAGGAATACCCGCACTCAAGGATAAAAGACAATAAACGTGGACTAGCTTCAAATTGCAAGGCCTCAGTGACCTACTGTGGCCAGGGTGAGTCAAGAAACCACTCAGGCCCTGAATCAGTAAGAGCTGATGGAAAAAGCCACACCTTCGTCCTTCCCAGCAGAAGGATCAACGAAGGTTGGAGGAACACTGAGTCTGCTCAGAGCCTCACCTTGACTAAGGAGCAGCGCCCACATGTTTGTCCCAACAGGGGCTGACTTTCAATCAAAGCTATCTTTCACTCCTTATTAGGACATCATATTAATTATCCTATTAATGGTCTATTTGTAAATGTAAAGGATCATTGTGCAAGTAACAGGCCCACTTACAAAAAACTTTTAAATGTAGAAAAGGGGGGACTTCCCCGGTGGCGCAGTGGTTAAGAATCCGCCTGTCAATGCAGGGGACACGGGTTTCAAGCCTTGGTCCGGGAAGATCCCACATGCCGCGGAGCAACTAAGCCCGTGAGCCACAACTACTGAGCCTGTGCTCTAGAGCCCACGAGCCACAACTACTGAAGCCCACGCGCCTAGAGCCGGTGCTCCTCAACAAGAGAAGCCACCACAATGAGAAGCCCGCGCACCGGGACGAAGAGTAGCCCCCGCTCACCACAACTAGAGAAAGCCCACGCGCAGCAATAAAGACCCAATGCAGCCAAATAAAAATAAATTTTTAAAAAAATATTTTTTTTAAAAAAAGGGCAAAATCACCCTTAATCCCACCACGAATAATGCTAGACTTTTGGTAAATTTTCTCCCAGTATTTTTACAAATATAATCATAAGGTATCATATTACTGAACTGCTTTATAAAACTAATACCTTTCCCTAAAAACTTTTAAAATCAAATACATGCAAACTTTTTTTTAAAAAATCAAATGATACTTTCAATATTTACTGGATTATCTTTACTTTCCAAAATTCTAAAACAGCAAAAATCAGGCTACTTGAAATCAAAATTCAATCACTTGCCCCATTAAACCAACAGTGATCACATAAGGGATTAACAATATATTCAGTAAATTACATCACTCTTTATGGACCGTATTTAAAGTCTTTACTGAATTTGTTACAATGTTGCTTCTGTTCTATGTTTTAGTTTTTTGGCTGCAAGAGGCACGTGGGATCTTAGCTCCCTAACCAGGGATTGACCAGAGATCGAACCCGCACCCCCTGAATTGGAAGGTGAAGTCTCAACCACTGGACCACCAGAGAAGTCCCTACATCACTCTTAAGGTGTTAAATCAAGTGCTAACTGCTACCAGCTCAATTTCCAGCTAAACTTTATTTTTTGGGCTGTACCGCTCAGCTTGCTGTACCGCTCAGCTTGCGGGGATCTTAGTCCTCTGAGGACCAGGGATCGAACCGGCGCCCTTGGCAGTGAAAGCACAGAGTCCTAACCACAGGGAATTCCCTCCAGCTAAACTTTAAATCCTATTCTAAATTGTCTCAATGGCTTATCTGTTTGGGTGTTTCACTCTCCTCTGGGTAGGAGGGTGAGAAGAATTTGAATAAACTGAACAAACAGAAAAGTATTAGAGATGACTTAGAAAAACTACATAAATTTTTATTTTTTAAAATTAATTAATTTATTTTTGGCTGCATTGGGTCTTTGTTGCTGCGTGCGGGCTTTCTCTAGTTGCGGCGAGCCGGGGCTACTCTTCATCGCGGAGCACGGGCTCTAGGTGCACGGGCTTCAGTAGTTGTGGCGCATAGGCCCAGTAGTTGCGGCTCACGGGCTCTAGAGCACAGGCTCAGTAGTTGTGGCGCACGGGCTTAGTTGCTCCTCAGCATGTGGGATCTTCCCAGACCAGGGATCGAACCTGTGTCCCCCGCACTGGCAGGCGGATTCTTAACCACTGCGCCACCAGGGAAGTCCTATTTTTCCTTTTTATTTTTTTCCAAGATTTTTTTTTTGACATGGACCAATTTAAAAGTCTTTATTGAATTTGTTACAGTATTGCTTCTGTTTTCTGTTTCGGTTTTTTGGCTGCAAGGCATGTGGGATCTTAGCTCCCTGGCCAGGGACTGAACCCACAACCCCTGTGTTGGAAGGCGAAGTCTTAACCACTGGACCACCAGGGAAGTCCCAAAACCACGTAAATTTAGAGACAATGGGGAGGACGTAGCTGACGTTTTAATCCGCATCTATCTAGTTCCCCCCTGCTTCTAGAATCGTGCTTAGCATGGCCTCACTCTGACTCTACCTCCCCTGCTGCCACTGACCTGCTCCTCTTGCCAACAGCAAGCTAAACTCTACAGCAGGGTCAGCAAACCTTTTTCTGTAAAGGACCATATAGTAAGTATTTCAGACTTTGAGGGTTAAAAGGCCAAACTGAGGATATTACGTACGTACTTAAACAAGAGAAAAAACAAATTTCCACAAAATTTTTATTGGTGAAAATATAATAATTGGCTACAATTTTTGGTAACACAGGTCTACTAATAAGAATGGGTTTAGGGTGGCAGGAATAACATTTGCAAAGTTGGGGTTCCCTTTCACCAAAATTGGTTACGAATGTTCATCTGTTAATGCTGATTCTGTAATAAGCTTTTACTTATTTCACCTTTGAAAATGTCTTTTCACATAGACTGACAAACGCTGATATCATTCTACAAGCATGATTTTAATTGAGCATATTGGTCTTAGAAGACATTTATAGAATTCTATTAGCGTCTTGATACCTTTTTTTTTTTATATCTTTATTGGAGTATAACTGCTTTACAATGTTGTGTTAGTTCCTGTTGTATAACAAAGTGAATCAGCTGTAAGTATACATATATCCCCCCATATGATGCTTTTCTTTTAACTACTTCCGATTGAAGGTTTGGCATAAACTCATTTGCAAAAGTACATGGATTTTGAAATATGGAAATTTCCTTTGTATTCCTATCAAGATGCAAAATCACTGCTCAAACTATAATTTGGGTTCAGAAATCATATCCATGGGTAGGGACTTCCCTGGTGGTCCAGTGGTTAAGAATCTGCCTTCCAATGCGGGTACGTAGGTTCGATCCCTGGTCGGGGAACTAAGATCCCACATGCTGTGTGGCACTGAGCCTGCGCGCCACAACTAAGACCTGACGCATCAACCAATCAATGAAATCACATCCATGGTAAATTTGTGTAGGGATAGAGATCTCACCTTTGTTTTAACTTCTGGCAGCAGAGGAAGTGTGTAAGGCAGTCTGACATGACTTATGTTTCAAACGTTAGTTGTCAAAATGACTTTACTGCAACATAAGGTTTGCATATAAGTGATGTTTTGCCTTATAATTTTAGGGTGAATTCATTAAGAAACATTATCAAGTCTGCAGCAAAAGCTAATTTCCAAAGCCATTCAGCGTTCAGTAATAGTGGTTGAGAATGATTCTTCTTTCAGAAAAATTTCAATCTCAGCCCTGAACTCAAAAAATTACAAGAAAACTTCACCACTGCTAAGCTATCTAGTTGTGTAGTAGGGCATGCCAGAATATTCAGCTTCTATTTTTGATAAAAATTTATGGAATTGAGGATTGTTAAGTCCACAAGAGAGGGTGAAGCTCATCACTGATCCTAGCAGTTCAAGAACTCATGACAGATTCGAATATTTTCCACAGAGTCCCTGCTGATGAATAATACAATAACCACAGGCTTTAAACACCTTATGTTTTCATAAGCTTTGTAAATTTGTCCAATTAAATTTTTCTGCTCCACACATATTCCTACCATCATCAGTTGTAACAGGTATCAGCAGATTATACTTCAGGCCGTAGTGAATTAGTGTTTTCTTAATGTTTTTGAACAGAAAATATCCTCAGCTGTAGTTGTTTTAAGTAGACTATTCATAGAAGCTACTTCTTCAGTCACTTCAAACGCGGCATTGACTTCATGAATACAACTAAACAGTAGCTTCTGTTGACACATCAAGAGCCAAGAAAAACCACACAAAATCATTTGCCTTGTTTTCTAATTGACTACTGATGTTTTTCCCATTGACCTCAACATTTTGAGAAATTGTTCTTGCTGAAAGGCTGATGCTCTTAAAACAAGTTTGTTTTCTCTGGACATGTTCCTTCAGCTTCTTCCCTCAAACATAATTTAATTAATTTGCTATCTGTAAATGGCTTTCCTTGCCTGGCTAACACATGAGCCACTCAGAAACTTACTTCAGTTGTAGCCTCGTTTTCATTTTTGTGAAGAAATTCTGCTGTAATGAAACAGTCTCTTTAGAATTTTCTAATTTTTCTGATCGTTGCCTTTCTATGAGTTGGGAATATTGTGACAACTACGTAGTCTGGTAATGTTAATGGATTCTTTCTGCACAGCTTTTTAATTACAGATAGCTTTGCCAACTAATTCAGCGACAAGAAAATCCACACTCCCCTGTGCCCTAAAAACACGACATTCCAAGTCCATTCTTCTCTTCTCGTTTTGAAGGGATACTTAGGCACTGGTAATAAAGAATAAATAAAACATTGTGGTATGCTGACACACATGGCGCTGGAAAGACTGTCAAGTTGTAACTGTGTCACCATGATTTGTAGCGCACTGAAGAGCAACGCAGAGCAACAGTCTGGTCTCCATCAGAACTACTGAACTCTGTGGTTAAACTGCAAAAGCAGCCATAGACAATATCTAAACCAATGACCGTGGTTTCCAATAAAGCTGTATTTATGGATGCTGAAAATTAAATTTCTTTTTTATTTTTTGGGCCACACGGCATGTGGGATATCTTAGTTCCCCGACCAGGGATCGAACCCACACTTCCTGCATTTGAAGCACAGAGCCTTAACCACCGGACAGCCAGGGAAGTCCCGAAAATTAAATTTCATATAATTTTCATGTGCCGTGAAATATTCTTTTTCAACCATTAAAAATGTAAAAACTATTCTTAGTACACGGGCCATACAAAAGCAGGCAGCAGGCTAGATTTGTCATACGAGCCATAGTTTATTGATCTCTGCTCAACACACCATAGCCTCCCCTCATTTTTGACCTCCATGCTTTCAATCATGTTGCTCCTGTGTCTGGATCACCCTTCTGGCTTCTCTCTGCATAAGAGTTTCTTGCCCTGCCCAGTGGTATTAATTGCCCTCTCTTCCATGTTTCCACCACACTGTGTGAATACAGCAGGTATGGCCCCACCACAGTTGATTTCAACTGCTTTGTATACAGCCAGGTCTATTCATCTTTGTACCCCTGCACAAAGCCAGCTTGTAGCGGGTGTTCAGGACGTGTTTGTCCAAGAAAAAGCAAAAGTGTTAAAGCATCCCAAGTGGCACAAGCCTGGTCCACAGCAGCTATGTACTGACCCAGCAAAACACAGACAAGCAACTTAGATGCTTCTCCTGGCAATTAAGAAATCAGTAACTTCTCTAGCTACCTTGCCCACAAAGTCTGCACAGCCTTGTTCCTCACCCTCAACACTAAATTTAAGATCTTCAGCTTCACATGCAGACTAGAAAAGCAACCAGTGGGATGGCTCACTCTGTAACTGCTGCTGAGAATGTGCAGAGATAAACAGAGATGTATTAAATTCCGTTTTCTGTTTCCTCAAACAACTAAAAGGTATTATGATGACTATTTGGCAAAAGCTGGGTACAAACTAGAGCTATATTAAGTGAAAGAAAAAATATATATATATATAACTGGACAATTAGGTAAACTATATGCAGAAAGAAAAACTGGAAAACTACATCCAGTATTATTGGTTTTAGTGGTTATCGTGGCTTTTCCAAAATTAAATGAAAGATGTATGATGCTAATAAGTCAGAAGAGTTCTTTTAAGTTAAAAGTGAACTGCGGTAAATCTTTTTGTAAAACAAATGACTATTAGAATCTCATCCTGCTTATGATTTGTAAAGTCTGATTGGATACATATGTAAAATGGTCAGATGTGAATAAAAAGGCACATAGGCAAGACAATGATGGCCTCTGGAGAAGCAACAGGAAGAGATGGTATGTGCTCGGGACTTGATCTGTGAGCCCAACAAAAAGGGGGCAACAGACAGAGCTGACAGTAGAAACCCACCCCTGACACCCTGCAGACTGAAGGTCATGGCTCTGCTCCCGAGGAGCCAGCTGCTCTCCTGGCTAGCCAGTGGTCACCGCTCATGAGACTCACACAGGGGTAGCAGAGCTCTGGCCACGTGACAGATGTACCCACATCCCTAATAAGCCACCGCTGTTCATCTTTATTACAGCTAGTCTTATTAAATCCGAATTTCATCTATTTCAAGCAATAATCAAGCTTTATCATGGAAACAGAATCTTAAAATGCGAGAAATGGTCCTGTTCTTAAATATTCCTTATTGAAATCTAGCCACAATGTGATAGGATTCTGAAACTAGCAAAGGAAAGAAAAAACAAAACAAACAAAAAAACCCCAAAAATTCCAGTCACTGTCGAAGACAACATTGTGGTGTCCAAAGGCTCAAATGACACTTATCTATAATCTACTGTTTTCCATATTTATATTAACCCTACTGGCTACTTTTTTTCCCCCATACATAACTCCCATAAAGAAATTTAGTCACAGAGCTCATAGTTCATGACTTACCAAAGATTCTTCATTTTTAAGTTTGAGAATAAAATCTTTTTTAACTTCAAGGAGAATATTGTAAGAGCAGATAAGCAGTAGATTAAGAATCCTAAATTACTTATCCAAGTGTGTGTGTGTGTGTGTGTGTGTGTGTGTGTGTGTGTAAAAATAAATATTTCTTACAATTTGCTGAAAAATCTTTCCTCATTTTTGAAGAGCTTTAGGTAAACTATTAGTTCTGGATTCAATGTTTGTAAGGACATACATACACATTCTGTTTTGACACCAAACATAACCCAGAAACCATACAACTTTATGACAATAACCACACTAGTAGGAGTTACCCAAAAAAATGGCTTTTTGAAAAAACAATGCCAAATAAAGCTAAAATTGGTTATTGGTAAATATTTGGACAATTATTTGTCCAAATCTTTATTTAAGATAAGATAACGTGCTATCTCCTGAAGTGATCCTGGTTTAGAACACTCCGGCAGAAAAAGCAAGCCCAGATAGTATTATTCAGGCAAACAAAATAAGCATCTAGTGAATTTCTGCATGTGTCTAAATCTTTAAGACAGGCTTGAATCCTATAATTGCACTTAAGCAAGCAAACACTTTAAGGTGGGGTGGAGTCACTCACAGGCAAATGATTTCAGCCCATTCTCACTGGGAAAGAGCTGATACCTGTGACATGTCCCGGCCCCAAGAACTAACAAGAACCATGAACGGTGCAACGCTGGTGTTCCTGGTTCCTTCTGTCTATAATTTTCTCCTTGCCCCAAGGATCCTGGAACTGGTAAAACTGAGGAAAGTTCATGTAATCAGTGACTCAACATCACTGATTTTGGAGAACATGTGAGGGATACTGAAAACCCTGGTTCATTCCCTAAATTAGATAACACCTTGTTTTGATTCAAAGTTTTCCTGTAAACAGCTGGCCTCAAAAGCTTCCAATATGACAAACATTTTAGTATAAAGGTTTTAACTGATGTGTTATTTTGAACACTGTTTTCTGTACAACAGTCTTTATCCCTGAAAGAGTAGTTTGTTGAGAACACAAATTCATTGTCTGAGATATATAACCCGGCTGATGGAGGCTATAAGAACTGCGAATGAAGTGAAATTCGAATGGATACGGAAGAGAGGCGTGTGCTCTGAGGACAACACGGACCCACAGGCTGTTGAAGGAGGCAGCAGTGCAACTGAAAGCAGTAACCTGAGCACTGTTCAGATACTGATAAGAATCGTACTTACACTGTGCTAAGTGCCAGGCACGGTTTTAAGCACTTTACATACATTAACTCACTTAATCCTCATAACTACCCCTTGGCACAGGTATTATTGGTATCATCAGGAAACTGACACACAAAGAGGGAAGTCACTTGCCCAAGGTCCCACAACTAGTAAGCGGCAGAGCTGGCCTTCAAACCCAGACAGTCTGGTCCTAGAGTCACTAGTCTTAAACACCACGCTGTTAACTATGCTTTTCTTAAATGAGCTACAGGAAAAACAAGAGTAGTAACAACAAATAAGCATAAGTGGCTCTCTAGAAGCTGTTGAAAGTATGTCCAGGAGTTTTTGACAGGCCATAATTACAATACCATAAAATAAGTTACTAAAAACAAAAACAGAAATGTTAACTTCAATGTACTCTACTGGATATTTAATATTCATTTTATGTATTCATTATAAAAGTCCAATAGTAAAATCTGTTCTGTCTGGTTTTAAATAAGAAAATATAAGTACAAGTTTCTAATTTATGTTGTTTGACTTACACAAACCCTAAACTGGCAGGCTACCAGATGCTTGGCACCTCTTAGCAGTAGAAGTGAAATAAAAAAGATATAGTAATGTTCTTACCAAAATTAATAAAAGCTCAGACATAAAAACTACTACTTAACATTTTTAAGTCATAAAACACCATGCCAAATGCTTTTATCAACCTCTTCCTTCCTAAACATAACGCTCTCTCTTCAATGGGGTAGTTTTGTGAATAGGCCAAAATTTCATAGGAAGGTGGGAAGATGGGTCTTCCCCTCCTCATTAGAAGTCACTTTGTTACGACTTATGGTGGCCATATGTTGTTTCAAATACTAATAGGAAACAAATGAGTCAACTTATGAACACAAAAAGCAAACTGTGATGTAAAGAATAAGGAAAGGGAGGAAAATAAGCTCAGATATGACATGACGATACTATCACAGGCCTTAGTATCTTCTTTGTCTCCTAAATAAATTGAGCCACCAACAGGAAAAAGGTCACCTCACAGAGAACGCTATGAGATTTTTAAGTTGCTAGACTCCTTTCCATCTTCTCCTCCTCATCAGCTCTTGATACTGCTGTCAAATTCTACACACTGGCAAAGAAAAAAGGGGTGAAAGTTGAGGGATTTTATAGAGAAAATATTAAAAGTTTGTTGTGATTATTTGAATGAAAATATTATAGCCATTGATATCACTTTAAATGCCTAAAACACATGGCCTATTCTTACAGAAATGCCCATGTGAACATTAGAACAATCATCACAATACCTGATGAACAGAAACAATTCATTTTAGCAGAACAGCAACCTCTTCTACCTCCCACCCACCCTGGGAAGTAAACACAATTCATTTTATGAAGGTATTGGGAAAAGTGTGCTTGTTCTTTATAATGGTTATCAATTCAGAGACAATTTAAAGTACAACTACCAACAACTAGGAGTCCCAAACTTGCTGAGTATTCACTTCTTAAAAGAATCTCCTCAGACTTACAACATGGAGGCATTCGCCTAGAATGGATACACGGAGACGAAGCCATTGAGAAGGCTGGGAAAAGGGTGCCAAGAGCTCTTCACAAACTGCAGGCTTTCCCGTGCTGAATGATGCTGCCGAGCCCTGACAGGCCATGTGTCTAAGGCCCCTCTAGTTGCAGGGACTCATATACACTGATTATAACCACCCTTTTTTTCAAAAAAATTGAGCTGTAACTTATACAACATAAAAATTCACCATTTTAAAGTGTACATTTCATTAGTTTTTAGTATATTCATCATGTTGTGTAACCATCATCATGGTCTGATTCCAGAACATTTCCATCCCCCCAAAATAAACCCCATACCTATTTTCATATGCAATGATTTTACCCAAACTTTCTCCGTAGATCTCTCTGTTGCCCATGCAGGTATTTTAAGATGGCTGGCTGGGGTGAATCTATAGAGTATCTATATGGTAAGAAAACAAGAAAACTACATTGTCCAGAAGGATACTGAACGCAAATCCTTGGCATTTTTAGCAATTAGGCTAATGTAATTTTTATATATTGGCTAAGAATGGCAGAGAAACTTACATTCAACATCCATCTTCACATAACACATTAGTGTGCCCCAAAATTCATCCAAGGTGTTAAAAGAAGGGAAGACAATCTACTATGATTAGCCATAACTGTCCATAGTTGTAATTTCAAAATATAGAAGATGCATATGTGGGAAAACCTCCTTTAGTATCAAGCACAGCTGGATCAAAAAAACAAAAAACAAAATGAAAAACTTTATGATTAAGCAAATATTGTCCCCACTTGGGAAAATAATCCCTAGATCAGTTCTCTATTTAAAGTAATGTAGCTTTAAATGCAACCTTACTTTTATCAGTCTTCTAACCTAGAGTCTCTCCTAATGAGAAAAATAACCTTTAGGCAAAGGTCTGGTAGGAAAGCCTGCAGATGTGCGGTGCTCAGGCTGTTGCAGGCCTCTCATTACCTAAGTGAGCTCACGGCTTCTAAGACACACAGGAAGGAGACCTCACCTTCAGGCATCAGGGTGTTGAAAGCGGGAGGAAGTAGGTCCACGAGGGTGTCTTGCTTTTGTGCACTTATCTGGGGTGCTATTTGCAGAGAAGGAGCTCCTTTATAGAGTGTGCCCAAGATGGATTTCTCTAAGTTGCTCTCAGAGTTGTCCAGCTGCCCTCACCAATAAGCCACAGTCTTTGTAGGTTGATAGAAACCACCAGTCAAAGCAGATGCATATGGATTGTGGGGAAGCCTTCTTTAGTATCTAACATAGCTGGATTAAAACAAAAAAACTTAACCATTAAGCAAATCTTCACTTTAATCATTAATTTAGATTATAGCAAATATCAACTAGGTGCTAAAATTGAGTCTACCCTTAGCATGGGCACTTAACACTTATTAATGGGGATTTTGTGGACTTGCCTGAAGGCCACAGTGAGCTCTCAATTTCTGTCCTGCAAGAAATTAGTTCTCCTTGATAAACAAGTAAACAAGATCCAGAAATGTTTATTGGTAATTTAACTCATTCTTGCTGAGGCTGCTAAGCAATGCTTCCAATGACTTCCATTGTGCAACAAGTTGTGCTCTAGTAATGTATTTACAAACTTACTGCAATCTGCAATAATGATTTAAATACTGTTCATTGCCTGGATTTTCCAAAACACAATCAGATGCAATCAAGTGAAGCTCATGACATTTACATAATGTATAAACTAACAAATTTCCCTCAAAGTAGCTTATCTATGGAAGTACTGCTACATTATTCTTCTTTAAAGATGCCCAGGAAACAGTCCTAAATTAAAATGACACCTGGCTAGATGAGGGTATAAAGCACTTATCCTCTGTCTACCTATAAGAAATCACCCAGTGGCCAGAAACCTCCAAGTAACCGTCAATAAACTAGAATTTCATTTTCCTTTAATACAAGAGAATTAAGAAGTCTGAGAATCAACTGCAGGTAAAAGAATCCAAAAATGATTTAACGTCTTTGAGGTTTATATCCTCTTATAGGGTCAAAATAATGAGGTCAAAAACTTAATTTTTTTTTTTTTTGCCGTGCTGCGCGGCTTGCGCAATCTCAGTTCCCGGACCAGGGATTGAACCTGGGCCACGGCAGTGAAAGCACCAAGTCTTAACCACTGGACTGCCAGAAAATTCCCAAAACTGGGATTTTTTTGACCACACCACGCAGCATGCGGGATCTTAGTTCCCACTGGGGGTTGGACCTGTGCCCCCTGCAGTGGAAGCGCAGAATCTTAACCACTGGACAGCCGGGGAAGTCCCAAAACTGGTATGTTTTATTAAAGACGGCAGGTTTTTTGGTGACCTTTCAGCTATACACTTTTAACAATATAATTGTTATGTAGTAAAAAAGCCCAAAGTTAGCTAAGTTTGTAGATACATTTCAGAATGTAAATTGTTCCAAAATTTCCCATTCTTCAGTCTGTTTTTATAAAACTCTTCTAAAATATAAGATGGACTTGTTCTAAATAAAGCTGCATTAAATTCAGTCTTTGTCAAAAAAAATAGACAAATTACCTAGCAAGAGGTCACGTGGTTCTTGTGTTGAAAAGTACTAATACATAAATATTATCATTTTACTTAGTGCTAATCAAATACTTGGAACTGTACAACAGAGGAAATTCTGATATAACCGTTATCTAAAAGGGATGAATTCCTCAAGTCTAGCACAAGTGCCCGCTACACCAATTTTCTGAAAGGATTAATTCTAAGTTTCCCTTAAAGTAAGAATATTCAACAGCTTAAAAAAAGAAAACAAACAAAATAATTATCCTTCAAACTATGTTACGAATAATCCTCTTGGTTTGGGAAAAGGAGGGCTCAAACTCTAGGACTTTAGTTGTGGTATAAGAATAAAGGGCAAGAAGCAAGCCAACAGGAACACAATTTTTGCTTTTGATGGATTCAACTGTGTTTGCCAAGACTGACATTATGATGAGTGGGATTCAATTTTAATGCAAATCTCTTCTAGATTATTGCAAAATTAACGCATGTCACATAGTCTCAAATAACATCAGGTACAAAAAAATACACAAAATTAACGTATAAGAAAGTTTTAAAATGTAAAAAAAATTTGACAGGTAAAAAAATACAAACATTCAAAAAAAAAAAAACAAGGAGTCTATATCTGTATTCAACAATGGGATCAATGCAATAGATAAGGTCATATTCAGGTTGGAACAAATTCTGGAAATTCATGCTACAAAAGAGAATGAAAAAAATGCTCGGCAGCTCAAAATTTTATAGCAAATATTGAAATCAAAATTAAAATGTTCGTGTCTCCTAACCCCCAAGGAAAACAAATGGGTCCACCTTAAATAAATAAATTCAGAGCCAACAAGTGTACTCGTGCCATCATCAGTGTCCTCATGCTCCCTGCTCCTCAGACCTGAGTGAAGCTTTCCAAATCATCAAGGTTTCTGAATGCCCATAAATCTACCAAGAAAGACAACTGACTTCTATCTCTGATTTTTGGACACACACACACACACACACACACACACACGCACACACACACACACACAGAGGAACAGATAACAGAAAATAAAGAGATGGGAACACCTCCAACCTCCAACCACCCAATCAGGCCTGGGCTTTTCATCTGCTGCTAAGCCACTTTAAGAGCCCAGACTGATTACTCTGTACTTACCCACAAGGAATGGAAAGACAGATTTTAAACAAATGAGCATCAAGAGGACAAAGACTCATATTAACACACACAGCTGCTGACTTGTTTCATCTCTCAATTCCAAAATGATTAGAAAGCCTTTCTAATATAGACTCCATAGTATACTCAATGACAACACAACACAGAAACAGAGGTTGCTGAAACCAAGATTCACATAACTCAAAACGTTATCCGTATTTTTCTGAAAAAACGTGATCTGAGCAACCAGTGATTATAAATAAGTTCCAATAAGGTGAAGTTTGCAGATTTCCAAATCAAGACCCTACTGTTGCTTGACCACACCATTCATCTGATCACTGAATTCTCTGAGATAAGACCAGCTCACCAAAGCCAGCGGCAGGATTGCAGAAAGAACTCCAGTAAGAAAGCAATGCAAATGGCCATATTAGAAAAGTTACAGTTAACATGAGTCAGACTTAAGTCCACAAAAAGTTTCAAATGATTTCAACCAATAACAGAGAATCTCACGAAGAAACCAATACACTTCCTAAAATCGATGTTCCCTAATACCAGAAGAGTCTCCCAATGGGTCTCACTTCCATCAGTGACAAACAAGCGCTCCTGTTGTCTACTTCTTTCTACTCCAACACATGCTTCTTGCTCTTGGTTCACCAGACAGCATTATTGTGTTCCCCTTAAGGGCTGTTCAACCCCCAGCTTCCAAAATCTCCAGCAAGACTGAGGTACACTTGGGGATCCTTCTAAACTTGCACACAACTTGGGAGACGAAGGGGATGTGGGGCACTCAAAGAGCATCAGGGAAAATGGAAACCAACACTGTGCTTAACAGGAGGGCCTGCCTCTTTTTCTCTTTCTTTCTCCCAAAGCATCTAGCACTAGGTAGTTGCTTAAAGTGCCTTGAGAAGCAATATTATAAAAAGACGACAGGGACCTACATTTAGACACAAGCAGATTCCCAGGAAGAGGCTTCCCATCTCACTGGACTCTCGTAGCATCAGCATTTGGGGCTCCCTCTGATGCCACATTTGGCTTGGGCCTGAGGACACATTCGGACCCCATCACCCTCGGGATCCCTGACTAGGGCTGGGTCAACTGTTTCAGTGAATTCAAGCAAGAGTGACCTCTGTGGACAACACACGGGCCTCACGGACACAAAAGGCCTCCTGTGCACACTACATGGGTCGCCCGACAAGACTTCACGCTAACGGTCATTTATAAGCGGGTCTAGGGCTGGCCCCTTAGGAACTCATTCTGGTCGCATCTTAGACTTCTTATCGCCCCAGAAGTGCCTGGGATTGTGGTTTTATGGTCTGAGGAACAGTTAGGCCTCGAAGGCCCGGCCTAAAATGTGTGCACTCCGCATCCCAAGCTCCCGCCTTCCCCACTCGGCGGCGGGGACCGGGTTTCCCGCCCCTCGGCCGACCAAAGGTTGGTGGCAGTTGAAGGCAGTTGGGACCGGCCCCAGCAGGTTGGAACCGGTCTGGGCCGGGCCGGAGGAAGAAGGGGGGAGGGAGAGGCCGCCTCGCGCTCTCCCTGCGCGCGTGACTCACGCTGGCCGCTGACGTCAGGCGTGCGCGCGCGGCGGGGGGGGCTCTACGTACGTGTAGTGCTGCGGTTTCTCGGGCTGTGCCTGCAGCACCTGAGCGGTAGCGGCCGGGGGCGCCGACGAAGCTGCGGAGCCGCCGGGCCCTGGGCCCTTCGACATGGTCCTGTCTTCCTGCCTCTTCGCCGCTCCCCTTTTATTATTCAGTCTGCGCGGTCCGCGCCGAGGCCCCAGTGCGCCTGCGCCGCGCCACGAGAACGTGAAGACCCCCCGCACGGCAGCAAGGGTTGCTGGGAGTTGTGGTCCCAGGTTCGGCTGGAATTTTACCGTCAACAGAGGGTTGCTGCCGAAGTAACGGACCACAATACCCAGGGATCCTTGCAGACGGTGTCCCGGATGCTCAGGGCCCGCGACGGTTTCTGGGGATTGCAGTCCGGCTGCGTTTCTTCTTAACAGCGGGTTTCCAGGTTCGTAGGGGAGCCTTTCCCTGAAATTGGAGCCTCTGGAGTAGAAGAGGCCCAGAGCTAGGGAGGGCCTAACGACTGCTGGGAAACGGTTCCAAGTGTAATTGCACTGCCAGCAATGTAACAATTACCTCGCCTCCATACTTAGCACACCCTGGGCTCGGTTCTGATGCCGGCCCTGAGCAGTGGGCGTTTGAGCTTCAGGCAGCTGGAGTCCGCCAACATCCTCATTCCTGCAGTGGGACCAAGCTGAGAGGCGTGAAGGAAAGTCTGCCCGTTGGAAGTCAGCTTAAGAAACTTTTGCTAACGAAGAGCTACACGACACAATGCTCTGTTCCTGCGCCTTTGCTGAGGTGCTCCGTAAACCTTTACCAGCCCTGAAACCTGGAACTCCACGACTTGGGTCCCTTCTCAACTCGACACCTGGCTTGACCAACTTGTTTCCAGTACATTAAGGGCCAAGGACGAATTTAATCTCCGTCTAGCATAGTCTCAGGTACACTGGCAAGTTGCAGGGGCGTCGAGAAGCATCACAGTGTCCAGAGGAAGGACCTGGGTTTGAGTAGGGAGTGCGATTTATAATCCACTCCAGTTTCCTGCTGCGGATGCCAGCGTTTCTACTGGTGAAAATGTCTCCTACCCGCTTCCCGCCAGTTGGGCGAAGTTCTTCATAGATATTTTAACATTTGTTATTTAACTTTGTTTTCCATATTGAATCTATTTAAAACCATTGTTTTACAGACTAATTTACATTTTATTAGATAACGTTAACTAATGTTAATCTCATTAAAGAAACACATTCCGAATAACGAATAACCTTACGGGTGAAGAAGGGTGGGGTGAATGGAAAATGTTAATGTTTTAAGACATACATATCTATTTTATTTTGTTACGAGTAACTTCACATCAGAAGCCAAATTGTCAGCCTACAAAGTTGAGAAACTGGTATTTCTTAAACATGTCATATCAGTTGTTTAACCACTAGGGGCATTTGAAGATAAATTCCAAAAGGACAAAAAAGTTGTATATTGCTTTACTCCTATTATTAAATCCAAATAATTGGCATATTTGTTATCCCCAAAATACCCAAGTGTGATTTGAATGAAGAAATGTAGTTAAGAGTGCTAGGTTTTAAATAAGGGTATACCATGAGCTTCAGAATAAGTGTGTACTGGTAGAACTGGGAGATGATATCATCCAAACTGCTTAATTTACAGAAGAGGAAACCAAAACTCAGAGAGGTTAAGTAACCTGTGCGAAGTTACTCAGCAAGTCTGACAGAACAGGAACTAGGACAGTAGCCTACATGCTGCATCATGTTTTGCATTGTTTTGAGTGTATTAACATTTTCAGTTGTTCCCTATTTCCTGTGTTGCTTTTCCTCCCCTGCATCCACTTAGGAAAAAGAAAAACATAGCGATAAGACAGCCAAGTAAGAGGGACAAACTGTTTCCACTAATCATCCTTAAATGGATGCATGTAAATTCATACCTAGTTTCTCCTGGAGCAGTTTTAGTTCCTCTGTAGTAATTAGCAAAACTGGGGACGGGGATGGGGGGCGCGGCGGATAACTAGACTATTCCTCCTGTAGAAAGCATGGGACAGACAGGGTTCTGGATCTCCTAGAAAAGCCTTGGAACACAAAATGGGTGATAATTCAGGAGCCCATTCCTTCTCCAGGCCATCTGAGCAGTCAAAAAAAGATGACAGGGTATTTTTCTGGTTACATCCCAGGACATTTGTCAGCCTCTTACGTGAGATGTAACCAGCGCCCTGTTTCTCGGCTTTACCCAGGTTCTGAGAACAGGGCATCTTGGTTTGTCTTCTCAGTCTGGCATGAATGAAACAGCTTAATTTTTCCCCTACCCTAAACTTTGAGCAGAAGGCAGAAAACTAAAGTTGATTGAATTATCACATAAAAGTTTAGATACATAATAATTAAATACATACTGTGTGTGTTATGATTGAGAGGGCTGAAATAACAAGAGGAATTTGGAAATAGAGGTTGGGTCAAAGGTGTTTTTTGCCATAGCTGCTTTTTCGAACTGCATTTTTTTCTCTCACTATTGATGGTGAGAGGGGGGATCTCTGGAGTCAGGAGTAAATTTTTGAGATATTTGTATTTATGTATAATAATTCTCTGAGTTGAAATCTATATGTACCTGGTTTTGCTGCTTTTTTATTTTAATTAAAATATTCGGTGAGGGACTTTCCGGGCTCTTCAGTGGTTAGGGCTCCGTGCTTCCACTGCAGGGGGCGCGGGTTCCATCCCTGACCGGGAGCCTGAGATCCCACATGCCGCACGGCACGGCCAACAAATAAATAAGTTCGGTGAACCCAGAGTAAGAACTGCGGAGTAGAATGCCCAAGGCTCTGTTTCAATTTTCTGAGCTTTGTTCGGCGGGTCTTAACCTTAAGCCTGCTTTGATATTTTATATAACTGAGTCACCTGAAAAACTAAACATTAAAATCAACTCAAGACATTTAGGCAAAGGTAGGGATTACCATTTTTATACATTTGTCCTGTTTCTTCAGAAGTAACACATTCCAGGATATACCATTAAATACAAGTGAACGTATTTAATTTAGTTTTCTTTTGTTTACTCTTTATGGACATGCAAATACTGTTTTAGAACTGACTATTCCCATTCTGGCTGTAGTTATTTCGTTCAGTTGAATTACATAATTTTAAAAATATGTTGCTTAGTGGGTTACTTCTTGTTTAAGCATTTTGAAATCAGAAAGTATTTTGTGATGGTCTAAGAACATACAAAACTGTACTTCTAAAATAATTTACTGACATTTGTTTTTTTGTATCTATTATTTACCCCTCCCCACCCCACCCCACCAAACAAAAGAACTCCCTTTTGATTAAAATGTATATGCCTGATATATAAAATACTTGGTTAGATAACATGATTTACTGAATTCTAATTCTCATTTACACTACGTACCTATCAAAATGTTAATGAAAAGTAATCACAGGGAATACATTTTTTTTTATATTGGAAAATATTTACAAAATTTTCGTTAAAGAAACCTCTCCTCCTCCTGCATTGTATTAGCTTGATGCAAATAAGGTTAGGCTCCTTCCCGTCCCGACTCTTTAAGTCCTGATAGGGACCAGTGCAATTCATTTGCATTGACTTTCTATTGTAGAGCTTTGGAACCAAGGGAAGGATCCAAACATAGCTCCATTTTATCCAATCAGAAGAGCCGCTTAGTGCTAAACTCTGATTCGTCCATTCCGCTTTCCATTCATCCAATCATTAGGCCACTTTAACAGCCAATCAGGGGTCTAGATGTCCGCCAATCAGCGAACGGGTCCGAAGCACGGCCTTTGTGTCGGGGGATGTCAGCGCGTCGGCGAAAGCGTCAGCCAATAGAAAAAGTCGTTGGTGTATGCAAATTAGGGTCCTATGACGCAGAGACGCAGCGTGAAGCGTGGGTATAAAAACGGAGGCATAGGGGGGGCCTGGAACGCAGAGCGGTTTGGTCGTTAGTCGGAGGAGCTTCTTCTATTAGTTCGGCGACTGCGGCTCTTCATTGGGCAGCAGGAGCGGCGCGGCTGTCGGAGAAGCGGCGTAAAATTTCGGCATTGGGTGAGTGTTCTTGGGTTTACGCGTGACATGAGGCCCTGTCAGCCGTTGGTGTCGCGGGCCGCGGCCGTTGAGAGCCGAGTGCCGGCTGCTGCGGGCTGCCCAGGCTGCTTGCTGGTGCCGGCGTGGGGGGGACGGTTGGTTTTCCCTTGGGGCTTCGTTCCGGAACCATGTCTCCGCCTCTTTCCCGCTGGTGATTCAGAGGTCCCGACGCCGGGTTCCGGGCAGCCGGGCCTCCGCCCGTCGAGGAGGGGAAGTGACTCCTCCCTGCGTCCCCCCTCCCGGGGGAGGCTGTTGCTAGTTGCAGCCTGAGTCATTAGGGGAGGGGGAGGAGGCGGCAGCCCTCGGCCATCTGCCGCCCGCCTTGGGGCGCGAGGAGGCGGGAGGGCAGGGGCGCCGGGCGTCCCGCCCCCTGCACTCCCGCCGCCGCATCCCGGGAGGCGAGCGTCGCGGCCCCGGAGTCAGGGATTTGTTCCGCAGGTGAAAGAAAATGGCCCGAACCAAGCAGACTGCTCGTAAGTCCACGGGTGGCAAAGCGCCCCGCAAACAGCTGGCCACTAAAGCGGCCAGGAAAAGCGCTCCCTCTACCGGCGGGGTGAAAAAACCTCATCGCTACAGGTAGGCAGCGCGGCAGGAAAACAATGACTCGGCGGCGCGCCGCGAGCGGGACGCTTCCTGCTGCTTGATCTGCGCTCTCGGTTAACCGGTGTCCCTTTACGCCCTCCTCTTCGCTTCAGGCCCGGGACCGTTGCGCTTCGAGAAATCCGTCGTTACCAGAAATCCACCGAGCTTCTGATCCGGAAGCTGCCTTTCCAGAGGTTGGTGAGGGAGATCGCCCAGGATTTCAAAACCGACTTGAGGTTCCAGAGTGCCGCCATTGGTGCGCTTCAGGTGAGGTGGCCGAGGCTGCGTGTAGCAGGGGCGGAGGGCTTGTGTGCGGTTCTCCTCCTCGGAGAGCGTTAATAGTGTGGCTCTTGTCCTCAACAGGAGGCTAGTGAAGCGTACCTGGTGGGTTTATTTGAAGATACTAATCTGTGTGCCATCCACGCTAAGAGAGTCACCATCATGCCCAAAGACATCCAGTTGGCTCGCCGGATACGGGGAGAGAGAGCTTAAGTGAAGGCAGTTTTTATGGTGTTTTGTAGTAAATTCTGTAAAATACTTTGGTTTAATTTGTGACTTTTTTTGTAAGAAATTGTTTATAATATGTTGCATTTGTACTTAAGTCATTCCATCTTTCACTCAGGATGAATGCGAAAAGTGACTGACTGTTCACAGACCTCAGTGATGTGAGCACTGTTGCTCAGGAGTGACAAGTTGCTAATATGCAGAAGGGATGGGTGATATTTCTTGCTTCTCATGATGCATGTTTCTGTATGTTAATGACTTGTTGGGTAGCTATTAAGGTACTAGAATTGATAAATGTGTACAGGGTCCTTTTGCAATAAAACTGGTTATGACTTGATCCAAGTGTTTAACAATTGGGGCTGTTAAGTCTGACCATACATCACTGTGATAGAATGTGGGCTTTTTCAAGGGTGAAGATACAAGTCTTAACCACAGTGTAACTTACAGTTTCCTTATTAAAAAAAAAAAAAGTAAACCTGGCAGCTATAGAATACACTATGTGCATTTATAATAGCTATTTTATATATTGTAGTGTCAACATTTTTAAATTAAATGTTTTACATTCACATGTGGTGGGGAGTCTTGTCATTAAGGTGTGTGTAATATAGAGTCCGGTTGGTTTTCTCCTAACTAGACTGCACTTGTTTTTCATACGTAGTAAAATGCTTTGCGCATTATACCTTGCATAAGTCCTCATTCTACCACATGTTGACTAACCCTCTAGCTGATAATGCAGACACTAACGGGATTTATTTATAAGGGCTCTAGAATATAATACAAGTTATTCACACCAGCATCATCTGTCACTAATACAGTAGTTAGTGCAGCTTTTCTTTGTGTTGTGGTTGGTCTCATAACTAGGTTGAGTTTTTCTCTGCCAAGAGGGAACAATACCAAACTTCTTTTCCTTGCGGAGTTTGTATTATAATAACCCTTAGGCTAAACTTGCTGTGGGGGAGGGACACACAGCTTCAGCTCATGGAACCTCTGCCGGTTAAAATGGTGTCATCTGGTATAAGGTCCTGGGAAAAATCACTTCATAGAGATGGCTTTCTAAGTGGTTTTAAAATTTATCCTTCTATTGAAGTTTTTAGGTCAATTATGTATGTTGACTAAATTTACAAATAAACTTGTTTATCCAACTAAGTGTCAAAAACCTAAATTGAATGTTGAAAGCTTAATACATCCTTTATTTAGGTCCTTTAAGTTTATTTCAGGTTTTGCTTGGTAGACAAATGAAGCATATTTATTTACAGAAATATTTCCACAAAGCATGTAAACAGCTCTCTGCTCTATAAAAATGCCGTGACAGCTGTATATGCAGTGTGGGCTTAAGACTGTATTAATATGCTTCTCCCCCCTGCGCCTCTGTTGTGAAGGAAAGTAAATTTCTTTGAAATTCCAGGACTCAAATTTGGGGTCTGTTCCTGAACCTGTTTGTGAAGCACATTTATAGATCTCTTCATATAGCGAGTTATTTTAACACAAGCCCACAGGTATAGAATCTTAAGTTAGTCTAAGCCGCTTTTTCAGTATGAAACTAGTGTTCTTGACCAATGATGGCCACCAGTGAAGCATAGTATGTCAGCAAGACATGGGCACAAGAACCACACCAATCAGACAAAAGAATTCTGTATAATTTGAAGTCAGTAGCTGTAGGAAGTCTCTATGCTCTGATAAAACAGTTCGGTGGGTTTTTTTTTTTTTTAAGTTTGGGCTAGTTTCAAATTTAGGGTTTTAAGGGGTTTAGGATTGGAAAGAGGCAAGTCAGATTAGGATTGGGAATCTTGGTAATTTAGTGAGCTTTTTATGAGGTGTCAAAATCTGATACAGTATAATGAACTGGTTTCCTAGAAGGTGCATCATAATGAGTTCTGGAACCAATTCTGACAATTTACTTGCATTGTTCTTGTAAAGGACATTGAAATCCTAGCCAGTGGAATGTGGTGTGGAGTGTCTGGCAGTTCCAAACACAAGTAGAGAAACAGCTATGGTGATGCGTCTCCTTGAGTTACCACTCGAGCTAGAGTAGGCGACAAACTTTCTCACCAAGTCTGCATCCCAAGGTAGGATTTTACGGGGCAGCTTGGAATCTGCTAAAATAGTGCAACTTACACTTCCATACTTTCAATTTTTAAGCCGACAGGCAGAAATATTTTCTGGTTCTAGGAAACTGCCCACATGTTATAATACCCATGGGTTAAAGTGGTAGAACAGTCTGAAGAGAAAAGCAAGCAAAAATTGGAGCTGATGAAGGCATCCTGTGCTGTTGATGGATGAGACAAAAATAAAGTTTTTAAAGTTTAGACTTTCTCATCTTGTTAATGGTCTTCATTTGGATGATAATGTTTTTCTTTCACAAAGTTTTGTGGGGGAAATGTCCAGAAAGCCTTGCCTTCTGACTCAGCTGGTGGTGGGTGGGGGAGTGCATTCCTCAGCTCTCCCCGATGGTCGTGTCCTGGGGCTCCCCCTACCTGGTTCTTTGCAAGCACTGTTTCTTGCCTGGTGTCAGGTGTTGGGGCTGGGGTCTGCCTCAGTAGGAAAGCAGGCCCCTTCTGGAACACTTTCAGGTAGGGCAGCAGAGGGTGGACACAGTCTAGTCAGCTGTGTGCCATTGGACCCGCAGGAAACTCCAGGGCTTGCCCTTAAGCTTCTGCAGGCAAGGGCCAGCCTGCCTGTGGACGCAACAGCACAAGGTTAGGGATCAGTGCCTCAGGCCTGTGGCCAACCTGCCCTGCCACAGAGAAGGACGAGGGGTAGTTTTCAGCACACCCTTCTGTAGCGGTCGTCTCACTGTGGGTAGCGGCGTGGCCCGCTAGGCCCAAGAGCCTTGAGCCTCCGCCCTGGGCATCCCGCCCTCACCCCCACCTCCCCATCCGTTGACAGTCACCTCACCACGGCAGTCACAGCGCATTTCCCTGGACCCCACCTCGGGCGCTGATACGAGAACACAGCTGAGCTCCATGTGCTATGTCTGCGCTCCACGGCCTCTTCCTTCCCTCAGCCCATTGGCCGTCGCACCTGCCTCTGTAGGCGTTCCTCAGGGATGTCAGCAGCCCAGACCCTTCCATCAAGCTGGGCCTGGCTTCTGGCCAGCAGCTCCAGCACAAGCAGCCAGCATTCCACCTACCTTCCTGAAGGCAAGGCTGGAGGAAGGCAGGAAGGAAGAACTGACCCTTGCCCAGGTTGCTAACCCAAATCCTTGCAGCCTGCTCAGAAGGCTAATGTCCTTGGGCCAGGTGGCCAGCCTTTTGGCTCCCTGACTCCTTTGTCAGCAGGTCTGGGGAGTGAGCAAGGCTGTGGGCCGAGGTGGGTGGGTGCAGCTGGGACAGCTTTGAGTATATTCACAGAGGCTGTGCTGTGAGCAGGGACCAGAGGCTGTTGTCCTCCCTCCTGGGGTGGGTGGAGAGGTGCTTGCTCCCTGTGGTCCTGCCTGCTGCCCAGCTGCCCCTGGCAGTGAGGGATCCCACCCCGACAATCACCGTTGTTCCAAGCAGAGTCATGGGACTTGGGTGTGATGTGTCCCCAGCCTGTCCTGGTGTCCTCACCTGAGCCCTGTGTCCAGTGTCCAGCCAGGGACCCTCCACCCCCATTCCACCTACCCCATTGCCCTTCCTGAGAAAGAAGCTGAGAGGTTCTGCAGACACCCCCCCCTCCACCCCAGCTAGGGAAGCAAGGCGGGGGGCGGCGGGGAGGCTCTTCAGTGAGGCTGTGACTCTTGGAGGAGCTAAGAGGTCACATGTGATCTGGAAAGGGGCACAGAGGGGCGTGGTTGGGCAGTCAGGGTCTGGGGTCTTCTCTCTGGCAGCTACCAGCCCCCGTTCAGGAAGCTGCAGTTCTGGGAATATACACAGTGGAAGGGAGAGTGGGCTGAAAGGGAGAAGGCCATCTCCAATTCACCAGTACCGGTGACAAGAAGGGCTCTGGGGAAGGGAGGCTGGTGGGCTGCAGGCTTCGGGCTGGCCGCCGTTGGCTGAGGGGTGTGTGAGGGACTGCACACGTCCCCAGGGAGATGGTGCCCGGGCTCCGTTAACCTCTACTCCCTTCCCACCCTCTCTGTCGGACACACTAGGCCCCAGGACCTTTCTCATAAGCTCCTCACTGCCTGGCACTGAGCCAAGAGCATCAGCATGGGGTTGGGTCCAAGGCCCAGCCTTCATGAACCTGAGGGTCCTGCGACAGTCCAAGGGCCTCTCCCTCCTCAGTGCCCCGCCTTTGACCAGTCTCAGTCTTCCTGCCCACCCACAGTGGCCTGGAGACCTGCCAGCTGCTGTGCATAGGGCGAGGTGCAGGGAGAGACAGCCGCAGCTGCATCCTGTGAGTCTGGATTTGCTCCCTGCCTGGCCATCAGCAGGGTGGTCGTCAGCCTAGAGGGCAGGAACTTCAGGGACACAGTGGGGGTACCAAATAAAACGAGGCCTGCAGCTGGCGCCTCTTAGCGGGGCACCTGAGGCCGGGGATGGACAAGAAGCTCCCGGTGCTCCGAACGCAAGACCTGAGTCTTGTCTGCCCCTGGAGTCGTGCCTGACACACAGCACAGACTCCAGGCGTGTTTGCCGGCCGACCCAAGGCCCTGGCAGCCCCACAGCGCATCTGGCTGGATCTGCTTCTGGCATGGGTGGCGAAGAATCAGTCAGGTTCCCAAGAGCTTTGGTAACTGGCCTGGCTTCCAAATTGGGAGTGTTCCATGTAGGAAGTGGGGCTCCAGGGGTCCAGGAGAGCAGCCGCCCCTCCTGTTCCTTACTATGAGGCTGAGCTTTGGATTTTAATCCTCCAGTAAGCAGAGGCTGGCAGAGCAGAGGCTGCAGCAGGTCAGAGTGCTCCTGGAGACAGGGCGGTTGCTGAGAGAACAATCTCAGTATCAGACAGACCCAGGTTCAAGGCCCAGCTGTCCTACTTGGATGAGTTCCTTAACCCATTTGTGCTTCTTTTCCTCATCTGTAAAATGGGAATAAAACCACTGTCTACCCAATAGACTTGGAAGGATTTAATGAAACAATGTGTGCAAAGTCTGGGGCCTTTAAAACCGAAGTCCAGAGCACTGACCAATCAGAACAGGCACTGGTAGTGAACAACCAGTGCTGCCCTGCAGGCTGCATCTCAGCCCTGATACCAGGGTTTACCACAAGCTTGATATTAGTATTATCAATATTACAGAAGCTGTTATCATTAATGTAGCAGAAGGGCAAAGGGGGCCCAAATCAGGAGATAGGTTAACCCCCTGGGAATAACAAAAAGAACCTCCCAGAATGGGTGAAAGGGTGAGCCACCTGCTGAGAGCAAACATTTTCAGAGACTGTAGATATTAGCTTGGGAGATATGGATCCAAGTCCCATCAGGAAACCAGTCTTTAACTGCAGCAGAGAGGCCAGAGCTGCATGAAGCACGCAGACCTTCATTGCATGAAGAAAGATGGGGTCCAGCAGGGAGGGCCCAAGGGCTAAGAATTGAGTGCAGGGACAAACACGGACTCTGGGAGAGAAGAGCCGCCTCTGGAAAACCTGTCCTCAGTGGTGGGCCCGGTCTCGCCATGACCTGGACAAACAGCTTGCCTAGGCCACTGGGTACTCAGCCGGCACGGGTGGTATTCCCACCACTGGATAATTTGTCCCCATGGGGGCTATTACTGAGAATTCTATCATGACACCTCAGTCCTGTGTGACAGTTGGCTCTGGTTGCTCTGATACAAGTAAGTTTTTTTGGCCAGCAGAGCAGAGGACAGACTTTGGGTGGCAGTGTCCCCTTTAAGGTGCCACCTTCCCGTCATTCTTGTGACATCTGGCCAGGAAATGGGAGGGAGGGTTAAAGGTCAGAGGCAGACTTTCTTCTGAACAAATTTTATGTAACATGCTAGATGGGATTCAAACACTGAGAGTAAACAGGTCTCCCAAATGAAATCAGTGTTTCAGAGTCCAGAGTGAGCCATCAGGAGCACCTGCCCTTGGGTCAAATCAGGTTTTCCAAGAACAACTGAGACATACAAAGGATGAAGATGGGTCAAAGGGAGTGTTTTCAATCAAAATGAAACAATGGAAATAAACAGAGGTGTGGGCTGCCTAGTGATCAGAATTCCCAGAAAGCTCTTTATTCCTTTGTCAGAGCATTTATATCAGTCAGGGTGGGGCGAGGGTCAGATTGAGACTGCCTCCCTATCAGACCAAGGCTTTTATCTGGCCCACTGCCTGCTGGAGAGTCCAACAATGTCTGTTGTATTAATGGATGATTGATTATAATAGCAAACATTTATTCTGTGCTTACCAAGTGCCAGGGGCTGGGCTGGGCACTCTATGAAGATGACCTCATTCACTTCCTTTTGAAACAGTCTGTTGGGAAGGAAACACACTAGCCCCACTTTACAGATGAGAAACTGAGGCTCAGAGGGGTTAAGTCATCTGACCAAGATCACACAATAGTAAGGGCAAAGATTTGGGCTCAGAGCTGTTGGACATCAAAGCTGAGGTGGGTAAATGATGTGCAGAGTTGGGGAGGCTTCTCCGGTCATTGCCTCGTGGGGAGGCATGGTTTGTGTGTTTAATTCCATTTCAACCAGCCCCAAGGGCCACTCACCGTTTTGTCTTGTTTTATTTTGCCTATGCCAAAAAATGCTTTACTGGGGAGTGCTCAAAAGGCCCATTTAAAGTGTATAATTCAGTGGTTTCTGTATATTCACAGATATGGATAAACCATCACCACTGTCAATTTTAGAACATTTTCATCACCACAAAGGGAACTTGGTACTCTTTCCTAACACCCTATTATTCTCCCATTCCCCTCAGCCCCAAGCAACCACTAATGTACTTTCTGTCTTTATAGATTTGCCTATTCTGGACATTTCGTCTGGATAGGATCATACAATTTGTAGTCTTTTGTGACTGGCTTCCTTCATTTACTATGTTTTCAAGGCTCATCCGTGTTGTAGCAGGTATCAGAACTTCATTCTTTTTATGGCTGAATAATATTCCCTTGCATAGGCCACATTTTGTTTATTCATTTTCCCTTTTGGATTGCTTCCACCTTTGGGCTAATGTGAATAGTGCTGCTATGAACATTAATGTACAAGGTTTTGTGTGGCTATATTTCTTCTCTTGAGTGTACATTTAAGAGTGGAATTGCTGAGTCATACGATAACTCTATGGTTAACATTTTGTGGAACTGCTTAATTGTTTTACATTCCCAGCAGCAGTGTATGAGCGTTTTGATTTCACCACATCCTCACCAACACTTGCTATTTTCTGTCTTTTTTTTTTTTTTAACTTAAGCCATCCTAATGGATGTGAAGTACTATCTCATTGTGGGTTTTTTTTTTTTTTAATTTGTTTATTTTTTGGCTGCGTTGGGTCTTCGTTGGCCGGCTTTCTCTAGTTGCAGCGAGCGGGCTTATTGTGGTGGCTTCTCTTGTTGCGGAGCGCGGGCTCTAGGCACATGGGTTTCAGTAGTTGTGGCACATGGGCTCAGTAGTTGTGGCGCACAGGCTTAGTTTCTCCGCGGCATGTGGGATCTTCCTGGACCAGGGCTCGAACCTGTGTCCCCCGCATTGGCAGGTGGATTCTTAACCACTGTACCACCAGGAAGTCCCCTCATTGTGGTTTTGATTTGCATTCTCCTAATGACTAATGATGTTGAGCATCTTTTCATATCTTCTCTGGAAAAATGTTCAAATCTTTTGCCCATTTTTTTCAAGCTTTTAAACCTTTTCTTTATTGATCCCCAAGCCTTATATTTAATCTTTTTGCCCATTTTTAAATTGTCTTTTTTACCGTTGAGTTGTAAGAGCTCTTTATACATTCTTCTTTCTTTTTTTAAAAATTTATTTATTTAATTATTTTTTTTGGCTGCATTGGGTCTTCTTTGCTGCGCGCGGGCTTTCTCTAGTTGCGGCGAGCGGGGGCTACTCTTCGTTGTGGTGCGTGGGCTTCTCATTGCAGTGGCTTCTCTTGCTGTGGAGCACAGGCTCCAGGCGCGTGGGTTTCAGTAGTTGTGGCACGTGGGCTCAGCAGTTGTGGCTTGTGGGCTCTAGAGCACAGGCTCAGCAGCTGTGGCACATGGGCTTAGTTGCTCCACGGCGTGTGGGATCTTCCCAGGCCAGGGCTCGAACCCGTGTCCCCTGCATTCTTAACCACTGCACCACCAGGGAAGCCCTCTTTATATATTCTTGATACAAGCCCCTTAAATATGATTTGCAAATATTTTCTTCCATTCTGTGGGTTGTCTTTTCACTTTCTTGATGGGGTGGTCCTTAGATGCACAAAAGTATTTTATTTTGATGAAGTACAATTTACATATTTTTCTTTTGTTGCTTGTGCTTTTGGTGTCATATCTAAAAAACCATTGACTAAGCCAAGGTCCCAAAGGTTTAACCTTATGTTTACTTCTAGGAGTTTTCAGAGCTGACTTTTGAATGTTCTTGGGGCAACCCCCTGAGCAGACCCCAACCTACCGTGGCTGCAACCCTCCACAAAACTCCCACTCTAATCCCGAAGAGTGTGCTTACATTTCAGCCTTTCCCCTCCAAGGTTTCATATGTGGTGGCCAACTGTGGACAGGCATCCAGTCAGGAGCTGCGGACAGCTTGAAGGTTTAGGATGCAGGCTGGTGAGAGAGGAGGTGGCTAGTGTCAGACTCTGGGCACCAGGCCCTGGGACCAAGGTTCCAGGCTGAGAAAGCACCTGCTGGGGCCAACAGCCCAACCTACCTTGGCAGCTGGGTGGGTCCTTCCAGGAGGGGCTGGGCCCACTGCTGTCCATCTCTACCCTCCCTACTCCTCCATTGCTAGGAGCTGGGACAGCAGGTCCACTCTAGAAGAGAAGCCTGTAGAAAGTGACTCCACCAAACTTGGCTTTCCTTATTTCTATTTACACTGATTGTCCGGCTGCCCTCTTACAGATTTATGATCAGAGGCTGGTGACCTCTCACAGTTGCAGGACTTTAGGACCTAGGAGATCCTTTTGGGAAACCCAGGTGTTGGAAGCCAGCTCTATTGCTCCGGCTCGGGTAGATGGCTGGGTGGATGGGTGTGGACACAGAGAGGGGCACCAGGGCCAGGAAAGAGCAGCTCAGATCTCCCGGGCCGGCCAATACCCGCCCCGCTGGGCGCCCAGCACTCCTTTGGAAAGCCCGCCGCCGGCCCGCCCCGCGCGCCCAGCTGGTGGATTGGGCCGGAACCGCGGGCGGGGCGGGGCCAGCGCGGCCCGATTTGGGGCGGTGCGTGGAGCTATGTGAGCCGACGCCGCGCGGCTCCGCCCCGAGCATCCCGAGCCGACCCGACTGCGCCCGGCAGAGCCGCAGGGTGAGTGTCATGGCCGCTTCCGAACAGCGCCAGCCCGGGGAGCTGCTGGCCAAGGCCCGGAGAGCCTTCCTGGAGGAGTTCGGGGCCGAGCCCGAGCTGGCCGTGTCGGCCCCGGGCCGCGTCAACCTCATCGGGGAGCACACGGACTACAACGAGGGCCTGGTGCTGCCCATGGTGAGGGGCTGCGCGGGAGGCGCCATCTCCCCGCGCGCGCTGTCGGGCGGGCCGCTCCGAACTTTTACTCCAGCCGAGTGTGGGGGACGAGCACGTGGGAGAGACCCTAGGACGGGGCATTTCACACGTTGGAAGGGAGGAAACGGGGAATCCGCGAGGAAGTAGGCTGTGGACCGCTGATCCTCGCCATCTCCTTGGGAGCCACCTCAGATTGTCGGGGAATGCGGAAGGGGGCCCAACTGCAAACCGAGGCGAAGTAGCCCTAAGCCTCCTGGTCCAGCCTGTTCAGTTCGCAGAGGAGGGAATGGAGGCACAGAAAGGGCTAGTGATCTGCTCAGGGTCACACAGCTGAGGTGGAGCTGCCTTAGTCTGGGGCTATGTCCATCCCGCCTTGCATCTTCCAAAATGGGAAGGCGTCAGAAAGAGCTCGTCTGATTCTGTTTTCCTATTGACCCACAGCCAGGAGCCCACGCTTAGGGCAGAGTACAGGTCTGCACTCCCTCTACACTGGCCCTGCCCCTGAAGACCTATGGGATGGGACCCAAGCCCCCCAAGGCCAGATGAACACGCAGGCTCTTCCCTGAGACACTCCCTATTCCCTTCATGTTGAGCCTGGAGGTCACCTCCTTGTCTGTCCCTGGCCCCTTGGTATTGGAAGTTTTGCATACTATTTGTTTCTTCTGCCAGGCGCTGGAGCTTGGGACTGTGCTGGTGGGCAGCCCCCGGGCAGATGGGCTTATCTCCCTCCTTACCACCTCTGAGGATGCCGACGAGCCCCGGCGGCTGCAGTTTCCCCTGCCCACAACCCAGCGGCCACTGGAGCCTGGGGCCCCCCACTGGGCCAACTACGTCAAGGGAGTGATTCAGCACTACCCAGGTACGGGGCCCAGGCCTGGGTCAAATTTCTGTCTCTCAGCCACAAAGCTCATTAGCTCATCTAATCCACTGTGGGGGTAGGCATGCAGGGTGGAGCATTCCCATTGTACAGGTGAGGAGACTGATGCCCTGAGAGGTTCTAGAACTTGCCCTGGGTTGCCCATGACACGATTGGAGGAGCCAGGGTTCAAACCCCAGCCCGTTGGTCTCCAGAGCCCTAAACCAGGAGAACTAGGAGACCGTGTCCTAGGAACCTCAGGGTAGGAGGATGGAGGGCGGCGCACCCCTTGGCCCAACAGGTTGGTGGCCTCTGACAATTGAGACACATTTCCCTGGAAGCAGCTGCCAGGCAGTTGCCTCCTTTGTACCAGAATACATGCCCTTCTTGTGCTCATCCTTCCAGATGGCCCGTCTTACCATCATCCATTCTTTCTCCTGCAGCTGCCCCCCTCCCTGGCTTCAGTGCAGTGGTGGTCAGCTCAGTGCCCCTGGGGGGTGGGCTGTCCAGCTCAGCATCCCTGGAAGTGGCCACGTATACCTTCCTGCAGCAGCTCTGCCCAGGTACCTCCTAGACCCCAGCTCCCAACCCAGCCCTCCTTCCCTGAGGTCCTATGATCAGAGCTTCCTACCCCAATTGTGGCTTTGGGGCAGTGGGTGGGGAATCTCCCTGGAGTATCATTGGACACATTGGGGGCTGCTCCCACCCTCCCACCCCTAGTGCTCCCTCCTGGGCCCCAGCCTTCCCACCTTGCCCTGTGCTGCAGACTCGGGGACAATAGCCGCCCGGGCCCAGGTGTGTCAGCGGGCTGAGCACAGCTTCGCAGGGGTGCCCTGTGGCATCATGGACCAGCTCATCGCACTGCTGGGGCAGAAGGGCCACGCGCTGCTCATTGACTGCAGGTCAGGGGCTCCCCTTGTCCCCTCCCACCTCGTAGGAGCTCCTGGATGAAACATGCGTGGCAAACAGACGCTTGGCCTTGTCATCTTCCTGGCTCCATCTCCATCCCAGGTCTCTGGAGACAAGCCTGGTGCCATTGTTGGATCCCAAGCTGGCTGTGCTCATCACCAACTCCAACGTCCGCCACTCACTGGGCTCCAGCGAGTATCCCCTGCGGCGGCGCCAGTGTGAAGAAGTGGCCCGGGCGCTGGGCAAGGAGAGCCTTCGTGAGGTGCAGCTGGAGGAGCTGGAGGGTGAGAGCTGGCTGGGTGTACTGTGTCCTGGAGATGGCTGGGCACCCTGGGGTGAGGGGGGCTGCCGGGGTCTCGCTGTGGCTTTTACCCGGATGTACATCCCCTCACCTCCAGGGACCTCTGCCAAGCTCTGCCCACTCCCCCAACACTGCTGACTTAAGACTGCTTGAAATCTCCATATTGTTTTTTCTAATGTGAGGAGTAAGTATCCACCGTGGAAAATACAGAAGAGTACAAAGAAGAGGACTTCCCTGGTGGCGCAGTGGTTAAGAATCCGCCTGCCAATGCAGGGGACACAGGTTCGAGCCCTGGTCCGGGAAGATCCCACGTGCCGCAGAGCAGCTAAGCCCATGCGCCACAACTACTGAGCCTGTGCTCTAGAGCCCGTGAGCCACAACTACTGAGCCTGTGCTTTAGAGCCCGCGAGCCACAACTACTGAAGCCTGAGTGCCCAGAGCCCGTGCTCCGCAACAAGAGAAGGCACCACGAGAAGCCCGTACACCGCAACGAAGAGTAGCCCCTGCTCGCCGCAACTAGAGAAAGCCCGTGCGCAGCAACGAAGACCCAACGCAGCCAAAAAAAAAAAAAAGTACAAAGAAGAAAATAACAAGCTATAAGATCACTACCCAGAGATAGCCACTATTAGCATTTTAGTATATTTCCTTCCAGTGTTTTTCTACACCTGTATTTTCTTTTTTTAAATTAATTAATTAAAATTTTTTTTTCTTTTTGGCTGCGTTGAGTCTTCGTTGCTGTGCATGGGCTTCAGTAGTTGTGGCGAGTGGGAGCTACTCTTCGTTGTGGTGCGCGTACTTCTCATTGCGGTGGCTTATCTTGTTGCGGAGCGCGGGCTCTAGGTGCGCAGGCTTCAGTAGTTGTGGCTCGTGGACTTCAGTAGTTGTGGCTCGTGGGCCCCAGAGCGCAGGCTCAGTAGTTGTGGCGCATGGACTTAGTTGCTCCGCGGCATGTGGGATCTTCCCGGACCAGGGCTCGAACCCGTGTCCCTTGCATTGGCAGGTGGATTCTTAACCACTGTACCACCAGGGAAGTCCCAATTTTAAAATTTTTAATTGAAATATCCTTGACTTACAATGTTATGTTAGTTTCAATATCTGTATTTTCAAGGTTGAGTATACGCGGTGTTGCCACCTGCCCTTTTTTTTTTTACTTAACATTATCTCAGAGCCCTTCTCTATGTCATGAAAGGCCTGTCATCAACACGGCTTTTTAAAGCTACATAGCATTTCAGCATCTAGGTGCACTGTAATTTACTTAACCATTTTCTGGTAATCATACCTAACACCGTGATGGATTTTTTTTTAATATAAATTTATTTATTTTTGGCTGCTTTGGGTCTTCGTTGCTGCACACAGGCTTTCTCTAGTTGTGGCGAGCGGGGGCCACTCTTCGTTGCGGTGCGCGTACTTCTCATTGCGGTGGTTTCTCTTGTTGTGGAGCACGGGCTCTAGGTGCGTGGGCTTCAGTAGTTTTGGCGTGCAGGCTCAGTAGTTGTGGCTCACGGGCTCTAGAGCACAGGCTCAGTAGTTGTGGCGCATGGGCTTAGTTGCTCCACGGCATGCGGGATCTTCCCAGAACAGGGCTCAAACCCTTGTCCCCTGCATTGGCAGGTGGATTCTTAACCACTGCGCCGCCAGGGAGGTCCCTGTGATGGGTTGGTTTTTTTGTTTGTTTGTTTGTTTGTTTTTTTTAATGAGAGCCTCTGGGAACTACAGTTTTGTCTTTTTATTTTATTTTATTTATTATTTATTTATTATTTATGGCTGTGTTGGATCTTCGTTTCTGTGCGAGGGCTTTCTCTAGTTGTGGCAAGTGGGGGCCACTCTTCATCACGGTGTGCGGGCCTCTCACTATCATGGCCTCTCTTGTTGCGGAGCACAGGCTCCAGACGCGCAGGCTCAGTAATTGTGGCTCACGGGCCTAGTTGCTACGCGGCATATGGGATCTTCCCAGACCAGGGCTCGAACCCGTGCCCCTGCATTGGCAGGCAGATTCTCAACCACTGCGCCACTAGGGAAGCGCTGTTTGTTTGTTTTTATTTTTGGCTGCGTGGTTCTTCATTGCTGTGAGTGGGCTTTCTCTAGTTGCAGTGAGCGGGGGCTACTCTTCGTTGTGGTGCTCGGGCTTCTCATTGCGGTGGCTTCTCTTGTTGCGGAGCACAGGCTCTAGGCACGCAGGCTTCAGTAGTTGTGGCTCACGGGCTCTAGAGCGCAGGCTCAGTAGTTGTGGTGCACGGGCTTAGTTGCTCCGCGGCATGTGGGATCTTCGCGGACCAGGGATCGAACCTGTGTCCCCCGCATTGACAGGCGGATTCTTATCCACTGCGCCACCAGGGAAGCCCCCTTGATGGGTATTTTTTTTTTTTTTTGGATGGGTATTTTTATACATAATTCTTTCTCTGCATTTTCTTCCTGTTTTCTTAGGATTAGATTATTAGGAGTAGGATCACAAAGTCAAAACATAACTCTTTTTTTTTTTTTTTTTTTGGCCATGCTACATGGCTTGTGGGATCTTTTTTTAAAATTTAATTTAATTTAATTTTATTTATTTTTGGCTGCATTAGGTCTTTGTTGCTGTGCGCGGGTTTTCTCTAGTTGTGGCGAGCAAGGGCTACTCTTTGTTGCGGTGCGCTGGCCTCTCATTGCGGTGGCTTCTCTTGTTGCGGAACACGGTCTCTAGGAGTGCAGGCCTCAGTAGTTGTGGCTCACAAGCTCTAGAGTGCAGGCTCAGTAGTTGTGGCGCATGGGCTTAGTTGCTCCGCAGCATGTGGGATCTTCCAGGACCAGGGCTCGAACCTGTGTCCCCTGCATTGGCAGGCGGATTCTTAACCACTGAGCCACCAGGGAAGCCCGGCCTGTGGGATCCTAGTTCCCCAACCAGACCAGGGACTGAACCCGGGCCTTCGGAAGTGAAAGCGTGGAATCCTAACCACTGGACCGCCGGGGAATTCCCATAACGTGTATTTTTAAGTTTCCTGATACACATGCCCAGGAAGATCTATTGAACAGTTTAAAGGTCATATAAACATTAACTCATTTAATTCTCTCACAACTCTGTAGAGCAGATATTGTTATTATTCTCTCATTTTTTTCTTTTTTTTTTTTTTTGATTGGGGAATGTACAGTAAGTGGCAGTGCTGAGACTTGAACCCAGGCTGATCAGCGCCATCCTCCTGACTGAGGGGCCAGGCTGCTGGTGTTGGGAGCTGTGCCCTCCCTCGCGGTGTCGGGGTGCCCATCTCAGAGACCATCTTGTCCTTGGTGAACTGTCACCTTCAGACCTGCCCCACCTGCTCTCTGCAGGTGACTGTGGCCGAGCTTTTCACACTTGAGCGCTTTTGCTATTTCTTCCCTCCACCTCAGCCCTTCCATCCGCTGCCTCCCCCGGGGGTCTCCCTCTACCTCAGGAACAGTGCTGCCCTCTGCCTGCCTTTCTGCCCTCTGCCTGGCTCCTCCCCTTCTGCTTTGAAACATGCCCAGTTTTCTAACCTCCTAAAATAGTCTCCTTCCCATGCCAGTCCTCTGGGAAGAGTACCCATTGCTCACGGCCCCCGTTTTCTCATTTCTCCTCATTTCTAAATCCTCTGAATATGCCCGCCCGTCTCCCAAGCCACCCGCCGTGACAGCTCTCCCAGGGGTTCCCCACAGAAACCTGGGGGTTGCCCTCCCTGCCCTCTCAGTGCCAGATCTGCTTGGCCACAGCCCCGTGTCTCTGCCCAGGCCTGCCCCAGGCTTTGTCCCCAGCACAGAGCGCCAGCCACGGCTGCTCCGCGGAGGTCTCCGATGGGAGCCTGCAGCCCCCCACTGGGGTCCTGCAGCCTTCGCCTGACCCTGACAGAACGCCTCCTCCTTCCCCTGGACGCCTCTCCTTTTGACTTCCCCTTTTCTGTTATTTCCTCGCCCTTGTCACTGCTGTCTGAAACTTCAGAGCCACCTCTGAGTCCTCCCTGCCCTCCTTTCCTTCCTCCCCACACCTGGCCTCTCTTGGTCTCTGACTGTTTTAACAGCTGCCATCTCCTGGCGCTGGCTTCTCCCAGCAGGGCCCCCTGCGCAAGGCGGTCACTTTCGTCAGCTAGAGGTCAGCTCCATCCCTCCCCTGCTCCAGAACCTCTCTGGCACCCAGAATTAAGTTGTAAAGTCCTAAGTGCTCAGGGCTGCCATTAGCGACTCAGCTTGCTCTGCCCGCTTCAGCGTTAGCCAGTGGGACGGCTTGCTGGTTCCCTGGGGTGCCCCGGGCAGACCTGGTCTGTACCCCAACTCTGGAGCCCTGGCCATCGGAGGCTACGCTGTTAACTCCAGCAAAAACACCAGCAGGACTTTTCCTTCCTGTTCTGTCTTGGCCTCTTGAAGGCAGCATTGTGTCCCACTCACCATGGAAGCACCAAGAGTCTGGGGCTCAAACTGCTGTTTATCGAGCACCCGCTGTGTGCCAGGCACCCTGCTGGGACCACTCCATGCGTCTGCTCACCCAGTCTTCCCTGCGCGCCAAATGAGGCGGGTGTCCCCTTTTATAGTCGAGGAGGGGAGGCTCTGAAACCTTGGTCACCAACCCGAGGTTCTACCCAGAGCTCGGTCAGAACCAGGTCTCGGACTGGAGATGCCCCCGCCCCAGCCAGCGCCCTGGAGCCATCGTGCCCCTTCTCCACGTGCACAGGGGCCCAGAGGCGGTGGATGGTGGGTCTGCTGACTCCTTTTCCGCCCCAGCTGGCAGGGAGCTGATGAGCGGGGAGGCCTTCCGGCGGGCACGGCACGTGGTGGGCGAGATCCAACGCACGGCCCGGGCAGCAGCCGCCCTGAGCCGTGGCGACTACAGAGCCTTCGGCCGCCTCATGGTGGAGAGTCACCACTCGCTCAGGTGAGATCCCGGGTGCCCAGCACCTCCTGGTCACAGGCTGTCCCCTGTGCCGGATGGGGCTGGTTCACGGCCTCCGCGCTCCCCCTGCGTCCTCTCTGCAGGGATGACTACGAGGTGAGCTGCCCCGAGCTGGACCAGCTGGTGGAGGCCGCGCTCTCTGCGCCCGGGGTTTATGGCAGCCGCATGACAGGCGGTGGCTTTGGTGGCTGCACGGTGACCCTGCTGGAGGCCTCCGCCGCTTCCCTAGTGATGCAGCACATCCAGGTGGGCAGGTGCCAGAGACCGGGGGGAGCGGGAGAGATGGGTTCCCAGGGCCGTGCTGTGCTCAGACCCCACCCCACCCGTCCCTCCTACAGGGGCAGTACAGCGGGACCGCCACCTTCTACCTTTCCCAGGCGGCCGACGGCGCCCAGGTGCTGCGCTTGTGAGGCCCTCCCAGGCCGGCCCACGGCAGGCCTGCCCTCCAGCCTGGGTGCTCAATAAACTTGTATTACCTCCGGCTCTGATACCTGCCTGTCTCCAGAGGTGGATGTGTGCTTGGGCATCAGAGAAAGGTGGGTATAAGAACTGCTCCCTTGCCCTGGGCAGGCCCCAGAAACATGGACAGGGCAGAGCCAAGCGGTAGCAAAATCTTTTATTAAGTGGAGAACAAAGCTGGGACCTTGTCATGCTGGTCCTAGCTCTTTGGTTACAAATGGGCTTGGGCCCAGGGTAGGAGGGCAGCCGAAGGGCCTTCCGGGACCACTTCATGCCTCCCAGAGGACACCTACCCCCTGCTCTGTGGCCAGAGGCACCGGCCCTGTGATCAGCATGCGGGTGGGCTGGCCGCCAGGGGTCCAAGGATGGAGTAGCTGAGGCAGCGCCAGGGAGAGGAGGTGGGGGTCGGGGGCTCAGGTCTGAAAGAACTGTTGGTCCACGTGGGTGCTGAGGGTTCCACTGGTGGTCAGCGTCCGGCTCACAAACTCCTGTGTCATGTGCCGGGTGAGGGAGCCGTGGGCTTCCAAGTGCTGGGACCCCAGGGTCAATCCGTCTGCAGGGGAAGAGGTGTTGAAGGGTCTACCTGGGTCCCCAACCCCCTCTCCTCTGTTAGCACTGTGCTCCCCCGGGAGAGCCAGGAGCCCCCGCCGGGCAACTCACCCAGTAGGACGGGCTCAGTGGTGCTGGAGTGGGTGGTGGTGATGCTGTACTCTCCTGGCATTGGGTGCTGGAAGAGCCCCAAGTGGCTGCCCAGCTGTGGGAAGGGGCCTGGAGTGGGCAGAGGGGCCAGTCAGAGGGTGGTGCCAGGAGAAGGCGTGGCCAGAGAAGGGGTGCGGGTGAAGAAGGGGTGAAGCAGCCTACCTCCATCCTGGGACTCGATGGTGATGATACCCTCACGCTCCGGCCCGAAACCTTGGGTGGTCTTGGCCTGCACCTTGAACTTGTAGGGCACGTTCTCGCTGAGGCCTGGCACGGTCAGCCGGCTCTCGGGGCTGTCGCCATCCACCAGGAACGTGGTGGCCGGCTCTGGGCAGGGAAGATGCCTTTAGCCTCGGTGGCTCCCTCTCCACCCCTCCCCTGGCCCCCCTGACCCTGGGGCGGGCAGCACCTCCTCCGTGGGCCATCTCACAAGTCACCAGGTAGCCGAGGATGTCGCCATCAGGCCTGCGCGGCCGCTCCCAGCTCAACTGCAGAGAGTCTGGGCTCAGGGCGGTGAACACCAGTGGGCCCGGGGCGCTGGGCGTGCTCAGAGTGAAGGCAGAGCCTGGGGACAGCAGAGGAAGGGTGTCGGTGGATGGGTGGGTGGGTTTGTGGGTGCAAGATGGGGGGGCAACTGTCAGGGTGGGGGGGGCAACTCACCTGGCAGGGGGCAGAGTGGGCTCTGTGGGTGCACCTGTGACTCGATGGTGATGACACCCTCGCGCTCTGGGCCCCAGCCTTCCTGGCTCTGGGCCCGCACGCGGAACACGTAGGAGTGGTTGGGCAGGAGGTCTTCCAGCACCACCGAAGTCTGGCTGGGGTTGGGGATGTTGAGCTGATGCAGCTCACCTGGGTGGGGATGGAGGCAGGTAGCAGAGCAGCATTATTCCTTATTCCCATCCCCGGCCTGATCCCAGCCCTTCCCTAGGCTACTGTCAAGACCTAGCCACCACCCACCCAGCATTAGTTGTGGTTTGGGTACAGGTGGGGTCAGCCTTGTATAGTATGGTTGGTCGTTCAGGTCGAACGTTATACGAGGGATGAGTGGAACCTGAAATCCCATCTGCGTATGTTGGCTGTTTATGGGCCCAGGTCATGCTGCCGTGAGTGTGTCTGCCCACGGAAGTGCCACTTCCCGACGCCTGAAAAGACATCTCATAGGCCAGCAGAGGCCCTGGGTCCCTAGGCTGGTGAGGCCTTGTTAGGCAAAACCTAGCAGTGGGAATGATCTGGAGAGACGCCCAGGGAGATGGATGAGGACTCATCAGAAGAGGCAGTGGGGGTCTTGGAAGAGAGAGACTCTCTCAGAAAGGTGGGGTGATGGGGGGAGCATTAGTGTTCAAGGGACTTGGGTGGATTCCTGACAGTCGGGTGTCCCCGTGTGTCAGCCCGACAGCAGCCGTGTCTCACCGCCATTCAGCAGCTGGTACTCCACGCTGTAGCCCTGCAGCGCCCGCTCGCACTGCGGCTCCTGCCAGCTTACTTTCAGAGACGTGGGTCCCAGGGCTGAGAACACCAGGCGGGTGGGTGTGTTGGGCACACCTGCAGCCAAGCGGGAGCCTGGAGACAGGAGGCCACAGTCAGCCGGTGTCGGGGGTGTCTGGGCAGGAGTGCTAGTTCTAGCCCTGCCCGCCCTCAGCTGTGGCGCCTGCACTGACCACTGGCCAGGTGGCCCACTCACCCTGCAACACCCTATCCAGGCCACCCAGCACCTCCTGAACGTCCTCAGAGTGGGTGCGGGCCCTGCCTGTGCCGAGACGGGGTGAGCCCGTGAGTCAGCCGGCCCCCACCCTCCTCAGCTGGCCTGGCCCCTCTCCTGCCCCAGCCCAGCACCCCAGGAGGACAGAAGCCGCGTTCGGCACCAGCGCTGATGTGGATGGAATGGAGGGTAAGGTGGCACGGGCGGCGGCGGCGGCGGCGGGTGGATGGGTGAGAGATGGAGCAGGACAGCTGTGGAGGCACAGGATGGCCACCCCTGTACTACCTGGGCCCCAAAAGGGTGCTGCTGGCTGCCCAGCCAGGATTATAGAGTCTCTTGAGTCCCCGGAGTGGGGGACCCCCTTCATCTGAGCCCGACTCCAGGACCCCAGGGCCCAGGACAGCGGAAGCCTGCTCCTCCCGTGTTCCCAGATGGGAGGGAGGCCTAGGGCAGGACAAAACAAGAGTGAGAGGGCAGGAAGTGTGCATGTCAGAGGATGGGCAGGAGGGCGACGGCAGGCCAGCAGCCCGAGCCTCCAGGAGCTGGAAGAGAGGAAGGATTAGGGGGAGAGCAGGGGAGGTGGCAGGCACTCACTCTGGGAGGAGAGGGAGGTGAGGGTTGAGTAGTCCCTGGGCAGCGTGGCCGAGTGCGAGTGTCCCGTGCGGGTCAGCGAGTGGTAGTCCCGCGAGAGGGTGGAGGACGTGCTCAGCACGCGGTGGGGCAGGTGTGGGCTCAGGTGGGTGCTGTAGGCGGCGTTGCTCACAGTCATCCTGTGCAGGGAGTTGGCACTGCCCGGGAAGGCAAAGTCCATCCGCCCGTTCACCAGGTGCTCTGTGGGGTAGAGCAGGGTCACCGGACCGGCCCGCACCAGGCCTGGAGCCCCTCGGGGCAGGCTGCGGCCCTGGGAATTCCCTGGATTACCTACCCTCTGGGGGCCCTTGGCATAAAAACAACCTGCTCCCCTTGGCCCGCCAGGGACAGAGGTCCTTGGAGGAGTCCAAGGGCCCCCTAGGCGTCTGCAACTCAGGTCCTGTGGCCTGGCAGGACGCCCCTATGGACGGCCGCTGACCTCAGCCGGGGACTCACTGCCCCTGCAGTTGGCCCTGCCCTGGGGAGAGCCCAAACGCCTGCCCTTGGGTCCCCTGAGGCCTCTGAGGGGTCTCCTTGGGCACCAGGGCCTGCCCCCTGGACACAACAGACTTGGAAGTTTGGGGGCAGTCCAGCTTTGGGGAGAGCCCCAGCGCCTGCCCTGGGGTCCCTTGGCTCTGGGGTGGCAGCCGGGCAGCCTGGCCGCGGTGGGCTCTGGCTGGAGCCCAGAGGCAGCAGACCAGCGAGCCTAGGTGGGTGCGGGTCAGGGCAGGCCGGTCACCTCCCTCCCCGCCGGTGCCCCGCGCGCCCCCATCGGCGGCGCCGTCGTCCAGGGGCCCGCGGGGCGGCTCGGCGGAGTCGGAGGAGCGCCGGCTGCTGGCCGACGGGCACGGGATGAGCTCCGGGGGCAGCCGCCACGTGACGCGCCGCAGGTCCAGCTCCTCCCCCAGCAGGGGCTCGAACTTCCAGCCGCTGCCGCCTTGGGAACAACGAAGGGCCGCGTTGGCACCGCCGGGAGGCGCGGGCGGCTGCGCGGAGGGGCTGGGGGAGGAGGCGGGCGGCGCTGTGACGTGAGCCCATCCTCTGGCTCTCTGGGATCCGGGTGTGTGTGCCGGGGAGCCCGGTGGCCCGGCGAGGCCCTGGCCCGAGAGGTGGAAGAGGGTGGCCCAGGCTGCAGCCGGCGAGGGAAGACCCCTGGACCAGAGCCTGGGCTCTGTCGCCAGCTGTGAGGACTTGCTGCTCTGAGCCTCAGTTTCCCGTCTGGATAACGGAGGGAGTGAGCTCTCCCCTGCCGGCCTCCCAGGGGCACTTCCAGCAGCCAGAGTGCGTCACAGGCAGCCAAGTGTAGTGCAGCTGAGCTGGGGCACCTGATTCGTACCAGCTGCTCTTTACTTCAGACCCTCAAAATCTCAAGACCCTTGGGCTTGGGTTCCTTAAACCCAAGCTTGACACCACGGAGGCCTGGTATAGGCAATGATGGAAGAAAATAGAAATCCCGGAGGATTTTCACTAATGGTAGTGTGTGATTGGCAGCCCATTTCACAGATCAGAAAACAGGCACAGAGAGGGTGATTCATCTGAATTCCTGCAGTGGAGCCAGAGCTAAAACTGAGTCCCCAGGGGTCCCAGTCGAGGGCTCTTTGCATCACACTGTACAGGAATCAAGAAAGGAGGAGGAACAGGGCCAGTGTGGGGAGGAGACACTGCTTTGTGGCCCCCAGAGCCAGGCCTGCCTCCTGCCACATAGCCCTGTCCCTGGGAGGTGGCCCGAGTCCATGGCACTGCTGGTGGGCCTTCGAGTCTCAAAACTGTGTTTCCAGTCCCAGGTGCACGAGCCTGTGTGCATGTGCCCCAAGCACAGGTCTGTCTGCCTGTCCTCACACACAGACGTGCACACGATTCACTTGGGCCACGTCGGCTTTGTCCCCTCTGTATCCAGAGCCAGTGTGGTGCCTGCCAAACCGTCGGCTTTGTAGATACTCGTCTGGGGCTGAGAGGGGACTTCTGGTGTGACCTTCCTGCCCAGTGCACTGGCCCCTTGGCTCTCTCTGGACACCAGTGACGGCCCCACCCTCTACCCAGGACCCCCACCTTCCTCGCAGGCGTCCCAGGCCCACTCACCAGTGTCATCAGAGACGCTGGGCCTCTGGCTGCCAGTCGGGGAGCGGAGCACGTCATCGCTGTACATGAGGAAGCTTTCGTAGTCTTCCCCACTCTGGGCGTCCACGATGGGGATGTCCGGGATGATGGGGACTGCAGGGTGGGAGCGGGTGAGCCGGGGCCCCAGCCTTGGCCTCCTGCCCGCCCCTGTCTGCCCTGTGCCTCCCGCCCACCACTCACTGGACATGGGCCGCTTGGGCTGGGTGGCCAGGTTGATGATGGCCTCCCGCTCAGGCCCCCAGCCTGCCCCGTTGCGAGCCTTGACCGTGTAGCGGTACGGCTGGGACTCCCGCAGGTTCTCAATGAGCAGCGTCCGCTTCTTGGGGCTGTCTACCAGCACCTTCTTCATGGGCCCGATGGGTCCTGGGACAGGGAGAGTGCTTCAGAGGGGTCATCCAGCTTCTGGCCTGGTCCCTGCCTCTGACGCACCAGGACTGTTGCACAGCCCCTGAAGCGCACCCAGGAGTTTGGGGAATGAGTCAGGGAGCAAGCAACTGTTGAACCCCAGCTGCATGCCAAGCCCTGAGAAGCTGGGTGTGACTGGCTTAGGGAAGGCTCCATGCGGCTCACTGCTAAGTTAAGTGGCAGAGACAGACCGGACTCAAGTCAGCCCCACTGTCACCTCTACCAATTGGTAAAGGGTCCTGCGTCCATGTGCGTCTGTGTGACGCTGGCTCCCGAGGCTTGGGCGCCCTCACCACCTGTGTGCCTCACTGCCCAAATGCATGGCTGCCCTGGTCACCTGGGCAAGGACGGGAGGAGAGAGGCAGGCCTGAACCTGCACCTGAGGACAGGCTGAGGCTTGTGAGAGCTAAGGGCGAGAGCAGAGGGGAAGCAGCTCTCCTCCGCCACACCTAGAAGGGTGGACGCAAGCCCTGGGAGAGAGGAGGAAGAGACCCCAGGCTGCTCTGAGCAAGTTACGGTGCCTAGGCCCCCGTGTGACAAGATGGGGCCCTCTATGTTGGAAGACGTCTGGGAGACCAGAAAATGTCCCAGTTTCCAAGGGGTCCAAAGGAGGGCTCTGGAAAAACAACACCTGCTAAGCTTGATGCTGTTTGTTTGTTTGCCCCACCGTGTGGCATGCGGGATCTTAATTCCCCAACCAGGGATCGAACTCATGCCCCCTGCAGTGGAAGCGTGGATTCTTAACCACTGGACCACCAGGGAAGTCCCCTGATGCTGTTTGATAAGTAAACAGCTGTGCTCCAAGAATTGGCTGATGTTGGGCTGTCAGCCGGGGGAGGTCTCTAACTGCCCTCTCTCATCTCTGTCCACCAGGGGGAGAAGGGAAGGGGGCCACCCCAAAGTTGCTGATGCCCTTGGGCCAGGAGGTCTGCCTCACACATTCGTGACACAGCGGAGGCCTCAGCAGGCTAAGGCCGTGGGCTGAAGCCATCAGTCATTCCTGGGATTAAAGGCTGGGTCAGAAGGCACTTCCTGACAGTGGTCCATGGGTGGACCAGGTGTTGTAAACTCAGAATGAGCCAAGGATGTGATGCAGCTGCTGAGAAGCTTGTGCTTGGTCAGCCAGGCTAGTGAAGAGCAAGGAGCCTGAGGCCCAGAGCAATCCTGCTGCCCTCTGCCCTGTTGGGCCACCCTGGGGGTGCTAAGCCTGACTCACTTTAGGGTCCGCAGGTCCTATTTGGGGGTGGTCAGCTCTCCATCCCTGAGATGGACCAAACAGACGTGAGGGCGCAAGGAGGAGGGCCCTGCACCAGGCGAGAGGCGGGACCAAGTTCCCTCAAATAGTTTCTCATCCTGACAACTGGCAGGGGTCGTCCCTCCCCTTCCCAGGACTGGGAGAAAAATAACAGTCCTGCCAGGTGCTTTGGCCTAGGGCTGCCAGATAAAATATTGCATGAAATGTACTAGAAAAATTGTCTATTTGAAGTTCAGGGTGTCCTCCGCTTTTATTTGCTAAATCTGTCAACTCTACTCTGGCCCTAAGAGAACCGTGTAGAGTTGAGCCATTCTAGTTACCTGCATGGGCAGGCAGCCCTGGACACTTGTGACCCCACTGCACATATATAATCTCAGGCCTTCCATCCCTACCTGCCCCGGGAGCTTCTGGGCTTGGCTTTGGAACGCAACTCAGCCCAAACCTGACCACAAAGCTAATGATGCCCCAGGCAATCAGACATATGGGCTCATCCACTGACCGGGGACGCTGTGACCTCCTCCCACTCTCCGCCCCCTCCCTGGGGGCAGAAGGAGAGGCCCACATCCTTACGGTTGTCCTCGTTGACCAGGCCATAGCAGACCTCATAGGCTGTGATCTCGCCGTTGGTCTCGGCCGGCTCAGCCCAGCTCAGCTGGGTCACGGTGGAGGAGACGACATTGAAGGCCAGACGCCCCGGCTCGCTGGGTACTGGAGGGGGAGGGGATGCAGGAAGAGAGCTGTCAGCCGCAGAGAGGGGGCAAGAGTTCTAGGGGGTCGGGGGACAGGGCTGGGCACGCTGGCATCAGGGTAGCTGGGGGGCAGACAGGTGGATGGACGGAAAGGCGAGGCCTCACCTTCCGGGTGAGTGCGACAGGACACCAGGGAGCTGTAGGGGCCCTCGCCCTGCGCCCCGTAGGCGCACACCTTCATCTCGTAGTCGCAATACGGGTACAGGTTGGTGAGCTCCACCGAGGGCACCTTGCTGTCGAGGAGGTGGGCTTCGGACTCAGAGTCACCCTGGATCCAGTACTTCACCTGCTCCCGGGGCGGGGCTGGTCAGTGGGGAGCAGCTGGCAAAGCTGATCGTCCCTCCACTGAGCCCCGCCCTTGTTACCCCCTTTGCGCACAGACACGGAGGGACCGAGTGACCTGCCAGGTTCACATAGCAGGGCTGGGGCAGAGCAGAGGTGTTTCTGGGCTGGTGGGGCCACCGTCCAGGAACTTGCCTCTCCCCCGGGGCACAGATGGGGGTTCCCCCGTCCACTGAGGCCAAGCATGCCCTCTCCTCTCCCTCAAGGGCCCTCTGCCCCCGGGTGGCCCACCTCCCCACTATGTGCCCAGCCTCCCCATCCACCACCCTCATCGCCCCCCCACCTTACCCGGTACCCTGTTGGCTTGCCAGGAGGGGGCAGCCAGTTGAAGTGGATCTTCCGGGACCCGGCGGCCTTGGCATTGGGGTTCTGTGGGGCACCCAGGTCACCCCGGGGGAGTGGGGGTGATGACAGGGTCTGGCCCATTAAGTTCCCGTCCAGTTCATCTGTAGTGGGTCAAGCCAGGGCAGGGCAGCCAGCTGAGACCCCCTGCTGCTTTGAGGGGGGGCAGGAACCCACCGTCGCCACCAGGGGGCGCCAGAAGCCCAGTTAAACCCCAACGCTCCTTCCCTGCACCCCCCCTCAACTGAGACCTGCCAAAGGGGGTCTCTAGAGGGCTGGTGCCCCCATTAGTAAAGCACAGGGCATCCTGCCAAACTTGGGGGGGCCCAGGAGGGTGTCTGGAGGGACGAGAAGGAGGAAGGAGTTTGCTCTCTCTCTCCCTTTGGCAGCCAAGGGTGTGTCCCACGTGAGAACATTTGGCTCCACCCAACGCCCTCCATCACTCCTGTACCCCAAGATTCCTCCTCCTCCCCCATCTTCTCGGCAAGCCTCCTCTCCGGGTGGGCTCACAGACCCCACTATACAGTTCTCAGGACCCATAAGAACTGTTTCACCCCTTCTGGGAACACCTGCATTTTAGCTGGAATAAAGGCTGAAATCAAAGGGCTAAGGCCCTTAGTGGTGGGATTCACAGCCAGCAGCAGGCCGGTGGCCGCGTGACCCCAGCCTCTCTGATTGAGAGGAGGGTTGCCAGATAAAGGCAGGATACCTAGTTAAATTGGAACTTTAGATAAACAACAAACACTTTTTTAGGATAAGTACATCCCAAATAGTGCATGGGACATACTTATACTACAAATGTGGTTGTTACTTATCTGAGATTCAAATTTAACTGAGCGCCCTGTATTTTTACTTGCTAAGACTGTCAAGAAGCCCCCAGCCCTGCTTAAGCTGACTCCAGACTCTGCCTACCTCGGTCCCCAATGATGACAGTGGCAGACTGGGGCTGGCCCAGGCGGGCCCCAAACTTGGGGTTGCTGAGTTGGATGTAGAAGCGGCGGGTCTGGCAGCCCCGCAGGAGGGAGTCCATCTCCTGCAGCTCCAGGAGCTTCACCTGCAGCTCCTTCCAGGTCTCCCCAGGTTGGAATAGCAGTTCGCCCTCTGTGGGGATGTAGTCCTGGGAGTGGGAAGGGGTCAGGGTCAGACCAGGCCTGGGAGAATGAGTAACGGCCCCACACCCCACCCCAACCTCACAGATAATGCAGAGACCCTCACACACAGACTGTCCCACGTGGACACGGAATGGCTCATGTTTCTACAACACCTCTTGTGCATCAAGCACTTTACAAATATTAGCTAGTTTACTCCTCAGGGCAGTGTGAGGTAGAGATATTATTGTCCCCATTTTACAGATGAGGAAACTGAGGCACACAGAGGTGAAGAAACTTGCCCAAGTTCACACAGGTAGTGGTGGTGGAACCAGGATTTGAACCAAGGCACAGAGACAGGGATGCAGATATGGAGGGTCCCATACAGGCAGGCACTCAGCCGGGGGAACTGAGATTTGGAGGCCCCAGACAGGGAGGGAGGAGCTGTTCCCCGCAATGGGGCTCTGAAGTCTGGATCCCACCAGCCCCTAGGCCCTGCCTCCCGGGTGGGGTGCTTCCAACATCTCCAGCTTTTTTTTTTTTTTTTTTCCCCCCCCCAATGCCCCAGAGCTTTCCTGAGCGCCCGTCACATGACGCCACTAGGTGGCACTGCAAACTAACATTCAATTCCAGGCACTGCTAGCCAGCCCCGCTCTGCGGAAAGGGACAAACTCAAACGCTACAAAAACCCAGAAAGAAAAGCAGGAGTCGCCTGCAAGACAACTGACCTGGGGGGGATGCTTCAAAAATGTCCAGGTGACAAAAGACAAAGCCGGGGAATTATTCTAGATTAAAGGAGACTAAAGACACATGGCAACAAAATGCAATGCCATACCCTTGACTGGTTCCTGGATTGGAGGGAAAAAGTTATAGAGGACATTACTGGGACATGTGAACATGGGGGGATCCGAATATGGACTAATTATTAGTTATGAGGACAATGTGACATTTCTTAACTTAGGTAATTCTGTCGTAGTTATGTAGAGTGCCCTTGTTCTTAGCAGGCGCCTGCAGAAGGGTTTAGGGTCTATATGATGTCTACAACTTACCTTGAATAGTTCAGCCAACAAAAGTAAACCAAACACACTCTCTCTCCCTTTCTCTCTACAGTTATAGAGCTATAGATACATATATATATTCTCTCCCTTTCTCTCTACAGTTATAGAGCTATAAGTACATATACACACACACACACACACACACACACACACACACAGGCATGTATACATCTATATAGAAAGAGAGAAAGAAAGCAAGGTGAATCTACGTAAAGAGTAAATGGATGCTAATTTTTTTAGTCTTTCCATTTTCCTGTAGGTTGAAGCTTTTCAAAACAAAAAGTTGAGAAATAAAATGTTTTTAAAAATAGTTCAATACCAAAGGATCTTTATAAAAGCATAACAGGACAGCCAGAATCGCTATAATATGGTATATTCAGTGAAAAGTTATGGGCATACAAATTCCTCTTTGGCGTTTTTATGGGGAGCCCTGGAGCAGTAATGAGAACTGTTCCTACCGATAAAAAGAAGAATAGGGTGTGTGTCGGGATATTCTGAGTGCACGCCTGCTCCCATGATTGCCAAGTGGGCCTGTGGGCCAGTGAGACTAGACTTTATTACTTTTTGAGTGAAGTTTTGATGTGAGTATTTTTAGTTTTAAAGTGTTGGTAACAGGTATAAACTGGATAACTAATGAGAACCTACGGTATAGCACAGGGAACTCTACTCAGTACTCTGTAATGACCTATATGGGAATAGAATCTAAAAAAGAGTGGATATATGTATATGTATAACTGATTCACTTTGCTGTACAGCAGAAACTAACACAGCATTGTAAATCAACTATACTCCAGTAAAAATTAGTTTAAAAAAACATTGGTAATAGGGAATTCTCTGACGGTCCAGTGGTTAGGACTGTGAACTTTCACTGCCATGGGCCCGGGTTCGGGTTCGATCCCTGGGTTGGGGAACTAAGACCCCACAAGCCATGCGGCGTGGCCAAAAAAAAAAAAAAAAAAATACATAAAATGTTGGTAATAAATTTAGAAAAACAAACAGACCTGTAAGCCAAACCAAGCACATCCACCACCTGGATTTGGCAGTTCCCTGAGACTGGGGCCCAGTGATAAAGGGGACACTGCCCTACCACACGGCCCTCCCTGCCCTGAGGGCTGCTCCTGTGGCACAGCCCAGAGAGGGCCTGCCCGGCAATGACAGCCCAGGGACACGGGGTCTGTGATCCCACGTCAAGAAGCCCAGAGTCCCTGCACAGGGGCAGACGGAGGTGTCTATTTCTCTGTGGAGAGTTTGGCTGTCCTGGTGGATCCTGGGATGTTGGGAGGGGGACACGGATGGTCTGGACATGATGAGACCTTACTCCTCAGGGCGTCACTGGCACTTTTGGTGCGCAAGACACCCCTGCTGCAGGGTGGCCGGGCAGGTGGACATGTCCTTGGGAGGCCAGCCAGCGGCACCACCAGCATCCGGAGGCTCAGGCAGCTGCCACGTCCTGCTCCCACCGGGCCCTTGGGATGTGCCCTTGACCTCGTGGTGGAGACTCACCTGGTTGCCCTGCGCTGTGTTGTCCTGCGTGCAGTAGGAGACCTGGGACTTGCCGTTGTCCAGGATACGCCGGATGATGGGGATGCGGGCCACGTGCTCCCCGCGGCTGACCAAGTACTCGGGCTGCTCAAAGGACACGATCCCGCTGGCTGCAAGGAGCCAGGCACCGGTCAGGGGTCTTGGCCACAGTCCCTTCTCAGCCCCCGCCCTCCCTCTGGCCCAGCCCGGCCCAGACTCCAGGAGTCTGCTTGTCACCCCTCTCTGGGGAGGGCAGAGGAAGGGGCTGGAAAAGTCTGCCAGGAAAAAGTTGACAAGGCTGGAACAGTGTCCAACTAACATCTTGGAAGGGTCAGGGCAGAGAAAGGAGGCCGGGCAGGGGCAAGACCAGACATGAGAGCTGAGACTGAGAGCTGGGGCAGAGTAGGCCTAAGTCCTGGGGTCCTGGAGCAGGTGGGGAGGAGGGGTCAGGGACCAGAACAGACCCTCTGGGCACCGGAAAGATGGTTATCAACAAGTCCAGGTTCCCCGAGGAACTAGCAGGGAAGGCACCGTGGGTGACAGTGGTGTGATGCCTTGCTCACCCCTCTAGATAGGCTTGGGCAGAGGGAGGCCCCAGTCCCCTCCCTGCTCTGATGCCCTGTCATCCTAGGGGGGCCCCATTCAGTCTCCCAAGTTCAAAGGCCATAGGGGAAGAACAAGGAGAGGGATGTGCAATGGCCCCAGGAGGACGTAGCACCCTCTGGTGATTATAAGAGAAGCTCCCACACTGAGTGCTTACTACCAGGCACTGTGCAGAGATGTACAGCCACACACTCCTCACAAGAGCCTGATACCCATTTTACAGATGGAGAAACCAAGGCTCAGAGGTTAAGTCACTGGCCTAGGCCACATGGCCAGGCCCCACTTCCACTTGGATTCGAGGAGGAACAAGGGACCCCAGAGCCTCCCTTTTGGACCCCCTGTTCCCCCTGACCCTGACCGACCTTGCTCCTTGATGATGGTGATGTTGACCAGACGGCGGCCGAGGGTGGCAGTGCCCACGGGCACGTCGATGGCCTCCACCAGCAGCTGCTTCTCGTCATCGTCCTCAGGCCGGATGAAGAGAGGCACTCGCACGTCCACCAGCTCCACGCCCTCCTGGAACTCCACCATGCCCCGGGCGTCTGGGCGGGCGGTGGGGAGCCATCAGATGGGGGTCAGGGGGCCGCACAGGGGTGGGAGGTGAGAGGGAGGGGCACAGAGAGCCTGCCCACCTACCCTGGTCTGCAGTGAGGGTGTAGTAGCCAGGGGCCACCTTGAGCTCATGGAAGGCCCCCTGCTCCACGTGCTTCTCCGTCAGCTTCAGCAGGGCCTGCTTGGCCGAGCGGGGCGCCATCAGCACTGTGTCCACAATGGTGTGGTCCTGCCTGGGGGCGGGGTTGGGTGGGGAGGTGTCAGGCTGGCCAGGAGGCTGGCACTTGTCCCGCCCCGCCTGCCTGTCCTCTCTCCATCAGGGGACAAGATTCCAGGCAGCAAAGAGCAGTCATCAGAACCAGACGGTCCTAGAGGCCCACGCTGGTCCCACCACCTCGCCCTGCAGCCTCGGCACCCTCATCTGTGAAATGAGGCAACGACTCCCACCCACCTCACCAAGAAGGGCTGGTGAAGCAAAAGCAGAGTCAGGACAGCACAGATGTGAAGGGTATAGGCCCTGAAGCCAGACTGCCTGGGTTCAAATCCTGGCTCTATATCTTAACAGCTAGGTAACCTTGGGCAAGTTACTTAAGCTCTCTGATTCTCAGTTTCCTCAACTATAAAATGGGAATAGCAATGGTACCTACTTGGATAAGATAACCACACACATGAAGCCCTTAGAACAAGGCCTGGCCCGTTGTAAGCACTCAGAACGCTGGTCTAAATGGTTCCTACTGAAGGTGATGTGCTCAGTGAGAGCTGTACTCTGTTACTGCGCAGTTCTGTCCTCTCCGCATGCTGTTCCCACCCCCACTCTTCCCCTGCGGGGGCTGGGACTCGGGGTAGGAACTGGGAAGGAGGTGTGTCACCCACTGGACCATCTTCTTGGCAGCCAGCGGTGCCTCCAGGATCAAGGCCTTTGGCATCGGAGGAGGGCTGCAGCTGGGCACCAGGCTATCCCGGGTACTGGGTAGGGGGCTATTGCCGGCACGAGGGCAAGGACTGGGTCTGCTTGGTTCCCTGTGGTTTTCCTGTTCTAGTACCGGGGCTGGCTTTTGGTGAGGGCTTCATACTGGTATTTGTTCAATGAAGGTCCTACCCAAGGACAGACACAGACAGCCCTCCTTTCCAGTGGGATGGAGATGGAGATGGAGATTGGGGTGGGGGAGGGGGCAGAGGGGGCAGGTACTTGGGGCTGGTACTACTCCACCTGTGTGTCTTCGACTCACTTTTTCCCGGCATTGGGCTGCTGCCTGTGGAGGACAAAGTGGGGAACGTGAGCCAGGTGGTCCCTGGGGTGGAGGCACGATCTGCCTGGGGGAAATCCCCTGGTGTTGGCTATACGGGCGGCACCCTCACCCAACCCCGGGCACCCAGGACCCACCGGAACTTGGTCTGCTGGAGCTTCTGCGCGCTTGTGATATGCCTGTACACCTCGTTCAGCTGCCAGGCAAGGGAGGGCTGTGAGGCTCGGGCCCTGGGGGAGCCTCTCCACCCAGAGCCATCCCGGCCCAGAGGACCTCCCGGGGTTGGCTGGGGGCGTGGCCATGGGCACGCACATTGCCTCTACCCTTCTGGAAGCATTTACAGGGAACAGATCCCAGGATGATCCCAGGCCAGGCACATGTCCAAGGAAGCCCTTCTTTCCTGCCCGGAAAAATCCAGGTTCCCCAGCTGCTTCCCTCTGCTCTCCCGCCGCCTGGCTCACACCCAGCCCAGAGATGCCAGCTGCCTGGGATCGGCTTTTTTGGCCCTTACGTTCTCCTCCACTTCCTGGCGCAGCTGGTCACATTCTCGGGTGCCAGGCTTCAGTAAGTTCTCGGTGCAAAGGCGGGCAAGGCGCAGGGACAGCCCGTAGGGCGCTAGGGGCAGGCAGGGAGGGGTGTCGTCAGCCCCCTGCACAGTGGGCACCGCAGAAGCCCCAACCAGGAGCCATGCTTGGATAGGGGAGCACCTGAGGCTTATAGCACCATCAGGAAGGATAGAAGGCAGCCAGACCTGTGCCTGCACCCAATACCCAGAGAAAATAGGAATGGTGTGATCCCGGACCCGGGAGCAGCGGTGAACATGCCCTGGGCCCCGACGACAGCCCCAAGACCTGCGGTGCCCAGCCCTGGCCCTCACCCAGCTCCGTGGGGTTGACGCCGGCAGCATGCGAGGCAAAGCCAGGCCGCTGCACGTTGTTGGTGATCTTCCAGCGGACCATGTCACGCCCCTTGAGGTTCCCGCTGCGCAGCATGGGCGTGTCCAGGTGATCCGAGGCCATCAGGTTCTCCCGCAGCATGTAGTGGTCTTCCTTGAATCCCACCATGTGACCTGCGGGACAGGGTCCTCACACTGGGCCGCTCCCTAGACCTTCCCCACCACACCCCTGCAGGTGGGACCCCGGGGCCTCCCGCCTCCGTTCCAGACTCGGCCCCTACTTCCCCTCCACCCCAGCTGGAAGAAAGAGCGGGCAGAAGCCCACCACCCCTGCTGATGCTGGCCCGTACCTCGGTTGCAGCACGGGAGAAGGGCCAGGCAGGCCTAGGAGACAAGGTGGGTGAGGATGAGAGCTGAGGCAGCCACCCCAGCCTAGGTAAGCCCCTTCCGCCACCACCTCCCACCCACGCCAACGGTCCAGAGGGGCCAAAGGTGCCTTCCCCAGACACCAGGATATCCAGGCAGCTGCAGGGGTCTAGGTGTGTGGCACACAAGGTGGGTACAGAGGGTGATGGGGGCAGAGGGTTCCCCAAATTTGTGCCAGGGGACCCTGGTCCTGCTGTATACTCTGGAAAGTAAAGGTTCTGTGATCAAACCCATTTGGGAAGCACGGAATTCCTTCCCCTTATAGTTTCACTATTCATACAATTAGATCAAAGGCTCTGAGAAGTCCTGCAGAGAAGAAAGCGCTTTCTCAAATGTATTTGATCACAGAACCCTTTTCCTCTGTAACACACACTAATATCCCACAACACTGGGGGTCACTGCAGAGTGTTGCCTCTGCGCCCCACAATTCAGTATCCCATGCCATGCCATCATCCATGTTTTCCTGTCTCCTGTCTGTCCTCCCCAGTGAGACTGTCAGCTCCTGGTGGGCAGAGCCCTTCCTTCCCTGTTAGCTCTCATGACCCTTTGCACGTGGCTGACCCCCGGGCAGGGGCTCCCAGGTATCCGGCCACTGATGGTTGGCAGAGGTGAGAGGCTGGGGTGGGGAGGGCGCCAGGGCTGGGCAGAACATGTGGGTTCGCTTGGCCTCTGCCACCCACAGGGACCCTGGTGGCGGGTGGAGACCCTGGGGGAGCCCCCACCTTGCAGCAGGCACAGTACTTCCAGCAGAGCAGCCCCAGCAGTGCCGGGAACAACAGGAGGAAGATAAGCAGGGGGATGAGCCACCAGAAGGTGCCGGGAGGGCAGTCTAGGGAGGAAGGAGGAGGAAGAGGAGGGAGTCGGTGCCATTTCCCCCACCGGGGTCTGCCAGGCCACCCACATCCCCCCCGGCCAGCCCTCCAGCTCACCCTTGCTCCTCTGCACCAGGACGGTGCTGTTGGGCCCGGGGGCGCCGTCACCCTCCACGGTGTAGCTGTACGTACAGTCGTCGTCCTCGTCCCGGAAGGAGCAGTACTCCACCACCTCCTCCGCTGCACCCACAGACGGTCAGCAGGGCACCCGACCCCGCCCCGGAGCACCTTAGGGCCTGGTGAGGAGGCCGCTCCTCACCACGGCCCTACTCTGGGGCCCACCCCGCCCATCACAGGGTGGGAGGCACCTCCCTGGGGAAGAATGCAAGTTCCCGGCAAACTGTGCATACAGATGGGGCAAGGCGGGGGCTGCCCTCCAGGAGCTTCAAAGGCTGCAAATCTGTGCCTGTCCTGGGCATCACTCAGGAGCTGGGCTTCTACAGCATTTTTCTTTTTTCTTTTCTTTTTTTTTTTTTTTTTTTTGGCCACACGTGGGATCATAGTTCCCCGACCAGGGATCGAACCCACGCCCCCTGCAGCGGGAGTGAGTAGTCTTAACCACTGGCCCGCCAGGGAAGTCCCTTCTAGAACATTTCTCTGACCTAGAGGAAAGGAGGCTGTGTGCCCCCACGGCCCGATTATGTGCCTTTGCCGTGTTCGTGGCCCTACCCAGCTCTTTGCCCCCTGCCCAAGCCACAAGCCATCTCCCCAGGTCTGGGGGCCCTGGCCAGACTGTGTGTCCCCTACCTGGGTCTGTGTGACCTGTCTGGGTTCTGTGACCACTCTCAGGTCTGGAACCCCTCTTTCTGGACTGCATCTCCTCAGATTGGATTATGAGCCCCCTACCCAGCTCTACAGCCCCGCCCAGATAAGAGACACCACCTACCCCATCGGAAGCCCCCCTGCCTAGTCCTCTTTCCCTGCCCCATACCTTTCTTAAGCTCATCCACCATCTTGACCTTGAAGCTGCACTCCTTACACGTGTGCCCCTTCTTTTCACCGGTGCCCCACGCCTGGCACTGCACACAGGAGCGCAGGTCCTCACAGAGGCCCAGGTGGATCTGGGTGGGCGAAGAGGGCCAGATGGGCAGTGTGTTGGGCAGCGGCCCCTGCCAGGCCCGCTCCCACCACGTCACAGCCTTGGGCAGTTCCTCTGGCACCAGGCTCAGCCCCTCTTGTCCGTCTTGCCCTGTGCCTGGGGTCCCCATGCCCATACCCAGTGAATCTGGCCTCACCGCTGAGTAGTTGATTTCGCAGATGGTGTCTGTGTAGAGCGACTGCTCGTTGCAGTGGCAGCGGCCACACTCGCAGTAGCCACGCCCATTACAGATACCCTGAGTCAAGAGGAGGCACCAGTGAGCCAGCTGTGCCCCCATCCCTGCCTGAGAGGGAGGGTGGTCCTGATCGGGGCCCCCTCCGCCGCCCCCCACTGTCTGCCTCGTGCCCGGGCCTACCCCGTTGCTGTCGATGCAGGTGGCATTGCTGAGAGGACAGTCACAGCTCAAGCCCGTCCAGCCAGGCTCACACACACACTGGCCCTTGGAGCAATGTCCCCGGTCTGCAGAGAAGGGGAGGGGAGAGGAGAGGCACACTTGCACCCGCAGTCCAGGCTGCCCACTGGCTGGAGCTGCCTTGGGAGCTAGGATGTCTCCAGCCAGGGGCAGAGCCATCTCTTCGCCGCTTTCTTGGAACTCCCTTCTCTCCATTTCTCCTGCTCTCTTGTGCCCTTCTACCTTCCACTCTGCAGCTGGGGTGATCACCCCCAAAACACAAACCCAATCACGTGTCTCCCCTGTTTAAGAACCTCTAATGAGTCCTGGCCAATGCAATAAGGTAAGAAAAAGAAATAAAACATAAGTTTTGGAAAGTAAGAGATGAAAAACTGTCATCATTGGCAAGTATCAGAAACATGTCACAAAATAGCAAGAAGAATCTATACATAAGTTATTAGATTTCATAAGTCAGATTAGCAAGGTGGCTGGATACAAGGTTAACAAACAAAGAGTTAGAAAATGAAATTAAAAGCACCAGTGAGGGGCTTCCCTGGTGGCGCAGTGGTTGAGAATCTGCCTGCTAATGCAGGGGACACGGGTTCGAGCCCTGGTCCGGGAAGATCCCACATGCCGCGGAGCAGCTGGGCCCGTGAGCCACAACTACTGAGCCTGCGCGTCTGGAGCCTGTGCCCCGCAACGGGAGGGGCCGCGATAGTGAAAGGCCCGCGCACCGCGATGAAGAGCGGTCCCCGCACCGCGATGAAGAGTGGCCCCCACTTGCCGTAACTAGAGAAAGCCCTCGCACGAACCGAAGACCCAACACAGCCAAATAAATAAATAAATAAATAAATAAATAAAGTAGATATAAAAAAAAAAAAAAAAAAAAGCACCAGTGAGGACTTCCCAGGTGGCGCAGTGGTTAAGAATCCGCCTGCCAATGCAGGGGACACGGGTCCGAGCCCTGGTCCGGGAAGATCCCACATGCTGTGGAGCAACTAAGCCCGTGAGCCACAACTACTGAGCCTGTGCTCTAGAGCCCACGAGCCACAACTACTGAGCCTGCGTGCCACAACTACTGAAGCCCGCGTGCCTAGAGCCCGTGCTCCGCAACAAGAGAAGCCACTGCAATAAGCCCGCGCACCACAATGAAGAGTAGTCCCCGCTCACCGCAACTAGAGAAAGCTCGCGCGCAGCAATGAAGTCCCAATGCAGCCAAAAATAAATAAATAAATTTATTTTTTAAAAAAACACAAAAAAGAAACACACCAGTGACTCCCTTTTGCCCAAAGGATGAAGTCCAATATCCTTACTAGAATAGGGGTTGATTAACTACAGCCTGTGGGCCAAATTCAGCTCACCACCTGCTTTTGCAAAAGTGTTATTGGAACAGAGCCACACTCATTTGCCTTTGTATTGCCTATAAGCTGCTTCCTGCTACAACGGCAGAGCTGGGTAGTTGTGACGGAGACCACATAGCTTACAAAGCTGAAAATATTTAATGTATAGCCTTTTAAGAAAAAGTTTGGACTAGACTAAAACTGGACCCATCCTGGACTGGAACACAAGCCCCTCGCGCTCTGGCCCTGCCTCCTTCCTGGCTGCATCTCCCTCCCCTCCTGTCTCAGCTTGGCCTGTGCCAAATGTCTGCCTTTCTCCAGACGTCCTGGGTTCTCCCTCCATTTCTCTGAGCACACCCTGGGGTGGGCAGGTGAAGAGAAGAAATGGCAGACAAAAGCAAGAACGGAGGAAAGGGTAGAAAAGCAGGGTCTTGACCCCCCGTGGCAAGTATACAGTTGGGGCTTAATAAGTATTTGGTGAGTGGATTTTCATTCATTCTCCTCCATTTACCCATTCAGTACTTCCATGTGGCCCCTGTGGGTTCTGTGACCCCTGCCCAGCTCCGGAAGCCCTGGCCAGCCTATGTGCCCATGGCCTGGGCCCACACTGTGTTAGGCCCTGTGGGGCTACAGAGGATGCATTACTCCAGGCCCTGTCTGCTAGAGATGTAGCACCTTCCGAGAGAGGAAAGATCGCCATGCCATATACCACCGATCACTGAGGTTGAGCTGGGTGGTACCCACTCTAGTGGGATGGGAGAGTGGAGAAGGGGGTGGGCACGGGCCGGAGGACCTCAGGGGGACATTCCACAATGGGGATTTCATGTTGGCAGGGGCCTTGGGCATCAAGTTTGTGGAGGAGGAGAGAGGTCCAGGTTGGGGCTGGACTTGGGAGAGGCACTCAGGGAATCCGGAGGAGGGCTGGGCCTGAACATGGGGGTACCGACTCCCAGAGAGGCCCTCCCAACATGGGCTCTGATGGCAGAGCCAGAGGCGGGGGGCAGGGGCTGGACACCCAGGCCACCCTCTCGGCTCCACCCAACCTGGGCCAGTAGCTCACCGTTGCAGAGGAACCCGGAGGCGCGGGGGCACTGGAAGTTGTCGTATTCGCAGAATTGACCCTCATAGCGGCCTTCACCATAGCACACGCAGTGGCCGCACTGGCACTCGCCCTGCCCCGAGCACAGCTTGTCCTCACCCTCCCGCCGGCAGGGCGCCAGGTCGCTCAGGGAGCCAGTGGAGCAGTTACAGGTCTTGCCGCTCCTGCGGGAGAAGCCAGTCACTTCCGCACGGCGCAGCAGGAAGGCTTTCACCATCCCATTTTACAGATGAGGAAACTGAGGCTCTAAGTGGGCCCCTGTGGGTCTGAGTTACGTAGACAGCAGGGGCTGAGCTGAGACTCAAACCTCAGTCCCCTGAGACCCTCCCCCTGTCCCTTCCTCAAGTCATGACAAACTTATTCAATGTCTTGAAGCTTGAAAAGCCCTTACTCTTACTAACATTCTCTTATGACTCCCTTCTGCTCAGGTAATAGGTGCCCATGGCTCAGATACTAAAGGTCCAAAAGGGATGGAGGGTAAAGTACGTCTCCCTCCTGTGTCCAACCCACAACACCCTAATGGCCACCACTGCCCTGATTCTTACACGTCTTTCCAGAGGTAATCCTATATATCCATATATTTCTTTTTTTTTTTTTTGGCCACGTCATGCAGCTTGCGGGATCTTAGTTCCCCGACCAGGGATCCAACCCGGAGCCCTGGTAGTGAGACCGCTGAGTCCTAACCACTGGACTACCAGGGAATTCCCATATACATGAATTTCAAAGTGCTTTGAACTGAATCCACCTGCCAACTAGACATACCCCTTTCCTAGCCCTTTCTATGCCCAGCTGCCAACCCACCCTCAGCAGCCTACACGGTGTGCCCAGCCCCTCCTCTGGGAGCTGCTGGCATCCTGGGTGCTGGCTTCACACTCACCAGCCCTCATTGCACACACAGTGTCCGCACATGAAGTCCCCGTTGGAGCTGCAGCGAGGTGACCGCTCCTCTTTTTGCTGGAATGAAATCATGGTGGGGTGGCTGGGGGGGTGAGGGACGCTGGACGCTGCCCCTCAGGGCACCCCGAAAGGGATTTGTGGCCACAGGATGCTCTGCTGTGTTACTCAGGGCCCTGGGGTGGTCGGCTTAGCCTCTCCCTCCCTCCGCGACCTGGCGGGGCCGCATCATACCAGCTCACAGGCGCACACGTCACAGACGATGTCCACGTCCATCTTGAGGCCATTGGAGAAGGAGGGCTTCAGATGGATGTTGCCCTTCTGGTCCGCTTCTGGCAACTGGCACACGTGAGTCCCCTCCAAGTCCTCGATAGCCCGCAGCTGCACTTGGTATGTGCCCTGCAGGGACCCCACTGTCAGACAAGGGAGCCCTGGACAGACCACCAGGGGGCAGTTGTGCCTGAAGGCTCTAGGCCCTCAAGCTCCAGGGATGTGTCTGGCCCCCGACACCCAGCTTCCTGCCCGCCCTTCCTCAGGGCTGCAAACTTGCTTCTTCCAGGCACAGTCGCGGTAACAATAGCACCAACAGTAACCAGGGTTGCTTTTGGTCCATTCACTCATCTCAGCAGCCCTGAGCTCCGAGCTGATTGGTCTCCACTTTACAGATGAGGACAAGCCAAGGGGCTGATCCAGAGGGCTTCAAACCCAGATCTGACTCCGGAGGCCATGCTCTGGACCTCTGTTCAGGTAGACCCCGCCCCGCAGGGTGCTGTGCCCGTCCTCCCCTGCCCCGGGACCCCCACGGAGGCGTACCACTTCCCCCCGCCGGATGAGAAAGGACCCAGTGTTCGTCTTCTGGAACATCCTGGAGGTGACCTCTGTCCGCAGGCCTCGGGGGCTTTCCAGGGCCCGGATATCCAGGTTGGAGCGGATGCGCTAAGAGAGCAGGCGATCAATGGCCTGGGGGTACCCCGGGCTCACCCACCCTGGCCTGGCCTGTCTGTGCTGCACTCCCACTTACACGGAGGCCTGGGGTGCTGGCGGGGCGGGGTGGGGGGGGTGTCAAGGGAGAAGAGCCTGCAGGAACCTGGGGCCAGGACCAGGGGGCGCTCCTCAAGGACTGCAGAAGACCCTGCCCCCCTCCTATCCTATTTCCCAGTCCTCCGCCCTTCAGCCTTCTCTCCAGCCCCGCCCCAGAAAGGCTCAGCCTCCAGAGCCCTCACATGGAAGGCCTCCTGCAGCAGATCCACGATGTTGGAAGAGTCCTCCTGCAGCACCCCCAGCGAAGAGACAGGAAAATACGAGGACAGCTTCTGCAGGAGAAAATGCCAGGCCGGGGCTCAGCCTCCAGAAGTGTCAACTCTTTGAATCCAGACCACAGCTTTGGGGTTCACTCACTTTGCAGATGGGGGAGCTAAGGCCTGGCGCCTGCTGTGTGTTCCGGAGCCTGTGCTCTTAGCCCCCACCTGCTTGGGAGGGGGGCTGGGGAATGGGCATGTGGACTCCTCTTCCCACCAGGGCCCATCCCAAGTTTTGGGAAGGAAGGGAGGAAGGCAGATGGGGGTGTCTGAGAAGTTCCACGGACCCTCCCGCCTGCCCCCATCCTGCCCAGTGAGGCCCCGGCCCCCCGCACCTCGTAGTAACCATAGGAGTAGTTGGTGACTGCGAAGATGGGGATGATATTGTGCTGGCCGAGCAGGCGCACCAAGGTGGGCACCGACGGGTAGTCCTGTGTCCTGTACTGGGTGTAGGTGCCCGTGGTGTCCAGGTGGCACTCCTCGTCGTTGCGCCTCATGATGCCAGCCAGCACGTTGGCACCGTCCGCCTCGTAGTGGAAGGCCGACTCGGTAGAGAACACGAGCAAGTGGGTGCTGTCGGGGCGCCAGCCGATGTCCCTCTGGGGAGAGCGAGGAGGGGTGCCCGTGGAGCAGGGGACACTCATCACAGCGTCGTGCACAGTGACAGAGAAAGCACGTCCCAACACGGGGCTCAGCGAGGACACAGGATTAACAGCCTGATGCCCCCGTGAATGACGCATGTGACAGACAGCACATGAGTGATGACGGGGGAAAAACAGAAACCAGCGATGGGAAGTGGGAAACAGAAGCAGGGGCTGTGCCCACAGTGGGCACCACGCAAGATGGGAACCAGGTTCATCCAGCTGTCCCCACAAGGTCTTAACCACTCTGCGAGAATATCTCAACTGCACAGAAAAATGCACACCATGCAGCGTTCAACGGAAGACTTAAAATAGGTACAGCAAGCAGCACGTGAGAAATACATGGGATGATTTTGAAAACCATGTATTACAAGAGAAAATGTTTATGATAGCATTAGGTGAAAAAAAAAAAAGCAAGTTTCAGAACTATACGTACACTGATTCCAACTATATAAAATAAGGAAAAGGGAACAAAATACGCTGGTGGGGTATCAGTGGCTGGCTGTCCGATGGTGGTGAAATTATGGGCAATTTCTGTTTTTTGTTTTCCAAATTGTCTGTAATATGGATACATTATTTTCATTTTTATTTCTTATTTTTAAATTTTGTTTTATTTTTTGGCCACGCCATGTGGCTTGAGAGATCTTAGTTCCCCGACCAGGGATGGAACCCCGGCAGTGCAAGTGCTGAATCCTTAACCACTGGACTGCCAGGGAATTTTCTTTTTTGTCTGTGAATACATTATTTTTTAAATGAAAAAACTGATGTGCACATAAAAAGAAGTGCCCTCTTGCAGCACAGTTGGAGACGGGTATTAACAGGGAGATTGGGTGGGAGGCTGGCCTCAGGGCACTGAAGATTCCAGAACCCCAAGACTCACGTCCGCCTCACTGGCCAATACAAAACCAGGCTGTGACTGCTCAGGCCCTGATACCTCTAAACTCGGATTGGAATTGAGGGCCCCCAAGTGGGTCTGAGCTTGTCTTAGGGGATGGGGGTCCCAGCCTGGTACCAGAGCAGGCCAGTGGGCAGCTCATGCCCTTGTTGAAAAGCACAGCCGGGTCTAGGCCGGCAGGACCCGCCCCGGCACTCACGGTGCACACGGCCGTCTGCAGGATGGCATCGAAACCTCCTTCGGGGGCGTCCAGGTTGCCGGAGATCCACTCTCCCTTTAGCTTGTTCCGGAACTCCTCCACGTCTTCCGTCAGGCTGATGACATTTTTGAAGGAGAAGGGGGCGTCACTGTTGGGCCAGGGCTCCTTCAGCCTGGGCGGAGGTGGGAAGGAGAGTGTCAGGGAGGGAGAAAGTCAGGGGAGGAGACGCCCCCAACCCCCTGCCCACCCTCTCTAGGGACCGCCCCCTCGGCTCATTTCAACCTGAAGACTTCCAAGTGCTTGGGTGGAGAGGGCGTGGGCCACCTGGCCAGGACCCCTGCCCACTCGGTCACTCACTTCTCGGGCCTCATGTCTGTCTGAGGGACGCTGACTTTGTCCACGAACTTGCCAAATCCAATCGTGTAGTCGCTGGTGAGCTGCCTCAGGACCTGGGCTGGGCATCAACAAAAAAAAAGAGGGGGCAGCTGGGCCCCAAGAACCCCACATCAACACAGGGGCCAGGGGCTGGCTTGGGAAGGAGGAAGAGGAAGAATAACTTATTGTCAACACTTTGCATGTTGGGCGTCAGCTCACGCACGACAGCCCTTGTCCTTATTTACGGATGAGGGAAATGGGACTCGGGGGACCCAGAGTCGTGCATGCAGCTAGTTGGAGGGTGCGGCCGGGGAGCTGGACCAGCCGTCTGCAGAGCTGGGAATTAACCTCAGCCTCATGGCAGCTGGTGCCCTCCTTGTCAGCACCAGAGGAGGGACTTCCTTGGCAGTCCAGTAGTTAGGACGCTGAGCTTCCACTGCAGGGGGCGCGGGTTCAATCCCTGGTCAGGGAACTAAGATCCCGCAAGCCACGAGGCGCAGCACATCCAAAAAAACAAAAAGGACCAGAGGGTTCTGGTTCCCACCCGGTTGGGGCCTTCTCTGCACTCCCGAGTGGTTACTGGGGTCTGGACAGGACCCGCCTCTGAGAATGGGGGGAAGGAGTTCTTGGGGTGCTCAGATGTCCTGTCCTTCCTTGAGGAGTGGGTGCAGCTAGCCTGAGCCCTGGCCTCCTGAGCAGGTGCCCAGCCAGCTGGGGGAGGCGCCTCTCTCCATGCCCTGCCCTGCTCTCTTCCGCGCCGTACCCAGATCCTGCCCCATCTTCTTGAGGTTGTCCAGATCGTCAGACATGGAGTTGGAGAAGTCCATGAGGATATACAGGTCCATGGGGCTCTCCAGGGGCTCAAACACCTGCAGCTCAAAGTGCCGCTCCTCTCCCGGCCGCAGCCGCACCCGCAGCCCCTGGGGGGACACCTGGCTGCGGTGCAGGGTGGTGTCGATCTGCGTTTCCTGTGTCCAGGGGAGGGGGACACCTGGCTGGAGGGTCTCTCCAGATCTGATGGAGATACCTCTCAGCTCAGCCAGGGGACACGATAGCCTCCCACAAACAGCCAGCCTTGAGCTTGGAGGGCCCAGCCCCCTTGACCCCCACTCTGGGCACCTCTGTGATCTCGAAGCTGCTCTCCATGACCACCATGCTCTCCTGCCGGCAGCCCGCAGCCAGCAGCTCTGCCTGGGTGTTGCAGCGCCATTCCTTGAACATCTGGCCGGAAGGAGATGGAGTCAGGAGGGCAGTGCCCTTCCCCTGGCTGTCCTAACCCTGGATTTACCCTCCCCCCCACCACCCCGATTTTCCTGACCCTTGCCTGTTCTCCCACGACCACCTGGCCTGAGGCTGGGCTGAGGGCAGGGCAAGTGTGGGCCAGAGCCCAGGGGTGGGGTGTAGCAGGGTGGGGCACGCAGGTGGGGAAGGTGGCCTCGCACCTCGTCCGTGCAGTAGGCGCAGTGCTTGTCCACGCGGATGCACTCGGTGCAGCTCTTCACCTGGGCCTTCTTGCAGCGGTTCGCTGGGGAGCAGAGATGGGCGTGCCCACTGAGATGCGCCTCACCCACTGCCAAGCCCTTCCCTTGTGCATCCTCATTGGAAAGAGGGGGAAGTGGAGGCCAGCAGGTACGTGGTCAGTCCCAGGTAGCACAGCTAGAAACCCGCAGAGCCAGGTCTCAAACCTGGACTCTCCACTCAAGTCTGGAGGCAAGGATGGCGGGGGCTGAGACCGAGGCGCTGGCCCATTTGCTGGCGGGGACACCCTAACCATCCCCTTCACCTGCTCCTCCAGGGTAAAAGGGATTCTGTCTTGTTTATCACTGTGTCCCCAGTGCCTAGCCCAAGCCCCGCACACAGTGAGTTGTTAGTAAATGAAAGAGGTAAAACTCCAGTTTCTCCAAAGGTTGGGATTCCCTTTGGTTTTGTTCAGTTAAAATCACAGTAAGGACCTATTATGTGCCCTAGTGGGTGGTCTCCTGGGCTCCAGGCAACGGTGCACTGTCAATGTTTAGCAAGGGCTGGGGTGAGGGCGGGGAAGCCCTGACTTGCAGCATTTGCCAATTTCCAGGGTGTAAATGTTCCCACCGTGGTCTATTTCAAACTATCAGCATGACCTCCACTGACAGGCAACATTTCATCAGTAGGAGCCGGCTCCAGCCCTTTGCTGCCTGCAGACGCTGACAGAGCAGGTGATGATCACCTTTCTCTCCTCCAAATTCCTCTAAAACTTTTCGATTCAGCTTTCCAAGCCCCAGTACATCCTGCGAGCGCCTCCATTCTCTGCGTGGACGTCTTCTCCCTCCTCTAGACCAAGTCTCCTTCCTCCCCTGGGTGTTCTTGGGCCATACGGCTCAGGCTCATGGCTCCCCAGCCTTCAAAGTGGGTGGTGGTTGTTTGTTGAATGGCCGAGTGAGTGTCTGGGTAAAACACTCGATGAGAGGGCACCCCCCCCACTTAAGGGCAGTGCCTTGGAAGTTGAGCCCCCCCGTCACAGAGGGGTGTTGCAGGGGCGTGTCTGACTCACCCATGTCCCCGGGGAAGCTGACGCTCAGCAGGGCTGCCAGCAGCAGCCTGGTCCACCAGCTGGGGTGCGGCCCTGCCATCCTCTTCCTCCTGTATAACAGCAACAATCGACATACGATGCCTGACAGCCCTGGTCCATGTGTCAGCTCACTGGGTCCCTGTCTAAGCTCCATCATTCCCATTGCACAGATGTAGAAACTGAGGCTCTACAGAACTTTAGTGATGTTCCAAGGCCACCTGGCCTGCAAGTGGCAGGACTCAGGGTCCCTGACTCCTCTCTTCCACTGCCCCCTTCCTTGTCGTCTCTGGAGTGGCCAGATGCCCTGCAGGCCTATGCCCTGCCCAGGGAGGCCCCCACCCTCTCACCACTGAGGACTCTGGGCTCTGAGCCTGTCCCAACGTGAGGTCTCTTGTGCTGATCTCCCTGAGGGTAGAACAGGGCTTATTCCACCTTTGCCTTTCAGACCCCAGTGGCCTGGGTCAGGCTTGGCAGGGACAGGGCCACCCTAGAGGGTCCTGGCTCCACCTTCCTGTCCCTTCTCTGTCCTGGCCCACTTGCCTCTTGGTGAGAGGGTGCAGCCGGGAGGAGGGGGCCCCTCCCAATATCTGGGGCCTGGGGAAGGAAGGAGGAGGCTTGTTGCACTCAGCTAAGTTCTGCAATGGCTGTCTGTCCCGTCAGAGGAGGGGTCCCCACCCTACTCCCCACCTCTGCCTGCCCCAGAGTTGAGTTTTGGCGGCCCCTGAGCAGATCACCCTTTAAAAAATTAGCCTGGAGCTGGATTACAAGCCCCTCCTGCCCACTCACACACACACACACATTGCCAGCCATCCCAGGAGACCCATCTGCCTTTGGTTCACCATTAAACCATCTCAACTCATTAGTGACCTTCGGGGCAGGCACTGGCATCCCTGAGGCCTTTTAAAAGATGGGTATGGGGACTTCCCTGGGGGCACAGTGGATAAGACTCTGCGCTCCCAAGGCAGGGGGCCCGGGTTCGATCTCTGGTCAAGGAACTAGATCCCACATGCATGCCTCAACTAAGGAGCCCACATGTGGCAACTAAGACCGGGTGCAACTAAATAAATATTAAAAAAAAAAAAAAAAAAAAAAGACGGGTATGTACAGCAAGAAACTAATACAACATTATAAAGCAACTATACTGCAATAAGAATTAATAAAAAGCAAACAAATAAATAAAAGATGGGTAGCCTGCTGAAGAGAAGGGGCTGGCCATAGCCACCAGGCCTGCAGAGTTGACGTTAGGACCCCCTCCTCTTTCTCTAGAGCCAGTCACCCAGCAGCCCAAGACTATGCCATGCCTACTGGCCCTCCCTCCTTGGATCTTTGCTCAGTCCTTGGCTTGTGGGGCAGGGGCAGCCCCAGGCTCTGGGAGACTGAAGCCCCCATATGGCTGGGGAGAGCCGGGGCGGGGTGGGGGGTGCGTTGCAGGAAGGCATTGCCTCCATTGCTCCAAGGCAGGTGCCTCCCAGGAGGCACTAGCAGCTCCAACACATCGCAGGCAGAGCCTGCTGGGAAGGATCCACCCTCTAAGAGGGGCCTGGGGTAAGGGAGCCCTGAGCCAGCCAAGCGGGCGCTTCTTGGGGGAAATGACTTTCCTGCAGCCTTGGGGCATAAGCACCACACCCACACACTACACAATATAGGCTGCTTACCCAGGCCTCCCGGGGGCACCATTACACACGCAGGTACAGACACTGGAGGGCCCAGCCCAGCTCTTACTCACCCTCCTGTGCCCCCAGGCTGGGCACACAGTGGGCAAGTGCCCAGCACTTCATGTACATAATTGCCATTTAAATCTGTACAGGAACCAGTGGGGATGATCGCATTGTCCCCATATCCCGGGTGAGACCCGGGCAGCACACACCCCCTGTTTAACCTTCACTTTATACTCGGAGGCTCTAAAATGGCAGCTGGGGGCTAGTTATGCACTCAGGAGTGTTGTGTTTGACTCAACTTGTGTTTAAAAAGTTTTTTGGTTTTTTTTTTTTGGCCTCCCTGCACAGCTTGTGGGATCTTAGTTCCCCGACCAGGGACTGAACCCGGACCCCGGCAGTGAAAGCGCCGAGTCCTAACCACTGGACCACCAAGGAAAATCCCTAAAAAGTTTTAAAAGTAGTTGTTGGTGTTAAAAATAATAAGGTTTCACAAAGAAGTTAGGATTGTGGGCTTATTGGAAGAGGTGGCTGGCCGTGGCCGGCTGGGCAGAGCCCTCGGGAAACATACTCTCCAGGCTACTCTGGGTCCCCAGGCTGCAGGGCCTTTTTATGTACCACCCGGGTCCCGGAAGTATGTGATTGTCACCCAGTGTTACCACATAGTGGCACACCCAGGCCTTGCAGGCACAGGGACATGCATATTCTTGGACACACACTGTGACCCACATGAACATAGGCTCGGCCCTCTCCCCACACCCGCCCTCCCTCCCACCCATGGGACCCCTGTTGCGTGTCTGCACCTGCCCTCCATGGTTCTCTCCCTTCCTGCTTTCCTGGCCCTTCTGCTGCTCCATTGCCCACAGAAATCAAGGCCAAGGAGATAGGCTCTCCTTCCCGGCTGTCCCTCCTGCTCTCCTCTCCCCACTCAGCCCCCAGGATGGAGCCCCTCGGTCTTCACTTCCAGCTCCTTCCGAGGCAGCACCAACCATGCCCATCCTTGGGCTCAGGGTGTGGCAAGGCCATGGGGGAGAAGGAGGAGCCCAGCCGCTGCCCTCTGGGAGCCATCTAGAGGCCCCCCCGCCCACAACCAGAGGCCCACCCGGGGCTAAGGGGGTGGGAAAGGGGGCTGGCTCTGGAGGAGGTTACAGTGGTGGGCACAGCCTCCAGGGGTGTTGGATGAGGTCAAGAGAGCTTCCTGGACGAAGGGTGTCCTGAGCTGACTTTGGGAGGAGGGCCAAGAGAAGAGGAGAGTCAGGGACTCCCCAGACCCCAGACGGACTGCGGCACCACACAGCCAAGCCAGGAGGGCCTCTGCCTCTCGGTGGCTGCTTCTTTTTGAACCCCAGAGGAGCCCAGCCCAGTAGGCCTGCCAGCCACTGCCTGGCCCCTGCCCACTTCTCCCTCATATTCATCCAAGGGCCGGGCGGCCAGCCTTTAGGAAGGGAAGAGCCGGGGAAACAAAAGCCACTCGGTCCACCAATCAGCTCCCCGCGGGCCTGCCCAGTTGGGGTGCGCACTCACTTTCTTCTTCACCCCTCGGAGGTCCCTGAATGGGCGCCCAGCCCCGGCGGCCCGAGGCACTGGAGGGGCGTGCGGCGTGCGGAGGGGCTGCCTTCCCGCCCCGCGCCTGTGCCCCGGCCGCCTGCCGCGGTCCGAGGATGGACCTACCTCGGGGCTGACTCGCACCCTCCCCGCGCTGGGCTCCGCTCGGCGGCTCCGGATGCGGCGCGCGGGCGAGCCGGGACTGTCCGGAGGGCGGGCTGCAGGGAGGGCGGGCGGCGACGGGGAGGGGACCGCTTTATGGGCTGGGAGGCAGGTAGGAAGGAGGAGCTGATGAGTCAGGCAGACCGCATTCCTGCGGACGGCGCGCACCTGTCGGGGCAGGAGCCGGGCGCTGCCGCCTCCGGACCCGCCCCCCGGAAAAGGCTGCGGCTCCCGCGCAGCCCGGTCCCGCGCCCCGACCCAGAACGGCGGGGGCGGGGAGGAGCCACCCCCCTCTCTCCGCTCCGGCGCCGGGAGCGGCGCCTCCCCTCCCCACCCCAGGCTCCAGACTCGGGTGCCGGGCTGCCCCGGGCTGGGGGTGGCCTCTTAGCCCCCTTCTCGGACTGCCGCCCTCTCTCCTCCAGACTGTGAACCATCCCCACTGCCCTTGGGAGCCATCTAGATAGAGCCGCAGACACACAGCCCGGCGGCGATCGAGTGCGCGCACCGCTTCGCTCCTCCCTGCGCCAGCGCGAAGGATGGGCCCCGGGGCTGCCCCAAGCCAGGTCAGCCATTCACCGGGTCTTCGCAGCCTTCCCCCAACTCTCCAACGCACACACGTGTGCCCAGAGGGAGATCTGAGCGAGGACTGGTTCCCTGAGTGTCTTCAGGCAAGCTAATTGAACCTTCTTAAAGTGTCAGTAATATCCATCAAGAGGCAGCACCCACCTGACGTGGAGTAGGCACTCGAATCGTTACAGCTGTTCTTGACAAGCTGGTTCACAAATCTGACCCCTCCAATCCTCTTTCAAGTGCTGCTGGTTAAGTGTGTTCGAGCTGGACCCTCTCAAGTTGCTCCCTGACCTCAACTGGGTGTATTTCTCTGGCCCCACCTGCTAACAATGCTGGACAAAACCCGATTGCTTGGCAGCCCCCCACCAGCCACCAAGCAGCTTCAAGCCAGCATGCTCTTGCAGCCCGGGGCTGTTTTGCACCAGGCTGGTCCCTTTGCTTGGGATCCTCCCACCCCCACCCCAGCCTGGTTTATCCTCCTTATCCTTGAAGGCATTGTGCTGATGTCGCATGCTCCAGGGAGCCTCCTTGACCTCCTAGCACGCTGGATTTCGTTATGCGTACCCCTGGGGCATGTTTTTTTCACGTTATTTGCCACATTGATTTGAAATAATCTGTTTAGGGGTCTCTTCCCCGTTGGACTGTGAACCCCAAGGACGGACATAGTCTAGCACATCTTTTGATCCCCAGCACCTACCTCAGTGCCTAGCACATAGCAGGTGCTCAATAAACGTGTGGTTGACCCAAATGGGATTGCCACATCGCCTCCCTGAGCCTCAGCATTCTCATCTGTAAACAGACGCGTACACCACCAAACTCTGAGTGACCATGGGAGCAGCTGGGACTGGATGTGGACGAGCTGTGGACACCAAGTGCCCACTGCAACTGGGCGAGCCACAGACACCACTCGGCCACCTTGCCCAGTCATCTGAGATCTGCTCTGCACGGGCCAGGAGCTCAGAGAGGCTGCCTCCGGGATTCGGGAGCTCTGTGGCAGGAGCCCCAGTTTGGTTGGGGTACCCAGGTCGTGCCCTGTGGACCTGAGTTACTCCAGCAGGCTGGAAAATAGGGGCTCAGAGAGCAGCCTGTGACACCATCCATTAGAAGGTTGGGGTAGGGGATATGCACCCCACTGTGGGGGGGCAGCTGACACACCCTCCTAGAGAAGGAGACCCTGGCCCAGAGGCAGCAATGCCACAGACCCCACTGGGCTCAGCAGCCCCTTCCTCTCCTCATTCCAGACCCTTTTAAAAATGACTAGGGAGACTTCCCTGGCGGTCCAGTAATTGACTCCAAGCTTCAAATGCTGGGGGTTCGATCCCTGGTCGGGGAACTAAGATCCCACGTGCCCATGTGGTGTGGCCAAAAAATGAAAAGTTAAAAAAAATTTTTTTTAATTAAAAAAAAAATGACTAGGGCGGCTGAAGTCTGGTATCTGCTGAGATGAGACGTGCACCCCTGGGAGGCCCTCAGAAGAGAAGCCGTGAGTTTCTTTCTTCTTTTTTTAAAAAAATTAATTAATTAATTTATTTTTGGCTGCGTTGGGTCTTTGTTTCTGCGCGAGGGCTTTCTCCAGTTGTGGCGAGCGGGGGCTAATCTGTTGTTGTAGTGCTTGGGCTTCTCATTGCAGTGGCTTCTCTTGTTGCAGAGCACGGGCTCTAGGCGCGCAGGCTTCCGTAGTTGTGGCACACGGACTTCAGTAGTTGTGGCTCACGGGCTCTAGAGCACAGGCTCAGTAGCTGTGGCGCAGGGGCTTAGTTGCTCCGCGGCATGTGGGATCTTCCTGGACCAGGGATCAAACCTGTGTCCCCTGCATTGGCAGGCGGATTCTTAACCACTGCACAGCCGGGGAAGTCCAAGCCGTGAGTTTCTTCAGGTTTCTTTGAGTTTGGGGTTTCATTACCTGGAACCTGTGTGTGGACCTTGGGGGTCCATGAACCATTTGAGATCATGTGCAAAACTCAAGGTGTATCTGACATTGGAATGTGGATTTGGTGGCAAGAGGATCCCTCCCTTACACTGAATTCCCAAATAGGTACTGGCCCCCAAAGGGTTAAGGAGCATTGTACTACATATTAATTTTATAAAAAATAAAACAAAAAACCCCATTGTCTCATTCTGCAGCCTTAGGGCCAGAGTGAGCCCGGTATGTGGTGGAGTTTCCTTCTGCAGGCTTTGCCAAATAGCTGAGGTCCCTGGAACAGGATGGAGAAGCCCAAGAACCTCAGACTGCAGCTCCTACCTGCCTGCACTCATCCTGTGGCCTCTGGCAGGCCAGACTTGCTCCCTCATTAGTTCAATCGTTTATTCATTTAACAAGCATTTAATGAACTCTTATGCCAGGTGCTGGGGATCCCCAGAGGAATGATACACACCACCTGCTTGCTTCACGGAGCTCAGTTTAAACCATGGACCTCCAAAGCAGGCTGCATGTTCTCCAGGGATATGCCACATGATCAACTATTTTTTTTTTTTTTAATTTTTATTTATTTATTTATTTATATTTTTGGCTGTGTTGGGTCTTCGTTTCTGTGCGAGGGCTTTCTCTAGTTGTGGCAAGCAGGGGCCACTCTTCATCGCGGTGCGCGGGCCTCTCACTATCGTGGCCTCTCCTGTTGCAGAGCACAGGCTCCAGTCGCACAGGCTCAGTAGTTGTGGCTCACGGGCCCAGTTGCTCCGCAGCATGTGGGATCCTCCCAGACCAGGGCTCGAACCCGTGTCCCCTGCATTGGCAGGCAGATTCTCAACCACTGCACCACCAGGGAAGCCCTGATCAACTATTTTTTGCTTGACAATGTACATCACTTATTGGCAGAATGGTACCCATTTCTATAAATAAACAACTTAAATGATAAATAGACAGTGGATGTGTGACTAGAACAGTTTGGTGACCCGTCTAGAGACCTTGTATCAAACCCCACTGCATCTGATTGTTTTATCTTTCTAACTCCTAAAACAGTCTTTCCCCGACCCACCCCCCAAAAAAATTGACCTTTTATTTTTTTATTTTTTAAAAATTAATTTATTTTTTTGGCTGCGTTGAGTCTTCATTGCTGCGCGCGGGCTTTCTCTAGTTGCGGCGAGCGGGGGCTACTCTTCATTGCCGTGCGTGGGCTTCTCATTGTGGTGGCTTCTCTTGTTGCAGAGCACGGGCTCTAGGTACGCGGGATTCAGTTGTTGTGGCTCACAGGCTCTAGAGCACAGGTTCAGCAGCTGTGGCGCACGGGCTTAGTTGCTCTGCAGCATGTGGGATCTTCCCGGACCAGAGATCGAACCCATGTCCCCTGCATGGGCAGGCGGATTCTTAACCATTGCACCACCAGGAAAGTCCCCAAAATTGACCTTTTAAAGAGACAGGCCAGTTGACTTGCAGAATGTCTCACTGTCTGGATTTGTCTGATTGCTTCCTCATGGTGTCTTTGGACTTGATATTTTAGCCTCCTGTAAACTGGAAGTTAAGTCTAAAAGCCTGATTAGATTCAGTTTAAACTTTTTTGGCAAGGATGGTCAGAGGTGGTGCTGTGTTTTATTGGATGGCGTGTCATGTCAGCTGCCCCCCTATTAGTGATGATGGAGGAAGTGACCACCATCTCTCTCCACTGTAAAAATACATTTTCACTTTATGATTAAGAAGTAATTAAGAGGGGGTAATGATGTTTTGTCACCCTGCCCGTTTCCCAACTAACTTTCACTGAACGGGTTTTAGCATCCATTGTTGATCCTTGCTTGAATCAATTATTCTTTGGGGGTTGAAGAGTAGTGATATTCCATTTCTACGTTTAATAGAAGGTATCCTTCTAATTTAAAAAAAAATAGAGGTTTCCTTCATCAACTGGGAATGAATTATGTGCCTCCAAAATACACATACACAAAGGGTAAATGCTTCTTTTCATTTTGAGTTATAGAACTTTAAAAAATTACAATGATTGCTACAAAGCAACCCCAAGGGACTTCTCCCCTGGTGGCGCAGTGGTTAAGAATCTGCCTGCCAGTGCAGGGGACACAGATTTGAGCCCTGGTCTGGGAAGATCCCACATGCTGCGGAGCAACTAAGCCTGTGAGCCACAATTACTGAGCCTGCGCTCTAGAGCCCATGCGCCACAACTACTGAGCCTGCGCTCTAGAGCCCGTGTGCCACAACTACTGAAGCCCGCACACCTAGAGCCCATGCTCTGCAACAAGAGAAGCCACCACAATGAGAAGCCCACGCACCGCAATGAAGAGTAGCCCCTGTTCACCACAATTAGAGAAAGACTGTGTGCAGCAATGAAGACCCAACGCAGCCAAAAATAAATAAATAAACTTAAAAAAAAAGCAACCCCCAAAAATGTTTTTAAATTGTGCTAAAAACATAACATATGGACTTCCCTGGCAGTCCAGTGGTTAAGACTCTGTGCTTCCACCATAGGGTACACGGGTTCAGCCTCTGGTCGGGGAACTAAGATCCCACATACTGAGCGGCATGGCCAAAAAACCCCAAAACAAAACAAAAAAACCCACCATTACATAAATATTACCATCTTAATTAGTTTTCTTTCTTTTTTTTTTTTTTTTTTAATTTTTTGGCTTGCGGGATCTTAGTTCCCCGACCAGGGATGGAACCCAGGCCACCACAGTGAAAGCGCGGAGTCCTAACCACGGGACCACCAGGGAATTCCCTTAATCTGTTTTAAGTGTATAGTTCAATAGTGTTAAATATGTACACATTGTTGGGCAACAGATTTCCAGAACTTTTTCATCTTGCAAACTGAAACTCTATACCCATTAAATAGCTCCTCATTTCCCCCTCCCCCCAGCCCCTGATTAATTATCATTCTATTTTCTGTCTCAATGATTTTGGCTACTCTAGGTGTCTCATGTAAGTGGAATCATATACTGTGTCTTTCTGTGTTTGGCTTATTTCACTGAGCATAATGCCCACAAGGTTCGTCTATGTTGTAGCATGTGGCAGGATTTCCTTCCTTTTTAAGGCTGAATAATATTTCATTGTATGTATAGACCACATTTTGTTTATCCACTCATCTGTTGGTGGACATTGGGTAGCTTCCATCTCTTGGTTATTGTAAATAATGCTGCTGTGAACATGGGTGTGCAACCATACCTTCCAGACCCTGCTTTCAATTTTATTGGACATAAACCCAGAAGTGGTGGATCACACGGTAGTCCTATTTTTAATTTTTTGAGGACCACCATGCTGTTTTCCATAGCAATTGCATAATTTTATAATCCCAAAAACAGTGCACAAGGCTTAACTCTTTTAACTATGAATTTCAGAGTAAAGAGTTGATATATTCAACTCAAATGGTGGCAAATACATTTTTTCCTTTCTTTTTTCAAATACGATGCATGCATGGATTTTCATTTATTCAATAGTTTACAATTGTGATGTTGCGATATAATAAGTAATACCTATTTGGTCTTTGTCCATGGTTTTTTCGAACAGCTCCGGAGCGATAAAGGTGAAAGGAGAGTCTTTGTTATTCATAACAAGCCCCTTTCAACCACACCAGAGTTTATGTTAATGAGGTGACTTTTGGAAAGCCACTAAGGTTGGGGGGCACTGGTTGTCTGGGGAACCAACCACGTGATTAGAGAGTTGAAACTTTCAGCCTCAACACTGCCCCGCCCTCACCCCAACCTCCACCCACCTCCAGAGAAGGGGGATGGGCTAGAGATTGCGTTTCATCACCGATGGCCAATGATTTAATGAATCATGCCTAGTAATGAAGCCTCCACAAAAATCCTAATCGAAGTGTGTTCAGATTGCTAAATACATGGAGTGCTGGGAGGGTAGCATGCCCAGAGAGAGCACGGAAGCTCCACACCCCTTACCCCATACTGTTCCCTATGCATCTCTTCCTTCTGGCTGATCCTGAGTTGTATCCTGTTGTAATAAACCAGTAATCTAGTAAGTAAACTGTTTTCCTGAGCTCTGGGAGCCATTCTAGCAAATTATTGAGCCCAAGGAGGAGTCATGGGAAACTCCAGTTTATAACCAGTTGGTCAGGAGTAGGGGAGGCCCAGACAGGCAATTGGCCTCTGAGTAGGGAGCAGTCTTGTGGGACAGACCTGTGGGGTCTGAGCTAACTCCAGGCAGTTGGTGTCAGAATTGCTTGGCTGTGGAAAACCCACACATTTGGTGTCAGAAGCGTTTTATGGATGTTGTGAGTAGCAGTGTATAGGAAGCAAGGGAGTTTTTCCTTTTTCACAATAATTGGCCAGTGGGAGAGCTCTTCAAACCAGCTCCTTTGACCTTTGAAACACTCCTTGCAGTCCTCCCTGCTTTCTGAGACAAACTGGCCCAGTCCCACTTAGATTTCTAGATCAGCCATTTCTCTCCAAGGAGCCCTGGTTCCTTTTAGTGGGGAATGGTATTAGATATCAAGATTTGGGTGCTACATGTGCTCATTCCTACTGGGGGCCATTGCTTCTGGGTCCTTTCAAAGGACATAGCTGGGACTTTTTTCTTATTTTTGAATCATGAGTCCATCATCTTTTTTTTTTTTTAAATAAATTTATCTTATTTATTTATTTTTGGCTGCATTGGGTCTTCATTGCTGCGCGTGGGCTTTTCCCTAGTTGCGGCAAGCGGGGGCTACTCTTCGTTGCGGTGCGCAGGCTTTTCATTGCGGTGGCTTCTCTTGTTGCGGAGCACGGGGTCTAGGCGCGCGGGCTTCAGTAGTTGTGGCATGTGGGCTCAGTAGTTGTGGCTCACAGGCTCTAGAGCGTAGGCTCAGCAGTTGTGGCGCACGGGCTTAGTTGCTCCGCGGCATGTGGGATCTTCCCGGACCAGGGCTCAAACCTGTGTCCCCTGCACTGGCAGGCAGATTCTTAGCTACTGCCAAGATACTTAGTCCCTGAATCATGAGTTCATACTGATGTTTCCAATTCAAATTTAAAATGAAAGATTTTTCTTGTGTCCCTTTCCTCTATTTTTTGTTTTGTATTTCTTCCCTTTCTTACACAAAAGCATATTCTATGCACTGTTCGGCACCTTGCCCTTTTCGTTTTCTCTCCTGAAGATCACTCCAAATTTGGCCACAGAGATCTTCCTCATTCTTTATGGCTCAAAGGGCCTTACTTTTTTTTTTTTTTTTTTATTATAGAGATTTTAAACATACATAAAGGTGCTCCTCCTCATTAGGGAGGACGCCCACACCCTTTCTCTCTGGGTGTGTATCTCTGCCTTGCTTCTGTCTTAAAGAAACAAACTGTTTCTCTGTGTGCTCACCAAAACAAAAAAACAAAAACACACACACAAAATTAGAGAGTACCCATCACTGAGCCGTATCAACTGCCAACACGTGGCCTATGTGCAGCGGGATGCTGTGAGGTTGGCACATGGGTTGGGAATTTTCAGTCTAGTGACCATGGGGGCAGGGACCACTGCTCCCTCCATCCCTCCAAACACCTGGGCACTTACCTCACACCAAGCACTTGGGACACAGCTTTGTTGGATTGTGTTGTTTCCGCTCGTAAGAGAACCGTGGTCTCAGCCCAACGTGTGGACAGAAGTGGTAAGGCAGTAGTGTTATCAGAGATGTGGGAGCCCTGAGAAAGGAGCAACTAACGCCCAGGGGAGTCAGGAAGGGGTTAAGAAAATCTTGAGCTGCACCTTGAAGGTATATGTGCCCAGGTAGGGAGTGATACAAGGGCAATGGTGAGAAAGTTGGGAGAAGCCAAGCATGGGGGCGTGGGCAGGGTCAGCGGCGGGGCGGGGTGTGGAGGGGGGAGACTGGCGAGGTGATGAGAATGCTGGTGGCCTTGCCTGCCAGGCTGAAGTGGAATCTCCTGTGGGCAGCGGGAGAGCGCATGACGTGGCCAGAGCTGGGGTGCAGGCTCCCCAGAGCCGGACTGGAGCTTGGATGGGAGTGGGAGAGTGAGAAAGGCAGCAGATGAGGCCGAAGCAATCAGTGAACTGAGGCAGCAATAACAATGGTGGGGGAGGGGTTTCTGAAGTGACCCATTCGTTGTGGGGTAGAGCACAGGGGTCCAGGATGCAGCTGTGAGCCCTGGATGATCATGATGCCATCACCCAAGATGAGGACCATAGGAAGAGGGGAGGGGATGTATGGGTGGGTGGGAGTAGGGTTCAGCTTGCACAGGCGGTCTGTGAGCAGAGACAGAGGACTTTGGACCCGCGTGCTGGGGACACCCAGTCTCCAGAGAAAGCTAAGCCACCCCTGTGGCACCCTCAGTGGAACTAAGGTGGGCAGGTACCAATCCTGTTTTACAGGAGAATAAACTGAAATTCAGCGGTATTAAAGACCTTCACCCCACTCACAAGGCTTGTAAGTGGAACAACTCTGCCAACTCTGGGCTGCCCAACCCCCAGACTGTGTTCATTGCCCAGGGCCCCAGCGGCTGAGCCCCGCAGGGGAAACAGTCATTACTGATCCAACCGGACAGCTTGACGGCCAGGGCTGGGGGTGCCCAGAGCACAGTCAAAGGCCACGACCCTGGCCAGTTTTATCATCTCAGGAGTTTGCTTCCCTCCTTGGTCTAAAACAAGAAGGAACTGGATTGGCCAACAACAGACATGTGTAGAGTACATTACAGTTTTATTAACTAAAACTTTTGTATAAATCATCTCATTGATTCTCCACAACCACCTTAAGAAGCTTTATTACCGTGATCTGACAAAGAAGGCTTACAGAAGGGCCCAAGACGCGACTCAAACTCAACTTGCTTTAAACTGGGATCCAGAGCAGAGGTGCTGACCCCGCTCCTGCTGTCCCCACAGTCCCACGCTGCCGCCCACACAAGCTCCACGGGGCCCTTGTGGAACGAGCGGTCCCTGTCGGAGGAGGCTGCAGGGCAGGAAGCCCCTTCTGACTCAGGGGACAGCAGCTCCTCTCTCCAGGGTTGCGAAGTCTTCACAAAGGAGGGGAGGGGGAGAACCGACCTCTTCTGGTGCCGAGTGTATGTTTGTGGGGAGGGGGCGAGTGTGACTCGATCTCTATTTTGGGGACCACAGGGCAGGGTTGTCACACCCCTCTGGTCATGCAGCAGTATCGGGCACAACCTTGGGACCACCTTTCTAATCCCCCACCCGCCCGAGGGAAGCAACCCTGCTGCCCCTCACAGCCCCGCCGCCTTCTCTGAACGCGAAGCCCTACCGCCGGAGGAGCGAGCTGCCAGAGAGCAGGAAAGGCAGACCCATTCCCTCCGGCCTCGGACTCCAGGCCTGGCAGCGGCTGGGAAATCTGTTTTGGCCCCAAAAGGAGCCTGGCGGCCACTGGCGCTGCCCGGGTGCTGCTGTGGGGCAGAGATAACCGGCACAGGAAGGGTGGGGTGGCGGGAGCCTCCCAGGAGCCGGGTTTCACGTAAACAATGAGCGGCTGCCCAGCCATGCCAGGAGGTGACTCATCTCCCCACACCGGGCCTGCTCACACCTCGCCCCCTCCCTGCATGGGCTGGGGGTCAACCCCAGCCCTCCTGGTCACTGGCTTGACTTCAAAAACTGGGGTGTGTCCAAGAAGTGGTCCGAGGAGGGCTCAACTGCCCCCAAGGGAGTAGAGGCCTGGGCTCCTGCCTGAGGACTGGCTGAGTTGCAGGGTCAGGGTAGCAGACAGCGGGAACTGGGGCCTCCCCTGCCCTCTGGACCCTGCCCGCCCACGCCAAGAGGCGTTCACTGGGCATGACCACAGTCACTTCCTGGGCCACCTTCTCTGAGCAGCGCCACAGGCTTTGGTCATCCCACTGTCAATCCTGACAATCCCAACCAAGAAGATGGGGAGGACACTTGAGCTTTCACGTTTGCCTGAAAACAGACTGTAGAAGAGGCCAGTGCATCCGAGATGCTGAGATGTAAGGATACAGCGCTTTTAATAGGGCGGCAGACCCCACGGCGTGGAGGACACTGTCCACAGTGCCCCACTCTGCTACAGCAACGTCTCTTCCAGCTGGAAGGCTGCACGGAGTCTCCTCTCGGGGTGGCACCCAGGGAGCAGGTCCCAGTCCTGAAATATACAAAGTGGTGCCTCCCAGCGGGCATAGGTCACCGGGCTGCACAGTCTCGTCAAGTCCCAGAGTGGCTCCTCCCCTTGAAGGAAAGGAGAATGTCCGAGCCACCCCGAGCTGGTCCCTCAGGTCACTGCTTGGCCTTCTTCACGATGGTGCCCACGGCAGAGATAACGGTGGTCTTGGAGCCACTGGCACTGGTCGTCACCGTGACGACAGCGGGTAGGGTGGCCGTAGTGGTGAGGATGGTGGGCTGGGCTATCGTCGTCACCGGGATGGCCGAGTCCCACTTGCTCTTTCTCTTCTGGGCGTCTGGGGGTAAGGCAAGCGAGAAGCCAGGATCAACACCAACCATAAAGCAACACTCCCTTTCCAGGAGGCCAGCAGTCAGAGCTCAGGGGGCAGAAACTGCAGGGCCCCTAGCCTCAGAAAGCCAAGGGGCAGCCAGTGAACCGGGACCCCACCCCAGGCTCCAAAGCGGGCTCAGCACAAACCACAGCGAGGCCAGGCCCTGTTCCCCAGAACAAGGGAGGGAAGCCCTCGCTCCGTCTGTGGAGTGGCCGGGAAGCGGAGCCGCCGTCTACCTGCAACAGCTGTGCTGGCCGTGGCGGTGGTGGCGGCGGCGGCGTTGGTCGTGGTCCCTTTCTTGGTGCCCGTCACAAACTCTATCTGGAAGGCGACAGGGACGAGCGTTAAAACCTGTGCAAAGCTGTGTATCCACGTCGTCCTGCCAGCTGTCTGCTCCCAGGGGACAGGAGGTCGGCACCACACAAAGGAGGCCGTGAGAATCAGCTCTGCTCTGACCGTCCAGGGGTAGGAGAGGTGTGAGGCAGGCGCTCGAAGGGGGTTTAATCCTCTGAAGAGAGCTTCCCCAACAGACATCGGACCCCTCCCGGCACCACTGTGTCTCTGCGCTCGGGCACCCCTGCCCGCCGCCCCACCTCAGGCCCAGGCCCCCGCCCTCACACTCCGCGGGAGGCGGTGCTGCTTGGGAAGCAGCGTGCTCAGGATCCTAAAAGGAAGGGTTGCCGGGCCATCAGGCATGGGACCTACAGGGACGCACTAAGGCAGGCTGCAGAGGTCAGCTCTGGAAGCCAAGAAAGGCACAGACCAGAGCGCTCTGGGAAGGAAATATCTGCCTCCGTTCAGGCCGAGGAGAACACCTATGACGACAAAGGGAGAAAGCCCCCAGGGGTCTATGGCTGTTAACGGGGTGTGGTGTGGTGTGGTGTGGTGTGGTGTGGTGTGGTGTGGTGTGTGTGTGTGTGTGTGTGAAGGGATGTAATGCAGCAAATATAAGATGCCAAGAAACCAAACGGAAGCAACCGGGAAGCGTCTTCAAGCTGAGTTAGGGAGGCTTAAAATCCAGCACAGGGCACACCGAAGGCTGCTCAGAGCGTTGTCAGGCGATGCACCAGTGGTTGTGGGGAGAGCAGCCTGGACGTCCCAGGGCTTAGCCAGCAGGACCCGTGCGCTCTGAACAGCTGCCCTCTTCATCAGGACTGCCGTCCATCACTTACTTTGGTTCGCTCCTTTTTGGCCTTTTCCAATTTGTCCATTTCAATCTTCTGGGCTTTGGCTACGAAAAGACGGGCAGTTACACAAGCAGCCGAAACAACTCCCACACGAGGAGATACTTCAGGCTGAAGGACTAGCACTTGCCGCTTCCCCGGGGTTCTTGTTTGAAGCATCCCTTTGTGGTGGGCAAAATTAAGTGCCAGCGCTCGGGCAGCATGAAGCAGGGGCCTCAAACTTAAAGGCCCCGAGGCTGGGGCTGTGCACTGCCATCTGGAGGGGTCAGCTGTTCCCGGCTTCAGCTGGCTGGGAATGCTGGCCTAGTGTGACTACCTTCTCAGCAACCAAGAGCAGCCGGAACCTTGGATTTTTATTTTTTAATGTATGCCTTTTTTTATGCATGTATTTTTAATGTATTTTTAAAAATAAATTTATTTATTTTTAATGTATTTTTGGCTGCGTGGTTCTTCGTTGCTGCGCGCGGGCTTTCTCTAGTTGCGGCGAGCGGGGGCTACTCTTTGTTGTGGTGCGCGGGCTTCTCATTGCGGTGGCTTCTCTTGTTGCGGAGCATGGCTCTAGGCGTGCGGGCTTCAGGAGTTGTGGCACGTAGGCTCAGTAGTTGTGGCGCACGGGCTTAGTTGCTCCGCGGCATGTGGGATCTTCCCGGACCAGGGCTTGAACCCGTGTCCCCTGCATTGGCAGGTGGATTCTTAACCACTGCACCACCAGGGAAGTCCCTTAATGTATTTTTTAATGTATGTATGTATGTATTTATTTACCGTGCCACGCAGCCCGTGGGACCTTCGTTTCCTGACCAGGGATCGAACCCACGCCCCCTGCATTGGAAGCTCGGAGTCTTAACCACTGGACCACCAGGGAAGTCCCTACATGTTTAGATAAAACGTTGTCAACTAATTCAAATTAAAGCAAGACAAAACTCGTATGGGCCAAACAAAACACACCTACAGGCCAGATCTGGTTCACAGGCTGCTGGTTTGGGACCAGGCATCCGAGGAAACGGGCCCTTTGAAATTCCTCCCAGTTCTCCCAGATGGGCCCCTTCCGAGATTGCTGCACTCCCGCTGGCCCCTGCCTGGGACACCGTCTACACCTGCTCGGTCAGTCTCTGTGCACCTTCAAACCTCACCTCGGACCCGGTTTCCTCAGTGAGGCCGCCCCACCCCTGGCCCAATTAGGTGGCCCTGCCTGCACGCCCACCATCCCCACACCTGTCATCGCTGGATCACTCCTTTAATCCTGTCTTCTTTGCTGTACTGTAAGCCTCATAAGTCAGGGATGGGGTCTGGACCTTTCAAGGCTGTATACCCAGCTCCTCAGACATGGCCGGACATGGAGGAGACCCTGAAATCTGTGCTGCCTGATGACTGGAGGGATAGACAGACGGATGGGTGAGCAGGCAGACGGACAGCTACGCACCTAATGCCTCATAGTAGGAGTCTTCAGACCAGCCATGGGGGTCAAACATATCCTGAAAAAGAAAAGGTTAAAGCTGCGGCAAAGGTTGAAGTGCCTTCCCTGAGTCTTCCCGTGGATCTTCCTGGCCTGGAGTCTCCTGCCTTCAAGGGCACAGGGGCTCAGCTGTTAGCCCTGGTCTCCAGCCAGTCCTCCTTAGGGTTATGAGGGCAGAGATGCATGTGTGCACAGGCTGTTCTACAGGGCACGGCGAGTCCACGCTCAGGCCCTAGCCAATCAGAGGCCCCGGGGCTCAAACAGGAGAGACGGGAACTGCGCTCCTCAGCTGGCAGTGCTGCAGTGTGGACCCTTCAGAGGTGCCAGGCTGGACCCAGCGGGATGAGCACAGGGCCCCGGGTACCCTCTCTCACCCTCAGCCTCTGCGGGTGGAACATACCTTCGGGTAGTTGGTGCCGAGCTCGTCAATCGCACAGAACTGGATGAGCTTCTCATAGATGCTGAAAGAGGAAAACCGCAAGGCGCTGAGCAGGCCTGAGAGCCGGGCCCTGTGTGGCGCCAGAGTTCAAGAGATCAGAACCATTTGGTGCCTGGGCTCAGGTGAAGCCTTTAAATCCGGCTGAACTGTTCTAAGCAAGCTTCCGGATGGAAGGGGAAACGTCCACTGGCTTGACATTAAAAGTCACTTCTGGCCCTCCAGCCTCCCAGAGAGATGGACTGGGGCCAGTGGCCAGGACGAATACGGTGTCGAGGTGAGGGCTGCAGTTTCTGTTCTTAACCGGACATCTGACCTTCAGTGTGCGTGGTTTGGTTGGGGCTACCCCACTTAGGCCCATAGGGGCCAGGGCAGGTCTCGGCTATCTGCACACGAGGCTCCTTCCTGGGTGTGTCACTTGCTTGAGCACTGGACGGAGTTAAGACCCAGACACAGTTCTGTTTCTCAGACCTCTCACCTGCGCACAGAATCAACCACTTCCTAGAGGTGGAAGGACCTGGGGTGATCATCTGGTCCAATCCCCTCATCGAACGGCAGCGGACACTGAGGCCTTGAGAGGTCACATGCTTTAGGAGCAGAGTGGGAATGAGAACACAGCCAGGCACCCCCGCCCAGCCCAGGTCTCTCGGCTTCCACTCTGCTTTACGTGTTCAATCTGGCTCTTCAACGGTAAACGGTAAGCCTCGGCGAGGGTAATGCAGTCTGGGTGATGGCCCTTTTGGGCTCAGGTGTGATCTGAGCTGGGCCTCTCCCTGCCACCTCCATGGCGGCATCCCCGTCCCCAGTCCAACATCAACCACCCAACTGACCCTGCAGGCTCATGGGAAACTCACCTGGGATTCCGAAATTCCTTCTTCCTTTGGATAATGTAGTTCATATCCATTCCTTCCTTTATCTTCCGCTCATAAAGCTTCTGGATCTTGTCCTGTGGAAGAGAAACAGAAGAATGACTATGACAGAACCTCACCGCCTCATGATCCCAGTCTGTGGTCACACATGCTGTGTGGACATGAGGACCCAGGAGAGCCACAGAGCCACGTGAAGCCCTGCTCCAGCCATACGGTCTTCCACCACCCAGCCTGTGACCAGCACCGAGCACAGATAAGATAGACGGAGACCAGCCTGCTTTTGCTTTGCTCTCTTCTGACCCCCTTTGAGTGGTTAGTAGAGGGAAGAATAAGAAGGTCAAGGCAGAGAAGCCGCAGAGAAGACAGTGAACAAATCCCCACTTGGTTAATCAGTTCCTGAATCACTTGAAGAGGTGTTTCAGGCTTTAGTGTTGACGGGCAGGGGCTGAAGGCTGGTTTTGAATTTTAACATGGGGATAGGTCCTCAGCAGGAGATCTAGGAAGGCAGGAGTAGAGGTGTCACAAGTCTCCCCAGTGTCCTTTGAGGGGCGGCTCACAGATGGCCGGTCCCCACCACTTTATCAAGAGGCACCGTCAGGGGTCAAGAGGTCATTTTTCATCCAAACTCCCCTCCATGCCCCTGCCCTGGCTCAATGGAAAACAGAAGAACCACCTGGCAGGGATCTGGGCCAATGCCACAAGTGTCCCCAGGCCCACAGAGATGAGGTCCACAACAGATGGCATCAGGGCTGTCTGGCGCATGAAGAGGCCCCAGGAACCCGAGTCTCAGGGCAGAGCCACCTCTGAGGAGGAGCGGTCTTACCCAGGAAGGCTGGCGCTGGCCCAGGTAAGGGTCACTCGGCCGCCTCCCCCACTAGCGGCAGCTAAACACAGACTGTCCAGAGGAAAACATTTGGGGCACTCTTCACCTGCAAGAGGAGGTGGGCAGGCTGGGAGGGCCTGAGCGAGGCCCTTTGGGCACATCAGGAGAGATGACCCACTCCCTCTGTTGGAAGCCAAGAATGGCTGGAGGAAGCACTGAACTGCAGAGAGAAGTTCGTGACACATTTCCCAGGGAAGAGAGAAGCTGGGTGTGACACGCCTCCACGTTATCTCTTTAAGGGTGACGGAGGGCTGCCTATCCAGAAGGCTCGGCAGATGGAGGAAGATCTGTATTTTACAGAAGACTTTTCTGTGTCTCCTGGGCCATCAGACGGGTCCTCCCGTTTCAGGTGAACTAAAACGTTTGCTCAAGTGTCATGGTTTCTACCACTAGGAGGATCGAAGAAGGAGAAATACTCTGATCTTGAAGGCTGGGCCGCCTGTCTCCGCCTGGTGGACTGCTGGAGAGTTCTTACAGGCTGTGGACTGTTGCCTGGCGCAGGGGTGACTCGATGCTGGGCGGGTGGTAGGTGGTGGTGGTGGGGGACGACCTCAGCAAAGGCAGGAGACTTGCGGGAGGAGAAGAGACCGTGAGCCGCATCCCCAGCCCCAGGTCCCTTTAGTCATCCGTCCGCCAGCGTGCTGCGGGGGCTTGGGGTGTGGCCAGAGGCACCAGTAGAACCTACAGGATCAAAGGTAGAGCAGGTGGACCGGGCACCACTCTGGGGGCAGCCGTGCATGTCTGACCTACTGTCACAAAGTCTCCTTCACAGTGGAACGTGCAGAGGGACAGGGAGAAACAACCACCGAGGCTGACCAGGAGGTGTAATCCCGGCTGTCCCCTGAGGTCCTGCTCCCAAGGGAGTGACCGCACTCACCGTTCCATCTCCTCAGGTCAGGTCTGCACCAGGTTTCGTCAGACAAGGAGCCAGTGAGCTGGCATTTCAGGAAAACGAGGACTGAAGTTTATGCGTATCCGTGCTTGTGCTTTTGCACTTCTATTTGTTTATTTTACATTCTGACAATCCCTCAGTTTCTTAGCAAAGTTCCCTCCGAGATGGTCCCATTGGCTCAGGGTTGCCCAGAAGAGGCATGTTGTTTTCTCTGGTTAGGACATCACTGAGGGCAGCTAGGGGCCCCAGCTGAAGCAGCAGAGGGTGGCATTGGGTACAGAGCAAACTCCTGAGAGCAGCCTAAGGGAGGTCACCAGGACTGCAGGCTCCTTCCCACTCGGGCCGTCCAGAGCCTCCTAAAGTCAGACCGAGCCAGACACCTGTCCCAGGCCTCCTAGACTACACGGGCCTCAGCAGCCGAGCGCTGTGCTTACCTGTAAGTGATTTGAGCATCTGCCGGGCGGCTCCGGTGGGATCTTGATTTCATCAGGTGACATGTTCCGGACTCTTTCAGAAAAGGAGGCTGTGGAAAGAACAGAGAAGAATTCTGTGGGTGGGTGGGAGGCTTAGGGTGGGGGACAGACATGGACAATAATCCCCCCCCTCAAAAAAAGGCCGATAACACACTTTCGAGGAGGGATACACGCTACGAAACAGTAAAACAGGGTGTCTGGAGTAGCACTCCGAGAGGGTGCCTGTGAGTTGAGATCAAATGACCAGAAGGAGCCGGCACGTGCCAACCCAGGGGAAGAGAAGGTCAGGCGGAGGGCACGAGCATAAAGATGGCGTGTGGCCACGTCACAGCAGCTCACCCACGAAAGGCTATGTCCTGGGGCGCGCTGGTGGATGTTTAACACCCAGCTGGGAGGCGGGGAGGGGCACAGCCACGACCTGCAGCATCTGCCTGTTTCTGTGGTGTAAATTCTCCCCATGGCTAATGTCAAGCTACCAATGTGAAGTCGCTGAACTTGAGGCTGGGAAGAGATGTGCACACCGCTGGCTCATAACGTGACCAGCTCCAGCCCCCCAGGGGCTCTGCCCCTGAAACACCCTCCCAGAATCCCGGAAACTCAGAGTTGCTTGGTGCCATCCTTCTCACCTCAGGCTCTCCTACCCAGGCTACAGGAGCAGCTCAGGGTTCCCTAGGCTTCGGGACTCAAAGCACTCAATACTGCCTTGTGCATAAATGACATTTACAAAAGGACCTGTTGGTTATTAGCTTAGGGCCCTTTAATGTTTTTTAAAATTAATTAATTAATTAATTTTTGGCTGTGCTGGGTCTTCGTTGCTGCACGCCGGCGTTCTCTAGTTGCGGCGAGCGGGGGCTACTCTTCCTTGCGGTGCGCGGGCTTCTCACTGCGGTGGCTTCTCTTGTTGCGGAGCACGGGCCCTAGGCGCATGGGCTCAGTAGTTGTGGCTCGCGGGCTTAGCTGCTCCGCGGCATGTGGGATCTTCCCAGTCCAGGGCTCAAACCCGTGTCCACTGCACTGGCAGGCGGATTCTTAACCACTGCGCCACCTGAGCAGTCCACGGTCCTTTACTAGTAAACCAATCAACCCGCTCTTGGTCCACTTCGTTCTTGGGAACAAAAGGTCTGATTGTGAAGTGAAGAACCACAACTCCCAGGGGGCAATTCCCTTGGAGATCTGCCCCTGCCCACCCAAGCTTCTCTCTCTCTCCACTCCCCTCCATGCTGCCTCTGGCCACCCTTGCGACTGCAGAGTTGTGCTCTGGATCACTCAGACAATGCGCTGTTTGTTGTAAGAGTCTGTATGTGCTTTTAAAACGTTCTCTCATGAAAAGGACTATACGGTGAGCAAACAGCAGGCGGAGCGGGGTGGGGCAGGATGAAGGCAAAGAATGCACAAGCCAGCACCAATGACATCCGGCGAGTACTTACTGGGTACCCGCCGTGTGCCTGGCCCCAGGCGAGACTTCTTAGCCCCAAGTGGCTGCCTGGACTGCCTGGGGATGGCCTAGCGAGCCTTCCCCTTCTCTCCCAAGGCTGGGTTAATATTTTCTTAGCAGATAAAGTGCTTTGATTTCTGCTTTGAGCTTCACTAGTCTCAGCTGCTGCCAAAGGAGCCTGCACACACTGTAAACACTGAGGCTGGGGCCCAAGCCCAGGCACAGTCTCCTACCCTGGATACACGTGCCGATTCTCACTGTCGGTGGATTCTCACTGGACGTGCCCCAGGAACAGAGCACTAGATCTGCCATTTTGGGTGAAGGAAGAGGACAGAGACTGGGTGACAGATCCTGCTGTGGACTGAGACACCAGTGCAGCCCGGGAGCGGTTTTCACCACAGAACCATGTGCTTCTCTTTGCCCAGCACCCTCCTTCTGTCTCCTGTCTCCTGAAGCAAGGGACACCCAGATCTGGCAGGAGTTCAATCTCATCCTGACTTCCTCCTTCCTCCCAGCTCTGGGAGAGGCAGGAGGTGTAAGCCTGAGGCTCAAGCAGGCTGCAGAGGCCGGCTGAGAGTGGAATCAGCTGGGGTGTGCTGGTTCTCGCATTTCGTAAGCATCAGCAACAAAAGCAAGAAGGGCCGGGGCAGGCTTTGGGCGCACAGCAAAGAGGGTCAAGGCTTCCCTGGGGTGGAGAGTGTATGTGTGCATGTGACAGAGAGACAAAGAGTGCCCTCTGGCATTTGCCAGGAAAGCCTTTTGGAAAAACAGGGTGTGGCACTGTTGCCATTAGCAACCCAGCCACACTTGGGCTCAAATGGCATACAGTGTGACAGGGAGAGGGAGAGCCCCTCCTGAGCTCCTGGGCTTGGAACTGGGCTAGGAATGAGAAAATTCCTCGGGAGTAGCTGGCAAATGAAGGGATACATTCAGGAAACTCGATAAAAGTTTACCTCACAGATTTCAGGAGCAATCTTTCTGTGATTCTGTCTTTCCTAAGTCTCAAAATGAATCGAAAGCAGAAGACATCAGACCCACATATATGGCTATTGAGTAGCCAGCCTCAAACCATTTTCCCTGGAAACACATCGAGATGCGTATCCAGGCACATGGGGGCAGCTCGTGTCTGTGGCTGCTCCAGGTCTGCTTGGGGTGTTCTAGGCAGGCAGCCATACTCAGGATCTGAGAAGCCTGCCGTCAGCATGATTCACCCCAGGTGCGCGCCCAAGTCCCAAACCAGTGCTGGTATCCATAGTTGCCAGGTATGAATCTGCGCAGGAGCAGCTATTCAGCTGGGCTTCTGTAATGGCAGGAGTGAAGGGATGCCTGGCAGGTATTGTGGGGCTGGAAGCAGGAGGCAGTGGAGTGTCTCTGGCTCACTAGAGACCCAACTGGCTTACCACCCAGGGCCACTGTTCCAGGCCCACCCACGGGGCACCGGTGGGGCAACTGGAGGGGATGGCAGGACACCCACGCTTAGCTCTGTCAGGCAGCTACATACAGTGCTGGGGAGCCCTGGGCCAGCTTCTCTGCTTTCCTTTGCTCCATTAAACCTGGGGCTGTCTATACATATGAAAACGCTGCCCACACCAGCAGAGCAACCCAAGTCCTACATCCAGAGGCATGAATAAAAGGAGCTGAGGGGCCTCCCTGGTGGTGCAGTGGTTGGGAGTCCGCCTGCCAATGCAGGGGACACGGGTTCGAGCCCTGGTCTGGGAAGATCCCACATGCCGCGGAGCAGCCAAGCCCGTGAGCCACAACTACTGAGCCCGTGTGCCACAACTACTGAAGCCCGCACACCTAGAACCCGTGCTCCACAACAAAAGAAGCCACCGCAATGAGAAGCCCGTGCGCAGCAACGAAGACCCAACGCAGCCAAAAATAAGTAAATGAATAAAATTTAAAAAAAAGAAAAAAAAAAAAAGGAGCTGAGTTCAGGCAGAGGTGCTGACAACCACGGTCCCATGAGCAGAAGCCACTCTGTACAGGTCAACTACTACCTCCTCAGTGAGAAATGGGAAGAGGAATCCAAACTATGAGACTTAAAGCTCCACCTGTGTTCTCTGTGGGTGACTGGATTCAAGAAATTGCGGTATAACTCCTACAATGAGATAATATTAGCAATAAAAAAAAGAAACTATGGATATTCTCAAGAACATGCATGGGTCTCAAAAACACTATGGGAAGTGTAAGAAACTAGACCAAAAAACAAGCAAACAAACAAAAAAGCAACAGAAAATCCCCCAACAAACTGTGATTCCATTTGTATCAATGATTCTCAACCAGGGGCATTTCTGCCCCCCAAGGCAACATCTGGCAGTGTCTGGAAACATTTTTCGTTGTCATATCTGGCAGGACGAGGGGGCTGCGATTGGCACCTAGTGGGCAGAGACCAGGGATGCTGCTAAAACACTGTACGGTGCACAGGCCAGGCCCCCACTGCAAAGAATTAACCAGCCCGAAACGTCAATCGTGCCGAGGCCAACAAATCCTGATTTATAAGAAATCCTAAAAAAGACAAAACTACAGCGAAGAAAGTAGATCACTGCTTGCCTGAGGCTGAGGGAGGAAATGTCTGCAAGGGGAGGGGTATGGGGGAACACTTTGGAGTCATGGAAATGTTCTACGTCACGACTGTGGTGGGAGTTAACACTAAAAGCTGGCGAATCTTCTCTATGTAAGTTACACCTCAACAAAGCTATTTTCAAAAAGTGACAAGGAGAGCAAAAGTGAAAGCCGGTTGTGGAAGAAGTCGGGGCTGAGATGGCTGGTGCCCACACACATTGCACCGCTCGCCAAGCGCTGCCAGCAGGAGTGGAGGGCGCTGCCTTGTTGGGCTCCTGGGCAGGCGCTTCGGACCCCACGCCCCACCCCCAGCGTCTCGGTGTGAGCAGCAGGGACCGGAGGCGAGAGGAGGCCGAGGCTCCAGGCCATCCCCCACTCGGGGAAGGCCACGGGCGGCCCGGTGAGGCTGCGCTCGGTTCTTTCTGCCCGTGAAGCCCACTGGGCCACCCCTACGGCGCCATTTTCCAAGAGCAAACTCTAAGGTTTTAGGAAACTTTGGGTTTTTATAGGGTGGGAGAGACTCATACCCCACTCATCAGAAAACTTGGGGATAAAGGCAGGATCCCACTGGGCATCTGGGCTGCTCAGTGTGGTCACGCTGCTACCCAATCCTTCCTCAGAAGACAAATATAATGAACAATTTTCAGTTCTTTCAGTCCGGAAAACCAGAATGGGTCCCTATCTCCCATCACCGGTGAAGGGATCCTATCCAGAGAAAGGTCAGGTTGGAGGGGGTGCAGGAAGCAGCATTTCCAGGCTGAGTCCGGGGCTTCCCAGGGCAGAGTAAGTACGTCTCAAAGGCTCCGTCTGGAAGCAGAGGAGCGGGCTCTGCAGGCCGCCTGAGAAGCAGGGCCACAGGGAGCAGGAACCCGCTTTGTGAAGACCAGTGGAGCAGGCGGAGAGAGACAGAGAGAGACGGGCACAGTCGCCACAGAGAGGGAGGGCAGGTCCCCCCACCGTGAGGTTGGGCCAGGCCTTGGGAGAGCCCTTACAAAGTCCGTGGCCAAACTGAAGGAGCTGAGAGGCTTCCTAAAAGGATTAAGAGGCTGAGGTTAACACGGAACTGGGATGACACGTGTGTCACTTTCCAGAAATGTAACCGCCCTGGCCAGTCACACAAAGGGCCCCAGACCCCAGGGCTGTCAGGCATGTTCCCTCCTGGGGACAGAGTAGGGTGCCAGCAGAGGCCACATGTTTGCTCCTTGAGCCCGTGAATGTGCCAGCGGAGGGGGCTGCGGGGGTACAAGGCCGGAGGACGGGCGCAGGGCACAAGGGGAACGAGCTCCCAGCTGAAGGGGGCCCTGAATCCCTCTTGACAACACTGGCAAATGACCAAAGCCCAGTGAAACGCACCATGAATCTGATTGTCAAAGAAGAATTTTTCCCTGGGTGTCTTATCCAGACGTCTTAGAAAATGCCAAAGGCCCTGTGAGAGTCTGAAGACGCAGGCTTGCGGCAGAACAGTTGCCTTGGCCGAAGCAGAGAGAAGCCGCCTGCGTGGCTGGAAGCCAGTTGGCTCTGGGTGAGGCTCGGAGACCTGCCCCCGAGGCTCGCCCCCACCACCCCCGGATACTCACCAACTAATTCCTGGGGATCTCGCTTTTCTACTTCTGGGTTATCCTGCAAAAGAAGAACAGAAACACAAGGAGTAAGCCCGGGCTTCCTGACCCACAGTCACTCTCCTCACTGACACCACTCAGGATTTTTAAGGAAGGAGAAAAGGTGAAAGCACCGTAAAGAGCCCCGAGAGTGAGCGGATACTTTGGGGGATCCTGGGACCCCTGAACCTCCGAATACCCCTTCTTCCTTCATCAGAGCAGCTGGGACGCTCCAGACACCTGCTTGTCTCTCCTCCACGGCCCCCAGCAGTGACCAGTACCCCCAACGATGAGGAAAGCAAACACCAGCCATGGACAGCTGCCCACCTGGACCCTGCTCGCTGCTCTCCCAGGGCCCGGCCAGCCGCCCCAGAACACCAGCACCTCCAGCTGGTGCCCAGGAAGCAAGAGGTGGCTACTTTACAACACGAGAATCGCAAGACCAAAACGACTGTCTGCTCCCAAGAGATTTTTCTTACTCTCAGTTTCAGCAAAAAAAGAGAGGCTTTATCACAAGGGGGTAGCTCATGGAACCAGGGGGCAGGCGGGCAGTGGGCCTTCAACAAGTCACGGCACTGGCCCCAGGAAGGCCCGGTTTGGAGGCAGCCTCGCTCTGGCTCTCGCTGGCCCACCTGTCAGCTTGCCTTACGTTGGCTCACAGTCTCGCCAAAGAAAAGCTTTCTCTGACCCTTCCTGCAAACCCCTGTCCCCAGCACCCACTCCCACACGTCCTTCAGTTCTGGAGGCGTGCAGAGCCCTAGGAGCAGAGGTTTCTCCTCAGACTGCTCTGGACTTGCTCTGGATTTCACTGCTCAGAGCAAATGCTTCATCTAAACCAAATCAGCCCGGAGGAGGCACCGTCCCAGCCGTGGTCACACACCCGGGCACCTTGGGGAGGAAGGCCTTTCCTTGCTTCTGCTGCCCCAAATGCACAACGGCAGGAACGTACCTGCTTTCCCCATTTCTGGGGAAACCGAGCCCCTCAAACACAGTTAGGTCAGGGGTCCCAAGTGCCATAACACGGTAATGATCACAGTGGCAGAAGCTGTGCTCATGAGATTGTTGGCTCTCACGCCCCCTCCCTCTGGTTGGTGAGGGAGGACATAAGACAGTAACAACTCTGGACCCGATGGGCACATGGAAACGGCCGTGGAGCTCTGCGCACTCCGCTGACACGAAGCAATGTTACACCGAGGTGACGTCTCAGAATGGAAGGGGCAGGAAGACCACCCCCCACCCCCGGGCTCCACGCCAAGACCAGAGCAGCAGTTCTTAGCCCCCTTCTCCAAAAAGTTCCTCCTGGTTCTGGGACAGGCCAAAACCCCCTCATTCTTCGGCACACTGCAGCTATTCATTCGACCTGGACGGGCATAACGCCCAGGCCAGGCTGCTTAGCAACCGTCTCCTCCAGCCACCCGCCCCCTGCCGATCAGGTGGGCAAAGCGGAGGCGCACCCGAGGGCTGCCGTGCCAAATTCAGGCTGCTTATCCACCAGCTGCTCGCCAGAGAGAGCCGGTCTCCACGGGTCCCACAACAATCCCTTTGTAGCTGTGACTCCGGAGGAACCAATGTTAAAGAGCCTGGCAGTAACAAAACGTTGGACTGTAAAAGGTCCTTAAATTTTCCCTCTAGGGGACAGCTTTCTGGGTGCTAATTGTGGGAAAGCATCAGGTGGGTACATCCTTCCTCCCCTCCCGGGCCATTTGGCTGGTCATACAGGACTGACCCGTTAACTCTTCAAAGGCCCCCTAGAGCTCTTTCCCAAAGCACTGCCCCAGCCCCTTTCGTGGGCAAAATGCAGAGCAGCGAGGAAAGAGGCAAGATATCCATGTGGGAATTCAGCCGCATCTGCTCCAGAGGCACAGGAAGTTAGTCACCAAACAGGCAGCTTCTCTTCAAAGGGGAAAGTACTTGTTCACACCAGGGGCTCCTCGGTGAGATTAAAGGCTGTGAGGCTCCCTGGGGCTCTCCTGTGCCCCAGCGACGGGAGGGGGAGGGGTGGGGAGAGGTGGGGATTCCTGCATATCACAAGGTCCTGGCCTGGCTTAGCTGAGGTCTGTTTAGTCACATCTCTGGGAGAAAAAGCAATGATAGGGCAAAATCACAAACAGGAAGTTTTTTCCACTTCTTTCAATCTTTCCTTTTTTGGCTTGGCTCCTCATTTCCCCCCAAGTTTATCTTTTTACACATGCCACAAAACAAAAAAAAATTAACTGGGTAGTTGCTTTCAATCTGCCAACTAGTCTAGTCTCTGGTTTTCTGCCCTCACAGGGTGCGCGCGCACACACACACACACACACACACACACGCGCGCACACACACACACACGGACAGAAGGGGCAGGTAGTGCCCAGAGAGCACCCGAAGTCCCCTGGAGCTATGGCCTCTTATTCAATCCCAAACCCAGCACCCCCAGGAAGAAGTCCCACCCCACCTTCCCAGCAGCGGAATCCAGCTCCACACTATCCCCAAGCAAAGTATCGACCAATGGACCATGGACCCAACGGCAAGCAAGAGAAGATTCTCCTGCCTTGAGAGACTCCTGAAAGCCAAACGTATAAATGAGTCTCCACAGACTGGAAGCCATGTCATTCTGCACAAAGGTCTCCTGGAAAGACTTTGGAATCTGTCGTTGTTCAGATCCCCCATTCGTGTCACATGTACCCGTGTGACTCCTAAGGCCCTGGAGAATCAAACAGTGGGACTCTGTGACTCCTGGTGGCCACACCTTGTTACGCTTTAGAATGGAATTCCTCTGCCCTCTGACGTGAACAAGCTGGTTGTGGGCCTGCTGAGCTCCTGGGCATGTGGTGTGGTACCAAGGTGCCCCCAAAGAAGAAAGCCGACGACGCGGTGCTTCCGGATCCTAAAGCAGCCTAACCCCGCCCCCCGGCCCCTGCCCTGAGCCCGAGAAGAAGGGCTTGGCTCTGCCCCACAGCAAAGGGCCTGAGCCGCAGCATCACAGGCTCTTGGAGTGGAGTTGGGTGCAGGACTTCAAGTGATGCTGAAGAAAGCCCAGCAAGGAGGGAGAGTCGGGGTGTCCAGTGAGACCACTGAAGACAGGGGTCCAGTACCCCACAGATGCTTTTTAGAACCATTTATGCTCAACTGTCCATTGAGGCAAGTTTCATCCAATGAAAGCAGCGTTGCGGGGAGGAGAGGGGGGGGTCCACATTCAAGACATAGACCCAGAGAGACAGTCATGCCTCAGATACCAGGAATTCAGCACAAAAATGAACAATGCACCCATGATAGTTATCTCGGAAGCCAGCCATGGTGTCAGAAAAAACAACGGATGAAGTATTTAAAAGGACAGAGCTAAGGAGATAGAAGGAAGGTTCACACCATTAAACTGCCAGTACTTCAAGAAACTGGTTTTACAAAACCTGCTATAGAGAGAGTCTCAGTATGTCCTTAAAGAGGCAGAAAGGGAGCAGCAAAGCGGATACAAGTGAAAAGCAACAAGAACCCCCACTGTTCCTTTTCTTCCCCCAAAGCGGTGTTTCCGAAGGCACAAAGGACACCTGCCCTGACTTGCGTGAATCCACCCTCCCTGGCCTCCAGGTGGATATTCAGTTCTTCAAAGAAATGAACTCAGCCTGGAGATCTATTTACCAGACAGTTGGATGTCTGCGTCAGCCGGGAGGCATGAAGCCCACAGCCCAGAGACCTGGCCAGACCTGGACATGACAGCACACGCCCCTCAGACACAGCAGGCTGAGTGCTTTTCTTGCCTAGGAGAGCATCTCACATAGCAGTTTCTAGGAGAAAATACCAGGTAAACCATTTCTGCTCTCTAGTTCAAGTCCAATTAAGACACAAGGAAAAACAAAGCAAAACAAAATCCACATCTTCCTAAGAAGCCTAGTGAGAAGACTGGAAAGGGAGGGGAGGAAAGAGAGCTCTGAGGCCTCTTCTTCAGACTGTCTGCACCCCTCCAACCTCCCTGGGCTTCACTTCAGTCCCACCAACTGGGGCGCGAGTGGCTGCTGCGGGCTGGGGGTCGTCCCTGGAGGACTGTGGTCTGAACCCAACACTGCTGACTTCTTAATCAACTGTGCCTGAGATGTGGAAGAATCTAACGGCCATGGCAGGGGCCTTGTCCTCAGGAATTACAGAATCTGAAATGTGGTTCCCCCTGCAGAGAATATAAAAGTCCAGCCACCAGCAAAACTATGACTGGAGCAGAGGAAGGAAGGAAAAACAATATGGCTCCACGAAGCGGGACAAGCTGCCATGTGAGCTGGGAGGATTTACTCAGCAGAGGAGGAGCAGCTTCTGGTGGGGAGAATGGAGGTTTATTTACAGCCAACAATGCTTCATCAGCCCTTCCCGGAACCAGCCCACCAAGTGCACTCAAAGGTCCGGCGTCCAACTTGAGACAGAGCAACGGAGCTTCCAGCAGCTGGATTCTGCCGGACCTCAACGTCGCCTTTTCTCCCCAGTTCTGGGAGCATTAGGCACAGAGAAAGCACTCTGAACAGAGGGCAAAGGGTAGCCTCTCCCCGCTCCATGGGAAAGAATGCTACAGACATGTTTTCTGTTGGATGACGTAATCCTGCACCTTAAAAGAAGGGGGCAGTTGGGGAGGCAGATCAGTAAAACAAAGCCTCCCAAATCTTCTGTCCTCTCAGATCTGGGGCTGCCCCAGGAATTATAACGCCCTAATGACATCTCACTTCAGGAGCAGGGTACCCACTTAAAAATGAACCCTCACTGTGGCCTGAGGCCCCGGGGGCTCCCTGCCGGCCACTTCAGCACCCTCCCCCCACCCGGATCCTGGCAAAGCTGCTCCCTGGATCACCCCCATCCCACTCCAGCCTAGTAAGCCCCATTCAGACTTCAGACCTTGGTTCAAGGAAGCTTTCCTCCACCACACCCGCATCTGGCCAACGAGACGACATGTGCCCTATTCTGTGCTCTAACTGTCTTATTTACCACTGTGTTCCCAGCACCTGCAATAGTCAGTGCCCTGCCCACAACAGGTGCTCAAACACTGACAGACAGACAGACACACACTTTCTCCCTCTCTCTCTCCTTTCTAATCAGTTAACTGCCCAGTGGCCAGTTTTTTTCAGTCCAGTTTAGGGTTTCAAAGCCACCATCACCTGCAGTGCATTAACCCCCAGACTCCAAACCTGTTCAAGTCCACAGTTAATTTCAATGTGTGGACTCGATATAAGAAAGGGAGGCCAGCGGAGGAGCTAAATAAAGGGGCTAGAGCTGCAATAAAGGTTGATATGGGACAAGCAGGAAGGTGTGTGCGTGGAGGCACCAATGCTGCATTAAAAAAAAACCTTAAATCTACCTTGTTGCTCCTAATCTTGACAAAAAAAGAATTATCGTATAGTTCATTTATTCCACAAATAACTTACCAAGCATTTATTATGTACCAGGCAATGGGCCAAACACTGGGCATGTGGAATGAACAAAATTCAGTCTAGGGGAATAATTTTAGGTATCACGCTAAGTACTTCAGTGAAAGATCTCATTTAATTCTCACGACAGGCTCATGAAATTGTGGGCAGACAACCCTGCTGCTTCAGAAGCCACTGGTGTGCCTAGGAAGCCCTCCTGAAAGCTTCAAGCTGATGGTCAAACGAGGTTTTCTGAGGCACATGTGAGTCACTTCAGGTTGCCAAGAAAGCAGCAATTCTGGAACTTTTGTTGAGATACCTCCAAGCTCCAGAATAAAATTACTGTCGTTTGACAGACACGGGTGGGGGCGTGGATCGAGAGTGGCAGTAACCCAAGACTTAGTGGAAGTCACTGAACCCAGTGCCGTGTGGGGGACAGCCCACCCGTGGCACAAATGCCTGGCGTGGGTTGTTCTACCCACACACCCAGGAGAGCCCTGGAGAAAGCCCATCACCAGCACATTTCCTTCCGTTGTATCCTGTTGGGTCAGGATTGGGCCACTGCCATGGCAGGCTGCCTGCCTGGGGATGGAAACACTCAACTTATCACAAAAATGGGCGGAAGTTGGTGGGGCCACTTTGGATGCAATGGACTCGCCTTCACTCCCAGCTCATTGCCGGGAAGGCTCAGCTCCCCAAGCAGAGAGGTTTCTACAGGAAAAGCGTTAAACAGGCATCTGCCAAGACAAACTAAGCCAGCTCTAGAGCTGGCCTTGTAGACTGAAGCAAAGGCGGGGAAGGGGAGAGGAACGGTCTCTCTCTGAAAATCCTGTCTCCAGTGATGCCCACAGGGCCCAGCATGGCGCTGATGCTCTGTCACGTGGAACCAACCAGAATTCATGTGAAGGCAAAGCTCTGGCTGGAGCCACTTCTGAAGGGGAGACTTTATTATCTGACTATTGCAAGCGTAACCACAGATTTGATTCAAGACCCCTGAAGACCCTGAGTTTCTTGAAAGCTGTAGAAGATGCTCAGAGAGGGCCATTCCATTTCTCTCTCTCCTGCCCAGGGTGTCAGGTGGGCTGTGCCTGGGCAGAGAGGTTACCTCACATCAAGGATTTGAGTCAAGTCCTCAGTGGTGAGGCCAGGTTGCACTTTCTTCTTAAGGGTTCTCCACAAAAACAGTGTCTCTATGCTTTGAGTTGGAGAGCTTGGAGCCAGACAAGCACAAAGAAGACAGCTTTGTGAGGCTGAGGGCAGCAAAGTGAAGTTTTTGAGACACGCCTCGACAGCGCCACCAAATTACGAAAGCATTATCTTGCCTGGGAGGTCAACTGCCAAGCTTCAATGTTAGATTAACATCGGGGCAAAAAGCAGTGAGATGCCAGAAAGCCAGGAGTGTGGACATGCACACTGGTCCTCACGTACGTACTGGTAGGAAGAGGATTAACTGTCTACAGGGCCAGAGGGAACGCCAGAATCTTTAAGGCACTGCTTAGGGAAAATTTAGTTTTCAACTGTATCCCAGTGTTAAGAATACAAACGAGTAAAATCCTGTCAAATCCAGAAATCACACAGTAGCATCTCAAGGGACCTGGATTGAAACACAGAATGAAGGTGAGAAGTGCTGGATCCCTAAAGACAGGCAGCTTGCCTTCTGCATCATAAATTTCAAAAAGATAAATCATCACTGGGGAAGGCCCCAGCCACACCTTGGTTAGTAATCCATGGCATGTAGTCCCATAGGGAACAAAGTCTGTCAGGGCTTGCACGGCTGATGGGCAGGCGGACCGGGCACGCAGCGGCTCCTTCTTGGACGGAGAACCGCACAGGGGCGGGGTGGGGCTTCTGGGGCTTCAGCTGACTGGGAGCGAGTGCAGTCAAGAAGGCCCTGATGGCAGCTGCGGTGCAGCCAAGAGTAGGGGTTAGAGGGAGAATAATGGTCCTTCTTCCTTTTGCAGGAGATCACAACTTCCAGCAATCACAACATTTCTCCCAGCGGTGTTCAGCTACAGATATAGCCAGGCCTTCTTCGGAATGTGGCAAGACAAAGGACCTACCTTGGGTTTCTTTCAATCTGGACAAGGCAGCTACTTCCACAGCCTGCCCTGTCTCTGTCTTTCTGTCTGCTGCTCAGACCAGATCACCACCCAGACAGACTTGTAGACCCCAGCCTGGATATTTTATGTCACTCACTCTGCAAGGGCAACCCCCGCCTTGCTAAAGACCAGGCCTAAAGAAGGCCATGTGGCTATTCACTGCGGTGAGAGCAAGGAAATGCCAATGTTAAATAGGCCTGGGCATTTTCAACAGTTCAAAGGCCTAATTACAATAGCCAGAAGTTAAGAATGGATGGCTCATCTGTTGCATATTGGCTGAGTGCAGCTTTTTCCATAAATTTTGCACACGCATATGCACTAAATTGAGTGGCTGTCTAGCAGTGACAGGCGAGAAGATGTTCCACTGAATGTTCAGTTGTTCCCAGGGGCTTTCTGGGCTGTTGCCAGGATTCTGTAGCCTGTAATCTGGTTGGTTATCTCGTTGTAAATGTACATATAACTCAATCACAATAAATATATAGTATTTTTAAAATTCGAAAAAAAAAAAAAAGAGTGGATGGCTCACAAGCCAGCAATGGTCAAGGGCCATTTCCTTCTCTGGTCCTAGGTGAGTCATGCTGTCATTTTTTTTTTCTAATAAGCACTCAAAGGATCATGGGGTATGGGGGGTGCAGAACATGGGGGCCAGATAGGAAAATAAAACCAAGATGGAGGGACCAAGAATATATTCTCCCTCTCACACTCTAAACAGAACTCAGTAAAAGCTAACATACATTATTCAAGTCTCATAATAACCCCATGAAGCAGACTTTATTATTTCCATTTTACAGACGAGCAAACTGAAGCAAAATACAATGAAGCAGTTTCTTGCCCAATAAATGGCAATGTTGGAACTCAAGCTCCAGCCTGAGTCCAAAGCCTAGAAATACCACTTCCCAACTTCTCACCTCCTCCCTTGAGACCAGGAGGCTGTGAATAGTCACAGTTTCTTCGAAGCCCTTGGTTCAACCACTGGGGAAGCCAACATCGAAGACCAAGGAGGTAAAATTCCTCTCCAGGAATGACTCCATAGCAGATCACAGGCGAAACAGGTGTTAAACCCTTGACTTAAGGGGAAGACGGCCAGATCTATTACCTTTTAACTGTTAACGATCAGGGGAAAGGGCTCAAGAATCCGTGGTGCCCCAGTGAGTAATGTCTGAGTTGACTTGAACGGAAGTCAAGGTCCTGAGGACTTAATCGTATACACAGTGGGTGCTGCCACCCCTGTCCTTAGCCTAGAGATTTCCTGGGGGCTTACAGAAAAAATGCTACCAAAACCCGAATCCTACTAAGCCAGCCTCCCTTACTGGGTGAACAATCCTGCAGACTTCCAATGAGAACTCAAATTTTAAAGAATGAGTTCTTTCTTTTGACTTGTGTAAATAGCATGGCACATTTCCTGTCCATCAGGGAATCTCACTGGAAAGAAACTGCCTACGTAACACTTTATTCGATAACAATTACAAAACTATATTCACATTTTGCTACTATAATGTGCCATTTTTGGATTTTATTTTAGCTAGCTGAATATATGAGAAGAACGAAGGGAAGTGATATGAAGAAGTGTGTTGCTCCTGACTGGTATTACTACTAGAACAAAAGCTGGTGAATCTCAATCTTTTCTGCATCAGTCCCCATTTGGAGGTATTTAGAAAATTACAGAAAAAAAATCTTTCCTACAGCAGTTTTATTGAGATATAACCCACCACTTAATTCTCAAGTGTTATTTTTTCATTTGTGTCATGCTATTATATAATTACCCAGACTATAGCAACAGTGAAGATGTTTGTAATACAAATGAGAACAAAACTGGATACAAAATATATATGCTATTACACAGGCAAACCTACACAGATGGAAGAATGAAAATGGCTGCACTGTCAGGCCCATGGAATTAGGTGGTTTTTTTTCTTTTCTTAAATATTCAATCTTGCTTCTCTAATAGTCTGACAATAAAATATGCACAGTATAAAAACAACAAAACCCTGACAAGATAACCACTAGAAAAAGTGCTACATGACCCTTTCCATGTCAAAGACCTCTAAGAAAAAGTCCAAGTTTAAGCTCTTACAAGATAACCTTTGCTGTCCCATCCTGAACAATAATTCTCAACAGAACATTCCTCAAGTGAGGGTTCCCCAGAAGCTCGCCAAGCACAGGCACACAACGACCCATCCCCACTGGCTGCAAAGGGCCTTGGTTCCTCTGCCGCACCCCACCACCTGCCCTCTGAAGGAGCCTTCAGGATGACTAGAACCCATGCTGCTTGTCTGTGAAAAGCTTAGCATCTCCTTTTCCGATTCCAGAGTCCTGGAGGTACAGCAAACACACCCAAAGCCCAAAGAGGAAAACATTTTGCTCTGCACGGACCCTGCGGAAACTGGCAGCCTCTCCCCTCACGCGGTCAGTAAGAGAATGGCTGGCAGGCTCCTGAAAGTTCTTCCTAGAGTCAGTTGTCAACAACAGACTCCTGTTGTTGAAACAAGCTCCTCGGGCTGTTTTCCGTCTCCAGATCTTTGATTCTGACATTTTAAAAGATCAATAATAGTGCTGGGTCGGGGTGGGGGGGTGGGGAAGGGCTCGAGAGGAGAGGAAGTTTGGGAATTACCGAGTCAGTTCTTCCCGAGGCAAATCCTTCATCTAAACTCTGAGTCAATTAACAACACGTGGCGATGAAGACGCTCGACCTCCTTGAGGGAATTCAGGTGTGTACGTGCAGCCACCGAAGGCAGAGGCCCGTTCACCGCGCTGAGCCAGGCCTCCAGGGGAGGCTGTGCGAGTACTTCACCGAGCCCCACCACTCTGGGACTCTAAGACCATCTACCAGCGCAGTTCCCAAGCTGTCCATCAAGGCCCCCCAGGTCCCCCCCCAAAGGTGCCCGCGGTACTTAAAAATTTCAAGGGAAACAGCATTACTTGACATCTGTCAGATACCACACTAATTTATGTATTATTTTTTTCAAGTGGCTACTAAATTGTGAGGACACGGGTGCTGACTGCAGGGAGAAAATTACTTAAGAAACAGAACCGTCAGGTTATTTCTTTCGGCCTAGGAGTTCTGTGAAAAATTCCTGTGATACCAAGGGTGCCATGAACTGAGAAACTGTGGCAACTTCTGACCTCCAGGATGAGGGCGTAGAATCAGACTGTGTTTGGGTGAGAAGGCTGAGTACTGCTCACAGCTGCATCTTAGGCTGAGAAAAACTTGTTCCTACACGTTCTCTCCTATCACTGCCACAATCCCCTGGAACAGTGGGTATCACAGCCCTGACTTCAGCCGAGCTGAGCACAGTTTAAGTTATGTGCCTGTTGGCCACAGCTGGAGGGCAGCCGAGCCAGCGCTCAACCCAGGTCTTCTGACTCCAAACCCACTAGACCGGCTCTGAGTTGTGAACTCCACATATCTGCACTACTTTTGGGGTCGAAGGATTTTTTAAATGTTTTCCTTGAGCTGGGGTTGTACACGCCTTTTAAAAAATGCTGGCACAATTCCCCCCCCCCCCCAATGTCACCTCTTTGACCCAGAGACACTATTTTATTTTGACAGATGTTTGCTCCTTGGGCCGAGAGGATTCTTTCCCTGGGTCAAAGCCTGGACCACAGCGCCTCAGGGGGCCGGCCATCCCGCCCCGCACCGGGAAGCCGGGCCTCCCAGTTAGCTTGGCAATGGGCTGCTCCAGCTTGCCCGTGCCAGCTCATCAGTGCCCGTGTTTGTTTGCAAAGGAAGAATGTGTCAGGGACAGGGAGTGAGTGGAAATACCTTTATCCACGGGAACCGTGGGAGTGGGGAAAAAAATAAACAAGGGGAAAAGTTCTAGGGCAACTGAGGTAAAACAAGGACAAAGGAGAGTGGTGAAAAGGGAAGCTCACAGGCCAAGGGCAAACAGGTGGAGGAAACACTTGAGCCTTTGGGCCCCTGTCCCTGTGGTAAGGAGCTGGACAGACGACCGCCACTCCTAGTCTGACTTTTTCTAGGGCAGCAGTGCCACCTTCTGCTGAGTAACTGCAACATCCAAGTCGGGCTGCTTACTGAAGAGATGAGACCAGAAAACTGAAGTTCGAGAACGAGATATGATGGAACAGAAATGCTGAAGCATTGTTTCCGTGGGACACTCTGCCACCTCCTCCAGCTCCTTTTCTCTAGTTTAGGGCAAACTCAGCAACCCCAGGGCCCGATCCCTGCCACCCAGGGCTGATGGATCAGGGCCAAAGGCTCCCTATGGGGGGGGGGGGTCTGGAGTTCTCATCTCTTCCTCAAATTCCCAAATATGGGACTTTGCACTCATAGGTAACCCCAAACATCAGCGTGATAAAAATAAGGGCAACTTCCAGTCTTTGTACTCTACATGTGTACTTCGTAAAGTCAACAGATGATACAGTTGGAGAATACTCAACTCTGCTTATCCACAATGCCAAGTCCTTTCCCAAGAAACACCTTGGGGGTTCTAGTCCGACCCCACCCTCACATTTCTTTTAGGACATTCGTTCCTGAAAAGGCCAGAAACAGAGAGTTCACCACCTCCTGTGGCACCTCGACTCACTTCTGGCCAGAGAAGAAGGGCAGCTCTTCGTTATGCGAAGGCAAACATCTCCTCGTTGCTTTGAGTTCCGCATGGGGCTGCCACCGCCCTTCCCTCACCAGACCTTCAAACAGCAGACAGAACTGCCGGCTCTTCCCCAGTCTTCCCTCTTCCAGCTCCTTAACTTTTCCCCACGTGACGTGGCTTTAAGTCTCCTCACCTCTGCTCTCCTTGGAGCACAGTCCGGTTTAAAATGCAGAATCCAATATCCCAAAACAGGCCCAGTGATATATATGAGCAGCCTGGGAAGCGTACTGAGGGGGCACTGGTCGTCGCAACTAACGCTACTGAATGCAGACGGGCCAGACACCAGTAAGCTACGTATTTGCTACATTTACTCAGTGAATCCTCACAAAACAAATGAGGCAGATTTGATTATGCGGTCTCATCGTACTCCGGATGCTCTACTGCCTCCAATATGACTCAAGACCCCATAAAGCTAACAGCTCAATGGACAGGTACAGGGCAATGAAAGCAGCTATCAAATAGTTAATATTTCCAACCCAAGATTTTTGTTTTTGAAGAATAGTAGTTCTTGAAGTTGATCTGTGGACCCCTGGGGGTCTGCAAGGTCAAAACTATTTGTGTAATACCAAGACATTATTTGTCCTTTCACTGTGTTACATTTACAGGGGCAACAATGGGTAAACTTCTTGGCCCTTTAGAATAAATCAAGGCAGTGGCACCAAATTTAGCAGTAGTCATATTCTCGGTTTAAAAAAAAAAAAGCAAATTTCACTTAAGAATATCCTCGACGAAGCAGTAAAAATGATTCATCTTGATCACTGAGTACATTTGAGCATTTTGTGTGACTGAGTTACAAGCTGAACTAGCTGCTTTCTTCATGGAATATCACGTTTACTTGAAAGAATAACTGACAAACTATGGTTATTCAGACTTACGTAGCTGGCAGGCATTTTCTTAACAACAAAGCCCGTCATTTCAGGAAACACGCTCATGGTATTTACTGGCAACAATAAAATTCAAGTCCTCAAGCAAAAATTAGAATCTGGGAAAATACATACTTCCCACTGTGAGCATGACAGCTTTCTGATACTTAATGGCTTGTCTGATGAGATCAGAAATGTCACTAACAAATAAGATTTTTTTTGGATACTACAGAACAAAATATGTCAACATTTAGGAAACCTGCATAACTCGGTGAACCAACATTGTCCGAGTCACTAGTGTCTGATGATGTAATATCATGTATTGGCAAAAGAGCCGCTTAAATTGTGAGAGACCTGTGGATTTAAGTGAAGCAGAGTCCAAAAAGTTCATTGATTCACATTCTCGTTGCAACTAACCTTTAGGAAACTACCACCTGTTGAGTTATGATGAAGCATCAAACATCCACAAGTACTTGAAGGGCTATCAAAATACTCTTCTCTTTCCAACGACTTGGCTGTATGAAGCAAGAGTTTTTTCGAATTCTTCAACCAAAATAACATGTTGCAATAGACTGAACACAGAAGCAGTTATGAGAACCTAGCTGCCTATTCAAGTAGACATCAGACATTAAGGAGACTTGTAAAATGGTAAAACAATGCCATTTTTTGTTCAGACTTTTTTTTGTTTTGGAAATGATAATTTCTCATAAAAACGTTATTTATGTGAATATGTAATAGGTTTGTTATTTTTAAATAAACAAATATTTAAAACATCAAGAGATAAAACCAAAATGAACAAAAGCTTTTTGGGATCCTAGTTTTTAATTGTGTAAAGAAATGAAAATGTTTTGAGACCTGCTATAGTAAAAAATTAAAAGCAGATCTTAAGAAGTCAAAGTAGGAAGGAGTGCCATCTAGTGAAAAGAGAGTTATGACATCAATTCATTTGCTAACAAAATAAATGACACCTCCAGTGACATATCGTATTGTTAGAAACTTCACATACTTAAGGCAGAAATATGCAAAATTAAGGATTTAGAATACAAAAGTATTGTTAAATATCAACTGAAATAAAACTTGAATGTGCCAGAAGAGTTCCGGAATAGAGGGAGGGTTGAGAGGGGTTTGAGGCAGAGGCTGAAACCCGAAGACAGTGTGATACCAGCTCAGGCAGGAGAGGAAGTCAGGGCCAGGACGAAGCATGGGAAACATACAAAACTCATGCTGGGGACACCGTTTCTAGTCCTTGGAGATGCCACGAGGACTTGGTCTTTCTGTCCCCCTGGTGGGCCTCTGCTAGCTACTGGGGACCACAGGACGTCTGAGCTGGAGAACTCCGTCTGACCCCCTCTATGCTCACCCTCCAAAAGAACTACATCAAGTTACTGTGAGGGCTGGATTTTGTGTTCTCATTTCTGAGGGCTCCCTAACAGGAACAGAAATTGTTCCTTGAGGACTTTTCATTTCACAGATTGGAAATTCAAACGACTGAATGAAATACAGTAACGCACATCAGTCAACCTCCAGGTGGGACCAAGAAAGGGGAGGCTGAACACAAAAAGACATTAACCAACTTCCCATCCTACCTCCTCTCTTTTTTGGCTGTTCTTCCTCTCTCATGCAGGCATGTCATTCCCAGGGGATTTGCTGTATTCCAGAAGGGGTGACAGTTAAGGGCATGCATCCTGCTCTCCAGCCAACTTCCCCAGGAGGCTTCAGCTTCAGGCGAAGGCTGGCAGCTGTACACATAAAGGCTCCAGGTCCCACAAATCCTCCTTTCTGTCCACAACTGAAGCCCTGACACTTGGTGACCCCCAAGGCTTATTTTATGCACAGGCTCCAAGGCCCAAATACCCCAAATACTAAGACAGAAGATGGACACTAACACTACTGACCATTTCCTTTCTGTGAGCCCAAGCAGAGCTTGACAGTCCTTGATGCAGGCCACGGGTCTACCCTCCTGCTAGTAATGCTTGGCCAGGTTCTGAAGCCTGCATTCCTCACTAGGCACAGAAAGGAGCTGGCGCTTGTGGTTTGTAGGACAACATTTGTTTTTCCTCCTGCATGCTGGTGCCTAAACGTTCTTTCTTGGTAAAATTTCGTATCTGCATCATCCGCAGCTCTTTGTGGCTTTATTTCAATGGTTGTGCACAGTTCTAGCCAATCACAAAATCAGCTCAAATTTGGAACAGCTCATGCTATATTTTTGGATATACCCCTGCTTTACCTTATAATTGGGGATAGTTTTCCTAAATTCCACTAGGACACCTTAAAGGCCTCAGCTGGTTTTAAAGCAGTTTTTAGACACAAAACTTGATCCCTATTCCCCAGGCCCAGAGTGATGGAATTACTCTTTTTCTTTGAAAAAAAAAAAAAAGTTTGTCCCCCAAAGAAAGCTTCCTCAAGGGGCATATCTGTATTAATGCCCAGCACACAGTAACCAACACTGGGGGGGGGCGGGGTGGTGGTGGTGGGGTGTGTGTGTGTGTGTGTGTGTGTGTGTGTGTGTGTGTGTGTGTGTGTGTGTGTGTGTGTGTGTGTGTGTGTGTGTGTGTGTGTGTGTGTGTGTGTGTGTGTGTGTGTGTGTGTGTGTGTGTGTGTGTGCGCGCGCCTTAACCTTCATCATGATGGGGTCAAGGATATGCAAATTACTCTCAGCTGCTACTGGGATGGAAATAGAAGAAGAAATGACTATGTTGTTTCAAAACAAACCATTCTGTGTGGTTTACCCGAGAGTGGAAGGGCACAAGCCTGGAAAAACAAGGCTTAGGCTCAGCATCCCCTATAGCTGGGAGAGGTCTCATTTTGTCTGGCTCTCTATGGCCCTTCTTCATGTCTAGACGACTAAAGAGAGCCCATGGTACATGAGGCAGCCGTTATGGCTTTCTGATTCTAAAAACATTCCCACACCTAACCCACCTGCAGGGGCAGTGACCCCCCAGAGCCCACCTGGATTCGGAGCAGAGGTGGGTTGCTGCACTCAGCCAAGCCTCTCACCTTGGCTGCGAGGCTGGAAATCGAGCTGCCTCAGGACAGTCCAGGGTAGTCTCCAGGCTTCTCTCCCCCAACTTACACATGGTTACACAGTATGTTAGTGAGACAGATCTTGACCAGACACATGAACTGAGCCATATTGTTAAAAATGCCTTGTTCGTATCCAGCCACCCCACCACAGCCAATACCAAATACCTTTGGGTCATCAGCCTCAGGTTTTTCAGTCTCTGAATCGTCATCTTCCTACAAGACAAAGAATTTAGAGGATTAAGCTTAAAGGACTGGGCCTGAGGTTCTCACATGCATAACAGGGTTTGGAGCAAATCTACCCAGCCTGGGTTGTCCCACCAAGAACCCCTCCCCTACCATATGACCCAGGCTCTAGAGAAAGAGAAGGGGAAAAAGAGATGTTCAGGGGGGACGACATCGGCAGCTCAAAGTTGTTATGCCAGCAGTGCCATAGCCTATATTAATGAAAATGCCTGAGGTTAAAAACCACAAACACAAAAATGGAGAAAGGTGGCAATATGCTTGAGAAAAGAATAAGATCAGGCGCCACAGGATAAAACAGGAATGACGTTTCCAATGAAGTATCGGTGATTTCAAACCAGTATGAGTCTTTTTTTCCTTCTTTGCCTTTCATGTACACAAATACATCAGACTCAGAGCTCCCGTAACATTGTTCGCCCCCAGAGTGCCATGACCCCCACACGCTATACCCCAGCGCTTCAACCAGCAACACCTGCACCAACATGAACAGTAGGAAGGTAGGCATCAAACGACCAGGGCGAGTGAGCTGGGAAAGGCAGGACTGAAGGGCAATGCCCAGCCTGTCCTGGGCCCCAGCTGAGTGGGCCCTGCCTCCATGCAAGTGCTCACAGAATTGCCGGTGACCCGTTCCATCCAGCCTTGTTCCCTACCCATAGGGCCTGCCAGACACAAAGCACCATGCGGGCAAGGCGTTTTCCAAAGTGTGCCCTGACCTCACCCGAGCTAGCCCACCATTCCACTAAATGCTAATGAAGGTCAAAGATCAGCTACCCTGTTAGGTAGCTATGATCCATATCCGTTCCACTACCCAGCACACCCCAATACGCGGGAGCCATGATTTAACATCCAACAGAAAACTGTTTCATTTGAAACTGCTTTTTTCAATCACTTTAACCCCCAAATTAAAAAGCCCGCCAGATGTTAATATAAACACCACCTGAGAGACTTGAACTACACTGATGGCTTTGAGATTTAATTGTCCTGCAAGGCATCAGTGAGCCACAGGTTTTAAACGCAATCTCCAAAATCTCCTCCAAATGAAACCCATCAGGCCAAATAATCAGAGATGTAGCTCAGCCAAATACAATCACATTTTAGAATGTCTATATTGGGATTGGATGCGAGGATTTTACTACAATTTGAAATAAAGCTTAAATCTGGTAAAAATTCTATGCAAAGCAAATACAGAATAACACTTCAAAAACACACGTCGTGCAAATTTGCTGAAGAAAATAGTTACGGATGTTAAGCCACTATGTATGCACTTAAGAAAAGCAGAAAAACGAAATAACTTACAAAGCTTTTCTAAACAATTTTAGTCAATTCTGAATTATCAGCAATCATGGGGGAGGAGAGGCCTAAGGGGATAAAAAGGTCTTCCAAAACAACAGAAAATACAAAATGCGTTTTTGTTTAATTTGTAAAGCATTTTATCCCCGCCCTCCCCCCCCGCCCCCCTTTTCTGGTCGCACCTCGCGGCTTGTGGGATCTTAGTTCCCCAACCAGGGATTGAACCTGGGCCCTCGCAGTGAGAGCACAGAGTCCTAACCACTGGACCACCAGGCAATTCCCTGTGAAGCATTTTAATGTTAACATTTAAGTATCAACGAGTAACAAAAATTTCAAACAAATAATATAGAACACTGAGCGTTTTAATTAGAACTGTTGCTAAATAACCAGATTTTATATTGAGATTCAACTTTGTATGTCCTTGTGTTAAGCAGCAGCCTGAATCCTTGTTTTTCTCCAAACTTTAAAATTCTGGCCCATGGTGCTCAGGTGACAGTGTACCTAAAGTCTTTCTGATTAATTAAGATGCAAGTTCTCTTTCCTTTGATAGTCAGCACATACTAAACATCAGGCAAGATTTGTGATCAAGAACACTTTGATAAAAAGTGCCAAGTAAAAAGTCAAGAAAGGAGTTAATAAGGATCAAACCACAAATAACTGTCCTTCTTAGTCTTTCTAATAAACTGAAAAATTTGAATGAACCCCAACCAAGATTACAAATAACACAGAATTGAGTGCAGATATAAATGATACACCAATTAGGATGAATGCACTGTTACAAATGGAATAAATTATCTAAACAGGGAAAACCAATATAAAACACCCATTGATATCTGTGTTAAATAAAATTGTCCACTATCTTTTCCCCCAAATTTCAATTCAAAGGTTAATACAAAATGGTTCAGGTGAAAACGAATTTGATTTTCAAATAGAACTAGTGATATCCAACCCAGTTTCCTCAACTGATACTAAAGAAAATAAAAGGGGGGGGGGATGAAATTAGGCATGAAATGGAACACTGTTGGTACAGGTCAGAAAGTTTCTGACAAATGGCGCTTTGAGCAGCTCTGGATTTGGGAACAGACTTACTTACCGACTGTTTGCTGTTCTCATCCTCCTCTTCTTCATAGCCATCTTCATCACCCCCGAGGCGAGAAAAATCATCCTCTCCATAGGCTTCAGATACCAATCCGCCTTTCTCCTCTTAAACAGAAGAGAAAAATAAAATGAATGAATGGGGAAAAGAATGCAAAAAAAAACCACCTGAGTGATCTCAGTTGCCAGGACTATCTCTGAAGAGAAAAGGAAACCTAAATCTCATGTAAGTGACCTTAGGCCCAGATTCTGCTTTTGGGAAGATCACAGAATTTAGTGTATGAATTCATTAAAAGAACAGGGAAGAAAACCAAGTAATATTAAATTCCGTTTCTAATGCTTCCAATCCACCTATTATGCCAACAGAAGCCTTCCCTTCTCTGAACTATTATACCATGTTGTTTAAACATCTCTTTTGAACAAACGTATGGACACCAAGGGGGGAAAGTGGCGGGGGTGGTGGTGGTGGTGGTGGTGGTGGTGGGATGACTTGGGAGATTGGGATTGACATATATACACTAATATGTATAAAACAGATAACTAATAAGAACCTGCTGTATAAAAAATAAAATAAAATTCAAAAATTCAAAAAAAACCACACCCATCTCTTTTGATCTGCATATGTCTACCTTGTATCATAGGCACCAATGAACTTGTCTTCTCATCAAGACAAGAACTCTGTCATCCTCATTTTTGTGTGTCCTCCCCTAGGAACAGGACCTTAAATGGGGGCACCTTGAGAGGTTCCCAATCATACCTACTTGAGAAACAAAATCTTTTCCTACATTTAAAACAAAAACAACAACAAAGCCCAAAAACAAAACAAATTACTGGGAAACCACCAGAGAACTTCCTGACAGGCAGAGACCACACAAAACTGAGAGGAGCTAACCCAGTCCAAGGCCCCCCGACCCCCATCACTTTCCAAATGAGGAAACCAAGGCCCAGATACGTTGGGTAACTTGCTGCCTCTCTACGTCCCCATATAGATCTGTTCCCATTTCTTAACATTGTGATTCTTAACCAGAGTACAGCAACAAAATCACTGATGGGCTTTAACAACTCACAAAGTAATGGAATCACCAAGAAGCCTTGGAAAGCTCACAAATGCCCAGGTCCTTCCCCATATCTACTGAATTAAACTCCCTCGCAGTGGAGACAGGATGTATGTATTTTTAAAAGCTCCAAGATATGGCTAAAGCATTATTATTAAAAGTTTCGCTCTCCTCCACCAAACAACAAGGCCGGAGAAAACAGGTGGTGGTTCAGTAGCCTTGGACCCTCTCCACCCTTCGTCCATCCTTCTGCCCAGCACAATGCCCAGCAAGGACAAGACTTTCAGTAAGTTTCGGAAAAATAATCGAAACAAAAGAAGGAGACGGTCCATTCTTGCTACAGAGCATCTAACGCTCGGTCTATCCCAGGACCCTGAACGCCCTTCGGGGCTCCAGAGCCCGATACTTGGGGCACAATGACCATCTCTTTCCCTCCCGCCTGCAGCAGCATTCCGAGCAGACAGCCGATTCTCCCCTTCCAGCTCCCTACTCGGGCCTCACCAGCTGCGCCGCCCGCCGTTTCAACTCCTGCCTCGCCGTCAGACTCGGGCTCTGAATCTTCCGCGTAAACTGCCAGAGACGACAGAACATTCTTCTTCCCCGCCATCTTATTCCCACAGCCCCGGCGTGGCTCACTCCTATGACTCCACAGAGCCGACTTCCGGGCGGAGAGGCAAGTACTTCCGGATCCCAGGAGACCCCGCGCCCGTTTCAGACCTAGAACCAATCAAAACGGCTGTTTCCGCGCCTGGCTCAGCCCCTCGCGCCAACGCTTGCATAACGTCATCACTGCGCGACGGACCCAAGCTTGTGTGGGTTTTACCTGACATTGCATTCCCAGCAGTTTGGCTTTTGAGAGTTGCCTGTGGCGTATGGGGGTCTGCGAGTAGTTCCCGAGCCAGCGGGCAGCAACTGCCCGACAAGAGCCCCTCGCTCCTTGGGGCCCACGGCCGGCTCTGATATCTTGGGGTGAAGAGAGGGAGGCTTCGGCTGGGGAAAGGAGGAAAGAACAGATCTAGGGTTCAGAGGAGGAAAAGGGAAGAGCTCTCCTCTGGCGTGGGGGTCGTGGGGGGGAGAAGAGGTCGGGGTCCCGGGGGGAAGAATGGTCGTCATGGCTGTGCTTATAGAGCAGAGGGTGGATCTTAGAAAAAAAAATTCCATCTTCTCCAAACTATTTTGAAGACATTTGTGTTTTTTCCCGTGATCTGATTTCTAGCTCTGCGCTATACCGTGGCCTGGGATAGGTGGGTGTTTTTATTTTCACCGAGCATAAAAATGGAGATAATTACCCAGGAATGTATTGCTTGAGGCTGTTCACCTGGAGCTATATTATTTGAAAATAATATAGTTTGAGTGTAATAAAGCAAACTTATAGAAAAAATAAGTAGGCTTTGAAAAGCAGAACAGAGGGTTCTCTTTGCAACCATATGATCATCACCTTTGCCTTAACCTTTGGCCACTGTCATCAAGATGAGTACCAACCCTTCCTCTCCTTTTGACCCTGAGCGTCGAGTCCGGAGCACGTTGAAGAAGGTCTTTGGGTTTGACTCTTTTAAGACGCCTTTGCAGGAGAGGGCAACCATGGCTGTAGTGAAAGGTAATGTTGCCAAACTAGCTGCATTTATGTTTGTGCTGGCTATACCATAGCGCTGCCACTACAGAAGGAAGAACACCTTCCTTCTGACCCTTCCTTCCTTCCTCCCCCCCCTTGGGCCATATTTGGTTTTGGAGCTCTTGTAGATCTGTCACCCAAAACTTGCAGTTTTATTGGCAGAACCACCCAGCTGTTCTGGTTCATAGCCAGAGCTAAGGTTGTCTTTGAAAACAGCTTATAAATTTCCATTCTCCTTTGTGTGTAGGCAGCGGGGTGGGGGTGGGGTGGGGGTGTGGCAGGAATAGCCTAAGCCAGTCACCTTCTAGGTAATTCCTGTATTGAAGATTGAGTGGTCTGGGTCCCAAATAGGGAAGGAAGGAGTAATAATATTATAAAACTGAGATATGTTGACAAATGGTGGTTGTCAAGAGGGGAGCAGCAGTGTCAGGTTAATTACATTATAACATTTATAAACAAAAGCTCTCTAAGTGATGTTGTTTCCATGGCTATACAGATATGCCCACTCCTCCAGAAGTATTCAGCTTTCATGGCTGTTCAGTTCAATCATCCATATCCCAGCAGACTCAGACTTCTTACCCTTGTAGTTGTTATTGCCACTACTGGAAATGATTTGTGTGCATTGCCAAATCTCCCTGGACCACTCCCCTTTTCATAGAAAGGATGGGAAGAGAATTGAGGTTACACTGAGACCCTTGCACGTGCCAGACACTCTGTGAGGAGTTTTTCCTACATTCTTGTTTAATTTTCAACAGCCTGGATGAAGGGGAGAGATTAAAAGGCAGGAAGCATTGAGATGTTGCCTTCTTGTATTTTTGCAGGCGACAAGGATGTCTTTGTGTGCATGCCCACAGGGGCAGGAAAATCCCTCTGCTATCAGCTCCCTGCTCTGTTGGCCAAAGGCATCACCATCGTGATCTCACCTCTCATTGCTTTGATTCAGGTGAGGCTCAGGGGTATGAAGATGGCAGCCCAGAAAGTTTAGAGGAAGGTTTTTTTTTTGTGGGGGGGTGGTTAATAGCTGGAAATTTTACTTCTCCTTTCTTTGGTCTTTTTTAAAAAAATTAATTTATTAATTATTTTATTTTTGGCTGTGTTGCGTCTTCGTTGCTGCACGTGGGCTTTCTCTAGTTGCAGCGAGTGGGGGCTACTGTTTGTTGTGGTGCTTGGACTCTAGGCGCATGGGCTTCAGTAGTTGCGGCACACGGGCTCGGTAGTTGTGGCTAGTGGCCTCTAGTGCACGGGCTCACTAGTTGTGGCGCACAGGCTTAGTTGCTCCGCAGCATGTGGGATCTTCCCCGACCAGGGATCGAACCTGTGTCCCCTGCATTGGCAGGCGGATTTTTAACCGCTGCACCACCAGGGAAGTCCACCTTTCTTTGGTCTTTTGCCTCTTATTTTTCTTTGATTTGCCTATATCCCTCTCTGTATTGGGTTTCTGAATCGCCCAAATGTGGGGTTCTCCACTAGTGCATATCACTCTGGTGGGTTATGAATGAGTCTTCTGTGTTTTGATGGCCTAAGGTCTCTCACCCTCCTCTGTAACTTTTGGCCTGGAGGAATATGGAACTGTATGTTTATGCACATACACACTCACTCTCGTATGTACACACGTGCACTCTTGATGTTATAGAAGATGCAGGTGGATAGAGAGGTATAAACCGATATAGGGGAATTCCTGGTATATCCTGCTTTATTCTGGCGAGAGCACAGCCATGAGACAGAAAAAAAGATGAGAAACTTATTGGGATGTTGTTAACATCTGTTCTGTGCTTCTGACTATATTTAAGGCCTGCAGATGGACTGATAGAATCAGAAATGAGGAAGTGTGGCCGTGTGGTTAAGAGCCATCCACCATGAAGAAAAGGAGAGAGAGAGAGAGGGATAGAGAACAACAATAACAGTGCTTAGTGAGTGTGTACTAGTCTCAGGCTTTGTGCTAAGTGTTTAGGGGCATTAACGTACCTTCCAAGTGTAAAATTTCATTTAATTCTTAAAACAATCCTATTAGGTAGTTTTACTCTTTTCATAGTAAAGTGAAGGAATGAGAGTGAGAAAATTGAAAGGTTAAGGTTAAGAACCAGCTGAAGAGCATGTGGTAATTGAGCCGGGATTAAATCCACGTCTATCTGGCTCCACACGTCAACCACTTCACCTTCTGTACTTCTTTTTATGCAAAGAGAAGACACGTTAGAGGGTGGGAGAAGGATGCTTTATGGCGGTGAAATACCCCAGGGAGTCACAGTGACGTTTACGACTGAGGCCTGAGGGCCACTTATAGTCCCCTCTCCCCCTTCTGCCCTCAGGACCAAGTGGACCACTTGCTGTCCCTGAAGGTCCGAGTGAGTTCCCTGAACTCGAAGCTCTCGGCACAGCAGAAGAAGGAGCTGCTCTCCGACCTGGAGCAGGAAAAGCCCTGGACCAAGCTTCTGTACATCACGCCAGAGATGGCGGCTTCTGCCTCCTTCCAGCCCACCCTGAATTCCTTGGCGTCCCGCCACCTGCTCTCCTACCTCGTGGTGGATGAAGCTCATTGTGTGTCCCAGTGGGGGCACGACTTCCGTCCTGACTACTTGCGTCTGGGAGCCCTGCGCACCCGCCTGGCCCACGCCCCTTGTGTGGCTCTCACTGCCACAGCCACCCCGCAGGTCCGAGAGGATGTGTTTGCCGCCCTGCAGCTGAAGCAGCCGGTTGCTACCTTCAAGACTCCCTGCTTCCGGGCCAACCTCTTCTATGATGTGCAGTTCAAGGAACTGCTTCCTGATCCCTACGGGAACCTGAGGGACTTCTGCCTTAAGGCTCTCGGACAGAAGGCTGATAAAGGGGTGAGGGCATTGAGGTTGGGGGGCCGAGGTACATCGGGGGCGGCGGGCTGCTATGTGCGGCATAGAGGAGGATTCTCATTTCCAAGATCTTTGCTTTTCTGGCTTCCTCAGCCAGGACTGTCCATAGCTTCTTAAAACTCGTGCACAGAGTTGTCGCTTTGGTTTCCTGGCCTTGTCCCCCTTACTGGGCTTCCCGTGTCCCGGAGTCCTCCTGTGGGGGGCCTTTGCAGACCTATCCGAGGCTTGTGGGGAGGAGGCCGGGGTTAGAAAAGTTGGGTTTTGAGCTGCTTTGGTCCCGCCTTGTTAGAAAGTAGCAGGGCTGTGCTAGGTGGTCTGCCTCAGAGGAGACCGTGAGCCTGACGAGAGAGAGTCAGAGCTGCTTTTAAAGCAGGGACTTCCCCGGCGGACCAGTGGTTAGGACCTGGCTCTTTCACTGCTGGGGCGCGAGTTCAGTCCCTGGTCAGGGAACGAAGGTCGCACAAGCTGCGTGATGCGGCCAATAAATAAATAAATAAATAAAAAGAGCAGGCTGCAGTGCGATGGGCTGTTTTGTTCTTCCCAATGCTTATTTTCTTCCCGTGTCTCCCCTTTCAGTTGTCCGGCTGCGGCATTGTCTACTGCAGGACCAGGGAGGCCTGTGAACAGCTGGCCATAGAGCTCAGTTACAGGGGCGTGAATGCCAAGGCGTACCACGCAGGTAAGGGGCACCTGGGCCACGTGGCCCACCTTACTCTCAGAAGCTGCTTAGCCGGTCTTTTGTTCCTTAAGAATCCTGGATAATCAGGGGGTCCATCATCTTTTTCCAGATACCCAGGCAGAGCTAAAGTGATTCACTTAAATTCACAAAAAGGAGTCTAGACCCAAATGAGATCTAAAAGGAGAATTGTGACTCCTGAATTCTTGTTGTCACCCTGTGCCCACTCAGCAGCAGGTGATGAGTTTTTTTAGCCCAGGTATTGGTGTCATGGAAAGAGCACAGGCTCTGGAGGCCAATGGACTTGGGTTTGAATCCTGGCTGTCACATTTATGGAGTGCTCTGTGCCACACACAGGCCTGGGTCTCTATGTTTATTGGCTCAGGCTTGGTGGGTTAAGTGCCTGGCCTGAGGTCATACAGCTGGTAAGTGATGGATTCAGGGTGTGTGTACTGTGCCTAGCACAGCGGCAGACCCAAGGTAGACCTCAGGGGAAACCCAAGGGAAATGCAAGTTCCCTTCGTCACCTTCCCCTCTTCTCTAGGGCTGAAGGCTCCTGAAAGAACGCTGGTGCAGAACGAGTGGATGGAGGAGAAGGTCCCTGTAATTGTTGCAACCATTAGTTTTGGGATGGGAGTGGACAAAGCCAATGTCAGGTGAGCCCTGGTTCTTGTCTTGCTTTGCCAGTTGGGGCCTGGCTCCGGGTGGGGTGGGCCACCTGGTGCTCTGTCTGGGGAGCCAGCTCTCTGTGTCCTTCTAGGGCCAGAGCGGAAGGAGGCCCCAGGATAGAGTCCCTGGTACATAGTCCAAACGCTGACAGGTTCTGTGCACAGTTCCTCTGCTCCCTGGTGATGGCACAGCACGGTTCTTCCATCCCCCAGAAGAGGGGGCAGCATGCAGACCATCAGGCTCACCCTTTAACACAGCCCCGCTCACTCCCACCTTAGCATCTGGAGCCTGTGAGGGGGTGGAATGAACTATCTTAAAACTGCTCCCTGTGCAAAACTGAAGGCAAAGATCTCGTTACCGTCACTCCTTGTTACTGTTTACTGGACAGTCCAGAAGAGATGGGTACATCCCAGCCTCCTAGCCCCACACTGGCCACTGTTGGGAAGTCTTTTACCTCCAGCCATGCTTGACCCTCCAGAGACATTTTGGGCTGCAGCCTGAAGCCCTTTGCTCTGATTAACACCAACAGTAATGCCTTGTGTGATTTACAGAGCACTTTTGCATACGTGGTCTTGTTAAGCCTCATAGTGACTCTGAGTTGGTCAGGGTAGGAATTAGTCCGTGAACTATACTTGAGACAATGTGGACTTTGGAATCAGGGTTTGAACTCTGGGTCAGCTGTGTCTTATTACGGATCAGCTTTGGAGTCAGACACCCCTAGGCTCAAATTCTAGCTCTGCCGTCCCCTTGTACAAATTTACCTCTCTGAATCCCAAGTTCATTGTCTATAAAATGAGGCTACCTCACATGATGGTGACTGTAATGATTTAACAAGGCAAATATATACACTGGCTCATAGTAGGTACTTCATAAGTATTATCCTTTTCGCTCTTCAAAGATGTTATAAAGTACTTACCCAGCTCATAAGTGTCCTAATCTTGTTTCTTTAAGTCTGCTATTTTTTCCATGGGCTGCTCCATGGCGGGAAGGCCTGCTGAAGGACTGCAGGGTCCTAGCCATGCTTACTCTGGGGGCCTGTCTCTGCCTCTCTGCCTGCCAGCCTCCCACTCCTGGTCCCTGTGGAGACCCCTGCTCCGCTGACTTGGAGTCACTTCTTCCCTCAGCTTTTCTGCCACATTTCATGCTGCTTGTCCCTTGGATCCTACAGGTTTGTTGCCCACTGGAATATTGCCAAGTCTATGGCTGGGTACTACCAGGAGTCTGGCCGGGCGGGCAGAGATGGAAAGCCTTCCTGGTGCCGTCTGTATTACTCTAGGAATGACCGGGACCAAGTCAGCTTCCTGATCAGGAAGGAAGTAGCAAAACTCCAGGTAAGTCCTGGGCAGTAGGAGCCCTTCTTGTCCGAACCCACCGCTCTCCAATTTCCGAACCCAGATGGAGCTTCTGTAATCTGGAGGGGTGCTCCTGAGGCTAGAAGGTACAGCAAGGCGGGGAATGGGCTGTAGGTGGATAGCTTATAACTAGGTTAGACTTTCTTCTTTATACTTGATTGATCTTTGTACGGTCTGTTGTGTGTGTGTTACTTTACATAGTCAAGATCAATCCTGCCTTGTTTTAAATTAGCATTGTTACATAAGCATTTTCCCATATTGTTATAAGTTCTTTGATTTTAGCCTTTTTTTTTTTTTTTTTTTAAAAACTGGTTACATATTCCTTGTAGAGAACCTAGACACAGACTCAGGAATATAAGGGAACTTGATGTATGATAGGTGGCATTAGAAATCAACAGGAAAAGGGTGAACTATTGAATAATTGATGCTAGAAAAAGATAAAATTAGAACCCTACCTCCCATGCCATATACATATGAATTACAGGTGGATTAAAGACCTCAAAAAACTGTAAAACTGGGGAGAAAATATTTCATGGCCTTGAGGAAGGGGAAGAGTATGTCAAGTTTTTTTTTTTAATATTATTTATTTTGGCTGCACCTGTCTTAGTTGCAGCATGTGGAATCTTCATTGCGGCATGTGAGCTCTTAGTTGTGGCATGCGTGCGGGATCTAGTTCCTTGACCAGGGATCGAACGTGGGCCCCCTGCATTGGAAGCACAGAGTCTTACCCAGTGGACCACCAGGGAAGTCCCTATGTCAAGATTTTTAAAAGCAGACACCATCAAAGAAGACTTGATCTGTTTGACTAAATTCGAGCTAAAAATTTCTTTATAGTGACAGACACCATAAACAAAGTGAAAAAATGAGCCATTTGGGGATTTCGTGATAGACATCATTGGCTGGCTGTATAGAACTCCTGCAGGTAAAACAGTAAAAGGCAAACAGCTACATAGCAAAAAAGATGGATTTCACAGAAGAGGAAGCCAGAATATCTAATAAACATACAAAGAGGAAAAAAAAAAAACATACAAAGAGATGCTCAGCCTCACTTAGGAATCAGAGAAATGCAAATCAGATGACAAGCTATCATTTTCTACCCATCAGACTGGCCAAAGTGTAAAACATCTTTATAGTCACTGTTGGCAAGGATGTGGGGAGAGGGCAGCTCATGACATGGTCAGGATTATAAGCTAGAATGGCTGCTTTGAAGAGAGACGAGGTGACACGTGTACGTGGAGGGGACTGGCGCACTGCGACTCAGCAGTTCCACATCTAGGTAGACAGGGTGTCAGTGCACATGATGGACTGTATGAGCGTATAGAGCGATGTTGGCTGCAGCAACACAGTGGGGAAATCAAACTCTTCCTCTGTGGGGTGTGGGGTAAGTAAACAGTGGGCTAGTCACACAGTGGAATGGTCCAGAGCAGTTAAAAATGAAGCAGTAACTCTACATGAATCAACATGGATTAAACCCCCCCAAAACATAATGTGTGACGTTGCAAAAGGATACACATCGACTTTTCCTTATAAGAAAGATTGAACACAAGGGCTTATTCCTGATCCCCACCAAAAGCACAATAAAAGGATGAAAAGTATATAAACTCACAGTGACAAGGAGATAAGACCCCAGCAGATAGAAATTTTAACAAATGTCTGCCTAGAAAACCCCAAAGACTCTACTAGAAATCTACTAGGATTCATAAGAAAACTTGGCAAGATGGCTGAATGTAAGAGAAACATTACTGTAAATACCTAGGAGTAGAAATGAAAACATGTTTAATTTGCAAGAATAAAACTTATAAAATACCTAGAAGTAAATGTTACCGGTTCTTATCAAGAGACTTTTTTTTAAAACCTCCCCAGTTGATGTTAATATGCAGCCAGGGATGAGAGCCACTGATTTAGATGAAGAAAACTAAAATCTCATTGAAAGAAAACAAACTCTGAACAGATGCAAAAGTGATTGGGAAGTCTTAAAACTGTCTTTTCTCCTCAAAGTTAATATAAATATTTCATGAAGTCCCAATTGAAATCCCAAAAGACTTTTATTGGGAAGTAGAATCTTAGAATTTACGTGCAAGAATAAGTGCTCAAGAACAGCCAGGAAAAGTATGAAAAAGGAGAATGATGAAGGGGATGTGCTTAACCTAGCATCAGAATATGCTGTGCTGCCACCCTGATCAAATCCATGTCATACAGTAACAGTCATCAGAACAGACGAGAGAATTAGAAAATAGGTCCTAGAAAAAACAACAAATAACATACAAGGGGACTCCCATAAGGTTAACAGCTGATTTCTCAGCAGAAACTCTACAAGCCAGAAGGGAGTGGCACGATATATTTAAAGTGATGAAAGGGAAGAACCTACAACCAAGATTACTCTACCCGGTAAGGATCTCATTCAGGTTCAATGGAGAAATCAAAAGCTTTACAGACAAGCAAAAGCTAAGAGAATTCAGCACTACCAAACCAGCTCTACAACAAATGCTAAAGGAATTTCTCTAAGTGGGAAACACAAGAGAAGAAAAGGACCTACAAAAACAAACCCAAAACAATTAAGAAAATGGTAATAGGAACATACATATTGATAATTACCTTAAATGTCAATGGGTTAAATGCTCCAGCCAAAAGACACAGGCTCACTGAATGGATACAAAAACAAGACCCATATATACGCTGTCTACAAGAGACCCACTTCAGACCTAGGGACACATACAGACTGAAAGTGAGGGGATGGAAAAAGATATTCCATGCAAATGGAAATCAAAAGAAAGCTGGAGTACCAATACTCATATTAGATAAAATAGACTTTAAAGAATGTTACAAGAGACAAGGAAGGACACTGCATAATGATCAAGGGTTCAATCCAAGAAGAAGATATAACAATTATAAATATATATGTACCCAACATAGGAGCACCTCAATTCATAAGGCAAATGCTAACAGCTGTAAAAGAGGAAATCGACAGTAACACAATAATAGTGGGGGACTTTAACACCTCACTTACACCAATGGACAGATCATCCAGACAGAAAATTAATGAGGGAACACAACCTTTAAATGACACAATAGACCAGATTTAATTTATATTTATAGGACATTCCATCCAAAAACAGCAGATTACACTTTCTTCTCAAGTGCACACAGAACATTCTCCAAGATAAATCACATCTTGGGTCACAAATCAAGCCTTGGTAAATTTAAGAAAATTGAGATCATATCAAGCATCTTTTCCGACCACAACGCTATGAGATTAGAAATCAATTACAGGGAAAAAAAAACATAAAAACACAAACACATGGAGGCTAAACGATATGTCACTAAATAACCAAGAGATCATTGAAGAAATCAGAGGAAATAAAAAAATACCTAGAAACAAATAACAATGAAAACACGATGATCAAAAACCTATGGGAGGGGGCTTCCCTGGTGGCACAGTGGTTGAGAATCTGCCTGCCAACGCAGGGGACACGGGTTCGAGCCCTGGTCTGGGAAGATCCCACATGCCACGGAGCAACTGGGCCCGTGAGCCACAATTACTGAGCCTGCGCGTCTGGAGCCTGTGCTCCGCAACAATAGAGGCCACGATAATGAGAGGCCCGTGCACCGCGATGAAGAGTGGCCCCCACTTGCTGCAACTGGAGAAAGCCCTCGCACAGAAACGAAGACCCAACACAGCCATAAATAAATAAATAAATAAATAAAAATTAAAAAAAAAAAAAAAAAACCTATGGGAGGGCTTCCCTGGTGGCGCAGTGGTTGAGAATCTGCCTGCTAATGCAGGGGACACGGGTTCGAGCCCTGGTCTGGGAAGATCCCACATGCCGTGGAGCAACTGGGCCCGTGAGCCACAACTGCTGAGCCTGCGCATCTGGAGCCTGTGCCCTGCAACGGGGGGGGCCGTGATAGTGAGAGGCCCGCGCACCGCGATGAAGAGTGGCCCCCGCACCACGATGAAGAGCGGCCCCCGCTTGCCGCAACTGGAGAAAGCCCTCGCACGAAACGAAGACCCAACACAGCTAAAAATAAATAAATAAATAAATAGAGTAGCTATTAATTTAAAAAAAAAAAACAAACCTATGGGATGCAGCAAAACCAGTTCTAAGAGGGAAGTTTATAGCAATACAATCCTACCTCAAGAAACAAGAAAAATCTCAAATAAACAATCTAACCTTACACCTAAAGGAACTAGAGAAAGAAGAACAAACAAAACCCAAAGTTAGTAGAAGAAAAGAAATCATAAAGATCAGAGCAGAAATAAATGAAATAGAAACAAAGAAAACAGTAGCAAAGATCAATAAATCTAAAAGGTGGTTCTTTGAGAAGATAAACAAAATTGATAAACCTTTAGCCAGACTCATCAAGAAAAAGAGGGAGAGGACTCAAATCAATAAAATTAGAAATGAGAAAGGAGAAGTTACAGCAGACACTGCAGAAATACAAAGCATCAAAAGAGACTACTACAAGCAACTCTATGCCAATAAAATGGACAACCTGGAAGAAATGAACAAATTCTTAGAAAGGTATAACCTTCCAAGACTGAACCAGGAAGAAATAGAAAATATGAACAGACCAAGCACAAGTAATAAAATTGAAACTGTGATTAAAAATCTTCCAACAACAACAACAAAAATCTTCCCACAAACAAAAGTCCAGGACCGGATGGCTTCACAGGTGAATTCTTTCAAACATTTAGAGAAGAGCTAACACCCATCCTTCTCAAACTCTTCCAAAAAATTGCAGAGGAACACTCCCAAACTCGTTCTACGAGGCCACCATCACCCTGATACCAAAACCAGACAAATATGTCACAAAAAAAGAAAATTACAGACCAATATCACTGATGAATATAGATGCAAAAATCCTCAACAAAATACTAGCAAACAGAATCCAGCAACACATTAAAAGGATCATACACCATGATCAAGTGGGATTTATCCCAGGGATGCAAGGATTCTTCAATATATGCAAATCAATCAATGTGATACACCATATTAACAAACTGAAGAATAAAAACCATATGATCATCTCAATAGATGCAGAAAAAGCTTTTGACAAAATTCAACACCGATTTATTATAAAAATGGTACAGATGAACTGGTTTGCAGGGCAGAAATAGAGACACAGATGTAGAGAACAAACGTATGGACACCAAGGGGGGAAAGTGGCGGGGGGGGTGGGGGGGGGTGGGATGAATTGGGAGATTGGGATTGACATATATACACTAATATGTATAAAATAGATAAGAACCTGCTGTATAAAAAAAATAAATTCAAAGAACAAACCAAAAAAAAAAAAAAAAGGTCCTAGAATACATCATTTAATATTGATGAAGCTGATAATTCAGTTTAATGGGAAAAGAATGAATTGTCTAATAGCTGGTGCTGACACCGCAGGAATAAAATAAAAGTGCCCCATTTGACACCTTATATAAAAGACAGATTAAGGACCTCATGTAAAAACTAAACAAAATTTAGTCCAGTGTGCCACCTAGGGCTGGAGATATGGTGAAGATATTGTTGTAATGAAAATTAAAAATCCAGAAAGCTGTCTTAAAAAACCAAATATTTGAATATATAAAAAATCTTAAGTTTCTATAAATCCTGAACCTATGGAAAAAATATACGTGGTGAAAGATACCATAAACAAATAGACTGTAGATCTGGAAAAATATTTAATGTAAAAGGCAAACAAAAGGTTAAAGCTGAGAATAAGTAGAGCTTTCACCAACTGACAAGAAAAACAAAAGGATATGAAAGGAAAGTTCCCAGAAAAGCTCATCCAAATCCTCGTCCAAAGATGTTCAAATTCGGTAGTAATCAGGTAAACGAAAATTAAAGTAAAATGATTTGACACACGTGTAAAAGAGCTGAAACTCCTGTTGCTAGTGGGCATGTGAAAGAAAGAGTGCCTACACTTTGCCAAGAGAAAAATGCAGTGTTACAGTCTTTTGGGGGGAAGCAATCTAGCAATATCTATTTAAATTTTAAAATACAGATACCCTTTGACCTAGATATCCTATTTCTGGAACCAAATCGCCTGAAATAAGAGTGGCAGTGGGGACTTGCCTGGGGGCGCAGTGGTTAAGAATCCACCTGCCAATGCAGGGGACACGGGTTCAATCCCTGGTCCGGGTAGATCCCACATGCCACGGAGTAACTAAGCCCGTGTGCCACAGCTACTGAGCCCACGCACCCTAGAGCCTGTGCTCCGCAACAAGAGAAGCCACCGCAATGAGAAGCCCGCCCACCTCAACGAGGAGTAGCCCACACTCGCTGCAACTCGAGAAAGCCCGCACGCAGCAAAGAAGACCAAAAAATGCAGCCAAAAATAAATAAGTAAATAAAAGTGGCAGTGCGTAAGCTCATGTGCTCAAGGGCTTGAATGGTTGAATTGATCGTGAGGACAGAAAATCGGAAACAAACTAAATATCCAGCAATGGGGAGTGAAGAAGAAATGATAGTAAATACTCCCCATAGAGTAATAGGCATAGCTGGGGGCCCAGGAAGTCTCGTATCTTCCTTTTTATAAAAAGCATATTTATTACTGTTTGACTTTATAGGTTTGCTATATTGAAATGTAAGTTCCATGACAGCAGGAACCTTTCTGTAGCTGTAATTAATGCCTAGCTCAGTGCTGGGAATGTAGTTAAGTGCTTAATAAGTGTTTATTGAATAAATGAGTAAATTTGAATGACGGGAGAGAAGGTGGATGCAAGTAGCGATTGGGAACAAAGGGGCCTTGCGAGGACCAAGGATGATAGTTTGCCATGACCTAAGGGAGTGTGATTAACTTGTCTGAAGTTCAAATTAGACAAGGAAAAGATTTCGGTAAGGTGATTAGGTATAAGGTATTTATTTAAAACCTACTAACACAGTGAATTACAAGAGCTCACACTGGGCTCATCATTGAGACATTTGAGATCATTTGAGATAAAGAGATGATCCAGGGGCTTCCCTGGTGGCGCAGTGGTTAAGAATCCACCTGCCAATGCAGGGGACACAGGTTCAAGCCCTGGTCCGGGAAGATCCCACATGCCGCAGAGCGACTACGCCCGTGCGCCACAACTACTGAGCCTGCGTGCCACAACTACTGAAGCCCATGTGCCTAGAGCCTGTGCTCTGCAACAAGAGAAGCCACCACAATGAAAAGCCCGTGCACTGCAATGAAAGGTAGCCCCCGCTCACTGCAACTAGAGAAAGCCTGTGCACAGCAATGAAGACCCAACGCAGTGAAAAAAAAATTTTTTTAATAAAAAAGAGATGATCCAGAAAGCTTCCAGAAAGTGTTACATGGAGGACGGGGAGTCCAAAGAGCACCAGTTTTCACCATTGTAATACTGGAAACGAGAAACAGTGCTTCCAAATGCTAAATAAACCATCCAATCTAGAACTTCCTACCCAGCCAACCAGTTAGTGTGAAAGTAGGATAAAGACATTTTCAGACAGACGATTTCAAGAAACTTTCTTCTTTGGAGAAGCTACTAAAGGATGTTCTCCACTGCAGAGGCAGTCAACTAGGAAAGGAAGATGGAGACCTGACCCAGGAGCGAGGCAAAGGGAGTGTCCTAGGACGAGAGCGAAGGGTAGTCTCAGCTGTGCACCAGGCCTGGCGAGCAGAGGCCCAGGTCGAACACGGGGACGGAAGACACCAGGAAGGATGTTTCCAAAGATAAAACTGGACCTTGCCATCATTGGCCCCCTCCTTACCGAAGTGAATTTTTCATTACATTAGAACATTTGGGCGGGTATTCGTGATGCACTGAAATCTAAGGAAATGAAAAAACAGGTCAGCTGTTAATTTCAGGAGAAACAATGTTGTCGAAGGATATGTGATCATGGGAAATAGTAAAAATATAATCACGTGGTTAGCTCTGAAGAATCACCTTAAGGGAAATTGTGATGTAATAAGAAATCGTGATATAAATGTATTGGGAGAATGGAAGTAGAGGAAGTATGTGTATTTGTGTGTTCGGGAGATGGGAACCATTCAACTTCCAGAAGCAGAAAGGCAATAGAGAATGTCCTGGGTATTAGTGTCTGCTATATTTTCTTGGCTCTTCTGTATTTTAAAATTTTTCACAATTTTTTTTTTAAGATTTTTTTTTTGATGTGGACCATTTTTAAAGTCTTTATTGAATTTGTTACAATATTGCTTCTGTTTTACGTTTTGCTGTTTTGGTTGCGAGGCATGTGGGATCTTAGCTCCCCAACCAGGGATCAAACCCGCAACCGCTGCATTGAAAGGCGAAGTCTTAACCACTGGACGGCCAGGGAAGTCCCTTCACGATTTTTTAAAAGGAAAATTTAACAAATAGCCATGTACCAAAAGGCAAATAATGCATAATCCCAACACTCAGAAGTAATGACTGTCAACGTTTAGTGTATGTCCTTCCACACATACAGAGGTTAGTATGTTCCTTCACACACTCGTATATATATTTAACTCCTATTAAATTAGGTCATATTATACAGTGATTCCCAAATGCCATTCCCCGGGCCCTTTGCATGAGAATCACCTGAGCAGCTTTTTGAAAATATAAACTCCCTGGAGCTCCAGGTTCAGAAAGTTCAATTCAGTAGTCTTGCTGAATGGGGCCTCAGGTCTTTTAAAGTTACCCAGGTGATTCCGATGCATGGTCAGGTGTGGGGACTCTGTTTTGTGAATGGCTTTATTAGTGTCATTTGATATTTTTCTCTCTCACCATTTGTTGGGCTACAGGGTAGTCCAACTATGTAAGACTTTTACTGAATGGTTGTTTCTTGTCTACAGGAAAAGAGAGGGAACAAAGCATCCGATAAAGCTGCTGTCTTGGCCTTTGATGCCCTGGTGGCCTTCTGTGAAGAATCAGGGTGAGTGACTTATCTTGTGTGTGGAAACAAGTGTTAGTGAGATCTTTTCCTCTCCCAGCACCGCTAGTTAACCAGCTAACATAGGGCAGTTCTTGGGCCACCAAGGGACTCCTGCCTGCTGAAAGCCATTGTGTGGGAATATTTCCTGTTGGAGCGTGGAAGTTGGTACCCTCCCACCTTTCTGTGGAAGGCCCAGAAACTCTGGCACTGTGAGGGTTCGTTGAGTATTTTGGGTGCTCATCCACCCATCCCACTCCACCCACTTCTGGAGTGGCTGGCACCATGGGTGCCTCAGTTCCGAGAGATGTGACCAGCTCTGAGCCATTGGCATTGTGGTCATCACGTGCCACTGAGCTGTACCACTGGCTTCACTTGTGGAGTAGTCACTCTCATCCCAGACCCAAACAGAGACATGTGGCCCAGCTTATGTCTTGGGAGGGCAGGGGCGGTAATGTGCTTGGAGAGAAATCAACTTTTCTAACATAACACCAGCCTGCCTACTTGGAACCCACTTAGCTATTTGATCTGCATCTGCTGGCGGTGGGGGCCATGAAAGAGCCTGATAGCTGCTCAGCGACAGGCAGACTGTGGCAGGGAGAGCCCTGGGCACGAGCAGCTGTGGGCGCACTGTGTGAGGGACATCCAGAGCATTCTGGACAAGCTGGGAGCACTTGCATTTGTGTAGCCCTTTGCTTGAAAAACCTCTTTGATTCCTCTGCTCTCACTGGTCAGATCTCGTTGGACAACCCTATAAGGTAGATGAGGCAGAATTGATTGCTTCAGACTTAAGAGATGAACAGACCACTGTCCAGAGAGGTCGTGGTTGGGAGTTCCCTGGCGGTCCAGTGGTTAGGACTCGGTGCTTTCACTGCCGAGGGCCGGGGTTCAATCCCTAGTCGGGGAACTAAGATCCCTCACGGATGCCACTAATCCCCCATTTCCCAATTTTCAGTGATATGCACATTTTCATACACACATGCCATCTTGGTTTTTGCAAGACTGGATTCTTGAAGCATGGAGTTGATTAGGTGCCTGGCACTGGCGGTGCCCACCAGATGTTTGGGGCTTTCTTCTGGAAACCAGAGAGGCACTTATTTGGGCCATGTGTTCTGATTCCCGCCCCCTCCTATTCACCAGGTCGGTGGCTCCTAGGCTGAAGGAGCCTATTTCCTTCTCCAAGACGCCATGTCTCATTTGGCCTCTGTGGCAAGACCACACCCAGCAGAGGTGGTTGGCACCCTTGCCCACAGCCATTGCAACCAGAGCCCTTTTCAGGCACTAACATAGTGAGTTGCTAAATCAGGCCTTCTTTGGTCCCTTGAGTAAAGCGCTTGTCATGAAAGGGCTCAGTGTCCTTGCTAGCTGTCAGAGTCCCCTCTGCTGGAAGTCACCCTGACCGGGGTCTTGTTTGGGGTGAGTCTGAGGCTCTGTGGAGCTGTCTGGAAGCTTAGCTCTGCCGTATCCCTCTGGGCTGCAGCAACTCACCAGGCAAGAGGACAGGTCCTCCCAGGGCCCTCTGCTTTCTGTCTCATACCAGAGAGCTGGGGCCTGTTAGAGTGTCAGGGGTCCGGGCATCGGTGGGCCTCCTGTTGCCCCGTGTGCAGCCTCATCTCTTCTATCTCATTTGCTACACACAGGGGTGTCAGATTCCAGGACTTCCAGGCCCTGGGACGGAGTGAGCACGGCTGGTGTGGCTGGATTTGAAATTGCTCTTTGAGTAAAAAGGAATGTTTCTTCATTGCATAAATGGTATATAGCACGAAGGCACAGCCCCTTCCTCACCAGATACTTGCCCCTTTTCTAAGAATAGCCTGGTTTGAGGTTGATGTTGAAGCAGCTGTTTGCAAAGGGAGGGCACTTGGCAGCGAGGGACAGGCCTGCTTGGTGGCTTTGGCAGAGGCGGGGACACTTCTACAAGGGCTGCGTTGTAGGGTCTGGGGTGCATGGGGGCTGGAGGACCCTGTGGGGGATACCTGGGCATCTCTGGGACCAAGGGAAAAGACACTTGGGTCACATGAATGAGGCCAGCGTGGGGCGTCCAGTTGGCTTCCTCTCCTTTGCGTGCAGCTACTTTCTCTGAGTGTGGCCATGAAATGCATTTGATTATTTATGACAGGGCCAAATTTACCTTTGCGTGTAAAAAGGAACAGTAATTAGGTTCAAAGCAACCTTCCTCCAGCCTAGAGGCCTCTGGACCCTGTCTGAGATGGGCAAAACAGCTTTGGTTTAGGCCTAGATTGTACTGGGCTCTGTCATCTCCTGGGGTCTCCAGGCTGGGGGAGCCAACGGCCCAGCATCCCTCTGTTTATCCATTCGTTTGCTCATTTGTTCATTCATTCATTTATTCAACCAGCAAATATTGATTGATACTGACTCTGTGCGAGGGCACATCAGAAAAGGGGGTACAATGGGGAACAGAAAGAGACCCAGCCCCTGCTTTTTGTTGCTTGGACCAGTGGGGAAGACAGGCACTTATCAGAAAATCACATGAAAAATGTATAATTCCAGACTGTTAAAAGGGCTTTGGAGAAAAGGTACATGGTGTTTTGAGAGTGTATTAACAGTGGCCCCCTTCTTGGCCCGCAGAAAGTCAGGTCACGACTCTTCACACTGGTTGACCCTATCGAGTGGGGGGAGTAAACCAAACACAATAGCAAACAAGATGAGAAACAGGACCATAATGATGAACAAGCAGATCACTACCAGGCCCCCCTGGTCCAAGGGGTTCTGCCAGAACTCATCCTTCCAGGCGCGTTTTGTTAGTAGTCTGTCCATGTGAACCTGGAAAAGTGGGGACAGAGGCCCTGAGTGCAGGGGCTTCTCCAAGGCCCTGTCCCAGGTGCTACTCCCTGCCCCCAGCTTCACCCTCTGGTGCGATCTCAGAGAACGGCGGCCACCTCTGCAGCTAGCGGGCATTGAAGGGATGGTCGGGCATTGAAGGGATGGTGGGTCATTGGGCTCGATGCCTCCAGCAAGCAACAAATGAGCTTTCTTCCTCCGTAGAAGCAAAAGCAGGGACTGGCACCAAGAGAGGGGGGGGGGTCCCTTGAGTTCTTCCTGGAGGCTGCCTCTGGCTTCTCCAGTCCTTTCCTGAACAGCCCTGCTGTGAGCAGGACTTTCTCTCCCATCCCTGAGAACCGCTCAGCCAGAATCTAAAAAGCAGCACTACAGACCCTTCCTGGGTTTCCTGCCTCGGTTGCCAAAGATTTGGGAAGCATTTTGAGAGATCAGCACAGGAGCCCAGGAGTGGATGGTCTCAAGCTGAGGCCTCTGTAGGCTTCCTTAGAGGCAGGTGAAAACAGAAGGACTAACTAATCTTGAAACACAGCTGAGATGGGCAGGCTGTGCGTCTGTAGCCAGTTGCAGGGAGTAAAGGCAGAGAAGGAAGGAGCCATTACCTGGGTCTGCTGTTTATACTCCTGTGTCCTAAGAGAGGGTAGGCGGATCAGGGTAATCCTTCAGGCCCCACGCTTTGTGGGGCCTGAGCTGAAGAAGCCGCCAGGTGACCAGAGCTGCACCGTGACTCAGAGAAGCAACTCTTGGGAGGAAAAGGTGGCCGCATTGCTGATTGCCCCTGACCAGACCTGCTTGCTGTCACCAGAGCAAACAAAGGTGGGCTAGGGCCCATTGCCTAGCAACCGCGTTCTCTTTCAGCCTTTCACACTTACCCCCTCCGCCGCGTTCTGCCCTCTTGTGATGCTGTTTTGGGGGGCTGCTCAGGGCGCGTGGGTTGAGGTGTCCTGGCTGAGAGAGGTCAGACTTGGGGTGGGTGGGGGAAGAGACTGGATCCGGGGCCCTTGCCCCAGGCCTCCCGTCCACCTCACCTGTGGCTGGGTCCTGCCCCTCCTCTCAATCCAGATGACCTGTCTACTGAAAGGACCTGCCCAGAGCTCGGGAGGCCCCAGGGCTGGGGCTGCCACGCATGGCCGCTCACTTCCTGTGGCGCCGGGTTGATGATTAACCACAGGTCCAGCTGGCACCTCCTGGAACCAGCATGTGGGTGTTTATCACCATTGAGGCCCCGGGTTCCTGTGGAGGCCCAGCTTCTCCCTTGGTGTTTTTGTGTGCCGCTTAGGCCCGGCCGCAGCTGCTTCGTGTGGGTTCCCACCCCCTGGTGTGATGGGGCAGCTGGGAAGCAGGAGTGGGGCCTGTGCCCCTGCTCGTGGAACTTGGTGGCTGCCATTCCCTCCTTGAAAGACAGGAGTCGAGTGCCCACGGTGGCCAGGAACTGCGCCAGGTGCTGCGTGTCCAGTCGTGAGCGAGAGAGGCAGGCCCTGCCCTCCCAGGGGTTACATTCTAGGGTACCGGTCCTCAACCCTGCCTGTTCCAATCATCTGGGAGCTTTTCTGAACGCCAGTGCCCAGGCCCCACCTGGTAGCACAGAGGTCAGCCTCTGGGCTTGTCAGAGCCCTGTGCTTGGTAAAGCTCGTCGGGTGATTCTCCCTTTTTTTTGTTAATTTAATGTTTTCTTTTTTTTTAAATTTATTTAATTTATTATTTTAATTTTTGGCTGCGTTGGGTCTTCGTTGCTGCACGCGGGCTTTCTCTAGTTGCGGGGAGTGGGAGCTACTCTTCGTTGCGGTGCACGGGCTTCTCGTTGCGGTGGCTTCTCGTTGCGGAGCACGGACTCTAGGCACGCAGGCATCAACAGTTGTGGCTCGCAGGCTCTAGAGCTCAGGCTCAGTAGTTGTGGCACGTGGGCTTAGTTGCTCCGCGGCATGTGGGATCTTCCTGGACCAGGGCTCAAACATGTGTCCCCGGCATTGGCAGGCGGATTCTTAACCACTGCGGCACCAGGGAAGCCATCATCGTGTGATTCTGACATGCAGCCGGGGCTGGAGGAGATGATGGGCAAGTTCCGTGAAGTCCTTCTTAACTCTCCTGGCTTAATTGACCTTGGCTTACCTGCCGCTTTGCATTTCCTTCTGTAAAACACTCTGACTAATGCCCTTGGCCTGCCGAATGCTCAGAGCCAGCAGGCTGGTCTCAGCACACCCTCGGACTTCTGCTCCATTAGCTTAGTAGGATGCTTATTAAGCGTCAGCTGCTTGTTCCCAAACCTGTTTTGTGGCAGTTGTACTTGTTATTGTAATTACATAATTGCACTTAACATTACATAAAAGTGAAGTAGTGATAAAAGCTGAAACCCCAGTTTTACAACTGGGGAACAGGCACAGAGAGGTTAAGTAACTTACCCAAGGTCACACAGCTAAGAAGTTACTGCTTTGGGGTTTGGACCCAGCTGTTCCTGTCAAAAATAGATGTGGACGAGACAACTGTAAACATATCCTAAAAATGCAGAAGTATTTCACACTCAGGTTTCCTTGCAGATGTCTTCAAGTTCTTATTCCGCCTTAAAGAAATCAAAATTAGCAAACAGACAATTCAGGAACTCTGGTCAGCAAACCCACACTAGGAGAAGAGACCTCGGCCCTGCATCAAAAAGATTGGCCAAGGAATGTGCATCTGTATGTTTCCATTTCAAATGAGAGGTGTAGAGAACGTATGTCTCGGGTACACAAACGTTGCTTTAATTGACTTTTTCAATTAACTGCTGGCCCTGATCGGAAAATTCTTCTGAAATGATCACCACAAAGGGAATGATGTGATGGGAAGAGGTGGAGAATGCTGGTGGTGCCCATGGCATAGCCTGGCCCGGGGCCTGAGGGGACTCCCCCGGGAGGAGCGATGTTGAAGTTGAGATGGGAAGCCGACGTAAGAGTTAGAATGAGGAGACAGTGTTCCAGGGTAGGCAGCCGGTTCCCAAGGAGAGCGAGGAGACTTTTCCTAAGGACAAAATTAATTTGTCTTCAGTTTTATTATTTTTTTTAACTTTTATTTTTTAAATTATTATTTTGTTATTGCTGCGCGGCTTGAGGGATCTCAGTTCCCTGACCAGGGATTGAACCCGGGCCACGGCAGTGGAAGCCCAGAATCCTAACCACTAGGCCACCAGGGAACTCCCTGTCCTCAGTTTTTTATGGTCTGCAATTTGTTATTACCCACAAGCAAATATGTCGTCTTGAAGATTGTTATCTGTAGATTGCTTTCAAATGTTAATGTTTGGGAAAACAGGAGAAAACTGTTTTGTCTGCTCTGCCAAGTTTTGCTAATAAGATTCTTGCACCGGTGGCTTTACTGTAGATTCTAATAAGGCGTAACATATGGACAGTAAACTGCACAGATCTGAAGTGTATAGTGAAACCCTTGTGAGGGACCGAGAGACCACAGTCGTGGTCAGTGGTGGAGCAGAGGCCACGGGCGGGGAAGGCGTGACGAGGCCGGGGAGATCAGCGCCGAGACCGGCTGGGACGCTGCGGCAGGGACCTCAGGCAGACGCTGCTGGCGGCTTGGTCCAGGGTGGCATGGCGGTGGGAACAGAGAGGTGTGGCAGCCAGAGTCAGCCAGATGTTCTCTGGGGCTCAGACGGCCTGATGGCCACCCCTTCCATGGTCACCACCTGCCTTGCTGTACCTGTTTATTCTTTGCCATGATGGGGGAATTGCTGCCTCCTGTCGATGCCCATCTTCCCCAGAGGACCAGCCAGAGTACGTCAGGCTGCTCTTGCGCTGGAGCAGATCTGGTTGGTTGAGCCGAGTGGGATCGGAGCCTGCCTGGGACCTGGCGTGACAGCTTCAGGGGAGCCCTTGGTGGTGGGTCTCAGCGTGCCCCCGTAAGCCCTCCAAGGGGAGGGACAGAATCTTATTTGGAGTCAGCAGTTAAGTACTGCCTGGCCTGGAGGAGGAAAATGCGAATGAACCTCCTGTCAACCTGTCGGTGCCCAGGTCTGCCGACTTCTTGGCAGCTGGACCAGGGAGCCTGAATCTTTTCTAGAAAAGAGGCTCAGCCTCACCCACAGTGAGGAAGGATGTTCTTGATGCTGATGTAACTCACTTAAGGAAAAGTCACACGAGGATCTGGCTGCTGCACCGTTGGAGCGTCTCCTGAACGGAGGGCTTCCTGGGGACCCTCCAGCTGTTGGCGCTGGGACTGGAAAGGGCGGGGCTTCACATCCTCCCACCCTCCCTCTGTTTTTCTTCTGGGAGGGAGGGCCCCAGAGTTTGGGGTGTGGCTGTTTGGGATCTAGGGTTGGTATTGTAGGTGGTGGATAATGGAGTGAGAGCCTTATCAATACTACAGCTGGAGGCCTAGGGCACCGGGTGTGGTGAGCAGGGGCTCTGGAGCCAGGTGGGGGGGGCGCCCAGAGGCTGGCTCTGCCACTTTTCAGCTGGTCAAATTTAGGGAAGTTACCTATTTCCTCATCTTTAAAATGGGGATAATAATGGTACATTTGGCATTGAGGTTGTCGTGATGACTAAATGAATTTATCTGCATCAAAATGCTTAAGGCACTGCCTGAGCGGGGATGAGTCCTCAGTGAATTTTAGCTATCTTCATCCTCACCATTGTTGCAAGTATTATTATGGTTATCATTATTTTTACGAGTCCCATTCTTTTGTGGTGTGGTGGGGGTGGTAGAGAGTACAGACAGATTCTTGAATTTCTTTTATTTTCTATGGAAGCACTCCTCTCTGGGTCTTTAACCCAAACCAAACCCATCAGAGAAGTCCCTGGACACCAGGAAGTGAAACCAACCAGAGAGAGCTTCTCCTGCCTGCCTGCCTGTCAGCTGGAGATGGTGGGGCCGCAGAGGAGTGGCAGGGGCTGGCATCCCCTCTCCACTCCCTGTTTTCTGAGTAGATGGGGCTCTGCCTCAAGGCAGGCAGAGCATGGGCTGCACAGGCCAAGATGACAGAGGAGTACAAAAAACGCAGACTTCTTTATGGCCCCGGCGGACCAGGGTTGTGTGTGTGTGTCGCGGGGGGTGGGGGGGGTGGGGAGGCGGGGTACCGCGTGAGCCTCTACCTCCCCTGCCCTCGTTCCTGGCTTTGTAGCTCTACCTGGAAAGTTCTGTGGGAGAGGAAGTAAACTGAAGGGAAAGAGGCCAGGCAGTGTTGCATGTCAGCAGGCCCAGTCCTTAAACGAGTCCACATTGCTCTGGCTCGGCCCCCTGTTTAGAGGGGCAGATAACGATGCTTCATATCAGTCTTAGCATATGCCCAGCACTGTGCCAAGGTCATCTGGGTTTATCCCAGGAGGTGGGGACCAGGATTAGCCCCATTTCACAGGGGAGGAAACATGGCTTGGAGAGGCTGAGTCACTGACCTCCGTTTCGTAGCTGGCAGGGGTGGGAGGGCGAGGATTTGAACGCAGACAGTCTGGCACACGTTGGGGAAAGGACGGAGCGGTCAGGATGCAGGTTATGGACAATAGTAGGGGCCTCACCTCTCTTACCGCAGAAGTTTGGGAAGACCCAGTGGCCTGAGCCTGGTAGGACGGGGTGTGCCGGCTACGGTTAATGGCAATGGTGGCATTCCTGAGCCCGGCACCTGCCTGGGGCAGACGCAGCCTCCACCACTGCCAAGCAGGCGTCTGGGAGGGCGGAGCTTGTTAGCAGCTGGTGCTGGGCAGGAAAGGCGCCGCAGCCCTCCCCTGGTTCCGCAGCCTTCCCTCTCGCGTGGCATTCCTGCCTGCGTGTTTTTCCAGCTTCCGAGAGCACAGGGAGAGCAGAGGCCTGGAAGGGACGGTCACTGGCCATGTCCCTGGAATTCTGGCACGCTGCCCACCTGATGCACATAACCGAGCCCAGGGAGTCTGGCACCACAGAAACACATAACCAGAAAGCTTTTACTGGGAAAGAAACAGGCAAATACTGGAATGGAACACAGACATGTCCGCGCTCTGGGGGGAGCTCGGGACTTAGGAGCTACTGTGCAAAGCCCCTCTCCGATTGGCCTGCTCCTCTTTGGCGTGGGAGCCTTGAGGCCAGCTCCCCACACGTGCGGGCTGTTCTCCAGGTGTGGGGACCCCACTTCTGTGTTTTGTTGGAAAGCGCAGGTAGGCGCAGAACCCCCGGTGGTTTTCTGTCTTAGAAACAGTCGACGACTCCTCGGCCCCCATGTGTGCACTGTCAGGTGAGAGTTTTGTGGCCCGAACAGCCCGTATTTCCTTGATGAGGCCCCAGCTCTCAGTCAGTGTCTGGGTTCCTGGGCTAGGCCAGGGCCGGGGCGGTGGATCTTTGTCTTGAGGGGTGAGGGCTGCAGGGCCAGGCTGACTCCCTGGGTCATGGCTTTGGCGGTCTCCTCTCCGGCTCCTCGTCGGCCGTCGCCCTGGCCCTCACAGTGGGGTGGTGGGTCCCACCGCGGCCCTCCTGCCTCCCCGCTTAGGGCAGCAGCAGTAGCCGACGGCCGTCAGCAGCAGCAGCAGCACGATGGCTGGGGGGTTGGGGGAGAGAGCAGAGCGCTCCGGGAGCTCAGAGGCGAGGAGGAAAAGGACGCCCACCACACTTCCAAAGAGGCCCCTCTGGGGGCCTAGAGGACCTTCACCGAAGCCCTGGCTTAGTGGTCAGAAATACCCGAGAGTCTGGGAAGAGGTGTGACTGTCCCCATGCCGGCCCCCAGAGCTTTGCTCCCTCCATCTGTGGGTTGGGGTGCCGGAGGCACCTCTGGGCCCTGGTGCCCAGCGCTCCCGTTTCCTAGAGCAGCATGTCAGGATTAGGGGGGACCCCCTGGCTCCCCCCAGGGGACATCTGCTTCTCCTCCTCTGTCTGGGGGACCACCCAGCCACCTCTGCCAGCCCCGTGGTGGGTACCATGGTCTCGTCTCTCCTGGATGCCAGGAAGAGCCGTGGGCGCCGAGGAGACTCTGGGAGCGCCGGCTTACCTGTGAAAATGACAAGGACCGAGAAGGCCACGATCTCCACGGGCTCGGCCTGGGGCAGCCTCTGCAGCTTGCGCAGCAGCCTCTCCCCTACGGAGCGCATCTCCAGCGCAAGGTTGGAGGCTGCCATGCTGTGTCGTGTCCCTGCTGGGTTTCCTCCTGAGCTGCAGAGCAGGGAGAGGACCTGGTGTCCCCACGGAGCTGCCTCCAGAGAATCTGCCCTCTCACCCACCCCAGCCCGCAGAACGAGTTTGTCAGGTCTCACCCCTCACAGGCCTGGTGGCTCACAGCTCACGAGGGAGGCAGGGAGCTGGCAGGGCCCCTTGCTCAGCGCTCCGCTGTGGCCCTCAGCCCCCACCTAGCTGGCACTGCCCAGGCGAGGGAAGCTGGGGATGACAGTGAGCCTGAGGCCCTGCCGGAGGAGGGGTCTGCCAGCCGGCCAAGGTCAGCCGCGGTTGCTGACCGTGAAGGGACTGCACGCTCCTTTGTCTTAGACACCACTCCTAGGTGTTGCCAGGGTGCCTCGGATGGGCATGGCTCCCCTGGCGGCCCCTGATGCCTCCCTGGTGGGGAGACAGGGCTCCAGAATGCCAGCCTGGCACTCTTGCTTTTCATCGTATGTGGGGACAGAAGGGTCGGCTTCCTCCGAGAGCAGGCTCATGGGGGCTTCTGGTCAGGGTCGGCCGTAGTTGAGAGCTGACTGGGGGCAGTGGTCTGAGCCCCCCTGGGGCCCCCCGCCTCTCCCACCAGCCCCATTTCTTTACTCATACGGTGTCTTCCTGTGAGAAGGTGGAGGTGACACTGTGTCCTTCTAGTTGTCCCCAAGGGGTCCTCTCTCAGGATGGGACCAGAAGTCCCGGGGGGGTTTAGCCTCCTTCTCTTGCTGGCTTGGACCTGCCTCTCTGGCTGACCAAGAGAGTCCCCTCTGCTCCCCCCTGCCCCCAACACCCCCTGCCCCACGGCCCCACGGCCCCAGGTGAGGGGCAACAGACTCCAGGCCCCAGGACCGAGAGCCTCCTCCTGTCGGTTGTGCCCAGGGGGCCGAAGGTGAAGATCCAGGCCGAGTCAGTGAGTCGGGACACGTTGTGCCACAGACCTTCTTTCCCCTGCCGCCTCCCCGGTGGGCACGAGGGAGCCAGCACCTCTTCAGAGAGGGATCAGGGACAGCCTGCGCCAACCCAGAATCAGCCTGTTCCCCGAGGCAGCTCTTAGCCAGGGCAGGGCTGCAGGCGGCCAGGGGCCTGAGCCAGACTGTAAGCTCTCATTACTGCTGCCTCGTCCCTCAGCCAGGCACGTTCTCCCCCAGGTGGTTGCGGTCTGTGAGGCCGGTCACTGCTGGCGCTGCTCCCACAGCGTAGCGTCCTTAGAGCCGCCTTGAAGGGCATCTGCTCGAGTCCTCTGCGCCGCACTTGGCTCCCTGCCCTCCCTCTGCCATTCGGCCTTTGCTCGAGTGGGGAGCCCCCCTGCGGCCCAGCCCCGCCCATTCCTTCTTGGGCAGCTCTGATCATTAGAAGATGGGACCTCCCGGTGACCTCGTCAGTCCCACCTGTGGTCACTCAGGCCAGTTCCACCCCCTTCCACCTCACGGTCCTCCAGGGCCTGGACGGCCGGCACAGGTTCCTCCTGCATCTCCTTCCCCACAGGATAACTGCCCTCATCTGGTCAGGTGGCCCCCCCCCACAGAATAGCATTCGAATCATCCTGGGTTTGAATACTGCCAGCCTTCTTCCTGCTTTTGTGACACGGAGTGGCTCCGTCTCTCTGAGTCTGTTCCTCTCCTCGTTTTCCGTGAAGATGAGGTGCCCATCTCTCGAGGCTGTCGGGAGGGTTGAGCACAGGGCCGGGCTCTAGGAGTGCCCAGCCCATGTGATTCCCCTCTGGGCGGGGTCCGGCCAGCGCAGCAGAGGCCAGGCGGCCTTTGGGGGTAGTCACACCCCCCCACACGCTGTCAGTGACCTTCCTTCAACACCTTTGGGGAGTTTCGTCTGTGTCCTTCATGCCCGGGATGTTTGTGGTGTGTGAGGTGAAGGAGAGTGGTGGGGGGCCGGCTGGAGATGGGGGGGCTATGTTTTAAGTGATGATGGAGGGTAGCAGGCAGGTGATGTCTCTTGTCAAAGGGGGAGGATCCTGGAATTAGGGCCTCCCAGCTTCTCCCATGCCCCACCCCAGGGTCTGCACGTTGCTACAAACGAGATCAGGATCCCAGTTTTCCAATGTACTAGGAGGCACAGAATTCTAGAATGCCATGGGTCATCCACTCCTGCCTCCTTTCTTCTGCATATGGGGACACTGAGACCGGAGAGAGGAAGGGACTTCGTGGTCACACTGCGGGAGTGGGGCCTGGCAGCGCTGCCCCCGCCATCCCTCTGTGGGCACCTGTCTCGGGCAGCCTGCTCTTTGACGGGCAAGATAAGCCAGCCCAGGAGCAGCCCACAGAGGGCCTGGCCCGTGCGATGGGCTCAGCACGGGGACCAGGGCTCTGCGTGATCAGCCCCACCCCACACTCGGGAGTCTGGAACACAGCTTTCATCACTCACCGGGCCACACTTGCTCTTTGAGAACCTCCTGTGACTTGTCACCAAAGGGCCAGATCTTGCGAGTCTTTCTGTCTCAGGCTCATGAACTCCTTCCCGAGCATGAGACCCCTCTCCTCAGGTCACACTGAACAGACCTCCTCCCACTGACCAGTGGAGCAGGTGTGCACAGGAAGGTGGTCCCCTCCCTTGGTCTGGCGCCTCCGGGCATCTCGCTCTCCGGGTTTCCAGGAGGACGGGAGCCCGCCCGCTGGTCCCATTCCTGGAGGAGGGACCGGTGGGCCGACCGAAGCCCAGGGGGAGCTTGCCCGGGGCTCGGGAGCTGGGCTGCTTTCCCCTCCCCTCTTCGGCTACTTGGCCTGGCTTTTTCAGCCTGATTGGCCCAGGGCCTGCACTGCCTAATGTAGCCATCAGAGACACTCCTTCACTTCACAGAGGCGGAGGCGAGCGGGTGGGCGGGGGGCTTTTTCACCTGTGCCCCCCACGCCCAAAGACCCGGGAGGGATTGCAGAGGGGGCGCCTCCGCTTGTGAGTGAGAGGTTGCGTGGAGACCCTGGTCAGTCGGGGCGTGATCTCCAGAGCAGGGAGGGGGAAGGTGGGGCCGGGCTGAACTGCTGTGCCGGAAAGGCGGGGCCTGTTGATCCGAAGCTTCGCCTTTAAAGTCAGCTGTCCTCCAGGGGTTAGGAAGTCAGAAAGCTGCAGACTCACGCCCAGGGGACCCGGGCCCCACTCTGGGAAGAGTGTCGGTCCACACCAGCGGGCCACGGACGTGGACACCCAGGGCCTCTGGGGACTTGGATTGGCCCCAGGGCTGCTCACTGCATCCCGTCTGCAGGAGTGGGGCTGCTGGACACGGCTGTTCTGCCCCAAAGGCTGAAGCCCCCTTTGCTTTTCAGTTGCTGTTTTATCATTTCCAGCTTGGCCTTGAGCAGAGGAGCCTTAGTGGGGGCCGTGGAGGGCTGGAGGGGCCTGTTCTCCTAAGAGGGCGGAGGCACATTCCAGCAGGTCCCAGGCGGGCTTTCCAGCACGCTATTTAAAGCGAGGCCAAGGGGTGCCTGACGCCTGGTGCCCGATATAACCAGCCGTCGTCAGGTGACCGTGAGGCCTGTGCCCCAGCTGTTGCGTTGTAGGGAGCCCTGAGTGTTCCCAGCTGTGGCCCAGGGAGGGTGGGCGTCCTGGGGCTGGCTGCCTCTTGTCCTCTTACCCTTCCCAGGTTTGGAGAGCGGAGGGCAGGGAAGCCCAGTGGGGCTACTGGTAATTCTCTATATTTTCCCAGTCTTTCTATCTTAGCTCCACCACACTCCTTCCCAAACTGTACTTTCTGCCTGTGAATGAGGATCTCCCCCAACCCCACGCTCGGTAGCGCCTCGGTTAGAAGCAGCCAGAGCAAGTGGTGGCTTCCCCTGGCCCGGCTGCCTGCACGGCCCTTCTCGGCACCTTCGGAGGGTGCTCCCCGGCTGGAGTGGCAGCCAGTGGCGGGGGAAGGTGAGCCAGGCTGAAGGGAAGGCTGGCAGAGCTGGAGGGACTAGAAAACATGCCTTTGTGTGGCATCTCCTGGCACGGAGAACCTTGCAACAGAGCAGGCAGGCCTCCTGCAGGCCGGACAACTGCCACTTGGTACTGAAGTGTCCCTGTTTCCTCTTTGCAGAACTGACACTCCAACTCCAGACGCAGCTGCGTGGGGAGAGCCCAGGCAGCGGATGTGTGCTGTCTGATAAGGGTGTGTTGATGGCTCAGGGCCCAAGGGCTTCTTGCCCTGCCCTGTTATTTTGTCAAGGTGGGTTTCAGCCACCCCTGCCCCCTGGGCAACGTCTTGTTCGAGAAAGAACTAGAATGAGGCATAACTGAAGGTTGGGGGAGTCTTGCGGGGTCCGGTGGCCTAACCAGCAAGGCAGAGATGCCCACTGTGCGCTGCGCTTTCTGCCTTGGCCCCGCCTTCCAGTGGGGTCCAATGACACTTGAACCCTCAGCAGCCCCGGCTTCCCCAGCCCCGTAGCTTTTCCAGGACAGGAGGAGACACTTCCTGCTGCTGCTGATTCCTCCTGCAGCCCCAGAGGCTGGGCATCACCCTTCTGTCCCCGCACAGGGATTGTGTTCGGGGGCCCCCATCCACCTGTGTCCTCTGGATCTAGCGACTCTGATCCCTGCCTGCCGGTCTGGGCCGTCTTACAGATAAGAGCCAGCAGGGGCAGCCATGGGCTCATCACTGCCTTCCTCCCTCACCCGGCGTCTGTCCCCTCTCTGTGCCATCACTGCTCATCGCTGCCGGGCTTTTAGTCTCCCCAGCCACCAACCCAGGCCAAATCCCACAGCCTCTGCCGAGCCAAGAACACGTCGACTGATCCCTGGTTTCCACTTTAACCTGGGTGGCTGTTTTTCTAAGTAGATACTAGCTTGTTCGCTTTGGGGAAAACATCTGGGGGGCTGGGGAAGGGGACTGTAACGCTGGCGTGAGGACAGGGAGGCAGGAGGGGTAGGCAGCCAGCCTCGACTCTCGGGGCCCTGCCCAAGAGAGCTGATCTCAGTGCCGCCCGAGAACCACCAGCGTTCTGATGGCGGCAGAGGGCCAAGTATGGGGCGGGGCAGTCCCTTCCCAAGCCTCACTTCCACCATTGTCGCCTTCCCACCCCACCCTGGGTTTAGGGCCCTCATGCTTCTGGCGTGGCATTCAGGGAGATTTGGGGGTTCCTGGGGATCTCTGTGGGCCCAGGAAGGAGCACCTGGGCCTAGCTCCGAGCTGAGAACACCAAGCCCCGCATAAGAGGTGGCAGCTGCTGCTCTTGTCCAGAACACAATGGGCAGAGAGCTGCCACAGGTTCGCATCATGGGAGGTGCGAGGTGGCCGGGCAGCCCCTGCCCTGAGCCTCCTTGCCTGGGAGAAAGCAGGGACTTGATCCCCAGAGAAAGGGAGGCTCAGTGGGCAGGCGATGGTTCTCCCCTAGGCCAGGCCAGCCAAATCCCTCGTTTAAGCCCCCTGAATAGGAAAAGCTTAAACTAACTTGCCGAGTAAGCAGGCACTCCAGGCCCCTCTGCCTGCTCAGCAAGCCAGCAGAGGGCTGCAGCCTCGGCCTGTGCCCCGTGCGGGGTCCCAGCAAGAGAAGGGAGAGCCCGAGTTTGAAAGGGAGGCTCTCCAGAGACTACGACCAAGCGTGTCCCCCAGGACCCTCCTCTCCGTGCTCGTGGTAGATTGTGGCCCTCCACCCTTGAGACAGGGGACCCTGGCGGCTCCTTTTCCTTCGTCCCCGCCTCATCTGTGAGCGGAGCCACTCACCTGGGAGCTCAGGTGCTGGGGTTGGGGGGCAACCGCAGGTGCTGGGGAGCCCAGCAGCCTCCGCGTGCCTCTCCTCCGGCCTCCCCTCCAGCTGGGCTCACACCTCTTCCTTCCTTTGCGGACGCCTCTTTCCTGACCCGCGGCTGCTCCCTGGGTGCCTCTGCTCAGCGCAGCGGAGCTCCTGGCTGCTGACAGCCAGCTGCTGTCTCGGCCTTAGCTTTTTTGTTGTTGGTCGTCCTGGAGATTCAAGTGTCACATTACACGGGGCGGCTGAAGTAAGGAGCCAGTGCCACCGCTGCCCCGCAGGCGAGGGAATCCCTGCTGGGAACTGGGCCTGCGGCTGCAGACTCCTGTGCCTACTCCCTGCCCCGAAGGTCTGCACGGCCCTCCTCTGTTCCTCCTCCTCTTCCTTTCCTCCCCCCTGGCGGGTGTGGGCTGGGCCTGGGCTGTGAGCTGATGAAAGAGGAGGTCGGCTCTCACATTCCCTGGCAAAGATGACCCCCTGGGAGGTTCCACCTGAGCGGTGGAGTCGGGCGGGGAGGGAGCGAGGGAGGGGGCCTGCACCTCTCCCAGTTCTTTGCCTCCTGCCCCACCCTCAGGAGGGCCTTTGGGCCCATGTCCCTCAACCCCCAACCTGTCCCTCAGGCGACTCCCTGGCGGGTTCCTCTCTGTTTTCTCCTGGGAAAGAAAGTAAACAGTGGGGGAGCTGCTGGACCACCCAAGCAGTCAGCCCTCTGGGGAGGCATCTTGGGGAAGAACTTGGGAGTCCCGAGTGACTTGGGAGTGGCCTGGCCTTAGCCTGTTCCTCGGGGGCGGCCCCGGGAGGAGGAGAGAGGACACTGCTGATCTTGTTCTTGCCAGAGTGTCGGCTGGGGCTGTCTCCACACTCCCGGCCCGACTGTCAGGGACGGGCTCCAGAGCCCAGGGGCTGGCTGGTTTGACATTTGACTGGTCGTGCCACCCCAGCAGACCAGGCTGTGTCCGGAGCAGGACAGGAGCCGACCCCAGCCCGCATCTGCGAGCTGTCAATGGAGCCCTTTGAGTGTGAGCACAAAACGCCAGTGAGTCGGGGCTTGGGGGAGGGTGGGGGGAAGGAAGCCAGCCTTGTGGCCACACCACTTGGATGCCAGAGCCTCCCAGAGGCCGGACAGGCAGCCACTGTGCAGTCGCACGGGCTTGAGCCATGGAATGAGTTACACATCGGTTTTTGGGTGCGGCAGGAATAGCGCCCTCTGGTGGCCGCCATGCCCTCCTTGCCGGCTCCAGCCGTTCTCTCCTCAGCTAAACAAGGCAGCCAGCCCGCGCTTCCTGGGGGCTGTGTCACAATCTGTTGTCATTCCTGGAGCCTGCCCCTCGGGGTCTTGGCTCCTCAGAGTGTTTCTTGCAGCCCCAGGCAGTGCTCACGTTGAGAGGTGTTCTGGTTAGAGCAGTGACGCCCGCTCTTCTTGTCTTTGGGATGTGGTGACTAGACAGCCCTACCTCTGCTCCGGCATCTCCTCTCGGGCTCCCCCAGCCCGTGCCACATTCCTGCTGCAGGAATGGCTGTTTGTAACAGCCCTGATAGAACTGTGGCCCCCCAGGCCTCTGCATCTGCCCCAGTGACCGACTGTGCCCCCAGCCCGGGGGGGGGGTTCATTCTTCCAGCCTGGAAGGTACGACGAGGAAGACTCCGGCCACGGCTGCGTCTCCTCGCTGCCCTCACCAGTGGCGGCTCTACGGTGCCGGCCCTGAGCTGCCCAGTTCCTGCTCTCAGGCAGTCCCCCCCGGTCCCGGGCTGCGTACACTGGGCTGGGCACACACAGGCTTGTTGGGGGCAACGAAGAAGAGGTCACCAGGAGACAGAAGTAGAGCAGAGTGCTGAGGTGGGGTAGGGCCACTTGCTGCCGTTCTCTCCCTCCCTCCCCGTCAGAAAAGAGTGAAGATTGTGTGCCGGGCGCTGTGCAGCGCGCTTCAGAGCGCCATCCTGGCCCTTATGCCGCCCAGGGGGCCAGTGCTCCTCTTGCACCGGCTTGTAGGCGAGAGCGCATGGGCTTCAGGAGGTCAGATGCTTTCCCCAAGGACACAGCCTCCGCAGCAGAGTCAGCGTCTGCACCCAGAGTCCATGCTCCTTCCAGGGTGCCCCACTGCCGAAGGATGGAGAGGGGGCTGGGGCCCGGAGGAGCGCTCCATAGAGAAGCAGGACAGAGTGGGGTTCGTGCCCTGGCTCCTCTGGAGACGTGTGCTCCGTGACTTTGAGAAAGCTCTTTCCGCTTGCCGTCCTCATCTGTACAATGGGCGCCCCAGCGATGCCTTGGGAGGCTCGCGTGAGATGCCTCCCACAGTGCCAGACACGTAGCTGTGCTCAACCAGAGTTTCGGGATCGGGTGAACGAACGCTGGCCGGTGTGGGTCCCTCACCCCTTGTCTGTGCTGTGCTGCCTGCTCCAGGTGCCGCCACGCTGCCATTGCCAAGTACTTCGGGGATGCGCCCCCCGCCTGCACCAAAGGCTGTGACCACTGCCAGAACCCTGCAGCTGTGCGGAAGCAGCTGGACGCTTTGGAGCAAAGCAGCAGCTGGAGCAAGACCGCCATTGGGCCCTCCCAGGGGAACGGCTTTGACCCTGAGCTGTATGAGGGAGGCCGCAGGGGTTATGGGGGCTTTAGCAGGTGAGGGGCCATGAGGCCAGGGGCCCCCAACCCACTGGAAATAGTCTGGCATTCCCTCCCTGATGCTAAGGCCAGACCAGAGGCGACACAGTGCCGTAGTCCACCCCCCGGCCCTGAGGGCCACGCTGGGGCCAGGACTTCGGTGTTGCCCATGAGCTGCCAGGGCATCAGAGACATCACTGTCCCACCAGACACGTGACAGGAGGGCAAAGCCCAGACCCAGGACTGCTCACGTCCAGCCTGTCTCCTAGGTACGACGAAGGCTCTGAAGGCAGCGGGGATGAGGGCAGAGACGAGGCCCACAAGCGGGAATGGAATCTCTTCTACCAGAAGCAGATGCGCCTGCGCAAGGTGAAGGGGACGGGGGCTCAGTGGGGTCCAGGTGGCCCCCTGCTCACACCCTCTCAGCCCCTTCCCTGGTGCTGGGCTGGGAGCTGTCTTGCTGCGGGGCAGGACGCCTCACGGGCCCTCATGTCATCTTCCAGGGCAAAGACCCCAAGATAGAAGAATTCGTACCCCCAGGTCAGTACAGAGATGCCCCCTGGGCTGGTGTCAGGGTGTGGACGGAGGATGCCTCACTGGGGGGTTGGGGATGCCAGAGAGCAGAAAGTAGAGTGGAAGGGCTCGCCTCTGCTCCCCCCAGATGCGGACTGTCCCCTGAAAGAGGCTTCTAGTAGGAAGATCCCCAGACTCACTGTGAAGGTAAGAGGTGGGCAGCTCGTCACACCTGCCCCCCAGGATCCCCCCCAACCTGCGACTGTTTGACCAACTTCCCTCCCCTGTGCAGGCCCGTGAGCACTGCCTGGGGCTCCTGGAGGAGGCTCTGAGCAGCAACCGCCAGGCCGCAGGTTCCACTGACGGGTGAGTGTCGTCAGGGCCGAGGAGCGGTCCCCGGGCTCCTTTGGAGACTGCAGGAACCCCAGCCCCCCTGGCTTATTTGGGCACCCCTCCCCAAATTGGGACGCATCTTACTCCCAGGGGGTGTGAGTCTCACAGCCTCACCAGGGGCTTGGCCACAAGCGAGGGGCTGCCAGGAGCTGCTGAGGGACAGTAAACCACAGGGGGCCAGACAGTCCAGGTCGGAATCCCTGTGCCCAAGGCTGTTCCTGCCAGGCCGTTCCTGAAGCCATCTCCAGGGTCCCCAGGGAGGATCTAACAGGGAGGGGCCTCAGGCCTACCTGACACCTTAACCTCATTCCTACCCTCAGATCTGACCTCCAGGCCAAGGCAGTGGAGCTGGAACACGAGACATTCCGAAATGCCAAGGTGGCCAACCTGTACAAGGCCAGCGTGCTGAAGAAGGTGGGCACCGGGCGGGGTGGGCGGGGCGTGCTCCGGGCTCTGGGTGGGAGAGGCAGCCCGCCACACAGGGGGCCGCTTATTCCCCGGGGAGCCCGACTTCCCTCCTTTCCTGGTTGGAAGTATTTCTAGCCAACCCCGTGCGGACTAGAACTTGTCCAGTGCCCAGGTGCCTGCAGCCACGGGCCGCAGAACCCACTCGTGGAAAGCCTGGGCTGGGGGCTGTCAGGAGCTAGGGGTGCCGACCACGGCGTTCCCACCTGTCCCTGCCCCAGGTGGCTGAGATCCACAAAGCCTCCAAGGATGGGCAGCTCTACGACGTGGGAGGTGGTGCCAGGAGCTGCAGCGCCCAGGCCGAGCCCCCAGAGCCCACCGAGTATGACATCCGGCCGGCCTCCCAGGTGTACTCGGTGAGTGGCGTCCTGGTGTCCACCCCAAACCTGGGTCCAGGAAAGGCGCCACGGCCCCTTGCCCTCAGCGAGGGTATAGTCCTTGCTCTCCTGGCATCACAGCCCTGGCCCTAGGGCGCCCCCAGGGCAGGCCCTCGCGCTTCCGTACTCTGCCAGCTACGCCTCTGCAGCCCCCCACAGTGCCTGTCTCGCCACCCCGACCCCCAAGCCTTGTCCCGCCCAGCTTTTCCCGCCCCCACTCCCGGGAGCCCCACCCACGCAGCCATCCCTGGGCCCTCTAGAGAGTGCCCTGGAGGCACCTGTGGTCAGAAGCCTCTCTCCTCCTCACAGTTCAAACCCAAGCGGGTGGGAGCTGGTTTCCCGAAAGGCTCCTGCACGTTCCAGACGGCCTCTGAGCTGATGGAGAAGATGCAGCTCAAGGAGCAAGACCCCCGGCCGGTGCAGGGAGGCGGGCAGGAGCCGCCCGGCCGGCCCCGTGGCCGCCAGGATGAGGAAGGCGCTGAGCCCCTCCCTGGGCCCAGAGGAGAGGCCCCTGGGAGCGGTGCTCATTGTGGGGGGCCCTCCCCCGAGAAGAAGGCCGAAGGCCCCTCTCGGGGCAGTCCTACCGCCAAGGCCCGGGTCGGCAAGAAGCAGCAGCTCCTGGCCGCAGCGGCCCTCAAGGACTCCCAGAACATCGCCCGCTTCTCCTACCAAAGGACCGAGCGCTCTCCTCCGCCCACTTCAGCCCCAGGGGCAGAAGGTGCCAGCCCTTCCCGTGACGGGGCGCGGGGACCCCTGCCGGCCCCAGAGAAGTGCACAGGGGAGGAGGATGGAGCCATGGGACGTTTGGCTGCCCACCCCCAGACCGAGGAGTGCTCCGAGGACGGGCCAAGGTGAGGTCACGGGCAGTCCTGGCATCCTCTAGAATCCCCTCTGCTAACTGGGCCTCTGAAGCTCGGGGCCCGTTCCCACGATGTGCTTCACTGGGCCACCTGGGCTGAGGGCGCGGCTGGCATCTGGAGCTCTGACGCCTGCTCTCCCTTCCGGCCAGTGCCTGCCCGCTCAGAGACCAGAGGCCCCCAGAAGGCCAGCCCACCCCCACAAAGGAGGCACAGAGAGGCAAGCGGCCCAGACCCCAGCAGGTACTGAGAGGGACGAGGCCGTGGGGGAAGATACCCGTCTACCAGGCTGGTGTCTGCTCTGGGTAGGGGTTTGGGAAAATCATCTCTTCTTTCCACATCCCAGGGCAGATGGGCTGGGCTAGAGGGAGCCAGGAGGTGCTGAGGCCCAGTCTTCCAGAAGGAGGGGAGGGGCCAGGAACAGGGAGCCCAAGAGTGACCCTCCACTGTGGCCCTGCCCAGGAGAACCCAGAGAGCCAGGCTCAGAAGAGGCCACGCCCCTCAGCCAAGGTCTCCGTCTTAGCTGAGACCAAGGGCAGCATCTCCGCCAGCGATCAGGGCAGCTTGAACCCCCAAGGCTCCTGCCAGCTCTTGGCAACTGGCATCTCGCTGAAGGAGGCTGCGAACGTCGTGGTCAAGTGTCTGACCCCTTTCTACAAGGAGGGCAAGTTTGCATCCAAGGTAGGGTAGGTGCCTGGGCTCTGTTCTCCCCTGAGCCTGGGGCACTTGGGTGCAGTGCGTGGGTGGGTAGGGAGCGTGAGCCCCAGGAAAAAGCAGGGCGGAAGCAGGCCAGCCCAGAGGCCCGCTGCCCGCTGCCCGCTGCCCGGGTCTGCCTCGCTCTTGGCTCGCAGCTGTGGGTCGCTCAGAGAGCAGGGTGAGGTTCTGCGCTCTCTGCCCCTCTCCACTCTCTGTCCCCAGGAGCTGTTTAAAGCCTTCGCCCGCCACCTCTCACACTCGCTGACCCAGAATCCGTCTCCGGGAAGGAGCGGTGAGTGCCTGCGTCACCGGCCGGGAGGTGCTTGTGGGGGCCCTGTAGTGGGGAGACTGGCTCTCACGCTCCCCCGTCCCGAATCCAGTGAAGGAAGAGGCCCAGAACGTCATCAAGCAGTTGTTCCACGGCCGAGCCCGGTGCGAGAGTGAAGCTGACTGGCACGGCCTGTGTGGCCCGCAGAGATGACCGACAGCTGCCCGACGGGGCCGGTGTCCTCCCCGGACTCCACCGCGGCCCAGCCCGGGCCTCGCTCAGGAACGGGGAAGGTGGGCGGCCTGCTGCTGCCGGGGCGTCGTCTGCTCTCAGGCTCTTCCCCCTTCCAGCCACGCCTTGCTTTGGAAATGGGCCTGGACACCTCCCAAATCAAGGTCAGAGGTCAGCCCACCTTTCTCTTTGCTTGCGAAGCCTGAGGTCCTCTTTCTCCTAGCCTCCCTGCCTCCCCGGCCCTCGTGGCTGGGTTTTCTGGGCCAGATCCGCAGATCAGAAAGTGACAGGTGGTGTGGCTGCTGCCAGAGGAACAGAAGGAAGGAAGGTCCCTCCACCTCTTGCACTTAGCACGTTTTAAGCCGGGGGCGAGGCCCACCAGTCCGAGGCCTGGGGCCTGCTCAGAAGAAGCCCGGGCTGGCCCCGGGTCCGCCCCCACCACCGTCTTCCCTCGCGATGCCAGCCTCCAGCCCGGCCCAGGTGCAGAGCGCGTGGGAAGACGGGCAGCCGCCAGGCCCTGCTCCCTCTCGGCCCCTGGTCAGAAGGCCAGGCGGGGCTTCGACAGTTACCAGGGGAATAAAGTCCTGGTGGTTCTCATGCACACGCACACGGCCCTGTTCTCTCGGGACTTTTATTTCCTCAGCAGCTGCTGCTCCCAGGGCTGCGCTCATGCTCATGTCGGGCCAGGGCCCAGGTGGGCATCTCCCCAAGACTGGGCAACATCGGACACCCAAGCCGAGTTCCTGCGGCGCCCACCCCAGGCTCAGGCCCAGGCCCAGGCCCAGGCCCACCCCAGAGGGAGTCTCGTGACTCTTTCCCAGTTGAAGTCGCTATGGCAGCCCCTCCCCGTGGGCCAGCTGGGCTGTGCTGCAGCAGGTTCCAGAACAGCCAAGCGGTGAAGTCCAGGCCAGACTGGCTTGACAGCACCCAAAGGAGACCGTCCGGGTGAGACTTGGGCCAGAGAGGCTTCCTGGCCTCGTCTCTGCCCCTCCCCCACTCCTCTTGGGTGAAGCCCGGCCACTAAATGGAAGGAGAGTTGCGGTCCAGCAGGAAGGTGATGGTGTGCTTCAGCTCCTGGGCCTGCGCGGGCACAGGCCTGTGAGGCCAGGGCTCCCCAGCCAGCCCCCTGCCTCTGCCCCCAGCCCCACCACGCCGGAGCAGTGGGCAGCAGCCTGGGCCCAGGGTCCCGGGCACACCAGGCCTGGGTGAGGCGCTTGCCACCTTCTCAGGGCGCACAGAGGCCACCCACCTGCGGCAGCTCAAACCAGATGGTCTGGGGGTTGTCAGCCGAGCCATAGTTGAGTTCCAGGCCAGGGGAGCCCTCAGCCTCCAGTGGGCTCAGCATGTGGAGCCGCTGCAGGTCCCTCAGGGCGATGGAGCAGTGCAGTTCCTGGGGGCGGGGAGGGGGGACGGGGGGAGAGATAGCAGAGCTTGGTCCCTCTGGGGGAGGGGTCAGTGTGGGTGGTGGGAGACGAGTGGCCCGAGGGTGCCCAGGCCAGCACTTGGGCCAGGAGCCTGGCCCACCTGAGAGCTGGGGTCCATGAGGATGAGGTGCTGGCGGTTCAGCCCCAGGAGGCTGGGGCTGGGCAGGGCCGGTTTGCTAGCTCTCAGCACCATGTAGACAGTGTAGCCGAAGAGGGGCAGCTCACTCACGGCCTCTGCAGATGGAGGGGTAGAGCAGGAGTTCTGACCGCTGGGGCCCTGGGACCTGCCGGACTTTGCCCCCAGGACAGAGGAGAGGGCGGGGCAGGTGGAGAGCTTCCTCAGCCCCTCCACCCTCACCCCCCCCTTCCTTGCTGGGGCTCCCGCCTCTGCCCAAGCTGCCCCCTAGCCCCAGACCCACCGATGAAGCTGATCTGCGCTTCCTGAGAGCTGCATCCTTGCAACTGCCTCAGCTCCTGGCCCATCAGCCTCTTCACAGCGGCCACGTTCATCTGCCATTGCAGCTGCTTCGGCAAGTAAGCCAGTAGGCCTTGCCTAGGACACAGCCTGGTCAGTCAAAGCTGGGCATACAGCAGGTGCTAAGTAGATGAACCAGTGGCTACCATGGGTGAGACCGGGGATCCAGACACATGAACGAGGCGTGGGCTCTGCCCTTGAGCGTGGGGGGGTGGGCAGGTGTACCCAGCCCCCATTTGGTTAGGGCCACAAAGGGCACAAGTGGCCTTGACCTTGGAGGAGGGCGTAGGGGTGGTGGGGTGACAGGAGGCGTGAGGGCTGCGTTCACACTCACTCTGAGGGGGGCCCCTCGTGGTTCCCGCTGAGGTGCTGCAAGGCAGCCAGCCTGGCGAGTCGGGCACCTTCCTGGGCGCTGACCAACAGCTTCCCCTGCAGGTAGTCCCGCAGCACCTGAGGGGGGAGCAGTGAGGGGGCAGCTGTGCCCCGAAGCCCCACCTAGTGGGTGGCTCCTGGGCCTCAAGCCCTCCCCCCACCCAGGGAGGGACTCTCCCTCAAGCTGCAGCCGAGGCTCCAACCGCCAGCGGCACGGCAGCACAGGGCCGAGTGGGGCTGACCTGGCCGTAGTGGGTGCTGACGTAGGTGGGATTATCGAAGTGCAGCGGGGTCTCCCAGCCGAGCCGCCGGCTGTGCAGGCTCACGTCCGGACCCACCACCTCGCTGTTGAGGTACTCCCGGGGCCACAGGGGCCGCACCAGCTGGCCTGCGCGGGGAGCCTGGGTCCACAGCCTGCCCTGCCGCCCGGGGCCAGCCCCGCCCACAACCCTGCCAGCCCCAGCCTCCCCTGCCTCCCCCGTGGCCAAGGAGCGGACTTGGCAGGCAAGGCCACGTCCCTGAATCCAGCCGGGCCACGCTTCCTCCCCAGGCCAGGTGGCCTACCTTCCCCTTTGATGAGGAAGAGGGCAAATTCCTGCACTTCATGGGGGTCCGTGATGCCCATCTGCCCACACATCTCCTCCAGCACTTCTGCTGCCACCTGGACATGCGGACAGGGCCGTGACGGGGGTGCTGGGGAGGGAAGGAGGCTGCGGGAGGGGAGGGGTGTCCCCAGAACTGATGCCCACGGCTTCCCTGGGTCTCCCCAGCCCCTCCCCTGTGTCCCCGTGCTCACCGTGAAAGTGTGGATGTTGGCCTTGTACTCCACACCCCCGGGCAGGTGAATTAGGAGCAGGTGGGCAACTTGTCCTTTCTGCCAAAGCAGGTGCGGGGTCAGTCCCCCAGTGGGCAGAGGCCCCAGCTCCCCCCACCGAGAGGGAGTCCCAGAACACCCAGCCGCCTGCACCCCCAATACCAGGAAAGCCTGCATCTCGCCAGGGGAGGGCAGCCGCCGGCGCCCCCCGTACTTGACTGTGCGCTGGAGGTGCTCCTGGCACCTTCGGGCCAGCTCTGCAGAGAGGAGCCAGGCTGGGGTCATGAGCATCTCCAAACCCCTCCCCAAGCAGCCGAGACCCCAGCCTGGAAGCCCCTCCCACCGGCACCTTGGCTCAGGGCCGAATGCTGCAGAAACTTGGTCACGTAGGGCATCAGCGAGGTTGACGGGGGAAAGTAGCCTGTGAGGAGGCTGAGGAAAGTCCAGCCTCGAGCGCAGGGTGCCCTGCAGGGCAGAGAGCCTGGGCTTTGGGCCGGCCGGGCAGCAGCACTTCGGCCTGCCCCCGAGAGGCCCGCCACCGACCCCCGCCCGTCCCCCACACTCACGGCCGGGGGTGTCCTGTGATCTGCTTGATGGCCTGGCAGTAAATCTCGTCCCTGAGGTTCTCCTTCTCCTGGCACAGCTGTGGGGACAGGAAGGGCAGGGGGTAGCGGGTCGGGGGCAGAGCTGCAGTGCAGTGCGGTGCGGTGCGGTGGAGTGAGGGATGGCGTGGGATCTGAAGTCAGAGAAGTCCTGCCAGTGGCCGTGGGCGGGGGGCCAGGTCAGGGTGACAGCCCACCGTCATCTCTCAGTCTCGGTCTCACTCGGATTAATAGCATCTGCACAACTGGCCACTCGACTAAGTCGCCGTCTTTACCCGCTTCCAGGCCGTGCTCGGCCCTGTCCTCTTTCTCTCGTCCCTCTCTCTTAGTCATCTCTGCCTGACCCCCTCATCTCCTTGACCTCTAAGGGCTGCGGTGCCCTTGGGCCTCTGTCTGCTGATGACTCCCGGTGCCTGCCTCCAGCCCAGACTTCTCCCATGAAGCCCAGACCCTCCACTTGGAAGACTGGGACTTCAGACTTCACGCATCCCAAACATTCCTCCACCAGGCCGGCCCCACTCCTCCCTCAGGCTCCCTTGTGGAGACCAGCATTGCTCTGGCCTCGGCCTCCGTGTCCTCCTCGGGCCCTCGCTCTCACACCCCACGTGCACTTCATAGCAAACCCTGCTGCTTGGAGTCTTTCTTCTCCCCTCCGCTGCTACCTCTGGGCCTGGGCCAGCCAGGTCTCACCTGGGATCGTGGCAGGAACCCTCTCCTGGCCCTTAAACTCCCAGAATCGCAAACAACCGCCAGAGCGACCCCACGAAACGTAAGCCACGTCTCTCTTCAGAACCCTCCAGTGTTTTCCCAGATCTCGAAAAATCCAAGTCCTGACAGTGGACTACAAGGCCTACCGTGGCCCGGACCCACTGTCCCTCCCGGTCCTCCCCTTCCACGCTCCCCCTCGCTCACTGGGCTCCAGCCACACTGGCCCTGCTGGGGCCGAGGCTCACCGCCACCCCCACCCCCCACCCCCCCCCACCGCCTGCATGCGTGCCCCCATGCCCTGCCCCCATGCGTACGTGCCTCACTCCCTGGCCTCCTTCAGGTCTCTGCTCCAGGGTCACCTTGTCACCAAGCCTTCTGCACTGTAGCAGCCCCTCTCCCCTGCTTTATCACTCTCCACGGCACTCTTTGCCCTGGACACGTTGCATTAGGGTTTACTGAGTGTCTCCTCTAACCAGGTTGTAAGCTCTGCAGGGACTTGGCCTGCTTGGTTCACTGCCCTGCCCCCAGCATGTAGGTGCTCGATAACTAATTTTGAATGCTTTGAATGTATAGTGACCAAGGGACAGGAGGTCCCAGGGAGGCCCAGGCAGGAGGACAGGAAGGGGCCCTCAGGGCTCACTGACTCCCCACCGCTTCCAGCTCACTTTCCTACCTTCAGCAGCCCATAGAGGAGATCCAGGTCGTTCTTGCCCCGGGGCTTGGACTGGTCCCCCATAAACTGCATCAGAGCTGCGGGCAGGATGAAAAGCACGGTGAGCTGGGCTGGGGGCCTGGCCCTGGCTCATGCTGTCGCTATGCAGGGCCATCTCATGCCTTGTTCTCAGAATGCGTGTAAGCCAGGCAGAGCGGCAGTCTCAGCTGTACCGATGAGACAGGGTTCAGAGAGATTCTGTGGCCACCCAGGGCTACACCGAGCGCGTAGCAAGCCGGACCCACCGCTGCCTTCCAGCCCAGACTCCACACAACCCACAGCCCCTTGGGCGTGAGTAGAAGTGGGTGAGGAGGGCCATGTGGTATAGATAGGAGCCACCACTGAGCTTCCCCGAGTCGGCAAACTCAAGGAGAGAAGGCGACCAGGTAGGTGCCTGGGTCCCAGGCACTGCAGACATGGCGACCCGGGACACTGTGGCTACTTACCCTGGAAGCTTCCCACAGCCTGCCTGTTCACGTCCTCATCACTGACGCTGATGAGCGATGCCTGGATGGGAGCCTGCGGCCAAAGAGGCTGGCTGTGGGTCTGGGGCCATGGGGGCCAGAGGGCAGGTCTGCTGTCCCGGCTCCTCCCCACCGTCCCCCTTACCTTGCTGTACTGCACCAGGCTGGCCATGGCCTTCCTCTCAGCAGCTTCACCTGTCTGGCCCAGCCTGAGGGGGCGGAGGGGAGGACAGCCCTGCTTGCTCAGCCCTCCCACCCCCATCCCAGGCTGGGTAGGGAGGGTGCTAAGAGCCCCGGCCCGGTGGCTCTGAGCAGGCAGTGTCCCACTTCAGGGACACCGAGGATGGGCAGGCATGGGGCGGGCCCAGGGCACTCACAGGGTCTGGGGCTTCCGGAAGTAGCGCAGGGCAAATTCCTGCATGGTGTAGTCGGAGTCTGTGGGCAGGGTGACGCAGGCCACAGACGGGGACAGGCTGGTGGCCAAGTTGTCACTGTGTGCCTGGCTCCAGGGGTGGGTGGGGAACTTAGGAGCACGGGAGACCTAGTGCCACCCGAGAGTCCCCTGGCCTGTCCAGCGGCCCTGCCCCAGCCCCCACCCCAGCCCAACCCAAGAGAAGCAGGCAGAGCAGCTGCAGTGAGCACACCACCAGAAGCCAGGAAAGTCAAGAGCTGTTTATTGAGCGTCTTCCAGGTGGCGCCGAACTAGCTACCACGAGGGCCACACGAGAGGCAGACGGCCCAGCCCCTGCCTGCAGGGAGCTCACAGCCCTGCTGGGGAGACAGGACAAGAAATCGGGAGCGGGCAGAGAGGCGGCATCAGACCAAGCGCTGCCCACCAGGCGTGGGGTGGTCCTCCGCCGCTCTGGGGCGGTCGAGCCCTTTCTTTCCTCGACTCCCAGTTAGGCCTCGCCTCGGCCTCTCCCATCTTCCTCACCTCCGACGCCTTATCCCCCTCTCGGTGCTGCAGCGGACTCTTGCGCCGGCCATTCCTCTGCTGCATCGAGAAGGAAGAGTCTGGAGCAGCAGCCGGCTGCACTATGTCAGCAGGAAAGAGTCCGGAACGGCCCCCGGTGGAGCCAAACTGCCAGCCTGGGGGAAACATCCAAGGATGGCGCCTCACCTTCCTGGCCCCTCTGCCCCTGGAGGCTCCACCTCGTCTGCCCGCCGGGTGCCAGCCGCCCTGCTTGCCCCGGGGATACCCGGCTCCAGAGTGGCCACCGGCAACAGCTTGATGAGGTCCCCCCGTTGGAAGCTGAGGAGGCTGTGGTCGTCAGTGAGGTAGCTTCGCAGGGCAATGACGTAGCCGGAGTCCTGCAGGCGGGCGGGTGAGCGGCCAGCCTGCTTATGACCCCGTCCTGCCCGTCCCACCTGCTCCCCCGTTGGCGTCACCCTCCACCAAGCGCCCCCAGGTTCCAGCCCTGCCCCCAGGCAGCTTGAAGGAGCTTGGCTGACGGCCCCGAGACCAGGCAAACCAGACGGGGTACGACGCAGCGGTGCTGGAGGCCCCCCGCCCGGCCCCCCGCCGGCCCGCACTTGCCTTCTTGAGCTCGCTCAGGAGCAGCTCAACCATGGCCTTGATGGCTCCCGCCCGGCCTGTGTGCAGCACCAGCTGTTCACTCGTCAGTGACAGCTCCAGGCTGGAGCCAGCCAGGCATTCTATGCCCAGCACCTCAGCAAAGCTGTGCAGAGGGTGGGGCGTGAGCTGGGGGCCGTCTCGCCAGCCCACCCCACACCCCAGCCCAGGCTCACCTGTACGAGCAGAGAGTCTTCAGCTGCGGCTGGTCGGGGTGGAAGCTGGGGCCTCGGGTCACCTTGAGCAGTCTCAGCCCCCGGTGGGACACAGCCAGCAGCTGCACGTCGCTGCCACCCCCGCCCTGCCCGGAAGGTGGCTGGCTCATGGACAGGCTACGGGCTCCCCGCCACCGTCCAAGACACCCCGGGGCTGCTCAGGCCAGTGCTGCTCTCCGTCGGTTCCACTGGGGCCCAGCCCACCCCCAGCTCTCATCCTGCTGCAGAAGGCCAAGCTGGCCTCCAGCCTTGGGCACTGCCACCCCCAGCCTCACTGACCGAGACGGGGAAGATGCGGGAGAAGTAATTGGCCCAGTTGTCCCTGGCGGCCACCACGATGCGCTTCTTGACACTGTCCTCAGCTGTGTCCAGGGAGTCCAGGCCCACCTCCAGGTCTCCTGTTGGGCAGAAATGGCCCCAGGCCGTCCTCAGGCTCCCTCACAGCGGGGACCCCAGAGCCTACTCCCTCCCTCTGGGCAGGCCCAACCCCCAGCGCTCCGGCTCCCTGACTCCAGGGTCCCTGGGCCCTACGCAGCAGGTCTTTCATCCGGTGCCTCTCGTCCTGGGAGATCCGGATGCAGGACTCCGCAAAGGTGTCCCTCAGGATCTGGGGGCAAAGCCAGGTGGTCACCACCAGGTCCTGAGGCCACAGCCCACCCCAGAAGCAGCCACACGTGGAGGAAAAGCTGGAGAGCCCCATAGGCACGTGGGTGGAGCAGGGAAGGATGCCTGGCCTTCCAAGCCCAGGGCCACGTCCACCCGGAGCTCCCACCTGCCTCCCCCAAGCTGCTGGCCCTAGTCCGGCTGCTGCTGTCAGCTGAGATAAGCTTCCCTGAAGGAACAGGACTTGGGGGAGGTGGGGGGGGGGGCAGCTACTGTAGAACTGGGGAGAACAGACGCAAGCATCCGGGAGCATCTAGAGGTGGCAAAGGGACAAGCTCCAGCGAGCACCTGCTGTGTGCCAGGCCTGTGTTGGGTGCTGTATACGCTTTATTTTTAATCCTCGTCATAAGTCAAAAATGGTCCTTGTTCTGAGGGATGTTGTGAGGATTAAATAAACGAAGGCAGGGCTTGAAACACACCAGCGCCCCGCAAGCGGGGCTGTTCTCGTGCCTGGGGTGGGGGCGGTCTGTCTGTACACGTCCCAGGTGGGCTGGGCTCTCACCTGCTCACAGAGGAGCCTGAGGCAGTAGGGGTGGCTGAAGTTCTCCCGGGGGTAGAACACCTGGACGAGGGCAGGGGCGAGTGAGAGTGGGCAGGGACGGTGCCCCCGCCAGCCCCCCTCCCGCCCCACCTCTGCCTCCTGGGCCGGAGGAGGTGGGGCTGGGGAAGCAGCCCCCAATGTCTGCGTGTGGAGAGGAGATGCTGGGGCCCCAGGCTGGCGCCCCTACAGCCAGCGCCCCGTCCCCCACCCAGAGAGGCCAGGCTGCGGCCCACCCTCGTGCCCACCTCCTTGCGCAGGAACAACCTCCAGGGGGCGCTGGCGTAGGAGAAGCACACACTGCCCGAGGGCACAAGCAGCTGGGTGGAGATCCCCTGGTCCCCCATGAGCTCCGCAAAGCCTGGCGGATGGAGGGGCCGAAGGGCATCAGGCGAGGAGCTGCCCAAGCCGGAATGATGCGGGCACGGGGAGAGAAGACCCTCGGGCCACTAGGGCCCCACGTGGCCCAGCTCAGTCCACCTCCGCCGCCTCCCTCCCCCCGCTCCGCCCCATCTCCGGCCTCCGTCTCCAGCCTCCAACGTTCCCCGCTGTCCCTGCCGTGCGTGGGCCCTCCCTGACCACGTCAGCAGGGTCACTAAATTCCTGACGAGGCCCACGCCCTGTGACGGTCCCTCCATGCCAGACAGGCCCCCGGGGTGCCCGGGCCCTGCCCCCCACAGGAACGCGGAAGCTGGGGCTCCTCACCCACGGCTCCAAAGTCCGGAAGCGCGAGCAGCTGACCTCGGCCGTGAGCACTGAGAGGCCCTTGGGAATCCTGCCCCCGCCCCCCACAAAGCCCACCTCCCGGGGATGTGGGGTTTCTTACCGTGCGGCTCAGCTGGAGGGGTCGCTGGGTCCCAGGATGGAGGCAGCGGAGGCGCTGGCGGAGGCGGGGGTCTCTGGGCAGCGGGTGGCTTCTGGCCAAACAGCTCTTGAAGGGGCCCCTGCTTCTCCTTGATGGATTTGGAGGGCACAAGCCACGGCTGGCCCTTGGGTCGAGGGGCCACAGCTGGCGGGGGGCCCTTCCCTGGGCTGGGGGACGGCGTCTGGGGAGGCACAGAGAATACACCCAGGCTGTGTTTGCCCCGGGAGCCTCAGGAGGACTCTGGAGCAGAGCGGCACGCTCTGGACAGGGCGGGGCCTCACCGAGGGCAGTGAGGAGGCACCACGGATCCCCAGCTTAGCCAGGGCCTCATCCTTAGGGTTGTTTTTCTTCAGGAAGATTTGGGGGGGCTTCCTGAGAGGAGGAGGAGGAGGAGGTCAGGAGTCCACAAGGTGACTCCGGGGAGCGGGCAGCCCCGGCCGCCCTCCCCCTCCCCACCGCCGCCGGGGTGCACCTGGGTGGCTGCACGGGCACGGGCACGGGGCCTGGGCGGCTCTGGTATATGCGGATGATGTTGCGGATCTCCCTGCTGGGCTCTGCCTTCCGGGGCTCAGGGTCCGAGCTACGCACCACGGCTCTGCCCTCGGCCGGCTGGCGACCTCCGCCAGGCCCCGCCTCTGTGGCTGGCTCAGCCTCAGCCTCCTGTGTAGCTTTGGCCCCATCTCGTGTCAGTGGCTTCTTCACTACCGGGGGAGGAGGAGGTGACGGCACTGACCAGAAAGAGAGGAAAGACGTGAGACTCTGCGCAGAGCCACAAAGCCTGGCCCTCCCCCCTCTCCCTGCCACCTGCTCTCTGTTCCTCTTCTTCCGGCTCCTCCTCCTGCTCCTCCCCCTGGGGCATCTTCACCTTGGCCGGAGGCCTCACCGTCTTCACCTTGATCTGCGGCTGCCCTGTAAGTGCCCCAGATGGCCCTCGCTATTACTCTCCACCTGGCCCGCCCATCTGGGCTCCTGGACAGGCCACACTGACCTAGAGGAATAGAGTGCACCCCGCCGTCCCCTGGCCAGGCTGGGGCGGTGGCTGGGTTTCTGTGTGGGATTGCCACCCCAAGGGCCCTCACCCAAGTTCTGGAAATAGTCCCGTTTCTGCCGGAAGCTCTTGGGCTGCCGGGGCCTGACTTCAGCCTCCTGTGAGGTCTCCTGTGGCAGGAAGGGAAAGAGAAGGAGCAGCCCCGCCGGACAAGCTGCCACTCGCAGAGCAAACCCACTTGGATCCGTGGGGCTGGGGCCCGGCGGCATCTTTTCTGCATCTTCCTGCGCCCCCCCCACCCCGTGTCCCCCGCTTCTGTGGCCTTGCAGCCTGCTGCCCCACCCCGGCCCTGCCACCTGCCTGGCCTCGGCTCCTCACCCTCAGGCAGGCACCTACCAGTTCCAGGTCACGCTCTGGCTCCTTCTCGGGGGTGGGTGTCTTCTTGGGCTTGGGGGTGATGGCTGGGGGTGGAGTCAGGGAGGCAGCTCCAGGGGCCTGGGCCTGGGCATGATGCCCCAGGGGCTGGCTCTGGCGCTGCTTGGCCTGTTGCTCCAGGGACAAGGCCATGGCCTGGGTGGTCATCTGCTGGGCCTGACGGGGGAAGGGTGGTGTGCCAGGTAAGAGCTGGCCTAGCCTCGCCCCACAGATCTGTACCCGCTAGGCAATCCCTGGGCCCTGCCCGTCCTCACCAGGATCAGCGCCTGCTGGTTGATGAAGTTCTGCTGCTGGACTGCCAGCTGCCTCGCGTCCACGCTGGGAAGCAGGGGCTGTGGCTGTGGCTGTGGCTGCGGCTGCGGCTGCGGCTGCGGCTGCGGTGGCACCACCACGGCTGCGAGAATGGCAGGCAGTCAGGGCGGACGAGCGCCACGGCTGAGCTCCCAGCCCGCTGCCCACTGTGCCCTCTAGGCCCCAGGCAACACCCTCCCTCCTCCAGTCCCTACCTGAGAAGGGACCCAGTGGCTATAGTCCAGCCTTACCTGGCATGGCGGGGACCGCCCCCATTGCTGGCATCATGGGCATGGGTGCAGGCATCATGGCTGGCTGGTATCCAGGCATCTGCATCATCCCTGAGTACACTGAGGGAAGAGGGCCCCACCCCCAGGTCGGTCCCTACCTGGGCCCACAAACGGCCTCCCTTTAGCCCCAGGCGAAGAGAAGAGTGTGGGCCACCAGGGTGCTGGCCGGAGCTCTGATTGCAGCTGCATGGGGATCCCAGGCCATGCTTGCCTGTGTTGCTGGGCAGGGAGGCTCTGGATGGGTACTCAGCCCCGCACTCACCCACAGGGTAGCTGCCTTGCTGCATGGGCCCCATGGCGCCCCCTCCCTTCATGCGGCCACTCAGAGCCCTGCCTTGCTCCAGATCCTGAAAGGACAAAAGTCACAGGTCCCAAGGTCAGAGCTAGAGCCCTAGGAGGGATGGGAGGGGCAGCAGAGGCCCCAGGGGTGTAGGGGCAGCAGTGGGGTGGGGTCTGCGTGCAGGACACTCACGCTGAGGCACGGGGAGAAGAGGTGGTCCAGGAAGCTATCCAGATTCCCTGAGGTCTGGGACTCACCTGTGGAGGGTTACTGTCACCTGCCTGGGGCGTGGGGCTTCTGGCACCCCCATTCCCAGCACTCTGCCAACCTCAGTGTGCCCACTCCCAGCCTTACCTGTGCGACCCCTGCTGGGCAGAGTTAGGGCTGGGCCTGGAGGGGGACCTGGGGGCAGTGAGGGGGCCTGGATGCCAGGGGCCGGGGGGATGTCCTCGGCTCTGCAGGAGATAGTGGGCCCAGCTAAGGAGGTGCCCTGGCCGGGGAGTTCCCAGGTTGAGGCAAGGTGTAGAAGCTGCTGTGGAGGTCATCCCCATGCGGTGGGCGGAGGCTTGGGGGCGGGCGGGCTGGGCCTGTGGCAGCACCTGGGAACCCCCACGGATGACAGGGTGGCTGAGGGGGTCACCTACGACAGGATAGGGACAGGAGCAGGCCAGGGGTGCTGTGGGTGGCACCTACAAGCCACGGGGGGCGATTGGGTAGCTGTGGGGACCGGCCGGGTCCCCCAGGTCCTCGGTCCGGCCGATCAGGTCCAGCACGAAGTCGCAGCCAGCCAAGTCCTGCCAGGAGTCCTTAGAGTGCAGTGACACAGACCAGCCACGCGGGGGCAGATCCAGGCCTCTGGGTGAGACAAGGGCACGTAGCAGAGGGTGGTCAGCCAGGAGGACGACCATCCGGAAGGGACAAGGACCTGAGGGTGGGCTGGGGGGAGGGGGTTGTGGAAGGGGACAGGAACCTGGCCGAGGACCCAGTTTCCCTCAGACAGCTCTCCTTTACCTGCAACTCACAGCCCTCTACTTCTACATTGGCTCTGATGCATTTATTCATTCAACTTGATGAGAATCTGGACCAGATCTAGCAGGTATACTCTCTACTTGCTCTCCGTCTTGAATCTACTGTCTGGACCCTGCCCACCTACCCCGCCCCCTCGCCCCCATCCCACCCCCGGAAAGCAGGCTTTGGCCTTGGGCCTGCGAGAGCAGCCGCAGGAGGTACTTGGCGGGAGAGCGGGCTGGGAGCGTGAGGGGAACCAGGAGGCGGACGGCACAATGGCCAGCGTGGGCTACACTCGCCCGTCCCAGGCCCCGCACACCTGCTCTGCAGAATCCACCCGGCGAGCTGCTCCCCTGTGGTCCAGGACTCCACCTCGGCCGAGTAGCACTCCTCTGCAGGGACGAGGGGTAGGGGCAAGAGTGAGGGACAGCAGGGTCCACCCGGACGGGAAGGGGCTACTGTCCCGTGGCGGTTCCGAAAGCAGGAGAGCAGGGAGGTCAGGGTCACATCGGGAGGGCTGAGGCGGGAAGGGGGTCGAGGGAGGGCGAGAGTGCCGGGCAGGCTCCACTGTGGGCCTGGGGAGGCCCGAGAGGAGGCAGGCGTCACCGTTGAAGGTGAAGACATCCAGCGCCATGCGGCCCCGCCTCCATCCGGCTGTCCACTCGAGCTGGGTGGGTGGGTGGGCCCGCTCGGACCCAGGGGCCTGCTGCGCGTGCTCCAGGGCTCCCAGCAGCTTGTGCTGGCACAGTGCTGCCATGCCCCCGGGGGCCTGGTCGGACACAAATCTGCGGGCACAGCACAGGGCTGCCGTGGGTCTGGGGGTGGCCTGCTGGCCACACCCATGGGGCCCCCACCTGCCAGGCCCCTTACTTGAGCAGCGGCTTCTGCAGGGTGGACACTGGGGGGAAGGTGCTGAGCAGGACGGCCAGGAGGGCCCAGCCGCGCTGGCTCTGCTGCTCGTCCGGGTTGCGCCAGAGCTGGGCCGCGAGCTGGCTGAAGAGCTCGTTGCGCAGCCCCGGCCGGCACTGCCCCTGCCGCACCAGGTACTGGCCCATGGTCTGCTCCTGCCAGGGCTCCAGGGACCCGTCCCCCAGGAACCGCAGCATCTGCAGACACAGAGAGATGGGAGGCATGACGTGCGGGGCTCCCGGTGCCCGGCCAGCACCCCTTGCACGGGCCCACCCTGCCCCTCCCCAGTGTGTCACTCACCACCTTGTTGATATCCAGGGCATGCTGAGGGTTCTCACCGTCCAGTCGGGTCAGGGGTTTGGTCAGCAGCTGCCCAGGTCTGGGCAGGGATGGCTCCTGCAAGGAAGGAGGGCGACACGGCGCCTGAGCAGGGGCTGGTGTGTGCTGACCTGCCAGACACAGCCCCGGGGGAGCCCCAAGGGAGCACGCGCCCTGCGAGAGGAAGAGGGGCCAGTGAGGAAAACCATCTTAAAAATACATCTCGGGGGGCTTCGCTGGTGGCGCAGCGGTTAAGAATCCGCCTGCCAGTGTAGGAGACACGGGTTCGAGCCCTGGTCCGGGAAGATCCCACATGCCGCAGAGCAGCTGGGCCCATGCACCACAACTGCTGAGCCTGTGCTCTCTAGAGCCCGCGAGCCGCAACTACTGAAGCCCGCGTGCCACAACTACTGAAGCCTGCGCACCTGGAGCCCGTGCTCCGCAACAAGAGAAGCCACCGCAATGAGAAGCCCGCGCACCGCAACGAAGAGTAGCCCCCGCTCGCCGCAACTAGAGAAAGCCCGCGTGCCGCAACGAAGACCCAACACAGCCAAAAATAAATAAATTTATTAAAAAAAAAAAAAGAAAAATACATCTCGGGACTTCCCTGGTGGTCCAGCAGTTAAGAGTCCACGCTCCCAATGCAGGGGGCCCGGGTTTGATCCCTGGTCAGGGAACTAGATCCCGCATGCCACAACTAAAAAAGGTCCCGCATGCCACAAAAGATCCTGCACAGGCAACGAAGATCCCGTGTGCCGCAGCTAAGACCCGGCGCAGCCAAATAAATAAATAAATATTTTAAAAAAAAAACCTCTCAATCACTCCTTCTGATTAGAAAACTAAAGCTCACGCATGCAGAAAACTCAGAAAACACTTAAAAGGATGAAGAATAAAAACCACCATTAACATTCCACTGCCAGATATAACCACAGTTAACATTTTCGCCTCTTTCTTTCTAGTCTTACTTTCTACGTGTAGGTACACACATCATCTCCCCACCCTCAAAATTAACAAAATTGGGATCATACTCTACGTGCAGTTTTGAATCCTGCTTTTGTTGCCAACAGTGTAGCCTGGACACTTTGCCTTGTCATTCAACATGCTTTAACTTCAATGGCAGGGCAGTGCCACAGGTGTAACCAAGGTGTGGCACTGCAGATAAGTAACCAGCACGTTTAGGTTCAACGGATTTTCGGAGCAACGCAGTTGGATCCACAGCCCCGCAACAGGAGAGGGAGGAGGGGACTGGAGACAGAAGGACAGACACAGCTTCTGCCTGACGGGGGCTAACGTCTGGGGAGATGTGGGCATCAGCCGTGTACAGCTAAGGCCTGGGGGCCCACCTGAAAGCCGACGGAGATGAAGCTGGAGAAGGGGAATTGGTCGATGTCGGGTGGGAGGGTCAGGCTGGGCCGTGCGGGAACTTCCGGGGGCATGACCTCGGTGATGCTCTCGGCCAGGGTGTGCTGACGGCCTGGGATGACGTAGGCGGCAGCCCAGAAACGCCCAGGTAAGGTGCCTGGCTCTGGCGCCGCCTCCACCTCTCAGCCTCAGCCCCCAGCTCCAGTGCAGAGGGAGCCGGGCAGTGAGCTGGGGGGACCCAGAGCATCAAAGGGAGGGACCACAGGGACAGAGCCTCCGCCCAGGAGGGGGTCATGGCAAGAGCGACGCCCATCAGGACTCACCTTCCGCTGTCTTCAGCATGACAGCCAGCTCAGCCGGGATCTCCAAGCACCCCAGCTCCTAGCAGGGAGGAGCAATTGACCAGGAACTAAGGGAAGGGGCATAGGTACCCAGGGGCCCTCCTCACCCCCAGGGCTGTAAGCTTCCCCTCCAAAGACCAAGGATTCTAGTCTTGGACACTCAAACAAATAAAGCCCCCAGAGCCCTCAGAGGGAAACCAAGGGCACCCCAGGCCTCTTCTTGGGGGCACAATGGATGGGCCTGAGGGACAGGACCCACCTCGGCACCCCTGGGACCCCACGCTCCCCCTCAAGCCAGGCCAGGTTCAGCAGGCTCACGACCCAGCAGACACCCTTCAGCTTCCAGGCCACCTACCATGCTTGGCCCCTTCTTGGAGGTCCCGACTCTGTGCCAGCTCCGCCGATGCCCAAGCTGTTGGGGGAGAGGCAGGAGGAGATGACGCCCCCGTGAGGTGTCACCAGGAGCTCCCTAGAGGCCCCTCCCCCACTCAGCAGTTCAGCTGCCCTCTCCTCCTCCCAGGAGGACCCCACACCAGTGGAGGAAGAGGTGCGGACCCAGGGGGCCAGCTGTCTGCCCCCAGCCCTCCGGAGCCCTCACTAGCCTTAGCGCCGTGGCTGTCTCTGCCCGTCTACCAGGGCACCAGGAAGAGGAGGGAAGAAGGGAAGGAATGGTCCCAGGGGACAAAGTCCAGCCAGGGAGGGACCAGAGAGGGGGGCAGTATGTGGGCATTGACCTTTGAGCTGCTTTATGACCCTCAGATTGGAGTCACTGGGCAAGAGGGGAACAGTCCAAGGGAGGCCTGGAGGGGATGGGAGGCACCCCCAGCCAGCAGGGGAGAGTCAGGCCCTGGCAGTGGGCAGGCATGAAGGAAGGCGACAACCTCCTGGAGGCCCCAGGCTACCCTGGCCAGGCAGAGGGGAACGGAAGGAGCTCCACCAGCAATGGTCTCCGAGACCTCGGTGCTTGTGCGGCTGGGCTTGAAGGGTGGACACCGTCGGGATTTGGCCAACGTGGCCGGCAGGGCTGCCTGGCTTCTCCCCTGAGCTGCCCGGGGCAGGACCCATCCATGTGCTTCACCTGCCCTCTCCGCTGTCTCCAGAGCAGGTGCCGGCCCGCCAGCAGGATGGTGTTCAGCTGCCCCAGAGCTGCCCGCCGCCGGAGGTACCACTTCCTGGAGGCCGGGAAGGGGGTCGGTGAGGAGTCCAAACTCACACCCGATACCTGAATCCTCCAAGCCAAGACATGAATGTAAAATCGGACCCCAGGGAAGCCCCCAGCTGCCTAAGGGAAGCAACAGGGAAAGGACACGACACTTTGAAAGACCAGCAGGTAAACTGAGATGCTGTTGTGCCCAAGGGATTAAGATCTGGGACCCTGGAGCCGACCACCCGGGCTCGTTCCCCTACTGTTTAGTCACTGCGGTCCTGGATAAGTTACTTTACCTCTCTGGGTTTTTTTTGCTTTTGTTTTTGGCCATGCCGCATGGCATGTGGAATCTGAGTTCCCCGACCAGGGATCAAACCCGGCCCTGGCAGTGAAAGCGCTGAGTCCTAACCACTGGACCGCCAGGGAATTCCCTACTTTACCTCTCTGTGTTTTATTTTCATCATCTCTAAAGTGAGAACTAGGGCTTCTCTGGTGGTGCAGTGGTTAAGAATCCGCCTGCCAATGCAAGGGACACGGGTTCAAGCCCTGGTCCGGGAAGATCCCACATGCCGCGGAGCAACTAAGCCCACGCACCACAATTACTGAGCCTACGCTCTAGAGCCCGCGAGCCACAACTACTGAGCCCATGTGCCACAACCACTGAAGCCTGCATACCTAGAGCCCATGCTCCACAACACAACAAGCCACCGCAGTGAGAAGCCCACACACCACAACAAAGAGTAGCCTCCGCTCGCCGCAACTAGAGAAAGCCCATGTGCAGCAACGAAGACCCAATGCAGCCAAAAATGAATAATAAATCAAATAAGTAAAAAATTAAAAAATTTTTTTAATTTAAAAAAGGGAATGAAGACAACCCACGTAATGGGAGACTACTTGAAAATCACATATTTGATAAGGGTTTAATATCCAGAATATATAAAGAACTCCTACAACTCGATGAGAAAAAAAAAACCCAATTAAAAAGCAGGCAGAGGCAGACTTCCCTGGTGGCACAGTGGTTAAGAATCCGCCTGCCAACGCAGGGGACAAGGGTTTGAGCCCTGGTCCGGGAAGATCCCACATGCTGTGGAGCAACTAAGCCTGTGCGCCACACCTACTGAGCCTGTGCTCTAGAGCCCACAAGCCACAACTACTGAGACCGCAAGCCACAACTACTGAGCCCGTGTGCCACAACTATTGAAGCCCGTGCGCCTAGAGCCTGTGCTCCGCCAAAAGAGAAGCCCACGCACCGCAACAAAGAGCAGCCCCCCATTCACTGCAACTAGAGAAAGCCCGCGTGCAGCAACGAAGACTCGACACAGCCAAAAATAAATAAATTACAAAAGAAAAAAAAAAAAAAGCAGGCAGAGGACTTGAATAGACATTTCTCCAAAGAGATACGCAAATGGCCAAGAAGTACATGAAAAGATGCTCAACATCATTAGTCATTAAAGAAATGCAAATCAAAACCACAATGAGGGCTTCCCTGGTGGTGCAGTGGTTGAGAGTCCGCCTGCCAATGCAGGGGACACGGGTTCGAGCCCTGGTCTGGGAGGATCCCACATGCCGCGGAGTGACTGGGCCCGTGAGCCACAATTGCTGAGCCTGTGCGTCTGGAGCCTGTGCTCCGCAGCAAGAGAGGCTGCGATAGTGAGAGGCCCGCGCACTGCGATGAAGAGTGGCCCCCGCTTGCCGCAACTGGAGAAAGCCCTCGCACAGAAATGAAGACCCAGCACAGCCATAAATAAAATAAATAAATAAAAATAAAAAAATAAACAGGAGCTGTTGTTTAAAAAAAAAAACAAAAACACCACAATGAAATACCACCTCACACCCACTAGGATGGCTATAATTTAAAAAGCAGAAAATAACAAGTATTGGCAAGGATGCAGAGAAATTGGAACCTTCACACATTGCTGGTAGGAATATAAAATGGTGCAGCCACTGTGGAAAACAGTTTGGCAATTCCTCAAAAAGGTAAAGACAGAATTACCATATAACTCAGGATTTCCACTCCCAGGTAAAGACCCAAAAGAACCAAAAGCAGAAACTTGAACAGTTACTTGTACCCTTGTGTTCATAGCAGCCTTATTCACAATAAGCCAAAAGGTAGAAACAACCCACATGCCCACTGACAGATATAAGTGGATAAACAAAATGCGGTCCATCCACACAATGGAACAATTTTCAGCCATAAAAAAGACATGAAGTTCTGACACATGTTACGACAGGGACGAACCCTGAAAACATTATGCTTAGTGCAGTAAGCCAGATGTAAAAGGAATTTGTATGAGTCAACTTAGACGGCATATCTAGAATAGGCAAATTCACAGAAACGGCAAGTATACTGGAGGTTACCAGGGGCTGGAGGGGAGGGAGATTGAGGCGTCATTGCTGAACGGGTATAGAGTTCCTGCTGGTGATGAACACGTTTTGGAAACACATAGTGGTGACAGATGCCCCCTTCTCCGAGGCTTCCCTGGTGTCCACGGCACTGCCTTCATTTTGTTCTCAGTCCTTAAACAATCCCCTTTGGGGCGACTGGCAGCTGGTTTACTGTCTGCATCTGACTCCCCAGCCAGCCTGGAAGGCACCATCTCTGTGCCTGTGTGAAGATGCTGGCACCTTCCTCCCTGTGTTGCCAGCAACTGGCCCAGGGTAGATGGAGAAGATGGTCAACCAACAGCTGTTGGATGGATGAGTGAAGACGGGCAGTGAAGGGTGAGTGGGGCTGGAGCTAAGGAGGTGAGAAGGGCGAGGGGAGCACCGTAGGACCACGAAGCCCAAAGAGCCTGGAGTGTAAAAGTCCGGCCTACATCGAGGCTGGAGAGGTAGGCAGGGCCTCACACAACCTGATTCACGCTTTTAAAAGAGTATTCTTGCTGCAGAGTGGAGAATAGACTAGAAAAAAGAACAGTCAAGGAGTCAAGACCGCAGGTTTGAGTGGCCTAGCAGATAATGAGCTTCTCGTGGCTGGGGGTATTCAAGCAGAGACGGCATGGTGGGGATGTCAGCAAGGAGAGTCCAGTGCTGATGGGAAGTAGGCAGACTAGCCTTGAGGCCCTACGCCTCCCCGACCCTGCCCCGCCACCATGAGGAGGCCTACAGTCTCGCCCCACTCTGCACACCTGGCCTGGAGCCCACGCACGCGAATCTGTGGTAGGGGGCGAAGGCGTTGACGGGAGAGGCTGGTGCAGAGGCCTCGGTGCCGGGTGAGCAGGGCCTGGGCGCGCTGCTGGGCCCGGTGCCGCTCCAGCTGCTGCCAGCCCAGCTCCCGCAGTAGCACCTGGGGGCAGAGGTTTGGGCTGGGGGCAGGCCAGGTGGCTGGGGACCACCCTGCCCTTCTCCCGAGGCCTCAGCCTCCTCCCTTCTGCCAGACAATTGATTCTACTGGGGTGCCCGGGACACCCGGCCCACTCCATCTCCCCACCACCCAGAAGGACCACCAAATCATGAGTTGGTCCCAGAATGCTCCTCCCACTTTCCAGCCATACCTGCTTCCCTGCTCATACACACCACCCACCTGGGTGGCTCCCAGGTGACAGAGGGGCGACTCAGCCCCGAACACCTGGTTCAGGATGGCGCCACATCTTTCCCGGCCAGAGAGCTCTTCCTGCCCCTCTGTCCCCAGGGCCCGGAACCTGCCCCAAGGACGGAGAACCGAGGTCGGAACAAGCACAGCGGGGACCTCCCTCCACACTCATTTGAACCCCTCGGGGTCTATTCGGTCTATAAGTCATTCAACAATGATTTGGAAAGCACCTACTATGTGCCAGGCACCCAGGAGAGTTTTGCTGAGAGGAGGAGGGGCGGGTGAATGCACAGAGGCGTGGAGAGGTGTGCGGGTGACCAACAGTGAAAGGAGACGCAGATGGAGGGAGAGAAGGAGAGACAGAGAGAATGGAAGGAGGGAGGGTTGGACGTCAGGCCCAGGGTCCCTGGGAAAGTGTGTCCATTCCCCGCTCCCGAAAAAGCCCCAGGTCCGCCAACCACTCCAGGGGGCCTTCCTAGTGAGCCCTGGCCCTGAGGTGCCTGCGCCCCGGGCTGCCCGCATCCTGGGCCCCTACCTGGCCAGGAAGGCCTGGAAGGGCACGCGAACGGGGAAGTTGGTGCTGCGGGTACACACGGCCTCCAGGATGCCCGCCTGGCGCAGTTGCTCTGCCACGTGACCCACATCAAAGAGGCCCGGAAGCTGTGGCCACGGGGCAGAGCCAAGGAGAGCTGAGTTGAGGGGCTCAGAGCTGTGGGGAAGGTGGGGCAGGGCCGAGGAGGGCTGAGGGGGGCAGGGCAGGGGTGGGAGGGCTCTGGTGCCAGGTGCGGGGAGAGCTCACCTTTCCCGGGTTGGGGTTGAGGCACTGGATGAAATAGACATGGCTCCTGGTGGGTGGAAGGGGGGTCACTTGAGCCCAGACTGGCCCCTGCATTCAAACTCCCTGGGGTTGAGTGTGGGGGGCCCTATTCTCACCTGCCCAGCCGGGCTAGGAGGTCCCCCAGGGAATGCTGGAAGCGAGAGGCCAGCGTGGGTTTGCCTGGTCCTTCCCCAGACTCGGGCTCTGCTTCCTGGAACAGGCTACCCACCAGCTGTGGGGTGAGAGGGGGCCAAGCCAGCTCACCTGGGCCTGTCCAGCCTGCCCCTCACCCCGACCCCCAGGGAGCCAGGGTGGGCCGGCCAAAGGTTCAAGGTGCCAGGGGCTTGAAGGCCAGCTCCTTGGGCAAGGCTGTCCGGGTGGGGAGGGCAGAATGGGGGGACAGGGGGGCCGGCAGGGGCACCTGGAGCTGGCTCTGGGCAAGCATTTCCACCACAGCAGGGTCAAGATGATCCTGGTTTCTGTTTAAAAACTTGTGAACCTGCAAGAGATAATGTGAGCGTGGGGGAGGCGAAGTCAAGGAGAGAAGGCTGGGTGTGGAAGCCAGTCCCTTTGCAAAATAATCCAGCCTCTCGCCTCTGAGTTATAAGGCCACCTTTGACACAACACTGTAAATCAACTATACTTCAATAAAAAAAAAGTTTTACAAAGGCCCCCTTTGAAGTTGGACTCATCTCACACCACGTACCAAAATTAACTCAAAATGAATGGATCAAAGACCCAGATGTAAGACCTGAAACTATAAAACTCTTAGAAGAAAACAAAGGGAGAAAGCTTCATGACATTGGACTTGGCAATGATTTCCTGAATATGACACTAAAAGCACAGGCAACAAAGGAAAAATAGATAAACTGGATTTCATTAAAACAAAAAACTTTTGTGTATCAAAATACAGTATTAAGAGGGTGAAAAGACAGCCCACAAAATAGGAGAAAATATCACATATCAGATACGGGTTTAATATCCAGATTATGTAAAGAACTCCTACAACTTAACAACAACAAAAAAATAAAACAACTCAATTCAGGACTTCCCTGGTGGCACAGTGGTTAAGGATCCGCCTGCCAATGCAGGGGACACGGGTTTGAGCCCTGGTCCGGGAAGATCCCACATGCCGCCAAGCAACTAAGCCCGTGCGCCACAACTGCTGAGCCTGCGCTCTAGAGCCTGCGAGCCACAACTACTGAGCCCGCGTGCCGCAACTACTGAAGCCCACGCGCGTAGAGCCCATGCTCCACAACAAGAGAAGCCACCGCAATGAGAAGGATGCGCAACGAAGAGTAGCCCCTGCTCGCTGCAACTAGAGAAAGCCTGCGCGTGGCAACGAAGACCCAAGGCGGCCAAAAATAAATAAATAAATAAATAAACCCAAAACCAACTCAATTCAAAAATGGGCAAAGGACTTGAATAGATATTTCTCCAAAGAAGATACACAAATGGCCAGGAAGCACGTGAAAAGATGCTTGACATCGTTAGTCATTAGAGAAATGCAAATCAAAACCACGAGATACCACTTCACACCCACTAGGATGACTATAATTTAAAAAAACGGAAAATAGCAAGTATTTGCAAGGATGTAGAAAAACTGGAACCCCCCATACACTGCTGGTGGGACTATAATATGGTACAATCACTGAAGAATAGTTTGGTGGCTCCTCAAAAAGGTAAACATAGAATTATCATATGACCAAGCAAACCTACGCCTAGGTAGATACCCAAAAGAATTGAAAGCAGTGACTCAAACAGTTACTTGTACACCCATGTTCACAGCAGCATTATTCACAATAGCCAAAAAGGTGGAAACAATTCATGTCCATCAGCAGATGAATGGATAAACAAAATGTGGTCTAAACATACAACGGAGTATTATTCAGCCATAAAAAGGAAGGAAATTCTGACACATGCTACAACATGGATGAACCTTGGAAGCATTATGCTTAATGCAATGTCAGACACATAAGGATTGTGTGTGTGTGTGTGTGTGTGTGTTATGATTCCACTTACATAAGAATAGGCAAATTTATAGATACAGAAAGTAGATTAGATATTACCAGAGTCTGAGGAAGGGGGAATTGGAGCTTAGTGTTTAATGGGTAAGTTGTTTCTGTTTGGGATAATGAAAAAGTACTGGAAATGGATAGCAGTGATGGTTACACAACATTGTGAATGTACTTAAAGACACTGAAATGTACACTTAAAAATGGTTAGAATGGGAAATTTTATGTTGTGTATATTTTACCACATTTTTTTAAAGGCCGCCTTTGTCACATACCCAGTTCTTTGTTACACTTTTGGGTCTGTTTATTGGGTTTTCAATTCTGTCCCATTGATGGGTCTGCTCCTCATCAATATCATACTCTTTTAATTACTAGAGCTTTAAAATATGTTTTAATATCTGATAGAGCAAATTCCTCCATAATCATTTGCTTTTTATATCTTATTAGCTATTCTCATGCATTTATTTTCCATATAATACTTCAGAATAATTTTGTTAAAATTCACCTCTCCTTCTCTCATAAAGGCCCCATTGGAGTATTGTCTGGAATTATATGACTTTTCTAGATTAACTGGGAAAGAGTGAACAATATAGGGCTCTCCAATAGGAATGTGGCTTTCCCCTCCATTTTTAAGTCTTGTTTTGTGACCTTCAATACAATTTTATAGTTTTCTTTAGTCAATCTCCTTCTGTTTCTTCCTTTTTTCTTTTAGATGTGATTTTTTGTTTTTGAGGTATAATTGACATATACTCCTTGTGTTTCACGTGTGGATAACTCCTGTGTAGTTTGTTTGTTTTCTTCTATAACCAGAGCATGTCACCTCCTCCAGGAAGCCTTACCTGACTTGCCCCACCTCAAACCAGTCACCTGGTCCTAGCCTTTAAACCAGGCCCCCTCCCCTCAGCAGCTCTCCTCCTGGGTAGGTGTGCAGTAGTCATGAAACTCATAAAGGGGAGAGGAGAATCCCTTCAGTGAGCACCTAGTATCTGCCAGGCACCTGCCCCGCCATTTCCATGTAATTGCATTAATCCTCAGGACAATGCTATAGGATGGACTCCCATTCCCATTTTACAGATGAGGAAATGGAGGCTCAGAAGGAGAAGTAGACTGCCTGAGGTTATCAGAGCCAGGTCCCATGCATACACTCTGCCCCTCTTGGTCTGGAGGGTCCCAAGGCCTTGACCCTCCCCACCCCATAATGCCCACCCAGAACTCAGTAAGTCATGCACTAGGTGAGGCCAAGGGCCCAGGTGGGGACAGATGGCCAAGCCTTGGAAGGGGCCTCCCCACACCTACCCCTCTCACCCGTCAGGTGACTCCCCAGGGTCACATTGCCCTCACAGATTCACCCTGATACCTGGTAGGTGACGGTCCCAGCGTAATGCCGCACGGTGAAGATGGGAAGGGGTAGCTGGGGCTTGGTGTAGCGCGGGTGGTCGCCGTGGTGGTAGTGGCACTTCTGCAGGAAGGTGTGGTCCGTGGCCTGATAAGAGGAAGAGCTTCTCAGGCCTTTGCAGGTGCCATTCCCCTGCTGGGACTGTGCTTCTCTCCCCTGCCCCCCAAAACCACAGGCACTGAACAGAAGGTGAGCTTTGGTTTTGGCCCCCAAACTTCTTTTTCAGGAAGAGTCACTCCATATCTGGGTCCTTATAAAGGGCACAGCTTCTGTCCCAGGGACTATCTTGAACAACTGGTTCGCATTTGAGAAAAAAACACAGTAGCCTTGTATACCTCAGTCAATAAGATTTGGCGGCTTAGAGGATCCTTGATGAAATCATTTAAAAGAAATGGGGCTGGGGGAACTTTAAGGCAGATTTAGCAATCACTCCTGGGAGTCTGGTCTCACAGTTACATGTGTTTCTGAACAAGTCTTTCAAAGATACTTTTAAAAACCCATCCGGTAAGAGATTAAAGTGCTAAGGAACTTATAACAACAAATACTTGGGGAAACCCTCACAAGCCCCTTATGGGGCCAGCACAGCCCCCACAACCCTGCCCCTCAGGCACAATTGTCCCCCTTCTGCAGCGAGGACTCTTGGAGAAGTCGGGAATCTCACTCAGGATCACCCAGAGACAGGATTTGAACCCAGTTTGGCCGCTGCCTTCCCAAGCTGTGCTGAGGGCCTGTGGGCAGGGTCCCAGGACCTCAGCACTTTATTGCTCCCCTGGGAGTTCCTGCTGGCTCTGGCCTGGCCACCAGGGCCTCCACTCCTTGTCCCCGACACTGGGGGCTCACCTGGGACAGCCATGTCTGGGCATCCAGGATACTCAGGAGGCTGTGGGGCTGGTCTACCAGGAGGTCCAGGCAGGACTCCTGCGGAGGCTGGGGGATGGGCACCCAGGGCAACATCTCCCGCCGACACTCCTCCTGGGAAAAGCCAGCATTTAGTTTACAGAGACCACCCATGTTCATGGGGGGACCTCATCTGAGCCAGAGCAGGGATGGCCCTCCCACTTTACAGATGAGTAAACTGAGGCTCAGAAGGACTGAGACGGTCCATAGCAAGGGGGCTTTGGGGCAGAGCTCTCGGTGTAGTGCCTTCTCTTTACCAGGGATGGCCTCTGTTCTGGGAAACAGCTGAGTGTCCCCCTGCCACCTCCATGCCCAGCTCCCCATACCTCCTCCTGGGCCAGAAGCATCTGGCTGGAGAAGAGCTGCAGGCGCTCGCTGGCGAGATTGTTGCACAGCTGCTCCAGGCCGTTGACCCGCAGTGCCTGGGGGGGCGCGTGGGCAGTGAGGTGGGCACCCACACGAGGTGGGGGCACAGGGCAGCTGGTCGGGGGGCTAGCACACAGGCCTGGTGCCCTTCATCCCCCTCCCACAGCTGCCCCCATTCTCCCCAGCACTATGCGGGAGTGGTGCCCTAGGGCTGATGCTGCCTCCTCCAGGGACAGGTCCAAAGATCCTGGCACAGCGTGCAGGCCGCCTCAGCCCAATCCCAGCCTCAATCATGCTTCCTCCCTCCAACAACCCACACCCCTGCCCTCTGCCTCAGCACCACTGTGAGCCTTCGGGCCTCTGATCACAGCCGTCCTGTGGTCTAGAAGGCACCTCTTGCCACAGCCTAACTCGCTGGCTATCAGAATGCCACATCCTCGTAAGCAGAGCTCCAGGCTCCCGCCTCCAAGAAGCCTTCCAGCATCCCTCCTGTTGGAATTACAGGCTCCTTCCTCTGTGCCCCTCAGCACTTTCCTAGTAAGCCCAGCAGAGCCCCCGCTTCATGTAGCTTTGCACAGAGTTTTGACATGTTCTAAAATACACACAAGAGCATGCACGTGCATACAGGCACACACGCACACACACAGGTGCAACGGTCATCCCCCTCCTCAGAGAGTGGATGGTCACCAAGGACACACTGGAGAGGAGGAGAGAGCAGGGGACAGGGGACAGTGCCCATCCAAGGACTGAGGTGGGGGCCACCGCCTCTTGCTCTCGCCCCTCCTCCCTGCCTTGAGGAAACAGGATGTTCTGCAAAGGGGTGAAGAACTTATGAAAACCTCAGCGTGCTTTGGGGGGATTCCCTCTCTTCCCTCTCCTCTGGGTACACAGGAGGCGAGGCCGACCCATCCGAGGGTCTTCCATTGTCTTAAGGCTCCTGTGAGACTCTGCAAGGCCAAGCAGGCAGAGCTCTCCAGAGCCGACGTCAGGGCTGCATAGGGCAGATGGCTGTACCTACGGAGCATGCAGCTGTCTCGTGGACCATCGTACGGTCAGAAAGGCAAGCAGCGCATGAATGTCCCCACAAAGGGAAGCTGCTGGGGTCCCCAGAAATAACCAGGATGAGGTGGGCACCCCGTCCTGGGCCCCACCCCCAGGGGTGACCTCAAAGCCGTAGACGTCGACGACAGTGACGGTGGCCACGCCGCCTCCCTCCCCGGGGGATGCCAGCCGCACGTTGGTTCTCCTCAGAAGCCAGGCGAAGAGCCGCGAGTACAGGGCCTTGGCCAGGGCGTCCCTGCGGGCATGGTGAGTGAGCCTCGTGCAGCAGGGGCCAGGCCTGCTCACAGCTCTCTCCTGTCCCCAGGGCCACCTGGCATTGATGGCACTTTCCATGGGCATGGATCTCGAGACGTGGCCATAGGGTGTCTCCTGAGGGCAGAGGATGTGCATGTGGTGCGTCAGGCCCAAGGTCCACACTAGTGCTCCCCAAGCCTGTGGGTGGACTGGTCAGGCCCCCGCCTCCCCAGGACCCCCGAGCTCACCGTGACCCTCCTGGTGACAGCCGCCTCCAGGCGCTCGGGCGGCACCCGCAGCAGCCGGGCTGCCGTGTGGATCTCAGCCCAGCTGGACACGACAGCCACCTCCTGGGACTCCCTCTGGACAGGCGGGAGGGAGCAGGGAGAGCTCTGCTTGTGGACTGGCTGCTTCCCATGGGGCAGGGGCAGGGCCTTGCTTTGCCTGGCAAGGGGCCCTGTTACCCAAAGGTAGATCTGGGCAGGTAGGAGCTGGCTCCGGAGTCTGAGGGCCTGAGTGTGAATCCTGACTTTACCTCTCCACTAGCTGGCGGCCCTGACAAGTCTCTTTCCTTCTCCGAGTCTCCACTGTCTTATTGTTAAAGGCGAAACAACAATTTTTATGTTATGGTGTTGTCAGGAGCAATGAATTAGAAAATATATGTAGGGAATTCCCTGGCGGTCCAGCGGTTAGGACTCTGCACGTTCACTGCCAAGGGCCCAGGTTCAATCCCTGGTCAGGGAACTAAGATCCCACAAGCTGCGCGGTGTGGCCAAAAAAAAAAAGAAAAGAAAAGAAAATATATGTAGAGTGATCTACACAGTGCCAGGTACATAATAGCTGCTCAATTAATGCCAATTATCCTCCTTAGGGTGGCAGTTTAGGGGGACAGGATCGGTATAGATGCAGAAGACCCCGGTTTCAGTTTTCTCATCTGTACAATGGGAGTTCACCTGCTTTCTGGGGCAGTGGTGAGGCCCTGATGGTGGCCCGGGGCTTTACTGTCTCCTACACACAAGTGTTTGGCATTGTTATTTCTGCCCTGATGATGCAAACAAGCCACCACCAATCCAATGTCTCAGAGGGAGCTCACCTCTGAAGAGGAGAAGCAGATGTTGCCCAGCTGCAGGACAGAGGCCAGCACAGCCCAGACTGCAGTCAACTCCTCGGTGCACAAGCCCAGCACCTGCAGGGCCTTCACCAGTACCGTGAAGTCCTGGGCATCCTCCTTGCCCTGGAGCCTGCAGGCCCGGCCCTGCAGAGCACAGCAGGGGTGAGGGGTGAGGAGTCGGGGCCTGGCCACCCGCAGCTTCCCTCTCCTCAGACCCTTCCCTGGGCAGGTCCCGTTGTCCAGCACCGAGGGGGCCTTCCCCCACCTGGTTGAGGTAGTAGTAGGTCTCCGGCCCCTGTAGGGAGAGCCGCTCCCGTTCCATGGGGTCCAGCCCGGCCAGCAGCTCATAAAAAACATGGAAGCTCCGCTCAGCCTGGGCCTCAGGGGAGAAGGACTGGCTTAGGGGGAGCAACGGCCTGGTCCTGTGCCCCAGGGGAGCAGGGACAAGTCCTGGGGAAGGCAGGCTTGGGGGCTGAGGGACCACAGCCCCTCACCGTGGCTCCTCCCTCTTTCCCACTCTGGGGGCAGCGGGCCAGGTCGTACCTGAAACACCACTCTCGAGGTCTCAAGCAGATAATGTGACACAGAAGCTCCCAGGATGACCCCTCTGTGGACACAGGACACTGAGTGAGGGGGGCCCCCCACTCAGAATGGGACCCACCGTGGGCTGGACCCAAGGGCAGCAGTCTCAGGTTCCCAATAAGGGAAACTGATCATGGGTGACCCTGCCCACCTGGACCCCCGTCACTCACTGCTGCAGGCAGAGGCCTAAGACCTGGCCAAAGCGGCTGGCATTGGCATTGAGGACTGTCTTGGCGTGGCCAAAGCTGCTGAGCATGGGCAGCACGTCGTCCAGCTGGATGGGGGAGGGGCATTCAAGTATCCCTGGGAGCAGCAGTGGTGCCCACTGATCAGGCATCCCAGCCGAGGACACTGTGTACCTGGGAGCTCTGCTGGTCCATGGAGGGGGTCAGTCACCCCAGCCCTCCCTGCCCCCGCAGTAGGCAATGTCTGGGGCTGCCCCGGAGGAGAAGCCAGAGGCCTGAAGACCACCCTTCTGGCCCAAAGGAGTAGGATGGTCTCCCTTGGATCCCTGGGAAATGGCGAGCTGCCCCTCACCTGACATCTTCTGCCCCTTGTCTGCTCCTGCTCCAGGCTGCTTAGGAACTGCACAATCTTTTTGGAAGCTTCTGTCTTCCCAGAGCCGCTGTGCCCACTGCAGGAGGGAGAGGCTGCCAGGGTCTCCAGGAAGGGGCACAGAGGACAACCCCACTGAGCCCGAAAGTGGGGATATGCCCACCTGGAAGTGATACCTGCCCTAAAGGAGACTCCCAGAAATGCAGAAACATAGACCTGGGGCATAGAGACCAAACAGAAAAAAGTCCCCAAGATGCCTCGTTCAAGGGGCACAGTCTTAGGAAGTCCAAAGCTGTTGCCCAGCAGTGGACCAGACAGGCAGTTTCAAATGCAGACCTCACATCCCCCCTCCTCCCGGCTTTCAGTGTGGCCTGAAGGTTCAGCCAAGCAGGGCAGCCATCACTCACCTCAGGAGGATGCAGGTGCCCTGCCCAGTGCTCTGAGACAGGCTATAGGCTGCTGCCACGATGGCAAAGACGTGTCTGGGGGAGGAGGGTGGAAGCAGAAGAGAAGGTTACCAGAGATGGGCATCTGGGGCCTCCTGGGCGTAGGCAGGTCGTGCCTGCCATGCCCTGGACCTCAGTCAATGGGACGTGCTGGGGCTTCGCCACCTGGGGGTGAGCAGAGGGCTGGTGGGGCAAATTCACGTACGGGGTGGTGTTAGGGGTCTTCCTAGGGCGGTAGCTGGCCAGGACCTCAGGTGAGAAGAGAGGCAGGGGCCGGCAGGGGTTCAGAGCGAGCAGGAGGGGCCCCCCAAAGGTCTGGGAGGAAAGTGGAAGCTCTCATCAGAACATGGAGGGAGCAGGGGATGCAAATAGAGTGGAGCTCTGATGCCCCCGGCCCCTCCCCGCTCTGCAGGACCCCAGAGAGGGTTCAGCACCCAGCCCAGGGAGGAGAAAGATGGAGGGGGAAGCTCCAGGGGTGCCCGGAGGGCCCTCTGATCCCTGGGGAAAGGGAATCCCAGCCCACCATCCCCTCTTGGGTCCCCCGTACATAGATTCGGCCCAGGTAAAACCTCTTCTTGAGGCACAGCAGCACGGAGCTGTCGCACACCGGCCTGTAGGGAAGCAGGGTGGAGAAGCAGGGAGTTGGGGGCAGAAGGAGATCCTGGGTTAGCGCTGCCACTGGCTGCAGAGACACTTCCACCAAGTCATGCACCCTCTCCGAGCTGGTCCATAATACAGGGGTCTGGCTGCTAAACAAGTTACCAGCGCCGTGGGCGCTACAAGCAGGACCAGGCTGCTGACCCAGAGGGAAGCTTTGTGCCAATTAGAGAAGGAAGGAACACCTGATTCTCACCCCTCACCTGCCCCCTTCCAGCCAGACGACCTTGTGTGGCAAAATCCCATGTAAGGATACAATTCATAAAAGAACGGGGGTAGGATGGGATACGATCAAGTGTGACCCAGGCATGGCAGGTTTGGGACCGCGCCCGCTCACCGCAGCCGGGCCAGGTCCTCGGTGTCTTCCAGGCCTTCCCCGAGGCTCCTGCCCTCGGCGCCGGGAGAGGGCGGCGCCTCCAGGCCGGGCCCGAGGCTCAGCTCCAGGTCCTTCTCCAGCGCCTCCTCTGTCTCATCCTCCGGCTCCCATCGATCCCTCAGGAACCCGCAGGGGCTCGGGCTCCTCTCCCGCCGCAGGCGGGTCTCCAAGATGAGCCGGGGCAGCAGTGCTTCGGTGCCAAACCCAGGGTCCTCGCGGGGGTCCTCGCCCTGCGCCCAGTGCACCGGAGCCTCGGCTCCCAAGGTCTCCGGCTCCGCTTCGCTGCTGGAGCCGCTCTCGAGTGGGGGCTCGTCGGCGAGAGTCGGGCCGAGAGAGCCGTGGCGGCGCCCGGCCACCCTTTCTCCACTCGCCCTGCGCCCCTCACTGTCCCCTGAAGCCCCCGCACAAAACCAAAAGTGCCCCTCCCCAGCGGGGGCTTCCGCGGACGCTTCCTCTGAGATCTGGCTGCTCGAGGTCCTCCCTGCCCTGTGGATCCTGGGGAACATGACCGCGAACTTGGGATCTGCAGTCGGGTCCGCGTCCTCAGAAGTGTCGTCGGGGGCTGGCCTTTCCGCAACCTGCGGGGAACTCGAGCCGCCACCAGGGGGAGCCCTCGGTCGCCCGCCCAGCCCAGCTACGCCCGCCAGGCTCAGCACTAGACGGCGCCTCAGCCCCGGCCCGCGGCCCCGCCCCTCGTCCGCCGCCCGCGCCTCGCCCGCCCGCGGCCGGAGCCGCAGCCAGCGCAGGAGGCCCAGGCCCCGTGCCACCCGCAGGAGCCGGTCCTTGAGGCCCGAGGGGCAGGGACCCGCGGCCTGGGGAGCGGGCCCTGGCGGGGGCCTCGCGCGAAGCCTGCCGAGCGCCACCAGGGCGACCAGCGGCGCTGGCTCCCCGGACCCTTCTCCTCCAGCCCCCGCTTCGCTCACGCCCTCCTCCTCTTGCACCTTCCCCACCCCCTCTCCGACCTGGGTACGCTGACCCCGGGCGGTCGAGGCCTCGGCTCTTCCGGGCTCGGGGCCCCTCGGCTCAGCCTCGGGCTGCACCCCACTGTTTCTCGCGTCCCGGGCCGGCTTGGGGTCTCGAGAAGCCCGCGAGCTCCGGGCAACGCACGCGCGGCTGCCCTCGAGGGGACTGGAGGCCGCGGCTTTACTGGCCGGGTCAGCCTCTTCGGCCTCAGTGGACCCGCTTGTCGTTCGTGGGGCTGCCCGTAGGCTCCGTCCAGGCCCGGCCCCCTCCAGACTCAAGTCTGTGGCAGTCTCGGAATCCTCGGTCTCTCCCTGGGGCCTCTCCCCCGACGATCCTTCCGGGCTCCGGGGCCCGGCGGGGGGCTTGTCACCGCCTCTGCCGTCGCTGCTCAGGCCGTCGCTGCCCGGGCGTTCTCTCGGCGCCTCGAGCGCTGACTCCGGACCGGTTTGGGTGCTTCCCGAGCCCATGGCCGTTTGCTCCGAGTTGGGCCGCCGCTCTGGGGCCCCGCCGCTCTGGCTGCCGCTCTCCAGGGCCTCGCGGGCTTCGCTGTCCGGGCAGGAGCTGGCCCCGTCTCCATCCGACGTGTCCGCATTGAGGCTGCGGGTCTCATGGCGGCCCCGCTGAACCGAGCGTCCCCGCCCTTTTCCTCTTCTCCTGCGGCGGTCGCGCCCGCGTGTCCTTCCTCCTCCGAGGAGGCTCTTCTCCTCCAGGCGCCCCCCACGGCCGTCCCCGGGCTTGTGGCTTTCCTTAGGCCCGCATCTCGGACGCCGCGCGCTGCCTCGTCTCCCCTCAGCCTCCGGCCGTCTGCAGTCGCCGTTCTCCTCTACGGTCGGCTTCCTGCGGCCACCGGGGGTCTCCTGGCCCCCCGCGGTGCAGGGCTCCAAGAGTGGTCTCGCTCCGTGGGCTTTACCGCGGGCCTGTCGGCGCTCCCGGCTGGGCGCGCTGTCGGCGCTGGCCGACCCGGATTCCTGCTCCCCGGAGGTCGGCCTCCCGGGTCCCTCCGGGCGCTGGGGCGTTTTGCCCTTGCTCCTGCCCATGGTTTGTTTCCCGGCGTCTCCCTCCTCTCCTCTTCCCTAGGAGCTGGCTGCCCGCAGGTGCCCTCGGCAGCACATCACACAGGTTGAGGCTACAGGCTCAATCTACCCACCCCTGCATCTCCCGCCTTAGGCGTGAGCATCAATAATGCAGGTGTCTGCGGGTCCTGACCTCCTCGGCCAACAATAGAGTGGAGGCCGCCCAGGAAAGAGGAGCTGCAACTGCGGACAAAGACCGTGGACAGGGCAACCGTGCCACCTGAAGTTGCTGCTAGCCAGGCCAGCCTGGCGCCACGCCAAATCGAGGGGGCCCATCCTCTGCTCCCGCCTCACTGCTTCTTCAGCAGGGGCTGAGGGGGCGCCAGAAGAACCGTCCTCCTTGTCCTGGGGTCTCTACGGGAATCCACCCTCCTCCCCTGCATTGGCAGGCGGATTCTTAACCACTGTGCCACCAGGGAAGTCCAGGTTACCCATTTCTTGTATTGCCTTCAAGAGCTATCCATGCAGAGAAAAGCAAGTATTCTTTTTCCCTTTGAGCACAGGTGGAAGCTTTTCTGGCTCATGGCTCTTCACTCTGCTTTTTCCAATCTAACAGATTAACCTGGAGATTTCATAACAGTACATAACTATCTTCTTTTTCTTTTCTTTTTACAACTGCATAGTAATCCAGCAAGTGAATGTGCCATAGTTTAACCAATTCTTTATTGATAGTGTGAAAATTAATCAAGGGAAACCTTACTAAAACGGAGTCCAGAGGCCAGAAGGGGGAGCGCTTACATGCTTACCACTCCACCTCAATGCAGCTCCCAAGGGAAAGAAATGTACTTTGTACTACAGCCAGCTGGAGGAAAAAAGATTTTCCCCTTGCCTGGCAACAGCTCAGCCAATGAGAAACTGTCAAACTAAGACAATGAAAAGCCACTGTACTTCAAATTCCCAATTTCCTCCAATGGTCTTTTTGTTTATAACAGCCTTTCCCAACTTCCCCTTCTCCGCTAAAAAGGTTTCCTCTCCTTTGCTTTAGCAGGGTTGTGTGTTGCTGGCCATAGTTGCTATCCTGTGTTGTAATTCTTTGCTGCTCTTGAATAAGCCTGTTTTCCTGGTAATATAACTGACTTTTTAAAATTGTTTTAGGCTAACAGACTTTTATGTCTGAAACGGATGCTGCCTTCATCTCAGCTTTTGCTTCAGTTACAAACAACATTGACACCACCTGTGTCCAAGCAGAATCAATTCCTAGAAGTAGAATTTCTGGGCCATAGGGTATGTGTATTTGTAATTTGGAGAGCTCCAAATTTTCCTCCATGGAGGTTGTATCAATTTACACTCCCACAAACAAGGTAGGAGACCACCCATTTTAACATGGCACTGAGGCATGGTGTTACCTAACATTTTTGCCACTCTGAAACATGACAAAATCTCAATGTCTTTTAAGTTCATTTCTCTGTGAAAATAAGCAGCTTTCCTCCATCTTACAGCCTTTTTTTTTTTTTTCTCCTGAGACCTGTCTTTTCTCATTCTTTACCCATCTTTGTATCGATGTGGATCTGTTTCTTGATGGTTATACTGTAGTTAAACCCAGGCAGGATTCTTGAGCCCTTTTGGCCGGCCCCGGGGCAAGGCAGCTGCTGCAGGGTGGGCTCCGGGGCACCCAAGATGGAGTCAGATGAGATCTCCAGCCAGGGCCTGTGACCTGCCCCGCAGAGCTCTGTGCCCCTGCTGACCACTCACTCTGGCCTCTCCTCACCAGCAGCCCCACCCAGAATCAGAGTGGGGGAGGTAACATTCCAGATTGTGGCTCTTTCCTTGGTATGCTCTCCAGTTGGCTTGTACCTGCCTTATACCCACCTCTCTGCATATCTCCTGGAGCCAGCCTCAGACCTGGGTGGAGCTGCTGCAAGCACTCACGTTACCCAGGAGGGCCCCTCACAGCCCAGAGGCCTGGTTTGAGCAAGGAGTTGAAAGTGACTTGGCCTTTGCCAAGGAAGCAGCCTTCTAGTGAAGGAAGCAGCTGTCCCAAAGGAACACAAGCTCATGGGTAACATCAGTTACCATGTAACTCATAAAACTGGTGTCTCTGAATGTGAAAGTCTGTAAGCTGTGCTTCCCCACCACCAATACTGACCAAGGCAAAGGGCAATGAGGTTCATAGGGCTTGTTTCACCTGCAGAAAGCAGGAAGTGGGGTGATGTATTCACACAGTGGATGATTACACAGCACTATCCGCAACATACGTGTGTTATTTCACAAATGTAGTGGTGAGTGAAGAAGCCAGAAAGGGTTATAGAATCACTGTATGATTCTATTTACATAAAGTACAAAAAGAGGAAACTGAGCTAGTTATAGAGTGGTGCCTGGGGTGGAGGGTGGGAGGTTGGTAGTGACTAGAAGGGTCACAAGGGAGCCTCCATGGGTGATACTGTTTGTTTAGTTTGTGGAGGTATTTATCAGGTTGTACTCCTATGACTTGTGCTATTCTGTATGCGTTTTATAATTTAAAAGATAACACAGAGAAAGAACTCACTGTTTTGCCCTGGACTAATAATAATGATGTTGATGATGTGCCAGGTACTGTTCTAAGGACTACACTTAATTTTTTTTTTTTTTTGGCCACGCCCTGCGGCCTGTGGGATCTTAGTTCCCCAACCAGGGATTGAACCCAGGCCCTCAGCAGTGAAAGCACGGAGTCCTAACCACTGGACCGCCAGGGAATTCCCTGAATTCACTTAATTCTTGAAAGCACTCTAAGAGGTTGGTGCTGTAAGGATTCCCATTTTATGGATGATAAGACTGAGGCACACAGCTGAGTGTCAGAACTGGGATGCCAGGAATTCCCTGGCAGGCCAGTGGTTAGGACTCTGTGCTTTCACTGCTGAGGGCCTGGGTTCAATCCCTGGTTGGGGAACTAAGATCCCACAAGATGCACAGCGCGGCCAAAAATAAATATATTATTATTTAAAAAAAAAAAAAAAAAGAAGTGGGATGCCCACTCAGGCAGTCTGGCTCCCAAGACCTGGCAAAAGAACAGGTGTGAGGAGCTACCATCAGCTACACACGGAACTTCCGTTTGTCTGGCCCATTACAATGTGTCCTGTGAGCTCTGAGGGCAGAGGGGAGAGCTCCACACCTGTCTCCAATCTCCTACCTTCTCCCCTGCCCTCCTCTCCCTCTGGCTGATCCAGGACAGAGCTCGCATCTCACTCAGCTCGGTGGGCGTGGCCACTTCTGATCCTCTGAGTCTCAGTTAGTTCCCTTCCCAAGCTTCATTTCATTCAAACCCCCCCAAAACCCTAGGAAGGGGATATGGTCTCATTTCACAGATGGGGAAACGGCTCTGAGAGGGTAAGTGGCTTAAGGACATACAGCCAGTAAGTGAGAAACTGGGGACCCAATTCAAGGGTCCCGCTATTCTTTTTCTTTAATTAATTAATTAATTTATTTATTTATTTATTGGCTGCGTTGGGTCTTCGTTGCTGCACGCGGGATTTCTCTAGTTGTGGCGAGCGGGAACTACTCTTCGTCGCGGTGCGCAGGCTTCTCATTGTCGTGGCTTCTCTTGGTGCGGAGCACGGGCTCTAGGCATGCAGGCTTCAGTAGTTGTGGCATGTGGGCTCAGTAGTTGTGGCTTGTGGGCTCTAGAGCTCAGGCTCAGTAGTTGTGGCACACGGGCTTAGTTGCTCCGCGGCATGTGGGATCTTCCTGGACCAGGGCTTGAACCCATGTCTCCTGCATTGGCAGGAGGATTCTTAACCACCGTGCCACCAGGGAAACCCGGGTCCCGCTATTCTGCTCCATGACACTTCTGTTGGGAATTGGCTTTAGAACCAGACAGGCTTGGTCCCTCCTCCATCCCACTTCCTGGCGGTGTGATTTCCAACAACCTCCAGGGAATTCCTGTAGACAAACCTGATACCAGGGCAGAGGGGCCCCAACCCCAAGCCCAGTTCTCCCCTTTGCCTCCTCCTTCCCACTCATTCCTTCATCTGCTTTGCTCACAAGGACTGTGAACTCCTCCCCCGGTCTGAGCGAGCCCTCTTCTGACTCCACACTCCTTCCCTCTCTCCCTCCTGATCCATTTCCTCCTCTCCTGGCCTCACCCACCTCACAGTAACTTTCACCTCCTTTGGTTGGGTGTTCACTGGGAGCTAGATGCTGTGGGATGTTACAGATTCTCATTTAATACTTTCAGTCCTCTGAGGTCGGCCCTATTATCACAGCCCATTTTGGAGATAAGTAAACAAAGGTGCAGGGGTGAGGTCATCTATCCAAGGTCACAGAGCCGGTCACAGGCAAAGCCAGTGATGGAGGGTTGGATCCGCCCGACTTTCAGATGTAGGTGAACACTAAGTCTTCCACCTCTGGATGCCGAAGGCCCTCAGATCTAAGTCTCTAGACTGGCTGCCTATAGTATGTCTCCAGGGCCTTTGGAATTGGCAGTGACTCCTCCCACTCACTCACCGGTCTATCTGGCCGCCATCCTGGTCAACTCAACCTCTCAATACCTCTGTTTCACCACTCCCATCACCTCTCCCTGGACACCCCACTTCTCCCTCGGGGCCAGCCCAGCTTCCATTAATCCCCTTTCTAGAGCACACCTATCCGTAAAAATGGTTGGTCTCACACTCCTAATATGAGAATGTTTCCTTCTGAACTGAAATATTTGAACCACCAACATAAGCTAACGCTTCAAAGCATAGTGTACTTAAGGCAAATCTCGTCCTTAATGGGTGCGGGGTAAATCCATTTTCAAACAGCCCTCTTGGTATTTTCAGGTGCGTGCGTGTGCTTGTTGTTGACTTTTTTTTTTTTTCTATAAGTTTATTTTATTTTTATAAATTTATTTATTTTTGGCTGCGTTGGGTCTTCATTGCTGCGCTCAGGCTTTCTCTACTTGTGGCAAGCAGGGGCTACTCTTCGTTGTGGTGCGCGGGCTTCTCGTTGTGGTGGCTTCTCCTGTTGCAGAGCACGGGCTCTAGGCGCGCGGGCTTCAGTAGTTGTGGCATGCGGGCTCAGTAGTTGTGGCTCGTGGGCTCTAGAGTGCAGGCTCAGTAGTTGTGGTGCACACGCTTAGTTGCTCCGCGGCATGTGGGATCTTCCTGGACCAGGGCTTGAACCCGTGGCCCCTGTATTGGCAGGCGGATTCTTAACCACTGCGCCACCAGGGAAGTCCCTGTTGTTGACTTCTTGTTCGAGCTGACTAGCCGGATCATTGCGGCAGCCACAAAGCCATGGAGGTGTTGGCTCTGCCATTTTCTTCTGATTTGTTGGTGTTTGCATTATTACCATGATCTTCAATTCTTGGTTTCTTGGCAGGAAACTTCATGTCGCTTGTCCATTAGTGTGAGGTAATTTAGCCAACTGGATAAAAGACATGGAAGCCCCCCTAAACTGGCAGTCACAAAACCATACCTGTCTCCCTAGGTGGGGAGCCCAGCTTTCTGGGTGTGATGTTCCCACTCCTTCCTTGACACCCACTTTTGGCGTAGGATCCTCTGACCCACAGACTGAGGACCCCAGTGCCAACCCAAGTTAGAAACAGCAAAGCTTAATTTCTTTTGTGATAAAAGATAAAGACATCCTGTGCATCAAACTCTAAGATATTCTCCCTGACCCTGACAGAGGGCCTCCCCCAACATTAACCCATTAACCTCGAGGTCTCATAGGAACCTGGCAACAGATCACTGAGGGAATACTGTTATCCCATTTCCCAGGAGAAACTGATGCAGAGCAGGTAAGTAATTTGCCTGAGTGGAACTCGGTTGTTGTACCTGCGGTTGAAGCTACAGTGGTCTTTAGAAGAATAAATCTCATGGAACTTCCCTGCTTAAAGCCCTCCAGATGGGACTTCCCTGGCGGTCCAGCACTTCCATTGCAGGGTGTGTGGGTTCGATCCCTGATGTGGGAACTAAGATCCCACGTGCCACGCAGCGCGGCAGAAAAAAAAAGTCCTTCAAAGGCCTCCGTTGTCTCAGGATGGAGTCCAGACTGTCTTGCAGAGGGTGCAGTTCTCCCCACCTCCCCCGCCCCCGTGGCTTTGTCTTTATCTGCCCAGCATCCTTTCTCCACTTCTTCCAGGGACAGCATTTTCTTCCTTTGGGGAGCTGTCCCTCCCACTCCTTGTGGTTCTTGGGGCTCCATCTCAGTAAGCCCCCACTATTCCTCTAAGGAGAAACAAGGGATGCTCAAGTGGTCCAAGTTCCAAAATTCAGCGACTCTTGAGCTGGACGTGCTGGGCCGGAGGGTGGGTGGGGAGGACACTCCCACGGTGTGTCCGTCCTGGGACCTGGGCCTCAGCTCCTCCTCTGCTCCCTGAGCTAATCCGTGTCCTTCCAACAGGCCCTTTCCGCACTCAGGCCAGGGTGGGTCCCTGCGGCCCATGGCGGTGTCCTTGCCCTCACGAGGCTCCTGGACTGGCCCTGGCATTTTCAGCTCATTTCCTGCCAGCCACCCTCAACTCTTCACTTGCTCTACGGCGAGCAGAACACTTCCTCTCGTGCTGCTGCACCTCCCACCCCCCATCCTCTGCAGAGAACAGTCTGCCCGGCCAGCTCCTGGTCACCTCTCCCGTCACACTGAATGTCACCTCCCCAGGCATATTTCTCACAAGCCCCCGGATTTCCCTCATCTTAACACTTCCTGCACTTGTAAGGACCCCACGAGGGCAGGGATCACATTGTCTTGGCCACTTCTGAACCCCAAGCACCTGGCATATAGTTGGTGCTCAGTGAAGACAGGCGAATAAAGATGTAGCCCAAGTAGAATCAAACCCCTGGCTTATGAAGACCTTAACCTCCGGGCGCTGCCCCCCACCTCAGCAGCACCCCATAGTCCTTCCCTGAAGTCCGGAAGAAGCCATCAGGCCTGAGATACTGCGTGCATCTTCCCCTCCTAACAGCAAGGAAAGGCCGGCCAGGGGCAGCTAGGGGCCTCCCACTGCCCCCCACCCAGGGGTGCAGTCAGACAGACTCAATTCAGTTAATTTTACCATTTATCCCCAAAGAGAGAAGGCATCTAGCGTTCAGACACAACCAGATACAGTTTGATCTGATTCAAATAGCTTAAAAAACAGATTCTCCTGAGCACCAGCCTGGTCCAGGGGACGGACCCAAGGGGCAAAGGCAAGGAACCAGCTAACGATCATTTCTATTTACATGGAAAATCTCTGCACAATTAAAAAATTAAAGTCGTTGGGCCAGTCCAGTGAAGAGGTAATAAGGTGTTTATTACAAACTTTTTCACCCGGAGGCAGTTAAACATTTATAATTTAAAACCCAGCCCACTACAAAAAGGGGGGAGACGGGGATAAAAACTGTGCAACATTGACAAAAGGACCGAGAGAGTCAAGGCCCGAGGAGGGAGAGCCCCAGGGGCCTGGGGTCCCTCCTCTCCCAAGGCCAGGAGCAGCAGCAGGGTGGGCACTGGGGGTGCCCCCGGCCCCTGCACGGCCCTCTCCAGGTGGGGCGGTGCCCCCAGGAAGAGCCATCAGTAGTGTGTGTTCATCGTGCAGAAGGAGAGAGAGCCACGGCAATTCAGGAGCATCCTGGGCGGGACGGGGGCCTCAGTCACCCGCCTGAGCCCAGACACGGAGGTGTTCGGGCACGTGGGGGGTGTGTGTCAGGGCTGGGATGGGCCTAAGGGCCTTGGGGAGCGGGGACAGGGGCTCCCGTCCCTCCTATCCCTCCCCAGGAGCGTGCCCCACCCCACCGTGCGGCAGCACCCAGAGCCCCTACCTCCCCCGTTGCTGAGGCCGTACCCCACGGCCACTCGCTGGGAACGCCAATCACCACAGCTCCTGCGTGGGCAAAGACAGGGCCGTCACCACCCACGGGGGCTGCAGACGAGGACCCTCATTCCCAGGGCTCTCCTGGAACGTCTCCCGGCACCGGGGGCCCAGCCCTGCAAACCTGAGTCACTCACCCTCGGCCCCCCTCCAGCGTGCTCTGGATCTCCTTCAGGACGCCTGCAGGGCAGGGGGCAGGGGTGGGGAGCAGAGGCGTGGTTGAGGCCAGCTGGGGCTGGGCCAGACACCCCCATTTTCTGCCCCTTCTACTGATGGGGTGAACGGGCCTGCCCCCCTTCAGGAAACCGGCCCTCGTTCCCACCCTGGCCTTCCAAGCACGCTGCCACCGCTCCCCCCTGCACATCCCTCCTGCCGGCCAGCCCACCAGCCCCTGCCCTGACTCACTCTCGTCATTGAGCAGGGCGTGCTCCATCATGGGGCTCGACCTCCTCTCTGGAAGGCAGAGGCCAGGCCAGGTGAGCCTTGGGCCCTCCTCTGCCCCAGCTCCCTGCTTCTGGGGGTGGGGTTGCTGAAGCCTGAGCCCAGGACTGGAAGGGAAGCTGTTTCGACTCCCAGCCCGAACACCACCTGCTCACCTGGGATCCCCTTCCCTCCCCAGGTGTGCTCACAACGCCTCGGCCCCCCACGCCCCTGGCCCCAGAGAGGCCTGTCTTACCCTCTCCATCACTCTGGCTCCCTGAGTTCCTGTGGAGGAGAGACAGTAAGGATCGGGGGCCACTAGGCTCCCCGTTCTGAAAAGCCCTGGTCCCGTGAAGGATGAGGTCGACTGACCAGCTTGCATGGGAGGGTGGGGCATACAAAGCGGGGCAAGGGGGCAGAGTTGGGAGGGTGGGCTGAGTTCACGGGGGAAGGGGACTCTGACCAGCCCCCAGGGGGCACCCCAGGGAGGGTGGGGTGAGGAGGGGCTGGAGCAAAGGCCACCTGCCCTTTTACCCACCTGGCTCGGCCCAAGGCCTTCTCAGGGCCCGATTTGTCGCGGAGACGGCTGTGGTTCTTCGTTTCTGCTGAATCCACCAGGCACCGGGGCTCAACCAGCCACTTGGTGGAGAGAGAGAAGCGCTCAAACTCGGAGGGTGAGATCAGGTAGAAGCCTGGGGGGTGGAGAAGCCTGGCAGGTGAGGCCAGCCTGAGTCTCCCGGGCCTTGTGGCTGCCAACAGAGCTGCCCCCCCAGGGGGGGATTAGGGGCCAGAGCCTCCCAAAGTTCTCTGCCTGAGGAGCCTGGCCTTGACCGGAATACCCCCGACTGCCCTTCCCAGAGGCCCTCGCAGCACAGCAGGACCCCCAAACGCAGCCCTGCGGACAGAGGTCCCGACACGCCCACCGCTTGCACACCTTGGCCGTATTTGGTGAAGACGCAGGAGGCGATGCCGCTGACGTCCTCCCGGCGGATGCAGCTGTACCGCACCTGGGGCTTGAGCAGGGGCAGCGAGACCACCTGGATGTCGCCCAGGTTGGTGAGGACGGCCAGGTGGTGCTCCCCGTAGTCCTCGGCTCGACAGCTGCCGAAGCGGGCCGCGCTGACCCGCCGCACCCGCGAGCCCTCCAGGGCGGTCAGCTTCAGCTTCAGCCTGGCGCTGACCTTGGGCAGCGTGAACACCTAGGGCACAGGGCAGCCGGTCACACCCGCAGCCAGACCAGTTTGCAGAGCTTCATCCGGTCAAGCGAGGACTTCCCGCTTCCCTGCCCGATGCTGCCGCCGGGCCTGGCCCTCAGATGTGTGGTCACGGCACTCAGACTGCGAGGACGCCAGGGCCTCTTCCTTCCCTGTCTGTGTTTTCTGTCCCTTCCCCAGACACAGGTCCTGCTTCAGTGTCCCCACCACTGACCCTGGGGCCCGGGGGCTCCATCAAGACCCCGCTTCTTTCCTGTGCCTCTGCAGCCCTCACACAGCAACTACAGACACAACTTTAAGTGAGTCCCAGCCATTGTCATTTGTGCCGGGGATTCCTGGGGGACCCCACCTCCTCCCATAAGGCACCTTGAACTGCTCCTCCGACACGACAAGCAGCTGGTGGCTTCCCTGCATGTCGGGGCTCTTTGACAGGTCGTGGGCCACTTCCAGGGGCTCGGGAAGGGGCACGCTGTGTCCGTCCAGCACTAGGATGCCCACCACGGGCGCTCGGTGCATCAGCTGGATCTCCTTGGCTGCAGGGACGGAGGTAGGCGGTGGGGCTGGTGGTTGGGCAGAGGACGAGGCTGGAGACACCATCCCGCTCCCAGCCGAGGCAGACAAGTGCTCTCCCCCTGCCCAGCACTCACCCTGCTCTGCCCGCACCGGCTCATCCATTCTCCGCTCGGCGGGGGGCACCCGCAGGGCAAAGGCGTAGACGGTACCTCCATTGGTGCCAGCCCACAGCGAGGGGCAGTGGCGGGAGCCTGCCAGGAGGCAAAGGTTTACATCTAACCCCTGGCTCTGGGGGTCAGGGGGAGCCAGGAGACCTGGCTCACTACCTGTGTGACTCCAAGGTCAAGTCACCAAACTTTCATAAACCTCAATTTCCTCCTCTGTAAAATGGAGCTGCTGTGGGCCCTGCCTACCTCCTGGGTGTAGATGGGAAAGGCTGGGAAGGCTCTCTGACAACCAAGAGCCCCATGCAGATGATCCCAAACCCAGGACAGCTCGGCCCTCGAGATACAGCAGCAGACAGCCCTCAGCCCACCCTTGCCCTGGCAGAAGAGAAACAGCCAGAGAGCTTCTAGAGGGCCTGCTGGGTACCAGCAGGCACGTGGCATGTCCCAACGCTCGCAGCCACTGTAGGAGGAAGCTATCCCTCCACTTTACAGGGGGAGAAGCAAGACCCAGAAAGGCTAAGTGACACGTCCAAGGTCACACTTCTAGAGAGTGGTGGAGCCTGGATACGAAGCCAGGGCAATCAGACTCGGAGACCCAGGCACGGGAGGGAAAGGGGCGGGCGGGGGCTCCAGTCTCCCCTTGCTCACAGGCGGAACCCCTCTTAGGGGTGCACCAGCCAGCAGCCTCCGACACGCCCTCACACCAGAGGGCCCCCCACCTCAAGCTGGCCACTCACTGTCCCTCAGGTAGGTGTCAGCGAAGTAGAGGGTCCGGACAAAGCCCGTGAAGGAGTCCTCCGCCGAGCGGGCCTCGATCTTGCGCTGCACGGGCGCCAGCTCCATGTTCTGCAGGCCAGTCCTCTCTGCCCTGCTGCTCCCCTCCTGCACCTGCAGTGGAGTGGGCCAGGCCTGAGGGTGGGCTCTGGCCTTCCTTCCCGGGGGCATCCGATTGCTCAACAGCAAGCCTTCCAGGAAGACTGGCCACAGCCCCTGCCATCACCTGCCTGGTAATACTGACTGAGGACGTGGCCCTGAGGCATTACAGTGACTGCCTTTCACACTTAGGGAAGCCGAGGCATAGAGAAGCAGTGTGACGGATCCGAGGTCACAGGGTTGGTGGGGGTCGGGGGTGGCCCAGAGCCCGAGTCTGTGGCCAAAGCAGGCGGGGCAGGGAGGGGTGGTTGGGACCTGCCGCTGGCTGCTCCGGGCTGTGCCTGGGCTCGTGCCCGGCCTCGGCCTCACCTCTCCCGGAGGGCCAGCAGGCCGCCGCTTCCTGCTGGACACCCGGCTGCGACGTATCCGGCGGAAGGACTGGCGCAGGGACTTCTTTAGGGACTTCACACGGGACAGCGGGCCCTCCAAGGCTAGTTGGTCATTGGGGTGCAGCGTGCACCTGGGGGGACGTTGGGCCATCAGCGTGGCCAGGGCCTGAGGGACCTTGCCAATCCAGGCACCAATCCCAGACCCGGGCCCCGTCCACCCCGGGAGGTCTGCTCACTTGACAAAGACCTGCCGCCGCTGCTGGTGGTCAAAGAGGCCAAAGCCGTGGCTGGTGCCGAAGGCCACGAGCCGCCACTCGGAGTGCAGGGCCAAGGAGGTGACCACAGCCGGGGGCTGGCACTGCACCAACACAAAGGGCTGGAAGCCGGGCTCGAAGTGCACGGGCCCTGGGCGGGCACACAGGCGCTCGTGACCCTTCCAGCGGTAGCCCTCCTGGTCCTGCAGCAGGTCAGCCTCCACCTGCTCCACGGCGTGCTCTGCCTCCTCGTCATTCAGCTCCAGCACCAGCACCTGGGCGGGGCGGCAGATGGGCTGAACCACCCCCGGCACCAAGGGACAGCGGGACCTCAGGGACCCTAACGGCAGGGACGGCAAAGGACCCAAGATCCACGCCAAGGCCAAGGGTCAGAAGTACCCAACCTCTGGCTCTTAATCCTGATTTCTGGAGGAGAAAGGCCTCCCTCTAATGGGATCAGGGAACTTCTATTCACTGGGAGAAGTCAGAGCCACAGGGGCAGGTGATGCACCAGGGGGGGCGCTCAGGAAGCTGGTTCCTGGCCCTGCTGCCCCCCAACACTGAGAAGGAAGCTCGTGGGCCTGGACGCTGCCCAAAGTCACCTGATCAGCCCTCCCCACTGCTCCCCACGCCCAGCCCGGCCTGCTACCTGCCCTGCTGTGCCGGCCACAGCCAGGTAGCCACTGTATTTGCAGAGGAAAATCTTCTGGATGCCCAGCCGAGGATCGTCACTGTAGGGGTCAAAGGAGCCCACCTGACAAGGGAGAAGAGCTCCGTGAGGGGCCATAAGCGCTGGGCCTGGCCCGTCCCCGCCCTCCCTGGTTCCCAGGCTCCGGGCCTCACCTTGCGGAGGGGGGGCCACTCGTCCTCACCCTGGGCATTGAGGCTCTCGTTGGGGTCTGTGTCGGTGAGGAACACCCGTACCGTGCTGAGTTTGTAGAGCAGCCGCAAGCAGACGCCCGAGGCATCCCAGAACCGCACTGTGCCGTCCTCGTGCCTGTGGGCAGAGCCCGCCTGCCGCCCGTGAGAAGGATGCCGGGCCAGAGGTGCCCGGGACTGGCACGCACACCCCCCGAGCTCTGCTCCCACCCCACACGTCCCACTAGGCGGGAGAGTACGATCAACGTCACCTACCCCGTGAGCAGCAGGTCCCTCTGGGGCGGGGCCGGGGCCAGGCTGGTGCCACCGTCAATAGGCCACTCCTGGAGGAGATGACGGAGAAGTTCATGGGCGAGCCTGGCTCGGGGCTGGGGCGGGGCTGGGGCCGGGGCCAGACCTACCATGGTGGAGAAGTGTGTGTTCTGCCGGCTGCCGGCAGTGATGATGTGCTCCCACAGCTTCAGGGGGATGTTGGAGACATGGTGGGAGCAGGTGATGGCGGAGCAGTGCAGGGAGGCCAGGTAGGGAGGCTGGACCGGCGGCCAACCAGCCGTCTGCAGGTCAATCACGACCAGCTCCTCCTCAGCCAGCACTACCAGGGCATAGGGGTCATCAAAGGCTGTGGGGACAGGCCAAGGGTCAGGGGCTGCAGGAGCCACTGGGAAGCAGTCTGTCCAGCCTGGCCCTGTAGAATCTGAGGCTCTAGGGGTGGAGCCAGGGAACCCACGTTTTAAAAGCAAGCTCCAAATCCAACAATGCATAAAAAAGAATTATATGCCACGACTAAGTGGGATTTATCCCAGGTATGCAAGGCTGCGTCAACTTTCGAAAATCAATTAATGAAACCCATTGCATCAAGAGGCTAAAAAAGAAAAATCGGGAACTCCCTGGCGGTCCAGTGGTTAGGACTCCATGCTCTCACTGCCAAGGGTCCGGGTTCAATTCCTGGTCGGGGAACTAAGATCCCACAAGCCGTGTGGCGTGGCCAAAAAAAAAGAAAAATCACATGATCATAGCGATAGATGCAGAAAAACTATTTGACAAAACCCAACATCCATTTATGATAAAAAAAAAAAAAAACCTCTCAGTAAACTAGGAATAGAGGGGAACTGCCTCAACTTTGATCATCAATGTAGAAAATCGAAAAGAATCGACCAAAAACTGGCCCTGGCTCCCAGCATGCTGTCAGGTGTGAGGAGGGAAGAAGAGGCTGAGAAAGGAGGAAAAGCAGGTTCGGAGTCTCCCTCCAAAAGGCCACCGGCGAGGCTGGGAGAACACAGCCCAGGGTGTCCTGAGCAGGCCTGCCTCCCTCACCTGGAGGCCTCGGGCCTGTCAGGTCAGGGTCATCTAGGGAGGAGGCCCGCCCTCCTGGAGATCTCCCGCCAGGCCTCCTCTCTAGGTTTCGACACCAGCCCTTTCTGGTCTTGCCTGTCACCCAATTTAGAAAGCTGACTCAGGGCTTTGTTGGCCTGGCTGAGTTCCAGGAGACCAGCTCAGCTGGCCCACACTGCTACCTGCCCCACCTCCCAAGGAGGGCTTCACCATGTCCAGGCCAGGAGCCCTTTGCCTCAGCCGGGTGGCTGTTAAGCCCAGCAGTGCAGATCTGCCCACCTTTGGGCCAAGTCCCAGCTGAGCCGGGGAAGGGCAAAGAGAGTTTGGGGTGGATGGGAGGTGTGGCCGGCAAGGACAAGCCACAGGCCAGCAGGGAAGGAAAGGGAGCAGCCTCGGGGACACTAAGAGGAGGTACAATGGGGCTTAGGGACTCAGGGATGGCAGCTTTAGGAACGCCTGCAGACCCTTCCTCTTTGTTTATGGATGGGGGTGGGCCCGATCCCCACACCTCCTGGTGGCCTGCCCTCCACACTCACTCCCGCTCGCCTACCAGCCTCAGGGTTCGCCTGAATGAGGACAGTGAAGTCGATGACACGGGAGGTGAAGTCAAAGGCTGTCTGCTGGCCGTTGTGGACCACTGAGATGCAGTGGCGGTCCCCATAGCTGGCCCGCGGCATGCCGCCCTGGAAGATGGTGAAGGGCAACCTGGCAGGCACAGAAGAGCAGGGGGTGGGCTGCTGACACCGCCCCAGAAGCCAAGGGCTGAGCCGGCCGTGGGGTGGTCCTGTGACTGGCCTCTGCAGCAGGGCCTGGGATGGGGGCTGGTCTCAGTGTAAGTGCTCACTCAAGGTCCCCAGGAGGGGCTGGGGTGGACCCCCGTCTCTTCCCAACTCAACAGCCCAGGAGAACTTGGGGGCAAGCAGCGGAGCACGCAGGCTGCAGGCTCTGAGTCTCTGCCGCCACTCCCGTTTCAACCAGAGTGCCCCCTGCCCCCCTTTTCTGCTTATACATCAGGTCTCCCTGTATGATTCTGTTTGAAGAAACAGGTCTGCTCCTAAGACAGAGTTTGGAACCTGCTGATCTGAATCGTCTCTCCAGGAGGGTGGAAGGGAAAGAAAGGGAATGAGTTTTCAGGAATTAGTCAGAGAGAGGTATGACTGGCCCACCCTCCCTTCCCTGGAGACCCGGATATGAGACCCAAAGGCAGTCACTAGGCACCATCTCCCCCAGGCAGAGGTTTGAGCAGCCTTTCCAGCTCCCCAGGAAAGCTCTAGAAAGGGAACAGGACAGAGCACTGATACCTACCCCTGCTTGGTGGTCAGCCAGAAGATTTTGGTAATAGCTTTGCAAGGAAAAGGGCCTAAAAGAAAAGGAAATACCTTGAACGGTCCTCCCGCTCTCAGAGGCCCGTGGGTCTGCAGCACAGATCCCGCATGCCCACGGAGCAGATCTAGGCTCGGGAGTCTTGCTCTGAGCAGTTCCCACAGAAAGTCACAGTGGGTGTCAGAAAACCCGCTGTGTGGCTTTGGACACAGCCTTCACCCTCTCTGGGCCCCAGGTTTTGCTTCTATGAGTTGGACACCTACACCTGAAAGCAGGAGAGACCGACTGGGGCCAGAGAGGACACCGCCTTGCTCACTGGAAGGCGGTCCCAGGTGGCGGGCAGAGCACTGACCGTAAGGCACACAGCTGCGCAGGGGCTCCGGTTGCAGGGTGTCACTGGACACGGGCCACTGGCAGTAGCTGCCGTCAGAATGGCAGCTGACAATCAGATGCCCGTCCCGCTGCCAGCAGACGTTCTCCAGTTGCTTCACGGTGGGAAAGGAGAGAGAGAGCGCGTGAAGGCTGGGATCAGGGGTGCGGTCCCATCGCCTGCACCCCCATGCCTCAGACGGGGACTGGATGTGTTATGTGGGGCCTGGGAGAACCATGTGGCACCGCTACCTGGCTGCTGAGGAAATGACAGAGCACACAGCTGCCCTGTAGGTCCCAGATGACGACAAGGCCCCGGCTGTAGCCAACGAGGATCTGGTTGGGGTTCCGGGGATGTTCCTGCAGAGCCTCCACCATCTCAAATGCCCGCCTGTGGCAGACCTCCTCTGGCAACCTGGGCGAGGGCAGCACCGTGAGCCCACGTCACTGTCCACCGATGGGGCATGGCTGAGAGCACGGCACAGCCATGCCCGGCATCCCCCGAAGCAGGGGGCACTGAATGTGCCAGCATGGAAAGGCTGCCAGGACACATCATCAAGGGGAGAGAGAAGCAACGCATAGAACAGGGCAGCGATAGAGAAAACCCCCTAAGGATGCAAACACAGGTGGCACATCTATAAGGAAAAGCAAGGAAGTGATTTCCAGAAAAGTCGATGTGGTGGTTACCTCTGGGGGAGGGAGGGAGCTGTGACAGAGAAGGGCAGGTGGGGGACCCTGGGGGGCTGGCAAAATTTTGTGTTTGCCCAGAGCTGGTTGCACAGACGCTCACTTAACAAGAATCCATTAAACCGTACACTCAAACTTAGTGCATTTCGGTAAGGTGTTGGTGTTTCATAAAAAAAAAGTTTTTAAGACCTACAAAACAAAACTCTCTATGCCAGTTGGCCTGGCCTTGAGCCTTGACCCCCTCCTCCTTTTCTGGGCCTGGAATGCTGATGTGAAGTTTGGAGGTGCTACAGCCAACAGAAGACCGTGAGGTGGCAGGCACAGGACCAAGAGCCAATACCGAGGAGGGCGAGTAGGAAACAGAAACAGCCTGGATCCCAAGGGCATTTCTACGCTCAAACCCAAACCAAACCCTCTACATTTAGAACAAAGATTTAGACCAACAGGAGGGGTTCCCAGGGCACCCAGGCTGGGAAAGCCCAGCAGGGGCTCCTCCTCGACTAGACTCCCACGGGCGCGGGTAAGGTGGGCACTGGTACAGCCACACACTGAGGAGCAGGTCCTTCCGCCGTCCTGCCCACAGGCCAGGCGCCCTGGCTGAGCACCAGCCGTGCCCGCCACCCTGTAAACAGTCCTGCTCTGACCATGGTCACGCTGCCCTGACTCTACCGTGCCCGGCGCTCAGAGGGACCCAGCCCCAAGCAGGAATCCTCCCAACCCAGCAATGCCCAGCCCTGCTTGACCATCACCCGGGGCCTGACGACTATGAGTGTTACAAGCCTGGTCCAGAGCCCTGAGGAAGGTCGGGCCTGAAGCAGCTCCACAGCCCAGCACCCTGGCCTCCTCCCTGCCCTTCTTCACTGCAGAACACTCCACGGCCATCAACCTGGCTCCTGTGAGCTCCTGCCGGACTCCTCCATCCCCTCCTGTTTTGGGCCCTGGCCCCCCTCCGCACCCAGACCTGATCTGACTCCCTCTCTCCCACGGACACCACCATTAAGGAGCAAAGATTCTGAAACGATCTCAAGAAACCTACAGGTTGTGGCCGCCGGGGATTTGGGGCCATGGAGCCTGCATGCAAACGAACACGTGGCAGAGACTCCAAAACACAAGCATCAGCAGAAGCTGCCCAGCGGATGCAGGGAGGTCTGGGCCCCGTCTGCCCCACTGTGGAGCCCCGGGGCTTTGAAAGAGGTGGTATCAGTGCCAAGAAGGCTGGACTGAGAGTTGGTATCATTGCACAATCATTTTGAGCCTTGTTTTCCTTTTAAATGAGGTGACGAGTTACTCCCAAGACCCCTTTTAGTGCTGGGATGCTAACTCTTTTTTGGGGGTGAGATTCTCAATTTGGGGGACAGGTGGAGAGCTGAGAGTCTGTCCTCCCATCCCTACAGACTTCCCAGGAGAGAAATTATAAGCTCCTGAGGCATAACCGGGATGGAACAGAGAAGGCCACTCGAGGGGACAGGTTCCTCAGGGCACGAGGGTCTCCGAGCCCGGGGCTCACCGCTGCAGCACGGCATCTGAGCTGATCGTCCGGTCCTCCAGCATGCGGAAAGCCGGCAGCTGCACCACGAACACACTGCCGCTCTCGGTGCCCAGGTAAAGCAGCTGGCAGGAGGAATGCGGCAGGACCACGGTGATCTGCGTGGCACTGGGGGCGGCCCTGCAGACGGGAATGATGGCCCGTGAGCTGGCTCTGACCAGGCAGGCGGGACCCACAGATAAGATCCCCCGACTCCCTCAGCGGCCCCAGGGAAGGCCATGCCTGTCGGGGGGGAAGCAGGCCCGTGAGGTCCTTTGATGGGGTCCAGCGACTCAGGCCCGGACAAACATATTGTTTTTTTTTCTGCCAAGACAGGAGACAGATGGCAGAGAGCTGGGGCTAAGAGGCAGAAAAACATCCCTTGGCACCTCCCGCGTAGGCTCCGTGTGGGGTTGGGGGGAGGCGGGCCGCAGCCCTGCCAGCTCCTCCCAGGGCACCCTGGAGTTGGTGCACGGGTCAGGCTGGCTAGGAGAGCAAGAAGACTGAGTTCTTACCCTGGGGGGCCACGCAGCGTGAAACTCTCATCTTCCTGCAGCTCTGACACCCCGCCTTTGACCTTCAGGCTCCACAGGTGCAGGCTGTTGTCGTCCAGCAGGGTGACCAGCTGGCACTAGGCAGGAAACGGGGCAGAAGCGTGCTGTCTCGTTAACCAGGGAGGGACAGCATTCACCGTGACCTTTACACACTGGGGCGGCCCAGCCTGTGCGGGTCATTTCAAAGAGCCCCAGAACCAAGAGACCCCTGGCTACTGTTAGGGTGGCCGTGAACCGCAGCTGGGGAAAGGCAGGTTTGTCCCGGGTCCTCCCATCAGCACCAAACCCAGGGCCACCAAATGCCTGCCTTTCCATACGTCCTTTCTGGAAGCTGTGAAAGTAAGAAGGGCATGGGGGCAGGGGGGGCCTCACCTGGCCAGGCAGGAAGTGGATCTGCACTACCGCGTTGTTCTCACGGTGCAGCCCCATGAACTCCACCCCCGGGGCACCATAGCTGGGAGTAGCAGGCTCAGGAAAAGCTCCAGAAGGCAGGACACCACCCCTTGGCCTGCCCTCTGGGCCCACGTGGCAAGGAGTGTAAATACCCAGGAGCAGAGAAGGGCTCGCCCTCTCCCCAGGCAGCTGGGTGGGGGGGTGTTTAGGGTGGGGAGGAGACAGCAGGGGGCCTGGCCCAAAGGCACCAGGCCAGTAACCTGACCCCTGAGGGTAAAGCCAGCCAACCAGGGAGAGCTGTCGAAGCCAGGAGGGGTGAAGCATTATCTTGGCAACTGTTAGGCTGTTCACTGTACCTCCACCTCCCCCCCACCCCCACCCCACCGAAACCCACAACCTGAACTCCAACAGACTGTCAGCTACCACGTGGTGGCACCTGTGAGAAGACGCACAGGGCACCCGTGGGCCCACCTACGGCAGCCATGGCCGTGAGCCTTGGCGCTGAGAATCGTAACCAGGCTATGGCTGTGGCCTGGCGATGATTAACCAGCTGAGGGAGGGCTGAGTCGGTGGAAGCTGGGCCTCTGCCCTCCTGTGTACACACGCCCTGCAGCCTAGCGCTGCTGACTTGCACCCCCAGGCTCCCCGCACCTGCCCTGCAGCAGAGGAGGGAGTTACAGCTTTGCTGGAGGAGGTGCCGGCTGGGCTCTCCACGGGTGGTCCCCCACCTCCCAATTCCCCTAGGTCCCACCCTGGCTCACCCTGGGGGCTCAGGTCAGATTCAGGGGTGGGACTCCCAGACTCGTAGCCCAGCCCAGGCCAGAGGACCCAAGCAGCGATTCCCCATCCTGGAACCTGTGGGCTTGCCTCTGAAATGGACCCACTGGACCACGTCCAGCCTCAGGCCAGGGAAGGACTGTCCCCGCCAACTAGGAGTCCTCTCTCTCTCTCTGTGTGTGTGTGTGTGTGTGTGTGTGTGTGTGTGTGTGTGTGTGTGTGTGTGTGTGTGTGTGTGTGGTGTGTGTGTGTGTGTACACGGGGGGTGTGCAGGGTCGGGGGTAGAATCTGGAAGAGCAGCTGCCTTCGCACAGCTCCTCTAACCCAAGGCCACCCCGTCTCCGGTTTGGACAGAGCCCTGGGCCCAGTCTACTGATCCTTTGGGGGTGGGGCCCATCCCCGGTCTCCACTTACTGCATTCGGGGCTGACTCTTAAGAGGGTATTTGGAATGTCCCGGGAACAAGAGGGGTCATCTGCAACTTGCCTTTCTATGGAGGGTTGGGGGGGGGGTCCTTCCTGAATCTCACCAATGCCAGGGCCCCTGGCCCTTCCAGGGCATCCCTGGGTGGGAGCTGGGAGAACGGAAAGGATACAGCTTGACGGCTCCGGAGCGGGTGCCGATGGCCAGGATGCGCAGAGAGGGGCTGTAGCCGAGGGCGCTGGGCTGGTGCGGGAAGCCATGCTCCACCGTCTGCAACGAGAACCAGGCAGGCATGGGCCTGTAGACACGTCCCCTCTGCCCCTCCAGGGCCGGGGTCAGGGGGTCAGTGCCGGAGGGAGGAGCCGTAGCAGAGAGCCACCCCCAGCAGGAAGAAGGAATTCAGTCTCGTTCAGGTCCCCACCCGGACCCACCTGGGCCCCACCCTCAGTCCATTCCTGACCCGGTCCTTGGCCATATAGCCCTCCCTGGGAGCTCATTCTCCCGGGACACCGTGCTGGCCCCTTGCTCTCCAGGAACTCTGACCTGGTTCCTCCACCACCCGTACTGTGGGCGACCCACCCAGCCCTCCTGCAGGGGTGTGGGGGAAGCTCTGGGGGGCTGGCACAGGGGAGGCACCAGGTGGCTCAGGAAGCCCAGCTGCACCGCAGCTCCAGGCGGGCCCCTGGGGTCCGACGGAACCCACGGCTGCCCTTCCCGACTCTGGGCCACCGGAGGCTCCTCCAGCACTGAACATCTGCTCTGTCTCAAGTGCCTCGTTGCCACTATGAGTTCTCTTCCACCATCTTCCCAGGGAGGAAGCTTCTGGAGTGTTGTTGCAGACACATGCCTTGGCTCAGTTCTTATTATAGAAATAATACACGTTGTAGAAAACTTGGAACATATAAAGGAGTTTGAAAAAGAAGACAAAAATCACCCACACTCCCACAACCGGAGTAACCCTTCCTAACAAGGGTATGTATCCGACTGTAAGCATGTATGGGCCTATACTTAAAAACAGACACCTCAGAGAAAGACAAATACTGTATGATATCACTTATATGTGGAATCTAAAATATACAACAAACTAGTGAATATAACAAAAAAGAAGCAGACCCACAGATATAGCGAACAAACTAGTGATTACCAGTGGGGAAGAGTGTTAAAATTTTTGTTAGATTTTGGGACTTCCCTGGTGGTCCAGTGGTTAAGACTCCACGCTTCCACTGCAGGGGGTGAAGGTTCAATCCCTGAACTAAGATCCTGCATGCAGCGTGGTGTGGCCAAAAAAAAAAAAAAATTATATATATATATAATTTTTAAATGTTTTAAATAAAAAATATGAATAAAATAAAATAAAAACATATAGAAAGGATAAAAAAAAAGCCCAGAGACCTAATTGGGACCATGCCACATGGATATACATACAGACACATAGCTCTGTGGTCTGTCTTTCCACCTATAGCCAGCCCAGGCTGTTAAAAGCAGTAAAACGACTTTTATTTTTTATTTTCGTCGCACGGTATGGCATGCGGGATCTCAGTTCGCCAACCAGGGATTGAACCCGGGCCACGGGCAGTGCCGAGTCCTAACCACTAGACCACCAGGGAACTCCCTAAAACGACTTTTAAACGGCTGAAGAATATTCCTCAGGGGGAGGTGCCCTAACTCACCAGGCCTCTGTTATTGAACATTTACTTTGTTTTTAGAGGTTTTGTAATTGCCAGTTGCATCGATGACTATTCTTGGGCTCCTATCTCTGCCTGCAACTCAGTATTTCCTTAGGCAGGTGTCCCAGGGGTGGAATTACAGGTTAAAGAGGTACAGATGTAAGCACTAGAGACTGAGACTGACAAACCATCTTCGGGAAGGTTTTCGGTTGTTTCTTAGTCAGCTAACCCCACTCCGGCCCCCCCCCCCCACCGCCAGGGGATACTGAACCTGTAGAGCTATAGATTCGAGCAGGACAGAGGATGCCAGCCAGCGACTTCAAAGATTTTTTTTTTTTTTTTTGTAAACCATGGAGACTGCCCTGCAGAAAAAGGGTGCCCCAGTGAGGCAGCTCTCCTTAGGCCCAAGGCTCTACTCTGGGCTTCACTCGGCCTCCAAGGGGCAGAAGGAGATAAGTCCTGGTGACAGCTGGAGCGACAGCTTAGCAGACCCAACTGCTTTGCTGCCTGCCTGCCCACCCAGGCCAGTGGCTCGCAGACGGGGGCCCTGTGCTGGGGTTGGCCCAGGGATGAGCGTTCCAAAGAGTGCCTATTCTGGGGACACGTAGGTGTGAGGGCCCCACAGGCTTGGTTCTCTGCCAGGAACACAGTCTGCCCTGCAAATGGCTGTACCTGGAAGGGTCACTTGGGAGGGCAGCAGCACACTAGCAGGAGCCCTCCCCCTGGCCCGGCCCCCCAGGCCCAGGTTCCTGTTCAGCTATGTAAAAAATGCAGAGCCTGGAAAAGCCTTGGGGAGATAGCAGGGTATCTGGAATGTAAACATTTCCCAGGAAAAGGAGGGCAGGGCACGTGACTTGGTGTGTGGGACGAGCTTCCCCAGGAGCCCCCACTAGGCCTCGGCTGGCCCCAGGCTGCTGGGGCCTCGGGAAGTCAGAGGCCTGAGCTGCAGAGAAGGTTCCTGGGATGATAGCATTTCCCCATCATCACCAGCAGCCGCAGCTCAGGATCACAGTGTCTGGAATTTGGAGGACTCTGGGGGAAACACCCAGCAGGAGCCTGGTGGCCAGCAGGGGCCCAGACCCTGATGCCCAGTATAACAACCACAAGCTGTGTGTAGATCCTGAGCCCTTGCAATGTGGCTAGTGCCACAAAGGAACTGAACTTTTAATTTTATTTAATTTCCATTAACTAAATTCAAGGATGGACCCTTAACTCAGTAATTAGAAAACTTCCCAGGTATGTTCTTGGGTTCCAAAGGAACAGGGGCTGGAGTTAGGCAGACCAAAGCTTTGAATCTCCTTTTTCAACTGTAAACCTTCCAAACTCTAAATATAGATCACATATTCCTAAAGAAAATTTATTGGCCAAATTGAGATGTGCTGTTGACTAGATGTTGAAACAATAATATTTTGGATATATTGGATTAAACAGAATATGTTATCAAAATAATGCTACTTGTTTAAAAAGTTTTATAATGCGCTTCTAGAACATTTAAAATTACATATGTCTCATATTATATTCCTATGGGACCAAGGTGCTACCCTAGACGTTTTTACCTCGGGCATCAGCAGGAAAGTCAAGCCAAAGAGAAAACAGTCTGCAGCTTTTTGTCACGTGCTCAGGCCACACACGTTATCCTATCAACTCACTGGCAGGAAGTTCTCCTAACGTCTCACCTGAGTCACACCTGCTGCGGATCAGCTCTTTTCCCTAGCCCAGAGGGAGACAAAGGTCAGGCCCATCGTTCAGTCACTCATACTCATTCCTCATTTCTTCAGGGTCCTGAGGACACTGTGCCACCCCTCACTCCCGAACCACCTTCTTTTCCATAGGCTGGTTTAGAAAGAACAGGAACTGAGTCAGGCCCATGAAACTTAGAATCCCCAACACCACTTAAAAGGTGACCGGACTCGGACGAGCTGCTTTGCCTCATTTCACACGTGGTGACCGCGGTGGTGCTAATGGCTGCGCTGAGGGGGGGCGGGGCTGTCCTTGGCTCTAACAAGATGAGCCTCAGGACGACCACCTGACCGACCACCTGACCGCGGCCGGAGGGCTCAGCTGGCCTCACAGCGCACACAAGCCTTGCCTTCCTTCAAAGGTTCTCCCTCATTCCCTCGTATCCCTCAGGGCATCTTCTCCAAGTTGACCAAGCCTCCCTCAAAAACAGAATAAGGGGTGGGAACTTCATGGTGACCCTGACTGGCTGGGGCCAAGAGGATGGATTCAAATGTAGACAGTGTGGTGACAGGGGATTCCCCAGGTCCCAGAGGGGAAGGGACCCTGCTTCAACATGCAAATGAGACCCACAATCCCTGAATGAGGCAACATGATATGATGAGGTAAAGCGAGTCATGAGCTCAGGGAACTGGCCGAGCAAGGAGGCGCGGGGACCCCAGGCTAGTTACGAGAGGCCCAGGGGGTCTTGCTGGGAATGAGGAAGGGAGTGATTTGGATGTGGGGAGAGAACAGAGGTCAGTTAATTGAGGGGAACAGGGAGGAGCTGGACACCCAGGGCCCGAGAAGCCTGGGGAAGCAGGAAGTTTCCACGAGGCCCCTCTGCCTGTGCTCCGGCTGCCTCCCAAGGTGGGGTGCCCTTCCCATCCCCTGGTTCCCCCTCCCTCCGACTCCTAACAGCCTTTTAAGACGTGGTTCCCCCCACTGCAGCCGCAGGTCCACGTGGACAGGGACCCCTCCAGGCTGGTTTAGGGTTTAGGCACAGTTCCAGGACCCCAGAGCATAGAAGGTATCTGACCTCCCTTAAAGAAAGCAGCCCCTGGGGCACAGGAGGCGCTCAGCCCCAGGGGTGTCCTGCTGTGGACTTCCAAGGCACACAGCGACCCCGATCAGCCCTCCGCCCAGGACAGCGGGCCCGGGTTCCAGGGCCGGCCCTCCCAGCCAGAGACCCCAGCCGTCTCCAGCTCAGGTTCAAGCTAGGAGGCTGACCAAAGTGGGGTGTCCTCCCCTACCTCCTGAGCTCAGCATCCAGCCTACGTGGCACTGCCCCCACCCTGCTACCTGGCTCAGGTGACCTCTGCCAAGGGAAGAGAGAACAATGAACTCTTTTGACAGAGAGTTGGGAAAGGAGAGATTTCTAGGAGCCGCCAAACTGCAACATTAGCCTGGTGTGGGAGAGAAAGCCCATCTGTCTCACGCCGGCTCCGGGACCCCATTTCAGGTTCCCGGAAGGGAGAGAGCAAAGGTGGTTTGTCTGAGAGCGAGGGGGCCCTTTGTCCTGCCCCCAGCAAGGGGGGACCCTGTCCAAGATCGAGGGCTGAGGAGTCCCTAGCACTTGCTGGGGGGGCAGGAAGGAAGGCTGCCCAGGGGCACGGGGTAGGAGGGTGCACAGGGGGTGGGCTGGGGGACAGGGAGGCACTGCCCCGTACTGGGTGTGGTCAGCCCAGATTCCTGGCGGTGGCAGCAACCTGGCCCTCCCTGTGCGGCTGTCACCTGACACCAGGGGCCCAGCCATGCAAAAGCCAAGACCAAACCGCCTGGCCCTGGACGGGGCAGCTGGTCAGGAACACACTGTTTGTTCAGGGCCTGGGGTGGGGGAGGGTGGCCCAGGCAGGAAGGGCGGCCAGCGGGTTTCACCAGGGGAGGCAGGGCCTCGAGGGTATTTTCAAGGAAGGGGTTTTAATTTAACATGAGCTTACGTCCCCTTGTCCCCTCGGAGTCACTTCCTCCCTCCTGAAGCGCCCAGTGGGTCCCGCAGTCCCCTCATTTGGTCCTCAGTGGCCCTGCTGGCACTGCCAGCTGACCTCTCTGTCTTCCCAACAGGCCTGAGGACCCGGCGCAGGTGAAGAGACAGAAGGCCGCACCCTCAGGCCACACGGCTGTGGGCAGATGGAACCGGCAGCCGCATCCCCAGCCGGTGCCCCCTCCAGGTACTCAGGCTGTGCGAGCCTGGAGGCCTCAGCTTCCTCACCTGCAGAGTGGGAACAGCGCCCACCTGTGAGTCGTCAGGAGGCTGAGGCAGACCCTGTAGGGCATCAGCTGTGTGTGGGTGCCATTCAAAGCAATTTAACTCACTCAGTCCACCAATCTGGGTGTAGGGGTGATTATAACGCCCACTTTACAGATGAGGAAACTGAGGAGCAGAGAGGTTAAGTAACGTTTCTGCAGTCACTCATTGAGGAAGCAGCACAGCTGGCATCTAGACCCAGGCCGCCTGGCTCCAGAGTCCCCGCCCCAACCACTGCACCACCTGGCCCCTTTGCTGCTTGGCATGGAGCCCTTGGTGAACCGGAGCTGCCCCTCGGACAATCAGTCCCCAGCAGGGGGTTCAGAGCATCTGTCCACAGACACAGCTCCTTCCCAGGTACCGAAGCTGAAGAAAACAGGACATGCTGCTCTCGGCCGCCGGGGGCCATGTTCCTGCTCTCTCTGAGGCACCTCGCTTGGTGTGGGTGTCAAGGAGTCTGGCCAGAAGGTACTGGAGGGAGAGGCCCAGCTGGTGTCTGAAAGCCTCTTGGACTGGCCTATGATGGCGCCACCGTCCCACCTCCCAGCTCACTGCCCTGCAGACCGGCGCTTCCGGGATGGACACTGCCTGCTTCCCCAGACGTGAGGCTCAGAGCTCCAGCTCTGTGTATCCCACTGTCTGCTGGGACCCACCCTCACCCGAGGGTGCCAAGATTCTCCAAACTGAACCTCGAGCCAGATAACATTCACAGAGCTGTGCTGATACTGGAACCACCATCCACTTAGGCCCTTCAACTCATACATTAACTCGTTTAATCCGCACACCCACACTGTGGGGTGGCTTCTGTTACCCTCTCCACTTAGAGATGAGTAACTTGTCCAAGGTCACCCAGCTGGTGAACCCAGGCAGTCAGGTGCCGAGGCTGGCGCCACTCACCCCTGGGCAAGACTGCCTCTCGATAAGTGGATTATCACCATTGCTGCTGTTCTGTCCAAATCGAACGTATCTCTTTCCTCAACCCTGCTCCTCGCCCCTCCTGGGCTCCCCAACCCAGTGGGCGGTACCACTGCCCAGCCAGGATGCAGGACACCCACCTCCCTTCCCTCCTACACTCCGTCTATCACCAGGTCTCATGAACCTCTCGCCCTAAACAGCTCTCAACCAGGGGCTATTTTACTGGCCAGGGGACACTGGGCAGTGCCTGGAACATTTTCGGTTGTCACGTCTTGGGGAGGCAGGGCCAGGGATGCTGCTAAACAGCCCCACAACCCAGGGGGCCCCAAAGGCCCCAAATGTCAACGGTCAAGCCCTGAGCCCCACCCCCACTGCTGGGCCCCAGTCAGTCAATGCAACGTCTCCTAAGTGCTCTGAGCTTACCTGCTGACTGAAAGGTAGGGGGGAAAAAAAAAAAAAAAAAAGGTCCCAGAGTTACCTCCTCTAAGTCATAAATGAGATCGCTCACTCCTCTGCTCAAAACTCACCAGGCTCCGGAGTGTCAGACCCAGATTCCCAGGTTCCAGCCTCCCTTGACCCTACAGCTGACCTCACAGCCAGGGGGCCGGGGCAGGGCTGGCGTGGGTAGGACCACCCAGGCTCCCAAACCTTCCAGGATCTGGACTCACCCTCCAAGCCTAACCCTTCGGGCTCCACCATTCACCCAGAACCTAGATGAGATGAGTCTAAGCCCCTCCCCTCCCCAACACCCCCGCCCCCCCAAGACGTTCCCCTCCCAGGAAGTGGAATTTTAGACCATCAGCCCCCTTCCTTCCACCAGACTATAAATGTCCTGGAGGGCAAAGGTCTTGTCTGAGATTCCCAAAGCCCCAGCGCTGGGCTGTGCAGGTACTCAATGCATGCTTCTTGGAAGTGAATGGGAGGAAGAAGGAATTCCAGGAGCCTCCTCTCCCCTTCCCCAGCCAGGCCTGGGGGTGGGGCAGTCCAGTTTGGGGGCACGGGGCGGGGGGGGGGGCGGGGGGAATGATTCTTCTGCCCCAGCCCCACCCCAGCCCCACCCTGCTGCTGCACAGTTGGAACTTGGGGCGGGGGTTCATCCCTCTTCACTGAGCCTGTCTATCCGGTTTCCACTGGAATTGGCCACCTTTTTGGGGTGTGAGATCCCAGCATCATCAGGGGCAACGGAAGGCGACAGGGGTCACCCAGCCGCCGTGGCGGATGCTGAGGTTCTGAGACCCACACCCAACACCCATGGGCTGCTCCCTTGGAAGTGAGAATGGCAGGCCGCCGGGGCCCAGAGGTGCCCCATTCATAACATATGCACACCCACATCCCAAGGTCCAAAAGCCGTACCCACAGCTTCCTTCCCCCAGTGGGAGGAGGTATTCACATAGGGAAGCCCTGATCCCAGAGGCAGCAGCCTCACAGCCTCAGGTCAAGAAAATCAGAGGAAACCGGCAGAGCAGGTTGGGACCCTGACTCGCCTCGAACAAGCCCCGGGAGCTCTTTCTCCCTGGGAGGCAGGCAGCCCCTGAAAACAGCACCTGACACTCCTGGACCACTGTGCCTAGCACTTCAATGATCTAATTCCGTGCAATCCTCATAGCAAGCCTGTGCAGTGGGTGATGGGCACAGGGTCATCCAACTTCTAAGTGGCTAGGCTGGATTTGAAGCCCACCCGTCAGCATGTCCTGGAGGGGTCCTGGGACCCCTGAGGGGAAAAGCATCTCGCTGCTCCCCTTCCTGCAGCCCACCTTCCAGGGTGGAGGGAAGCTCAGGCATGGAGGCCAAGGGCCTAGATCAAAGCAGAGGTGAGAGGAGCTAATGACCCCGAACCGGCTGCAGATTGCTAGGTGGCCTCGGAGCTCATAAGCCACCCTGTGTTCCTTCCCCTTTACAGGCCAGCCCCCAGGGAAGCCCCATGATCGTGGGTAAGAGGACACCCGCTTGGGGGGCCTTAGGAGCAGGTGTGGAGTTGGGGTGGTCAAATGCCAACCCCGGCACCTTCTCCCAGGTGCCTCTCCCCACTCACCCAGGCCTAGACCCTGCCAGAAGGAATCATGTGTTCTGCCTGCAGGGAAAGCTGTGTTTTCCTTTGGGGATAATTTGAGGAGGGAGGGAACGGCCATGGCCTGTGGCCCCAGGGCTCCAAGGAAACTGCCATCACGGGAACATTGTTATACTTTGCAGGGTTCAAAGCACTTTCACCTTTCCCGGCCCTAGGCCTCCTCCATAACCCCGTGTGGAGGGAGGCAGGACAGGTTGTTTTATCCCCATTTTACAGGTGGGGAAACCTAGGCTGGAAGAGGCGGGGTGACCTGCAGAGGTCACACAGCCAGCGAGAGACATGGGACAAGGAGAGCTGACTCCTGGGCATCCTGTCACCCTTTCCCAGGAAAGCCTCTAACCAGACCCCATTTCCAAAATCCAATTCCCAGGAGGCATAGCAGGCAGTGCCAAGTAAGTACCTTAGTCCAGGTAAAAGCGACCCCAGCGCCAGTCCCAGCCTGTGGGGAGGGTGATACCTTTTGTTTGTTTGTTCGGCCACGCAGCGCAGCTCGCGGAATGTTAGTTCTCCAACCAGGGATTGAACCCGTGCCCTCGGCAGTGAGAGTGTGGTGTCCTAACCACTGGACTGCCATGGGATTCCCTGGGAGCGTGACAGCTTCGTGCCTGCCATAAACGCCCGGCTGGCCCTCCACTCCCCTTACCTTGTTAAACTGGAAGAGGTCCCGCTTGAGCCTCTCCCTCGCAGGGTCATGTCCTGGCCTCAGGAACCTCCTCATCTTGCTGCGCACGGGCCCCCTGGGGAAAGGGGGGCAGCTGCTGAGCACCGGGGAAAGGAGGCCCGGCGCCCCAGAGCCCAACCCGGCGCCCAGCTTAGGCAGCCTCTCCCCAAGCACGGCAGGCAGCCGCCCCCGGGCCGGGCCAGCTTCACCCTCGGCTTCCCCACGCCTCACGCCCCATCCGTGGAGCGCGGTTCCCTGACAGGAAACCGGAGGGAGCTCTGGACCTGGAGGCCGGAGCTGGTTAATGCTCTGACGCTTGCTCCCGGCCACCTGTGGCCTAATAAAGCCAACAGGAGAAGCTGGGGGAGGAAGCCATTTAGCCCAGCTTTATGGGAACAAGGAGGGCCAGAGGCCCTGAGGTTTTAAAGCTTAATTGTTAACCTGTTTTCTGAAAAACCATAAAACTCTGGCTAAACAGAAAGGGAAACTTCACAAGCCTCTGTCTCCAGAGCCGGCTGGAAGGTGGGAATGCAAAGGCTGTCCACCTGGGCTCCCAGATCAGAACCCCCGATGGGGGAGGGGAAATGCCCCCACAACTCCAGGCCAGGGCCCAGCAGAACTCCCTCGGGGGTGGTCAGCACACCTGGGCAGATTCTTCCTTCTAACTTCAGGGAAGGCTCTCCAGCGACTCTGGGCTTAGGCTGCTCCCACCCGCCACAGCCGTCCGGAACCTGAGTGAGTGAGGTGCAGAGCACACAGTCGGGAGGTGCTGGCCCATCCCACCCCACAGCCGGGGCCCACGGTGGAGCTGGGTCCACCCCCACGGCTGCTGGGGGTCTCTCTCTGGAAGCCCAGGCTTCCAGGCTGCCCCACCTCCCACCCTCAGCTCTGGCTCTCCAGTTCCAGCTCCCCTGGGCTCTGATGGGGTGTGCTCGGAAAGGCTCCCTTTCCCATGGGCCCAGTGGAGACTAATCAGGAGAAGAAATCTGCTCCCAATAAAGAAACCAGCTCAAGGCCCCAAAACTGTCCTCCCACCATAGAATGCATTCCCAATCCAAGGGGAACTATTTCTGGCTCATCCTTGGGGGAAGGGGGTGGGATCACATGTGCTCCAGCTTCCGGCTTCCAGGAGCACAACCTCCCACTGACCACAGGACACCAAGGCCCGTCCTCGGAAACACAGGGGCTCAGGCCCACGCTGGAAATGGCTCCATTCACGCCTGACACTATAAGGGAAGGAGGCAGAGCCAGTCCCTGCCCTGGAGGAGCTTACTCTGGGGTAGGGGCAGGTAAAGACAGGACAGTGCACAGTGCCGAGTGCCCTCATGGGGAGGCACAGGGGCACCCGGCCCAGCCTGGGAGGCAGGGGAGTGTCCTACGGGAGAAGAAGGTAGTTAAGCTGAGACTGGAAGGATGCCCTGAAGTTTCTGGCTTCTTGAAAGGTGACAAAAATTCACCATCAGGCCAGGACTTTGCATATGAATGGACCCTGGTAGGCACACACGTGGCAGAGTTGGAGGGACTTTCTGGCAGAGACGCATATCCCAGGGCAATCCAAACATCTCCAGCTGGGAACAGGCGGAGACCAGCCCTCAGAGCGCCTCACCTTCTGGGGACACCAAAAAGGCCACCACTTGTGAGAGGGTTGGAGAGCAGAGGTCTGTGCCTTCACATTTTGGGGAGCCAGAGCAGAACGGAGAGCCCCACTTCTCCAAGGAACAGCAGGTGGTCGGGAAACTCCCAGGTGCTCACTTGACCCGAGGCCCCACAGGGGGTTCAGGGAACAAACACGGGAAAGTCCCGGAGGCTCCTGGGCCTGGGAGTGAAAACAGACTTGGGGCCTGCAGCGACCTCGTCCTCCTGGACAAACAGCTGGGCTGGTGGCCTCGCATTCCAGCCATGGGGGAGGGTAGCGCCAGCTCATCAATCTGCCACCCCGGGCTCCTGGCGATGCCCCCTCTCCCTCTCTCGGCCCAGGTCACTGGGTCAGAAGCCAGAGGAAGCTGGGAGGGACGCCCTGGAGGAGGAAAAGGGCCTGCAGACTCCAGGGAGAGGCCACCCTGGGCTCTGCCGCGGGGACCCTCTCAGGCTGTAGGGTGGCGACAAGAGGGCACAGGGCCATCTGTGCCAAGGACCCACACAGGCTCAAGGGTGACACCGCACAGTCCCAGGGGCAGACGTGCAGGTAGGAGGGAGGGAGACAGGATGCGGAGCTGGGTGGGAGAAAGCCCCACTCGGGGAGGGCGGGCGAGCACTCCATCCACCCGGCTGCCCCTTGGAGCCCCTGCTGCCTACCAGGCACTGAACCAAACCTTTGCGCGTTAGAACAAGGTGCACCTAAACCTCATCCTGGATGTTCGTCCTCCTTCCAGAAGCCTCCCTGGAAGGTGAGTGGAATATCCCCAGTTGGCAGACATGGAAAGAAGACCACAGAGGCCGGGCAACTCATCCAAGTCACTAAGAAGGTACCAACAGAACTCAGATTTGACCCCAGGTGTGGCGAATTCCCCAATCTTAGGGCTCTGGGAGGCAGCAAAGGATGCACCGACAGGACAGAGGATGCCTAGTTACAGCCATGCAGTCCAAAGGTGCAGACACATGCAGACACACACCCTCCCACATGCCTTCAGCTCAGAGCCAAGCAAGCAGTGTGGGTCCTGGCCTCTGGTGAGGTCTGGCTGGGCAGAGCCAGGGGGCCTTGCCTGGACCTGCCACTCATTCCAGCCGGGGGCTGGAACACCACTGGCCTGGGGTGTCGGAGCCAGGACCTTCAGCGTAGCTCCCAGTACAGAAAAACTGCCCACGTCAAGGCATAAAAAAGTGCCATCCCTTCTTGAAGGCGGACAGGTCTGGGACCGGCTGGACTTACCTCCAAGCAAACCCTCAGCTCCACTCACCCCAGGCAAGAGGTTCTCTGCGGAGAAGCTTCAGGAACCTGGGCCTGGAGCTTCCTGATGTGGAACAGATCCTACCTACTCAACCCGCTCCTAAGGGGGGCAGGGAGACGTAAGGGAAAGAGGCCAGGGCTTGGGACCCACAGCCAGGGCTCAAGCATCACAGCTCGGCTCCTCCAAGCTGGGTGGCAGCCCCCCGAGGTCCAGAGAGCTTGTCTGCTGTGAACAGTGGGAGCAATGCCAAAAGCCAGTGCCTGGCACGGAGCAAACACTGTCTGAGGACTGGGCATACAACCGTGACAGACAGACAAGATCCTCTAGTTCACCAAGCTTACATCCTTGCAGGGGAGCGCATGACTAAGAGGTACACAAATCAGTCAGCGGATGGTTTCAGAGAAAGCTCAGAGCCTACAAGGAAATAAGGGAAGATGCTCAGATGCACTGACCAGGCTTTGGTGGTCGGAAGGACTCAGTGAACCTTCCCGGGTCTGGGTCCGCGCGTTTGCCGTTCCTTCTGCCTGGGGCTCTTTTCCTCCAAATACTCAAGAGCCTCCCTCCCTCGCCTCCACGCCAACGTGCGCACGCTGAATGAATGAACAGAGGTGGTAACACCTCCACCCAGTCCTGAATGGTAGGAAGTGGTCAGCCAGGGAGGACTCGGGGCAGGGCGTGTCAGGCAGCTGGAGCAGGCTTCCGTGTGCCACGAGGGGCTGGGTGCAGGCAACAAGGAGGGATGACATGGGTCGGAAGGGGGGCCTGGTGGGCCACAACAAAGAGCTTCAGTTTGACTCTAGTGGGAACCCCGTGACAGTCCTGGGCAGGGGCCTGATGTGGTCCGCCCTCCCCTCCCCCACCCCATGTCCCCCTCTGCTTGGCCCTGTGTCCATCTCCTCAGCCCCCACACCAGCCCCATTCGCTGTGGTCTCCGTGCTTTTGTCTCCACGTTTCTCTCTGAAATAACCTTGCCCCTCAAGCAGCATACAAAAAAATCACCTTCCCAAAATCATCTCCCCCTGAACCCATCCAGACCACGCGCACCGTGCTCCCTCGGCGCTTGACTGTGCCTTATGCTAAAATGATGCCTAAAACCACTGTGGACTCGGGCACTCGTCTAGCTCTGTGGACAGTCTCCCCCGCCTTGTCATGCTGGTCATTAAGCTGCTAGGAAAAATCAGAAGCAACCTAAGCGGCCAACAACAGGGGGCAGGTGAAGGGTGCTCAGCCCGACGATGGAAAGTGTACAGTCATGAAAAGGGCAGGAGACGATGGCCATGGAAACATATGTCCAATGTATCCAGGAGTCAGGTAGAATCTATAAACAATATTCACATAAGTCGACAACACAGTGGAAGGGTTATGGGATTACTGGTGATGCTTTTTCTTCTTCCTGTTTATCTGCCTCCCAAGCAGGGGAAATAAGAGGATCACACGGGAGGGGTCCAGGTGGTGGTCAGGTGTGAGGGAGGCCCTGCGCTCACAGCTGGCACTCAGTCCTGTTGGGGGATCGCTCCTGCCACCGACCACCTCCCTGCCCCGCCCACAGCTATGGACACCAAATGGGCACAGAGGCAGGGAGTAGACAGGTGGGTGGAACCAGCTGTGTAACCTCAGGCTTCAGGGGCCCCAGGGTCCGGGGCGAAAGGATGTTACTACTTTACAGGCTGTGACCGGTGGGGTGGCTGTGAGCTTCAACAGGAAGGCCTGGGAGGGGCTGGCAAGCTCTCAGGTGCTGTATGCTTCAATGCCGCTTTTACCGCGAGGGATGTGGGGGAAGAGAGTTCAGGGGCTCCCCAGGCTGAGGAGCCCCCCAAGTCTGACGCCAAGAAGGGTTTGAGGCAAAGACTGGGGAAGGAAGGAGCTCCAAGGGTCCTGGCTTCCTGCGCTGGGGGTGCCACCTGGCTAGAGCACAACCCGTGGCAGGGGGGCTCCCTGAGAAGAAACACCTTCTCCATCCCCTGAACTTCTAAAGATTGCCCAACCTCGGCCTCCATTCCTGTCCACTGCGCCCTCTGTCCGTGTCCAGACCTACCTCTGAGCCCCCCTCCCTGCTCTGCCAGGCTCTCTGGTCCCTCGGGGGCAGGCGCTTAGGGTACAAGGTTGGCCGGGCCATGAGGTTTCTGACCTGTGGCTGATTCGTGCTCATTCTCCCCACAGGTCTGTGCCGCATGCGTGGAGCTGGCCTGAAGAGTCCCCTGCGGGCAGCTGACCTGGCGATTCCCTTCGCTCTCACTGCTCTAATCATCCAACACTGTTGCCCACCAGCGAAACATACCAGGGCCTAGAATTGGTCTCCCCACACCCTGATGCCCACCCTGGAAAAAAACAGGAGAGCTGCGTACTTGGCAACAGGCTAGCAAATTCACACCCTGTCTTCCTTTCCCATCCTCTGCTCAGACCCTGTGGCAGGGATGCACATAGACCCTGCCCCCACCCCTGCATCTCAGGAGCTCAGGGCAGAGACCAGTGGAGGCAGAGAAGAAATAAATGCAGGCGAGGGGGCTTGTCTCGGCTCCCCGCTCTAAGCAGCAGGTCTGATTGTGGCACAGGGAGGAAGAAGGGGGTCCCCAGAGCAGACGGCTCGTCCCACGCTGGCACTGTTTGGGGTGCCTGGGCTAATCTATCCCCAGGAGACCAAGGCTTGGCCAAGCTGCGTCAGCCTGTCCTGGAGGTGTGTGATGGGTCAGCCCCCTAGAAGGTCCCTCCACAGCCTGGGCATTTCCACTGAGCTGCTATGAGAGGCTACATCCGGAAGCAGGATTCTGGACATCTCAGGCCCAGGGGAGAGAAGGCTCTTGGAGCCACAATAGCACCTGCTTGTGTTCACGATCTCCGGGAGCACGCACGGCACGAGGTGCAGTCCCAGGCTCCCCTCTGCTCGCACTCTCCACAGCCGGCTGCTGCTAAGCTGCCCTCCCTCCCCCGACATCCTGCGTGTGGCTTTGGCCTCCGTCTGCCGGGTGTGAGTACGCCCCTGCACCTCCCACGGCGGGGAGTGGTAAGAGAGAGCTGTAAGCAGCTGGGGCAGCTGCTGACCCTTGGGCACTTGTCCGTCCCAACTCAGATGCCCACGGCTGCTTTGCCAGCGCCTGAGTTATCCTGGGAAACCCAATCTCCCAGAGGCACCGGGCAGCCCCTGGCCAGCAGCTTAGCAACCAAACCTGGGCAGAGAGGGCACCTCTGTGGAGGTGGGACTAGAACACAGAGAGAGAGGGGGTGGGAACCACAGAATTGTTGTCGCTGCTGTCGTTAGGTAATAAAAGGGATTGAGAGGGACTGTGGCCAGATGCCACTTGAAGCACTTTACAAGCATCATCTCATGTAATTCTTACAATTACTTACGAAATAGCCAATTCTGAGAGCTACGGAGCCCGGGCAGTAAGAGTCCAAGTCCCAGTCTGAAAGCCAACTAGGCTGCAGACCGTCCGCTCAGTTCAAGCCTCCCTCCCAGGACAAAGGGGCTCGCCAACAGCAGGCTGGATGGGACCACCGGGGGTCAGCAGCCAGAGCCTGACCTGGCCCTCCACCCACCACTGTCCATCCCTCGGAGCCACAGGCCAGTCCCACAACCCTGGGAGGGCCCTCCTGCCACCCCCAGGCTCTTCCTGCAGGGTGGAGCGGGAAGTCGGAATGCATGCGTCCTCCCCACATCCCCATCCTGGGGGCCTCAGTCCCCTTCTGCAATCCAGCACCAGCCTCTCTCCAGGGAAATGACAGATTGGATGCGGTCAAGCACAAGGAAAAGCAAAGCAGTTGTGGGGAGAACACTGACGACTTGCCCGGGGTGGGCGTGGGTGGGGGTGGGTAGGCTGCCTGTCTCATCCCATCAAGCTCCATCCCACGGCCTCCGACTTGCCTCAAAACTTGAACGGCTGACCCAAGCAGCTTCCAGGCTACGTCATCTCCAGGAGGGAGGGACCGGGCCCCGCCTGACCTGTCCATGGTTGTATCTCCAGTGCTTAGTGCCCTCACACCTGAGAGGCACCCACAATTTATTTAAAGAACTCCCTCACCTCCTGCGAGTCTGTGCTCAAATGTGACCTTTTTGACGAGGCCCATCCTGACCACTGTTTAAAGTTGCAACCTGCCCCCCTCCCGAGGGGTCTTGATCCCCAGCTTTAGTTCTTACTCTATAGCTCGTATTGCCTTCTAACAGATTATTTACTACCTACACTCATTTCCGGTCACTCACGCTTCCCATCCTTTAGAATTTGAGTCCTGTGATGGCAGAGACCTTTGCTTGGTGCAAGGATTATGCCTGGTGTCTAAACCACACGGCACATACAGAGGCACCAATAAATACCTGTTGAATAAATGAACAGCTGGGACTGAATGGGGATCAGTTAGGCAAAGGTGTTCTCCAGCCAGGAGCCACTGGCCCTAAAGAGCACTGGGCCGGGGCCCAATGGGGTCCTCAGGGAACTTCCCCGTCCTGTTCTCAAGTCTCCGACCAAGGCCAGGGCCGTGTGCCTATCATGCCTGACATCCTGCTTGGGGATACCCTTACAGGTCCTGCCTCAGCCCCAGGCTCCAGGACACCCAGCTCCTTGGCAAGTAGATCCAACAATAACATTATTTACTAGAATCAAACAGTCCTGTGCCCAGTGCCTCTCATCAAACCCTGGGAACACCGAGTCGGGTGTCTCGAGAAAAGTCTCCCGTCTCTGCTGAATTCCTGAAGGGTAGAGTCAGGTACCTAGAAGCTTCCCTGTCCCCACGCCCAGAGGAGCCTCTCCTACCTCAAGAATTCACTGTGGTTCCTGGGAAGGGGAAGGAGTGGAGTGACTCTTCAAAGGACCAATTTCCTCTGAGAGGCAGGGCGGGGAGGGAAGGCCACCCCCAAGGGAGCTGGGCAAGCCCCATGGTGACAGGGCACAGGGAGAGGAGGCTTTCCCGGGGAACCCTAGGGAGCCAGGGCTGGAGAAGAGCGAACAGTACTGGTGGCCCTACTGGGGGACGCCCATCTTCCGTCCCATACCCCCACTTCTCCATGAAAACTACTCCTGGGCAGGGGAAAACAAAGTTGCCAAACAGACCTGGCATGCCTCAGGAGACCCAGGAGGAGCCCTGATATGATATCGCCTGATGAGATAAGAAGGCCTCTCGGAGCTGAGTACTCAGGATAAGTGAGTCCAGGCAGCCAGTGCTGCTCAAGGAAGCCAACCCAGGAGCAAGGGCCACTGGCTTCTCGGGCCTCCACCCGGGCCCCCGATTCAGGTGTCTCAAAAGCTGCCCCTGACACGTCAGGAAGGATCCTTCAGGGAACACCACATTGCCCCTGGAGACTCTTGCCAGGGATGCTCAATGTCTCCAATGGGGTAGATAGGGGGTCACAGACTGATGGCAGAGGAGCCAAACTTTCCAGCTCCGTGTACCATTTTCTCTAGGGGAGGGAGGGTCCTGGGGCCAGGAAGTCCTGGCAGGAGAGGATACCCCTTCCCTAAATGAGGTTGAAAGGAGGCACTATGGAGCTCACAGGAAATCTCCTTAATGACAACAGAGGAGCACAGGAATGTGCTACCCCAACCTATCCACCCACCAGGGTGCAGAATGTATACAGCCAAGCCTCCCCCTGAGCAGAGAGCAAAGCAGATTAGATTGTACACACACACTCCTCCTCCCAGGAAAGGCCTCCCAGCTGGGGTCTGGCCGTTAGGCCTCACTCCTGGCTTTCCCAAGGAGCAGCAGAAGTCCCATGGGCCACTGGAACCCGAAGTGAGGTTAGGAGAGGCCACTGCCCTCTACCTCTGCTCTCCAAGGAGCAACACCCTCGTTCTAAAACTTCTGATCTCCAGAGGCTTTCAGAAATCAGGATTTCTGGACAGAGAAGCCAAATTCCCTCACAACCCGTCAGGCACATCCAAAAGGCCCAGGCATCTGCCCAAATTCCCGCAAGTGACCACGCTCTTTATGCTTCGTGGGGACGCTAAGCAGCTCACCCTCACTTGGCGCCAGCTATGCGCCAGGCCACACGTGTTTATGACATTTTTCATCCTCTCGTCAACAACTGTAAAAACAAGGCTTGCTGAGCTTTGGTTAAGTGACAGAGCCAGGGTCATCCAGCAAGAAACCGGCAAGGCACAATTCAAAACTACACCTGAGTCTGGAAAGACGCTAAAAAACTTAACGAGCACTGTATCTGAGGAAAGACTGTGAGGCTCGAGGGAGATGTTTTTTTCTGTCTCATTTTACACTTTCCAAAACACTTCATTTGCCCCAGTGGGCTCCTATTACCTTTTTTATTTTTTAAACCAATGGGGTCATCTGGGATTAAGGGCCTTTTTCTTTCTTTTAATGCTATTGTGCATTAAAGTGCTACTAAGTACTAAGTCACTAAGTTATTAAAATTATATTAATCTGGAACTTCCCTGGTGGCGCAGTGGTTAAGAATCCACCTGCCAATGCAGGAGACACGGGTTCGATCCCTGGTCCGGGAAGATCCCACATGCCGCGGAGCAACTAAGCCCGTGCGCCACAACTACTGAGCCCGCCTGCCTATAGCCTGAGCTCCGCAACAAGAGAAGCCACTGCAATGAGAAGCCCGCGCACCGCAACGAAGAGTAGCCACCGCTCGCCGCAACTAGAGAAAGCCCACACACAGCAACAAAGACCCAATGCAACCAAAAATAAATAAATAAATTAATTAAATAAAATTTTAAAAATTATATTAATCTGCTGCTAAAGGGGATACTCCATTGCCTCAGGGAAAAGTAGGGATGCAGGATGACCCCAGACCTTGGAAACACTGCCCATTGGCTCCCACAGACAGTGGCCCAGTCTAACTTCAGAGAATAGGAGCAAGCACTGGTCAGAGCCCCCAGAGCTGGGTTTGAGCCCTCACTGACATAAGTGAGCACTGTGGGCAGATAGTTGAAGAAAACCAAATCTGAATCCCCTGTGCATAAAATAAAGAAGGTGGACCATTCCCATGCTTCAGTTCACAAAGACCCAGACTGTTCCTCAGAAGCCACTTCTGACCTCGGCTTTCCCTGGGCTGGGCCAGGGCTCTTCTGTACTGCTGCTCGGTTCCTCCCACCTGGGGTTTCCTGTCTCCCTGACACACTCCTCCCCTCCCTGCTCAGAATCCCCTCTGCAGCCTGACAGGACTTTTAGTTGTAAACTCTGCAGAGGCTCCCTAGAGCCCAGGTTAAGAGGCCCTGCATCTGGCACATGGATCCCCATGGGAACGGCGCCGAGTCTACGCCCCGCCCACTTCACCCAAAGCTCACCTGTCTCAGGTGAGAGCCTCAGGGGGCCACACCACAGCTCTCCTGGCTACAGTCAGTTCTCCCCACAGCCAAAGCTCGGTGTCCAGCCTGAGCAAACCAAGAGCAAACTTTGCACACTTTCTTTGGCAAGACGGAATTTTTCACTTCTTGCCAAGTCCCAGCGTCCCGCAGCGCAACCCCACCCCCGTGGTCTTGGAAAAGAGACTGGGTCTCCGTAACGTCCCCTAAAGGTATGCAAAGCCGCCTGAGGCGGAGAAAGGCCCCAAGACCCAAGTCCCTTCCGCGGGCTTCCTGTGTCCGGGGATTAGGAGGCACAAAGGGCCGGCAAGGAGAAGGCCCAGATGGCAGGAGCAGGGGCTAAGCCGCCAACGTAAAGCGCTCCGGCCCCCGCTCGCGGAGAGAGGGCCACTCTGGAGACGCGCGTCGCCTGCCTTTCCGGCCAGGCGCCTTACACGTGGGGCCCGAGACCCGGGGACGCCGTCTCCGCCCGCAGTGACCCTCGCACCCAGCCGGGCCAAGCACCTGTTTTCCTGCTCTCCAAAGCCAACACTATTGTGCAAACCCGAAACCCAAATTCTGTAATCGCGGGCGGGTCAGGCACAGAAAAGTTCCCAGCGGCACTTTCTACAGGTGTCTTTCTCCCAGACGAGCGGAGCGACGGGATCCGGAGCGAGGCGAGCGGATCTGCGCGCAGCCCTCCCCACCCAGCCCGGAGAAGCCAGGGGTCCCGGCCCTCCCCTGCCTCCCCGCCCCGAGTGGCGGGCGCCCCGAGGGGGCGGGCTCGACTAGGTGGGTCCCGGCCCGCACCTCACCTGGAACTCCACTCCAGCTCCCGTCCGAGGCCTCCGCGTCCCTCGGCGCCGGCCGCCGGCTCCGCTTGCTCCGCCGCGGGCCCACGGGCTGCTGGGCGGCTGTCTCCTTCCTGCTCACCTCCGGCGCTGCGAGCAGGGGGCGGAGCCGCCGCTATTTACATAAAGGGTGTGCCGGCCGGGCCCGCGGAACCCGGAGCGCAGGGCCCCAGCGGCCCGCCCCCCGGGCCTGGCCCCGCCCCCGGTGGCGCAAAGTCTTAGAGGCCGAGCGCAGCGCGGGCGCCCTCGGGGAGGGCGGGGGCCGTGCTCCGGCCAATCCGCGGCTCCGTGGCCGAGGCCTGCGTGAATATGCACGAGGCACTGCCAGCCCGCCCTCGGCCTCACCTGGGCGCACCTGACCGCAGGACGCCACGCCGCGCCCAGTGTCCCGCCGCCTCCCGGAGGAGGAAATAGTTCCCGGAACGCGCGGTGGCCCCGGGCCACCTCCTAAGCCCGGGGAGCGGTCCCTCCCACAACCTGGCCCCGAGCTGCCCCGGAGGGAGGGGCATAGCCCGGCAGGCTCTTCCTGAAAGCGCCCAACCCAATCAGAGAGGGTGACCGGCGAACACAGGGCCAAGTCTCGGGACCCAAGAACTAGGTGGTTTGGGAACTGGGGCGTCGCCGAGGCGCCTCCTCTCTGGGCGGCCCCCAAGCCTGGACCTTCCTCCGAGTCACCGGCAGCAACAGCGACCGGAGTTTTCAGCACGACGAGGGAGGGGATTAGGAACGACGAGAGACAGGAGCAGAAGGGGCGCAGAGGCCAGGCCCGAGGCCTGGGCGTGAACTGCACACTCCACCGCACAGGTCAAGAAGACTACGATTCAAGCCACACCGACATGTCGCCTCTCGGCCGCCCCTCTACCCGGACCTGGCTGCGTTCAGGGAAGGACCAGTGGAGTGCCATCTGCCCTCCTCGGACTACCCTTCTGAAAGCCAAGCTAGCTAGAAGTCAGTGACTTCCCCGAGAAAGGGTCGGGTCGCATTCCTGCCCTCCCGAGGGCTGCTCTTAGCTCTAGCACCAGAGAACGCAGCACTCTCTGTGGGTGGATAAAGCAAGGGTGAGGGCCTGGGGGCCAGTCCCACGGACAATGGGATGGTGGGTAGGGAGGACTCGTCCAGTATATCCAGCCACAGCAGAAAAGGGATCTATTTTTTAATGGCTTTGGCTTTATCGCAAGAAGCAGGCACCCTCTCATTTAAAGGCACGGAGTCCTCTCTTCTGCCCCGCCTCGCTGGTCTCTGAAATCTAGTCCTGAGTTCCAAGGGGATTTACTGCAAGGCAGCAATCTCAGGCCTGGGGCATGGAAGCGCTGCAGCAGCCAGGTAGGGGGGGCCAAGCTCCCCTCTCCTGCAAGCATCAGACACCCAGGGCGAAGGCCCAGACTAGCCTCTGAAGCTACAGGTCAGAGTCTGGGTGTAGGAGGCAACTGAGATGGTCCCTGAGAGTAGACAGTCCGGGTCCCTCAGAGCAGACCCCAGGCCCTGCCAGAGCTGCGTGGTCAGTGCTCCAGATCCCTGGGTAGCGTGAAGTCCCTGAAGCTGTAGAAGGAGATGTCTCCGTGATCCACCAGGGCAAAGATCAGAGGAACATCCCCGCTCTGGTAGGACAACCGCTTGAGGATGCAGAGGTCTGGGACTGGCTCATCAAATCTGCAAGAATCAAGGTTAGACTGAGACCTGAACAGAGCCCACCCATAGGCTTTGAGAACCCAGCCCTCTGAGGCTCCCAGGGAAGGGCAATTTTAAGACAGGATTTGCGGTACAAGAAGTCTGGCCCCTGGGCTCTCCTTTCTGCAAGCTGCACGGCTCTGATTAAGTTCTCCAAGTAACACCCAGAGCCCTGGTTGGGTAAGGGGACTAGGAAGAGTAAGGTTCTCACCACTCTTAGCCTGGAAATCCCTCTGATTCACATCCCTTCTGCTGGGTGAGCCTGGGACTAAAGTGGCACAGGAGAGAGACTACTCGAAAATGCCAGGAATGAGAGGTGAGGATTGGGAAGCCTGGGTTCCTGTAGCACTAACTGGCTATGGGGCCTCTCTCTGGACCGCTGGTTCTTCTCAGGGACTGACGAACTAGCCAGGGGCGTGGAGAGGAGGTCCAGCTGGTTTACGAGAGAACTGGCAGCAGCCTGGGGTACTGCTCACTGGTCTCGTACCCACTAATGCACATCCGGACATAGGGCTTGCCAGGGTTATTCTTTCGGAAGGTGGCCACGGCGTCGGCCTGGTAAACATCAAAGCTGATCTCCAAGCCCGCAGACTTCTCCACCAGCCTGAGGACAGAGTGAGAAACCTTAGGAAACAGGGGCTCTCCTCCCCCATCTTTTCTTTCCACACCACCCTTTCCCTCCCCCAGTTCCTCCAGGGGGACTAAGGAGGGACAGCTACCTTATCTGAGAACCTGGGGAAAAATCTACTCTTGTCTGTCACTCCTCCCTCTCCCCTAGATATACATGAATATTAGCCAGGGTAGGGGTCCCTAGAATGATTCCCCCAGCTCATGCCCAACTTCAGGAGTAAAATCCCAGCTGCCAACTCCTGCCGGCACCCAAAGTACTGTGGAGACAGGCACTACCTGGAAACTCACCGCGCACCTCCATCAGCAAGGTGTGTCGTCTGCAGCACAGAGATATGCTGAAGGACTGTGGCTACAAGGATGGTGAAAATAAGGCGTTGGTGAGGGGAGTCAACCATCCAGACTCCCCCTGACATTTCTGAATCTGCCATCTAGTTTAGGGTTGCCAGATTTAGCAGATTTTTTTTTTTTTTGTATAGGTATGCCCCATGCAACTTTGGGAATATACATATACTAAAAAAATTAGTTGTTTATCTGAAGTTCAAATTTAACTGCTCTGACAACACTACTCTAGTTACTTACAACTCACCATGTTCCCATTAAGGACTGTAGTTCTGAATTTGTTAACACAATTCTTGCCTATTAGTTCTCTATTCTTAACATGCAGGGCATACAAGAAGCTTTCCTTTTATTTGACCAGTATATCACCCCCTTGGTCTCCTCTGACAGAGGTGGGAGAACAGGGAACCACAGCCAGTTGGTGGCAGAGCCACTCCACATGCATCTCGTTTATGATTTTAAGGATGTGGTTGTAGTTTTCATTCATCCTCGCCTCTCCCTGGGCACTGACTTGCCATTTCTAAACCTTCCCACCTGGGTCTCTTTGCTGCCTCCCAGAATGGACTATCCCTGTGGGTTCCACTCCACTGACAGCTCTCTCCTCCCCCATCTTTCTTAAGCCTCCATCAGTTGTGGTCAATCCATGCCCCTTTCAAAGTCTTGTGGCCTCTGGCAGGATGAGGGGGTACCTGGGGAGTCTGCCTGACCGGGACTCAGCAAGGGCGTGACAGGCTGGTCCCACAGGTGTGGGGGGCGGCTCTGGGTCTTCTGCAGGTGCCGCCTCTGCAGCAGCTGCTTGTACTCCTGCCAGCTGGAGCAGCGCTGCACCTCGGGATCCGAGTTTACATCCTCCCGGAAGTGCTGGGCCTCCACCTGTTGCTCCCGTTCCCGCCTGGAGAGCTTCTCCTTCCGCTGGTTTAGCTTCTGGCACCAGGACTCAGCGTCTGTCTCCCGCCCTGCCACGTTGGCCGGGAGCAGCTCTGGGGCGGGGGCAAGCAGGAGGGTATGGCGGCTATCTGAAGCCACGTTGGGGAAGGAGATCTGCTCAAAGTTCCAGCGTGGCTTGCAAGCCCCCTTGACCCCGTTCTCCATTTTGCCACTCTCCTGGCTGCACCGCACCCCCTCCCTGGCCAGCCGAGGGCAGGGCTCCAGGGACCCCAGAAGCTGAAAGGGGCCCATGGGGCCCTTTACGGGGCTTGACTCCTGGGATTTCTCCTCTGGACATCGGCTGTTCTGGTTTCGGGGAGGTGGGCTGGAGGTTGCCAGGCTCTCGGGTGTCCCATCCACCCCCTGCAGGGGGTTCTCCAGGACCTTGGGCTTCTTATTAATGGACCTGAGGGACATAGGGAGGAAATGCAGCACATCTGCTCCTGACTGCTGAGGTGCACGCGACCCACACGTGCCCTACTGCCTCCCTGAGCCCAAGCCCAGCTCTTAAGCCCGGGCATTCTCCAAGGCCCAAACACCAGCACTCCCTCAAAGCTCTCCCTGGGGAGTGGCCATGTGGGGAGCATTACTGAGAGCTGGAGCTCCTCCTCTTCCTCTTGCCATTCCGATCCTCCAAGCGCTGGACACTGCCATCCAAGTTCAGCTGCCTCTCGTAAGGGGACAGGACGGAGCTGTGGGTGAGAATGGGGCAGGCGACAGATCCACCTCTTCAGTCTGGTGCTCCCCAAGGAATGTGTGAGGGACTGGCTCAGAGTAAGTCACGGGCCAGGGCTAGAGCCATAACCAAGGGCTAAGGCCCCAGGCAGACCTGCACACGAGGTACATGGGGGCAGACACAGGGGCCTGCCCATGCATCTTTGTCCAGGCCTCTGGGGCTTACCAATGGCACCTTTGAACAGAGGTTCCCTGAAACCAGGGCTCCTGCAGAGCCAGCAATAAATAATTAATCCCTAGTGAGAAAAATCAGGAGGACGAGAAAACTTGGAAAATAAAGAAAAATGAAAATAAAATCCATAGATACTACTGTAACGTTGTTTCTTACAAACACACATACTGTCTTTCTAACATTGTTTCTTACAAACACGCATACTGTCTTTCTCCATGTTTTTCCCTCTCAAAAGTAACACTGTACTAACATACTACTGTGTAGTCTGTTTTTACACTCAACAGTATATTATGGACATTATTCATTCTTCCCTGCTATGATTTCTTTATGACTGTGAGGCTGTACTGTCCAATATGGTAGCCCTAGACAAAAGGGGCTATTTAAGTTAAATTTAAATCTATTAAAATTAAACAAAATTAAAAATTCAGTCCCATAGTTAAACAAGCCACGTATACTGGATAACACAGACCCAGACCATTTTTATCACTACAGAAAGTTCTACCAAATAGCGCTGCTCTAAGGGATAAACTTTAATCTGTGTGACCACGCTTTCCCTGTTGGGCTTATAGTATGTTTCCAGGATCACTGATTTCGCAAAGTGATGGTGTTTCATGTAAGCTCCCCACTAAATACAAGTTCTGTGGGGGCAGTGATTTTGCTCTCTGCTATTCCTCAGCAACCAGCATAGGGCCTGGCACCCAGTAGGTAGTCAATAAATATTGCTGAACAAATGACTGAATGAATAAACACGTTTCACAGGTGAACTTACACACACATCCGTGACTGTTTCCTTAAGATATGTTCCACTTTCAGGAATTAAAGGATGTGCTTGTTCTAGAGCATTTGTGACATACTGTGAACCTACAAAGGCTGTACCAGTTTCTCCTCCTGAGTCTGAAAGTCTCTGTGGCTCTTAGCTATGCTGGATTACTACGGTGGTGATCCTCAGAAGCCCCAGAAGTAAAGGACATTTAACCTAGCAAAAGGAATGTGAAACCCTACTCAACTGTTAATTCCTCACTTGGTCCTTCATTCATATTTTCACTTAACAAATCTGCTTGCACACCTACTAAGTGCCAGGCACTGTTCCGGTACTGTATCTCCATTCTCACGCTGAGCTGTAGGTGCTCAGTTGTTATCTGTGGAGTGAACGGGCTGAAGATGGGGCTCAATCTGATAGCCCAGGATAAGGTGAAATGACCCAGATTTGTCCCAACATGCCTCTCAATAGAGCACTTCCAGCCTGTTCAGAGAGCTGCAGTTCCCCAAGGATTCCAGGTAAGGAGAGGCCACTTTCTACTTTGGGGCCAGTCAGCCAGGTTCCAGGACTAGAATAAATTCGAGGGAAATAAGATAGGGATTTACCTTGCTTGGAATCGTCGAAGCACATAGCCCAGTCTCTTCAGGTGGCTGAAGACCTCAAAAGATAAAAAAGTAGAGGTCAGACGTGCACTTTTGAAAACAAATAGTTTCTCCAGACGGAAGCCATTCACCACACCCCCAGATTCCAAACCCTGGGATTGGTAGGACCATACTCCATTATAAACGCTTTCCCCAAACTAAGGTCTCAAGTCTCTGAATTCCTCTCTCTCACTTACCCTACTGTGGGCACAAATGACATTTAGCGGTTTCTTAATTTAAACACAGATCCCAAAAAGCTGATAATTGATGGGCCAGGAAAAAAAACTACACCCTAGAATATTCTGATACCAAAGCTGTCACCAGTGAAGCTCCTGACTACAATAAAGACAAGATAGCAGAAGTGGTGGACACCTGGCCGCCCCGCAGCACCTCCATAGATGGGTGGGATGGGGGGAATGGTCTTTGGATGAACCACATGTTCATCCTTGTGTCCCTGTATCCATATCTGAGAGATGTAGGCAGGAATGCCCCCAGCTTGCTTGATCTCTCAAGCTTTCAACATAGCCAAGCACTTCTTCCTGGAAAGACCTTCTCTTGGCGTCTGTGATGCCACCTCTCCTGGTTTTTCCCTGCATTGCCAGACCCTCTTCAGGTCCCTTATCTTCCCCCTGACCTCCTCAGGTTAGAGTGCCCCAGGTCTCAGACACAGCCCTCTACTCTGGCCACACCTCCGTACAGCCCAGTGGGGTTTGAAATACCATCCATGCCATCATGGTGTCCACATTTCTGTCTCTAGCCTGGTGCCCCTCCTCCTCTTTGTCTTTTTCCTGGCACTCAGCTGTGAAGTCAATCGTCCACTTGCTTGCTTACTTATATATTACCCAAGTACCACCACTAGGATGTAAGCACCATGACAACAGAGCCCTTGCAGGTCTTGTAGCCTTAGCACATGGCTCTGTACCTAGCACCTCGGAGGTACTTATAAATACTCATTAGTTCAGTGGATGGGTGGCTTCTCTCCCGGGAGAGGGTGGCAGATACCTGGTACTGCAGGAAAGTCACGGTGTCTTCAGTCAGCAGCAGCTGGTAGGCCTCTTGGATAGACAGCGGAAGGTCTTGGTGGAAGAGCTGGATAGAGCCCTGGAAGCGGAGCCAACAGCTCAGCTTGTGAACCGTCCCTGCAGTGGCACAGCCAATGAGGCAACTTCCCTGCTCTGATACCTGCCTGCTACGCCCCCCTCATCTCAGCAAGAATACGGCCAACCAGGAAGGGAGGGGGGAAAGGGAGGCAGCATCACTAACTTCGACTGGAATGCCTGCTCCCTGCGTGGTATTCTTGTCTCCTGCTCTAGAAATCAGGTTACAAGCTCCCTGAATACTCAGTTGCATATACTTTTTCTCCAACAAAAACGTCCTTCCAGTTCTTTGGTCCCAACCCCTTCTCCACTCTCCCAGGACCCCACTCACACACTCCAGCAGATACAAGGCCTCTTCCGGGTGAAGCCGCTGCCGGCCCTGCTCTGAGAAGCCCATGGTCTGCCAGAATTTACCCTGCGTGGGATCCAGAGCAAATGTCACAAAGGAGCCAGGAGGGCAGAGAAGGCGGGTCCCCTGTCTCTGAACCCCACCGCTCACCGCAGGAGACTTCAACTCCACGAAGCCTTCTTCCGGTCTCCACTCGGCGGCCACCAAACTGCCCCTGGCGAGGAGTAGGGAGGGGTCCGTCTCAGTCTACCGGATTAGTCTACCGGGTCCGCCCGCCCCGGCTTCGCCCCCGCCCCGGCCCGGCCCCCTCACAGGCGCTCCACGCGCTCCTCCGCCAGCAGCTGCCAGAGCTCCTCGCGGCACACTCGCAGGCGCTCAGCCTGGGCCGCTGAGCCGTCGGGGATGAAGTCCTTGGGGCCATGCGAGCGCTGGGGCAGCTTCTGGGACCTGGAACGGGCAGCGAAGAGCTCCGGGGCACTGGGGAAGGAAGGGACGCGGGGTTAGCGCCGCGCAGTCGGGGCCGCTCGGCCCAGGCCTGGATCCCCGTCCCGGGTGCCCGGGCCCTTCCTGGCGCCCACTCCGCGGTCCCGGCGCCTCCCCCGGGCCGGGCCGCGCCGCACCTGAGCACGCGCCCGGCAGGCACCTCCACGGAGGCTGACTCGGGTTTGGGCTCCATGGGGTTGCGGTCTGCCGCTGCGCGCGCGCGCGCGCGCCCCGCCCACGCCCCGCCCACCGCCGGAACTCCGCGCGGCCCTAGCGCCCGGGGATCCTACTTCTGCTCCTCGGGTCTCCGGATCAACCCACCTGCTTTCCACCTTCCTCGGTGTCCTGGGTCCTAGAGGCTGCCCACAAACATGTGCCTCGATTCCGGGGGCGGAGAGCTTGCAGGTTTCTGGATTTGGAGGCGCTCCCCTCTCCTATCCCCAGCCCGCCTCTGGGCTTCTCTCTAGTAAAACTTGAGGAGCCCGGCGTTAGAAAAGTGTAGTATGAAGAGTCAAATGCGTGACCCTCCCCTCCGCAGCCCTGGGCTGCTTAGTCCCCACCACCCAGGCTGGACAGGGAGGTTAGAAGAGGGGGTTTAGAGAAGGGAGAGCTTTGGGTTCCTGAATTCCAGCTTCACAAACTGAAGGTCACCGAGGGCTGTCAGGTGCAGTCTAGGGAGGTTCGGAGTTCCTTCAGGGTCTTCCGTTGGGTCCCTTCCTAGGGGGTCGGAAGCCGGGTTTCCAGGGCCGGGGCGGGTTGGGGGGAGGCGCTGTCCGACCCACGATGGTGCTGAAGCGCCACCCCAGCCCGTCATTAGCACCTCCTCAAGGCTGGGGTCCCCGCCGCCGCCACCGTGGGTCGTTCCGACACGGTCCGCTAGGTGGCACCATTGCTCCGACCAGTGGCTGTCGGTCGGCGACTCTGGCCGCGGGCGGAGGTCGCCGCGGGAGTCCCGGGAAGGGCGAGGGTCAAAGAGGAAGGGGGGCTTCCCAAGTGGGATTCCTGGGTCTCGGTTCCCAGATCCCTTCACATCACGTCTTCTGTCCCACCCAGTCACAAACAGGGCATCTCACCATTCGGTCTGAACTCTAGACCCCCGGGTCGCCCGGGGCTCCGCAGCCAGGAGGCAGCTGCGCGCACTCTCGGCCCCACCCACGCCGCTTCACCTGGGCGCATGCGCTGACCCGGCCAGCGGCCTCGGTCCGGACCAGAGGGGGCGGGGCCTGACGCGGATCGGGGCGGGGCCGTAGGCACTGACTGACAGTCCGACTGCGCTGCCGGGACGGTCCCTCCGCTCCCGATCCGGCCGGAGGGAGGGGGGAGGGGCGGGATTTCCTGCGGGAGGCGCCGAGCCGGCCTTGGAAAAGGAGGAGAAGGAGGAGAAAAAGGGTAAGGGGGGCAGTGGGAGCCACCGTCCAGAGTGCCAGGGACCGAGCAGGACCTGCCGGACCGCCGGCGGGGAGGCTGGGAGAGGTGAGACTGCGGGGACTGATCTGGGGGTCAGCACCCTTGAGGGCGGGCACAAACTAACTTTTCTTGCGGAATCCGCGGGCGCCTTCATCTGTCGTGTCCTTCCGTCCTCCTCGCTCCCCTGTATCGTCTTCCCGCATCAATCCCTCCAGCGCTTGGCCCTCCCGGTCCCTCCCGCCGCTTTGTTCCCCGGTCCGCCTGGGCTGGGCTGGGTTGGGGGGTTGCGCGGCGCTGGACTGGCATTCCGGGGGGCGGGGGAGCCAGCCCGACCCCATGCACTGCCAGGGGCGCCCTCCCCCAATGTCGGCCGCGGGCCTTGAGCTGGAGTGCCATCTGGTTTGGGCTTGGGACTTTTGGGGAGTAAGAGGACCCCAGCTAGGGCCCTAGGCCTGCACAGGTCTCATGCCACAGGACTCGGGCAACAAATTCTCGGCCACCTAGGAACTGACGTAAGCTTTTCCAAAGTGAAGTCTGGGCTCTGGGCCTCAGATTCAGGCTTGGGAGGGCAGGCAGCCCCATTTACCAGCAGTGCCCCGGCTCTCACCTCTGTTCTCCGCCCAGCTGCTTCCCCATCCCACACAAGGGGTGAGGATGGGTCAACAACAGGTGCTGTAAAGCTTCCCTGTCCTGCAGGCAGACACCCCGCCAGAGATGGGGGGCCCTAACTCCCCATTCCACCCTCTGAATTCATAAAGAGCCCTGGGGCTAGGGCATCCAGCTATTACAGCAAAGCTTGGATAGGGAAGAGTCTGGGGGCAGGCACCTTCCACAGGGAGTGACCCCTGCCCGTTTGCCTGTGCCTGACCTTCCCAGGCCCCACTTCCTGGCCCACCAGTTGTCTGTGGGTGTCAGAGCCTCAGGCTGTGGAGAACAGGCTGCTGGCCCGACCTGCCCCAGTGTCGTGCTGCCAGGGCCCCTCCTGCCCCAGGTTGAGGTGCTGCCAGGTGCCCTGGGGCCTCAGTGACTCAGCCTCCCCCTCCCAGAACACCACCTCCCCGCTTCCAAATACTCCTCTCATGCATGGCGGCTCCCTCCGCCTTTTGAGTGGCTCAGCCCCTCCCTTGACTCAGAAGGGCAGCCAGGGTGATTGGGGGACTCCCTGGAAGCCCTGTCCTGTTCTTTCTCTGAGCCCTGCTTCTGGGACCCTTACAGACTCTGGCCCAGCCTTCAGCAGACCTTCAGCGGACCACACCTTTTCCAGACTCCTGAGACATGTCCACCGCTGCTGACTGAGGTGTGAGGGAATGCTGGCTGCTCTCTGGGTGGGCACTAGTGCTCCTGAGCCACGTTGGAAAGATTGGCGCCCCCAGTCCCGGCCCATCCCTGGGCTGTCGGAAGCTGCAAGCTGATATCCGTTCAGATTTCCACACAGCCTCTGCCCCCTCAGAGATCAGCTTTCCTGCTTGTGGCGGCAGCTCACGAAGCACCTTGAGGGGGTACCCATCAGCGCCTAACAAGAAGCCCACTGCCTGGGACACCAGACACATTCCCCCTGGACGCCTGGCCCTCCAGAGGACCAAGGGATGGCACCCTGACACCTCGGCTTAGACCCGTTTCCCTGCCTCTGCCCTGGACTCCTGAGCTCAGAGCCCAGCCCAGGGACCAGGATGGGTCGAGAACAGGACCTGATCCTCGCTGTCAAGAATGGAGATGTGACTGGTGTGCAGAAACTGGTGGCTAAGGTCAAGGCCACAAAGACAAGTGAGTACTTGATGGGGTGACTATCCAGCTGAGACCCTCCCCTGAGTGCCAGGCTGTGGAGAGAGGCCTGGGTGGTCACTCTGATCTGGGGGCTTGGGGTGGGAGTGCTTCTGTGTGGGAGAGCCGGTGAGGAAGTTGGGTCCCCCTTGCTGTGAACCCTTAGGCAAATCACTTTACCTCTCTGGGCCTCAGTTTCCTCACCTGTAAAGTAAAAGGATTGAAGTACATTCATTCTAATTTTTTTGAGTGCCTATTGTGTGCCAGGCTCTAAGCACTGAGCCACAGCAGCGAACAAGACAAACTAAAAGTCCTGCCCTCTTGGAGTTGCCTTTAGCAGGTGGTTTTTCCGATGTGTTCTTTGGAGCTGTGGGGTTTCTGGCAGTGAGTTGGAAAAGACTGAATAGCTAGAGCTCAACCTCCACGCCCACCCCCCAGTCCAACCAGAGCATCTCTGTGTTTTTGTCAGCTTGATGGAGATATCTGTAAGATAGCTTTTTAAAGAGAATTCTGCTTAAAACAAAGTTCAGCATTATCTAACTGCCCCCATCCCCCTGACTTATCTGCCTGTGTCCCCTGGGGGTGTGTGTCCAAAGTTAATTTTCTGGATGTCTCTCTGCAGCCTGGGGTCTCTAGTCGACAGGGTTGTGGGAGCTCTGTGCACAGGTGGCCACACCTGACTTCCATCTCCTGAGTACCTCTGCAGTGAGACCCTGCAAGGAGAGTAGACCTCTGGGCTTCAGGGCAAGCTCTCTGGACTGTCCCAGGAGGACACTGGACTTGTCCCCTTGAGTTCCTGGACCAGGAGGGACAGGAGATGGCTCCTGCCACCAGATTCGGGCTGGGGGAGAGAGGGTCCTTCTGGAGTTCTGGGGCTCTAGCGCAAGACACAGCTTGGCCCTTTGCACAGGAAGGAGTCCCCCAGGCTACCTGAAGATGTCCAATTATCCCCACCCACACCTGGGAGTGTGGGGTGCCAGAAGGAAGGATTTTAAGGGCCTGGGAGTTGTGCACGTGTGTGAGTGTCCCCACTTACACACCAGGGCAGGACAGCCGGGGTGTAGAGAGATGGAATCGTGAGGGGTACTCTCTGTGCCCCGGGGGAGTGGATGCAGGGTGAGCCTGATGGGGGAAGGTGCCAAGGAGGGTCCAGGGAGGGCCCTGGAGGCCCCAAGGTGGGAGCCAGTGCCCCTCCTCCCCTCACCTCTGTGTTGCTTTTGGCAACCTGCCCAGTAGGGCCTTGGTTGAGCTGCTGCTGACCTCACAGCCCTGGGGCCTCAGACCTCAAAGTGAGGCCCTCGGGAGGGCAAGTGGCTGGAGGCTGGTGGCAGAAACCTTGCAGCCAGGCTCCTAGGCTCCAGGAAGGTCCCCTGTGCCCAGGGGGGAAACATCTGTGGAGGAAGATGATCCTTCCCCCCACTCCCCAGGGGACTTGCACAGAGTGATAGGGTCCTGGAACCACCTGTCCCCCCTCCCAGTCCTCTGAGAAGCTGTGAAAGCTGGTGACAAAAAGGAGATCACAAGGTGACTTTTGCATACCCTACAGTTTATGAAATATTGTAATCCCCTCTATTTCCTGGGAGATGGGTTCTTCTACATGCACTTTACAGATAAGGAAACTGACGCTCAGAGAGGGTTAGTGATTTGCCCAAGGTCACATGGCCATCGTGTGGCAGATCAAAGACAAGCCTGAGCCCTCTGCCCTGTGCTGCCACACTCGGCTGCCCATCAGAATTACCTAGGGATAGTTCTGAAAGTACAGACTCCCTGGTCTCTCCCAGAATTACAGAATCATCACAGAGAGCCTGGGACTCTGCAAATCCGAAAGTTCTTCAGGTGATTCTGAAGCAGTTCTGAGAAGGGAGGCTGGAAACTCCTGCTCCATACCCAGAAAGGCAAAGGAAACTGCTGGAAGGGAGGTGTCAGGGCTCCCTTTTTTCCCTCTGGGCGGTGGCTAAAGCTTTCTGGCTGTCCAAAAAGAGGTGCTCCCTCAGCCTGCTGCATCTGATATCTGGTCACTGGGGGCCGGCTTTCCCTGCCTACCCAGGTCCTCTTCAGGGAGCAAGTGGCTGGGAGGAGAGGGCTACAGTTGCCCTGGCCTTGCCTCTGCCCTTCCTCCCTCCCTCCCCTGCTCCCTTTTCTGAGCTGTCTCCTTCTCTGGCCAGAGGAAATGGAGTGGGCTGGGGGTGGCCTGCTGAGCTCACATCCTCTGCCCGAGCCTAAATCAGGAGGAGCGACCCTTCCACCCGCAGAGCCAGGCCTGGGAAGAAGGTTGTACCGCAGGGGAAGTGCCGGGAGCCACTGCCAAGAACCTAGGACCCTCCACCCTCCCACCAAGGTCCCCAGTTCAGTCCCTCTGAGCCTCTCCCCACCGCCTTTCCGGCCATTGTTCTGGAAAGAACAGAGCCACCCCGCCTGGCCCTGCCCCTGTTCCTGTCCCTTCTGTCATGTTGTCCTGCCACCCCCCGGAGGGGCTGCATCTCACCGCCGAGCTGCCCCAGCCCAGACTGTCCAGGCTGGCAGTAGGTGGAGGGACTTTCTGTGCCTCTTCCCTGCTTGACCTTGTTGTCTTCACTGAGGCTCAGAGAGGTGCCAGGGCTGGCCAAGGTCACACAGCCAGTAAGAAGGAGAAGAATTTGAATCACGCACTTCCTGCTTCTAGGGCCCCTGTTCTTTCCACTGCCCTGAATGGTTCTGTGTGACAAGGACTTTCCAAGGGGACTACAGGAAGGCCGGGAGGCCTGGGTTTCTTTCCTGTGGCCCCCACCCCCTCACCTCTTCCGTCACTCTTTGACTCTGTATTTACCTTTTCGCTGTAGCGTAATTCGGCTCAGCCCTAAGTGTAGCTGTCTCCCCCTCCCCATCCTGTGCTCCTCACTGCAGGCTTGGTCCCTCCCTATTGGAATGAGGCCCTGTCTTGCTGGGGTATTCAGGGGCCCACCAGGGCCTGGGGGGCAGGCCTGGACCAGCATGCTTGGCACCCTGCCCAGCCGGGTTGAGCCAGGCCTCCTCCTTCCCGGCAGGGGTGGGTTCCAGCAGGAGGCAGGGGCCCGCCTGTGACAGGCACTCTCCTTCCCCTCCGCAACACTCCTCAGGGCCCACCCCCTCCCACGCCCTGGCTCACACGTGGAGCACACCTGTCTGAACCCCGTCCCTGTCCCCGAGAGGGGGATGAACCAGCATCCTCCCCTTGCTCCCCGGGGCACAGAGCTCTCTGCCAGGAGCCTGTGGGTGCAGAGTCAGCAGTTACTCCCCTAACAGGGGCCCTGGGGGGACTGTACCAGCTTTTGCTGGAGGACAGCCTCTTGGTAATAATGGCTAACATGTAAGGAGTGCTAAATGGTGAGAGCTCCCATCTTTCACAAGGGTCAGGCATTGTACTCACAACCCCCGTGAGCAGCTTCTGTGATCAGCCCATTTTACAGATGAGGACACAACCCGAGAGGTCAAGTGACTTGTCCAAGATCACACCGCTAGTATGTGGCAGAGCCAGGGCATGGTGAGGTCTGTGTGACGCCACCTTCCCCACTATGCTCCGCTCAGGGATGACCTAGGGCCGGGCAGTGTGGCCTTTGAGTCCAGCCCTGGCATCCGCCCTCTACTCTCGAGCTTCTGGTGCCCTCTGCTTTCTCTCCCAGCCCCCTTGGCCCGTGGGACAATGAGGCTCACTCCTTGGCCCATTCAGGCAGGAATGCCAACCATGCGCTCGTGGGACTGTCCTTTGAGGGCACAGCATGCCAGTCCCCCCCCATCTCCGCCCCCTTTGACCCTATAAACAAGCGGGGCTGGGGGCCCAGGGAAGCCAGGCCACTGCTGCAGCGGCGCTCTCCAGCTGATGGGCCAGGGTGGGAAGCCATAGGGACTGACAGCTAAAGGGCCATGGGGCAGGTGCTTTCCTGCACTCCAAGAGGTCAGCTGGAGGCGGGAGGTGGGCGGGGAGGGCGCACTGGGTTAGGTGTGGGTAAGGGCGGATCATTCGAGGGTGCCCTGATGCCTCCCGCTCTGACCCCCAGAGCTCCTTGGCTCCACGAAGAGACTCAACGTCAACTACCAGGATGCTGATGGGTGAGCGGGAGCCCCCGTCCCTCTTGAAAACTGGGGGGGGGGGGGGGGGGGGGAGGGGCAGTGGAAAGACCTGGGGCCTAGAGTCCCTTCCCTTCTCAAACTTGGCCCTTGAAGCGTGTTTGCCGAGAGCTCAGGGGCCTGCCCGCGCGCCTGCTCGTGGAGCTATCCCTGAGGGAGGGGAGGGGGCCCTGGTGCCTCTCTGAGGGGCCTCCTTGGGTCAGATTCCTGCTAGGCTCCCTTTTCTCCCTGGAGGGTAGGAGCCCTTGGGCTCCTGCTCCCACGGCCCCCTCCCCTGGGCCGGCTGTGAGGGAGGCCAGACAAACAGGCCTCTCAGCACAGACACTGAGCCCTTTCATGCTGCAGCCCGGCTGCTCTGGCTCCCGTGGCAGGGCTGGCAGGGTGGGGGGCCGGGGGTGCAGTGGGCAAATAACTCATCCCTGACAGCCCCCAGGATGGGTCTGCTGTGGAAGACCAGGATTTGGGGGCGGGGGGCCGCTCACTGACACCCCCGACCTTGTGTCCCACCACACCAGATTCTCGGCTCTCCACCACGCCGCCCTGGGGGGCAGCCTGGAGCTCATAGCCTTGCTGCTGGAGGCTCAGGCCACCGTTGACATCAAGGACAGCAATGGTGAGAGCCCAGTGTACCCGTACCCCAGACCCTGTGGTCAGAGTTTGCCCCTGCTACATCGTAGCAATGCTAATAGATGTTGGCATAGCTTCTCTGAACTTGCAAATGCTTTACCTCTTCAGTCTTCACAGCCTTCTGGGGTAGTGGGTGGTACTGACATCCCATTATCCAGGTAAGGAAGTTGAGGTTACATCACCGTTACAAGGTCACCAGATCATCCGTGGTGGACAAGGTGGGATTCTGGCTTCAGCCCCAGACAGCCGGACCTCTCCCTGAGCAAACCCGGGTGAAGCCAGCTTCGCTTCTCCCCTCCAGCTGGGGTGGCTCCAGGCTCTGCTCAGTTCCCTCCTCCGGCCCCACGCCATCCCTCGACCTCCTTTAGAAACCCCTTCCCTCTGGCAGGCATGCGACCGCTGCACTACGCAGCCTGGCAGGGCCGGCTGGAGCCCGTGAGGCTGCTACTGCGAGCCTCTGCGGCCGTGAACGCCGCCTCGCTGGATGGGCAGATCCCGCTGCACCTGGCTGCCCAGTACGGACACTATGAAGTGGTACGTGACCCTGCCAGCCTACAGGGGCGCGGGGGCAGGGAGAGGGGGGCTGGCATGGGGGGCCGGCCAGGCCAGACCCCTCACTTGGCTCACTCCACCCCAGTCAGAAATGCTCCTCCAGCATCAGTCCAACCCGTGCCTGGTCAACAAGGCCAAGAAGACGCCCTTGGACCTGGCCTGCGAATTTGGACGGCTCAAGGTGGGGCCTGCTGCCCTTGGGGTACTGGGTTCTGGGCGTCTGGGGGGGTCTCAGGAGGAGGCCCTACCTGAGTGCTGGTTGCTGCAGGTGGCCCAGCTGTTACTGAACAGCCACTTATGTGTGGCACTGCTGGAGGGTGAGGCCAAGGACCCGTGTGACCCTAACTATACCACACCCCTGCACTTGGCTGCCAAGAACGGCCACAGAGAGGTCATCAGGTACCCACCGGGGCCCCCCCAACATCCTCATCCTCTTCCGGTGGGACTGGCGCCGTCCCCTCAGTGCCCTGCCCTGCTGCCCTCTTCACCCTCGCTCTGGATCTCTCTCCCAGACCCCAGCAATCGGCTTCCTCTCCTTCCCCACCCCCTGCCCTCTGCCCCAGTAACTCACCCTCCCCTCCACAGGCAGCTCCTGAGAGCTGGGATTGAGATCAACCGCCAGACCAAGACAGGCACGGCACTCCACGAGGCCGCGCTGTATGGCAAGACCGACGTGGTGCGGCTGCTCCTGGAGGTGCGTGTGGACCCCTGGTCAGCCCGCGGGTATGGACCCCTGGTCAGCCCGCGGGTGTGGACGGGTCCCCAGCGGGTGCCGGGTCCAAGACCAGCTGGGGTGGCAAGGGAGGGGGTCTCCACTGGCAACGTGGTGTTTTGCATGGGTGGGGGCCGTGCAAAGTGGCTGGAGAGCAGACGGACCTGGTTCAAGGCCCGGTTCTGCCTTTTACTAGCTGAGTGACCTTGAGCTCATCCTTGACCCTGTCTCTGAGCTTCCGCTTCCTCATCTGTAAAATCTGAAAATAGTAACTACCTGCTGGGTAGCTGTGAGAATTGGGAGAAGCGACAAACCAGGCGCTCAGCACAGGCTCACCCCGCACTGTGCACCCAGGGTGGGGTGGACGTGAACATCCGGAACACGTATAACCAGACGGCGCTGGACATCGTGAATCAGTTCACCACCTCCCAGGCCAGCCGGGAAATCAAGCAGCTACTGCGGGGTGAGCGTGTGGGGGAGAAGACCCAGCCCAGGGAATCCGGGGCCACTCCAGAGGGTCCCAGGAAGTGGAGCAGGAGCGGATGTCACGCTCCTGGGCCCCGGGCTGGTCTGGGGGGCTGCTGCGGGGATGATGCGGCAGGGACCTGGGGGAGGGTCATGAACAGGGGACTGGAGGGAAGGGAAGATGCCCTAAGGACCCTCAGATGACACCTGTCCTCCTCCTTCTTTTAGAGGCCTCAGGGATCCTGAAGGTCCGAGCACTCAAGGATTTCTGGAACCTCCACGATCCCACTGCCCTCAATGTCCGGGCAGGGGACGTCATCACGGTGAGGATCCAATGCAGGCATTCCTTCGAGAACACAAATGATTGCTGTCACTTACTTGGGCACCTACTGAGGATAAGGCTCTGTGTTAGGGTCTTTATATGCACGATCTCGTTGAATTCTTCCCAATCCAGGTAAGGTAGGTGCTCTTACCATTTCCTTTTTGGAGCTGACAAAATTGAGGCTTAGAGAATGAAAGCAGTTTGTCCAAAGTCACAAGCTAGCAAGCAGTGGAGCTGGGATCTGGACCCAGGCTGACTCCAGACTCTTGTTGGTATGCCCTGGAGGCACCCAGGGGATTGGGCTGGATGCTGGTGGCAGGGCCAGAACTGTGGGCCGACTTGGGCACCAGAGGCCAGCTCCCCGGGGGGAGGGGGAGAGCTGGACCACAGCTGCAGGGCTGGGCACTTGGTGCAGCACGTGACCGTGGCATCGCCCGTCCCCCTGCCCATCTGCCCCAGGTGCTTGAGCAGCATCCCGATGGCCGCTGGAAGGGCCACATCCACGAGAGCCAGAGGGGCACGGACCGTGTGGGCTACTTCCCCCCGGGCATCGTTGAAGTGGTCAGCAAGCGGGTGGGTGTCCTTGCACCCCGCCTCCCCTCTGCGTCCACCACCCTGCGCCCAGGCCTCTCCAGGACACCACAGCCCCCTGCTGATGACCCCCTGCACCCCCTTACCTATGGCCAGCTGCCGCGGGTGGGCCTCAGCCCAGACAGCCCAGGTACCTCCTCCCGGGGGGGGCAGTGCTGGGTACCGGGGTAAACATCTGGCTCTGGCAAGCTGCCAGTCAGCTGTTGGCAGGGCCAACTGGGGCTCTAACCCCTTGGCTTCTGCCCCCTGCAGCAGGTGACAGGAACAGTGTGGGCAGCGAGGGCAGCGTGGGCAGCATCCGCAGTGCCGGCAGCGGACAGAGTTCCGAGGGCACCAACGGCCACAGCAGCGGCCTCCTTATTGAGAATGCCCAGGTTGGGGGGCGGGGGGGAGGCGTTGGTTGGGACCAGGGCCGGGCCCCCCACACCCACTGCCAGTTCCCCAAGTGAGAGTCAGCTCCTTCCCTGTCTCCAGCCACTGCCCTCTGCTGGAGAGGACCAGGTGCTGCCAGGACTGCACCCCCCGTCCCTGGCAGGTAGGAAGGGAGACTGGGACCTGGGTGGGCTAGGAGCGGTGCAGGTGGCGAGGCTGAGGGCTTGGCGCCCCTTCATCCAGCCACCCTGATTCCATTTCTCTCCTTCCTTGAAGACAACCCAAACCACCGCTCTCTGGCCAACTACCGCTCCGGGGAGCTGCTCTTCACCCACGACGTGAGGCCGGAGCAGCTGCTGGAGGGGAAGGTGTGACCCGCACTGGGGAGTGGGCTGCGAGCCCAGGGTAGGGGTTACGATGGGCCTCAGTGTGGACTTAAGTCCCTGCTCAGACCAGGCCCCTGGGGAGGCTGGGGTCAGTGGCTGGTCTGTGGCCTTGGCACCCCACCCCCGCCCCCGCCCCAGCAGACTCAGCTCCATTAACTTCACCCCTCCCCCCACACCACAGGACGCTCAGGCCATTCATAACTGGCTCAGCGAGTTCCAGCTGGAGGGCTACACTGCCCTCTTTCTGCAGGCTGGCTATGACGTGCCAACTATCAGCCGCATGACACCCGAGGTAGGTGCTGCAGCGGGAAGGCAGTGCAGGAACCAGTGGGCAGAGGAGGGGGCCTGATGGCATGACTCTGTGTGGCAGGACCTGACGGCCATCGGGGTGACCAAGCCCGGGCATAGGAAGAAGATCGCCTCAGAGATCGCCCAGCTCAGCATCGCCGAGTGGTTACCCAACTACATCCCGGTGAGTGGGCGACGGGCACGGGCTCCCACCTTCAGCTGCGGCTTTGCAGTGCCTTCCTGGCTTGGGGGCCGACGGTGCTGCTTTTGCAGGCAGACCTGCTGGAGTGGCTGTGCGCGCTGGGGCTGCCGCAGTACCACAAGCAGCTGGTGAGCAGTGGCTACGATTCCATGGGGCTGGTGGCCGACCTCACTTGGGAGGAGCTGCAGGAGATCGGAGTCAACAAGCTCGGTGAGGACTGCCCTGGGCCTTCTGGCTGGGCCCCCGCGTGCCTTGGAGAGTCTCCAAAATGTTTCGGGGGTCCAGGAGGGATGAGGGTGACCCTTTCCAGCCCCAGCTAACCCTTCCGCCTCTATCCACCCCTCTCAGGTCATCAGAAGAAGCTCATGCTGGGGGTGAAGCGGCTGGCTGAGCTGCGGCGGGGCCTACTGCAGGGGGAGGCCCCAGGTGACGGCGGCCGCCGGCTGGCCAGGGGCCCGGAGCTGATGGCCATCGAGGGGCTGGAGAATGGGGACGGTCCGGCTGTGGCTGGCCCGCGCCTCCTCACCTTCCAGGGCAGCGAGCTGAGCCCAGAGCTACAGGCGGCCATGGCAGGGGGTGGCCCTGAGCCGCTCCCCCTGCCCCCTGCCCGCTCCCCCAGCCAGGAGAGCATTGGGGCACGCTCACGGGGGTCCGGGCACTCGCAGGAACAGCCTGCCTCCCAGCCCAGTGGCGGAGACCCCAACACCCCACAGGAGAGGAATCTTCCAGAGGGCACAGAGCGGCCCCCTAAGCTTTGTTCCCCACTTCCTGGCCAAGGGGCCCCCCCTTATGTTTTTATGTACCCCCAGGGCTCGCCCTCCAGCCCAGCCCCAGGGCCGCCTCCTGGCGCACCCCGGGCCTTCTCCTACTTGGCCGGCCCCCTGGCCACTCCTCCAGACCCGCCTCGGCCCAAGCGCCGATCCCACAGCCTGAGCCGCCCCAGCCCGGCCGAGGGGGAAGCCGAGGGGGAGGCCGAAGGGCCAGTGGATAGCGCCTTGGGCAGTTACGCCACCCTCACTCGGCGACCAGGACGCAGCGCCCTCGCCCGGACCAGCCCCAGCCCGACTCCAACCCGAGGGGCGCCCCGCAGCCAGTCCTTCGCCCTGCGGGCCCGCCGCAAAGGCCCCCCGCCCCCGCCCCCCAAGCGCCTCAGCTCCGTCTCCGGCCCCACCCTGGAGCCGCCGCCACCGCCAGATGGAAGCCCGGCGCCCAAGGAGGGGGCCCCGGGGCCCCGGAGGCGAACCCTCAGTGAACCCACGGGCCCCTCGGAGCCCCCCGGCCTGCCCGCCCCAGCTGGCGCCGCATCGGACACAGAGGAGGAGGACCCAGGGCCCGAGGGGACACCCCCGTCTCGGGGCAGCTCAGGGGAGGGGCTCCCGTTCGCGGAGGAGGGGAACCTGACGATCAAACAGAGGCCCAAGCCGGCGGGCCCCCCACCCCGGGAGACGCCCGTGCCTGCTGGCCTCGACTTCAACCTCACAGAGTCGGACACTGTTAAGCGGAGGCCCAAATGCCGGGAGAGGGAGCCACTGCAGACAGCACTCCTGGCCTTCGGGGTGGCCGGCGCCACGCCCGGCCCCCCTACCCCCCTGTCCTCGCAGACCCCCGGCGAGTCCCCCTCGGCCTCTGCCAGCCCTCCCTGGCCTGACCCTAGCAGCCTCCCAAACCCCGGAGCTCCAGCCCCTCTCTCTCCCAGCCCCCCGACCCAGCCCCCCGTGGCTCCCTGCCCTGGGCCAGCTCTGGAAAACAGTCGGCGGCCCGGGGAGATGGAGCCCCCGGCTCCCCCTGCTGCCCTCCTCAAGTTGCCCGGAGCAGGTATGAGGCGGGACCTGCGGGGAGAGGGTGGTGTTGGCAGGGCTCGTGCCCAGCCCAGCTGAGTCACAAGCCAACCTCTTTGTCTCTGCAGGAACAGCCCCCAAGCCTGTGTCTGTGGCCTGCACCCAGCTGGCATTTTCTGGCCCCAAGCTGGCTCCCCGGCTCGGCCCCCGCCCTGTGCCCCCTCCAAGGCCAGAGAACACTGGGGCCACGGGCCCAGGCCGGGCCCAGCAGAGACTGGAGCAGACCAGCTCATCCCTGGCAGCTGCATTGCGGGCCGCGGAGAAGAGCATTGGTGCTGAGGAGCGAGAGGGGTGAGGGGTGCTGGGTGCTTCAGAGGGGGAGAAGGCGGCGTAAGGGCAGCTCCTCCCGAATCCTGAATCCTTTTCCCAGGGTTCCGGGAACGATGGGAGGGGGGTGTCACCGTCACGTCGGGCAGATCCTCAGGCTGGGGGGCCCCTATTGGGATGGGAGGAGCCTGGGCCTGGGGTCACCCGGATCTGACCTGCAGGGAATCCTGGTGGCCGCCACTTAGAGGCACGTGAGCTTGGGCAAGTCACTTCTCCCTGTGAGCCCCAGCGTCTCTGTGCAAGGAAGGGAACGGTAACTCCTACTGCCTCGGGAAGTTGTGAGAATTAGGAGAAGATGCACACAAAGTGTGCGCACCAACCACGCTCTCACTAGCAGACCCCTTGCCCAGGGCCGGCAGGGTGCAGACCGCTGGCTGATCTGACCTGGTCCTTCCCCTGCTGCAGCCCCCCGGGCACCTCCACCAAGCACATCCTGGATGACATCAGCACCATGTTCGACGCCCTGGCTAACCAGCTGGATGCCATGCTGGATTGAGCTGGACCTGCTGGCAGCCCGCAGCAGTGCCCACCGTGACCTTCCTCAGCCACTGCCTTTCCCCCGGCACGGACGCCGCCCCTGCCGCCCTAGCGGGGTCCCTCCTGCTGCTCCAAGCCAGCGGCTGTCGGCACTAGGGCTCTGGGAGGCAGCCCCCAGGGGAGCTGAGGGGACTCGTCAGAACTGGACACCTCAGCAGAGCCCCCTCCCAGTGTGTAACCTGACGGGATGGCCCTGCCTCCTGGACAGGGACCCTGGTGAGAGCTTCCTCTCCAGGAAGAAAGAGGTGGTGGCCGGGCTTCTGGGGTACCTTCTCTGTCCCCGCAGTGTCTCAAGCCCCTGTGCCAAGGTCCTCTGGCCACCCACTGTGCTGTCCTGGCGCCAAGAGGCTGGAGGAGGCAGTGTGTCTGGCCTGGTCCCCCGCAGGTGTTCACAGGACGCGTAAACAAGCGGCCAGGCCAGCCTCTGTTGCCGCCTCTGCCTGCCCTCAGTGAGGCAAAGCTGGTGGGGGTGGGGGCAGTGGGATTCACAGGTCCCCCAAAGTCCAGACGTTCCCAACTGTAAATGTTATTTTTTAAGCAGAGAGAAATGCATATATTTTAAATGGAATTTATTCTATCTATAACTGCCTGAGAGGACGCAGTGGGGGAGGGGCTTCAGACCACAGCAAGAGCACCCACTGCCCGCCTTGGGGCTGGAAGCCTGGTTGGCCCAGGCCCCGGCTCTGTAACCATTAACCTCTTCCCCCAACTAACACCAATGAAAGTGTCATTCCACGTGATCGGGCTCTGTGTTTGGATCTGCGCCACGGACCTCTGAGCCAGGGGTCGCGCCTGAGCTGGACCCGAGCGCTCCCACTGATGTGCAAGGAGGAAGGCTTGGGCCCTCCCCTCCTCACCTTTGCGGAGGGGCGCCGTCACTGGCCGAAGCCTTGGGTAGGTCCGTTAGTGGCTGCCTCATGGACCAGCCACAGGTTTTTCTTCAGGAATTTATCAGTTTTAATACAAACCAGTCTGTGTTCATTCCTAAAAGGCTCATTTCCAGTAAAAAATAATACACCAGTGAAAACATTCTCACAGGATAACTAGGGCCGGGGCTGAAAGGAGCCCTGGGCCGTACCCCAGGACTGGCTCTCTCCGCCAGCTTGAGGGCAGGCACAGGAGGAGGTTCCAGGGCCAGGCCGGGGCTCTGCTTCATCTTCAGGTCTCGGTGTGAGGCTCCCCCGCAGAGGAAGGGAGGGAAAGTACTCAGGACCAAATCCAGGCCCCTGCCCCAGGAATACAGGATGAGAGGGGCACAGGGAGGATGGACCACCACCACTGCCTTCAACAGTGGCCCAGAGAGCTGTTCAGACCTCCCACGGCTGCTCTCCCACAAAAGGTGGAAGCTCAGCCCCACGGCTCATGGCTCTGCCTGAAAACCCAAGAGCAGAGGGCGCTGCGTTAGGTGACCCTGAAGGGGCGCGGCCCACAGGTGGCGGGGGCTGAGGGCCCCTCTATTAGGTGCACGAGGTCATACATTCAAGAGCCCAGGGGTCTCCCCCTGGTGAGGAAGAGCCAGACTGTCCTGACGCCAAGGCCACAGCTCAGCATCTCTTCAGTAATCCCCGGGGGCAGGACGACAGCTGGGTCTGACACCAGGAGCTGGGCCTCCAACGCCATGGGGCACAAGAGCAAACCCTGAAACATTCATGATATCAACTCCCCAGACTCAGAAATGGGTCTGGCTTTAGCCCTAGGATCCAGGGCAACTATGACCACCACGGCCAGTGGCTCAGAAGGGAGAGTTCATGCCCAGCTTAGTTTCAAACTGCAGTTTCTGTCGCTTCTGGTAGCGGACCCGGACCCTGGTGGGGCGGGAGATTAAAGTCCAGGTTAGCACAGACCTCCAGACCAGGGGACGGGCAGGACACCCGAGGAGGAGGGCGGGACGGCAGTGGGAAGGCAGGGGAACGGTGCCCCAGGAGGTGACGGGCTTAGGGAACACGCCCAGGCCCAGAGGGGGCACCCAGCCGGTGGCTCACCGAATCTCGTGCAGCTTCACGATCTCGTTGGTGACCACCACGAGGACCAGGGAGAGGCAGCCCAGGAGCCACGTCAGCAGAGGCACGTCCTCCAGGCCAAAGTGGACGTGGCTGTCCCTGTGTGTCCACAGCTGCAGGTCCACTGCTGTCTGGACCACCTGCCCCAGCAACCTGCAGGAGGTGGCAGCCCTGCGTCAGCCGGGGTCTCTTGCTTCCTTCCCTGCTTTTCTCAGCGGGAACAGCTTAAGGAGGGCACCCTTCAACCTCTGGCCCAAAGCCCGCCCTCAAATCACAGCCCCGCTGCAGCCCCTCCCCTGCTCCCACCCTCCATCCCAGAGAGACTCACACCACGGGCACGGTCACCGCCCACCAGAGGTTTGTCAAGGGGCTCTTTCTCCACAGGGGCTTGGTGCGATGCACGTGGGTGATGGAGATGAAGACTGGAGAAAACGGGGTCAGTGGCGGGTGTCAGACTTCGCACGGCCAGAGGCCTGGTCCCCAGGGTGCCCCACCAGCCCCGGGGAGCCCCTCACCAGTGTGCAGGACGGTCAGGGCGGCGGCGAGCTTCTGAGCCGGCAGCAGCCCGTTGGCGAAGTCATCAAACCAGGCTGGAGCCGTGTCGGCTTGGCTGCCAAAGCAGGGTGTGGGCTCAGCTTCCTCTGGGCCCCAGGGAGGGAAACCAGGGCGGGGGTGTCGGGACGGGACCCACCTGGGCAGCATGATGGAGGAGCAGTTGGTGAGGTTACGGACCCGGGAGCTGTCGCAGAAGCTCTGCAGTGTGAAGCCAAAGCAGATGAGGCATGAGCTGATGGTGAGGCTGAACTTGAGCAAGAAGCAGAGCAGGAAGTAGTGCTGGGTCTGCGGGAAGAGGAGGCCCGTCACTCCTGTGGCAGCCGCTCCTCTGGCGCACGGATTCAACAGGGTCCTCAGTCAGTGGACAGGCCCGGGGGATAAGGAGCAAGGATCTTTCCCAGCTCGGTACCACCCCTCCCCCTTGGTCTGGGGAAGTTCCGATGGAATTCCTCCCCCCCCTTCCCTCCCCCAAGGCTCAGCCCCCTCCATACTGACATTCCTCAGGAAAAGCCCAGGCTCACAGGGCTCCACGTTGCTTACCTTCTTAGGAATGGACTGAAGGTTTTTCCCCGTTGCCATAGACATGATGGAGCTATGGGGGGGCTTCCCCAGCAAAGAGATGCTGAAAAGCAGGAACTTCAGTGAAGGGTGGTGACTGTGACCCTCTGTCCCCCAATTCTCATGTGGGAAGGATTTCGGGAGTCCTGAGAGTGAGGGCAAGTCTGCTGGGCAGATGGGATAAGACAAGGGAGAGAGTGCCCCCGGGCCTCCTGTGCCAGAAGTGAGCACTGAGCATGGCTCCCTGAACCTGGGCTCCTGGGGACACTTGGTGACATCCCGACCCTGCCTGCCTGGGCACGGAGGGGCGGCCCGGCCCCTCACCTCAGCAGAGGGTAGCAAAAGCAGGACAGCCACAGGATATCGGTGGTGCTCAGGATTGGCGGCAGCTGGACGAGGCAAGAGAGGAACTGAACCAGGAGAAGCCAGGAAGCACGATTAGATTCTGGCAAAGAGTAAGACACTGGGAGCCCCAGGGCTGACTCGCCCTGTGCCCAGACAGAGACTCACGTCCTGGCTGAGAGGAGATGGCGCTGGAGGGGACACTATGCTGCCGGCGGGGTCATCTCCAAAAGCCCAGGGGGTTCACAGAGGCTCTGGGGGCCCCCCAGGCTGTGCTGCATCCTCCCAGCCTCTCAACCGGCCCTTGAGTGAAGGAGTGAGCAGGGACGGGCGATGCCCGTGCTGGCCCCACCTCACCTGGATGACCACGAGAGTCAGCTGGCACTGCAGCAGGAAGAGGAAGCACTTGCGAATGCCGTAGGTGGCGTGCCGAGCCTAGGGACCGGGAGGGACAGGTTGTGGTCTCTCTCAGGCCCCACAGCTGATAAGCTTCAGCCAAGAGCCAGATGCCCCAAATGTTCCCGCTAGGGAGGGGCGGAGGCAAAGTCAACGGCCTGGGAGAGCTTCGCCTGAAGGTGAACCACCCTTGGGAGCTCAGGCCGGTCCTGCGTCGTGACTGCCCACCCCAAGCAGGACCTGCCCCCCTGCCCCCGAGCCCCCCCGAGCCCCCACCTGCTCGATGAGCCGGATGATGCTGATGGTCTCCTCCTGGCGGAAGGTCAGGGAGCAGGGCAGGCTGTTGAGCTGCCCCGAGAGCTGCAGAGGAGAAAGGCCATCCGAGGCCTGGGCCATGCTGGTGCTGGTGGCGTAGCCAAAGGTCTCCCAGGAGCAGCGGGATGGGTACAGGGGATCCAGGGCAATGCTGCTCAGCGTAGGGGGGAAGCATACCCATCAGCTCAAGCGTGCCAAGACTCCGTCTCCCACGGGACTGAGCAAGCACCTGCTCCCTCTTCTCCCCGCCAAGTCCAGGTTCCTTGGTCCCGACCAGGGCAAGATCAGTTGTGGGGTCTCCAGGAGGAAGAGGCTGGCCCCCGGCTCTGGGGTGTCACCCTGACCTGATATCGCTCTGGAGGAAGAGGCAGCTGTTCCGCAGGTTGGCAGAGCTGCCCAGGCAGCAGGTCACCTCCCCATACTCCTGCATGATCTTGATCATCTCACACATGGCTGAGGGGGCAGAGTCGGGGGGCACAAGAGTCAGGCAGGCGAGCCCCACGTGGGGTGCTGGGCAGAGACCCACAGGACAAAGCAGGAGACGAGGGAAAACAGGCCCCTCTTTGGGACCATCCTGCCCCCAATTTCGTGAACATCGTATGAATACTGTCACTTCTGACTCCCTAGAATGGGCCACCAAGGCTCCAGCCCACAAGACCCCCAGCTCCTCCCAGCCCAGGTTCCTCCGCGCCCTGCATGGGAAACCGACATCCCTCCAGAGCCCGCGGGGTGCCCACGCACTGGCAGCGCTCCGCACAAGGGCCGGGCTGGCCGAGTAGCCGCCACCAGGGTACTCACTCTCGGGGGTGCAGTCGGTGAAGAGGGGCACGAGCAGGGGCACATTGTCGATGTTCTGCAGGTGGGGCCGCACCTGGTGGATGCCCCGGGGCAGCTTGGCCTGCAGAGAGCAGAGATGCCAGTTGCCTCAGGGTCCCTCCTCCCTCACTCCTCTGCCCTGGACAAGCCACGGGCCAAGCCCAGGGCTCTGGGGGCACAGACCGCCCCCCCCCCACCGCATCGTACCCGGTTGCAGTCCTCCAGGAAGCTGGGGAGGTCGCTGTCCGTGGGCTGGAAGCTAATGAGGTCCGAGTGACCCTCCTCCTCCATCAGGAGGAGCCCTTCCGCATCATCTCGGGACACTGTGGGGACAAAAGCCTGTCCCTCACCTTGGGGCCAGACTTCTGGGGGCCTTTCCTTGCCTTGCAGATGACGCAAAACTTCCTGTTTCGAGGTGTCCTCTCCCCCCACCCCGTCGACTGCCGTTGCCGCAGGGAGATCAGAGCCATTCTCCAAGGGAGGGATCCATGGAGGCTCTTTCTAGTTGTAGCCCCAAGAAAGGGGAATGACCCACACCCACCTCGTGTCCACACCAAACCTTTGCCCTCACCCTGATTCAGGTCATCGTGCAGGGATCCAGCGTGGCTAGGGCTGGAGGGGGGGATCTCAGAGCCGGGCATGTCACCATTGGGCGTGAGGGAGATGTGACAATTCCAGCCCGTCTCCAGGCCCATCTTTTCTGCAAACACCTGCACCGGGCAGATGGCAATGAACAGATGGGCCCAAAAGGCCATGGGGAAAAGGGTCAGTGGGAGCAGTGGCGGGGCGGGGCGGGGCGGGGTGGGGGCTCCCCCACCTTGCTTTTGAGCTCATCCTCCAAAGAGAAGTAGACAAAGCGGATGCAGGCGTTGACCAGCCCGTCGATGAGGCGCACGATGTCCAGCCGGGCCTGGTACTGGGAGGACACCATGCCCATGAAGATCTGCCCGCTCAGGGCCTGCATGCAGTCTTCCTTCTCCAGCACCTCCCCGATCCCTTCTTCAGGAGGCACAAGGCACAGAGCCCGGCCAGGACGTGGCCCAGGCAGGACACCCAGGAACCGGCAGATTCCAGGAGGCAGCCCGGGGCCACACATGCAGATGCCATGCCCAAATCAGCGAGCACGAGGGCCCCAGGGGACCACACATGCAGCCACACACATGCACAACCAAGACATAAAGAAGCCAACAGACACAGGGGAAAAGACAAGGAAAGGTACTCATCAGTCAGGTGACAATCCCTGGTCCAGGGCTAGGGGGCGGGCCCTGGTCCAGGGCTAGGGGGCGGGCCCCACCCTCAGCAATGGCTTCAGTTCATGGTCTCTTGGGTCACGAGACCCCAGAAGGCTGTGCGTTTGGCGGAGTGGGGAGGGGTGGGTGGAGCTCCGAGTCCCTCTGCTCCAGCAGGGTTTGTGACCCGGTCCTTTGTCTGACTCAAGTAAGGCTAACGCTCTATACACGCTACTGCTTTATAACCTTCAAAGAAAGCACTTTGCTCTATGTCATCCCACTGGAGCAGCCCAATGAACCCGTGAGCAGGGCAGACAAAGCACCTGGTCACAGGTGAGACTGAGGGACTCGCCCATGTCCCCAGACAGTGAGAGCCACCGCGGTGTTCCAGGTCCAGTGCTGCCTGCTGTCCCCTCTGCTACGATCTGGTCCAGGCCCCTGGAAGCACCCCCGGCCCCCGGCCCCCGGGGACAGGGCCCACAGTACCGTCTGAGCTCCAGCTGCCGCGGCGGGCGCTCAGCTTGACGGGAATGGTGCTGGGCAGCTCGCACGTGGTGAAGATACTGCTCTGGCCGGGCGCCTGCACCAGCTCGATGCACTTGCCGTTGAGCTGGGACGACAGGGCGCAGCTCATGGGCTTGTAGGCGAAGGCAGAGCAGTAACCAGACAGGCAGGCTCGCTGGTAGAAATCCAGCACTTTCTTTCTGCCGGGGAACCGGGGTGGAAGTGAGGTGAGTGGTCCTGGGATGCCCCAGCCCTGGGAGCCGGGCAGGCAGACCCCCCCAGAGCTGACCGCTCTCGCCCCTGGCATCTGCTTCCTTACCTACCTGTCGGAACCCAAAAGAGGGTAGATGTCGGCTCCATCCCAGAAGTCTGTGCAGGCCTCCAAGACCACGTCGGCCGTGCCGTGGGACAGCATCTGTTCTGTGCCTGAGGGCAGTGGTGGGGAGAGGAAGGCCAAGCCATGAGTGCCCAAGCCACCTCACCTCCAGGGACATACTGCCACCCTTGAGAAGGGCACTAAAGGAGCCCCTGGGGGATGGGAACTCCCCAGGCCTCATGGCAGCAAACCTGTAGGCAAGGCCACTGGGTGCATAACGCAGGCTCTAAGCTGCCGGTCCTCCAGACAGTCCCATCATCTGTGGCCACCACCATCCCAGCCCCCGTCCCCGAAGCCAATCTCTGCCACGTTTGAGATCTCGGGAGGAATCTAATGCTCGTCGGCCCAGCGCTCCCTAAAAAAAGACACCCTAAAAAGAGCCCCGCCCCGCCCAGCTCCTGGGAGGTTTGGCCTGATGCGGGCGGAGCCGGGGAGGCTCACTGGTGGTGGTGTCCTTGATGAAGAGGCTGATCATGTGGCTGAGCGGGGGGCGCCGCTTGGTGACACAGGAGAGCCTCCCCAGCGAGGTCTCCTTCATGGTCTCGGCGCTGGGGAGGCGGTAGAGCGCAAGGTGGTTCCCCTGCTTGAAGAGCTCCTTGGCCCCGGGAGTGAAGCCTGCAGGAGGAGGGACAGCACAGGGCCTCTGGGAGGAAGCCCACCCCCACACACACCACCCTCCCTGGCGGGGACGGAACCCCGGTCAGCCTGGGCGGCTTCCCTCCACGCGTCCATCCCGCAGGGAGTTGTCTTCCCGGATGAGGAAGCGCCGTCAAGCGGCGGTGCCTGGTTAAAGGGGATGATCAGGGAATTCCCTGGCGGTCCAGTGGCTAGGACTCTGCGTTCTCACGGCTGAGGGCCCGGGTTCAATCCCTGGTCGGGGAACTAAAATCCCACAAGCCTCGTGGCACGGCCCAAAAAAGAAAGGGGGTCGATCAGAAGCCCAAAGGGTTGCTGGTGCTCTTGACCAAGGCCACGCCCGGGCCTGGCATGTTTGGAGCCGGGGGCCCGACCTCTTGGAAGAGGCCGGCAGCCAGCCCAGCCGCTACCCCCGCGGTGGCCGCGTACCAATGAGGCGGGCGAGCTCGCAGAGGCCCCAGGGCACGTGCACGGGCAGCACAGTGCTGTGGCTCTCCTGCAGGGCGATGTTGCACAGGTGGTCGGAGAACCGGCACAGCCGCTCGGTGACGCTGGCGTTGCACAGGTTCAGCAGCACGTTGAGGCCCAGGGGCTTGAGGGAGGTGAGGTGGAGCTGCCAGTTGGAGTCGTCGAACTGGATGCAGGAGGGATTCTGCTGGTCCTGGGACAGGCTCAGCATCTCCAGGTGGTAGTCGCACACGAAGTCCTCGGCTTCATAGGGCTCGCCCTCCAGCCCGTGCTGGGTCCGGAGGAAACGTGGAGGGGAAGAGGGGCCTCAGACTGGGAGGGATGCGGCGGGTGCCCCCGAGAGAAGGCACCGCCTCCCAGCAGGGCGTGCTCGTGCCCACGCTCTCCCATCCCTCTCGAAACCCCTTCCCTGTCCTTCCCGGCTCCTGGCTGCTTCTAGGATCTGTGCCCAACAACACTGTCACCAGCTCAGAGGAGGTTGTCCAGACCAAGCAAGAAACAACGAAGCACCTTTCTCAGCCAGGGGAAACATTTTTAGAAGGAGCCACTGGCTTTCTGTCTTTTGTACTTTTTTTTTTTGTTTTTGGCCGAGTGGCATGTAGGATCTTAGTTCGATGGAACCCGCGACTCCTGCAGTGGAAGGGCTGGAACCACTGGACCACCAGGGAAGTCCCGGCTTTCTGTCTCTCGAAGGTTGTGATTAGGAGGAAGGGTCTTGCCCCAACCAATTACCACCATCAGAGAAACCCGGAAAATGGGGAAGGGCCTACTTCACGGAAAAGCCGTGGGTGAGGCCTCAGGAGGCCCGAGAACAGAGGCCAAGACGCCTGTGCTTCGGGCTCCATCCGTCCAGGCTGGGCTGCACCCCTGTGGCCCCTTCGGCGGGGGAGGCCAGGACGCCCTGCGGCTGACACGCGGGCTGCTCCCCGCCCTCTCCCCTCACCTTGCCGGGCTCTTCTTCACCGCCCTCTGTGTCCCTGCTGAAGCTCACGCTGGAGCCCGACAGGTGTTTGCTGCGGCCGTGTGCTCTGTGGTGAGAGGAGGGCTCGGGGGCCTTGGGGCCGTCGCCTGGCCAGTTGCCGCGCTCCTGCTCATTGGAAAGGTGCAGGGTAGGGTTCAGGGAGCCGGCCAGGAGGGCGTCTCGTTCACGGGGCTGAGGAGAGCAAGAGGCACAGGCCTCGGACTGGCGTCCCCACGGCTGCCACGGGCCAGTGAGGCAGGGCTGTTCCGTGCCCTCAGTGCGTCATCTCCGAAGCAGATCCCGAGGCCTGAGCCCTCCTCCCCGCTCCTCGCCTCGCCCTCCCTGAGGCTAGCAGCCGGGCCCAGGCCGTACCTCCTCCTCGACCTCGGGATGGCAGAAGGAGCGGGTGGACAGATCATCCGTTAGGTCCTCGTGGCTGCTGTGTGGGGGCTCCACCTTTCCGCTGAAGAAGAGCACCGTCTCCGGGCTGGGGTTGGGCCAGGACAGGACCCCCTGTTTGTCCACACAGCACAGGACCTGCAGGGAGAGACGGGGTCCGGGAAGGGGCCTTGGAGGTCCCCAAGCCGCCAGGGGCCGCTTGAGTGACCAGACACGGCCCAAGAGCAGCCTGTCGAGGCCAGGGCCTCCCATGGGGCCTCCCTCACCGTGACGGAGCCCAGGCTGTGCAGCAGGCTGGAGCTGTGGCTCAGCGTAGGAGACGCCCCCTGGATCACCCGCAGGAAGTGGCCCCAAATGCAGCGCAGCATTTCCTGAGGGCAGAGACAAAGCCCGCGAGGCCAGCTGGGGCTTGGCCGCATTTCCCTGGAGATGGCCTCTGGGGCCGACAGAGGAAACGTTCCGGGGAGCACCAGGAAGTTGGGTGGAAAAGCCCGTGTCCAGCACGGCGGTGACACATTACCCACGTGGGACGGGTGGACTGAGGGGCTCCAAGAGCCCGTGGGAGGCTCAAAGGCCATAAAGTAGGGGAGTCCCAGGGTTCCAGAAGGGGCCCAAGGGAGCGCGGGCTGGGGGTACGGGGCCTGGAGCAGAATCCATCCTGGGTGAGGGTACCTGAGAGGACACGGCTTCGGTATAGCTGCTCAGAGTGTCCTCCGAGAACTTGGCCAGCTGTGCGGAGAAGAGGGTGTGAGCCTCGGGGAGGAAACTGCCAGCCTCTCACAGGCCTCCGAGCTGGCGGGTGGGGCCTCGTGCCAGCAAGGCTCCCAACGCCTTTGGTGAAGGACTCCCGGGCAGCCCTTGAATCCCCCGTCTGCTGACAGCGCGGGTGGACACTCAGCCCCCACTGGGGCCTGGTCTGGAGACCCTTCTGGCTGGAGAGGACAAAGCCCTCGGAGAGCTGCCCAGGCCCTGCCTGTCGCTGGGCCACGGGGTAGGGGTGGGGCTGGACTTCTGCCCTGTTTGCTGGGGCACAGCCGACTCCTTTCATTCCTCTTTGGTTCTTTTTGCACTGTCCCCCGACCCCCACCCGCCCCAATGCCTCGGAACAACCTACCAGGGAGCTGGGGGAAGCCTTGCTCATCTGGGCCAGGACACGGGCTTCTCCACAGGCAGTTGCCAGGACCCAGAGGACGGGGAAGAGCAAGGGGAGGATGGGCAGGACGCCATTCACCTGGGAAAGAGCGAGCCACACTGAGGCTCCCTGAGATTTGCTGGCGGAGGGAGGGAGGGAGGGAAGGGCTTCCCCGGCCCTGGGGCCCTCCTCTAAGTAAAAAAGACAGCTAGGGGAAGGAAGGGAGGAAGGGAAGCAGGCGCTCCGAAGCTAAGCCTAAGAGACCCCTGGGCTGCAGAGAGGGAAGGGCAGTCAGGGTACCATGAGGGGACGCAGTCTCAGGGGAAAGAGAAAAGCGCCACAGAGAGGAGAGGGCGGTCGTTACCTGCAGCTGGAGGAGGGTGTACTGCCAGGTCGTGACACCAGGGGCATTCAGCATGAAGCGCAGGGCGTTGGTGATGAGGAAGCCAGCCTGTCGGGAACAGGAGAGACGCTGCCTTATCCCCCCCAGAGAGGGACCCAGGCTCTAAGGCTCCCCGTCTTCTGCCCACTCACAGCCCCGCCCCCGGCACTGGCCGCCAGCTCACGCTGGGACCCTCTAGTCTTCACTCACGCGCTCGTCCGAGTCTGGCCCCCAGGCTCCCCCATTTCCTGGCCCTCCCCCTGCCCTGTGCGGCCCCGCCTCACGCACCAGGACCACGGGCACCGCGTAATGCAGCATCACTGACTGCACCGTGAACCTCTCGTTGTCCAGAGCAGTGACTGGGCGGGACAGGGCCATGTCCAGGCACCACCTGCAGAAAAAGGTGATACTATACTCGGGCGAGCCCTGCTCAGGGGAGAGGCCTGAAGCCCACCCCTTCACCGAGCATCACTGGGTCCTGCAGTTCCCTCCTATGCCTTGGCCCCGGCTGAGTGGCCTCCTGGTCACTGTGGCCAGCGGCTCGTGGCAGCCTCTGAAGCTGCCCCCTCGGAGTTCAGACTGAGAGGGGGTCAATCACCCAGTCGAAGAATTCTCACAGGACACTAAAGAGAAGACCCTCCGGAGATGCCTGCGCTAAGGGACCTCAGTAAGGACAAGGCGCCTTCCTGTCACCGGCCCCACCACGCCCCCTGCTCACAGGAGGCACTGGGGCGGAGAAGTCAGGGGACGGGAGGAAGGCAGGGCAGCGCCCTCACCTGATGTTGTCAATCACAGGGGTCTCAAGGACGCGGAAGAGCCGGTGCTGCTGGGGGTTCTGTGGCCCTTTCTTCACTTCTCCCCGGGGGGAGGGGGGCGGAGAGAAAGGTGGAAACAGGTCTCCCGGCTCCAAGACGATGTGCTCATCATCCTGCCAGCGACGAAGGGGAGGAGGTCGAGGGTAATTAATGGGTTCTATGGAAGCCACTCGTCCTTGGCCGTTCTAGCTAAGTGGAGACATCTCATTGGGTTAGGGGACCATCAGTTAGCAAGGAGTCAGTTAGGGTGGGGCCTGGGGGACTGCATTCTGAGCAGCTTGAGGATCAGACAGAAGAAAGAACAGGACAAGGAGAAAGATGTTCCAGCTTTTCTCCATTCTCCTGGAGCCCCTGCCAAGAAACCCATGATCTGGGCAGGAAGCATCAGGATTAAGCCCAGGGACCCTCCCACCATTGCCGGTGGACACTCCCACAGCATTTCCAGGGAAGGAGAAAAGCCTCCAGCTACCTTGATCCCCCTCAGAGAAGCAAACGATTCTTGGCCAGGCCTCAGAGCTATGATGTCTCCTTCTACCAACAGGCTAACTGGCAGGTTGACCAGATGTCCATCTCTGTAGGCCCAGTGTAGGGACCAGGATGGTGCAAAGGGCATGTGGAGGTCTGGGTACATGGCATCTAGCCACTTGATCTCCTTGCCATCCCTGAGGGCATCTGATGAGAATGGAAAGAGGGAAACAGCCTCACCCATGGATCCACACACCAGCCAGATCCAGCACACAGCTATGAAGCTGTGTCTGCTCTTCTCCCTTCCCCAGAAGGCCTGCATCAACCCACGCTGCTCATTCCAACACTTCCCCTCTACAAGGTCACCTCCCAACCACCCCAGCCCAGGCACTTGCACCTCCTCTGAACACCTGAAGCTCCTATTCTTTGTACCCCCCTTCCATTCACATACATTTTGCTAACTTTGCTAAGGGCTTTGAGGGGTGTGCTGAGCTTCGTGAGGGGTACAAACGTCAAAGATTAAGCCGATTTGGTCCCTGGCTTTGAGGAGCCATTAGCCTTCCTGCCCGCCCCAGGCCACTGCCTGGGTACCCATAGCCGTCCCACAGCTCTCGCTGCACCACTGAGAAGAAAGCAGGGCATCCTTATCCCCTGAATGCTGACCACAGGCAACGCCAATGTGCTGGGGCTCCTGGCTGGGGCTCGGGACGGGAGCTCCAGGGCTCTGACACATCCCAGGGCATCTTTTCCCACCTGACTCGCCTGCCCCTTGGCCTCACCTTGGATTTGGTCAATGATCCCTCGGAGTCTCCGTTCTACCTCCCGACGCTTCAGCCGATCTTGCCGCCCAATGAGGACGAGGTTGAGGAGCAGCAAGAGGAAGAGCGCAGCGGCGTTCACCAGCTCCACCCTGTGGCTGGCAGGGAGAGAAGAGGGGGCACTGGCGGCGGGGGGCGGGGCGGGGGGTCTCCAGCCCAGCCAACCCAGGGCCCCATGCTCCCCTCCCCAGTCCCTTCTGAAAAGAGTGTCTCCTTCTGGTTCTGACATCAGCCAGCCAAGGGACTGTGGATTCCTACACGACCCAGGCGCTGACTCTGGGGGCAGCTCCCCTCTCCCGGGGATGTCCCAGGCGGGTGTGGAGGCAGGAGGGGGACAAGCCCAGACCCTGCGCTGTGAGAGGTGGGAAGGAGCCCCTCCCAGGGCCTCGGGCCGCGTACCTGCCAGCCGGCTGGCCCCCGTAGCAGCCCAGCAGCAGCAGCACGGCCAGGAGCATGAGTGAGGCGCCAGGCCAGTGGAAACAGGAGCAGCGGTTACTGTGGTGCAGGAAGCTGCTTCTGCACATCTCCTGAGGACGGAGGGGCAGGAGGCCAGGGAGTGAGAGGCCCGGGGGCCAAGGGAGGAGGAAGGAGCCAAGATTCTCTGTCCCGCTAGGATCTGGCCGCCTTCCTCCCCCGCCCACCCGATGGAGAGCCCGGGCGGCCACCTCTGTCTTCTCGCTTTGGTCTCGTCTGGGGTCAGGACATCACTCTGAAAGGAACCCTGGCCTCTTTCTGATTTTTAGTGATGCCTCAGTCGGGTCACACTGTCCAGGGTGACAGGGAGAGTCATGGCCCCGAGAATGGGCTTCCCAAGCTTTTCCACCGCCCCAACTAGGCTCTGGGCTCCCCATGAGGACATGTCACCTTCCATGTGAGACATTTCTTCCGTTCTTTTAGGTGTCCGTCCAGCACCGCCTCCAGCTGCTCCTTCAGGATGCTGAGGGCCTTCCGGGTGGACAGGCCCAGGGCCAAGGGAGCCTCGCCCTGGAGGGAAGCAGGAGGCACTCAGCATCTCTCGGGAGGCCCTCCCCTCCCACCTCCCCAGAACCTTCCTCCCTTCTCCCAAATCCTCACCCTCCCTCCCTCCACTAGCCCCGACCCCTCAGGGCGTGAGCAAGTTCAGATCTCCACCAAATTAAAAGACGTTCAAGTACACAGTGCCCTGCTCCTCAAAGCCAAGTTTAAAACAAAACCAGAGGGCTTCCCTGGTGGCGCAGTGGTTAAGAATCCGCCTGCCAATGCAGGGGACATGGGTTCGAGCTCTGGTCCGGGAAGATCCCACATGCCGCAGAGCAACTGGGCCCGTGAGCCACAGCTACTGAGCCTGCGCGTCTGGAGCCTGTGCTCCGCAACAAGAGAGTCCGCGATAGTGAGAGGCCCGCGCACCGCGATGAGGAGTGGCCCCCGCTTGCCGCAACTGGAGAAAGCCCTCGCACAGAAACGAAGACCCAACACAGCCAAAAAATAAATAAAATAAATAAATAAATAAATAAAATAAATTTATAAAAAAAAAGAATCCGCCTGCCAATGCAGGGGACACGGGTTCGAGCTCTAGTCTGGGAAGATCCCACATGCCACAGAGCAACTAAGCCCGTGCACCACAACTACTGAGCCCACGGGCCACAACTACTGAAGCCCATGTGCCACAACTACTGAAGCCTGTGCACCTAGAGCCCGTGCTCTGCAACAAGAGAAGCCACCCAATGAGAAGCCCATGCACCGCAATGAAGAGTAGCCCCTGCTCGCCGCAACTAGAGAAAATATGTATTGTTTAAGTGGGGAGAAGAGAACTAACCTGGAGATTCTGGCTTTACATTGTTCCTAGTAAAAAACATTAAGGAAAAAACCCCACCAATTTCTGTTACCACCATTTCATAAAAGGGAGGCTATTGTAACCCTACAACATTGGGAAGGACACAATCTCAGAAAAAAAGACAGCTGCTCCCAGGAAAGGACCTGCACTGACCGCACCACACTCTCATCTCACCGCGGGTGGGTGGAACGTGGCATGGACAGGGGTGGTTCCCAGCACATTGTCCTATGTGACCCCATGGCCTGACCTCTCCCATTGAGACCCCTTGTTCCTGGGCTTCTCTCCTGTTTTGTCCTGTCCATCTACCCCACAGTCCATCCTATGACATCTTCTCCACAACTTTATGTACATTTCCAGGGCAACCTCAGCCACATGGATTCATCTGCCACCAATACACTTACAACTCCTAAATTTCATCTCTAGCCTGACCGCTACCCCGAATTCTGACCCATTCCCTAAACTGCCGCACAGCTGTTTCATAGGTACCTATGAGTTGATACGTCCAAACCCCCGAAATTGCCATCCGGCCCTCCCTGCCTGAGCCAGCACCCCTCTGCAGTTACCATCACCCAGGCACCCCAGCCCCTCCCCGCAACCTCTGCCTCCCCCTCCCACCTCCCAGTCCCTACCTTTTCCAAACCAACCGCTGCATCCCAGCCAGTGAGCGCACGTCTGATGAACTGACCCTGTTTACCTTTAAAATCTAGCCCAGACTCCTGAGCGTGGTCCGGGATCTGCCAGCTTCTCCAGCCTCCTTTCCTGCCATTCCTGTCACATGGCGCGCTGCCCCAGCTCATGTGTCAGCACCTTTATGTATTTTCCTAGCCAAGAGCACACTCCCTGCCCCAGACGACTCTTACTTCTCCTTCGAGACTCAGCTCAAACACCACCCGCTCTGGGAAATCCTCCCAAAACCCAGGGCTGCACATACAGGGGGAGGTTTGTATTCCAAAGGCACCCCGGACAACCTCGCTCACAGGCGGCATCACGGAGGACTGTCATTATAGATTTGCCTGTCTGGCTCTCCCACCAGACTGCCAATGCCTGGAAAAGGGTACTAAATTCTTCCATCTCCACACCCCTCCACCAACCACTAAGACAGTGCCTATCACAGGGCAGCAGCTCAGTGAATACTTGCTGACTGACTGAATGAATGAATGAACGCCCATGTAGTTTCACCGGTCCCAATGACACCTTCGTCAGGGTTGTCAACCCAGGATCTGTAGCAGAAACACCTGGAACTCTTACAAACGTGGCTGTCCAGGCCCCACTTAGACCTAGCGAATCAAAACTCCTGGAGGTGAGGCCCAGCCCAGGTTGTATCTGATGCACAGATCCCCAGTTGGGGGTCCTGGAAAAAGAAGGCCCCCAGGAAAGGTAGAGCCTGGGGGAGGAGTGTGTCTTTCTCAGGGGCCACCTGAAGAGCACCAATGTGGGCTTCCACCAGGGAAAGCTCCTGAGCAAGAGGCACAAACCCTGGACCTGGGGCACCAAGAAAGGGACTGGGCTTATCTACTGAGTCCTGGCCAAGGGTCACTGAGCCAGCGATGCCCTGGCTGCCTGGGCTCACGCCCTACCCTCTTCCCTCCTATCACCGGGGTTCTGCCCCGGCTTTGCCCACCAACGTTCTGGATTTCCTCCTCCCTGCCGGTCTCCATGTCCACCCGCCCCCTTGGCAGGCTTGACCCTCGCCAGGCACACGTCTCCACGAGTAGGAGTTGATGGACTGGGGGCCATATCCCCTGGCTGCAGACCTGGCATGGTGGGAGCCCCCTGAGTGGAGCCCCCATGCTGGCCTGTTGTCAGCTCCCTCGGCCTGAGGGATGAGGACGGGCTTCAGAGTGGGCCCGGCCCAAAGACCTCCCAGATCCCTTGCCTAAATCTCACCTAATCCCTGCTCTCCACGGTGGCTTTGGGGGATTACGAGGATGAGAGCTGCTGCTTCTCCGAGGGGATAACTGGTTATTTCAGCTCAGGAAGAAATGGCCCTCCGGGCAGGGAGCCGGCACCCCGCAAGGGTAAATACTGTACTCCAAAGCACCCACCTCCCTCCAGCAGGGATCCGGGGGCCTCCCTGAGAGGCAGTGGTCCAGGACAAAGGAGTGTCAGGCAAGGCCTGCACCTCTGCCTCCTTGGCTCCTGGCATGAGGGAAGAAAGCCTCCAGGGGCGGGAAGGAGAAAGAGAAAAGCAAAGGGGGACCAGAGGCTTTCTCATGTCCAAGGGAGGATGCCTGCCCCTCTCATCCCAAGAAGGCCCAAGAAGAATAGCGTTTGGGAGGCCCAGCCTCCCCTCCCCTTTCCCCTTCCTCCCTCAGGCTCAACCTGCCAAGCCCCCTCCCCGCCGTGGGATGTGCAGGTTCCCAGGGTGGACTTGCCTAGGCCAGGTCTCCAGAAATGATAAAGTGAGCAAACCTCCTGCGGGCAGGGAAGGGCTGGCCCGAAGAGGTGGAAAGGCTGCACGCCAAAGGGCGGGAGAAAGGAAGAGCTGACAAATCCCACGGGGCTGCACAATCACCCGGGAAGCTGCTCGGTCTGGAATGAATGTCAGGCTCAGGAAGGCAGGGAAAGGCTAAGGGGAGCAGCCAGAGAGCCAGGGCGGCGGCCTTCCTCCAGCCGGGCCTTTAGACCTAGGACCCTCAGGAACTGCCCTCTGCTTGCCCCGTGGCTGCCCTGCATCTGCTGCCTCATTTCAGGCACCCCCAAACCCCCCGGGCAACCCCACCCAGCAACTGTTTCTCTCCTTCTCTTCCTCCAGGGTCTGAGAACCTGTCCCGTGCTCCTCTCCAGGTGTGGGAGGAGGGGCCAGAGGGTGGCAGATGCTCCCGGGGCAGGGCTGGCAGAGGCGGGAGGGGGCCTGCGGAGCTGAGGGCGTGCGTCTGCCCCCGCATGTTGTGTCTGGCTTGGAGCACCAACTCCAGACTGGAGATTAAAGACAGCACAACAGAGGAGAATAAGCCATTCTGTAATTATGTGCCTCCTGAAGAAAGTGCCTGCCAGCACAGCGCCCCGGGGCCAGGACACAGCCCTCAAGGCCAGCCAACCCTCCACGGCCCCAACCCCACTTATCCAACTGCCGTGGCCACCCACTGAGGCCTGATGGCAACTCTTCACTCTTTCTCCGGCAGGAGGGTCCTGGGTATGGGTAAAATCACTGTTTCTCTCATTACCCCATGGCTTTTCTCCCATGCGGTATGAGAACTGAAGCTGAGGAAATTGGTGAAAGACATTCAGGCTTTCCAAAGGAAATTCAGAAAGGGCTCATGCGTGAGCTGGCTAGGTGGCCTTTCTCAAAGCACAGAGTTAGGTTGGCACCCAGCATGCCCGGGCACCCATGGCGAGGCGGGGGGGAGGTCTGTGCAAGGACGGGGATGGTGTGAGAAATAAGAACGCCTGTCATACACGTGCCGTCTGAGGTCTGCTCTTCTTGCCTAGCAGGGCCAAGAAGGGTGAGGAAAATCTGCCCCGGACTTAAGTACCCAAAGGCAGGAAGCAATTCTTCCTACTTCCCAGATGCTCAGAAACTCCCACTCCCCACCCCCAGGCACCTCCAGGAAATTCCTGGGGCCAAGGAGCCATGGCTAAGCAAGGCCTCTACAGCAGAGGGGAGGCGTGGCCCTGCTTCTCCCCTGACACTGAAGCTTTTCGGGTAGAAGCAACCCCATCCCACTGTTTTAAGTGCTCAGCCTCAACTGAACCCAACAGAGGAACTCGAGGCCATAGGAGGTGTAGGCTCAGGAGAGGCTGCCAGCACGCGCCCATCGCGCCCCGCTTCATCGTCAAAGGGGGACACGGGCAGGGCCTGGGGGCTGGAGGAGCAGCAGATGGTGACAAAATTCTATCTGCTGAATCAGAACTGCAAGGAATCTGCTACCGAACAGAACCAGCTCCCCAGGGTCCAAAGCTAAGCATCTGGGTCCGTCTAATGAGGCTTTAAGAGCCAGCACGCCTGGGCTGTCCTGGGCCACCTCGGTCAGGTTTCTCAGGTGGCCCAGAACCAGAAGCCCCCAGCCCCCAGTCCCTGTCCTTTCGGGACCCCCCCGAGGTTCCCTCAGCACAGCAGCTGTTTTCCTTCCTATTCTACCTGTTTCGGGAGAAAGTGGAATCTAGGTCCCCTAGGCTCAGGTAGGCAGACTGTGAATTGGCCTTGGCCTTTGGCCTTGGCAACAGCAGATAACCACTAATTAGAACCAGCTGGCCCCTTCGCCAGGTCCCCACGGTCACAGCCTCCTTGGCCGGTGCAGGTGAGCAGGGACCCAAAGTTGGACTCCACAAGGTCTGAACTACTGAAGCAGAGATTCGGCCACTATCCACCAGGGTCTATTATAGGTGTCACCATAAATCTCTTCCAAGTTTGGCCAGACACAAATCGACTCTGTCTACAGACAAGCAGCTCAAAGCCTCAAGCAGAGGCACCTCCTCCTCTTCCTCACTCTTCCCGGCTCATGCTGACCCTGGCACTTTCACCTGTCTTCTTTCTCACCTCCTGCAGCCAAGACCTAGGAAGAAATCACCCCAGCCCCGGTGGCTCCTGTCTCAGTGACCCATGTGGTCCGGCGAGAAAAGCCTCCTAAATGGCCCCGAGGAGGGGCTGGCATCCAAGCCTTGTGCCTGGCGACCCGGGTCCCAGCACACCTTGACAGGATGCCCCACGGGGAAACTTGGGCTCCGGTCCTGCTCTGGGTGACTCAGGAGCCTGGCAGGCAGCTACACACACGGGCTTTCTGGCTCCCATCCCCAGCCTCCTTCCACGGTCCTCGCTACCTCGTAATCCAAGCTGCCTCCGGCCCAGCTACCATCTTCAACCGTTAACCCAAAACCTCTGACACAAAGCGGGGAAGCAGGCGTGTGGAATGGGGGTGTCAAGCCCAGCTGGCATACTCACTTTGCTGCCTTTGCCCTGATGGGCCATCCATAGCTCTGCCCGTTTAAAGAGCATGGGGTAGAGCCTGAGCCACAGCGCGTCAGCCACAGAACTGCCGACACTGCCCTCGGAGAGGGAGAGAAGGACACAGAGAAAGACAGAGAGGGAAAGAGTGAAGACAGGGAAGAGAGAAGAGAGCTGGAGCGCGTGTGAGCGAGGAGCGGGGCGGCAGCGGCAGCAGAGTGGAGCTTCAATCTGCTGATTAATTTAGACTATTTCCAGTCACGCTGCAGATTTAGGGAGGGAGGAGGAGGAGACCGGGCTGCCGGTGCAGGAGGAAAGGACAGAAGGAGGGAGAGGCTGCAGAGAGGGAGGGAGGAGGGAAGGGGTTGAGAGGAGAAAGTTGGTAGGGGCCCTGCCAGCTGTCCAAGGGCTGGGCCCATTCATCAGAGGAGGCACCGGAGGGTAAGCAGAGGGCGACGTGCCGCCCAGGGGTTCGGATGCGCCCACCGCCCACCCCCACCGGAGGAGGAGCTGTGCAGGAAGTGGCTGCTGTCGGCCCGGAACCCCGAGGGCACCCGCGGGCATTGAGAAGTACCTGTCCTCTCCCCCCGGACTCCCCTTCCCGGGCAAGGTGAGGAGCCCCACTTGGGGGAGCCCCCCAGATCCCTTTGAGACTCCAGCATGGAGCCACGCCAACAACAGCTCTCTCCACAGTCAGAGCTGCGGGAAGTGGGGGGGGGGGGCTTATTAATAGCAGCACATCCTACGTGGAGGGGGAAGGACAGGCAATTGAGAAAACTGGAGCAGTGACTTCTCGGAGGGCAGAGCGGGGGGCTGGGAAGTGAGCGAGCAGAGGAAGCCAGTGGAAGAGGGAAGAGCCAGCTGAGAGGAAGGGCTCTTCCAACACCTAGGACCCAACATCTTCCCACCAGGTGGCGGGGGGCTCCAAGAGCCGCTAATCAAGGTGAGTGCAGAGCTCAGCCAGCCGATACCGCCCAGCAGCATCCAGACACACCTGCCCAGGTGCTGCTGGGACCAGGACACTGCCTGCGGATGCCGGGCCTCATCCCAGGAAGAAAGAGGAGGCTGGTGACCTGGGCTCCCATCTCCTCCCGGGGCTTCAAGCAGAGCCTGGGCATCACTCTGCGACCCCGGGTTTGACATAGAGGAAGCTGTCAGAACAGACCCCCTGGGTGATGTTGGGGCAGGAAACTTCTCTGGCTCCAGCCAGGCCACCCTGAGGATGGGGCTGGAAAACCTTGAGGGAGAGGAAATGGCCTAACAGGTTCAATAACCGGAGCACGGGCTGGAGCCTGAGACCATTTCTCCAGGGCCCTGTTTCCTAGACGACACCATCTCATCGGCAGGGAAGGGAAGAGAGAGCCTCAGCCGAGTTCCAGCCGGCCTCTCCCCTCCTCCTTTTTCAGCACAGCTCCCTGTGGGCACACACACGCGCGCGCGCGCGCGCGCGCGCGCGCACACACACACACACACACACACACACACACACACACACACACACACACACACACACACACACACACACACACACACACACACACACACACACACACACACACACACACACACACCCCCCCCCCCGCCAAACCCTGAGCTGAATGGGAACAGAAAAGGAGGGGCCCAGGCAGTCCAGAGGTTAAGGGCAGGACGTCTCCGTGAGGCCAGGGAAGGAGGGGTCGGATTCCGAGACAGTCACTCTGAGGACGGCTGCCACCTGTGTAGTCGGGCTGCAGCCTCAGCAAACTGCCAAGGAGCCTCCTGTCCCTTGCTCCCAGGTCACACTCCCCTTTAGCTTTCCACCAAGGCACTGCTCTGGGGGAACCACAACTACGCAAACACTCTCCCTCCTGTGCAACAGGGCCTAGAAGAACAGCTCACAGGGTCTAACCCAGGTATTCCGCAGCGCCCCCCAACACAGCCCTCTGGCGTCTGGCCCCCCTCTGACACTGCCCACTTCAGCAAGTGAACAGGGAAGCTCTGCATCTGGGGAGAAACCCAGACCATCACTGCCACGGCACATCCACCATGGGCTGGAGGACTGGAGACGGGAGAGGAGGGTCTGCAGGGGACACTGAGGACAGGCAGGTCACAAAGAGAAGGGGGGCAAGGTGCAAAGGATCAACCAGCAACAGCCAAACTGATGGTGGGCTGTAGCCAGGTGACGACAGGCCACCTTACCATCAACTCCCAGCGCGCCACCTCGCCCTCTCCTACGCCTCCAAGAAGGCTTCCACTGTTAGAGGCCCCAGGGATCCACTTTAGAAGCCCATATTTACACAACTCTCAAGGTACCTCAGGTAGAAACGCCATCAGATCTATTACTTAGCTGCTTGTCCTATTAATTCCTCAACTAGACAGTAAGCCTCTCCAAGCCAGAGGCCATCCCCCAGGGCCTAGAGTTCTACCACCCAAAGGAAGCATTCCATAAATATGGCTGACAATGGTGGTAATGGTGCTTTCTAGGTCAGGAAAGCATCTATCCAGAAAGAAAAAGAAGAGGATGAAGAAAAACCCTCCCCGACAAACGCCCCTGAGAGATATCCAGCCTGGGTTCACAAGTGTCCTTCCTCGGGCTTGAGAGAGAAGCCAGCTGCTGGACCACAGAACTTTGTTTCCCCGATTCACTAGGAATGGGTGTTTCAGCCACAGGCTGGAACCGGAGGACAACACTGTCCTCTGTTTTCGGGACATTCAGCCCCACCCTAGGCAGGCCACCACATTGCACAACATCATAGCCTTTGGGGAGGCTGCTCCCTGGAACTGAGCAGTGCACAGCTCTTGCAACTGTACGCAGCAGCCCTGCACCCAGGCTAGGGGACGGGCAAGTGTAGCTTTCCCTGCGCACCAATCACTGCTAGGATGGACACCTGCAGAGCAGCCAGAGGCATCTGTGAACAGGAGGCTGAACACACCTGCTTCAAGTTCAGGTCCACAGGCCTGTTCCACGATCCAGAGGCACGTGAAATGTGGAGCTGAACACCTCGGCAGTCAGCCAGGCACCAGGTCTGTGTGGACCCTCAGCTCCTTCCCCAGACCTCCCAAGATCTCTTTGGCAGGAAGATCACTATCCATAAGTTCAAGTCAATAAATATTTACTAAGCCCTTGCTACATGCCAGGCTCTGTGCTAGGAGCCAGGGACACTGAGATAAAGTGGGACAGACAGATGGTGCCAACACAGCGTAGCAAGTATGATGGTGGAGGTGCTGTGGATGTTGAAAGGAGGGATCCTGGAGGGATGAGGAGGACGTATGTGGAGAAGGTCATGCCTAAACCGGGTCTTTGTTTTTTTTTTTAATTTGGCTGTGCTGGGTCTTAGTTGCGGCATGTGGGATCTAGTTCCCTGACCAGGGATCGAACCCGGGTCCCCTGCATGGGGAGCGTGGAGTCTTAGCCACTGGAGCACCAGGGAAGTCCCTAAACTGGGTCTTGAAGAAAGAAAAGTAGGAGTTTGGCAGGAAAAAGGGTGGGGGGGGGATTTTTGGGTAACAGCCTAAACGTGGAGGGTGTGCCCAAACTCTGAAGCGTTCAGAGTTACCAGTGGTAAAGGCCGAGGCAGGGGAGGTGAGGGATGCTGGGCCGACGGGCAGAGGCGGGATTATGGAAGGCTCTGGACCCCACGCTGAAGGTTTCGGCAGGTGGTGTGATGCCTTTTAAGCAGGGGCAACAAAAGGTCAGTTCTGCGTTTTGGATAGCCTTCCCTGCCCGCCGAGTGGAGGCAAGGGGTCAGAGACAGAGGGACCTGTTGGGAAGGTGTGACAGAAGGCCAGGCAAGGTGGGGACTTCCCTGGCGGTCCAGCGGTTCAGATTCCGCGCTTCCACTGTAAGGGGCACAGGTTCGATCCCTCGTTGGGGAACTACGATCCCACATCCTGTGCAGCGCAGCCAAAAAAAAAAAAAATAGAAGGCCAGGCAAGGACCTAGGGGAAGGACATTCCCTAGGGCAATCCTCGTCCCAGGAGAGGGATGCTCTGTTGGATGACAAATCTAACTCCACGTAAAGATGGTATGCCTGGAGGCTGGGGTGCCTGCGTCAGGCTGGGGGAGGATGCCTGGACCCCCGGGCTGCTTACCCCCAGCTGATTCAGCAGCTGTGTCTGGAGTCTGACTCGGGGAGCTCTTCTCTAACCACAGAGAGGGTGCCCAACTGAGTACGCAACCCAGCTCAGCAGGTTGGGGCAGAGCCCAGCAAAGGGCAAACAAGCGAAATTACACACCCCTGGGCAAGGAGTGGAAGACTGGCTCAGAGCCAACCCCAATCAGAAACCGGCTCCCATGCGGCCGTGTTAACTGGTCCACCCTTTGTCCTTGAGTCCCAGCTCCCTGAGCCTGTGTGTTCCAGCCAAGCAATAGCACCGTCCAGGGATCAGATCACATACCCCAAGCCTCAGAGCTGCGCCCCCTCCCTCCCTTTTGGTGTAAAGCCTCCACATGAGGACCTCCCAGGCAAACACAGGCAGGGAGAGTCCAAGAGAGACACACAGACAATCCCCGTTAGGGAACCGATCATGGCCTACCGCATGCTTCTCCTTCAGGTCCATGGGCCCAGGGTACTGCAGGCATGCCCAGAGGAAGGTGGTCACCCCCGAAAGGAAGGCTCCTCCCCAACATGTACGAACCCCAGTCACACTCTGTCACAGTCACAGCATCTGGGGAAAAAAAAGAGGTCCCGTAAGGCCGGGTTGCTGGAAGGCGCAGCTACTGTGAAACACAACAGTACCATCTGAACAGTCGAGCAGGACGTGGAGAAGACGGTGCTGGTGACCTCCAGGGCCCCGGCCTGTCCTGGCAGCAGTCAGCTTTACAAATTCCACTCTCTGCGACCAGGAGGGAGAGGGCTACAGCAGGGATGCTGGAGGGCTGCAAGCTTTCCCTCTTTTACCCTAATTTTTGGAGGCACGTATGTTTTGTTCCACGTGTACTCTCTGACTTGCTGACTTCCAGAAAGCAGGAAAAGCCATGGCTCATCAGCTCTTTATTCATTTATTTATTTTGGCCACATGTGGGATCTTAGTTCCCCGACCAGGGATCGAACCCGTGCCCCCTGCAGTGGAAGCGCGGAGTCCTAACCACTGGACTGCCAGGGAAGTCCCATACCTTCACTTTTTTTTTTTTAAAGATCTTATGTGGCCAATTTACTAGTTTTTATTTATTTATTTATTTATTTATTTATTTATTTATGGCTGTGCTGGGTCCTCGTCTTTGTACGAGGGCTCTCTCCAGCCGCGGCAAGCGGGGGCCACCCCCCATCGCGGTGCGCGGGCCTCTCACCCTCGCGGCCCCTCCCGTTGCGCAGGCCCAGCAACTGTGGCTCACGGGCCCAGCCGCTCCGCGGCACGCGGGATCCCCCCAGACCAGGGCTCGAACCCGCGTCCCCTGCACTGGCAGGCAGACTCCCAACCACTGCGCCACCAGGGAAGCCCCCATACCTTCACTTTTAAAGAGGTGATGAGGGACTTCCCTGGCCATCCAGTGGTTAAGACTCCGCGCTTCCACTGCAGGGGGCACGGGTTCAATCCCTAGTCAGGGAACTAAAATCCCACAAGCTGGGAACGGCGCGGCCAAATTTAAAAAAAAAAAAAAAAGTGAAGGTAAATTGGAATCTAGATACAACTTGAATAATCAAGCAAATGGTGGGAAGAGCAGCAGAAATGATCAAAGTAGAGACGTGCTCACTCCACCGCCACCAGGAGCACAGCTGGGAAACACACACCACACATGCCAACACGTACATGCCCACAGTCAGCGGGCCTCTCGAGCGGCTGGCCAACAAGGAGTGCTCAACAGGGACCTGGACGGGTGTCCACGAGGATGGGGGATCCAAGGCGACAACAATCTAGAAAATGAAGATGAGCCTAACCTCCCCACCCACCACTCCCTCCCCATATAACCCCGACTCTCACCCATCCATCCTGGCGGCCAGCACACCTTAAATGATTTCAGATGAGTGTTTGGGTAAAGAGTGCCACTGAGTAATCTGGTTCGGTGCCAGGTGACTACTTGAGGAGAAAGAACTAACCTGCTGACTGCGGCAGTTCTTTTGGGGGCCTGCAGCAAAACCTACGTTAAGAGGAGCTGGTCAGAAGCCCAGGAGAACTGATCCATAAAAGAGCTGTCTAGAAACAATTAAAAAAAAAAAAAAAGCTGTGTCCAGAGGACCCCAGGCAGGAGGCCCAGGCTCTGCAGGCACTAAATCTGACCCACGATCCCGTCCAATTCCTCGCAAGACGTCACAGCCCTGCACTGCCAGGTCTGTCCCTACCTCTGCTTTTCCAACCAGGGCCCTCAAAGCTGAGCTAGCCCCGGAGGGTCAGAGACAGACAGTGACGCTGGGAGCAGCACCGCAGTGCAGCGACATTTGGTTTTTGGCAGCCGACTGAAATGGGATCCTGAGAGGCTGAATGCACTTCTGCCTAAGGCTGCTCTGACTCAGGCACCCTGGCCCTGTTTACAAGTACAGCTCAAGGTCCCCATGACATCCCATGCCAGCAGGGGCTGGATGAGGCAGTCACCACACAGGGAAAGGCACCAGGAGCCAGATGGGGATTATGCTTAACTCCTTCTGCCAACACTACAGGAGTGAAATAACTCTGCGGCTGGATGGAACCACAGCAGTTCCAAAAGGGCAGCCAGGAGCACGACATTTTTCTAAGAGTCTCTGTTTTCCCATCACTCCATACATGGGATTCTGGGAGAGAGTTGTCTTTAGCTGTCTGATCTGAAACCAGCAGCTGTATCCTTAAAGGGCCAGGTCCACTCCCTGCCCATTGTGAAAAAAAGCACAGGCTTCAAAGCCAGACACTCGTGGGTCCAAATCCTGGCTCCATCATGTATCAAGTGCCAAACGACCTTGGCAAATCACTTGTCTCTCTGAGCCTCGGTGTCCTTGTTCATTGAATGGAAGTGATGATACCTATTTCACAGCTATGCAACAGGAATTATGTAAAATACTATATGCAGAGGGCCTAATACAGTATTTGGTACATGGTAGGTCTTAATAGTCGCCATTACTATCATCTACTATCATCAGCAAACAAGTAATATGAAGAAAGAGTCACCGAAGTCAAGAATGAGAACTCAAAAGTAAGGAGAAAAAAAAGAAATAAAAGGCATAAAGATTGTAAAGAGGGAATTCCCTGGCGGGGCAGTGGTTAGGACTTGGTGCTTTCACTGCCAGGGCCTGGGTTCAATCCCTGGTCGGCAACTAATATCCTGCAAGCTGGGGGCATGGCCAAAAAAAAAAAAAAGATTGTAGAGAAATAAGTAAAACTGTCTTTATTTGCAGAAGACTCAATCATACATGTAGAAAATCCTAAGGAATCTACAAATAAGATATTAGAACAAATAAGTGTGCAAGGTTGCATGATACAAGGTCAAAATATAAAATGCAAATATAAATTTCTATATGCTATAATGAAATATAGGAAAGTTAAAATGTGTAAATATCACTTACAGTACCAAAAAAAAGAAATACTTACGGATGACTTGAACGAAAATACACATAAGTCCTATACACTGCTGAGAGAAATTAAAGAAGACCTAAACAAAGAGAGAGCTATACCATGTTCATGGAATGGAAGACTTAATGTTAACATTAATGTTTTAATATTTAAATTAAATAATAGTCATATTCATACATTTCTATTTATCAGTATTAATATTAATAGGCACCCATCAGAATGACTAAAATGAAAACGACCGATAGTACCTAGTGTTGGTGAGGATATGAACTGATAAATTGCTAGTGGGAATATAACATGGTATAACCATTTAGGAAACCATTTTGTCTGTTTCTGATAAAGTACAGGTGACTCTTTAACAAGGCGGGGGTTAGAGACACCGACCCCTGACACCACCCTCCCACCCCCCAAGCGCAGTGGAAAATCCACATATAACTTTACAGTCAGCCCTCCAAATCTACAGTTCTGCATTTGTGGATTCAACCAACCATGGATCGTGTAGCATTCTGGTACATATTTAGTGAAAGAAATCCACATATAAGTGGACTCATGCAGTTCAAGGGTCAACTATATACACTTATTATATGACCCAGTAATGGAAACATATGTCCTCAAAGAGAATTACATACAAATGTCCATAGCAATTTTTTTCAAAATAGCCCCAAACTGGAAATAATCCAAATGTCCACTCAGGTGAATGGATGAACACACTGTGGTAAATCCATACAATGGAATTCTACCCAGCAACAAAACAGAATAAAGTACTGATATACACAACAATATGGCTGAATCTCAAAAACATTTGATGAGTGAAAGAAGCCACACACAGGGCTTCCCTGGTGGCGCAGTAGTTGAGAATCCACCTTCCAATGCGGGGGACACGGGTTCGGGCCCTGGTCCGGGAAGATCCCACATGCCACGGAGCAACTAAGCCCGTGTGCCACAACTACTGAGCCTGCGCTCTAGAGCGCGCAAGCCACAACTACTGAGCCCGCATGCCACAACTGCTGAAGCCCGTGCACCTAGACCCCATGCTCCGCAACAAGAGAAGCCACCACAATGAGAAGCCCGCACACTGCAACGAAGAGTAGTCCCCGCTCACCACAACGAGAGAAAGCACATGCGCAGCAACGAAGACCCAACACAGCCAAAAAAAAAAGCCACACACAAAAGACTGCCTACTGTATGATTCAATTAGTATAAAATTCAGAACAGGCAAAACTAATCAATAGTGGCAGCAAGCAGATCAGGGGTTGCCTGGGGGCAGGGGGAGGGAATGACTGCAAAGGGCACAGGGATCTTTTGTTAAATATCTTGAGTGTGGGTGGTGGCTACAGGGGTATATACATTTGTCAAAATTCTTTGAACTATATACTTAAATAGGTGCATATCATTGTATGGAAATAGAGTTGCCTCCATAGAGCTGATTTTCCAAAAGTACAGTGGAATCCGAGCTCAACTAACCTCTAAAATGCCTAGCACATGCAAGATTTGGCAGATTTATAAAAGAGAAGGGATAATGAAGCAAACATTTATCCAGCACCTGTAGTGTGTTACAATAGCAGATACTTAGTAAGTATAAGGAATGGTCCTGTTTTCAAAGAAGTATAAGATGCGGTCCCTTCCCTAGAGGGATTTATAATATAGTGGTTTGGGCTATTATGAAAAAAGATAACAATTCAAGTTGGCATTGACATACTAAATGAGAATTGCAAACAGGTGCTTAGGAGTAAGAAGAGGAAGGGCTACCCAAGCAAGAGCCACAAGTCCCAATCAAGGCACCAGGGAAGAAATGCAGTAGCCTTTATTTTTTTTTTAATTGGGGTATAATTTACAATGTTGTGCTAGTTTCAGGTGTACAGCAAACTGAATCTGTTATTCATATACATATATCCACTCTTTTTTAGCTTCTTTTCCCATACAGGCCATTAGAGTATTGAGTAGTGTTCCCTGTGCTATAGAGTAGGTCCTTATTAGTTATCTATTTTATATACAGTAGTGTGTATGTGTCAACCCAATCTCCCAATTTATCCCTCCCCCCGGGAGCCTTTTTGAAAGATAGTGATCTGACCTGTTTGGTTAGAGCAGAAGGCCTGAGTAGGTCAGACTGAAGAAATAAATGAAGAAATAAATGACCACATAGGACAGAGAATCAGGGGCCTTTGAAACAAAGACACCCTGAGGAGTCACTGAAGGTTTCTGAGTAGGTCCCAGGATTTTAAAAGGGTAGAGAATGGATCAGAGGAGAAAGGGAAAGAAATTACAGGCAGAAGAGTTAGAAGAAAATTACAATAACCCTGGTTTGCCATGACGGGTAATTACAATAACCCTGGTTTGCCATGACGGGTATCTAGACAAAGGCAGAAATGAGAACGAAGGGGTCGATGCTTCCTGCTGCCAAGCTCAGAACCAACATCAAAAAGAACTAGTGTGGGGACTTCCCTGGTGGCGCAGTGGTTAAGATTCCACCCTCCCAGGCTTCCCTGGTGGCGCCGTGGTTGAGAATCTGCCTGCTAATGCAGGGGACACGGGTTCGAGCCCTGGTGTGGGAAGATCCCACATGCCGCGGAGCAACTGGGCCCGTGAGCCACAATTACTGAGCCTGCGTGTCTGGAGCCTGTGCTCCGCAACAAGAGAGGCCTCGATAGTGAGAGGCCCGCGCACCGCGCACCGCGATGAAGAGTGGCCCCCACTTGCCGCAACTAGAGAAAGCCCTCGCACAGAAACGAAGACCCAACACAGCCAAAAATAAATAAATAAAAGATAGCATCAAGATTCCACCCTCCCAGTGCAGGGGGCCTGGTTTGATCCCTGGTCAGGGAACTAGGTCCCACATGCATGCTGCAACTAAGAGTTTGCAAGCCACAACTAAGGAGCCCGCCTGCTGCAACTAAGACCCGGTGCAGCCAAATAAATAAATATTTTTTAAAAAAAGAAAACAACAAAAAAAGAATGGGTGCCCAAGGTTCAGGTTGAGGGCGAGCTGAGGAGTTGGCTCTCCTTATCTCTTCCAACACAATCTTCATTAGCTCTGCTGGCACTCTAGGCACGCCCAACACAACAAAAACACAATTTGGTAGACTCAGCTCAGCTGAAAGTGCGCTGATGGATGCATGGATACTCAGTGGGGGGGAGGTTTTTAATCACAAGTCTCGGGGTTCTATCCTTGGTGGCATCCTAGTCAATATCTTTATCAATAACTTGGGTGAGGAAACAGATGGTATGCTAATCAAATTCTTGGATAGCACAAACCTGGAGAGGAGATCAAAGTCAAGCTCCAGGAAGACCTCAACAGGCAGAAATGATGGGCCAAATCTAATAGATTCAATTTAACTGTAAGAGATTCGATATTAACGCCTGCACTTAGGTTCAAAAACTACTGTAGTAAACTACTACAAATGGCTTACTTAAATGCATTTTCAAAATAAACGGCATGGTCGCCCAGAGTTCACTCACATTTAGGCTGCATTAACAGATATGCCAAGTCCCCCAAAAGACAGGGGTAAGTCTGATTCCTGTACATTTCAGAGCACACCTGAAATATTTTGTTCATTTGTGCATCACACACTTTAAGAAGGACACTGACTAAAGTGGAAGGCTTCCAGAAAACAGCAGCCAGGTTGGAGAAACTATCACATGAGAATTAATGGAAGGGACAGAAGATGCTTGGCCAGGACACCAAAAACACATCAGGTTAGAGCAGAGACAGAAGGGCATGATGGCTGCCAGGGGAAAGAAGGGCCAGGCTAACTCTGGGAGGCTCCAAAAATAGGGACTAGATTAGGGGGAGGAAGCTATATGGAGGCCGACTGGGACTTAATATGAGCGATATCTCTTTTTTTTTTTTTTTGGCTGCGTGGCTTGTGGGATCTCAGTCCCCATCAGGGATTGAACCTGTGCCATGGCAGTGAAAGCCTGGAATCCTAACCACTAGACCACCAGGGAACTCCCAAGCAATATCTTTTATACATATTAGAACTGTATTAAAAAAATGGAAGAGGCCACCCTGAGAGGCAATGAGCTCCCCATCACTAGAGGGATCCAAGCAGAGGTGGGGAATTATGGAGCTAATAAATACATCAGGTAGCAAATAAGAAAGAGATGGCTTTTTATGGTCTCTTCTAACTCCAAGAGACTATGAAATCAAGGAATTCAGTAGCATCTACCCATGAAAAGATGCTCAACTCTACCCACAATAAGAGACATTCAAATTAGACTACCCCAGGGGAACAAAGCTGGAATATTTTCACCACTGGACGTCAAGGTTTTATAAAGCTACAGTAATCGATGCAGTGTGGTATTGGCCTGGTAACAGAGCCTAGAAATAGACCCAGACATATGTGGTCAATTGATTTTCGAAAAAAGGTATAAAGGCAATTCAGTGGAGTAAAAGGCTCTTCAACAAATTGCGCTGGAACAATTGAATATTCAGATGCAAAAAAAAAAAACCTTGTAAATATAGTTTGCACCATATACAAGAGTTAACTAAAAACGGATCATAGACCTAAATGGAAAAGTGAAACTATAAGATTTCTAGAAGAAATAATGGGAGAAAATCTTTGTAACTGTGGGTTGGATTTCTTAGAATCAATACCAAGAGCATAACCTACAAAAGAAGATATTAATAAACTGGAACTGAGTGGCTGAGGATAGGAGTGGGAGGGAGAATTTTCACTGTATATACTTTTGTGCCTTTTGATTTTCAAACCATATGAATGTACCAAATGTATCTTTAAAGAATCAGCAACCTCTCACTCCTGGGGATATATACCCACAAGAAGTGACAACAGGGACCCAAACAGATATCTGTACACTCATGGTCACAGCAGCACTATTCACAATAGCAAAGGTGGAAGCAACCTAAGTGTCCATCAACAGATGAATGGGCCTATGGAATATACATACAATGGAATATTATTCAGCCTTCAAAAGGAAGACAATTCTGACACATGCTACCACATGGATGAACTGTGAAGACCTTACACTAAGTGAAATAAGCCAGTCACAAAAGGACAAATATTGTATGATTCCTCTTATTTGAGGGTCCTAGAGTAGTCAAATTCCTAGAGACAGAAAGTAGAATGGTAGTTGCCGGGGACCAGAGGAGGGGGGAATGGGAAATTAAGTGTTTAATGGGGACATAGTTTCAGTTGGGGAAAATAAAAAAGTTCTGGAGATGGATGGTGGTGATGGCTGTGTAACACTGTGAATGTACTTAATGCCACATAACTGGTTAAAATGGTAAGTTTTGTATTATGTATATTTTACCACAATAAAAAAAAATCAGCAACTTCTGGGAATTCCCTGGCTGTCCAGTGGTTAGGACTTGGCGCTTTCACTGCTGAGGCCAAGGTTCGATCCCTGGTTGGGGAACTAAGATCCCAAAAGCCACACGGTGTGGCCAAAAAAAAAAAAAAAAAAAAAAAATCAGCAACTTCTGATTTTGCAATTGGTTCTGGCTTACATTACAAGGAATATTCCCCCACTGCATTCCATGTCAACTTTAGGGATGTTTATGCTCTTTTTTTTTTTTTTTCCAAATATTTATTTATTTATTTATTTTGGCTGCTCCTGGTCTTAGTTGGGGCATGCGAACTTCTTAGTTGAGGCATGCATGCAGGATCTAGTTCCCCGACCAGGGATTGAACCCAGGACCCCTGCGTTGGGATCGTGGAGTCCTACCCACTGGACCACCAGGGAAGTCCCTATGCTCTTTTCAATACACCTTTGAGTCTCTCTCCAGTATATATCTTTTTTGCAGGTGTTTCCCAATATTTTTCTCTTCACCTTCCTACTAAGGAAGACTGCTATCAGGAATCTCTTTTTCAAGATGATCCTGAAATTAAGAAAACTGGGTTTCCAGTTTCCCAAAAGGTCGCTGTGAGCCCTGAAAGGGTCTCCTTCCCTTGGGCACCCCTCATTCCCCATCACTCTAGGCCTTTGGATGCAGGCATCAGGCCGGGTCTAAATCTGGTCCTTAACCTACTTGCCACGCCATGTGATCCTGTTTACTACTGGCTCGGCAACCACAGGCAAAACATTCCTGCTGCAGCCGCCAGCTTAGCCTTTAGTTCACCTGTGTACTGTAAACAAATCTGGGCCTGCTCAGAAACCAGAGTTCAAACAATATTTTTAAAGGAGCCTATCTTTTAGGTCAAGAAAGATGCTCTCATGAAACCAACGCTGATCCAATAACCAGATAAAAAAGATTAGCACACGTTGACTGGCAGAGAAGTGCCAACCACGACTGGGAACCTTCTCACTTAAACACCAGGAATGGATTTGAGAAAGGCTATTCTCAGAGCTCAAACTCGACTCAGGTGAGGTTAAGTCAAGCCTTGGGTGTAGGTCACATTTACAATAGCGCTCCTCCCTCGCCCCATAGAAATTGTTTCCCAAGCCCAACACCAGGGAAGCAGCAGTGGAAGGAACCGAAGGATAGCGACTTTCATTTCTCATGAGTTCTGCAGGAGTTAAGCTTTCCGAAAGGCTGATTTTCAGCCCTTGCAGCTGGCACTCCCTAGCAACTTCTCAAAATAGAAATGTGAAGGGCTTTCTGTTTTCTTCCATCTCACCACCCAGCCCTGGCTCTCCCGGACTAATCTTCTGATGTCGGGTCACCACAAACAAGGGGTGGGAGTGGGGGTTAGGGTAGAGGTTCAAGGGCAGTTAACTCTCAATTCTTTGGTGGCTGGTTATCCAAGGGGATGGTCTGTACTCCAACTCCCTGGCCAATGCACTTCTCCATGGTCTCCACCAGTTTCCCTGTTTGTCGTTCTGACAAAAACCAGAGAGCAAGGAAGTTACAGCTGACATGGCAGTTGAAATAAGCCTTGCAGAGTACATACAGTATGTGGATTTTATGTGAACATCTACCCCCAGTTCCAGTTCCAGTTAATGACAGTCTACGTTCTGATGTCTTCTGATCTTTACAGTTATTTTTTTTAAACTCCATGGATCATTTTTATTTGACTTTTTAGAAAATGAACCTTACTTGTGCCATTTAAAAAAAATTAAAACTACCTCATTGGATTACTAAGATCAGCTCTTCTTTTACCAAGATCACCATAAAGACATACCACCATGGTATTTCTTCTTTCTTCAGTGCTTCTTAACCTTTTTCTGCCTCTGCATTATTCTTAAACACAATCACACTCTCATTCATAACACCTCTAATGACACTACAGTGGTTCCCCCAAACAGAGGAAGGGCTACCTTGTCCTGACTCTGCCCCTCCCTGCCTTTCCTGAGAACCACTAATTTACACCCACAAATAGAGACCACAATAAATATTAATACAAGAAATCAGCCAGTGAACTACCTGCCGGTTACTTAAAATTAATAAATGCAAAAATATATTGAGAACCTAGTAAGTCCTAGACTCCATCCAAAGGATCCTTATATATAGACCACCTCATTTAATGCTCACAACCGCCCTGCAAAGGCTGAGAGAAGTTAGGGAACTTGGTTTTCTCAGATCACACCTAGGAAACAACCGGCTCTAGTGGATAAAGGACTCAAGAATCTGGACTTCAGAGTTCCAGCCCTGGGACCTTGATGACCCTGGCCCTGGCCCTTTGCCTCTCCCAACAGTTAGTCTCCACATCTGTAAAATAAAACGTTAAAATTCCCTCCTGACTTCCATCTTCTAAGAGTACCCAGGCTTAACTGAACTGTGTCACTACAGCTGAGGTGAGGGTCTTGGATGAAGCATGAGAAAACTATCATCGTCCCCAGTACACAAAATCACACACAAGAAGGAAAAGGGATTGGATACAGAGCTCCCTCCTTTTTCTCCCCAAGAGCCACACACACAAAAAAAGAGGGTGGGATGTAGCAGCACGTGACCAAATCAATGAACACGCCAAAGTGCAGCCCGTGGTCACACACCAATGAAAGAGCAGGGTTTCCCTCGTAACTGGCACCGGGCAGGGGCTCACACAGCAGCACACGAGGGACTTTAAGAACTGACTTCAGCGGTGAGCCGCAGAGGAACGAGAGCACAGCAGAGAGATCAGTTTATAGGGTAGGAAGTAATGTTCCTCTGGTTGCTTCTAAGGAGTCTTTAAACAACTTTCTGGAAAGGCGGAAAGGGGCGGGGGCTGGTGGGGGTGGGGGCAGGCAGGGCATACTCCAAACTGCAACGTCGCTGCTCAGGGTTGAAAAGCCCCTCCGGCTCCATCCACCTGGACACAGGGGACGTGGTCAGCACGAGGGCCCGGACGGCAGCTGAGAGCGCGCGCAAGGGAGGCAACCGTCTGAACTGGGGCTGGGATGGGGACTCCCAGAGACCTATAAATAAACTGAATACCAGCGCTGGAAGCCTTCTGGGCCGGGGCCCAGGCACCGCAATCCTGGGGCAGGGAGTCTTTGTTGGCGGGAGGCTTTGATTTCTGACGCGGGACCCCCAGAGGGCCAAGCCAGGGCCGAGGGCAAGTGTGAGCACCTGGGGGAAGGAAATGGCCAAGAGCTGGAGGCAAGAGCCAGTCCCTTGACTCCTCCACCGAAGGGATTCCCCCGAGACCATTACCTGGGTGCAGACCCCAGACTCGCCTCCCCTCGCCCAAGAATCCCGAGGACGCGGAAGGCCGAGCCCCACGCCCCTTTGCTCCCCTTGCTTCGGGCCACGGGCCTTCTCGTACTTACCGGGGCCCGGGGACCAGTCTTCCTCGCCCGCGTCCTCTCCCCTCCCTGCCCCCTCCTCACTTCGCGTCCCCTCCTCCAGGGGCCGCAGCCATGTCCGTTACTGGCAACTCCAAGGGGGTTTGCCTCCTTTCTCGGACAACGGAGTCGCCGGCTCGCTAGCTAAAGTCCTGGGCGTCGATTGGTCGCAATCCGAGACGGGCGGGGATTCTTGGCTTCTTATTGGCTGAGGGGAGCACTAGGCTGTAGCCACAACCTCCCCTCCGGGAGCCTGGCGGAATTAAGTGCCAAGTGATGCCGGCGGGAGAGCGCGCAACCACTGTCCATCCTTGAACGTCATGCCGTAGCGTTTTCTGATCCAGAGGTCCTGACCAGAGGCGAGGGCACGGCTTTCACCTAGGTTAGTTTTCCTATGGAATTATCCTAAAAATATCAACGGACCGTCCCGCCCCCCGCCTTTCTTTTAAAAATAAGCCCTTTGCAGAGCGCCTGTGTCTGCAAAGCTCCCTCCTTGTTGCTGGGAACAAATGCCTCGAGACACCTCGCTCAGAGACCTTGGAGGGAGTCCCTCTGGGACCAATACTGCTTCCAAACCAAAGCTGGAGAATCTAAGGCAATACTGCAGTTTTCCTCCTCCAAGCTCGGCTGAACTCTAAAGGGAAAAACAAGTTAAAAAAAATTTTTTTTCTAGATAATTAAAGAAGTCGCCTGGGAGACCTCTCTTGGGAAAACAAAGCAAGCCTGTGTCAGTATTTACTTCTGTTTTCCCAGAGATCTAAGTCTGGAGAGTTGGTTTTTTGTTTTTTAGTCTGTTTATAAAACTGGAAGAAGGTCATGGCTGGTCCTGGGAAGTAAGAGCCCCTTCTCCCTGTTAATGAATTTGATTATGTAATTAAATCTCTCTCTCTTTTCAGCTGGACAAGAAGGTGCCATTTCAGTGCCTAATCTTGTATGTTTGAACTGTTTTAGCTGTTGTCTAAAACTGATAGAATCATGTCCCTTTCCTGCATACAAAAGTCTTCTGCTGTTTATCTTCGCCAATAGAAAAAGTCCAAATCTCTCTGCCTGACGTTCAAAGCCCCTCATAAATCGACTCAGACATACATTTCCAGGCTTAACTCCCCACAAGCCAAACTACTCCTGCAGCCACACAGATTCACTAAATGCCTCTGGGACCCTCCCACCTCTGCTTCTTTGCCCAAGAGTTTCCCGGTGCTTTGTAGGTTCCTTCCTACCAATAAAATCAACGTTCAAATCCACACCCATCCTAAAGGTCTACCCTAAACACTACCTGCCCAAAAGCCTTCCCTGACTTTTAGTCATTGAAACTCTGTAGCACTGAGCTTTTCTTTGTGTCTCCACTGCTGCCTTTACAAAAGTATGCTTTGCACAGGATTATTTTTGTAAGACTTCAAGCAACCTGAAGGCAGCTGGCTTATCCTGGCAGTCCACACAGCACCTTATTTGGAGGCTGGTACCCAGCAAATGTTTGCTGAACTGAACTAGTCAATTGCCTGTATCTAATGTCTTTTCACTTCATCCCAGAAGGCTTATATGGCTGCATTTGGAAGGTTATTAGCAGGTGTAACATAGTCATCCTGCCCTGCTCCACTTTGTACCCCAGTCGCCTCTGGCCATACTTGTTTCTCTGTTCCATTGGGTTTTATGAATATCACTCAACAAATTTGAACTGAGTGCCTACCAGTTTCAGGGGCTGTGCCACAGTCCTTCACTGTGCATTGACCATCCCCTCTGTCAGTCCCCCCAGCTATAAAACTTTGCCTGAGATGGGACTTCCCTGGCATTCCAGTGGTTAAGACTCCTTGCTTCTACTGCAGGGGGCACAGGTTCCATCCCTGGTTAGGGAACTAGGATCCAGCATGCTGCGCAGCATGGCCTAAAAAATAAAAATTAAAAAAAAAAAAAAAAAACTTTGCCTAAGAAGTAAATCAAGTCACTCGATCCAAAACATACTGATACACCCACTCTAGATTCACCCTGGCTAGACTTTTTGTGGCTCTGAGGTCTCTATGGCCATGTCTTCTTGGTTGTCTAGTAACCCCAGGCAGCTGTACCAATACTTCTTCACTTTTCTGGAGCTTTCCCTATCTCTCCCTACCAAAATGACCTTGATGGGAAGACCAAGGCCTTCCAGTGGAGATGTCTCATCCACTTCATCTACTCCTATTCCCCTTTCAACATTCCTCCAGGGAAGAGATACTCCTCTTCCTTTCCCCATCTGTATCCTCAATCCCTTGCCTCACCCCAGCCTATTTCCCATCTCTAGGCTTAGCTTATGCTGTTTGCGGTACCTGAAATGCCCTTTTCCTTTCTTTCGAACTCCCGATCAGCCTTTAAGATCAGAATGGCTTGTCCCTGCTCTGTAGATAACTGTATCATTTCACTTACCACATTGTTTTATGTCTTTGACAGCAAAATAATATTAATAATACATTAGTATCCAAGGTCTCTTTCTCTCCTCCTGGATTCTGGCTGTGCCTGTTAGGTTGACAAATCATTGCGCAGTAACAGAAGAATAGAGGAAAGGTAGGACTGAGAAAGGCAAGCCTTGAGTGATTGGGTTTACTTTGGATAAGATGCAGAGTTACCGGCAAATGAAAGCAGTTGGGTTTGAAAAGGGAGCAGGAGAAAGTGAAGAGACAAGAGCCAGGATGGTGTGAGTTAGGGAAGAGCTGGAGGAAGTTTGGAGAGAGGAAATAGAGAAGCTTTAGAGCAGAGTGAGAAATGCCTTAGGGGAGTAGGTGGAATACCTTTCCCCTGTTTGTCTGATACTGTACAGTGAATGACCTGGGAACCTAACAGGTAAGGACAGAATCCCCCTTAGCGAAGAGGAGGAGGGAAAGAGAAATGAAGAATAGGATTTTAGGAAGGTTTCTTGTAAATCATTTATGTAATTCCCCCTTTGACATTTTTCTCAAGAGACTACAATGAGATCTGAAGTTGCTTTGCAATTAGTTTTGGATGCCAATTATCATTTCTTTGTATATGATTCTGTATAGATACTGGACATATCCATCCCTAGGCTTTATGTAATTAATAACATTGTCTAATTATATGTCATTTCTCTTCCTGTGAGCCCCTTGTGTCCAAGGACAGTGTCTTCTTCATCTTTGTGTCACTGTTGATTAACAGAGTGCCTGGCACACAGTAGGTGTCTGATAAATGTTTGTTGAATAAATGAGCTGGTGCTCAATTATCCTCTCTAGCATCCTTTTTTTTTTTTTTTTAAATAATTTCTAGTTTTGCCTTTATTCCTGGAGGATATTATTATCAGGGGTCCCAAGTGAACACTTGAAGTCTTTTTTTTTTTTTTAATTTTTATTTACTTATTTATTTATTTATGGCTGTGGTGGGTCTTCGTTTCCGTGCGAGGGCTTTCTCTAGTTGCGGCAAGTGGGAGCCACTCTTCATCGCGGTGCACGGGCCTCTCACTATCGCGGCCTCTCTTGTTGCGGAGCACAGGCTCCAGATGCGCAGGCTCAGTAATTGTGGCTCACGGGCCCAGCCGCTCCATGGCATGTGGGATCTTCCCAGACCAGGGCTCGAACCCGTGTCCCCTGCATTGGCAGGCAGATTCTCAACCACTGCGCCACCAGGGAAGCCCTCTCTCTAGCATCTTTAGTTGCTTCCTGTCCTTGCCCCTAGCTATATAAACATTCATAGTTCTCATCTCTCCTTAGAGCAAAAGAGGGAGGGGGAACGGTAGAGGGAAAAGAGAAGGAGAAGGGGAGAAGAACGAAAGAGAGGAAGAAGAAGAGGCCTTCAATACTAAATGGTCTGGTCTATGTGACACTCCTCTGCCATATAGCTAACGAATCAACGAGCAAGAAGCTCCCTCTCTGTGAACCTAAAACTGCTGTAAAAATATGAAATCTGAATAAAAAATTAATTAGAAAAAAAAGGGGACTTCCCTGCCAGTCCAGTGGTTAAGACTCCATGCTTCCACGGCAGGGGGCACGGGTTCACAGCACAGTCAAAAGAAAAAAAAAAAAAAAAAGCTCCCTCTCTGTCTGCGATGTTATGTCTCTGTTAGACTAGCCAGTGTAGTAACACCTGATGACTTCACCTTAGCTACTACAGTCAACAGAGAATCACTGCTTCATTTATATTATATATTATATTTTGTGGCCCTGGGGAATATTTAAGAGACTTAGCTGAAAAACTCAATGTCGTGTGACTCTAAGAACCATGTTTCAAATATTGTTAAGTCAGCCTGGAATAAACTCCTTCAAGACTGACCAACGTGGGCTTCCCTGGTGGCACAGTGGTTAAGAATCCACCTGCCAATGCAGGGGACACGGGTTCGAGCCCCGGTCCGGGAAGATCTCACATGCCACGGAGCAACTAAGCCCATGTGCCACAACTACTGAGCCTGTGCTCTAGGGCCCACGTGCCACAGCTACTGAGCCCACGTGCCACAGCTACTGAAGCCCGTGCGCCTAGAGTCCGTGCTCCACCGCAAGAGAAGCCACCGCAATGAGAAGCCCACGCACCGCAACGAAGAGTAGCCCCCGCTCGCCGCAACTAGAGAAAGCCCGCTTGCAGCAACAAAGACCCAACGCAGCCATAAATTAATTAATTAATTAATTAATTAGAAAAAAGAAAAGCCATTGGAGTGTTTTAAGCGAAAGAGTACCTGCGATCTGATTGGTGTTTATAAAATTACGCAGGTTGGCTACTGGGTAGAGAATGGATCATAAGGAAGCAAGAACAGCTTTGAGAGGCGCAGAGAGGAGGCCTGGCAGTAATGTGGGCAACACTGTCCCTGTGCTAAACTGGTGGCTGCCTGGGTGGTGAGTAGACGTCTTAAGAGATCTTTAGCAGGTCAACTAGGCACAACTTAGTGATCGATTGGACTTAAGGTCTGGGAAGAAAGAGGGAAGGGTGACTCCTAGGTTTCTACACCCTTGACCTCATACAGTGTCAGTTATAATGACAAAGCACCTGTTCAGCTCCAGGTGCTTCAGAAAGGCTAATTTAGAGCAAAGGACTGAACAAAAAACATCAGCCAGAAAACATTCCTGTTTATTTATGACTTCACTTCACCTAGATGGAAACATGAGAGGTGAGTCAGAAAGCGTGAGTAGCTCAGCAGGGCTGATTCAGGTTTTTGAACAAGGAGTGACACGCTGCATCCCATCCATGCAGAAACACGCCCCTCCCCCCTCGCACTGGCGCATCCTTCGTCTTGCGCCATCCTTTCAGCCTAATCAGGTGTTTAAAGGTGACAGGGTGAAATGGTGATTGTTTAGATTCCTGGGCTGAAATTCTTTTAACTTGTCTGAGCTAAACGCCACAATCAGAATTAGAGTCCCTTGCCAGAAATCATACTTTCAGGATCCACATTCTGCAAATGGCTAAGTGTTGATTGTTGCTGCAGCCGAAGTTTCAGACCCACCTATGGACACTGGCAGGCTCTTTGAAAGGAGGGACCAAATGATCAAAGGACGTGAGCAGACAATTTACACAAGAAGAAACCAAATATTAGGAATTGTTATTTTGGAAGAAAGGTTCAATCTCACTAATAAGCAAAGAACATTAAATTAAAACAAATCCAAGGAGTTCCCTGGTGGTCCAGTGGTTAGGATTCGGCACTTTCACTGCCGAGGGCCAGGGTTCGATCCCTGATCAGGCAACTAAGATCCCGCAAGCTGCACGGTGTGGGACAGCCCCACAAAAAAAGAAAAATGAAAACAAATCCAGAGGAGCCATTTCCCATCTGTTCAATTAAATAAAATAATAAAATTTAATAATGCTGAAACTGTAGTGAAACTGGTAGGTTTAAACATTACTTTTTGATTGCAGTCTACATTGTTATAGTGTCTGTACGGGGCAATCTGACAGCAGGTGATAAAGAACCATAAAAGGATCAACACTTGATTATCTCTCTTTATGGCAGTACAGCTTTAGGAAATAATTCCAAAGCTTTGTGTGGGTGGGTGGGTGGCAGATACAGCAATGAACAAGTAGATAAAAGTCCCTCCCCTCACGGAGCTCCCATTGTAGTTGGAGACATGGGGGAGAGTTGCTGACAGATGAAAACACAAGTAAGTAAAACAGTGTGTCAGATGATGGTAAGTGATATACAGAAAAATAGTTGGGGAGGTGAATGGCGAACACCAAGGGTTGGGATAGTTTGAGATGCGGTGACCAGAGAAGGCTTCACTGAGAACATATATTTGAGCAAACACCTGATTTAATGCATTTTGCACTTAGACACTCATCTATAAGTATCATTGTACACACAGCAGGGCTGTGAATGATATTGGTCTGGACTTTGGGAATATAATTTAGCCCCTACCTGAATTCTCTGGATAACTTTTACAACATTCTGGACTTTATTAGAAGTTATTTTGAACAGTGTGTGTGTGTGTGTTTTAACATAGTCGTTTCTCTTGCAGGATCTGATGGCCAACACCTTGAATCTGTTAGAGTGGGGTGGATATAAGTGGGGGACTTGTAGTATAAGTGGGGGCTTGATATGTCTCAACTCCTAAATATATTTGGTTTTTTTTGTTTCTTTGTTTATTCAAATGATGACAAAGTCCGGGGTGTGGCATGGGAGTCAAGGGCTGAAATAACATGGATGTTAGGGATTCTTATCATCTAAGAGGGCAGGAAACTTAGTAGCTAACTTGCAACTACAAGATAGTTGAGTTCTAGAGATTGAAAACACAACACCGTGATCATAGGCAGCAATACTGTGTTATATACTTCAAATTGCTAAGAGACTAGATCTTTTTTTTTCTTTTGGCCGAGCTGCACAGCTTGCAGGATCCTAGTTCCCCAACCGGAGGTTGAACCCAGGCCCTCGGCAGTGAAAGTGAAGAGTCCTAACCACTGGACCGCCAGGGAATTCTCTAAGAGACTAGATCTTAAATGTTCTCAACACAAAAAAAGAAATGATAATTATCTGAGTTGATAGAGGTATTAAGTAATGCTACTACGGTGATCATCATCGCAATATATAAATGTGTTAAACCAACATGTTGTACCCTTTAAACTTACACAATGTCATTTGTCAAGTATATCTCGATTAACAACAAAAAAAACTTGACATCGAAGCTCTTGGATGGGTTGTCCATACAGGGTCATGGTAGAACTTGGAGCAGAGTATGAAATGTGGGGTCGCAGATGATTGCCAGATGGCATGCACCTCGAGAGAGGGAGTTTTCATGAGGAAGGAACCAGAATGGTCTAGAAGGAGTCACAAAAGCAAGGAAAACCATGCAGCTGCTTCCCTTCCCAACTCGAGTTTGGGAGAATTCCCCCTCCCCTCAAGAGCTGCAGGAGAAGTGGCCTCTTCATGGGAAAGCCACTCCCTGGGTGAAGGAGGGGTTAGCAGGAGTATCCTTTCAAGATGCTGAGGCTGTTAGAGATTTTCTTCTCAAAGAAACAAGAGCCTCAGATCACACGGGAAGAAGGTTTGGAGGGAGGTAGCAGTGGAGGAAATGGCCCAGACTGGTATTTGAGGTCGTGCCTGAGGGTAACTGGGATATGAGGCCAGGTGAAATTATCTGGGATGTTGATTCTTGAGTGGGCAGCTCCTGTGTTCCTTCCTCAGCTGCCAAGAGCCTTTTGCCTCTAAGTTGTGAGTGATATTTTTAGAAGCTGCTTCTCTAATATCTGCAGAAAGCCGTAGTGACGTCTCACTGACGAGGACCTTCTCTTGAGCCCTTTGACTCACTCGAGAGATCCTCTGGGGAAACTTGGTTGTAAATACTGAGAATGAGGCAATTCTGACACTTGTTTGTCCTCCTGAAGAGCAATCCTGAAACAGGGACACAACTTTACAACACAATATGAGCATCTGGCTGCATTCCCTTCCCGAAACTTAAATCTCCGGATGACGGTGAATATCCACACAAAGACTTGGTTCATAACACAGTAAATCCCCTACATACGCACAAGTTCCGTTCCGAGAGTGCATTCGTAAATCCAATTTTCTTCGTAAGTCCAACAAAGCTAGCTTAGGCACCCAACTAACACAATCGGCTATACAGTACTGTACTGTAATAGGTTTATAATACTTTTCACACACATAATACATAAAAAACAAACACAAAACATAAAGAAAACATTTTTAATCTTACAGTACAGAACCTTGAAAAGTAACGTAGGTACAGTACAACAGCTAGCATACAGGGGCACGTTCGCATCTTTGAAAGTTGCATACAACTTGAATGTTCATATGCAGGGGACTTACTGTAGCCCCAAATGGGAGACTACTCAAATGTCCATCAGCAGGAGAATGGATAAACAATGGTGCTATGTCCACAAAAGGGAACACCCTGCAGCAGTAAAATAAACTAACCACCGATACACAATATAAATGAATTTCACAGACATTATAGTGAAGGCAAGAAGTCAGACAGAGAAGATTACATACCATACAATTCCATTTATATGAACATCTAGGACAGGGGTGGGGGTGTGGATGAGGACCGACTTCAAAGGGGCATGAGGGAAGTTTGGGGGGATGAAGCAAATGTTCTATATCTTGATTAGAGTACAGAGTTACATAGGTTTATCTATCAAAACTCATCAAACTATACACTTAAAATCTGTATGTTTTAGTGTATCTAAATTATACCTCAGTAAGAAATACATATATATGTATACTTACTGAGGTATAATTTAATATATATAGATATATATGTCTATAGATAAAGATACATTATAGATATATACATATATAGATATATATGTATCTATAGATAAAGACACATTATAGATATATACATATCTATATCTTTAAATACAAATATATCAATATAGATAGAGGTATATGTATATATATATATGCATATGCCTATGTATAAGTATATATATATAAAACAATCTCCTCTCTCAACTGGGTGTGATTTTTGCCCCCAGGGTCATTTAGCAATGTCTGGAGACATTTTTGGTTGTCACGATTGGGGACTGCTATTGGCATCTAACGTGTAGAGGCCAGAAATGTTGCTAAACAAGCCACAAGGCACAGGACAGCCCCCAAAACAAAGAGTTATCTGGTCCAAAACGTCAGTGGTACCAAGGCTGCGAAATCCCATGTAGCCTTAGGTGAAAAACCATCATCGTATCATCTCACTGATCTTTGGGTTTCCACGTAGGAGAGGCCTCTATGTTGTTTGCTTTCCAGAAATAACAGCAGTTCACTGACATCCAGGTCTTCCGTGTGCCACAAAGCAGCCGTTTTGTTGTTTTTTTAAAAAATTTATTTATTTATTTATTTTTGGCTGTGCTGGGTCTTCGTTTCTGTGCGAGGGCTTTCTCTAGTTGCGGCAAGCGGGGGCCACTCTTCATCGCGGTGCGCGGGCCTCTCGCGTTACGGAGCACAGGCTCCAGACGCGCAGGCTCAGCAGCTGTGGCTCACGGGCCCCGCTGCTCCGCAGCATGCGGGATCTTCCGAGACCAGGGCTCGAACCCGTGTCCACTGCATTAGCAAGCAGACTCTCAACCACTGCGCCACCAGGGAAGCCCCTCTAGACTCCTTTTTGCACTGCTTCTTAGCACTTTAGGTGTAAATATCATGTCATTAACTAACTTTTAAGCTCTCTGAGAGCATGGACAGCACCTTACTGCTTTATAATTCCTCACAGATTATCAGAGTGACTGTTTACATGTACATTCATGTGGCACCAAAAGTCCTGGAAAGGAAGGAAACTGTCTTTGTTTAGGAAAATACTTGATAAATATTTTAAGGAAAGATGAGACCCAAAAGGCCTAGGTCAGCAAGGCCAAACAATAAGAGAATGAGCCTAAATGCTCTGCATGAAAAAAATGAACACCAAAATTGGAGCTGGATGAGAAAGAAAGGAAAGAGCAGAGAGGAAGGCTGAACGATGTGAAGGGAGGTTGGAGCCTGAATTGTGGAAACGGCAGAGGGCTTTTAGGAAACAAACATACCCTGATATGGATTTAAAGTTGCTTGTGTTTTGGGACTTCCCTGGCGGTCCAGTGGTTAGGACTCCGCGCTCTCACTGCCGAGGGCCCAGTTCAGTCCCTGGTAAGGGAACTAAGATCCTGCAAGCCGCATGGCGAGGCCAATAAATAAATTAATTAATTAAAATAAAATAAAGTTGCTTGTGTTTCTACAGTGTAAAGCCCTGCATCTCCCCAGTCAGTCAACAGAGAGATCTACTCATACAGATGCCTGTGTGAGTGTTTGGTTTAGTGAAAATTAAGGCGCAAGTGTATGGGTAACAGGAAGTACACCAGTGGGATTGTGGGAGAATCCCTGAAGTAAACCAGTTCAGCTGGGAACCAGAAAAGCTCATGAGAACATAAGACCCTGCAGAGAATTCTTTCGAATGGGGTTCAAGTTAATGTTGTCTAGATCTAAAAGGACCAGGGAAGCCCCCTGCTGATATCTGAACTACATTTACATCGTTGTCGCAGGGGTCCTCTACCCTGGTAGGTATGCTCACAGGAGAAGGATGCCAGCTCCCACCCAGTGCAAGAGAACATCAGCTTATCTACAGAGGGGGCCATATTAGTCAAACAGGGTGGAGCCCATTAAAGAAACAGTAAAACATCCTGCAGAGGAGTGCTCTTTGTTAGTGAGCTGTCAGGACCGCAGAGGATAACAGACATGCTTCCTGGAACATTAACAGCTATGCCTGGCCCTCTCCTCTCTCTCGGAAGAAGACATTTTTCTGCTGGCTTCTGGGTCACTCTGGTTTACCTCTCGCCTCACTTGTTACTCCTTCTCAATCCCCCTTACCAGCTCCTCCTCTGATCAGCCTCCAGATATTGGAGTGGGGAGGGCCTCCTCTCTTCTCTGCTAGAGTATCTCTCTAGGTGGCCAAATTCAGCCTTATGGTCCTAAATACCATGTACATGCTGATGAGTCCCACACTTATATCAGTCTTAATCTCTCCTCTTAATCCCAGATTCACTTACTTGACACCTTCACTTGGATGTCTAATAGGCATCTCAAGTTTAAAGCATCCAAGGACTTGCCTGGTGGTGCAGTGGTTAAGAATCCACCACTCGAACACGGGTTCGAGCCCTGGTCCGGGAAGATCCCACATGCTGCGGAGCAACTAAGCCCGTGCGCTACAAGTACTGAGCCTGCGCTCTAGAGCCCGCGAGCCACAACTACTGAGCCCACGTGCCACAACTACTGAAGCCCACACGCCTAGAGCCCATGCTCTGCAACAAGAGGAGCCACCGCAATGAGAAGCCCACGCACCCCAACAAAGAGTAGCCCCCGCTCGCCGCAACTAGAGAAAGCCCACGCGCAGCAAGGAAGACCCAATGCAGCCAGAAATAAATAAATAAATTTATGGAAAAAAATAATAAAGCCTCCAAAGTCAAGTTCATAGCCTCTTCCCTATACCAGCTTCCGTCTTCCAGTCCCCACCACCACCACCGTGCAGCAAGTGGCACTAGCAAATACCCAGCTGCTCCAGCCAAAACCTATCATCTTTGATTCCTTCCCTTTCCTCGCTTTCTGTATTTGATTATCAGCAAGCTTTATGGGCCCTAACTCCAAACTACAACCCTAATCTGTCTACTTCTCACTTCCAACTCTACCACCCTGGTTCAGGCAGCTATCAACACCTGCTGTACTACTGCAACAGCTCCTAATTATTGATAGGACCCTGCTTCTTCTCCGGCTGCCCCCAACAATCCAGTCTCTGCACAGTGGCTAGAGGGATCTTTTTTTTATTTTTAATATTTATTTATTTAGGCTGTGCCGGGTCTTAGTTGTGGCACAGGGGATTTTCGTTGTGGCGTGAGGGCTCTTCAGTTGTGGCATGCGGGCTCCTAGTTGTGGCATGCAGGCTCCTTATTTGTGGCATGCGGACTTCTTAGTTGCAGCATGCATGCGGGATCTAGTTCCCCAACCAGGGATCGAACCCAGACCCCCTGCATTGGGAGCGTGGAGTCTTACCCACTGGACCACCAGGGAAGTCCCTAGAGGGATCTTTTTACAACATAAGTCACAACATGTTGCTCCCTTGCTTGAACTCCTTGCATGGCTTTCCATCATACTTAGACTAAAATCTCATGTCCTTACTATGATGTATTAGTTATCTATTGCTGTGTAACAAATTGCCCCCAAATTTGGTATTTTAAAAACAATAAGCATCTATTATCTCAGACAGTTTCTATGAGTTGGGAATATGGGAGAAGCTTGGCTGCATGATTCTGACTCTGGGGTCTCTCATGATGTTGCAGTCAAGATGCTGGCCAGTTATCTGAAGGCTTGACCGGGGCTACAAGACCCAAGGTGCCTGACTCATGTGCCTGGTAAGTTAATGCTGGTTGTTGGCGGGAGACCTCAGTTCCTCATCACATGGACCCTCCATAGGGCTGTATGAGTGGCCTCAGGACATGGCTGTTAACTTCTCCCCAGAGCAAATGATTCAAGGCAGAACAAGGCAGAAGCTCCAATGTCTTTTGTGACCTCTCCTTGGAAGTTATGCTCCATCATATCTACAATAACCTACAGGTGACACAAGATAGCCCCACTCAATGTGGGGGGGGACCACACAGGAAGTTAATACCAAGATGCAGGGATCACCGGGGACCACCCTGGAGGCTGGCTGTCACACATGTCCTACAAAACCTTACATAATCTCATCCCTACTTACATTTCCAGTCTTATTTCCTACCACTGCCACCTTGCTGCTCAGCATGCTCCAGCCACACTGGCCTTCTTTCTTTTTCTCCAACACGCCTGGTATGTTCCTGCTTCAGGACGTTTGCACTTGCTGTTCCCAGAATGCCCTCCCCCAAGAGGTTTTCTTTTATAAATTTATTTATTTATATTTACTTTCGGCTACGTTGGGTCTTCATTTCTGCACGCAGGCTCTTCTCTAGTTGCAGCGAGTGGGGGCCACTCTTTGTTGTGGTGCGCGGGCTTCTCATTGCAGTGGCCTCTCTTGTTGCGGAGCACGGGATCTAGGTGCACAGACTTCAGTAGTTGTGGCACATGGGCTCAGTAGTTGTGGCTCATGGGCTCCAGAGCGCAGGCTCAGTACTTGTAGCGCACGGGCTTAGTTGCTCCGCAGCATGTGGAATCTTCCTGGACCAGGGCTCGAACCCGTGTCCCCTGCATTGGCAGGCGGATTCTTAACCACTGCGCCACCAGGGAAGTCCCCCAAGAGGTTTTCATAATCAGAATGTCCCTTTCTCTGAGGGGACTCCCCTGACCCGCAATTTAACATGCCCCCAGTCACTATCCCACTAGCTTTTTAATTTTTTTTTAAGAGTGCTGATCTCTATCTGCTATATTTTCTTGTTTATTTGTTCATTGTCAGTCTCCTCCACTAGGATACAAGCCTCATCAGAACAGGAAATTGAATCTATTTTGGTCATCGCTGCCTTCCCAGCACTTAGAACAGTGCCTGGCACATAGTCATGACTTTGACAAATGAGTGAATGAAGGGCTTTCCAAGGTCTGATGAAGTATCCACAAGAACATCCACCTGCTTCTGACTTCATGCTTTCTAAGCATCCTCTGACAGCTTCTTTAGTCTCAGGACCATCTAGGAGATGTCCAGGGAGACACATGTGACTAATAATAATATTAGTAATAGTTAACCCTTGTGTGGGGTTTACTATGTACTATGCACTGTTTGAAGTTCTCTACATAACTCATAATAACCCTATGAGGATAGAAATACTGTCATTACCATTTCAGAGGCGAGAAAAGTGAGGCCCAGAGGGTCCAAGTAGCTTACCATCAGATCACGTAGCTAATAAGTGATAGAGCAGGATTCAAGCCAGGCACTCTGTCTCCAGAGGCCAAGTTCTTTTTTTTTTTTTTTTTTCAAACAGCTTTATTGAGATATAATTCATATGTCATGCAATTCAGCCATTTAAAGGGTATCATTCAATGGCTTTTAGTATATTCACAGAGTTGTGCAACCATCACCACACCAATTAGAGAACATTTTCAGCACCTCAGAAAGAAACCCTGGGGCTTCCCTGGTGGCTCAGTGGTTAAGAATCTGCCTGCCAATTCAGGGGACACGGGTTCGATCCCTGGTCCGGGAAGATCCCACATGCTGTAGAGCAACGAAGCCCATGTGCCACAACTGCTGAGCCTGCACTCTAGAGCCTGCAAACCACAACTACTGAGCCCGCATGCCACAACAACTGAAGCCTGCGTGCCTAGAGCCCGTGCTCCGCAACAAGAGAGGCCACTGCAATGAGAAGCCCGCGCACCGCAACGAGGAGTGGCCCCCACTCGCCGCAACTAGAGAGAGCTCGCACGCAGCAACAAAGACCCAATGCAGTCAAAAATAAATAAATAAAATAAATAAATTTTTTAAAAAAGAAAAAAAAGAAACCCTGTTACCCCCTAGCACTCAATTCCATTTGTCCCCAACCTCCTCCCCCAGTCTTAGGTAACCCCTAATCTACTTTCTATCTTTATGGATTTGTCTGTTCTGGACATTTCATATAAATGGAATCACACAACCTGTGATCTTTTGTGACCAGCTTATTTCACTCAGCACAACGTTTTCAGGGTTCATCCGTGTTGTGATGTGTACCGGCACTCCATTCCTTTTTTTTCTTTTTTAATATTTATTGGTTTATTTGTTTGAGCCAGGTCTTAGTTGCGGCAGGCGGGCTCCTTAGTTGTGGCATGCAAACTCTTAGTTGCGGCATGCATGTGGGATCTAGTTCCCTGGCCAGGGATCAAACCCGGGCCCCCTGCACTGGGAGCATGGAGTCTTAACCACTGTGCCACCAGGGAAGTCCGTCCATTCCTTTTAATTACTGAGTAATATTCTAGTATGGATAGACCACATTTTGTTTATCCATTCATCAGTTGGTGGCCATTTGAGTTATTTCCACTCTTTGGCTATTATGAATAATGTTGCTATGAACATGTGTGTTCATTTTTGTGTGGATGTGTGTTTTCATTTCTTGAGTAGATAGACACCTAGGAGTGAAATTGCTGGATCATGTGGATACAGAGACCAGGCTCTTAAATGCTTTGCTCTACAGCCTCCTGTAGCAAACGAATACGTTGAACCAAATGGTCAGTTTGGCTTAAACTCTTGTCAGTCTTGAGGGTCTTAGCACAACTGACACCTGCCAGACCCTAAGGCCTGATCACTTCTGGGTAACCTAAAACCCAAGCGGTGAGGGGTTGGCCTGAGAATGACAGAAACTTCCCCCAGAGGAAAAACTATTGCCAGTTGCAGATTCCTATGTAAGGTCCTTCCCCCACTTCCTTTTCTAAGAGGAGAAATGGATTTGTATCCATTCACCTGCCATCTTCTCATCCATGGCTCTTTCTGATCAAAGGCAGAAACTTGTGAGGTGACGGGTTAGTGTCTGGAGGTGCTGTCAATACCTGGAAATAGAATATTCCTGTTCCAAAAAAATTGGTCATTTTATTTTTTATTTATTTATTTTTTAATTTATTTGTTTATTTATGTATTTATTTTTGGCTGTGTTGGGCCTTTGTTGCTGCGCACAGGCTTTCTCTAGTTGCGGTGAGCGGGGGTACTCTTCCTTTCAGCGTGCAGGCTTCTCATTGCAGTGGCTTCTCTTGTTGTGGAGCACGAGTTCTAGGCACACGGGCTTCAGTAGTTGTGGCACGTGGGCTCAGTAGTTGTGGCGCACGGGCTTAGTTGCTCCGCGGCATGTGGGATCTTCCTGCACCAGGGGATCGGGGCTCGAACCTGTGTCCCCTGCAATGGCAGGCAGACTCTTAACCACTGCGCCACCAGGGAAGTCCCAAAATTGGTCATTTTAGGGATCAAGTTCAGCTGAGGTCTTTCCCAGCCCTTCAGCTCAGGCTCACACCACCTTTCAGCCCCTTAGGAGCGAGGCTGCGTCCACTCACAGTGATGGGTCTTTCTCCCCAGGGAGCTTGTTCCAGCTTCCGGAATCAGGATGCACAGATGAAAGGACGTTAGCTATGCAATCCGCAAGACCCACCAGCCTTAAAGAAGGGGCAGGATGGGTTTGCCTGAGGGCAACGCCTGGGACTTCCCCTTCAGGTGTCTCTGCTGAGCTCTGGATAATCCCTTGCCAGGTTGGCGGTGTCACATGCTTCAGCTGTCACTGCCAACTTGCCCACCTGAGGGGGCCAGCCTCAGGGGCTTACTGGCACAGTGAGGACTGAGTGATCAATGTCAGCTCATAAACACAGGTGCCCTTCCTGGGGAGGCACTCCGGGGCTCAGGAGAAGACAGCCCCATGGCTGAGCAGTTCATCTGGGGTGTAAAGGCCAACAAACACAGGTTGTTGCCTTGGTTTTGTTTTGATTTTATCATGGGTGTGGTGAGCATGCCGTTCAGAACCAAATGAACTTTAGCATTCCCTGAATGTCTTTATTGGACTGAAGTTCAGGTCTGTTTGCGGTTCTCATAATAAACCCTTGAACTCACTCGCCACCTTTCCTTTGGGTCCTCACAGAGCTTTTTACTGATGACCTAGGACATCCCTGTGAAATGGCCTGCAGAGTCAGTAACATCTTATCGTATACATAGCCTAGAAGGCAGAAATGTAGGACAACCGGGCTAAGTGGTTTTGCTCAGGATCGCATAGTAAATGGGCTGTGGGATGAGGCTGAAAACAAGCCCTAAGCTTGTCATTCATCACACCCTTCCCACAGCCGGAGAGCTTAAGCCTGAGTTTGCGAGGGGAAGGGGCATGAGGTGTAGGAGCAGATGCCTGCTGCGTGCACCCACACACACCCCGGATCCCAGCCGATTCGAACGTGCCCTTCCAGCTTCTAGCCTAGAAGGGAGAACCCAGCTTAACTTGAAGGTACAGTATGTAGCTGGGTTCTTTTGTCTTTATCCTCGATAAACAGCCAGGTGATTCCAGGCTATTCCAGGGTCGCAGAAGAACAATTCGGCTCAAGCTATCGATGTGTAGTCCACAGATTTAAAAACTGAAAAGTGATGAAGACCAAATTTACCTGATGGGAAAAAAAGGGAAAAAACTTTAAATAAGAAAAGATACACATTTTTATATTTTTCTATTCAGCATTGTAATATTAGTTGCTTGATATAACTCATAATTCCCAAGTTAAGAATGATGTTTAAGAGGCCATCTAGGAAGAAAAATTATGTTCCTAAATGGTAAACATGTGAATTTCCTCTATGAAATGTATTCTCAGTGGAGGTGGTATTGCCCCTAGAGGGGGAAAAAAAAAATAGGTTTTTTTTTTTTTTTTTTAGATTCCATATACATGTGTTAGCATATGGTATTTGTTTTTCTCTTTCTGACTTACTTCACTCTGTATGACAGACTCTACGTCCATCCACCTCACTACAAATAACTCAATTTCATTTCTTTTTATGACTGAGTAATACCCCATTGTATATATGTACCACATCTTCTTTATCCATTCATCTGTCGATGGACACTTAGGTTGCTTCCATGTCCTGGCTACTACAAGGTTCTGATGAACCTAGGGGCAGGACAGGAATAAAGATGCAGATGTAGAGAATGGACTTGAGGACACGGGGAGGGGGAAGGGTAAGCTGGGACGAAGTGAGAGAGTAGCATTGACATATATACACTACCAAATGTAAACTAGATAGCTACTGGGAAGCAGCTGCATAGCACAGGGAGATCAGCTCGGTGCTCTGTGACCACCTAGAGGGGTGGGATAGAGAGGGTGGGAGGGAGACTCAAGAGGGAGGGGATATGAGGATATTTGTATACTTATAGCTGATTCACTTTGTTATATAGCAGAAACTAACACACCATTGTAAAGCAATTATACTCCAATAAAGATGTTAAAAAAAAATTGGTTCTTGGAAGATGAAAAAAATGAGATTTTGTAAGAGTTTGTGGTCTTCCAAAACTTAACTCTACCCAACACAATCTTATTTCTTAGTATTTAATTTCCCTCATGAAGGAGAATTTCATTTACTTTTTCCCTTTTGGGGGAAATAATGAAAATTTTTAAAAATTTTCAAACACTGCTCCAAGAGAAGTTCCCCTTTCTCATGGAAAGATTCCGTCAGCCACAGCACATCTTTAGCTCTGATTTTTTTCTAGAAGTCAATTATTAATTGAGAGTCAGATTCCCAGGGTCACAGCATTGGAATGAAGGCAGTCAGTCCTGCATAATCTGGAGGATGGCATCGTGCTGGGATTTGCCGGGCAGAGATGGGTGAGCACTGGGAAAGAAGAGGGTCTCGGGGCTCAGGCTGTCTCCATCCCCTGTGCTTCCTGGTCACATGGTTCACTCCGGTGGTTGCTCTCACTTGCAAGTGGTTAATTTCAAGAGCGTCATGAATGCAAACTTTGAGAAGGAAGGTAGGAGAATCTCTTTTTGCGCTGGTGCTAACACTGAATCACTGTGACCCTCAGTATTTAAAATCAAGTGTATGTCCCAAAATACTCGACCTTGGACAGAACCTGCAGACCTAGAACCTTACTTGCTGCTGCTTCCCAGGGTCTGTTATTCAAAGGCAGTCTACCTAATGTGGTTGCTTGTCGAGGGGGGATGTGGAGAGAGAGGTAATTGGACACCAGGACTAGAGGAAGACGAGGACCCTCGCTTGATCAAATGAGATAATATACGTGAAGATCCTGATTAGATGACATAATGCCTGTGAAGATGCTTTTTTGTGCAGGATCTTAGTTCCCCAACCAGGGATGGAACCCGTGTCCCCTGCAGTGGAAGCTCGGAGTCCTAACCACCAGACTGCAAAGTATATAAAGTATTTTGTAAATCCTCCCCCTAAAGATGTGAATAAGCTACATGAATAAAGGCAGGTTTATTTAAGGGTGATGAACAGATCCCTGCCTTGATTTCAACACAAAAACTTGGAATAATCGATGGATGTTTATGAAACTGCTCTGTCTTTGGGTGACAGGGGCTCCGTGAGAGTGTGTGATATGTTATCAGCTGTTAGCCCACCTGGTCTTCTGCGGCCTCGTCTCGAACTGCTGGATGCTTAGTTATTTTTCATTACCATCCTGTCCTTTCTTCTTGTGTCCATAGAAACTACCAGTAATGCGGGGACTTGTCCTTTCACGGGGCCTCTAAGATTCTCACAGCTTTGCTCTGAGCCCGAGAGCTTTGCCCCTTTAGCCAGAAATAGGGCTGGTGCATGTACTGGTGGTGTCTTCTAAGTCAAACCCAAAGTGTCCCCTTTTCCATTTGAATGCTGCCTAAGATGTGTCCCACTGAGGGGGTCCTGGCTCAGGATTTGGTCCTGGGGGATTAGAGGCTTCCTACTTTGATAAGCCCGAGAGTCAGTCATTCTGCAGAATAATCAGTGCCTCCAACATAAAAAGGCACATTTACTGAGAACCCAGCTTTGCTCTCGTGCAAAGAATGTGCATTAAACATGTTGCATCACTTTTGTGCCTTTTAAGGGTTTGGTTGACAAAGGAATTAGTGAGAAAGTTCCTAATATGTTTGATACAGTTGACACATCAGTGTTCTTACAGTCACTGAGGCAGAAGGATGTGAGGGTTACAAGTGGGGCCCAGTCAGATAAGCTCAAGTTTGAATTGCAGATCTGATACTTACTGGCTCTCTCAAAGTGCGACCTCTCTTGAAGCCTCAGTTTCCTTATCTGTAGAATTTGGGTAACAAGAGAACCTTCTCATTGGCTTGTGGGATTTTTTTGGGTTTTGCTGTTGTTGTTGATTTTGGCAGCACTACGTGGCTTGTGGGATCTTAGTTCCCCGACCAAGGATTGAACCCGGGCCCCCAGCAGTGAGAGTGCAGAGTCCTAACCACTGGACCGCCAAGGAATTCCCTAGCTTGTTAAGTGAGATAATGAGATCGTGAACAGAAGATGCTGAGCCCAGTGCCTAGGACATAATGACTGTTCAGTCAAAGGTAGATGTGGTCCTTGTGATTGTTAGTGAAATGGGGAGGTGAGTAAGACAGGGGGGAAAACGTGATTTGGAAGAAAAGGAGCTAAGTGAAATTCCACACAGATTTTTACAAATCTTATGTTAAAAAAAAATTACCGTATTTATTTTGGAATAGGTGCAAAATATTGCACCTATTCCAAAATAAATATGTGCACAAAATCTGTGCACATAAATAATTCAAAAGAAACAAAGAGGGATGAAAAATAGGTCTCCCTCCTACCCCTTACCTCCCAGTTCCCCTCCCCTAAGCAACTAATATACCAATTTCCTGAGAATCCTCCCAGAAATTTTCAGTATTGAAAAAAAATTACTTTGAAATAGACTCACAGACATAGAAAACAACCTTATGGTTACCAAAGGGGGGAAGAGGGGGTGTGTAGATAAATTAGGAGTTTGGAATTAACAGATACACACTACTGTATCTAAAATAGATAACCAACAAGGACCTACTGTATAGCACAGGGAACTATATTCAAGATCTTGTAATAATGTACAATGGAAAAGAAGCTGAAAAATAATATATATATATGTGTGTATGTGTGTGTGTGTGTATATATATATCTGAATCACTTTGCTCTATACCTGAAACTAACACAACATTGTAAATCAACTATACTTCAATTTAAAAAAAATTACTTTGGAGGGAAATGAGTTTTGAAAGGCAGAAGACTTTGATATAATAAAGACAGCTGCCTGTGTGTCGTGTTGGACCCCAAGTGGAGGGAGTATTTTGAAAGCATATTTAGTTCTCTGCAGCCTGAGCCAGACTGGGTGAAGTCTTTCTAGCTATAATAAGACACACGGGCTCAGAAAAGCAATATGATTCAGAAGCAGGATTCACAGCTCCCGAAGCAGAGCCCCTCATGTTTGGTGGAGGATGTCAGGGCAGGGCAAAGCCACACTGTGAGATCTGAACTCTGGACTGCAGATTCATTCCCGACATTCCCCATGTGCCAAGCCCGCATTGTCGACATTCCCCTTGGGCTTAGGTCCTCTGCTCTCCTCCCTGGACAGGGATCCTCGGGGTCACATAGTTTTGCCTTCAGCTGCTGGAGGGGCCGGAGGACAGGTTAGAGGAGACAATGATGAGAAACCAAGGATCCTTTCTTGCATTCTCCCCCTGGCCTGCTGGAGTCCAGTTTCTATTCTGTAAAATGCACAGATCTTATATTTATCCAGGATCCACTGGGGAAATTTAAAGCTGCTCAAGTCCCAAAATGCACCTGTTTAGTGGATAAACAGGGCTATTTGTTAATGGGGTATCTGTGTGTATATATGGAATCAAGGTATATATATGTCTCCAATCTTCTGTCAAGCAAACGGGTATTGAATCACCCAACTGAATGAGATTCTGCGACCTCGGTAACACATTCCAGTACTTAAGTCTACGTCAAAAAGTTCCCACTTGGATCTAACCTGAATTCACTAAGCCGACATTTGTCTGGTATCCAGTCATTAAGGAAAATGGCAGTGATCATCTTCGATGTACTTGAAGACATTCATTAGCCTTTGTCCCTTTAATACTAAATGAAAGTCCATCCAGGTTCTTTCATCTTCCATTTACATTCAATTTCTAACCTCTCAGTTACTGCTGTGACTGTCTGTATGCTCTCCTTTCTTGGCCTCCGAACCAGGCCAGAACTTTCCCTGTTCAGAATATCAGGAAAGACCCCTGACATAGCATCTTTTACTCCATTTTTCGCTTCCCCTGCATCCTCCAAGCCTTTGGAGATGCTTGCCTGGTTCGTCTTCAGTCTGCGTGTGTATAAGCTCAGCTATATAAAGCAGATTTTCCCCATCTGACATTCCTAAATATCAGAGTGAGTGAGTAAATGACACTCCCTTCTGGTCTGTAGGCAGTTCTGGTATTTATATTGATCTGAACCCATGATGATGCTTGTAGAGTGTTAATTTCCCTAAAGCCCAAACACTCACGTTAATTTGGGAGAGGGTGGAGGTTTCATTTCTTGAGTTGAGCCAAAGACTGAGGGACGGAGTTGATTCCTAGACCCAGAAAGCCTGCTGGCAACACCGTGAAACAAGTTGCTTTATTATTCTGGAGCTCAGAGCAGAAGAACAGAGGTTGCCTTAGTAAGCTTCCAGGGATTTTGTGACTAGGTAAAGTCTCATAAAACACTCAGCTGGACAAAAAAGAAGTACAAGAAGCGGGGTGGGGTGGGGGGATGAGGCAGAATTGGAAAAGCAAAAAGCATTAGAATTGATTTACAAGCAATCCTATACTATTTTCAAATAAAATGAGCCTTAAGAAAGCAGGTAAATGTACATGACTATTTCTCACAACACCCTACTGTTGTTATGGCTGAGGACCCTGAAGCTTAGTTAGATGAGATCAGTTGTACCAAGTGCCTCACACAGTGCCCTGAAACATAGTTGGAAGTCAGGACAAGTTCGTTCTCTTCCTAATTGTATTGCTATTAACAAGATGGGTTAAAGGAGTAATGGAGTTGACGTTTTGCTAGTTGCCAATTAAACCCTCAGCTATATTGTCATATAAAACACAGGCAGTAAATTGCGTCTGTAGCCGAACTGCCCAGGGAGGGTTGTTCCCGGTGACAATCTGGTTTAAGTTGTCTGGCCACCTTGGGAGGGGCCTTGGGATGCCACTGAATCCATGAAACCAGTCTTGTTTCTCTCAGTCCTGACAGTTATCTTGGTGTCATAGTCCAGACGCCATAATAACAGTAATAATAACAACAGCGAACATTTCTTAAGAGTTTACTGAGGGCCAGGCTCTGACTTAAACACACTCTATGTATTATTTCATTGAGGTTCCTAAGACAAAATGTTCAGACACTGAGGATCCTTGCCAGAAGGGAGGACACCAGAAACCTGGCCGCTAAGCTATCAAAATCTGAAAAAGTTTGAGAAAGAGAGAATAGATTCCATAACGCTCTGCCCTTGGGTCATAAAACCAAATGAATAGACTAGCAGAGACGAAAGATATTTCACACGAGAAGGCAGGGAAAATGCAGCTTTGTGGTTTATTCAATAAATGGGGAAATATGACTTCTGTTCGCTGGTAACCACAAAGAATTGAAACAAGAGGTTAAAGATTTAGGGGTTAAGGAGAGTGAGAGGGGAGGGTAGTCTTGTTTCTTCCTGATTTGTGTTCTGATTCCAGGGAACTGGGGTTTCCATTGCATAGGGTGCAACTGGATATTTCCTCCATGTTTCATCGCTGGGACCTGGCAAACGGCATTTCCTGGCACTCGGGAGCAGCGAGTCCCGACAGCAGCGAGGTCGAATCCATTTTTGGAGCCAAACGCCAGCATTCTTTTGCAGTGAGTTCTGCAACCTCAAGGTAGCGCTTCCCTAGAGTGACCTCTAGTGATGACCACAGGAGTTGCCCGATTTTCCAGCCTATGGAAGAATCCCCCTAAAAATATTGGACTCCCTGCGACAACAGAAGCCTCTTCCTTCTTTCCCTCACTAATTGCCCCGTGGAGGTGATGACAAGTAGGGCTGGCAACATGAGCAAGTTGAAGTCATTCCACTTGCTAATCAAAACCGTGAAGTATGCTTTCATGTGAAACACAAAAGCCCTGAATGTTTGAACGTTCCCAACCTTCCGACCGTAGCAGTGATCACCCCGCATTGGAATGAGACACTTGTCCACCTGCCAGGGGTGCAGCCTGCCTGGTCACAGGGTGGCAGTGAGCGTTTTCTCTCCAGAGAGGCCTTAAGACTTTACAGGAAAAATAATGGTGATAATCTACAAACTGTTTTGAGATCGTTGGATGGTTGGTAGTATAGGTGTGTCTACTCAGGAGCCAACAGCTAAAAGATATGGCCTGATGCGTTTTTGTTTTAATCAATTATTTATTTTTTTTTGAAAATTTATTTATTTTATTTATTTTTGGCTGCGTTGGGTCTTCGTTGCTGATGCATTTTTAATAACTATGGGAAATGGATCCATGTGGGATAGTTAAAATGAACACGGGGAAAACTGAGATGTGTGTCTAAAAGGTTATGACTCAAACATTTTGCAACACTTTTACGATGCATTATCTTATTTTGCTTATTTGCTATTTTCACAACAACTCTGTTTGGAGATGTATTATTTTCCCCGTTTTTTCCCTGGTAAGGAAATTAAGTCACAAACAGGAGATACCACATAACAGAGATTACAGTGACAGAAAGGCTAGCACTGGAACTGCCTCTCTCGCCTTAAATCCTGTGTATTTATACACTGTGTCTCCTGGATCAGTCCTCCCAACCTCAAGCTGGAAACTGGGGTGTCATCCTTCATTCCTCGCTCTCACTCACCTCTCACTTTCAACCCATCAGCAAGATGCAACCACGTGTCTCCACAATCCGTTGCTGCAACCTGAGGTTTCTCCCTGCAGTGAAGGTCTCGGGTCTGTCCATCCCCACAGCCCTTCTGTCCATCTCCAACACATCATCCTAGTCCAAGCTCACTTAGATGGTTGAAACGCGCTTCTGAAATTGTTGTTACATAGTTATTTGTTGACTGATTTGTTGTCCACCTTTCCCCACGGATTATAAGCTCCATGAGAGCAGGAACCTTGTCCTTTTAAATTCACCAAAGCACCCCCAGGGCCAACCTCATAACGCACATTCAGTGTGTTTGTGGAATGAATGAGTGAAAGAAAACATGCTAATTCAGCAATTCCACAGCCTATTAACATACTCATGTCTAGAGCCCAAACCCCAGAGAATTTTTTTTCTTTTCTTTTTTTAAGATTTAATATAATTAATTAATTAATTAATTTTTTTGGCCTTGCGTTGGGTCTTTGTTGCTGCCCGCAGGCTTTCTCTAGTTGTGGTGAGCGGGGGCTACTCTTCGTTGCGGTGCACGGGCTTCTCCTTGCAATGGCTTCTCTTGTTGCGGAGCACGGGCTCTAGGTGCGTGGGCTTCAGTAGTTGCGGCACGCATGCTCAGTAGTTGTGGTGTGCGGGCTCAGTAGTTGTGGCTCACGGGCTCTAGAGCGCAGGCTCAGTAGTTGTGGTGCATGGGCTTAGTTGCTCCGCAGCATGTGGGATCTTCCCGGACCAGGGCTCGAACCCGTGTGACTGCATTGGCAGGCAGATTCTTAACCACTGCGCCACCAGGGAAGTCCCAACCCCAGAGATTTTAATTTATCTGGGTTGGGGACAGGTATCAAGATAGTATTTTTTAGGACTTCCCTGGTGGTCCAGTGAGTAAGACTCCTTGCTTCCAGTGCAGGGAGCCTGGGTTCCATCCCTGATTGGGGAACTAGATCCCAAATTCCACAACTAAAGATCCCGCATGCAGCAATGAAGATCCCTTGTGCTGCAACTAAGACCCGGCGCAGCCAAATAAATAAATAAATAAATAAATAAATAAATTTTAAAAAGTGTACAGTTCAGTGGCATTAAGTGCATTCACATCATGGTGCAACCATCACCACCATCCATCTCCAGGACATTTTTCATCTTCCCAAAAGGAAACTCTCCCCTCCCCCTCCCCTCAGTCTCTGGTAAGCACTATTCAATATTTTTAAATATTCATATTTGTAAGTGTTTATAAATATTCATTATTTTTTTTACAGCCCCCTAGCAGATTCTTTTTTATTTTTTTTTCTTTTGGCGGCTCTGTGTGAGGCTTGCAGGATCTTAGGGACCGGGGACTGAGCCTGGGCCACGGAAGCGAAAGTGCTGAGTTAGCCACTGGACCATCAGGGAACTCCCCGCTAGCAGATTCTAACGTAAGGTCAGAACTGAGATCCGTGCACAGACAATCCATTCAGTCCCCTGTCTTTCAGGCCCTGGGCTTCCCTCCTGATTTCCAGCCATCTTTCCCTCCACCCCACCTCAGCCACCCATTGCCAGGGTCCGACCCTGCAGCCTGTCATCACTACCAGCCACGGCTGACCATCCCCATTTCGAGTGTCCCATTGTCTCAGCCCCATCTTCTATCTTCCCAGCTCCTTTTTACTCTCGTTTCCCCTCCCCAACAATCCTTTGGGTCCAGGGAAGCTTTAATCTATTCACCCTACTGCTTCTACACACAACGCACACACACACAAACACACTCTCACACTTATTTCTCCCTTTCTTTTCTTTTTCCTTTTTCTTTTTTCATTATGGTTAAATATACATACGTAACATAAATTTACTGTTTTAACCATTTATAAGTGTACAATGCAGTGTGCAACCATCATCACCATCTGTAAGGTAAGATAAGAACTTTCTTATCTCTCCAAACTGAAACTCAGTCCCCAACAAATACTCACTTCCCTTCCCCCTTTCTTTTGTGCCTGGCTTAGACTCCAAGACCCATCACTGTATCTGCTGCCTTGCATGCACTCTCCACCCCCCGACCCCGCCCCTCTTTGGTGGTGTTGGCCTGGCAAATCCCAAACGGGCACAACCGGGCTCTTCATCTGCCCTGTGTCTGCAACCAGGCAGCTGAATGTAACTTGTTAAAAGCAGGCAACCAGGCTGAGTGGCCTCTTTTCAATTTACACTCACAAATCTGAGTGGGACGTTAGCACCACCTGCAGTGTTACCCAAATTGGCTTGATCCCCCCCAGTCCAAAAGTTCAGTTTCATACCTTCTGATCAAAACAAACCTCCTGCACTCTTTCCCCCATCCCCCACCTCAGGTGTCAACCCCTTGCATTTAACTGAGAGAACAGAAGCCATCAGTATAGAAAGACTGCATCTGCCCACCACCCCTGCCATCCACCCACCTACATCTGTCTTCACTTATGCCGCTACTCGTCCATGAAAATGGACGAATTGCAAGGAATTTGCTCCTCAACTCCCTTCTCTCTCCTGTATCCTGAAGTTTCCCTCTCTACTAGATAATTCCCTTCAGCACACAAAGCATGCCCTAATAGGTCCTATATTTAAAATCTCTTCCTTGGCCATCCAAATCCCACTCTTTTTTAAAAATTTTATTTTATCGAAGTATAGTTGATTTACAATGTTGTGTTAATTTCTGCTGTACAGCAAAGTGATTCAGTTATACATATATATACATTCTTTTTCATATTCTTTTCTTTTTCTTTCTTTTTTTTTGTCTGCATTGGGTCTTCGTTGCTGTGCGCGGGCTTTCTCTAGCTGCGGCAAGCGGGGGCTACTCTACGTGGCAGTGTGCAGGCTTCTCATTGCAGCGGCTTCTCTTGTTGTGGAGCACGGGCTCTAGGCGAGTGGGCTTCAGTAGTTGTGGCATGCGGGCTCAGTAGTTGTGGCACACGGGCTTAGTTGCTCCAGGGCATGTGGGATCTTCCTGGACCAAGGATTGAACCCATGTCCCCTGCATTGGCAGGTGGATTCTTAACCACTGCGCCACCAGGAAAGTCCCCATATTCTTTCCCATAATGGTTTATCGCAGGATATTGAATATAGTTCCCTGTGCTATACAGTAGGACCTTGTTGTTTATCCACCCTATATATAATAGTTTGCATCTGCTAACCCCAATCTCCCAATGCTTCCCTCCCCCTCTCCCCTCCCCCTTGGCAACCACAAATCTGTTCTCTATGTCTGTGAGTCTGTTTCTGTTTCATAGATAAGTTCATTTATGTCCTATTTTAGATTCCACATATAAGTGATATCATATGGTATTTGTCTTTCTCTGACTTACCTTCACTTAGTATAATAATCTCTAGGTCCATTTTTTTTTTTGACTAATATCTACTATTTATTGGACAATTTGCAAAGCACTGTGCTACACATCACATACATTATTTCAACTGTTTCTCATGGAAGCCCTATGAGGTAGGTATTGTATCCACATCTTACAGAGAACACAACACAAATGCAAATGGCATTATTTCATTCCTTTCTATGGCTGAGTAGTATTCCATTGTATATATGTACCACATCTTCTTTATCCGTTCATCTGTCAATGGACATTTAGGTTGTTTCCATGTTCTGGCTATTGTGAATAGTGCTGCTATGAACATAGGGGTGCATGTGTCTTTTTGAATTATATTGTTTTGTCTGGATATGTAATCCCATAAGTGGGATTGCTGGATCATATGGCAACTCTATTTTTAGGTTTTTTCTTTTTTTTTCTGGCCATGCCCTGTGGCATGTGGGATCTTAGTTCCCTGACCAGGGATCGAACCCGGGCTCCCTGCATTGGAAGCGGGGAGTCTTAACTACTGGGCCTCCAGCGAAGTCCCTATTTTTAGTTTTTTGAGGAACATCCATACTGTTCTCCATACTGTTCTCTTAGTTTTTTGAGGAACCTCCATACTGTTCTCCATAGTGGCTGCACGAATTTACATTCCCACCAACAGTGTAGGAGGGTTCCCCAAATCCTACTCTTTGCTCTGTTTTATTGCAAAACTCTTACAAAGAATTATCTGTACTTACTGCCTGCACTTCCTTACATTCCTTACTTCTCTTTCCCCCCAATTCTTTCTCTAATCTCCTCCATCAGACTCTCACCCGACCAGCTATTGAGACTGTTCTTGTCAATATCACCCACAATCTCCATCTCTCTAAATTCAGTGGTTGACTCAGTTTTCACCTTGCCCATCCTCTAGCAACATTGGACACAGCTGACTATCCCCTCCTTATGGGAACAATTTCCCCATCCAGACATATTCATAATGTCTACCACGTATTGTTATTGTAGGGACTAAATGAAATAACATATATAAAGCCCTTAGGCTTTTCCTGGCCCCAAATTAGTGCTCAGAACCTGCCAGCTAGTCTTAAATATAATATTTTCATCTTTCATGGGAGGCTGGGTTCATGTAATACTTGTCTAATTAAAACTTAGTTTGTAAAAAAAAAAAAAAAAATTAAGGAGTTCACTGGTGGTCCAGTGGTTGAGAATCAGCCTTCCAATGCAGGGGAGGTGGCTTCGATCCCTGGTCGGGGAATTAAGATCCCACATGCCACGGGGTAACTAAGCCTGCGCGCCACAACAAAGAGCCCATGTGCCACAATGAAAAATCCCACGTGTCACAACTAAGACCTGACACAACCAAAAATAAATAAATAAATAAATAATTTTTTTTTAAAAAAGAAAAAATTAAAAAGCAAAAGGACATCAGAGACTCAAATAATTTTTTTTAAATGGGAAATTTTAAGGGAGAAGGAGAGGGAGAGTCTCATATGCAGAATATCTAATTTTAAAAAAATATATAATAAAACCAATATTGGAGAAACTTCCTAGTATTAAAATCGCTAATGCTTCTTTCTCGCAGGCATAGGAACAGTGGGGACATTTCCACCCTTTGGATACATCACTTGCAATCTAGCTCAGGCCAAAATGGAATTGACTTCATCTCCTTAATGAGCAGAATGTATTCTAATGAAAGAGCCACATGGAAAGTGAAACAGAAGGAATAGAGAAGGGCCACCCTCCTTGAACTTGACTCTGACATTGCTACAGAGAGCTGTCAGGATCAGAGTCCATTTGCTTATCCAGGCTTTTATTTTTTAATTTATTTACAATGTGGTGCTAAGAAGTGCCACCCACCCAGACCTCGACCACACCAATGGGCTTTACTGGCATTTCTCAGCCGCAGGCAGCTTAAGACCCAGGGGAGTACACTGGGGAAAGAGTCCCAAGTTCTCTCCTGCCCGTAGCAACTCACATCCTGATTCCTGTAATCAAGGATACATTGGGAAGATCCCAGAATCACCACGACTCAATTATTCAGTAAGTATTGTCCCTCAAAGCCTGGTCCAAAGACGACCAGCCTAAGAATTACCTGCAGCTGCTTATTTAAAATGCATATTTCTGAGCCCTTCCCAGACCTAATGAGTGGAATATCTCTGGGTCACTGGAGCTTGCATTTTAAACAGGTCTCCAGGCGATTCTCTTGTGCATTAAAATGTGAGCACTGCTACATTAGAGAAGAATTGTTGGCCCTTTTCTCCATTTTAAAAACTCGCTATTTGGTCTAGAGGGGCCTCAACTTGGTCCTACCTATTAGAATGCCAGCTACTCTTCAAGACAACTCAGATACTACATCCTCTATGAAGCCTTCCTGGACTCCCTATCCCCAAGTTCTCTCTCCTGGACTCCCTTCACCCTGAGTCCAGTGCTCCGAAAGCACTTGTTATGCGGTATTGCATTATTTGGAGTCAGGCTTTATCACCACTGGAGTTTATAAAGTTCTTAGGGACACTGACTTGTAAAAATTCATTTTTCTACCCATCCACCATTGTCCCTAGTTCCCAATCTTGCACACAGTGTTCAATAAAAATTAGTCACATAAATGAATATTGTTTGGTAAAACTGATTTGGCGAATGACCAAAGAGAAAAGAGGAGTGACGGCCGAGAGTGTGGAAGGAAGGAGACAGATAAGAAAGAAATTACAGAATTATAGCTGGTTACTATACTATGACTGTCAATGCCTAAGAAAAGTGGAGAGTGAGCGATATTTTAAGAAAAGATAGGATGTTTTGGCATAAATGTCTCTTAGCGATAACCGAGGAAGAGCTCCCCAACAGGCATGCCTCTTCATTTATCTTTTCTCTTTCCTTCCTCTTTCCTTCTTTCCCTTCCCCTGTTCCTCTTTCTAGCATTTCTCATCTACTTTCTCTCCCTTGTTTCCATTTACCTTCTTTTTTAAAAAAAATTTTTATGAGAACGTAATTGATTTTCAATGTTATGTTAGTCTCAGGTGTCTCCATTTACCTTCTTTAAAACTCCTTCTATCCTTCTACCATACCTTAAGCCAGCCTGTCATTTGGTTGCTAAACATTAATTACGAGGTGTCGACTGAAAAAAATGCACAACCTAAAGTGAAGAATTATGTTTTATTCAGCGGACATTCTGAGGACTTCAAGCCCAGGAGATAGGACTCTCAGATCACTCTGAGGGAAGGGGGGCGAGCCAGGATATATAGGAGTTTTTGCAACAAAGACCAGGTTGTTAGAACATCAAAAGATTACTGTTAATTAAAGAAAACCAGATATCGCAAGTTAAGGAATTTAGCACTTTTCTATATATGGGAAGAAGCAAGAGTCTGGGCTTACTGAAATCATTCCTTTGAAATGCACCTCGGCTATCTGGGGCCAGTCTCCGGCTTTTCTCCATCCTGAACCCCCTCAGGGTGTACAGCTGGGGGTGACGGCAGTACCTGAGGGCTTGGCAGTGGGCAGCCTGTTTGTCTCCATCCTGAGTTCCCTCAGGGCTCACCACTGGGGCAGCTATAAAGTGATGGCTTGATGGCTGCAACATCCTTTGTTTACTGATACGGCAGGCAATATATTTCATCCACACAGGCATTAGACTAGGTGTGAGGAGCCAAGAAAACAAAACATGGTCCCTGTCCTTGAGGAACTTGTGGTCTAAAGGGGAGAAGGACAAGTAAGCAGATGGCTCACATATGGTCTTAACGAAAACAGGAATGATGGAGTTGCCAAGGGTGCTATGAGAACACATTGGAGGGACCAGAGCATCACGGCAGGCTTCCTGGTGGAGGTGGCACTGCATTGAGATTTGGAGGACAGACAGGAGCCAGGCGATGGCAGGGAAGACAGGGAGAGGACGCATTCTAGCCCAAAGGGGCAGTATGCACAAAAACTTGGAGGTAAGAGAATTGTACAGTCATTCAGGAAGCTGCAAGTCATCCAGAAGAGTAGCTGAGGGCTTGGCAGTAGAAGAGTTGAAAGGGCTGAGGCTGGAGTTGCTGGCAGGGGCCAGCCACGAGGGCCATATGGGGCATGCTAAGGGCCTCCTCTGTGACCCCCTGATTTGATTTGTATTTCAGAGAGCCCACTCTGGCTGCATTGTAGTGACTTGGAAGGGGGCAGGATGATCGGTGAGCCCCCCAGGAAGGATGGTGGTGTGTTGGACCAGGTCAGGTGATGGAAACGGAGTCAGGAGGTAGAGGAAGGAAAGTCACAGGACTTGGTGTCCCGGTGGTAGGCTCAGCATCAGAGGCCACCCTCAAAGCTTGAGAGGTGTGCTAGAGCAGAGGAGATTCTAAGATAAGAACTTCCAAGATCAATTGATCAGGTGGGAGTAGAATTTCAATGACCAATTTTGGTTGTCACTGGCTGTCTGGTTCTTTCCCACTAAAGAAAAACTCAGAACAGTGGGCTCAGAGGAGGTGCCTGAGATGGGCTTTCAAGGTTCAGTCAATGCCAGGGCAGTGTCCAGTTCTGACCGGCAGGTGGCATCACCACAACTCACAGAAAGCAAAGTGAGACACCCTTTCCGACGACTCAAAATAACCGCAAACCCCAACCGAAAAAAGAGCCGTTTTGGTGATTAATTTCTGCATTCCAAAGCGACTGATGTGGCCAATTTGTAATTAGCAAGTTTTGCTACAGTTGCAACAGCTTTTCATACCAGGGAGTGGCTTGCACCTCACAATTTGCCTCTTGCTCCGATTTCTTTTTGCTATTTAACACGCATTCTAAATATTACTGCTTCTAGTGTGGATTTTTTTCTCTGCATGGAATGATCTTGGGAAGCATTCTCTCAAGTTTCTGAGTCTGTGTCTGCATAGAGGAGTTTTTAATCGAAGAGACAATGTAACAGATGTTGAAGGTTTTTTTTTTTTTTTTAAGTCATCCCCAATCGCTTCATTTCAACACGATTATTTTTACTTTTAAATGTTCCCTTCCAAATCTGGTCCATAGGCATATATTTTTACATAGACATACTCAGAGTCTGTTTTATCAATTTTGAAAGGAAGCGCATCATTTTTTTTCTTTTCCCTTAGGTATCTAGTCTCTTCTGAGATCTCACCCACTTCCTTAGCTTCAAATATCACATTCGCACAGAAAGGCAGCCACAGCTTTATCTCTAGTCAACCTCCGGTATTTATTCATCCATCCCTCCATCCATCCATTAATTCACTCCAGGCACTGTGCTGGGGGCTGGGAATACAAATGTGAGAAGGTGTGGTCCTGTTTGGGAGCTTGTAGAGCATTTGGTGGTGGATGGGGAAGGGGGGAGAGTGAACAAACCATTATGCAGCAGTGAGATTGGAGGTCCAGTGGGAATTTTGAGGAAGAAACCTTAAAACTGACTTGGGGGCCTAAAGAAGGGGGAGAAGACCAACTGAGCAGAGGAAACTGAATGTGCAAAGATACAGACACTCAAAAGATCATGGCACCTTCCGGAAACCACAGTGGTTTAGTATTGGTGGAGTGTGTGTTGGCCAGAGACCGAGAGAGTGGGGCTGGCAGGCAGCGGCCAGATCCATGAGGGTCTTGCACAGATCTTAGGACATTATCTTGTAGATGATAAATAGCTTCGTTCCAATTGATTTTTCACTCTGCAGCTAGAGGGTGAATGTATTTTATAGATGAAAAGCTGACCACAGCCCACCCCTGCTTCAGTATCTCATAGAATCAAGTGGCAAGCGGGATCTTAGTTCCCCAACCAGGGATCAAGCCTGTGGAAGCGCGGAGTCCTAACCACTGGACACCAGGGAAGTACCTCACGTCCCTAGTTTTTAGCAGCACTGGAAAGGCCCAGCATGCCCCTCTCCAAATGCTTCACCCATGTGCCACATTCTTCATCCCAGCTGTAAATGGCTTCTGGAGTTCTCTCTTACTGTCTGGCCTTTGCACATGCTGTACCCTCTCCTGGAATACTCTTTTCCTCTCAGGCTAACAGAGTCTCAGTTGAAACCTCCCTCCTCAGTCTTCCCTGATCCTGGACTAGGTCAGGTCCCCTGCTGTGTGCTCCCAAAGCTGCCATTCCTGAGAGTGTTATATTCTCAGCGGTATGTCTTCCCCTTCAGACTGCGAGCTCTGTGACAGGTTATCCTGCTGTTTCCAGAGTAGATGTTCAGCTAATATTGTGGAGAGGAAGAATGAATGCATTGAGCTTTTGGACAGTGTACTGGATATTTCTACCTGCATGTCTCCCAGAATGATGAACTCTACATTTCCCAGACTGCGGCATCATCATATTCTTACCTGTCCCTTCCCTGTACATGCCCTGCCCCACCACTTCCTGCCTAGTCAGCTCCTCCCCCTCTTTAAAAAAAAAAATTTATTTATTTATTTGGCTGCGCTGGGTCTTAGTTGCGACATGCAGGATCTTTAGCTGCGGCATGCGAACTCTTAGTTGCAGCATGTGGGATCTAATTCCCTGTTGAGGGATTGAACTGGGCCCCCTGCACTGGGAGCATGGAGTCTTAGCCGCTGGACCACCAGGGAAGTCCCAGCTCCTCCTTTTGACTGGCAAGTGTGTCTGCTGTTCTCTCCACTCAAAACAAAGAACTGCAACTTTTCCCTCACTTCCTTCCCCTCTGTGCTCAGCAGCTAAGTCCTTCCCTTTCATTTCTTTTTTTTTTTCTGGCCACCATTCTAGAACAAAATATCAAAGTGGGGGAAAAATATGGGTTTTAGAATAAGACAGGCCTAGGCTCAAATCTCAGATCTACTATATTTGGGTTTCCTTGGGTAAGTTTCTAACCTCTTTAAACCTCAATTTCCCAGTCTGTAAAATGGGGATATTATCCACTGTAGAAACACTATGACTTTAGTATACATCGGGTGGTGAATAGATGGTCCTCTTGTTATTTTCACCTCATGTCAGGCATCTCTTGCTCAAAAACCTTCAGAGGTTGTTACTCGTCAATGAAGCCTAAACTGTACATCTTGGCCTTGCCTCTCATTATTCCTCCCCCTAAATCCTAAACTCTGGCCAATCTGAAATATTGGCTGACTCCATCCCTCTTTCCTCTCTGCTTTCATGTTGGCAGTTCAAACACCAAGTCCTCCCTGATTACCTGAGCACCAAGTAACTGACTCCCTCCTCTGCAGTCCTGTATGTAGTTCAATGGCACTTAGGGCCAACTGTTTTGCCTTGCAGACTAGGCAACTCTCCTCTAGATGACAAACTGCTGAAAGCAGAGGCTTTGTTGGGTTCATCTATCACCCTGCATAGTGCCTTACATGAAGCTGATGTGAAAGAACAATTCATTCTCCTTATTTCAATGGGCTTGTTTTCTCTATAGAATCAGATGTTTGGTTATTCTCACGTCTAGCTATTTTGTTGGCTTCCAGGAAGCACCTTACCATTAGATGCTCTGTTCTCTCCTTTAACTGCAAAGAGCTTTTGGAACTGAAAAATAAAGAGTTACTCCTACAAGCCTCATCTTCTGCCACTCCCCGGTTACGAATCGAACTACTTAGCATTGCACGGAACACGACTCTCACACCTCGGTTCCTTTGTACGTGCGTGACGTTCCCTTCACCTGGAATGCTCTTACCCCTGCTTCTCTGGCGAACTCCTACACATCCTCCAAGACTCGGCTCAGACGTCACCACAATCACCTTCTCTGGGTAGGCTTTTCTGAGATGGGCAGAGTAGCGCCCCCCCCCCCAACTTTTTAGCTTCCTCAGCACTCTCCAAATAATTCTAAAGGATTTAGGGCATAATTTGTTTACTTTTCTTCCACTCTTCTAGAGTGTAGAATCTAGACCCTGAATTCCCTGAGGGCCGGGATTTCTGTTCGTCGTTGTACCTTCTACGCTTAGCATGTATTAGGCGCTTGATTCAATCTATGAGCGACTATGTTAATTCATCTAATACTGCAGAGTTTGTTTGGACCAGATTCTCAAATATTTCAAGACCTGGTCCTCTATTTGGAGTGCTTCACGCTGGAGGGAGATTCTCCCTCCAACCCCCCAGCCAAATTGCCTTGGTTTGGTGGAAGGGGAAAGGACGTAGATAAGAGTTACTCCTTCAGGGGTGAGCTCTAATTTACCCGCTCTGGCACCGAGAGGGTTACAGCAACCCCGGGGGTGGAGCCCTGCCGGTGCCACCTGCTGCGGGGCGGCCCGGCGCCTGCGCCCTGGCCTGTAGCTGGTCTACCTGCGGGGGCCTGGCCAAGGAGGAGCGCTTGCGCTCTGGGCCTTTTCCGCTGGGGGAAGTCTCGCGGGGGCGGGGCGGGGCGGGGCGGGGCCGCGGGGGGAAGTTCTCGCGGGACCCCGACGAGGAGCGGAAGCGAGGCGGTAGTACCGCTTCAGCGACCGGACGACGGCGGCGACGGAGACTGGCGGTGACGGCGGCGGGAACAGTCGCTGCCCTCGCGGAGCAGCAGCGGGGTCGGCGGCCGCTCGCACCGTTGCGGAGGGGCCGGCCGGGCGCGGAGCGGAGCAGCTGCGCCACGGTGAGTACGGCCGGCGGCGGCGGCGCTGCTCCCGTGTCCTTTCCTCCCCTCTCCGCAGCGGGAGTCGGCCCGGGGGGCCCGGGCCTGCGTACCGAGGGCTGCCGGGCCTGGAGGTCGGGACAGTGAGGAACGGGGCGGGGAGCGGAATCCCCGGGCTCTGGGCTCCATGTTTCCCCTTCTGGGGCGCTTCCTTCCTGGGGACCTTTCTTCCCCTGACCCTTGGCTCGGGACAGAGCTCCGGACCCCGGGGCAAGAGGCTGGGGGGCTCCTAATTAAATTTCGTGCCTTTTTCGTGGGGGTTTGCCCAGAAGGGGCCCAGGAGAAGCCCGAGAGCACGGGGTACTCATTCTGTGAGTCAGTCTGACTTGGTCCGGGAGGCGGGGGATTCGCAGAGGGCTGCAAATGTGGTGATTGATGCTTCTTCGACCTGCACGGTCACCACGTCACCGTCTCCTGGTGTTTCGGGGCCGAATTTTGGGAGGAAACCCACCAACCTTATTAATACTGAGTGAGGACGTTTGCTACTGGAGCCAGTCAAGATGCCTTTGCTTCTGTAGCGCTTTTTTTTTTTTTTTTTGATTACTCTCTGAAAAACATTTGTCAAGAAAAATAAGCAGCAGTTGATTGGAATGCTGCGAGGAAAGATTTCAGTAAGAGAGGGGAAGGACTCACTGGTATTTTTCATTTGCAGCGCTCTCCGTGTCTATGATTTACATATGAGTTACAGCATATTTAGGGAGTTAAACTAGGCTGGCTTCAGATGCAGTAAGAATATAATTTGCAGAGGAGCCAAGTGCCTCGCAGTCTGACTTTTGGTACTGTGGATTATCAGAAAAAAGTGGGAAAGACACGAGAGAAATTAGCATTACTTTCTTTGGCTTTCTAATGCCTCTTTCACTTTGTGCTCCCCAGTTTTGCCTTCCCTTACTCTTTTTCTCCATTCCACTGCGGACACTAAATGTTTACTCGTATAATGCAAGTCACTTGCCCCCTCCCCCCCCTTTTTTTCTAATCTACTTCCCCTTCCTCCTTTTCGTCCCCTCTCTGGCATAATTTTTCGAGGTTTCGGCTCTTCGGCACAATTTGGTTTCTCCCTCATATAAAGATCCCGTTTCTCTCCCGGGAAGATGCCCTCTTTCCTGCTTTATTCTTTACTTTTGAGCGTCCACTGTGTTCCTTCAGTCTGCCAGAAGGGTTGCTAGAGAGCCATGCGAACGTTCTCCCGCTGGGAACTGGGAGGCTCAAAGGATTGAATTCAGCTGTAAGTAATCAATACTGCCACTCGGTCACAGGTGTAGCTTGTGTTTTTGCGTTTAAGTTGTTTTCTTCACTTTTAGATCATGTTTTTGTGCCTGCTCATGCTTTTCTTCTTATGTCTGTTTTATGTTAGTAAGGGAGATTGGGTCATTTTGGGGCTTGTGTGACTTCTTTTTGGCTTTTAGTGGGGGTGGTGAATGTTAAAAACGAAAACCAACCATAGTCCTATATTACAATAGAATTAAGATAGCTTGAAACATTTAAGGGAATAGAATTTATTTAGACCATTGATGAATTAATTAAAGCTTGCCCGTTGTAATAGTACTAATTTATTCATTACCAGCCTTCTAAGATAAGGTGTCTTTTCCTGCATCTGTTACAATCAGCCTTCTTTGTTATTGTTGTTGGGTTTGGTTTTTGTTTTTGTTTTTGACAGAAAGAAAGAAATTTGTTCTGTTGCTCCTTCCTTTGTTCAAAATTTTCTGAATCCCAAAATTAAAAGTTAATTTTTGTCATCAGCTTTCTTTGATACTAAAAGAAAGCATTTAAATGTTTGAGGCAGTTTCCTTCCTCAGCCAGTGTATTCAGATTTGAGGGACTACTATTAGGTTTTAAATACTAAGTTGGTGGTACTTAGAGATTCTTCTCAATAATTCCTGTTATGTTGCACGTTATGCTGCAACAATTCTAATTGTTTCTTAGAAGAGTAATAGATTTTGGAGAAATGAAGTAATACAGAGTAGAGACCCACCATGGTCTCCTGAGAGAAACTAATATTAATAGTTACTTGCTCAATTCAGAAGAACTTTCCAGCACTCCTGAACGGCCATTGAGAGCCTTTCATTTTATTTGTCAAAGTTGGGTTTTTCCCAGTTATGCCAAGTGAATATGTATTATTGTCATTTTATGCAAAGACATTGTAGTGCATTGTCTGAGATGCAAAGTTTAAAATCTACTCAAGGCACCCTTACAGCACAGCAGTGATTTTTTTAAATTTAGCATGCATAAGAATTACCTGTGACTCTTACTTAAAATTAGGTTCCTGGCTAAGGCCACTACGTTGCCAAACTCCAGAAGGCACCTCACAGTGAATCAGTCCCTGAATGGGGTGAGTTTGATGTAGCTGATCCAAGAACCAAAACTGTTGTCACAGGATGCACTCGTAAATTAATGAGACTGAAATGTGGCTTTAAATTACTCAAAGGTACACTTTCTGTATATACACAGTAAATGTTTAAAAGCCCAGTAGAATAAGTGACTATAGATGTGATTAGTTTTATATGTGTGAATATTTGAGCATTGTTAGGACTTGATTTGGAGGTATTTAATTTTAGTTTATACTTAACAGGACCGTTAATTTGCCTGCCAGAGCGTTCCTCTGAGTCCGTATGTGAAGGGAAGTTCTAGATTTACTGAGAACACGTGGACCGAGATTTAAAGAGTTACTGGTGATGCTGGTTTAATACCTTTTAGCACTTTATGCCAGGGACTCAGCATTTACAGGTGCTGTCTCTTTTAATTAGCAAAATGACCTTATAAGCTGTAGATGCTATGATTTTCCCCATTTTCCAGCTGAGGGACACTAGGGATTAGAGAATGTAAGTTATTTCTCCAGTGTTGCCCACCTAGTTTAGTAAGTGGTACAGTGACAGTTGAATCCAGGTCTAACTCCAGAGCATCAGTAAGATTTTAGTTTTTGTTTTTTCTGACTACAAAAGCAATACATGCTTATAGTAAAGACAATGAAAACACAGTTGAGCTGTATGGTACAGAAAGGAAAAATATTCTGTGAACTCGCTTGCAGAGGTAATCATTGTTAACCTTTTGAATTTTTTTTTTTTTTTAGCACACACTGATATATTATTTTATGGAAGTATGATAAACTAATTTTTCTGCAGTTTTTTTAAAAACTTGATAATAATGTATCTTGGTACTTATATAGAAAGATATTTCTTGTTATGCTCATGGATATTGATCAGGGATACATGTATTTTGCACATGGTATTTGTGTCACTATTTTAGTGAGATAAATCTGGGACGTGGCATTGCTTGTCCAAGGGTATGTATTTTAAATTTGTCAATAGATGCTGTAAAATTACTCTCCAAAAACATTGAACTGATTAATTCCCTGATAGAGTGTGGGCTCTGTGGTGATTTTATTTTTATAATCAAGTAGTAAGCATATTGTTAGGCATATAGTAGCTGTTCAAAATGTTAATTTAATAAACGTTGGATAAAGAGTCTGAGAATCTCTTTATCCATAGTATCGCAGAGACTGGATGTTATAAATCTTAAAAAAATTTGACAATTAGTAGGTGAAAGAAATCTCATTGTTCTAATTTGCCGTTTTTTTGTTTGTTTCGGTTTTTTTTGGCTGCGCCATGTAGCTTGGGGAATTTCAGCTCCGCAACCAGGGACTGAACCCGGGCCATGGCCGTGTAAACCTTAATTTGCTATTTTTAATAATGAAGACAAACATCTAATATGTTTTAAGTAGAGTGACGCTTTAACTTAATTTGAGTGACTTAATGTCAGGCTCTGTCTAAAGCGCTTCATATATGTCTATTATCTATATTACCTAATTCAGTGCTCAGTGAATCTTATGAAGTTGGTGATTTTATACCCATTTTACAGATGAGAAAACTGAGGCTTGTTTAAAAGCCTTGCCCAAAATCATAGCTGGTAAGCATCAAGGTCATTACTTGAACTTGGGGTCAGCCTGCCTTTACAAACCATGCAGGCTTAACACTAAGCTATACTGGCCCAGTAAAGCATACTGGCCCAGTAAAGTGTCGCGTATTTTATTTTCTGTGAATTTTGGGAAGAAGAGAGTTGAATGGAAGACAGAAAATAAAATCCTACAAATACCTTTAGGAGATTGCAGTTTACGGTACAGTGCGTATTGCTTTAAATGAACAGTTCAAGCTGCACTTGCCTTGTTAAAATTCTCTGCTTGTGATGGGGTGCAGGGTGTGTGCTGGTAACAGTTCAGACATACTCTGTCATCAGGCTTCAGGGTTAAATGTACTCCCAGCCCATTTTCTTGAGAAATTTACAGCAACATCTACTCTGTTAAAAACATTATACATTGTGTCCACTTCCAGATTTCTTTCTTTTTAAGTAATTAATGCGGTGTATGTGATAGAATTTTTTTGTCTTTAATGAAACATACCCTTTTGAATTTCTTTAGCCTGCATGTTTTTCGGTGGATAGCCTAATAACCTGGCCTCCTCTGGTTTTCTCTGTGAGATGCTAATTTTTACTTGGCACCACCGCAAAAGTAGTGATTGGTTGGTTTTCATTCCTATTAAACTGTATCTTACAAAGCAATTGTTACTTGAAACGTGATTTTCAAGAGTGTTGTCTGTTTAAGTTTTCTCTAGGAAACCTGTGGTAGATAAGTTGAGTAACAGCAGGAGAGCAAATGTTGAAAACTCTTGGTTTTTATGGTCTGCCTGTTCAGTCACACTGCAGCTGTCTGGAATCATGAATGACATAGAAGTTTATGCCCTGTTACTGCATAGTACCTTGACAGTGACAGTGCTTTAGGTTTCTGTCTGATTTCTGTTTTTCAAAAATGAAACTTTTAAAGTTTTTTGGATCTGTGCAATTATTCTTCAACTTCCCATCATTGATACATAGTCCCAACAATCAGACCTGAAGACCAGTGAAAATAAATGGTCAGGTCAGGGTATGGAAAATATTGATAGGCGTGTAGCGGAGATTTTGGAGCAGCTGTAAAAAGTTTTAAATAGGTACACACTGGAAAGTAGGCAAAAAAGGAGAAACAGTTATTAATTCCGGGAAAAATTGAAGGATTGTACTAGAAAGGAGGGTTGGTTATCATACATTATTTAAATCACCAGTGAACAATGTTTCGTAATGTAATAACTACTGCTTAAACCGGAATATGTGGCATTACTGGGATGGGGCAAGGCAGAATTGGCAGGGGCGGAACAGCTAAGTCCTCATCTTTCAAGTGATAGGTGATGGCTGGAACAAATTAAGAAACAGCAGTAGAAGGGTGTTATTTAGAAATACTGTGAGTAAACATAAAGAGAAAGCTAAAAACAAAATTGAGGGTGATTGCTTGGGGTAGGGATCTGCTGTTTTTCATAAGCCTTTTAATGCTCTGACTTTTAAAATTATGTATATGGATTCATTTGATAAATAAGTAACTATGGTGAGTATAAGTAAAGGGTGTTTAAGGACACACGAAAATACTGAGACTAATCTTGTTTTTTTTTTTTTTTTCAATTTGCTGGGACTCTTTTTGCTTTCCTGTTTTAGAGCCAGCACAACACAGGATATCCTAGGTATGGCCTGATAGAATGAATAAACGTTGGTTTAGTTTATTAGTTTACCTGCAGTGGAATGTTTGGCCTTCAGAATTCAGCTGAAGGACTTTTTATTACCAGGTGATTCTTTCCTCCTTGGTAATACTCATTTCCCTCTAACCTTAGTATTCCCAGCTGGTTTACTCCTTAGTCCTTTTGTAACTATGCTTGATTAATGCCCCAGTTGTTAACTTTAGAACAGAAGAATAATCACTCGTGCCCCTCAAATGAGTTCTCTGTTAGGTGGTAATTATCCACCAAAGGGTGTCACTATAAATAATCTGTCCCCGTTCTGCCAGTGTCAGTGTTGTTTTCTGCTTTTATTTAGCCTGTATGAAAACAGTGACTGACAAAAGAAGAATGGGGCTTCGTTTTCCTTTAGTTACGCGAAGGTCTAGGTTGTGTCCCATATTCAGGGCTCGAGACTCTTCACTTCCGCAGTGATTGTACTGCCCAGGTTCACCATCACCTGGTATACTACCTAAGGGTTATTACAGAATCTTTGCCTGCAAAATGCAGTTTGGATCAGTCTAGTACTCCCCCGGCTCCGAGAAAAGCACCTGTTCTCAGGGGTAACTGTGAGAGGCTTCTGTTTGGCTTTTGGGCGGTAGCTAAGATTCTGAAAAAGGGATTGCTTTCAAGTGTAGATTAGGAGTTCAGCCTTGCTCCATAGGCTAGTTAGGAATAATGCAGAGGCTGCTTTTGGAATGCTGAACTTTGGGCGTCTATTTTCAAGGGCTTTTGGGGCCCCCGAAGTCTTGGGGGTCTTCGAGGGAGAGGGAGCCTTCTGCACGAGCAGGTCTCCACCCACCAAAGGCTCTGAGCTGGATTTCCCTTCTCTGGTCACCTGAGCTTGCCGATCACAGTTGGCAAGTGGAGAGGGAGAGTTGCCTGTGCTGAGAGTAGCAAACTGAATAAGAAAGTAGTTCCTAGGGTCAGTTTCTTCCACTTTCCTAGGGGCAGACCAAGGTTTAGTTTCTGAGAACAGTTAAAGCAGCTCAGGACCAAAGCCCACATTGCTGGCTTTTGACTGTGGATATAGGACCCAACATTTTCAAAACACCAGAAAGGTTGGCAGGGAGAAAGGAGGGAGAGAGGCCTATATAACTGAGAAAAGTAGGGTGCCATCCCAAGGGCGAGGGCTTTCTTTACGTGGATTGCATTTCGTGCCTGGAGAAGAGCGTGAGGGGCGAGGGAGGAAAGGCGGAGACCGATCGGACTCCAGCCGGTTCCTGCACACTGAGCACACCCAGCGGGAGGGAAGAGGAAGTGTGTTCTGGAATAGCTCGAGCAGCTGCCGTCATTGGCCGGCAGGCCTGTCAGTTGCCTGGGGGCCGAGGCTGGAAAGAGGAAGGAGGAGCTCAGGGCTCCTGCCTGGAAAGAGGAAGGAGGAGCTCAGGGCTCCTGCCTGGAAGGGAGGGAGGAGGGCTGAGCCAGGCCGAGCCAGGGGGCGTGGGGGCTGGGACGGCAGGCCGACTGGCAGGGCGGGGCTGCCTTCGATCTGACCACTTCTCTCAATCATTGCTCTTCTGATTCAGGGTGGCATTGTGTGTCCCGGCGTGCAGGAGCGAGTCCCAGCTGAGAGGCGAGGCTGAGCCCAGAGCACTGGGTTGCTTCAGCAGGGAAGACTCCCTTCCCCCCTGCTTCAGGCTGCTGAGCCCTGAGCCCCGCTCAGAATGGAAGCCATCGCCAAATATGACTTCAAAGCCACCGCAGACGACGAGCTGAGCTTCAAAAGGGGGGACATCCTCAAGGTAAGTGTTGATGCCCAGCAAACGCTCAGATGGCTTCTCCTTGTACTCACCTGCCTTCTTGTGCCCTGATAACACACAAAGAAGCTGTGCTTGTTCTTTTTTCATTGCCCACTTTTAACATTTACCATCCTGTGTGATTTGGAGAGCTAGATGCTGAGTAGAATATCAAACATGACTTCAGAGGGTTGGTGTGATGTGTGGTCTTTAACTGCCTTTGTGTGAATGCCTTGAGCATTTCTGTGCTTGTTGATATTGGTAATTCAAGTAAAGTCAGAGCAATATGATTATAGTAAGGAAGCGTATGAGTAGATTGGGTTACCTAATCTACTAGAGTTTTATAAAAAAAAAAAAATGAGAGGATTTTTTTGAAAGACCCAAACTTGAAGTATTTTTGTAAAAGCACTCAATTAGTCTTATCTTACGTAGTCAAAAGATTTTTGCATTCTGGAATGTGATCCTAGTAGGTTAGAAATTAATTTCCCCTAGTTTAGAGAGGTGGTTGGAAGTACGTGCCAAAACTCATTAAAGAACCTCAGTGTATTCTTATTCTTTGTGAAACAACTAATGGAGTTCTAAATAACAAGGTTCAACTTGTTGTTGTACCAGTCAGATTTCGATTTTCTTAAACTTGAGGAGCAGTTACCCCATATTAAACTGTGATTACCCCATATTAAACTGTGATTGCACCAAAGAAACCTGCTGACAGTTTAAAAATAAGCTTCCTTACAGTTTGCAGCTCATTTTGAGCCCCACTGTTTACATGAGGTTCGCCTTCCACCTGGCACATGTTAATTATGTTGTTTACCCAATTAACTGGAGCAGCTTGCTCTTTTGGATATGTAATTTATTTTTACATGGGTGGGTGTTATCAAATAGTGTATCAACTCTGAGAAAAACCTGAAATTTAATGTTTGAGTCTTCACTGTGTCTCAAGTTTTGACTTTTTTCCTCTAAACCTGATTGTTGGAATTTGCCATCCATTTGTTTACTACTCTTGAATGAAATTATTAGGATTTTATAAAGAAGAAGGAAGTGGAAATACAGAAATATGATTCTTTATAAAAGGACTAGTGACTATTGTTTTTAAGTTTTGCAGACCTATGGAGAGTTATTATTTTGTTCACTGCCCAAGGTGTAGAGTTCTGCTCTGAAGTTACCTGCACAGTAGTTTTTGTAATGTTAGAAATGTAGGTCGTACTTCATAGAAGGTGATAAAGAGCCCTTTAAGGAGAAGGAAACTCTGTGAGGTTTTTTTTTTTTTTAAAACATCTTTATTGGAGTATAATTGCTTTACAATGGTGTGTTAGTTTCTGCTTCATAACAAAGTGAATCAGTTATACATATGTTCCCATATCTCTTCCCTCTTGCGTCTCCCTCCCTCCCACCCTCCGTATCCCACCCCTCTAGGTGGTCACAAAGCACCGAGCTGATCTCCCTGTGCTATGCGGCTGCTTCCCACTAGCTATCTATTTTACATTTGGTAGTGTATATATGTCCATGTCACTCTCTCACTTTGTCACAGCTTACCCTTCCCCCTCCCCATATCCTCAAGTCCATTCTCTAGTAGGTCTGTGTCTTTATTCCCGTCTTGTCCCTAGGTTCTTCATGACCTTTTTTTTTTTTTTCTTAGATTCCATATATATGTGTAAGCATACGGTATTTGTTTTTCTCTTTCTGACTTACTTCACTCTGTATGACAGACTCTGGGTCCATCCACCTCACTACCAATAACTCAATTTCGTTTCTTTTTATGGCTGAGTAATATTCCATTGTATATATGTACCATGTCTTCTTTATCCATTCATCTGTTGATGGACACTTAGGTTGCTTCCATGTCCTGGCTATTGTAAATAGAGGTGCAGTGAACATTTTGGTACATGACTCTTTTTTTTGTTTGTTTTGTTTTGTTTTTTTTGTTTTTTTGGACTCTTTTTGAATTATGGTTTTCTCAGGGTATATGCCCAGTAGTGGGATTGCTGGGTCGTATGGTAGTTCTATTTTTAGTTTTTTAAGGAACCTCCATACTGGTCTCCATAGTGGCTGTATCAATTTACATTCCCACCAACAGTGCAAGAGTGTTCCCTTTTCTCCACCCTCTCTCCAGCATTTATTGTTTCTAGATTTTTTGATGATGGCCATTCTGACCAGTGTAAGATGATATCTCATTGTAGTTTTGATTTGCATTTCTCTAATGATTAGTGATGTTGAGCATCCTTTCATGTGTTTGTTGGCAATCTGTATATCTTCTTTGGAGAAATGTCTGTTTAGGGCTTCTGCCCATTTTTGGATTGGGTTGTTTGTTTTTTTTGATATTGAGCTGCGTGAGCTGCTTGTAAATTTTGGAGATTAATCCTTTGTCAGTTGCTTCATTTGCAAATATTTTCTCCCATTCTGAGGTGTGTGAGCTTTTTGACGGTATTCTCAAAGTCAGCACTAAATTAATCATCAGAAAGCAGACAGAACCAGCTATAGGTTTTAGAGAGAAATACATCATCTGTTTCTATTTCTTTAGCTAGAAATCAGCAATCATAACTTCGACTACTAAATTACTCTGTATCATTGATGTACTGAGGAGATAATTTGATGTTTTCTTAGGTGATTACTATTTTCAGCAGATAACCTGCTCCTGATATCATAATAAGATTGGTTACTCAGATAAAGGGAAAAAAAAAAAAAAGATTGGCTACTCAAGTAGCCACATTTGTCACTTGTACAAAAATGCTTTTGGGGCCAAGCTTGGGGGTTTTTTTGGTTGGTTTGTTTACTGAAATACAAATTAGATTTCTCCATTAAGCTTACCCTAGAAACTTGAAACTTGAGCCTGGAAGTTCATATTTTTTCTCTAAGTCTATCCAGTTGCACATTTAGCACTAAAGCAACAAATCAAAACAAAACTGTGAACTTTGAGGTCTGTTTTAAAGAATTTTTAGACAAGAACTTTCCCTGTTTACTACCACTAAAGTTAGTCTTGGACCATGAACATTTTATAAGTTCTCCACCTTAAATTGGTAAACTTCTTGAACAAGTGTAATATCCTTCTTTCCCATCCTACAGTTAGGATGATACTGTTTAATTTCCCCCAGAAATTTTTATGATGGGAGAGAAAGTGAATCAGAGTGCTCACATTTACTTTCAGATTTTCTTTGGGGAGAGAGAAACATACATATATTTGGTTCTTTCCAGGTTGGCAGATAACTGGCATATGAAGTCATAATGCCATTATTGCTTTTGAATGGTGGCCGTTAGCTGTTTGTTAGTAATCTTGTGGCTTTACTCTAAAAAGAGTGATGATACAGTAGTTGCCCTTTGTCTCATAATTCTGTGAAACAGCTGAGTGAAGAGGAGGGACATTGCTTTGTCTTAAGCGCTATTAGTTCAAAAAAAAAAAAAAAAGGCAGCATTTTCTTCTTTGATTATTCAGGGAGTAACTGGCTTCATTTGAGTGGCTCTGATTTGATTTGCTCACTCTTTAGGATGGTAGTTGTGAGCCAAATCATGTTTTGAAGTGTCCAGAAAGCATTGACCAGTTTCCCTCGATTGAAATATGGATATATTTACTCTCTGTTGATAAAACAGACATGTGCACGTGGGTACTGAGTACATTTTATTTGAAGATAATGAAATAGAAAGGGGCTCAGCCCTCTGCCTATGACCAGGTTCAGAAGGATTACACCCTCTCACTGTCTTGGAGTTCCTGGTTAACTTTTGCTGAATGTTGACTCGTGTCCCCCAGCAGACCACTTCCTTACTCTCTGTCCACATGTTGACTTGTACTGCCCTGAGAAGAGAGAACAAATTAAAAACATCTTACTGGAAGCTGTAAATAGAACTTAATGCTTGGATATATCTGCCTTTGTTAATTTCCCTCTTATAAAAGCTTGTGTTTTTCTTGGGGAGGGGCGGGGAGGGCACTGGGGCTAGGTATGGAAGAAATTGCTCTTCTTTTGCAGTTTCAGGCCTTAGGTGGGTGAAATGAACCTAAATTTCCCCACCATTGTAGGGCAGCCTTGAGATAGCCCCAGGGGTTCTCCACTGAAAATGAGGCCCCTGAATACTCTGCCCTAGGCACACAAAACGCCCGAGCTTACCTAAAAGTTGCGTCTGCCATCTAGGGGCTTCTGTACATGTATTGATATTTCAGAGAGTGCTGCATAGGAATGAAGAGACTGTTTTGAGCTCTCAAACCTGTGCTCATTGCGTTCTGTAGCCGGGTTGTTATTTTCTATCAAGACAGACCTTAGACTCTAGAAGAGAACCAACAGTAGATCATCTCAATATCTTTTTCTCTGTCTGGCACGAACTTCCTTTACCAGTTTCCTAAACTGCTTTAGAACTAGGTCTTGGGTTCAGTGCTGATGACACTATTTTACTGTTACATTTACAGAGCGTCTCCTTGAGCCACATCCTGGGGTAAGTTGCCTTGAGAGTTAGGGGAGAAATAGAAGATGTACTTTCTCCCTTCAGGAACTCTAAAATCAAATAAGAGAAGTGAGGTTAGTATGTGAAACAGTATGTGACAGTGTGTAAAATTAGAGGATCTTTATTTTTTTAATAAATTTATTTATTTTATTTATTTATTTTTGGCTGCATTGTGTCTTCGTTGCTGCACATGGGCTTTCTCTAGTTGCGGCGAGCGGGGGCTACTCTTCATTGCACTTCGCAGGCTTCTCATTGTGGTGGCTTCTCTTGTTGCAGAGCACGGGCTCTAGGCGCGCGGGCTTCAGTAGTTGTGGCACGTGGGCTCAGTAGTTGTGGCTTGTGGGCTCTAGAGCACAGGCTCAGTAGTTGTGCCACATGGGCTTAGTTGCTCTGCGGCGTGTGGGATCTTCCCGGACCAGGGCTTGAACCCGTGTCCCCTGCAATGGCGGATTCTTAACCACTGCGCCACCAGGGAAGCCCTAGAGGATCTTTAGAACAGGAGAAGACTTTCTTATTTTACAGGTGAGGAAATGGTGGCCCATGGAGGTTAATGACCTATCCAAGATCACAGCTATTAGTACTTAGTGCTGAACTGGCATTTAACAGAATGCTGAAGTTGTGTTACACACTGTAACTGCCAGTGTAATTTTGAAGGGAAGAGATTGGTAAGAGCCGAAGTCCGAGAAAGCTGTGTGGAAGAGGCATGACTTGGACTGGACCTTGTGAAGACCAGGACAGGGCTAGGTGAGGAGAAGGGAGGGGCGGGGGCTGTGCTTGTTGTGTTTGAGACAGGAATGCTAGAATAAGGTTATAGGCTGTGACGGAGTGGAAAATAAGGTAGAACTGGAGCCAGATAAGAAAAACCCAGTAAGAGTTTGATCTTGTCCTTAAGCCTCTGCAGGTTATTAGCTGATGAAGAAAGTGTCCTGTGTGTATAGTGGATTGCAAGGAGGGAAGCCTGGAGTCCCAGCCTGGCAGGTTCCAGTAATCAGGTTGTGAGATGAGTGCCTGTACAGGTATAGGAGACTAGGAATGAAGGACAGGGGGTGCTTTGAGGAAAAGAAAAAATAACGGGATTTCTGCCTGTCAGCTGGGGGTATTTGAATAAGTCTCCTGTGTAACTGAGAAAAGAATGTCCATTGAGTATGCTCCTGAGAGCCAGGAATGTGAACTAGAGTGTGATTGGTTACAGTTTTCACAACAGCTCTAAGTCCTGAATTTCAGTACATGAGTCTCATTTCAGGTGTTTGAACTATCAAACCTGAAAAATAAGAGGTTGGGGTGGGGTTTTTCTTCACTATTTCAAAGTACTGGTATCAGTATACTTTTTGAAGTATTTCTTTGCCTATTGATAAGAATTGTTATCAATCTTGTTAACTAAACTCAGAATATTGCATTTAATCTTTAAGAATGAGGACAGTTTGAGTTCTCTTACAACATAATTTGTTTGCCTTTCATCATATTCATTTCCCCCCTGTCATCTGAATGGACTGTTTCCAAATAGGTGCTAAGAATGAACTTTCGGTTCCTGTCCAAGACTCCTTTGGGGGTGGAGGGGGTTGCTGGCTGAAGACCAGTCATCCCTGTTTGGAGAAAGAAATGTCTAAGGAAATGCACCATTCCTTTGGGGTCTTCAGTTTTCACCTCTGTGAGCCATTATAGTTAAGTCATCATTGAATAGCTACTATTTATGAAGCATTTAATATATGCCACAAAGTTATACATGATTTCTGATTTTGAGCATCAGAAGGTTGGCATTATTAGCCCCATCTTATGGGTGCAGAAGTTAAGTAACAGGCTCAGGTTCACACATCTAGTAAGAGGCAAAGCTGGGATTTGATCTTAGGCCTGGCTGCAGTGCTCCCCCTACAGTACATTAATGCCCCTGTTAACTGTCAGGTATGAGTAAACCAGAAATATAAGCTTATCTGCAGTCCTGAGTTACTCACCTGCCAGGTATGGACAGCTGTCTTATGGCACTGCTTCTGCATAGTGACGTATTGGATATCCTATCTAAGTAAGCTGAGGTTAATAATAAAAGAAATGAAGGGGGAAAAAAGTCATTTCGCCTTTCGGATTAGCAAAGATGATAAAGACTGACCCCACCCTCTCTTGGCCAGGGTGTGGGGAAATGGGTCCTGTCACCTCCTGCCAGTGGAGGTTTGTATGAATACAGTTGGTCTTTTTGAACATGGCTTGGTGATAACGTATTAGACCATAAAATGACCCAGCAGTTCCACTTTCAAGAATTCAATCTAAGAAAATTCACAAACAAGTTTTTTTAAATGTAGACATAGGGATGTTTATTTCAGTGAATCTGTGTGCCACCTAGAAATTTCTGCAATTAAATTATGAAATATCATTTCCAAGATGTTAAAAGGTGTAAAAATAGGCATCTTCGAATCCATGGAATTACCGTATTAGGAAAAACAAACGTTAAGTAGCCCATCAGTGGGAGGCTACGTAAACAGATTATGGTGCCTGTAAAGTGGGATACTGTGAAGATGTTAACGTTGATGTAAAACTGTATCAATACAGTATATGTGTTGCTCAGACCAGTGTTTATGGATCCTCTATTAAAAAGTGAAAATGTATCTGATTTATTGAGTTCTTAGTATGTCTGTGCACTAAGCTAAGTATTTTACTTGTATTTTCTTTTAATCCTCACAATAATCCTATTAAGACAGATGCTATTATCCCCAATTTACTGATCAGGAACCTGAGGCTTATGTTAAGTCACTTGCCCAAGTTCACATTCAAATCCAAGCCGGTTAAGTCCAGATTCCGTGTTCTTAACCACGACCCCGTGGGGCTTTTTTGTACCCAAATGAGGTCAGACGAGGGAGGGAGGGGGCACGAGCCCATTTAGGGAAAATTGCTATCTATTTCTATTTGCTTATTAAATACATAGACTTCTTTCTGAATGATCCCCTAAAAGGTAATAGTTATCTCCAAGGAGCTGGATTTCAGGTGATTCTTCCTTCTTTTTTGTTCTTTTTTTGCATCACTTTAATTAATCTATCAGTTTTATTAAGTCAATACAGTTTTATTCAAATGGTAAGTAGTTAACATTTTGCATGTTTTACCTTGATGGATGTTCTAGGAAGTTAAAGTGCTCTGGTCAGGGGTTGGTTGGTTGTGTATTTTTAATGACTGAGGTTTAACCTGCCTTTAGGCTGAAGTCCACTGTGCCTATGTTCAGAGTCGTAAAACTTAGAGACCTTTTAAAAAGTGACTCACAACACCTTTTGGAGGAAAATCTTGGTCTTCCCGGCAGATGCTTCCTCTGTTTGACCTCTTAGTGGATGTGGAATGAGAGACACCTGTGGTGTTGTGGTAAAGAACGTGCTCCAGGGCTAGACCCGCCTTCTTCTTCTGGCAGATCTGGCCTTTTGGTCTTGGGAAGCTGACTCTCCTTTGGTTCTCCAGTCCTCAAAATGGGAACAACAGCATCTACCTTCCTAGAGTCACCGTGAGGATTAGAAGAACTAATACGTTAGCGTGCTTAAAGCAGTGACGCGTAAAGTAGACAGTGATGCTGCCTGCCACTGGTTTTATTAATGTTATTCAGACGCACAACTTTGGTAAGAGGATGTCAGTCCTACTGCTGGCTCAGGTAACTGTTAAGTCACATGACTCGACACAGAAAACTGGCCGGGTGCTTGTCCTGATACTACCTCAAACTCAGAACTGTGCAAACTTTGTCCCAGAGCTTAGCAGAAAGCATGGTATTGATGGAGGATTTTGTGAAAGACAAGTAGTTTCTCCATTCCTAAAAGTCTTTGGCCCTCTCTCAGGGTTAAACCTGAAAGCAAAGAGGTGGGTAACTGCACAGTGTCCTATTGGGGACCTCGCTTTTGTATATTTCTTGGGCTGAATGGAGCTTTGGGATTATGCTGTTGGCAAATATTAAGAAGTGATAGAAGAAACAGCCTTAGGAAAAATTCGTTGCTGTATTTACTCTAAGGATATTAAGGAGTCTTTCATTATTATGTGTCCTCAGGGAGGACCTGTGGGAGAACGTTCTCTCTGGTCTTGACACCTAGAATAGGCGTATTTCCCCTTCAAACAACTTTTTTAAACCTTAAGGATGCTATAAATAATGCTTTGATATGTTTCCTTCTTTATCTTGTAGGAAAGCTTAGAGCCTACTATGGTCCCATTTCTAGCAGTCGCTCTTATACTTTCTGTCCTAATATTTTTGTTGGAACAGGTAGTAATTATTAGTGGTAAATAAAGTTTTTCTCACCCTAACAATGGCTTTGATTTTTAACTAATTTATTTATTCTTTAGTTTAACAGCAGACTTTTAAAATCTAGGTTTAGCAAAATGGCAAAGCCTTTTGTAGTACTTTGCCTTTGAAAAAATACAAAAAACATCAGTTTAGTTTTTTTTTTTTTTTTAATATAAATTTATTTATTTATTTTTGGCAGTGTTGGGTCTTCGTTTCTGTGCGAGGGCTTTCTCTAGTTGCGGCGAGCGGGGGCCACTCTTCATCGCGGTGCGCAGGCCTCTCACTGTCACGGCCTCTCTTGTTGTGGAGCACAGGCTCCAGACACGCAGGCTCAGTAGTTGTGGCTCACGGACCTAGTTGCTCCGTGGCACGTGGGATCTTCCCAGACCAGGGCTCGAACCCGTGTCCCCTGCATTGGCAGGCAGACTCTCAACCACTGCGCCACCAGGGAAGCCCCCAGTTTAGTTTTAAAGTGAGAGGAAATGCATTTTGGACCTTAAAACTGTAGACTTCACAGAGAACAAGAAAGCAGTGTGTGTTTTCAGTCAGAATATTGATCATTGCATGTCTTTGTGTCATTATTTCGTAGATCTTTTATTTTCCTAGATAAATATGTATGGTTTGAAATGGATTGCTAGAGGAAAAAGAATATATTTACAACATTTTATCTTTTTGGTTTCATTGGGTCTTTGTTGCTGTGTGCGGGCTTTCTCCAGTTGTGGCGAGCGGGGGCTACTCTTCTTTGTGGTGCGCGGGCTTCTCATTGCGGTGGCTTCTCTGTTGCGGAGCACACGCGCGGGCTTCCGTAGTTGTGGCTCACGGGCTCTAGAGCGCAGGCTCAGTAGTTGTGGCGCACAGGCTTAGTTGCTCCGCGGCATGTGGGATCTTCCCAGACCAGGGCTCGAACCTGTGTCCCCTGCATTGGCAGGTGGATTCTTAACCACTGTGCCACCAGAGAAGTCCCTACAACATTTTATTGTCAATATTTCCATTTTTCCTTAACATTTAAAATTACTTTAATATACATTAATAGAAAAAAAAAAGAGAGGAAATTCATAATTCTGCATAAACTCCCCACTCCAATATTTTTACTGTTGCAGATCTCTTCTAGGCTTTGTTGTTGTTTATACTGCTGTAATTATAGTGGCCTTAAAATACAACATATGTTACCATTTTCCTGTATTTGTTTTATTAATTTTTTTTAACGGTTTAATATTTAAAAATATTTTTAAAGTTAATGTTCTATAATTGACTTAGCTCTTTCCCCATTGCTGGATACTTAGCTTGTTTCTCTTAAAAATTTAGTTTATCATCTCAAAGGAGGCTTTTGAATATGTATGATGCTCTGTTGTCCAAAAGGATTGAACAGATTACCTACTTGAGGTCAAGTTGAATGAGAATGGCCCATAATCTTAGTCAGAATACATAATAGTAGTGCAGCTAATGTTGGCTTCATTTTCTGACCTCCTTTAACAATAGAATATTATTTCACGGTTTGACAGTGTTTTATAGGACTGTGGAACCAGATTTGTGAAATGATTAAACCTCTTCACTCAGCATCTAAGATACTTGACGACAGCATATAGTTTTTCTGAAGCACGTTTTATTTTGTGCTGTTCCTTCAGGTGATTAATTTGCTTTTTTATAGCTGTGTCAGGTTAAGTTAATAAGTAATTTTGGTAGCTGAGAAATTTGATGTGTATTCATAGATGTATTTTTAATTCAGTTTTACTTCTCTGGCTGAATTAATCCCTTCTAGAGGGAGATAATCCATCCTCAGTCATGTTTGGAAAAAGATGGAAAGACAGACAAACCAGCTTTGTTTAGTTGATGCTGCAAATGTTTAGCTTTAGAGCCAGAAGGCTCTGCTGAGAGCTTTTGAGAAAAAAGTGGAGTGATTTATTGAAACATCCTCATGCTCTTACATGTACTGAGATATAAAGAAAAAAGGAAACTATCATGTTGGTTCTCTCTGGATGTTGGGATTATGGAGAACTGTCACTTTCTACAGCATGCATTTCTATAATGGATATTTTTACAGGCATATATTAATTTCATAATCAGAAAAGCAGTAAAAACCAAAAACACTACAGTAGTTTTCTAGATTTAAATTACAAGTCAACAAACATTTTAGGGTCTATTTTGCTTTCTTAAAAGGAAAAAAAAAAATCAGTGTACAGCTTCATGGAGTAAATTTGTTCATTTCTTCTTGGTGAAGACAGCACAAGCATCTCCAAGTTATCTAGGGCTATTACATAGACTTTATGTAAAATAGAGAATACACAACAGTAAACTAGAAGCGGTCTCGGCCCTTTTGCTTATGAACAAGTAAGATTGGCCCTAAAACTGGCCTTGCTGCCCAGATTTCTAGTTATATCTAGCTTATCTTTTCCCTGCACCTTATATGAAACTAACGTTATGTGCTTTCTTACTTATATGTAATTTTGACTTAGATCAGTCTCCAAACTGGATTATGGTTAGTAATGCAGCCAAATTGCAGTTTTTCAGAGGTTTAATTATCTGTGTTGCCTTCCTTGTCTCCTGTCCATATTTAGTCAAGTTTACATTTTATTTATCAACTTCCATAAAAATGTTAGGCTCTGAAAGGTAAAATTAAGAGACAAAATAAAGATTTGCAGTTATTTGTGGGTTTTAGTTATCTGTTGTGCATTGAAAAAAATCGTGTCTTCATTTCATTCTTTTAAAATGTTTATTAGAGTTATTTAATTGAAAAGTGTAGAAGAAAGGCCATAATCCCTCCTGTCACCCAGATAACTTTTTGAAATAAAACAAATGTCGAACTCGTTAGAAAATGTAAAAGGCAAAATACTCTTCCCGTAGAAAATAACTGTTCTGTTTTTCTGTAACCTTTCAGGAAGAAAGACATTTAATGAGTATAGCCATAGTTACTTTTACTGTACTTTCTGGGTACGATGAGAAGCACTCTGAAACCGTATTCAAAATTGTAATAATGAAAATAAGCAGATACTTCATCTTTGGAAGGAAGGATGGGGTTTCTGTTTAAATGTACTGTACCTCTTTAGAAAAAAGTAGTAGCTAGAAAGATCGCTTTGCCAGGCTGTTAGAGAAGATCATAATGATTAAGACTTTCAAAGTCACATGTTAAAACTGAGTCAGAGTAGATTTCGAACCTGAAATTGGTGTGAATTTTCCCAAAAGTTGTGCTAATATTGTCTACATCAGATACTCAGATGAATTTGTGACTAATGGCCTCACTTAGTGCTAGAAGTGGAAACTTGTAGCCCTGCAGGTCTTTCCTTGAGATTAATTACTTTATTGGTCTCCTAAATTTAGGTTACTGTTTGAGAAAGAACCAGTACTTTACTTGGAAAGTCATTCTGTTTGTGTTCAGATGCCCTTTATCTGCCTTCTTGGAGCACCTAACATAACTACATACACCTGAACAGCTGTTGTCCTTAAAGACTGTAGAAGTAATTTTCAAATTTAGTTATTAGTTTGTTGGTATTGTGTATCAAAGTGTAAGCTTTCTGCATGTTCTTTCCCTCACTCTTCTTTCTTATTAGATATTAAGGGCCTCGCAAAAGGGGCATGCTTCTCATTTGCATAGTCTCAGATAACCTGATGAAAAAGTATTGATTACCTGCTTTTGGGGGTGTTGGGTTTTATCAATAAAAGAATAGCAACCTCAATTTGAAGTGAACTATGGCATGTTTTTCCTTTTAATATAAATGTTTATCTTGCACCGTTGGTGGGAATGTAAATTGATAGAGCCACTATGGAGAACAGTATGGAGGTTCCTTAAAAAACTAAAAATAGAACTACCATATGACCCAGCAATCCCACTACTGGGCATATACCCTGAGAAAACCATAATTCAACAAGAGACATGTACCCCAATGATCGCTGCAGCACTATTTACAATAGCCAGGTCATGGAAGCAACCTAAATGCCCATCAACAGATGAATGGATAAAGAAGATGTGACACATATATACAATGGAATATTACTCAGCCATAAAAAGAAACAAAATTGAGTTATTTGTAGTGAGGTGGATGGACCTAGATACTGTCATACAGAGTTAAGCAAGTCAGAAAGAGAAAAATAAATACCATATGCTAACACATATCTCCATATATATATGGAATCTAAAAAAAAAAATTGTTTCTGAAGAACCTAGGGGCAGGACAGGAATAAAGACAAAGATGTAGAGAATGGACTTGAGGACATGGGGAGGAGGAAGGGTAAGCTGGGACGAAGTGAGAGAGTAGCATGGACATATATAAACTACCAAATGTAAAATAGATAGCTAGTGGGAAGCAGCCGCATAGCACAGGGAGATCAGCTCCGTGCTTTGTGACCACCTAGAGGAGTGGATAGGGAGGGTGGGAGGGAGAACCAAGAGGGAGGAGATACGGGGATATATGTATATGTATAGCTGATTCGGTGTTATAAAGCAGAAACTAACACACCATTGTAAAGCAGTTATACTCCAATAAAGATGTTAAAGGTAAATAAAGTGATAGGAACTGAAAAAAAATATATATATATATAAATGTTTATAAATACCTAGGCTGTAGCCTTAAATTTCCCTCTAAATGCTGCTTTAGTTGCTTCCCATAAATCTGGGTATGCAGTTGTTTTTGTTTTCATTAATTTCGAAATATTTTCTAATTGGTTGTTTTTTTCTTTGACCCATTGGTTCTTTAGGAGTGTGTTGTTTAATTTCCACATATTTGTGAATTTCCCAGAATTCCTTCTGTTGTTGATTTCTATTTTAATTCCATTGTGTTTATAGAACATACTCTGATTTCAGTCCTTTTAAATTTATTGAGGCTTGTTTTGTGGCCTGGCATTTGGTGTGTCCTTGAGAATGTTCTGCTGTGTGCTTGAGATGAAATGTGTATTCTGCTTTTGTTGGTTGGAGTGTTCTCTAGATATCTGTTAGGTCTAGTCAGTTAATTATTTTTTCCTAGAGTATGTCATGATAGTTGTAGAATTTTGATGAATTCTTAAGAATACTTACCTAGTATCTTGGTGAATCATAGCAACAAATTGAGTGTCTCCTAGGTTAAGGGTATTATGCTTAGTGCAAAGGGTTGGAGATACAGATAGTATTTAGTAATACACTGTTTTAAGAGCTGTGCTAGAGGTATGCACTGGGTGTTCTGAATGAAAACAGACTTGGTAGGACATGAGTATTGACAAGTTTTCTGAGCTAACTTAGAAACACTCATGACTGCTTTGTCCATCCAGATATGCCTGACTTACTGAGGCCTTCTGTTTCTAACATTAGCGAAGCTTACTGTCAGACTCTGAAGAGTTGTTGGAGTTGTCCTAGAACACTTAAACTTGGAAGGTTAGTTGCCTTGCAGTGTATTTGGCAGTTATAAAAGTAGAGGTGAGCCATATTGATAACAACATGGCACATGCAGAGAGCATCAAAGTAATTATGACACTTCTTTCACGTTTTGTGAAAAACTTTAGATAAGTGCCATCAATCTCAAATTTTATGCCCATGATGCTACCACCCCACTTTTTAAGGAAATATTTTTATGGAAATAGGTTTCTATTACACATTTGCATGTAGAACATACTGAATAGTGGTTTTTTTAAATAATTAATTAAATTTATTTTTGGCTGTGTTGGGTCTTCATTTCTGTGCGAGGGCTTTCTCTAGTTGCAGCAAGCGGGGGGCCACTCTTCATCACGTTGCGCGGACCTCTCACTGTCGCGGCCTCTCTTGTTGCGGAGCACAGGCTCCAGATGTGCAGGCTCAGTAGTTGTGGCTCATGGGCTTAGCTGCTCCGCGGCATGTGGGATCCTCCCAGACCAGGACTCAAACCCGCATCCCCTGCATTGGCAGGCAGACTCCCAACCACTGCGCCACCAGGGAAGCCCAGAATAGTGTTTTTAAGTGGGGTTACTTTAAACTAGAACTTTCCAGGTATTGAAAATAGCATGAACTTTACACTAGTATTATGGTAACTTCAGAAATGGAAAGGATTAAACATTTTATTTTCTCCAACACCATATGAATATGAATTATATTTAACAAGTTTGTGTATAGTCCAGAGTAATACACACCTGAAATCTGCTATCTAGATGTTAGTTTCTAAAGTTTAGAAAGTCTGTGGTCAAAGAAGTGGAAAATGGAATATATTTTCATGAAGCTTTTGAAAGAAAATTGCTCAAGTAAATAAAGAAGTTCAAGATACCTCCTCATAGACCTGAAAACATTTACTCAGTTGTTTATCAAATGTAGTATGGAAGCCCCAAAATTCAGCATTCTGTTTACAGGGAGGGTAGAATAAGATGTCAGTGCTACTTGTGCTCTCAGCCAGGGTCCCTCAACAGGATCCTCTCATTAAGATAAAAGTAAAACTGCTACAGCATCTTTACTGAACATATATATTTTTTAAACCTTTTTATATTGGAGTATAGTTGACTAGCAAATGTTGTGTTAGTTTCAGGTGCACAGCAAAGTGATCCAGTTATACATATACCTGTATCTATTATTTTTCAGATTCTTTTCTCATTTAGGTTGTTACATAATATTGAGCAGAGTTCCCTTTGTGAACATAGTTTTTCTTAACATAGATTTTTTTATTTTAGAACATCTTTAGATTTACCAAAAAAAAATTGCAAAGGTAGCACAAAAAGATCCCATATATCTCACACCCAATTTCTCATTATTAACACTTTATATTAGTATAGTACATTTGTTACAATTAATGAACCGTTATTGATACATGATTATTAACTAAGGTCCATACATTATTCAGATTTCATTCATTTTTCCTAATGTCCTTTTTTCTGTTCCAAGATCCCATCCAGGATGCCATATTGTTTAGTTGTGTCTTCTTAAGCTCATCTTGGCTGTGTTGGCTGAACATAGATTAAAAAAAAAATATATATATATATATATATTTATATATATATTTATATATATATATATATACACACACACACATGCTTAAAGTTTAGTATTTGTTCTTTTGATTCTTTGATAGTCCCTACTTAATGAAGAATTATTTTCTAAAAGCATATAAATTGGTGTTTCTGTGGAAGATGTTATTTCTCATGTAACGCTTATTGGCATTTTAAGGTTGGACCACATAAGTATTTGGCTTCCATATGCCGAATATTTACCACACTCTTCTGTACTATAGCCACTGGCCTTATATGACTTATTTAAATTTAAATTAGCTAAAACATTCAGTTCTTCACTTGCGTTGGCCATGTTTCAAGATCTTACTAGCTACACGTGGCTAGTGGCTGCTATACTGGACAGTGCAGATACAGGATATTTACGTCATTGTAGAAAGTTTTCTTGGACAGCGCTGCTGTAGAATGTCACCACCCAAATAACAGTGTTTTTGTGTTCAAAGTATTTTGGGTTTCACTTGGAAATGCTGGGAATCATATCTTCCCCCTTGTTGCAAACCATTAGTGGTTCCTCTGGTCTTTGGAGGTGAGGCCCTTGGGTAGAACTGGGACGGGGGTGGGAAGTAGAATGCTGCTGTGGAGTAGCAGTAGGACTGGGGTAAGAGCTTCTCTTTCTCTTGAGCTCTTGCCCGTCTGCACTACTCCCTCCCTGACTTCCCAAACGCTTTTCTCCACAGCCCTGCACCTTTTCTCCCCCAGCCCATGCAGACAGAGGCAGATCCTGGGAATCTGTTGTCATCTAGTGAAACCAGAAGAGTGCTCATAGAATGGCTCCACTGGGGTGACATGTAATGTGTTGTTGAGTCCAGTGCTGGCTCTTCTAATTTGGGTTCCTTGTGTCATTGGATGTGTAATGTGGTCTCGAGCTGAATGTGCAGACAGCAGCATCTGAGGCACATCGAGAGAGCAGAGGCAGCACTTCTTTGAATTCAGCAAAACCATAATTATTGTGTTTTCAGAACTCTGTTTTACATAAATATCTTAGGCAAAGTTTTACTCTTATTGTAGAGTCATTTTGTTTCTTTGGTTTAAACTGTTTCTTTTGGTTTAAACTGCACCAAAATTTTGCACAATTAAATACCCTCACCCCAAAAGCTCTACAGTGTTTCATTAGTGAACATATTTGCCAGTAATGTCAAATAATGGGTTGATTAATCTTTGACTATATTTAAACAATACTTGGTCAATTTTCACTTAGTTGCATCATTTCTCTGAACACTGAGCTATTTCACACCTTGTGATCTTCAGACTTGGCGTTCCTTTTGTCTAGTATAACCTTGGCCACCTCCCATTCTTCCTTTGTGACTTAGAGCAAGCCCACCCGAGCTTCAGAAGTCTTTCTCGACGCTCTTTTCTCCCTCTGGTGCCCCAACACTGCCCCTTAGTTGTGTACCTCTGGCCGTTGGCATATTTCTGTTTCCCCAGGCCTCAGATTCCTGTATGTCAGCATCTTGCACAGTGCCCAGCAACATGGTCATTTAGTTTGTTGGAACAGAAGAAGCGTTGAAACCCACACCAGGTTCATTCCACTCAGTATAAATTGAGTCCAAGTTGGTATTGTCTTTGTTACCCGGTATTGCCCTGTCAGAGGTCAGACTTGGTTCTTATGTTGCCTCAGCTGTTTTTGCATTTATTTAGGTGACATAAACCAGAAATAGGAACTCTGGAATTTCCGCTGTAATTTTTTATTCTCTTTATTTTTTCACCACCTTAGTTAAGCTTCTTAGCTACTTTTCCTTTGAGTCTCTGTAAGGTATAATTACACTTTACTGTGCATGTGATCTAAAGAATATTCAGTCAGCTTTATTTTTGTTACTGTCCAAGAAACATTCCCGGTTTCCACCAATTTTTGTTTTTGGACACTTATTTCATCTATAGTCATGGCATTTTATTTCAGCAGATGGTTCATACACATGTAAGAAATATTGCTATAGAAGGAGATTCTAAACATTTTGGCTTTCTCTCCTGAATTTGTTCTTTATTCTTTAAGTGTGTAAGAAAAACGAGAAAAAAATTTACAGGAATAGTTTGAAGTAAGCCTGATGATTTCTTCTAATTTACATAGTTTACACAACTCCCAGCCTTAGAGAGAAAGAACAGCTCGCAAGGGGCTGGATCGCGGGAAGAAGAATCTTGTCTTATCGGATGTTCTCTTGAGTTTACTTCACTGCTAACAATGCGGTGGGTTGGGGAAAGAATTTCTTGTTTTTCAAGCTTTGCCAGAACACTTTGCTTACAAGCAACTGTGCGAACTCTTACTGGTGTCCCTGTATTTCCAGGGACGCTTTCTGACCTCCTGTTAACGACACAGCTAGGACTGGCCGTGTGCTTTGTGGTGCCAAACATAGCTGAAGCAAACCTGGAAGGCGTCCAACCTGAACAAGATCCTGAAGTCAGAACGAGCAAGTGGTGCAAATGCTCTTAGTCAGAGTCTGGAAAGTCTTCAGAAGAAATGAATGCAGGCGAATCTGACAGGCTGATGAAAATTTGTTCATAGACTGATATTTCAGTTCTTCTAGGCCCTGAGTAATTGGTTTCAGTCAACAAGGCACCAGTATCTCCTTATAAATTTCTTCGTAGAAGCCAGCTCTTGGAATGTATGCATCCTGGTGATAAACCTGGAGCTTGAATGTTGTTAAGATATTCAGAAAATAATGAATTTGCAGCTCTAGTAGGACCTGGCTTTAACTTTGACTCTGTAAGTCAATCTAAGCCTCAGCTTTAAGCATTCATTAATTTTAAGTGTTTGTGCCTCTTCATTGGTAACATGATGGTTCATGTTTTGAGTAAATAATGCTATCCTTAAAGCAAAGGAGTACATATGTTTTGAGTTGTTTTTCTAATAGTGGTAGGTATACTAGAGGGTCAGTAAGTTCTTTTTTTTGGGGAGGGGGGAGGGCTGCGTTGGGTCTTCATTGCTGCACGCAGGCTTTCTCTAGTTGTGGCGAGCGGGGGCTACTGTTTGTTGCCGTGCGCGGGCTTCTCATTGCGGTGGCTTCTCTTGTTGCAGAGCACAGGCTCTAGGCGCGCAGGCTTCAGTAATTGTGGCTCACAGACTCTAGAGCGCAGGCTCAGTAGTTGTGGCGCACGGGCTTAGTTGTTCCGTGGCATGTGGGATCTTCCCGGACCAGGGATCGAACCTGCGTCCCCTGCATTGGCAGGCAGATTCTTAACCACTGTGCCACCACAAGTCCCAGGGTCAGTAAGTCCCTAAACACCATCGTTGTCTTGAGCGGTGCCATCTTAAATAGGCTGGTTGGCTAGAGTCAGAAAGTAAGCCTTTGACCAGCCCAGCCCGTACCAGCCCACAGTCCTTGTCTCAAGAGTCTTATATTGTGACTCTCTGGCTGAGCGCAGAAGAAGCAAAGGAATAAACTGGCATTTTTCTCATTACCAGGGTAGATCAGCATCTTTCAACTGAGTAAAGCAACATATGGTTGTTTATGCCTTCTTAAATTTTTATATCTTTTGGTTGTGGCCTTATAGTGTAAAGAAACCTTCAGTTTTGCTAGAACTTTAAGCTGCTACTCCTTGTTCCAGCTTAAAATCATTTAAATGAGATAGTTTTGATATATCCCAGTTTGAACTCTGAGGAATATCTAGTGGCACATTGACATTAAATGTAGAAAATCATAACATATTATATTGCTTTTTTTTTTTTTCAGGTTCAACTAATATTTATTGCATACTTAACCCACACCAAGAACTGTGCCAGCACTCCCTTTATAATATCTCATCCAATCCTCTAAATAACCCTACAAAGAATATATTAGTATCCTCCATTTCTACAGCTGAGAAAACTAAGACTAAAAAAAGTTAAGTTAAGTAATCTGTGCAAGGTCACACAGCCAGTAACTAGAGACCCAGAAATGAAGTACAGGTAGCCTGACTTAAATTCTAGCATGCTTTCCACTGTTGATCAGACTGTCTCCTAAATTTCATCAGTTCTTTAAAGTAAGATAATATGTGACCATGTCCAAGGTACATAAAAAAAAATTCTCTAACACAGTTCAGGGAGATGGTGCTCTGACTGGGTGAGCTGAATATCTGGATTCATGTGGTAGTTCTGTATTTCATTATAAGTTAATATATAGGTATTGTGGCTAACTGGCAAGTCTCTTGTGAGTTCCTGCTACACCTCTGGGGAAACTGACAAAATGGAGTTCCTGAAAAAGCAAAGCAGAGAACCAGTGTTATCCAGATACGGTTTATTTTAAGAAGGACTTTCCTTTACAGCAATATGGCTTCTTCTGCTTTGCTCTTTAGGCAGAGAAGGCTTTTAATTCAATGTCCGACTGATTTAAATTGTGACACATTTCCTCCCTGACATATTACATTTCTCTCTTTTTATATACTACATTTAGGTTGGTCTGGAAGCTTTTGAGTGTGTGCCAAGGAGACAGTTTCAGTCTAGCGGGGACTTAGAGTTGAGCTGGTGAGGCTCTGTATACGTATTTGTGAAAACAGTTTGTAAAGAAGACAGTTATAGGAAGTATGTCTTCTGATTAAACGATGGTTTAGAGGATTTATAGCAAGATAGAATCAGATTGTAGTGATTGTGTACTATAACTAAATAATTTTGGACTCAAGGTACTAGAAAATGGTAGCTACCATCCAAGTAATCAGAGCCTTCTAGGTGGGAGGAACATGAGAACAGAGATGGACTTGAACATAGAGATACCTTACTGAAGGTAAAGCTTTCATATGGGCCCAGAAAATTAGCTCTTACTGAGCTCAGACAGACTTGGGAGCCAGGCAGGCTCTGTACCAGGTACTTGGCTCTTTAATCCTCTCAACAGCTCAGTGAAAGAACTTTTTCCAGTGTTTTAACAGACAGGTGGAGTAACTTGTGTAAAATTGCCCACCTAATTGGTGGGAGAGTAGACTTTTGAGCAAAATCTGATCTTGTTCACATTTTGAACTGTGGACTGATCAGAAGGCAGGCATTTATGTTGATGAAACAGCAGCGTTTTCTAACAGGTCCTGGAACAGTGAGTTTACCCAAATGGTGTTTTAGAAAGACTGTTTTGAGTAGTACAGGATTAAAGAGGAGAAAGATTAGAAGCAAGATGGAGCGTAGGGATGAAGAGCCCAGGCGGGAGCCAGACCATTTGGATTCAGACTTCAGCTTTGCTGTTTGCCATGGTTGTCATGTTGTGCAAGTTTTTAAACTTCTTTGTGCCAAAATTTCCTCATTGGGAAAAGGGGGATAATAATAGTACTTTACCTCATCAGATTGTTGTGAGGATTAAATTAATTGAAACATGTAAGCAGTTAAAACGGCAAATATACAGTTAGTTATTATCAAATAGGAAGCAGTGGGGTTTTTTTGGGTTTTTTTTGGGTTTTTGGGGGGGCCGCACCTCGAGGCTTGTGGGATCTTAGTTCCCCGACCAGGGATCGAACCCGGGCCCTAGGCAGTGAGAGCACAGAGTCCTAACCACTGGACTGCCAGGGAATTCTCAGAAAGCAGTTTTGTTGCAGGCAAGCTGCTGAAATAAGTTAGTGGGAAGTGCAAATCTAAAGGGTGTTATAAGGGAAGAAATCACAGGACTGGGCAGGAGATGCAGTCGAGCCAGAGGATTCCGCGGCTTTGAGACTGGGGAGAGTATTGGTATCATCAACAGGATGGGAACTTTAGGAATTACCTAATTGGGGAAGATAAAGGGTTGAATGCTAAACCATAGGAAGAGGTTCGACTAAAAATCTTGTGGACAGTGTAGACCCTCCCCACTGCAGAATAAAGTGAGCAAGCAAGAAGCAGCCTTAATGTTGAGGAATAGGAGTCACCCCTGAGACCGACTGCTCTGGGCAATTCCTATTCCACTAGCTGTCTTAAAACAGAGTAATAGATGGGAGTATGACCCTTTGTGGCAAATGCTGCATTCCATTGCTGTAGATTTTCTAAATTGGTTACAGTACAACTTTTAATTTTATTTGTGGCTAATAGAATAGTGTGGCCCTATTCATTTAGAAAAATTCAAGTGAGAATTCTCGGTTATAAGACCCTGAAGTACTGAAACCTTGGTTAATTTTATGCTCATTGTTAGCCCCATTATGCTGCTGTGCTTATTATGGCAGGCTTAGGAAAAGCGCCCTGCCACGGTAAAAAGATCACAAGTTCAACAGCTCATTCATATAAACACAGGCACTCCTCCCCAGGTCCGGCAGAGAGGGACCGTTAACAGTGCTGTCCGTTGTCAAGGAGAAGTTCTGTGTTTGCCTCCATTTCATCAGAGCACTATTCATGTGCGATTCCCAAAACCTTGTTATACACTCAAAATGTGACTAGAAATAAGTTTCTCCACTTGTGCTGACTGACATGTATCACGAGCTGTTTTACCTGGGAATCTTTGGCTTATTGATGGTCTGTTTAGTTATGATTTAAGAACTATTGGTTGAATCTCTAGTGCAATAGTTCTTAACCTGTTTGGGGGCCATACCCCTTGGGACTCTATTAAAAGCTATTTCCCCCCTTTCAAATGTATACAAATAATCTGTATTTAGAACCTCTGCTTTATTTTATAATAGAATATGCTAGGCGTTGAGGCAATTCAACATAAATGTAAAACAGTTCCTGCCCTCCAAGAATTTCGTATTTGGTTGAGTAGAAATGACTAATACAGAAACAGTTATGTTTAAATGTGATAGCATAAAGTGCCTAGGATTGTAGCATTATAGTAGGTTTTCAGTAAATGAGGTGGTTATTGTAATGGTTGCTAACTGTTGAAGGCATCAAGCATTCAGAGAAAGAAGTTGTTGGGGATTATAGGTAGGAAAGAAGAGAAGCACTGGTCCTAAATGGCTAAGATTTGGATAGGAGATTTGGAAAAAGGAGAGTGGCATTTCAGGTGTCAGGATTCACAGAGGGTTGGCGTGTCAGTGGAATGAGTTTCAAAGACAGTGATCAATCTGACAGTCTCTTTTTTAATAAATATATATATGATGGTTAATGGTCAATACCCAAATTTAGCCCAATCCATTGCCCAGAAATAATCAGTTTATTTTATTAACTTTCCTAATAATCATTTTTTTTCTGGACGTTTTAAAATTAAAGATCATACTGTATATGAAATTGTCTTTTTAAAAGATAAATATTTTCCCATTGTGTTAAGCCACTCTTGTTTGCAAATAACAGGATACATTACTCATATTAGTCTAAACAATAAAAAGTATGTATTGGTTTATATAATCAAAAAGTTCAAAAGTAGGATAGAGATCAGATACAGTTTGATCAGGGTTCAGCTCTGTGTTTCCATGAGTTTTTGTAGCTATACTCTGTTCCACATGTTAGCTTTGTTCTGAGGCTGGTTCCCCTTGTGACCAGTATGTCTATCGCCAGGGACCTTGACTAGAAGACATGTCGTTAACGTCAGAGGGAGAGAGAAGTGTGCCCTTCCCGTCTCCAGCAGGTGTTTTGAGATTTGGGTTGATTGGTATAGGTAACCAAATACTGAGCTGGTCAGTGTGGGTTAGGGGAGATAGACTTGCCCTGGGAGATTTGGTTGGGGGATCAATCCCACCCAAGCTTCATGGCTGCTTCATAGAGGCGGAATAGAGGTTGAGGAAGACCACCCATTGTCTACCCCACCTGTCCTATTATAAACTCTTAGTAAATAACATTTGTGGGACTTCCCTGGTGGCACAGTGGTTAAGAATCCGCCTGCCAATGCAGGGGACACGGGTTTGAGCCCTGGTCCGGGAAGATCCCACATGCCGCGGAGCAACTAAGCCCGTGAACCACAACTACTGAGCCCGTGTGCCTAGAGCCCGTTCTCTTGCTCTGCAACAAGAGAAGTCACCGCAATGAGAAGCCCCCGCAATGAGAAGACCGTGCATTGCACCGAAGAGTAACCCCCGCTCGCTGTAACTAGAGAAAGCCCGGGCGCAGCAACAAAAGACCCAAAGCAGCCAAAAATAAATAAATAAATTTGTTAAAAAAAAACAAAAAAAAAAAAAATTTGTAACTGCTGCAGAGTATCTCATCGTATGTACCATAATTTAACCATTTCACTACTGCTGTTGGACATTTTAGAGTGTTTCCTCCCCCATCCCCCCACTATTTTATTTTCTTATTTTTAAAAAGTTATTTATTAAAAAAATTTTTTATTTATTTATTTATTTATTTTGGCTGCGTTGGGTGTTTGTTGCCACACGCAGGCTTTCTCTAGTTGGCGGCAAGCAGGGGCTACTCTTCGTTGCGGTGCGCGGGCTTCTCATTGCAGTGGCTTCTCTTATGGAGCACGGGCTCTAGGCGTGCGGGCTTCAGTAGATGTGGCCAGTGGGCTCAGTAGTCATGGCTCGCGGGCTCTAGAGCGTAGGCTCAGTAGTTATGGCGCATGGACTTAGTTGCTCTGCGGCATTGGGATCTTCCCGGACCAGGGCTTGAACCCGTGTCCCCTGCATTGGCAGGTGGATTCTTAACCACTGCGCCACCAGGGAAGTCCCCCACCCCCCACTATTTTAAAAAATGCTTAGGTGAACATCCATATTATATTTAGAGGTATTTTAAATAAGAATAAAATTTAATACTTGATTAGACTTGAATATGAAAGAAAAGGAGAAATAATTGTGAAAATGGTAGTTCCATAGACAGACCCGATGAGTTGGATAGTAGGGAGACTTGGGAGGACGATTGGTTTTGGTTTTGGCATGTTGAGTGAGATCCATTCCTTGGGTGGTTCTGTTCATGCTCTTGAGCAACCCCTGGGTACCCACTGGTTATTAATTTTTCCCTCTTACGTTCTTCTGTTTTACCTTTCAAAAACTCTAAATGTACTGATGGTGCTTTTTTTTTTCCCTTTTGCTCATCATTTTCTATCCCCCACTGTCCTGTTGCACTTTGATTTCAAGTTTTCACCTTGGTATAGATGGTACCAGGTGTTCCTTTCACGTGAAGCCAGGCACTCCTAGCACAGTTGGCAAAGGCAACATCTTGCCAGAGTAGCCTGTCCCTGCTACTCTCTTCCAGTTTTACTGTGTTTAGCTTCTATTAAAAACGCATAACTGATTTACTCTGAGTAAAAGGACAGCTTAATTTAATTCATTAAAGTAGGAGTTAGAATTTCTTTGATATAAGATTCTGTCCAGGAAGATTTAAATGATTCTAATTTAGAGGGTTTTGGGTTTTGTTTTTTTGAGACAGCTGAAAGTAGGAGATCTGGTGTAAGATGAGCCATTAGCTTCTGCCCGCTTCATGGACTTTTTCCCAGTTTAAATGTAAGCATCTGGGTGGGCAGCAGATGGAGCTACTGTAGGATTGGTATCCGACACCTGCCAGCTTGTGAAGCTCACATATTCTCAGTATCACAATCATTTGATACTAGAACTGCTAGAGAATGTCCTAAAAATAAAGATGGCCAAGAGCAGAGGAGAGGCTTAACAAGATTAGTTTGATCTTAACTTTTTCTTCATGGTTTGCCATTAGAAGTTTGGGTATATGGCTTAAAACTACCAAATAAAAAGAATTTTCATATTTGCAGACTGCACTGCCTTCCAAAAAAATGGGAGGAGTTATTCTGTTTGAAGATTGACCTGAGTAAATAAGTAGTTGGTAGATGTCTTTTTCCTCTGTGGACCTCAAAAAACTTTTCGGGTTGGCTGAATTTCTCTGTCTGGATATTATGGGAAGATTAGGTTGGGTACCAGATGCTTGTATGTGAGACAGTTTAGAGTCATCGTACTATTCTGAGCTCATTGTCCATAGCATTCTTAATCCGAAATAACTCTGTTTCCTCAGCTGCAGAAAGTATAAAAGCCTAATAGAAACCTAGCTAGATAATTGATTCTGTGTAGTTTTAGACAGAAATAGTGCAGACAGCACTCTTTGGGAGGCTTGTTAAGGACAGTGTAAAACAACACATAGCGAGAAGTATGCACAGAGGTTACAAGCATGGACTCTGGAATTGGTCAGACCTCAGTTCCAGTCCTACCTCTTCCATTAACAAGCTATCACTCCTTGGGCAAGTTCTCTGGCCTCTTTGAATGGGCCTTAGATTCCTCATCTGTAAAGTAGAATAATACCTACTGACCTTATGGAGTTGTTGTGAGGATGAAATGGCCTAATATGTCATGAATTCTGGCACATGATAAATGCTTAATAGATGTAAGCTGTGTTATTTTAGTAATTTATTAAAGGAGATATGAACTCATTCACCAAACAGGCATCGAGTGTTTACTTTATATAGGTATGTGATAAAACTAGACACTACTCTGTGGTTGTACAGTTAGTTTCAGTTCACTAGTGGAGATGTGTACAAGGAGAGTGGTGGTGATAGATTTCACAAAGGATGGACATTGCAGCTAAGTTTTGAAGAGTAAGATAAGACTTGGTGAACAAATATGGAGGGAAGGACATTCCAGGCAAAGGGGGCAGAGGCATGAAAACACAGAAGGTGAGGGAACAGCAGATAGTTGGCTGTAGACAGGATGTGGGGTCTTCGTGGGGGAAATGGCAGAGGTCGTTGGAGAGTTGGGCAGAAACTGTATCGTTAGGGAGTTTGTATGCTGAACTAAGTACTGGACTTGATTCTTTAAGGGTAGGAAGTAATTGAAGGGTGTTAAGCATGGAAATAACATCAGTTGCATTTTAAGAGAGAAATTGTTATACCAGAGTGCTAAAGAAAGGGAAGTCAGGATATTGCACTGTGTAGAAATGATAGACATTTTAATTGAAGATGACATCTTATTTACATGATAGAAGGAACCAGACTTGGGGATGGATAAGGAAGAAATCTGACTAAAGCAACTTGGTGGCTCTGGGTACTGTTAACTGGGAAAGGTAATATGGGGGATGGAATACTTCTTGGAACATCCTGAGTTCCATCTGGTTGTGGTTAAGTTTGAGGTGCTTGTGAGACATCCAAGGAAAGAGATTAGGTTGTTGAAGAGGTTGACTTGGGCTACAGAAATTTGCGTATGTCCAAGTAGAATATAGGCAGTAATGGAAGTTTGTGTAGAGGTGAGTTTTTTCTAAAGTGAAAATGTAGGGTTAGAACAGTACCAAAAAGAGAACCTTGAGAAATGTCAAACATTTGAAGAGGAACTTGCAGTGATCAGTGCCATCCATGGAGGCATTCCTGCTGTCCCTGAAACGTAAAGAGGCCATTGTAAAACTTTACTAGGAATATCTTAGGTTGACTTTTGACTTTTTGGAATGCAGTCATTATGTTGACTTTCTGGTACACAGGTCAGCTGTGTCTTTGTGTTCTTTGGCTGATTTGCTCTTAGGACAAAAATTGAGAGTTGTGATTTCATAAGAACGAGACTTAGTAAAACATTTTGCAGGTATAACGTTCTTTGCATTTGTACTTTTGGGTTCCTGAAATAATGATCAAACAGTATATCTATCACTGCCCTCTAGATAATCCACATAGTTTTCCAAGGTGGAAAAGGTTTTCCAGAGAGAAAGCTTAAAAGCAGAAGGTGCTTTTGTGAGTGGAAATGATAGGATCCCCTGTAGCTGATTTCAGAGGTCAGGAGTGGAAGACCTGTCACTTCTTCGTGGGTGGGGATTGGCGCATAAAGATAAGTTAGGTGTTCAAAACCTTTGAAGAAGGGTCTCTTGATTGTTAATTTTAGAATCCAGGGGATCTGTGTGATGGAAAATAATCTCCCTTTCCCCACAAAACAGACACATACCCTTTGTGACAAGAATGGATTATGAAGTATGGCGTGCAGAACAAACTCTCCACTCCGCACCTTTATTTTCGCTTCTGTTTCCTTCAAATACCCAACTCAAACAGTTCTAAATTTTTTTTTTTTTTTATCCTCTAGACTTACTTTTCCTCCTTCCTCTACTCCCCAAATGAGAAAGCCTTTAGCTTTTAACTGTAGTACTTCATTTGGCTGTCAGTGTTTATCACATTAGTAATTGGGTGATCTTGGCTGGAGGTGGGGGGCTGTAATGCCCTTTTGAAGATTGGCCCACACACCATTGTACTTAGGTGCCCACACAGAAGCAGAGGCAAACTGGCTGGATTTTGAATGCAAAAGCATGATACTGTGGGTGGGAGCATATATAGTTTTAGAATTTTTAAAGGCAAGACAAAGCCCATGCACCTAATGGGGCCGGTGGAATAACCTTTACAAAAGAGAATTTTTGTTTCTGTTTTTCTTGTCCTGCATCTAGCAATTTAAAATACTGAGAACAGGAATAAAGTGACAGTTGTTCAGCATGTGTATCTATCTCTTATTTTTTTTTAATATAATATTTTTTTAATAAATTTATTTATTTATTTTTGGCTGCGCTGGGTCTTCGTTGCTGCGCATGGGCTTTCTCTAGTTGTGGCGAGCGGGGGCTAGTCTTCGTTGCGGTGCGCGGGCTTCTCATTGCAGTGGTTTCTCTTGTTGCGGAGCATGGGCTCTAGGCATGCGGGCTTCAGTAGTTGTGGCATGTGGGCTCGGTAGTTGTGGCGCACGGGCTTAGTTGGTCTACGGCATGTGAGATCTTCCCGGACCAGGGCTCAAACCCTTGTCCCCTGCATTGGCAGGCAGACTCCCAGCCACTGTGCCACCAGGGAAACCCTCTGTCTCTTACTGATAAAGATCAATGCATTAAAAAAATATCCGCTGGCTCCCAGATTGTTAATACTTCCTGACTTTTGTGTGTTCTGAGTAGTTTGGTGGAGGAGATGATCTGGATCTTACCTTCTCAGCAGGGGTGATTTCTCCTCTCCCCCAAGGGGGAGAAATCTGGTGGTTGGAGGGTGAAAAAAAACTTACTCTTTTTATGCATACAGTACATAAATAGATATTCATGTATCTGTGAATCAGAATTTCATGGTGGAGGGTGGTGGTGATGTTGGTTTTTTGTTTTTTTTTTAAAGGCTGAGAAATGTTGGGCCTTTTCATTCCGGTACCTGCAGTGCCTTGAGCCCCTGTGTCTCAGGATGTTAGTGCACCTTCTTTATTCTCATCTCTAAACCGGCCTAAGGGTGACTAGCTCTGTCACTAATCTGAAGCGCTTCAGGAATGCTTATGGGTATTTTTAGGATTATGGCAAAACGTGATTCTAACACTTACCAAGAATATGTATATAATGCTTCCAAAAATATATTTATACGGTTCATTGGGGAACTTTGAGATGGTTTAAACATGTGAAAATAAGCTGAGAAAAATACTAGGAGTGGGAAGACATGAATCCTAGGATATTTGCAACATTATAATTTACAATATTAATTTAATGGTCTGTATGAGTGGAGTTGCTCAGTTAGTAACGGGCATGTAATGAGTGTAATATATTTTGCTCATGGAATCATGTTGTTTTCAGAGATGTTAAAACCTACTAAATTGGGAAGGTTTTTTCCCCCTAATTTGGTGAAGAGTTTATTGTCCCGCGTGCCTGCTCCCCACCCCACCCCAAACCATGGTTTTTAGGATGGTTCCTCAAACTGCCTAGAGTATTTCCCTCATACCTTCATTCAAGATGTTTGGTATTTTGCAAGTAGATATATGAGAAGTAGTATTACGGTATGTCCTGGTAGATTAAGCAGTTGGTAAAGAAATGATAACATTTATAATGACAATTTTAAAGAGCCAAGTGTTTGGGCCCATTTTTCTTGGATTTCTGTATCCCTGCTCATGGCATAGTGGATTGTCTTGACCTATTTTTCTGTTCTTATGCTGCCTGCAGGAAAAATACTTATCTTTGCCAGTCTGTAGTTTCCTCCCTCCCTCCCTTCCTTTTTTCCTTTTTCCCTTTTTCCCTTTTTCCCTTTTCCTTTTCCAGGAGGCAGATTAGCACAGCGTTTTTAAGAACAAGCAGACCTGAATTTGAATTGAATTACAGTTTCAGTTTTTATTAACTGTGCAATCATCTATAAAATAAAAATACTCTCTCTGTGAAGGGTTGTCCTTAATATACATATAAAGGTCACATAACAGGTGCACAATACATTGTGCCTTTTTAAGTTCTAAGTTTAAAAAAGAACCTAGCATTCCAGCCCAGCACTCTTATTTCGCAGGGGGTTTATACGAGGCCCAGACAAGCCGAGGGACCAGAGCAAGGTTAAAGGGAAGGGCAGCACTGATGCTACTAGATCTCAGTGTTCTTTTCACTCCACTCCACTTTCCTTTTGTGTCACGTCATTCCTTACTGTGCAGACACACGTGCTAATGGTGGTATTTTGCTTTCCTGTGTGAACTAATGCTGAGTTTGACCTAAATTGCACGGGTAGAGATTACGTTTGTGCAAATTCTTAAGGATAGTTCTGTGGAAGCCCTCTAAAATAGGATAGTTATCTTGCCTGTATTTGTGACTTCATTTACTAAGTTTTATTATAGGAAAATGAACTGGAAAATCTCCTAAAATCCCATCTGGTCCTTTGATTTTTATGTGTGAAGGACTGACAATTACCAGGAATTGTTCCAAATACATAAAACTGGTCCCTGTTGTCCAGAATAGTCTTTCTAAGATGTGTGTGTATATGTGTGTGGGTGGGTGAGAGAGACAACGAGAGAGAGAGAGACACACACGCACACAAAGTGCTTGAAATCTGTTGAAACCATACTTCTGAGATTTAAGCTACTGAAACATTTGCTTATTATGAATAAAAAGAAAACCAGGCATAAAAATTCATTATGTAATAATCACATTTCCTGATTTACATTTGGGAGATAGTTTATCATTTTTTCCCTGGTGGCGCAGTGGTTAAGAATGTGCCTGCCAATGCAGGGGACACGGGTTCGAGCCCTGGTCCGGGAAGATCCCACATGCCGCGGAGCAACTAGGCCCGTGAGCCACAATTACTGAGCCTGCGCGTCTGGAGCCTGTGCTCCGCAACAAGAGAGGCTGCGATAATGAGAGGCCCGCGCACCGTGATGAAGAGTGGCCCCCACTTGCCACAACTAGAGAAAGCCCTTGCACAGAAACGAAGACCCAACACAGCCATTAAATAAATAAATAAATAAATAAATTTAAAAAAAGAGTATGCATTGCTTATCTAAAATGTATATTAAAAAAAAAAAAAAAAAAGAATGTGCCTGCCAATGCAGGGGACACGGGTTCGATCCCTGGTCCAGGAAGATCCCACATGCCACGGAGCAACTAAGCCCGTGCACCACAACTACTGAGCCTGTGCTCTAGAGCCCGCGAGCCACAACTACTGAGCCCACGTGCCACAACTACTGAGGCCCGCATGCCTAGAGCCCGAGCTCCGCCATAAGAGAAGCCACCGCAGTGAGAAGCCTGCGCACCGCAACGAAGAGTAGGCCCCGCTCAACACAACCTAGAGAAAGCCTGGATGCAGCAACGAAGACCCAACGCAGCCAAAAATAGATAAATAAGTAAATTGATTAAAAAAAAAAAACTAAAAAAGAGAGAGAAAGATCTAGAATATTTTTGTGACATACTATTTCGCCAACAAAGGTTTTTCTTGCAAGACATGCCCTTGAGGATACCAAGGTTAATAGATTGAGGCACCTGCCCTCAGTTCAATCTAGTAGAAAACACAAGTAATTACAGTGTATTGAGACTAGTATGATGATAGAACTGTGATAATAATACAAAGATCCGTGATTGCAGAGAGGAAGTGATCCTTAAATCTTGAGTTTTGCCATCTTAGCCAGAGGAAACACATATAGAAGTCTGAAAATCATAAAACATCTTGGCAGTTGGGAAGCAGCTTGCAGTAGCTTTAGTATTGTTGGAATTTGGAGTTCAAGGAAGGAAATAGCAGGAAGACTGGAGAGTTAGGTGAGGGCCAGGTAATTGAAAGCTTCGTGTTCGGTGCTGTGCTACCTCACACCAGCCAGGAAATGCTGTGGACTTGGAGCAAACGATTGATGAGTTTTGCCATAGTAGTCAAAGGTGAGCTCTCTGGAATTGATCATCTCTGTCCTTTCACTTAAGTTAGTTATTAGAATCACTGCCCACACAGATAGGTATAGAGTAAGAAAAATAGCTCTTGTTGGTAAGTAAATATTTAAACTAAAAACGTAGCCATTAGGCCTGTTAAGATGAATTGATTCCAAATTGCATTTTACCTAAATTGTTTTTAAAAAATGCTTATTTTTAACATTTGATTAGAGTTTTAAAGACCTAATTCATTTTACTAAGTATCTTCTACATTGTGGGTGGTTTACTGCTGTTGGTGGTGGTGATGGTTGTTTTAGTCCCAATTCAAGTTGCGTTATAGCCTCTCTCTACAGACATACTCATTCCCCACTCCCTTCCAGTGTCTGGTGAGTGTTCAGTATGTTACACAATACAAAGAACAGTAAACAGAGGTCACAATATGATCGGAGAATTTGTTGTCAACAAAGGTAGAACTGTCATTGAGAATAATAGACAATGAACACTTCCGTATTGTCTCAAAAAAGCTTGTGGCATTGGAAATGGTGTTCAGCTACTCTTCCTAAAGATACCTGCATCTAGAGCTCTGTTCACTCACTCTAAAGCAGAGTCTCTGTTGTCAAGCCTCACCCACTTCCAGTAGAGTTCCTAGGCTGCTTTCGCGTTGCCTCAATTTTAAATATGAATACACAACCAAGGAGCACCAGATGTTAGAGGAATGGGAAACCATTGAAGCATTTTAAGCAGACCGACAGTCCAGCTTTTTTTTTTTTTTTTTTTTTTACATAAGCTTTACTTTTCAGAACAGTTTTAGATTTACAGAAAAGTTGTACAAAGTGTTCAAGTATACCCCACACCAAATTTCCCCTATTTTTAGTGTCTTATGTTAGTATGGTGTATTTTTTTTTTTCTTACAATTAGTGAACCGATACTGATACATTATTATTAACTAAAGTCCATACTTTATCCAGATTTCCTTAGCTTTTCCCTAATGTCCTTTTTCTGTTTCAGGATCCCAACTAGGATACCACATTACATTTAGTTGTTGTGTTTGCTTAGACGACTCCTGGCTGTGACAGATCTGGTTTATATTTTTTTCTTTTTTTTTAATATATTTATTTACTTTATATATTTTTGGCTGCGTTGGGTCTTCATTGCTGCGCATGGACTTTCTCTAGTTGCGGCGAGCGGGGGCTACTCTTGGTTGCAGTGCACAGGCTTCTCATTGCAGTGGCTTCTCTTGTTGCGGAGCACAGGCTCTAGGTGCGTGGGCTTCAGTGGTTGCAGCACGCAGGCTCAGTAGTTGTGGCACGCAGGCTCAGTAGTTGTGGCTCTCGGGCTCTAGAACACAGGCTCAGTAGTTGTGGCGCACAGGCTTAGTTGCTCCACGGCATGTGGGATCTTCCCAGACCAGGGCTCTAACCTGTGTCCCCTGCATTGGCAGGCAGATTCTCAACCACTGCACCACCAGGGAAGCCCCTGGTTTACATTTTATTTATTTGTTTGTTTGTTTATTATTTTTTAAATTAATTTTTATTATTTTTGGCTGTGTTGGGTCTTCGTTGCTGCTCACGGGCTTCCTCTAGTTGCGGAGAGCGGGGGCTACTCTTTGATGCAGTGCGTGGGCTTCTCATTGCGGTGGCTTCTCTTGTTGCGGAGCACGGGCTCTAGGCACGCAGACTTCAGTAGTTGCGGCATGTGGGCTCAGTAGTTGTGGCACGCGGGCTCTAGAGCGCAGGCTCAGTAGTTGTGGCACACGGCCTTAGTTACTCTGTGGCATGTGGGATCTTCCCGGACCAGAGCTCGAACCTGCGTCCCCTGCATTGGCAGGCGGATTCTTAACCACTGCGCCACCAGGGAAGTCCTGGTTTACATTTTAATGATGTTATTCTGGTTTGCAGAATTGAGTACATTCTGAAGGGGACAAAGTGAAAGCAGTGAGACCAGTTAGGAAGCCACTATGTAATAATTCAAGCAAGAGATAATGGCTGCTTGGACTAGAGTTGTAGCAGTAGAAGTGGAGAGAAGGGTTTTTTTTGCTTTTTTAAAAATTTTTATTTTATTCATTCATTATTTATTTAGGCTGCGCCAAGTCTTAGTTGCCACACTTGGGATCTTCATTGCAGCACGTGGGCTTCTTAGTTGCAGCATGCATGTGGGATCTAGTTCCCCCACTGGGGTTCAAACCCAGGCCCCCTGCATCAGGAGTGCAGAGTCTTACCCACTGGAACACCAGGAAAGTCCCTGGAGAGAAGGGTTTTTATTTAGGGTATGTAAAAGCCATCAGACTATATGAGAAAATTAAGGGGAATGAGAGTAGGTAGAGAAGAAAATAGGTTCTGGGTTGGAGCCCTTGGGACCCTTTAAAAGTTAATGAGATAAAAAAGACCCTAGAGGGATTTCCCTGGTGGCGCAGTGGTTAAGAATCCGCCTGCTAATGCAAGGGACACTAGGGTTTGATCCCTAGTCTGGGAAGATCCCACTTGCCGCGGAGCAACTAAGCCCGTGTGCCACAACTACTGAGCCTGCACTCTAGAGCCCACGAGCCACAACTAGTGAAGCCCGCGTGCCTACAGCCCATGCTCCGCGACAAGAGAAGCCACTGCAATGAGAAGCACGCGCACCTCAACGAAGAGTAACCCCCACTCACCACAACTAGAGAAAGAAAGCCCGCATGCAACGAAGACCCAACGCAGCAAAAAAAAAAAAAAAAGACATTAGCAAAGGAGACCAAACAAGAGCGGCCAGTTACATAGGAAGAAAACCTAGGATGTGTTGTGTCCTAGAAGCCAAGAAAGTGTTTCAAGGCAGAGTAAACGATCACTGTATTATGTGCTTCTGATAGGCCACGTCAGATAAGGGTAGGGAATTGACCTTTGGATTCAGCCATCACTAGTGACCAGGCCATCACTAGTGACCTCTGTGAGTAGTTTCCGTGGAGTGGTGAGAGCAGAAGCATGCTTGTAGTGGGTTCAGAGAGAATGGGTTGGGACAGGGAAGGGGACATGGGGAAACTTGCTGGGGGTGGGGAGGGTGGCGGTGGTTATGTAAATTTTACAGCAAAAGAAAACACTGCAAAGTAATATTTAACTATTGTTAATAATATGTATGCAGAAGTATTTAGGAGAAAGCACTGATGTCTGCAACTTTGAGATACATTAAAAAATAAAATGGATTAATGGAAGGTTGTATAGATAGATATGTGATAAAACACATATTGTTAATGGCATAATTTAGGTGGTGGGTAAATATGTGTTCATTGGAAAATTCTTTTAACTTTGCTCTATGTTTGAAAGCTTTCATAATAAAATGTTGGGGATGGGGGAGAGAACAGGAGGAAAGAAATTGGAGACAGAATGTGAACAGCTATTCCGAGGAGTTTTTATGTAAAGGCAGTAGAATCAAAAGAAATCTGCTTTCATCCCGATCTCAGAATTGGGAGAAATAACAGCATTTTTATTTACTGATAGGAAAGATCCAGTAGAGACAAAAAATTGATGATGCAGAAAAAAGAAAGGAAAAGTACTTCAGTGAAATGTCCTTGAGCAGGCAAAAAGGTGGGATCTAGCACAGGAGTAGAATTTTCTTTTGTTAGGAGCATGGACAAAAGTAATAGAAGGCAGAGGGTAAGGATATAGGTACAAGCGGTTGTATACACGTGGTGGGAGCTTTTACAGATCTCTTCTGTTTGCTTCTGTTTTTTCCGTGAAGTAGAAAGTAAGCTCATCTGCTGGGAAGGATGGTGGAGGAGCTGTTGAAGCTCAAGGAGATAGGAAAATGAGATAGTCATCTAGGAGCGAGTGAATGGACTCAGGAAATACACTGCGAGCCCGCTTGAGGTCTTTCATGAGGTCTGATAATTAATATTTAAAGTTTCAGAAGGAGAACAGTGCAAATGAAAGACACTATCAGATTTTTTAAAAAGAAAGAAGGTAACTTCTCATAGCTGGTGGATGTGGATTTTTGGATGGGAAGGGACCACCAAGTCTACCCAGCAATACATACAAAAATAGATCCATGCTCAGATAGGTTATCGTTAAGTTTCAAAATGACAAGAAGAAAGAAAAGATTCTAAGAGCATCTAGAGAAAAGAAACAAGTCTCTATAAAGAAATGATAATCAGATTGCCAGTGAACTTTGTACAAACAACTTCAAATACCAGAAAGCAGTGTCTTCCAAATTCTGAGGGAAAATGCTGTTCGGCCTAGAATTCTGTTGAATTCTACACCTCATTGAACTGGCGTTCAAGTATGAGCAGAGAATCAAGGCAATTTCAGACATGCCAGGACTGAAAACATTTGCTTCCTAAGCACCCTTTCTTGGGAAAGTATTGATATTAATGGTGCACTACCATAAAAACCAGGAATGAGGAAGACATGAAATCTAGGAATCGACACATCCAACCAAGGAAAGTATTGGAGGAAAATCCCAGAATGGTAGGTCGATTGAAGAGTGAAATGGGTATTCCAGGCATTTTTTTACACGTACCATCCTTGAAAAGTTGTAATAATTTAAAAATATAATAAAGCCAGAAAAATTGTTTTAAGGCCATTAGAGCTCTAGGGAAAGCAGAAGGCCATCCAATAAAGGGAGTACAATTTTTAAAACCGGCTTAATTGTATCTCCCAGAGCTGCAAACTGTAACTTCAGCAATGAGAATGCACCTGTAGAAAGCAGGGCATTTTGGGGACTTCCCTAGTGGTCCAGTGGGTAAGACTCCGCGCTCCCAGTGCAGGGGGCCCGGGTTCGATCTCTGGTCAGAGAACTAGATCCCACATGCCGCAACTAAAGATCCTGCATGCTGCAACGAAGACCCAGCACAGCCCCCCACCTCCCCCCCCCCCCAAAAAAAAAGAAAAGCAGGGCATTTTGGTTCTGGTCAGTTCAGATTTGATAGCTTAATCATTATAGATCTATTATGCATAGCCATTCATAGCCTTTGACTTCAGGGGGTGTGGGGTTATAAAGGCCTAATAATACTATTCTGTAGTGGCAAACAGTAGTCATACCTGAGTTGATCATAATATGGCTGATGAGTTTTGTGATTTGGGGAAGCTAGTTATTGTGGGCAAGAGAGCAAACCTCATATGCCTGGTTTCCCCTTGCATTTCCAGGCAGCATGGATGTTGTTCTGTTGGCTGACCCAGAACTGTGGAATGGCACACAAGTCTCCCAGTTTAAATACTACGTGAAATCAGGGAGTTGTTCTTGTAGTCTGGAATTGAGGGTCTGACAAGCCCATTGTTTGCATTAATACATCCTATTATTTAGTCCTCTTAGTCCCTCTGTTCTCTGCAGGTTGTGACGTTTTGTGGGACGAAAGTGCTGATTTTGTACAGGGAACAGTGTGTAGGTGCTCAGATAAAACTAATAGGCGGAGCAAGGCTGGGCTTGTCTGCTTTTGATGGTACAGGCCGAGAACAGAGCAGCCTGGTTGTCCTCCGGCTGCCCGCCCCCACCCCCGCCCTCCCCCCAGGCCTCCCAGCGAACCTGCCCTCTGAGCCCTGCAGCTGCCTGAAGGAGGCCATGAAAGCTGGTTAATTACTAGACAGGCCTCCCTTCCAATGGTAAAAGGAGGGGTAGTTAGTTTAGCCTGTCTGTAACAGCAGCTATGTTTGTCTCCAGTTCCGTTAGAGAGGTGCCTAGAAAAAGTTGTCACATCCTGAATTCCGATGTCTGTTTTCCTGATGAAAATGTCCATATTTGGGGTCACGTTTGGAAGTAGAGAAAGTTTAATACGTGAGTAAGCATATGTCAGGGTATACTAGTTCAAATTGAGTATTTTCATAGATTCTAAACATTGCAAATTATAGTTATTTGAATTGGTTGTTTGAAAAAGTAATGTCAGTTTTGTGTAGATTTTTAATTATATAGCAATTAAAACATCACCTCAGAACAACTGAGGGATTATCTCTTTTATAAATTTATTTTTTAATTTTATTTATTTTTGGCTGCATTGGGTCTTCGTTGCTGCGCGCCAGTTTTCTCTAGCTGTAGCGAGCGGGGGCTACTCTTCGTTGCAGTGCACAGGCTTCTCATTGCGGTGGCTTCTCTTGTTGCAGAGCACGGGCTCTAGGCGCACGGGCTTCAGTAGTTGTGGCTCGCGGGGTTTAGAGCGCAGGCTCAGTAGTTGTGGTGCATGGGCTTAGTTGCTCTGCGGTATGTGGGATCTTCCCAGACCAGGGCTCAAACCCATGTCCCCCGCATTGGCAGGCAGATTCTTAACCCCTGCGCCACCAGGGAAGCCTTGGGATTATCTCTTTTATACACTTTCTTTTTATTTATGGTGGAGAGTAAACTTTAAGTTTTAAATTATGTGACCTTGAGAAGCCAGTGATACGGCTTGAAATTTGACATCTGTTCCCTGTTCCTGCAAACAGAGGGTGGAGGAGTAAATTTAGAGTCTTTAATGTGTATGGGTTTTTTAATGTTCATTTTAGAGTCTTTTCAAAACAGTCAAAATCCCCCCACCCTAGTCCAAATGTCCATCTCCTCTGGCCTGGCTTACTGCAGTAGCCCCTTAATTAAGTGGTCTTCCTGCTGCCACTTTCATCCCTCTCAGATCTTTGTATCACACAGAAACCAGAATCGTCATATTAAAGAGCAAATTCAGTCCATGGTTTCCCAGAATCCTTATTCTACCCTTCAGGGCCAGAGCCCTGCACAGTCTGGCCCTGTTCCCTTTCTCTCTAGCCTCCAAGGCTCTGCTTTTCACAGAACTCCCTTGGATTTGTCATTTCAGTTCTACACTGTGCTAAACCCCTTCTCACCCAAGAGCCTCTACTTACACTCTTCTCTCTGCTTGGAATGTTTCTCCTCGCTCTCATTTGTGTCCTCCATTCCCACCCTCAAACCTGGCTAAGACCTACTCATACTCAGGGTTTCTGGTTGAAATGTTACTGCCCAGGTGAGCTTTCCTTGACACACGTCTGCATAGTTCGATTAGGTCTCCCCAAGGTGTGCTCTCATACAGAGCACTCTGAACTTTTCATCGTAACTTATTATACCTGAAGTTATAATTACTTTCCCTTCCCTACTGTCAGCTCCTTGTAAGTGAGGATCATTTACTTATTGTGGTATCCCCAGGACCTAGCACAGACGATGACTCCAAATGGACACTCATACTTGTCTACTCCCTGAGTCTTAATATAGTACATCTTTGATTATTTTATTAGGGTAGAGTCCTAAGAATGGCTGGGTTTTACTGGGTTAATAGGTATGAAAATTCAGATCTTTGATACGTATGGCCAATTGCTTTCAGTAAAACCATACACCTTTTTATACTCCCACCAGTACCATCCAGCCACCATCACTGAATATTAACTTGTTTTTATCTTTGCCACGGTGATCATCCGAAAAGAAGAGGAAGGGGGAGGTCTGTGAGATCTCTGAGTGATAGAAACAGAAGACTGGAATAGGCCACTTGATCTAGTTATTCCAGTCATGACCACATGATATCCTGTCCTTGACGATTTCTGGGCTGTAAGACTTCAGCCTTCCTGGTGGCACTTGAGCGCAGTGGAGGAGACAGCAAGGAGGGTGACTCGTCTTCCTGCAGTGGAGTGACATCGCCATGGTGATTGCCTGTAGGAAGTGACTCCGCTTGACCGAGCCACCTCCAGCCATCCACAGTGTCTGTAATTACTGTTTGTCACTTAAACATGTGACAGCTCCATATCGTAGAAGGGCAGTGTGTAGCCTGGAGGAGGACAGCAAGTGAAGTGTGACTTCACAGCAACTCTCTCTTTGTTTGAACCCCATTTTAAAATATAAAAGGGAAGATGGCCTTGTTGACCACACCCTCTTACATACTCTGAGTTGCTCTGCCTTTAGGTTCTTGCTCTATTCCTGGACTCTTGGAAGTTGCCCCTTTTCTCATTTCTCCAGACATGAATTGAGTTTTCTGTATCAACTAAGCAGCTCACTTGGAAACATGTAGCTGTGAATTCCATATTCAACTCAAAATCAGCAGTTTCCATTATCCCACTTCTTACTTGTTCCCTCATTATTTACATACATAACTCCCTTAGCTGTAAACACTTCTGAGGGTAGGGACTGTGTCTTTCTGCCCCCGCCCCCCCCCCCCCCCTTTAAATCCCGTTGCAGCTTCCTAGTACAAAGCTTTCAGTGTAGTAGACACTCGAACATTAACTGAAGTGCAATTCGAGGAGGACAGCAGCGGTAACTCATCAGGGCAGCCTAGTAATGACCAGATTACAGATCCTAGATTTTCATACTTCCACCACCTTTCTCAATTCCCTGTAACTGTTTTAATAGTAAACAGAACTGTTTGGCTGCTTAAGATGGTGGACCTCAAGGCTGTTTTACAGTTTTCTTCTCCCAAGTTGTTGGCAGAATTTGGATACTTCCTGTGATCTGTTTGCCTCATAACAAATGTCACTTTGTATAATGAAATATCTCCTCAGTGAGTTCCAAAGGATGGATAGAACTGATCTGAGGGGAATTTCAGTCAGGGTCCTGGTAGGAAACACATGACACATTTAAACTGGCTAATTTGAGGAGATTTTATTAATGAGACTATTTACAAGGTGTGGGCAGGGTTTCTCTAGAAACCACAGGGGATGGTACAGTGCCCAGAGCTAGTAACCGAGTTCCCATCTTGAGGCCTGCAGAAGACAGTGGGGCAAAGGAAAGGGGAGGTGTTACCAGAACCTGGAGGAGGAAAGGACTGAGTCAAGAAGGCTGAGACTTTGAGTTGCAGGTCTAAGACTGTCCACAGAAGCCCCAGACAGGAAGCTGCCTTCTGCGGCCTCTCCACTGGGGAGCTGGGAAGCCTGTAGAAGAGCCTGCTGTTGTGGTCCATACAGGTGGAGGGCACAGAAGGGCAGAGGAGAATGTCAACTGAATCTGGAGAGGCACGGGGGGTACCATCTACCTTTTACAATTATGCTTTTTACTCACAGTGGCTTTAAAAGAGGGAAATTTGCCAGCAGCTCTATATAGCTGTTTTTCTAAAGTGCTTTTCAGAAAAAAAATTGGTGGCCAAGAGGGAGGCCACCGAGTCACATCTGCCCACCAAGCTTTTTTTTTTTTTTTTTTTTAAGTGAAACAAGTTAAAATGTTTATCAGAAGGAAAAAGAGTACGTGTGGATAGACATGTGGGCGGGCTCGGAGAGAGAGAGAGAGCGCCCTGGTGGTAGTTTGAATCACTTTTATGGGGCATTCCTCCACCAAGCTCTTTTGATTCCACCTCGGAAAAGTATCTTGAATCTGTCTCCTTCCCTCCACCACACTTTCCCACTGCAGCCCAAGCGCTGGCGGCTGTAGTTGTTCCCGCCTGGTCTTCCCTGCACTTCATTCTCACAGTGCAAACATTGGAATGTTGAAAATTGCACACCTGACTGTCACTCTTCAGTGACTTCTAATTATCATCCTTAGCACACCCGTTTGAACTTCCTAATTTGCACACTAGAACCTTCTGCCTAGACCGCTTATAGGAGATCCTCTGGGTGTCCCCTCAGATGTTACTCTGACCACATTCCCCCTCCCTCCCAGACTAGGGTAGGTCCCTCTCTTTTCCGCTCCCTAACCCTGTGCTTAACCTAACATGAATCCACATTTTCAGTTTAGTATTGTACTTAACCTGTTTAATTGCCTGCATTCACCTCCACTCTGGGAATGGGGTGGGGAATTACCACTGCACCCAAGTCCCTCTGTCTGTCATGTGGTTACAGACTCTCCTGCCATGGAGCTAGATTAGCTGCTTCAGAAAATTTTGGAACTAGGTTTTTTTTTAGTTCAGAATGGTAGCATTCTAGGTGTAAAGACCCCCTAGCCTCGAGTATTTCAGAGCCATAGATCTTTTTTTTCTTTTTTTTAATACAGCAGGTTCTTATCAGTCATCCGTTTTATACATATTAGTGTATACATGTCAATCCCAATCTCCCAAGTCATCCCCCACCACCACCCCACCCCCCACACTTTCCCCCCTTGGTGTCCATACGTTTGTTCTCTACGCCTGTGTCTCTATTTCTGCCTTGCAAACCAGTTCATCTGTACCAGTTTTCTAGATTCCACATATATGCGTTAATATACGATATTTGTTTTTGTCTTTCTGACTTACTTCACTCTGTATGACAGTCTCTAGGTCCATCCACGTCTCTACAAATGACCCAGTTTCGTGCCTTTTTAAGAGCCATAGATCTTTATGCGGTTGCCAGTGATTAGCTGAGTGACTGATGCCTTTTTTTCTGTTACATTCTGTGAGGTGGCTTTGGGTCACGGAATGACTAAATCAGTAGACCCTATTTAGTTCACATCTTGAATCAATAAGGCCTAAGTTAAACTTAATAACCTCTGTTGTCATTAATTTTGGGGCGGAGGAGGGCTTTTTTGGGAGCTCCTGTTTTGTTTTATTTGCTGAAGCAACAGGAAGTGAGTTAGATCTTAGAGGGTGGAGCTGATGAATGTGAGCAGGTTTGCCTGTCATCAGAAAACAGGTAACTGCTGCTCCCCTGGCTTAGGAGGCTTTGTTTGTTTTTTATTTAGTTTGGTTTTTTTGAGGAGAGGGTTGTAGAATTTAACCTAAAATTGAAAGCCTTCTGTTAATGAACAAGGAGAGTAGCTAAATATATATTGTTAAAGTAAAGAATTAGCCATAGTTTCTAATTATTTTGGTTATTTCCAGTTAGGAGTTCTGATACCATTAGTAAAGGTTTTACTTTTCAACTTAAGGAAACTTAACCAATCTTTTAGTTAATGGCTGCCAAGTGTGGCCAAGGAAACCATCCGTCCCTCCATTTGCTTGATAGCAAGTTGGGAAGTCGTCCATGTTCCTTCTACTCAAAGTTCTATACAAGCTGAGCAGAACTAAAGATGCAAACAAAGAATATAACCAGGGGGCAGGGGGGATAGGAAGAATATAACCTAGCTCACACTTCCCCCAGGAAGTCTTCCTGTATCCCCTAAGCTGGACTTAGGTCTTGCCCTTCGGTGTTTGGAACGCAGATATTTTCTGTTGAATGGACACTTGCCACAGTACCTGTAATTCCCCCACTACTGGCATCCATCACACTGTGTTGCAACGAGCAGTTTACTAGATAGACTCTAAGCTCCCTGGGGAGGGAAGGGTGGCCATTGTATCCTAAGCTCACCTAGCTCAGGGCTTTGCACTCTTGTTGCAGAGTGCTTGCCTGGTACAGGCTGTCACATGATTGCTGAGTTTTTCAAATGTACAGTATTTTCTCTCTTGAAACTCCCTCATATTTATCTTTGTCTCTGCCCATCCCCTTCGCCCAACTGCCCCAAGTCCCTGCAGTTGAAATTCTGACACTCTTGAGAGCATTTCACTCTTCTGTTGAGCAGTCAACTACGCTAAAGTAGTATGTCTTCCACAAGACACAAAACACAGAAGACAGTTATTTTGAATGGAAACTCTTGGTACCCCTTTGGTATAAAGAGTTTATTTTGGGGGACTGCCTGTGCATTTAGGTTTCACTGCCTCCAGATTCATCTGGGTGGAGTGATAGCTACATTAAGTGTGAACAACCTTCCTGTTTTGTTAAAATGTCATGAGAAGCCTTTCTTAATGACAGCTGAACCTGGAAAGGTTGGTAAGTGTCTGATTCGTTGTTTTGTTGTTGTTGTTTTTAAGATTTTTTTGACGTGGACCATTTTTAAAGTCTATTGAATTTGTTACAATGTTGCTTCTGTTTTATGTTTTGATTTTTTGGCCGCGAGGCATGTGGGATCTTCGCTCCCCGACCAGGGATTGAGCCCGCACCCCCTGCATTGGAAGGTGAAGTCTTAACCACTGGACCGCCAGGGAAGTCCCTCTAATTCGTTTTTTGAACACTAAAATATTTCTCAGAGAAAGAAAAATATCCTGTTTTTGTTATTCTTCTTACAGTTATTCTTACAATAATAATTTGGTTAGTCTTAATTGTTCATCTTGCTACATATATGAACATTATAAAGGAAGTCTTCCATTTAAAAAAATGCGTGAGTGGTCCTGAACTCTTAATATATCAGTTGTGTGTGTGTGTGTGTGTGAGTGTGAGAGAGAGAGAGGGGGAGATCATTTTTCTTTCTGCATCAACTTGGCTGCCATTCAAAAGAATAAAAAAGGTGAAGGTCTTCATGCTGTCCTTTGTAAAGCTTTTGGTGGAGGAGTTGTAGCTATAAAGTTAACACTCTGCAAAAGTAAGTCACTAGTCAGACATGCAGGCTGAACCAGGCATCTTAACATTCCAGGAAGTGCCCCCATGCTGAGAGCTGGGAGTCGGGACACGTGTACAGACCCAGAGCTACAGCTCTTCCCTCCCTAATCCACCCAATGCATATTTTCTAAATTTCATACTGAAATTTCCCTTCCCTGCCTACCCGCCCCACCCTTATACTTTTTTATCTTGGAGAAAGTAGAAGCAGGTAGTGTTGTGGAAAAGATTTGGGGTACCCCGTTTTGAGGTGCTCCCCATAGAAGTTTTTTGGCAGTGATGCTTAAGGTACAGGAAGACTGATTGCCTCATTCTGTTACTTCCTTTATTTTGCCTCTCCTTGGGGGGAACAAATTCATGACAGTCAGTCTTCTTTCCAGGGTCTATTTAAGATGTTATTATTTTCACCAAGGAATTTGATGGTAATGTATAATGTGTGGTGCTCTTTCTATTGTCCCTAGACCCAGCTAGCTCTGTGATCCTGTATGCATTACTTAGAGCAAAGCCCCCATATACCAGTCAGTTCCTCAAAATATGCTAGGTGCTATTCTGAGAACCATGGAGAATACCGATGAAGAAGTGGCATGGAGCCCGCTTTAGGGTGCTTGCAGTCAAGTTTAGGAGAGGACCAAAGCATTCCAGTACACAGTACGAAGCAGTGGTAGACGAGATGTGAATAGATGAGGAAGAGAGGAAGCATGAGAGACGCAGTACAATGTGTTTAGAGGTCGCTGAGTTGACTAGCCTGACTGAACTGAAGGGTTCGTTTAGAGAAGTAGTGGGTGGGAAGAGCTGAAAGTAGGTGATGGCCAAATTATGAAAAGTGGAATGCCAAACTAAGAATAATTTGGATCCATAGAAGGCTACTTAAGACTTTTTAACAGAAAAACAGTGGTGTTTGAACTGATTCAGAGCACTAAATAGATTGAGGTCAAACCAGGACAACCTTAAACTATGAAAGCTGGACCTTTTGGGAGGCGGCAGGGCAGGGTGGGGGGTAGGCTTGGCCTCTTGATCCAGCTGTGTTTCCCTTTCAAACTGATCCCCATTGATAGCAGCTGTTTAGAGAAGGTAGAGAGAGCCTCTCAGGCAACGGGAAAAAAGGCACTGTTCCTGGGGTGTAACTGGTTTGTATTCAAATGGCAGTATATAAGTGACGAGTGATTTTTACCAATAGAAAATTTGGGAGTTTGGACGTTTTCTTTCCTCTCCCTTCCTCCTTCTTTTTCTTTCTTTTCCTTTTGAAATTGTTTAGAGGGCAAAATCTAGCGTGTGTCACTAGTGGTCAGAAGGTAAACTTGACCAACAAATGCCCTTTGGATTTCTTTAGTTTGGTAAATAGAATCCTTCCTTAAAAGGAAAATGATGTAAAAAATTGATTTAGGGCTCCTTGATCCCCAAAGAAATGAATCTTCTGGAAATACCCGTTTCAAAGGGAACTAAAAACACATTTCATGGCACAGATATTATACTTTTGTTGAAAGAGTTCATCACCATAAGGTTAAAATACCCCCCTGATTTGATATCATTACATAAATTTGGAGTAACTCATCTACAGTGTGGGTGTTTTTCATGCTTTGGCACACAGTAGAGCAAGCAGCATAGCCAAGATGTTTTTCATGTTGAGCAAAAACTTTAACAGATGGAGGTGGTGATTGTAGAGCACTTATTTAAAGTGTTAGGAATGAGTCAGTGTAGTTTGAGGCCGAGGCAGTAATCCACACTAAGGGAGTCTGAGAAGTTGAAGAGCATTCTAATAAAATATGTAACAGGCAACTGAAGAGAACTGATTTTAAATGGCTCTCCCAGTACTGTTACCCTAGCCGGGGCCCTGTAGAATTTTTCTTAGGGGTTAAAGTCTTTAAAAAGCCACTCTGTGTGCGTACGTGCGTGTGTGTGTGTGTCTGTGTGCGCGCGCGCGTGTGTGCGTGTGTGTGTGTGCGCGTGCATGTGTATGCGTGTGTGCGCGTGTGTGCGCGCGCGTGTGTGTGTATGCGTGTGTGCGCGTGTGTGCGCGCGCGCGCGTGTGTGCGTGTGTGTGCGCGCGTGCATGTGTGTGCGCGTGTGTGCGTGTGCGCGTGTGTGTGCGTGTGTGTGTGTGTGCGTGTGTGTGTGTTTTCCTTCCCTATTCTAAGAACTTGAAATTATGTGGTAGGGTCACCATAATTCTTTAAATTTGTCTTCAAGTCCTGGCAGTATTTCAGTGTTGCTTGTGTGGGATTGATTGATCTTTAAAGAGCTGGGGAAACTCACTGGCTTATGTAGAATTTCTGTAAAGCAGGGACCAGCTGTAAGTGGTATTTTTGTTTTTTATGTGGTGGAAGAGCTTAAATATGTAATTGTTCCTATCTTTTACGCACAAATGCTCTTTCTTATAAATTGCTTCACAAACGCTATAAAACTTTGAATAATTTTTCCCTGAAGAAATGCTGAACCCTGTGCAAGCTGTTAGAATTAGAATGTATGTTGAAAGCTTTGATGGGACTACTGTTTGGGAACTGCACAGCTTTTTTTTTTTTTTTTTTTATCATGATTCCTTCTTCTTCTTTTTGTTTTGTTTTGTTTATTTACAGATGACTGCATATGTTCAGGCAAGAAAATACCCCCATATTTCAAAATACAGCAGTCTATAAACAAAATTCTTATCTACCATTTTCCTAAAAGACACATTTTTTTTTTTCTGTAATTTGTATAGAAAATTAAGTGCAGTTCTTGTCTCCCAGGATTTGTATGGAAGGGACAGGGAAGGGCATTACCTACTGTAATCCTTGAACTCAGCATTTGAAATTTTTTTTGAAGTAAGCACAGAAGTTTTGTACTCTGTGTTTCCACAATAAAACAAGAATCCCAGTTCTCTGTTCATACGTGTGCTCTTGGTACCCATGGGCAGCATTACATCAAAGATACCTAATTTGGTAAAACTCAGCCCCCAGGATTGCCATGTTTTGTTAGATCTAATACTGCTAAATGTGTAAGGCAGAGTAATTACTGTGAAGTAAATGTGTCCACTACAGCAGCTGGACGGTAGCTCTGTACTGAGCTATGCTGCTCATTTTCTCATTTAACCCCCTCAGTAACCCTGAGAGGTAGGTATTATCACCACTTTATAGATGGGAAACCAAAACTTAGAAAATGGCCGTTTGCCCAAGGTCACGTAGTTCATTGTTGGTGAAATTGGAATTTGAACCCATGTGTTTATTCGCCTCTTGAATCCTACCAGATCAGGTGCATCCGAAGGGGTCTGAGCCCTAAATCTTTGAGCTCTGGCTTTTTTTTTCTTTCTTCTGCTTTTTTTTTTTTTTTTTTTTTTTTTTAAAGTAGATAGATATTTTTATTTTTTTTGGCCACACCCAGTGGCATGTGGCATCTTAGTTCCCCGACCAGGGATTGAACCCGTGCCCCCTGCAGTGGAAGCGCAGAGTCCTAACCACTGGACCACCAGGGAATTCCCTCTTTCTTCTTTTTTAAACTATTTGGAAACCTTTAAATTGGTATTAGTAAAGATGGAAATTTGCATTGCCTTTAGAATGGCCTCATTGGGGGTGGGGTGGTGGCAGCAGTGAATAAAGTTACCAAATTATATAATGTAGAAAAGTAGAACATGTGGAATGCTCTGAGTTGTCCGTAGTGAAGAAAGTTTTACTTCTGGGAATTTTTTTCATAGGTTAGTGATGGCAAACTATCATGGTGGGGGTTTCTGAAGCCTCGTTGTGTTATTTTCTGCTCCACTATGTATTTTCGGTGTGAAAAGTTTGTACCGGAGTCATATGAGGCCCTGGTGTGTGTTTCTTACGTGTAAATTGGACCATAATATTACTGTGTTCTCTTGACTGAAATACTTCTTTCAGTTGAAGTATGATACACGTGTAGAAAAGTTACATATCGTAAGTGCACAGTTCAGTGAATTTTCACAAACTGAATACACCCAGCTTGCAGGTCAAGAAGTCTAACATTAGCGACAGCTCAAAAGCACCCATTGTGTATCTTCCGTCGACTGGAATAGTTTTAATTCTCCCATGTAAACTTCACATCATTCTTTATCTTTTAGGTTTCTTCCTGATTGTGGCTCTAACATTACTTTCAGTCTTTCTGCAACCAGAAAAAGAACAAATAAAAACTTCACTGAAACTTGTCTCTTCCTCCTTTCATAATCTCATCTCTTGATCAGTCTGCTTCCGTTAAACCAAAGTGTTTTGATGGCTACAAAGTCATAACTCGAGGGAATATGGGGGTTGGCATAGAACATGCAGCTGTGGGGTAACAGCTAAAAACATTCCTTGGAATTTTCAAAACTGAATGAAAATTTGGTGGTCGAACTCAACCATCTGTTTGTTAAGAGGTAGTGAATGAGCAAATGGTAAGTTGCCTGTGTTTCGGGGAAGTGGTGATAGGAGCAGTTTCCTCCTTCTCAGAACTCTGATGGGGCTTTAACAGCTTACTTGTGAAGGATGTGAACTTTCATCTAAAGCCATAGCAAATTCAGTACAGTCTCTGTAGGTGCAAACTCATCCACATCTGGTTCTGGTGCCCTTCCCTGCTCTACTTTAGATTCACTTATGTCAGTTTGTGCCCTTTGCTGTTTTAAGCATTTGAATAAAACTTAATTTTTAACTCTTAAATTATGCCATCCTGGGCTTTCAGGGCTTGCATGTGAAAGCTGATGTACCAGCTGGGTAGAAAAACCTGATCCCAGGTGGCCCAGGCTTAGCAAGCACTCTTTCTCCTGTGCTTTGTCTCCCACAGAACCAATCTTTTCTTAAATTATCGAGTAAAGAGATTTAGAGGCATGCACAGCCACACCTTGGCTTTCTGGCAAAGAGATATTCTAGATACTAGAATATTCCGGAGAACCAAACTTTTAGCCTCCCATGTATTCTGACACTACATTAAAAATAATCTAAGCATTGGGGAGTTCCCTGGTGGCCTAGTGGTTAGGATTCTGGGCTTTCACTGCCGTGGCTGGGGTTCAGTCCCTGGTTGGGGAACTGAGATCCCACAAGCCACCCAGCCAGTATTCATCATCATCGTCATCATCTAAACGTATTAGTTCCATATTTCCCTACCTTCTTGGGGAGAAAAGCATACAAGCACCAAGTATTAATATTGTTCTGCAGAAAACCATAGTTCTAAAATGGTGCCAAATCTGGGAGTTGCCCTGGAGTGTCTTTTATTGTCGGGGGGGGGGGGCATTTTTTTAGGGGGAGGTTTGCCTCTGTCCTAACGAAGGTGACAAGAAGAACGTGCAGGGCTTCCCTGGTGGCGCAGTGGTTAAGAACCTGCCTGCCAGTGCTGGGGACACGGGTTCAAGCCCTGGTCCGGGAAGATCCCACATGCCACAGAGCAACTAAGTCTGTGCGCCACAACTACTGAACCTGCACTCTAGAGCCTGCGAGCCACAACTACTGAAGCCTGCGCACCTAGAGCCTGTGCTCCGCAACGAGAAGCCACCGCAGTGAGAAGCCTGCGCACCGCAACGAAGAGTTAGTCCCCGCTTACCACAACTAGAGAAAGCCTGCTCACAACAACGAAGACCCAATGCAGCCAAAAATAAATAGATAAATTTTTTAAAAAAGAAGAAGAACGTGCGGTTGGTTCTAAGAACTCCTGGCATGTAGAACCTTTTCTGCAAGGTTATTGGTCACAAATTAAAACTGGCCTTTTCCAAGTGATTACCTTATTCTGTTTTCATGTCCAAATGGGCCATAATGCTTTATAAGATAATTACTAGACCACATTTTTCTTCCAGCCCTTCTTTTTGGTAGACAACAAAATCCTGGCCTAAAGCTCCTTTGCTCTTGTGCTGTTGAATCTTCTGTGATGCTGGTGGGTTCACCTTGGTGCTTAGGGACGGACGTTGATGTCATTGTGGCAGGGAGTGCCTTAAGAGCCCTGTCCCTCTCAGACCTTCGTCCTTGGTGTGCGGGTGTGCTTTATAATTGTCTAGCAACAGAATAACTTTTCTGGCCACAGTACAGTTTTTGAAATGCAGATTTTAAAATTATAAGTGTATTTTACATACATTAGTTTATATCATTGCAGTATTTAATAAATTAAAAAAAATTTTTAAGGGAAAATTGATGAAAAGAAAAAAGTTTTCATCACTGAGGCTGATGGGATTTAGCAGTAGCTTGTTACCTTATCTTGTGCACACGTAAACTCAGTGACTGGCACTGAGGGCCCGAGGTTAGCCAGCATCACAAGTAGGCACCAGCTTTGTAAAACTCCTCAGGGCATAGCCGCTTTTCAGAAGTGAATTCACTGGGAGGCATCGTTAGTGCAGCTTAGCTATTTGTTGGTATCTGTCAGTCTTATCTACCCTTTCCAAAGTTGTATCTCACTTTGAAATGTCAATACATACACATCAAGCAGACCACGTTCTAATTTGGCAGTGAATACAGCATTTTTCAGCCTCATGAGTAAATAATTTGGTAAAGAATTTTACCAACTTCCTTTTAGAATTTTGCTCTGGAGTACAGATTTACCACCACTGTGCTAGTCCATCAACGTTTTCCTGTGTTCGCCATTTTGGAGTTGGGCTCACATTTCTATTTTCTCTTTTAAGTTACTTTTTAAAATGTCCTATACCCTTTGCCTTTTGTTAGAAATCTGGAATTCAAAGAGTGGCTCTATATACTACGCCTAGATCTATTCTGCCCACCCCCCCCTTTTTTTTTGGCCGCACCATGTGGCATGCGGGATCTTAGCTCCCTGACCAGGGATCGAACCCATGCCCCCTGCAGTGGAAGTGTGGAGTCCTAACCACTGGACCGCCAGGGAAGTCCGTATTTTGCTCCCTTTAATACTCTGCAGATGATAGTATCTTGGCCTAGCCTATCCGTACAAGTCAGTATTGAAGAGCACACTTGTTTGAGTTCTGAAAATCTTCATGGGATTCATTAGCCTGTAACCTTGGGTAGGCTGTTTTCACTTTGCAGAATGCAGTGGCTCAGTTGTGTGGTCTCTGGGCCTCCCCCTGAATGGGGCCCATTGGTGTGCTTCCAGCATTCTCTAACTCGGACACATTGTGGCCCTTGAGGGTAAGAGAAGTAAGTGGGACTTACCGTGCTTATTCATTAAAATACGGTTTTCCCACACAAGGGCACACGGCTGTGCATGCAGGTAGCAGCGGGACGGTGGCTGACCCATACTTGGGATAACCTAGAGACAGTATGAGGAAATCCCAAGATTGGATCTCTGTGATTCTGGAAATTGGCTTGAAGATCCCTGGAGAGGTCTTCAGGCTGTCTCTGTTGCTGCCCAGTTGTTGTGCGGTTATACCTAATCTCTCCCTTTATTCTCCAGTGTCAGTGTTTGCCGTTTTCCAGAAATCTCCTCACAGAAACTCATCTTTTATTTTTCCCTCCCTCTGCTTTTCTACTGAGGTTTTAATGCTAGATGTTTGGGAACCTGAATTCTCATTTCCAGACACAATTCCTTTCTCTTTTTAAGTATCAGAGTTGACATAATGCTGGTTGTTTTGAAAATTACAAGAAGTTTTGCATCCATGTAACTGATAATACTCCAAATAACACCTTTTACAAACAAACCTAAAAGGCAACATAATCGTCTTCATGGCTACCCACTTAAGAGTGAAAAGGAAATGATTGCTTTCTTTTCCTTGTCTTAATTCTTTTCAGGTTTTGAATGAAGAATGTGATCAGAACTGGTACAAGGCAGAGCTCAATGGGAAAGACGGCTTCATCCCCAAGAATTACATAGAAATGAAACCACATCCGTAAGTTGGGCTCTGCTGACCCTCCAGGGTCAGACCCGTCTGCTTGTTCAAACGATGTTCTTAAAATTGAGATCATTGGGATGGATGTCATACTTTCTATTCTGTCTTCTCAGGGAATTAACAAAGCACGTTGATTTTTCCATGTTAGTAAGAGTATATAATGAGAGCATAATAGTCAATAGTAGTGTATGTTTTAGATAACTGTCAGTGATCTTCAAATGATAAAACAACAGTTACGCAGGTCCATAATTCTTTTTCTGTGAAACCCTTTGTGCCAGATGTGTTTCATAATTCTGCATTTTTTGAGTTTTAGAAAGGGTATTTATCACGTGGTTTTGTATTGACATGTTTGATATTCCTTTGGGACCATATCTTAGTAATCTTGGTATCACCAGAGCACAATACTTGGCATATAATTGGTTCTTGGTAAATGTACACTATAATCACTGCCCTACCCCTCCATCTTAGTGTTCCCACTTCAGAGAAAACAAAGTGCTCTCCTACTCCAGGCTGCTGAGAGCGGTGAGAAAAAAAATTTTTAATTCCAGAACCGTTTATTGTTGATACATGACATGGTGGGGTCCTGGGAGCCCTTACAGACCACTTTCCTCCCACCCTTACCCACCACCTCTTTTATTGTCTCTGCTCCTCCCTCAAAAGCAGTCATTTTCTTGTATGTCAGGGAGAACTGAAGCATTTAATGCTCAGACTAGAATGCCACTGAAACACGAAGAAATGGTAGATCCTCTGTATCTACTTGTTGTAACACAAAATGGTAAATAAGACTTTTAGATGACTGCCCCACCTCGAGTAGCAGCCCATTTGTCCCTCTCCCCCATTGTCACTGTTCTGATGTGTCCCTGTCATTTCTCTTCCCCCAAGTACTGGAGCAAAGATCTTAACCACATCTTATCTTACACAGCTTTTACGTCATCTTACGTAGAACTGAATGCCGTAGAGCTCAAAAGGGCCTTGACAACGGTCTAGTTCATTCCTCTTTGTGCTGCAAATTAGGAAAGCTTCCAGTATTTTTATTTCAAAACCACTAATTTATGAATTAATAAATTAAACTAATACAGTTCTCATTTTTTAAAATATTTTAATTTTATTGGCATATAGTTGATTTACAATATTGTGTTAGATTCTCTTCTCATATAGGTTATCACAGAATATTGAGTAGAGTTCCCTTGTTGGTTATCTTATATATGGCAGTGTGTGTATGTTTATCCCAAGCTCCTGATTTATGAATAGAGTTCTCATTATAAAAGATTCACAGTGTAGAAAACTATAGAGCAATGTGAGTTTCTCCCCATACATGTACCATCCCTTTTAGAGGTAACCACCACTAGCAACTAAACCTGAGCCAAATGCTACCTTATGAACTGAATCTGTTCTAAAATGATTTGCCTCTATAAAACAAAACAGATGATTCAGGAGCTTCACCCTAAAGCTGTCTGTTGGGTTCATGTTTTGGTCGCTAAACTCTCGCACAGTTCTCACTATGTGCAGAGACCGTGCTAGGTGCTGGGAAGTTAGGTTCTGTAGTTAAATTATGGTATAATAAAATGTCCATGTAGTTAATGGGAAGTTCTTTGAGAGAGCACATCCAGGAAGCCTGGAGAGAGATTGGGTTACCCTGCAGTTTGGTAATAGGAAGATACCTATGCAGAAGTTTCTATAATGAAGAATCTGTGAGGTCCTCAAGGAAACTTCTTATACTTCAAGAAGAACCAGGCACCTTATAATGGCTCACTAAATGTTTCATTGAATGATTTGAAAGGAGAAAACCAGTCTAACTGCAAAGTATATTTTTCTAGTTTTTGTTTGGAACTTGTACTGTCAAGTGTCTTTGTAACTATGTGAGTTTGATCTCTCCCCCCCTCCCCTAAAAAAGATATTAGATTCCTTGAAGAATTTATGTCTTCTGCTTTCATACTCCCTTGTAACTTGTGCCTTGCCTCTGCACATAGTAGCTCAGTAAGTAGTTTTGAATTGATACTCAGATGCAAATTCTTGTACAAAGGCTGGGACCAATTTGTTCATGATAATAAAAGCCAGAAGTATTAAATCTTCAGCGGCGTACGTGGAAGAGATTTGTGGCCCCTGGTCAGTGGATTGATAATGTCCCTCATTTGAGGTCCCTGTGATGTTAGATTGGCTGTTATTAACACACAGCCATGCCCAGGTTATTAAAATGCAGGCACAAGCAGTGATATCCAAGAAACTACGAAAGATGAGCATGAGATTATTACAGATTCCCGGGAAGTGTACTAAGCACAGTTTCGCATTCTTGTGGCCACTTAGTGTCCATATTTGCTTTGGGGGCTGTGTGGGCTTTTCGTGGACAGCATCACGGAGTACACCCCGTGGGGAGAAGCAGTTGGATAGTGGTTACTGGGAGTCACATAGTGCATCCTACCTCGGTCCACACAAGCCAAAAATTTGTGCACATCTGTTCCTACAGTCTGTGCTCAAAATAGATCAAGGATTGGCTAAACCTTTTCTGTGAAGGGCCTGATAATAAATATTTTAAGCCTTGTGGGCCATGTGCAGTCTCTGTCATGTCACATGTACTTCTTCGGTTGAATTTTTTAAAACAATCCTTAAAAAATTTTTTAAATAGTCTTAGATTGTGGGTCACAGCAAAACTGGAAAGATTTAGGCTGAGGGCCATAGTTCACTGACTTCAGCATTAGATCCAGTGATAACAAAATCAACTTAAGTTCCTTTTCATTTTTCCTTTTTTTTGGCGGGGGGGGGGCTGCGTTGGGTCTTTGTTGCTGCACGCGGGCTTCTCATTGCGGTGGCTTCTCTTGTTGAGGAGCACGGGCTCTAGGCAAGTGGGCTTCAGTAGCATGTGGGCTCAGTAGTTGGGCGCTCGGGCTCAGTAGTTGTGGCGCACGGGCTTAGTTGCTCCGCAGCATGTGGGATCTTCCCAGACAAGGGATCGAACCTGTGGCCCTTGGATTGGCAGGCGGATTCTTAACCTCTGCGCCACCAGGGAAGTCCCCTTTTCATTTTCATATTTCCAGGCTGAAGGGGAATTCAGCAGAACATCAGAGTGTAATTTTTATATTAAATAAAATGCCTGTGGCTCTAAATCCTTGTTTTTCTTCAGATTGTTTCAGGTGACGTCGGCATTTCAAATCTGACTGTTGGGAACATAGGAAAGGCCACCTTCCTTGGATAGTTGTAGTTACTGTCCTGATTGATGGATTAGCTTTTTAGGAAGAGTCACTCTCATGCCTGCTCCTCTCTCCCCGCTGTAAAGAACTTTGGAATGATAATTGATCAGGAAGCATCCAGGCCCCATGGTGGTGTTCTTCACAGACTCTAGCTGGAAGGCAGGCAGTATTCATCCATCCAAGCTCTGAAAAAGGAAACCATATTGCCAGAAAAGACCATCACCCTGTACCTGTGCAGTGGTGGGCCTCACAGGCCTGTTTCACTTTAACAGGGCTGCTGTGTGACTAGATGTCCGTCCATAAGTACAGGGTCGGTGTTGGTTTCATAGCTGTGGGAGGGTACGGAGTACCAGGCCCCTCCTTCCATCTCCCCAGCCTCCCTTACTTCCCTTTTTTAGTTTTTGTTAGGCAGCAAGAGGGAAGTTTAAAATGGAGTATAACCTAACATAGCATTTGAGCTGACAAATTAAACACAGACTACGAAATGATTGTTGGCATTAGTGTTGCAGCATGAGTTGTATATACTGAGGGTGGATCCAAATGTGTGCTTTTCACATTAAATGCATATGGATGGTTGCCTATGGGATGTCATAAAGACTTGAATTGGAAATAAGCTGCCTCCTCCCATTAGCTTTCTCCCTTGCTATTTGTATTGTAGTATAAACCCATCTTTTAAAAAATTTTAAGAAGTTTGACCATAGCCATGTAGTTACACGTAAATATCACCATTAAAAGAAGTTAATCAAAGTTATAAACAGTATAAAATGCTAAGGAAGTGTAGGATGGTGGTATTAAATGTTTTAACTGAGAGTGATAGCTGTTTCTCATAGTGTCATATCCCTTATGTTGTGGGACATCCTCTCTCTCGAGAGGGAGGAAGGGGGGTGGGGGGAGGGAGTGTGTGTAGTGAAAATGGGAGCAGGTACAAAAGAAGTCTTTATTTAATAAAATGGTCTCCAACTAATTGCCATTTTTCAGTCTGGGTGCTTATAACAGGGATGTTTTTTACGAAGTAAATCTTTGTAAAAATTCCAGTTAGAGGACTTTGCTTCACCACAGGTTTTTTTTTTTTTTGGTTTTTTTCTAGTTGAAAATAAAAATGAGTTAATTTTAAGCTGAGAGCAAGAAAATACTGCCACCATATCTATATATTTGTGCACCATAAGGGAAGGTCCACAAACATACACATCTAACTGCCAACAGTTGCTGCCTCTGGGGAGTTTGAGGGAAGAGTCTTGCTTTTTATTTTTACTTCACGTACAACTAAGCTATTTTAATTTATGTTCATTACTTATACCTCAAAAAAGGAAAATGCCTGCCTGGTAGGAAGATTTGGGGGTGTCTAGGAGGAAAGGATGTGACTGTTGAGGAACTTCTCGCCACCTCTCGGCCAAATGGCTACTGAGTGCACGGGCACTGTAATGTAAACCAGAGAGCACAGATGAGAACCGCAAGTGCGCACGTGACCTCAACACTATGAGCTGTCCTTTCCTAGTGGGAGAGACTTCTGTTGTGTTACTACATGATTTCTCCTGTGTGGCCTTACTTCCAGGCCCTGGAAGACTTGCCCTCGAGTTCTTTGTAGGCGCAGGAATATAGGCTGTACCAGCTCCTCAGCGGCTTGGCATTACGTTAGTTCAAATGAGAAAGATACAGGGCTGCAGATTTTAGGAATGTTTAAAGGTTACTAATGGCAACTTCTGAATGTATCCTTCCTAGCAGCTCCCATCCTTCTGTTTGAACTTTAGTATAGTGTATTATTTTAGAGACATCTTGCAGTTGCTTGTAAGTAAGATAGATGTGTGTTAGATTTATAACTTTAACGGACTCTTTGTATCTTTGTTATTCTAGTTTGCATATTTAATGCATGTTAGTTACCATGTATGGAGTCTGATGAAGCAAGTAGGTCTTTATTAGTTACAAGTGGCGTCGTTGCTTTTTTTAAATACTAACACAGTAAAGACAGGTTTGCAAAGAGAACCTTGTTTTCACAGTCATCTATCCTAATTAGTTGTGGCTTTTCTGTGAGAAGTGAGGTGCCTGTGACTTGAAGCTGTTTCAGAGATTTCTCCTCCTCTTCCTCCTGGTCAGCCCCAGCCCCAGCTGCTCCTACCCTTTTCCATGAATTCACCCACTTTTTCTTGTGACCAAGGTCAATTAGCACTGGGAGCAGAAGAATCTGTAAGTTACTCCAAATGAAAAAGGGAATTTTGCAACTAGCTGCCTCTGCACAGAGTAAAGCATGGCATTTCTAATGGTTCCTGAAAAACAGACTCTGAGCAATGACAGCAGAGAGTGGCCTTGAGAGGAGTGCCAACCACAGCTGCTAGCAGAGGCTGCTCCCTCACAGCCTGAACCTCTTCCCTTTGTGCTGTTACAAGAAGTGGCCCTGTCTCCAGCTTCTGGACCTTCCAGCTTTCCTACCCCCGTTTCTCTTCTTCCCACTGTAGCAAGGCTGCTGCCTTATCAAGTGGCTGCAGGAAGGGCCTGTGTCACCTTAAATGGTTCATCATGTGCTCAAATCGATAGGCCTGGGCTTTCCCTGCTGCCTTGCTGATGAGTCAGTTGGGGGCCCAGTGAGCTTTGGCCCAGGAGGCCCATTTTTAAGTGTCTTCCTCTATAGAAAGTGGCCCACGATTGTGTCTTTTGAGTCACTGGGGAATGAAGGAGACAGCTGAAGGGAGATGGTCCCCCTCTCAAGGCGTGATGGGGCATGCGGAGACAGGAGGGTAGAGAGGGAGGCCCTTCCTCCAGCGAGGAGTGTTCTGTTACTCACGTTTCGGAGGCTGGATATCCCGTTTCTCTGTGGGGAAGCAGATGTTGACTGGCTTGCCTTCCTTCCTTAGGTGGTTTTTTGGCAAAATCCCCAGAGCCAAGGCAGAAGAAATGCTTAGCAAACAGCGGCACGATGGGGCCTTTCTTATCCGAGAGAGCGAGAGTGCTCCTGGGGATTTCTCCCTCTCCGTCAAGTAAGTATTTACTCCTTTGAGTGCCTGGAATCCTGTCTCCAGCTGATGGAAATTGTGAAGCCAGAGGCCAGGTGTCTGGGTACACATACCAAAGGTGGCAAACTGGGAGAGGTTTAGCCTAAACAGTATTTTATAAATCAGAAAAATTTACATTAAAATCCTAATTTCTGGCTCCTCTTAAAAATGACCCCTAGCAGCACTGGATTTAGATTCCCGTGTGAAAACCGTCTTTAGTTGCTGAGCAGCAGCTGAGCTTCAGAGAGCAAATACTTGCCAGTTTTCCCCAATCCCCACCACTCTGCAGTGCTCTCCACACACGTGGCTCTTCCCTCATCCGGGCACCCCTGCCCTCTGTGGGATTCCTACAGCTCTGTGACAGCAACTGATCACCAGGTCAGCTGCCTTGTGCACCTTGACTAGGTGTCTCGCTGAAGTCTACCAGTGTCATACTAGGCCTCACACTGACCTAAAAGGTGACCACAGGGGTTTGGGGGTTTTTGCTTTCCGCAGTGGTAAATTTAAATGTGGAATGGAGCTGGTATGCAGGGAATGGGGAAGGCAGGGAGTTACACCACCTTGGGAATCATGGAGAATATAAATTGGAACTTTGAGGATCCTAAGCTAATCACTTCCCATCCGTGACGTAAGGATTTTGAATCAAATTGTCATTTTTCCATATGTGTTTTGACTCTCTCCATTTCTAGTTAATATGTTATCACAGGAAACCCTCCCCTAGGAATCTTACAAATCACTTCATCGTTTATGTAACAAAGAGGTGACTAGGTTAAAAATTCAGATCACTTTCGTATACATTTAAAATGAAGGCTGTAAAACAATTTATTTGCCATTTACAAACGATATGAAGATTTTTCCGTTTCAAAAATCAGCTCAGTATCTTGTTGCATTTTAGGACCAAATGTGCAGTTAAAGTGTGGGTTTCTTTAATGTAGATTTAAATTTAAAATTTTTGTGTTTCTTTTCTCAAGATGTGGGAGGTGGTTTCAGGTGACATTTGCAGTATCTTTCAGATATGTTTCCAGTATAGTTAGGTTTTAGTCCCAACATGAAAAAAATCAAACCGGATCTAATAGTTTTCCTCTTTTAACAATGGCTTTTTTTTTTTTGAAACTTTCTTTTTTAGAGCAGGTTTAGGTTCACAGCAAAATTGAGTGGAAGGTACAGAGAGTTCCCGTGCACCCCTTACTCCCGTAGGCTTAGAAACGGTGGCTTTTTGATGTGCTTGATTTTAAACACCTGCAGATGAGGACCTGGTGGGCTGAGAGCACCTTGAGGTGGAAGAGTCCTTACGCTTCTCATTAACTTGTGTTTCCGCCTCTGTTTTCCTTAACGTTTTGTACTGCCCTGAGTATAAATCGAACAGTGGAGGACAAGGAGTACAAGCAGTTAATCCTTGAATGATGGCCAGAAACCCCATGGCAGTTCGAGTTCGGTCGTCTGATGACCGTGCGCTGGCTGCCCGCCCGCCTGTGCTCGTGCGCTGGCTGTCGGGAACCTCCCAGACCATTCCGTTTTATCAAATAAAACCTTTAAAGAGTTCATGTATTTATTGCTTTAGAAATAAAATTTGAAACAGATGTCATAACCACCTCTAACAACACAAGCACCTGCACCAGGAGGTTCACGAGTGTGCAGTCTTGAGTTTCAAGGTGTTGAGTCTAATGGAAAAACTGCGGGAGTTAACAGCTCACCGTTAGGGACCCTGTGCCCCTTTCAGAAGCCACCTGCGTTGCACTGTGGGAGTGGGCTCCCATGGGCCCAGAAGTGCCATTTCAGTATGTCCTGCTTCCTCATAAAGCTTTCTTCCTCACCCACCGGTTTTCCCATGAAATAGTGCTGTTTCTAAGCACTTTGCACTTGTACTCAGTGGCTTCCTTAAAGCTCAGTGCTGCCACCTGCTGGGTTGGTTTTAAGAAGTATTTACGCTTGAATACCAACGACGGGAGGAGAGACTCTTAGTCGTTCATTTAACAGATCTTCATAGAGCGTCTTCTGAGGGCTGGGCGCTGGTGTGGACCTCGAGGACCCGGCAGAGAGCGGGACAGGCAGGGCCTTGTTTGAGCTGATGTTCTAGGCAGACAGCACGACGGTGGTGGGCCCTTCCCACTCAGCCAGGCTCATGCTGTGTTTCTGGGCCATTGTAAAGAGAGCATTTGCCTTTTTTACCAGGTGGTAGAGAAGCCTTTTATGGGGGGTAGCCTCTTATTTATTGTCCCAGCATGTTCTTTGCTTTTGAGATCCTTTCCCCATAAGTAGAACTAAAATCCCTGAGTAGAAAACATGACTTCAAACTCTTCCCAGTTACAGGAAAATTGTTGGAAGTTGTCCAATCCCTCCTTTCCTCACCTTATTTCCTATCTTATCTTTTTTTTTTTTTTTTTTTTTTTTTTGCCTATCTTATCTTTTGTAGTCTTCAAATGTCACACAAGGTTTCAGTCCTGTTTTTCATTTGGCACAGTGCAGGGCACATAGAGGCGTGTTCTATAGGTTAGGACACTTCTTTTTATTTACAAATGTCTTCAGAATTAGACAGACTGACAGGGTTTCCCTGTCTGGCGAGGATTCTTCCTGTTGTCACTGGTAATTGTCATCCTAATGGAGGGTCTCAGGGTGCTCTCCAACCAGGAAGTCAAGTTGTGCTACAGTCCTGGGCACCCAGCCTGTGAGGGGCATGGCCAGCACACAAGTTCTCCGGGACACCTCCTTGGTGGGCAGGTGGCCCCTGGGTAGCCGGGACAGAGCCCTCTGGCCTGTTCTCACGTGTATCCTCTACCCCTCCCCAGGTTTGGAAATGATGTACAGCACTTCAAGGTGCTCCGAGATGGGGCTGGAAAGTATTTCCTCTGGGTGGTCAAGTTCAATTCTTTGAATGAGCTGGTAGATTATCACAGATCTACATCCGTCTCCAGAAACCAGCAGATATTTCTCCGGGACATAGAGCAGGTGCCACAGGTAAGCCTCGTAAGAGACATTGGGATCATTCTTAGCAATTAAGAATAGCTCCTTAGGCAAGCAGGTGTTTTTTTAAAAGGTTACTTCTGGACCTTCTATGTTCATTATTAAGTCATGTTAAAGATTTGAAGTTTGAAACAAAAAATAGTTTTGCCTTTTCCAGAGGCTGCTTCTCTGAAGCATTGTGTTGCTAGTTACCTTGTGTCTCTTGGAAGAAGGTCTTTAACACACCCTCAAATACTCTTTGCCTGGAAGTAAACTTTGAGGAAAATCGTACTGTAAGGGAGTGAAGTCCACACTCATTCTTAAAATCCTTCTCACATGTAATGGTTAATACCACCTTATTTTATTCAAGCTTTTACCCTTCTGACTGTATGAAACCTTAAGGATTTTCTAAGTGATGAAGTGACAGGAACTAAACCATTTTCACATCTGGGATTGTAAACAAAACCCCACTGGCTGTTTCCGAAGTTCTTTCCCCTTGAAGCAGTACCTGCTGCTCTTTGCTTGATGCTGGGGTGCAGCCCGCCACCACGGTGGGGACACCCTAGTGGTTTTGAGCACTGGTGAAGACTGCACGACACCCACCTCGAGTAAACTGTAAGAACTGGTGGAGAGGGGAGGAGAAGTGAGGGGTTATTTCAGGAAATGTGAAAAGGCTGGCACACATCAGTTTCCCCATCACCGGTCCGCTTACGAGGGGCTGGCCACGATCAGGGATGCAATGTGTGTTTTCTCCCTGCCCCTCTTCTGCAGCAACCGACGTACGTCCAAGCCCTCTTTGACTTTGATCCCCAAGAGGATGGAGAGCTGGGATTCCGTCGGGGAGACTTTATCCACGTCATGGATAACTCAGATCCCAACTGGTGGAAAGGGGCTTGCCACGGGCAGACCGGCATGTTTCCACGCAATTACGTCACCCCCGTGAACCGGAACGTCTAAGAGTCAAGAGATTATTTAAAGAAAGCGAAAAATTTTAAACACGTACAAAAGAATTAAACCCATGAGCTGCCTCTATCAGCAGCCTGTGAGGGAGCTCAGAATACCCAGCTGGGTCACCTGGTGACCCTCTCACTTTGGTTGGAACTCGGGGGGGTGGGCGGGGGAGTTGGATATAACAATGCCAAAACTTACCTATAAATTAAGAAAAGAGTTTTTATTACAAATTTTCACCACTGCTCCTATTCCTCCTCCTTTGTCCTTTTTTTCATCCTGTTTCCTCTTCTGTCCATCAGTGCATGACATTTAATGCCACATATAGTCCTAGCTGATGCCAATAATAAAAGAAAAGAAACCACGTGGGCTGATATTTTCTCTATGCAAAATGTCTGTTTTAGTCGGGACGACAGAAAGAAGAACAGCCGCTTCTGTGTCCTGCGTTATACGCACACACACAGGAGCGGGCCGGGAGCGGGCGGCCCTTGCCCTTTAGCTTCTGCCAGAGGAGGGAGGGCAAGTGGGAACCTGCCTGCCAGCCCCCAGCCACCACCAGAATGTTGTGTCAGAGTTGGATGGGAGTTGGGGGGGGGGGGGGCGTGCCCCTCAGGGCTTCCTGCGAGCCAGGCCCCAAACCTGTGTCTCTCTTCCACGTTGGTTTCCCTTTCAGATGGTGTTCCTGAGCATGTTGTTTTTCTTAGTGCCTTCTGCCTTATTTCAAGGGTTGCTTATGAGTGGTGGTTTTTATTTGTTTTGTTTTAAAAATAAGTTAAAGACAGCCAATTTGTTTCCTACTCTGTGTAAATATTTTTTCCCTCGGGGGAGGGGAGGACAGGGTAGGGAAGAGGAGACGAGTGAGATGAGGGTGTGGGCGTCCTGCCTGTGCACAGCCGGAGTCTTTAAGGTTCAGCTTTAATATTTGTAGCCCCTGGAGGTTAAGGGAGCCGGAGCCCCAGGGCACAGTGGGACCGGGTTACAGCCCTCCCCGCATCTGACTGGATCTGGCTGAAAGGGGGGCCAGGGTCCTTGACCTTGCGGTCTCAGGTGTTGTCTGTCCCCTCCGTAGCCCCAGACGCCCCCAGACACCAGTCTCTGGAGCCAGCAAGTTTCAAATGCAGGAAGGTTTAAACTGTATCAGGTTCTACCGTGTTCCTACACTGGGGTGGGGTGTGCGGGCAGGATGAGCGTTTTCCCTTCATTTTTCTTGCCCTGAATGCTAGGGGTATCTGTTCAGGGCTTTCACCTTTTGTGTCCCCCACCTGAGCTGCCCAGGTGAGCTTCAGGCCGCATTCAGGAAGCAGCTGGGTGGTTTTTCACGTCTCCATTCACAGCGGGCTGTGTTCATAGCTGCTCCACCCGACCCCCTGAAAAGGAAGTGTATCCGTGACGCAGTGACAGTTGGAAGGAAGATTGGAACGATAGGAACGCTGAGTCCGTTGCAAAGCTCTTTCTGTCCGTCTCCCGTTGGCTTCTTGTCCCTTGCGGTGATGCGCCTGTGGTCATCCTCTCCCCACCCTTCCCACAACAAAAACGGGGCCACTGGGAGTTGCTGGCGGCCTTTGGCTTCTGAAGCGGTCGGTCGGCGTCTCCCCTGGACTCTGGTTATGGAGCCGGACTCGGCCTGGAGCGGCCGGGGGCCCAGGAGGCGCTGCCCTCCCAGACAGAGCGTCCGCCTCTCATCACCCCTGTCCACTGGCTTCTCCTCTCCTTGCTGATGATGCGAGGAATCTCTGGCATTCTGCACCTGGACCATTTGATTGTTTTATTTTGGAATTGGTGTATATCATGAAGCCTTGCAGAACTAAGTTTTGTGTGTATATATTTAAAAGAAAATCAGTGTTTAAATAAAAGGACCTGTGTACTTAATCCTTTAACTCTGCGGGTAGCATTGGGTAGGTAGTGATTAACTGTGAATAATAAACATACAATGAATTCTTCACTCTGTATCTTTTCTTTTTTTCCCCTCGCCTTAAGGTAAAAAACCTAAAGACTCTGTCAGGGAATCAGGACGCTTGTGTCCTTATTTCCAACTCACCTCGCTCCTTGGGGACCGTGTGGGTCTCACTGGGCCCCTGGAAGAGTGACGCCCACATCACTGCTGACCAGAACCCCTGTGAGCGTGTTCCCAGTGCAGAGTCCCACACGCCGGACCCACCCTCGGGTTGCGTTGAGGGCACCAGCAGGAGCGCCTGGTGCTTCTGACAGAAGCCACGGGCCGCAGTTTGAAAACCGGTGTAGGCTCAGTGCTTCGCAAGGACTAAGCACGGCTGGCTTGGTCCTCGTCCCCTCCTCCCACCTAAATAAATAAAGGACAGACGGACAGAATAAGCCATGCTGAAGGAGTCTCAGTGTCCCGAGTCGTTACGGCAAACTCACTGGCCCAGCGGGCTGCTTCTGGGCCTGTCACTGGGCCCGTCACCACCCACAGCGCTGGCTACAGGAGGCCAAATAAGACTTGTTTAGAGAGAGAACAGAAAAGAAACCAAACCCAAGGAATTTCCACTTAACGTTCTTGATCCTGTTCTTACATAGGGCCCCAGCACGCTTCCTCGCTTGTGGCTGCCCTGCTTGGATGAGAGAGTCTCCACTTCTCCGCTTCTCTGCAGCGACCGCGAGAGAGAACTTGACCCAGCGCTGCCCTGCGGGAGGCCACTGGGCTCAGGGTCCACCCAGGCTGGCCGAGCAGAAGCCAGCAGAAGTTTCCAGAAGGGGCCGTTGAAGTGAAAACTTCAGGCAGTGACTGTCAGCCTCCTTGAGGCTTTTTGCCCTGTTTTTTGACTCATGGCCTCAGAATAGCCTCAGAATTAATGGGAAAATGGCTGCTTTTGCACCACCAGTTTGGTCACAAGTTCCTTGGTGGCTGTGTGCCCCTCCAGCCCTGGGTCTGTCATCTCTGGCGGGGGAGGGCGTCTGGGTGGGAGCGCCTTTGGGGAGACTCCACCGTGGGATGTAGTGGGGCAGCTCAGCTGCCTTGGACGACTGACAGCTCTGGTGGGTGAGTGGCCTTGCGGCCTGCTTCCTGCGCTCCTCTTCAGAGCAGCCCTCCGACATTCTTCATACTTGGTGACCTGGGAGATTGCAACAGAAGCTCGTCTTCAAGGATGATTGTGGAGGGGCGGTGGTGACAGCTCCGCCCCAGCGCTCTGAGGCAGTCTGCCGCGCTGGGGCTGCCCAGGTGGCACATGGAAGGAGAAAGGGGATGGGCACAGTGGTCTGCCTTTCCTCGACACTTGTCCCCTTGACCTGCTTACAGTAGGTGACCTTCAAGTCAGAGCGTCTGGCTTTTCCAAAGTGCCTGGGTAACTAGGAACAGTGAGCGAGGAATTGTATTTGTGCGTGCGGGAAATAACTCCTAAGACACTGGATTTACATGTTATGCAAATTCTCCAGGTCGGATCTGAGAGACAGAGAGAAATAGATCTGTTTTTCACAGAAGAGCAAGGAGAGGTTGCGTACTCGCAGAATGTGTGTTCCTTTGGAGACTTCTTAACACTGGGGCTCGGGTTGTAGGCACCTCCCTCCAACCAAGTCCCGAGGCAGGGGCCAGACGAAGCAGGGCCATGTAGCCACGGAAGGAGCTGGAAGTGGGCAGCCCTGGAGAGTTGGGATTCGGTGTTTGTTTGTTTTTTTTCAAGGATGGCTTTACTGAGATACAATTCACTATCATAAAGTCACCCATTTATGTATTTATTTATTTGGCCACAACATGCAGCATGTGGGATCTTAGTTCCCAGACCAGGAATCGAACCTGTGCCCCCTGAGGTGGAAGCTCAAAAGAGTCCTAACCACAGGACCGCCAGGGAAGTCCCACAAGTCACCCATTTCAAGTAGACCATTCAACGGTGTTCAATATTCACAGATTATGCGATCAATTTTAGAACTTTTTCATCACCCCAAAAAGAAACCATGTATCCATTATCAGTTACTTGCCATCTTCCTCCAGCCCCTCCCAGCGCCTGGCCACCACCAGTCTACTTTCTGTCTCTATGGATGTGCCCATTCTGGACTTTTTGCGTAAACGAGATCATAAAACACGTGGCCTTTTGTGGCGGGCTGCTTTCACTCAGCATCATGTTTCCAAGGCTCATCCCTGGGGTGACACGTACCAGAACGTCATTCCTTCTTACAGCCGAATAGCACTCCCTGCTGTGGAGACGCCCTGTCTTCTTTATCCATTCATTCGTACAGCGATGAGCATTGGGGTTGTTTCCGCTCTTTGGCTGCCATAAACGAAGCCGCTGCAGACGCTCACGCGCAAGGTTTTCTGAGGACACAGCCTGGAGGGTTTGAGGCAGAGGAGCAGACACAGTCCTGTTCGGCTCGAAGAGTGGAGAAAGGGGGCCGCGGAAGAGACCCCCTGGTGAGCAGTCGTCCCGCCGAGCGAGGGGGGCGGCAGGGGGAGCGAAGAGAAGCTGGTTGATCTGAGTCACATGTAGCAGGACCGGCTGGCAAGACATGGGGGTCAAGGAAGAGGAGGGGTAGAGATGACCCTCGGATCCTTCTTGAGCAGCAGGGGCCCTGAGGTTGCTGTTGACTGAGACAGGGAGCCCTGGAGGAGGGCCAGCTGGCGTGCGGTGGGGAGGGAGGGTGGACCAGTTGCCTTTGGTGTCTGTGGCAAACGTCTGGAGCAGCAGAACCTGTTCACCTGGAGCTCAGGAGACAAATCTGAGCAGGGGATCAGGGTTGTGGGTGTGGAGGTGGTCCTGAAGCCCCCGCCCTGGGTGAGCCCTCACCCGCTCTCCGCGAAAGAGGGAAGAGGGCAGAATTCGGGGCCGGGCCCTGGGGACTGGACGAGGAAGAGGCCAGAGAGGCAGGGGGCAAACCAGGGCTGCACAGCGCGGGGGCAGCTGGGCGTCCAGGAAACGGCCCCTGTGGCCATACTCCCCCAGGCCCCTCGACCTCCACCCTGTCTCTTTCCCTGCAGGTCCCGATGGTCCCCAGACCGCCCAGCACGTCTTCCCTCTTCTGCTGAGAGACCTTCCCCCGCTGCCAGGTTGTTGAGAGGACAAAGTGCATACTCCTGGCCCGTAGGTATGCTGCCAGGTCACAGACAGAGTGAGCTTGGAGTCACGAGACCCAGGGCTTTATTCCAGGCTGCGTGGCCTTGGGCAAGGCCCTTAACCTCTGATCCCTTCATTCATCTGTTTTCAAACAAGCCCATGTTGGGACTTCCCTGGTGGCGCGGTGGTTAAGAATCTGCCCGCCAATGCAGGGGACACGGGTTCGGTCCCTGGTCCAGGAAGATCCCACATGCCTCGGAGCAATTAAGCCCGTGTGCCACAACCACTGAGCCTGCGCTCTAGAGCCCGCGAGCCACAACTACTGAGCCCGTGAGCCACAACTACTGAAGCCCGCATGCCTAGAGCCCGTGCTCTGCAACAAGAGAAGCCACCGCAATGAGAAGCCTGCGCACCGCAACGAAGAGTAGCCCCCGCTCGCCGCAACTAGAGAAAAGCCCGCGTGCAGCAATGAAGACCCAACGCAGCCAAAAATAAATAAATTAATTAATTAAAAAAAAACAAGCCCATGTCACCGGGTTGGCCTGAGGATCCAGCGGGACTGCATCTGTAGATGTCTTACAAACTAGCGTGATGGGACCGGTACTGATTACGATCTTGGCATTCAAGGCCTTCTACAGTCTGAGCCTGGACCAATCCTCCAACGCTTTGGCCTCCAGCCCTTCTGAGGGTCCTTGGCTTTCGCCAGCATCCACCGTTCTCTCTGATCTGAGGCCAATCTGCTCAATTTCCTGACCCGCTCCCCGTGAACGCTGGTTCCACCGCAGTCTCCAAACCCTGAACACAGGACCACTCCTTGACCCGTCCTGTGAGCCCACCCTCCTGCCTCCATCAAGCCCGGTGCCCTGCTTCCATGACCCGCTTGCCGGTGGTGGTCAATCTCATCTGCAGCCGGGAGCCGTGGGGCCACACCGAGGACTCCAGACTCTGGGGTGGCCTTGGACGGGTCGCTTTGAGAGTTAGTAACCAGGTCGGTAACCTTAAACAAGTTACCTTTCTAAGCCTCCGGTCAAGAAACTTAGGTCGATAAACCACCTGAGGATTGCACAGGATAATGTGGGTTAATCAGCGCTAGCTCCCACACCTGGTAATTCATTCGGAGTCCAGCCCACTCCTGGTCAGCCCTGTGCCCACCCGCGACTCTTGTTCTTGTTGAGGGCAAGGGAATTCGTCCAATATTTTCATTTATTTAATTTAAATCTTTGATCCGTTTGAAGGCTGTCCTGGTGATCAGTAAGAGCTTGGATCATCTCTCTTTGTTTCCAGATGGCTGCCCAGTTGCTCAGATAGTATTTATTAAAAGATCCATTGTCGGGGACTTCCCTGGAGGTCCAACGGTTAAGACTCAGCGCCTCCACTGCAGTGGGCGTGGGTTCGATCCCTGTTCGGGAAATCCCGCATGCCACGCATGTGGTACAGCCAAACAAAAAAAAAATTATCCATTGTCAGCTCTTAGATCTGAGAGGATGCATTTTGTACACTGAGTTTCGGTATGGTGGGGTCCTGTTTCTCCGCTTTACGTCCATGGGCCCGTGTTAGGCATGCGGGGGTGCTTCCTGAGACTTCACAGCAGGTTAGGACATCTGATGGGGCTGTTCCTCCCCCATCGCTCTCCCTTCTCGACTTGTCCTGGCTCTTCTTGCTTGTTTATGTTTTCAACGTAAACTTTAGAATCAGCTTGTCTAGTTCCAGAAAAAAAAAAAAAAAAAGCCTCTGGGTGTTTTTATTTGGATCATGTTAGATTTATAAGCTACCTTCGGAAGAATTGGTATATTTTTTTAATTAATTAATTTATTTATAAATTTTGGCTGTGTTGGGTCTTCGTTTCTGCGTGCGGGCTTTCTCTAGTTGGGGCGAGCGGGGGCTGCTCCTCGTTGCAGTGCGCGGACTTCTCATTGCGGTGGCTTCTCTTGTTGTGGAGCATGGGCTCTAGGCGCATGGGCTTCAGTAGTTGTGGCACACGGGCTCAGTAGTTGCAGCATGCGGGCTCTAGAGCGCAGGCTCAGTAGTTGTGGTGCACGGGCTTAGTTGCTCCGCGACATGTGGGATCTTCCCGGACCAGGGCTCGAACCTGTGTCCCCTGCATTGGCAGGCGGATTCTTAACCACTGAGCCACCAGGGAAGTCCCGGATTGGCATCTTTATGACACTGAGCCTTCCTATCCAAGACAACAAACAGTATGTCTCTCCATTCTCTCTGGGAATGTTTCAAAGTTTTCCTCCTGGAGGTTTTGCACATTTCTTGTCATGTTTATTCCAGGATATTTTATCTGTTTTGTTGATACTTTATTTTTTTTTTTACTGTCGTTTTTATTTATGTTTAATTAATTAATTTTTTACTGGCTGCACTGCGAGGCTTGCAGGACCTCAGTTCCCCGACAAGGGATTGAACTCAGGCCTCCACAGTGGAAGCGCTCGATCCTAACCACTAGGCCACCAGGAAAGTCCCGTCTCTTGTTGGTATTTTAAATCGGGCCATCTCTTCTATCTTATCATCTCACTGGTGTTTGTCTATAGATGGGAAGGTATAGATTTCTCTATGTAAATGCTGATCTCACTTCCCTACTGAATTGTATTATTGGATTATTTGAAGCGGTTTGGCAGTTGATCTTACAGACAAAACTGTGTCTAAATCTTACATTTAAACTCCTCGACCGGGCAAGCTCCAAGAAGGTTCTTCCACTGCTTCCGGGGCTCCCTGCAGTGGAACCAAGCAGAGAAAATTAGTTTAATGAGCAAATACTGAGGCTAAGAGACGGAGGTGCTGTCTTAGATGAAATGCTTCACAACTCCTATAATGGAATCTGTTTAAATCTGTTCAAAAATCTTATTTGAACACAATTCAAAATATTTTGTTATGAATAAAGGATATAAGTCCTTTTACAAACACTTTCTGACCATGAAGTTTCTCTCTCAGACAATTTTGTAGCCTAAGAAAAGTAACCCATGGGGAGAGGTTACGTTTCTCAGAACAAAATGTCACACCTGTCAGGGTGGCTATTAAAACAACAACAACAACAAAAAAAGGCAGGACTTCCCTGGTGGCGCAGTGGTTAAGAACCCGCCTGCCAATGCAGGGGACACGGGTTCGATCCCTGGCCCGGGAAGATCCCACATGCTGCGGAGCAACTAAGCCCGTGCGCCACAACTACTGAGCCTGCGCTCTAGAGCCCGCGTGCCACAACTACTGAACCCGCGTGCCACAACTACTAAAGCCCGCGCACCTAGAGCCCGAGCTCTGCAGCAAGAGAAGCCACTGCAATGAGAAGCCCGCACACCGCAACAAAGACCCAACCCAGCCACAAATAAATAAATTAAATACAAATAAATTTAAGAAAGGAAAACAGCTTAAAGAAGAAAAAAAGACAAAAAGCAACAAGTGTTGGTGAGGATGTGGAGAAAAGGGAACCTCTGTGCACTGTTGGTGGGAATATAGATTGGTGCGGCCGCTGTGGGAAACAGTACGTAGGTTCCCCAAGAAATTAAAAATAGCCTTCCTGGTGGTGACATTCAGCCGGCCAGTCAGGGCGATGGACTTTCCGTCCTAGAACCATGGCCCAGTTTGTCCGTAACCTCGCAGAGAAGGTCCCGGCACTGGTCAACGCTGCTGTGACTTCCTCAAAGCCTTGATTGGCCACATTTTGGCACTATGCCTAGGTTGAGCTGGTTCCTCCAACCTTGCTGGGTTCCCTACAGCTATTCAGAGCTTGAAAACAAATTGTCAATAGTGCTCAAACTGGTAGCTTCCAACAGCTCACAATTAAGGAAGCTCTGCTCAATGGTTTGGTGGCCACTGAGGTGTGTGGTGGTGGTTTTATGTTGGCAAGATCATAGACAAGCGTGGCATCATTGGCTATGATGTTTGAAGACCAATCTTTAACATGTGATTATATCTGTTTTATTATTTGGGTGTTCTTGGACCATGTGTGAGCAGACTGGTATTTGAATAAAATGAGACAGTGTGTCAAAAAAAACATTAAAAGTAGAACAACCCTGTGATCCAGCCGTCCCACTTCAGGGTATTTATTCAAAATAACTGAAATCAGGATCTCAAAGAGATATTAACATTCCTATGTTTATTGCGGCACTATTCACAATAGCCAAGATGTACAAACAACCCAAATGTCCATCAACAGATGAATGGATAAAGAAGATAGGGTACACAAACACACACAGGAAGACTGTTCAGCCTTAAAAAGAAGGAAATTCTGCAACATGCAACAACATGGATTAACATTGAGGACATCATGCTTTAGTGAAATAAGCCAGTTCCGGAAGGATGATTCCACTTATATGAGTTATCTAAAGTAGTCAAATGCATAGAATCAAAGAATGGAATGGTGGTCGCCAGGGGCTGGGGGAGGGGGAAATGAGGAGTTATTGATCAATAGGCAGAAGATTTCAGTTCAGCAAGATGAGTAAGTCCTAAAGGTCTGCTTAGTACATTTTATGTGTATAATGTATACATAAAAACTTCAGAGGGTAGCTCTCATGCTGTGTTCTTCTTTTTAATTTATTTTATTATTTTTTAAATTAATTAATTAATTTTTGGCTGTGTTGGGTCTTCGTTGCTGCACACGGTATTTCTCTAGTTGCAGAGAATGGGGGCTACTCTTCATTATGGTGTGCAGGCTTCTCATTGCGGTGGCTTCTCTTGTTGCGGGCACGGGCTCTAGGCTGGTGGGCTTCAGTAGTTGTGGCTTGCAGGCTCAGTAGTTGTGGCACACAGGCTTAGTTGCTCCGCAGCATGTGGGATCTTCCCGGACCAGGGCTCGAACCTGTGTCCCCTGCATTGGCAGGCGGATTCCCAACCACTGTGCCACCAGGGAAGTCCCCTCGTGCTGTGTTCTTACCACAATAAAATTTTAAAAATTAGAAAGATATAAAGAAAGCTCATTGGCTATAATAGCTGGTTCTGGAACCTCACGGAAGAAGGAAAGTGGGAAATAGCCATGTGAAGGAAAAAAAATATTCTTTGCAAAGCTCCGCAAGGATTCTAATGCATGAGGAGCCCTGCTCTGGCCCATCCTCCTCCTTTGATGGGACAGATGGGGGAACGGGTGCCCAGAAGCAGTAATGAGGGTCTTGCCCAAGCCCTTAGAGCCTCACCTCTCTTGTGAACGGTCACCCTGTTTTCAGCTCTGGTGAGGACCAGACCAGCAAGGACCAGACCAGGGGTGCCTTCTTGCGCTCCATCTGCACCCCTCACCCTAAGACTTAAAAATGAGGAGGAAAATGGATATTTTAAGTTACTGATTGTTTTCCCTCCCAACCCTTGTTTCCTTTCCTGGCCTGACGAGCTGGTCTGAACAGAAGAAAAAGAGGGTTGAACATCCTCCCCCCACTTCCACCTTGTGCTCTTAGACTCCCAAGGGAGCTGGAAGCAGTGGGAAGCGCTCTGAAGTCTGTCTCAGTCAGCTCGGGCTGCTGTAACAAAACACCACATCTTGGGGAGTCCAAGATCATGGTGCCAGTGGATTTGGTTCTTGGTGAAGACTCCCTTCCTGGCTTGAGATGGTGGCCCCCTCCTTGTGTCCTCACAAGGGGAGAGAGAAAGTGAGACAGAGACAGAGACGGAGAGTGCTCTGGTAATAGAGGTGCTAATCCACCATGAGGACCCCACCCTCATGACCTCATCTAAACCTGCTTACCGCCCAAAGGCCCCACCTCCTAATACTCTCACCTTGGGGGTTAGGGCTTCAACATATGAATTTGGGGGGACTCCAACATATGAATTTGGGGGGAATGCAACATATGAATTTGGGGGGATGCCAACATATGAATTTGAGGGAACACCAACATTCAGTCCAGGACAAAGTTTGTAGTCCTAGCTCCACACCCTAGTAGTTGTGTAACTTTGGACAAATTACCCAACGCCTCTGAGCTTGTTTCCTTATCCATATGATGGCATACATTGTCTGCCTCCTAGGGTTTTGGGGAGAAGTGACTCATATATAAAATATCAAGCACAATGCGAGAAGTTCGGTTCACGCTCAATACACGTTTCTCTTCATCTGTCCATCTGTGGCGGAGAGGCTGTCTGCCATCTTCCCGTCTTCCTCTTTCTTCTTCTATGTGAGTGGAATGCTCAGTGTTTAGCCTGTACCTGCCTATGCAGAGTAAATACCTTTTGTCTCAGCCACTCAAGCGTTTAGGTGTGGCCCCGTGACTAAGTTCTGACCAATAGGATCCAAGTAAAAGGCTCTGGTGGCAGTTCCAGGCAAACTCCCCAGGACCCCGTCCACCTTCCATTCATCCTCCATCCTCTGGCTGGATTCCACCTGCTGACTCGGGTCAAACAGTGAGGACCACACCCGAGGAAGGTGGCATGGTGAACTGGGAAGAGTCCATGCCCCTGGGAGGTTTGTGGAGACAGCTGCCAATCCAGACCTGGACAGGACTTTGATGAATTTAAGGCACAATTACTGTGGGGCTCTGTCACTTTCCCGGAAGCTAAATCCTACCCTGATACCCCATCGTTCATGCCTGTCTACCAAGTGGCCAGTCCCCACATTTCCTGACATCTCTTTTTCTCCAGATTTCAGGGAACCTCAGCAGCAGGTGTATCCCACCCCAAAGGTGAGCAAAGAAAGGCATCCAAAGATGCCCCCACCGTCTTCTCTGTTCAACTCTCCCACATGTATAATTCTCCTCCACATTTCCCTGTCTATAAATACCTTCAGGTGGTGAAGGCAGACGTGGGAGAGGGAGGTCATTGCACTCTGAGCCAGAGTAGGGTCCTGTTTCTTCCATCCCTGCTCTCCACATCGTCTACTGAACATTTTGAACATGGACTTGTGCCACGTGCTGAAGACAAAGAGATGAATAAGAAAGTTATCAAACACCAATCTCCACTCAAGACCTGCGAAGGATACTGAGCAATGATCTATCCCAGGACAGGGATGGGGACAAGGTGAGGCGAGAGGGACCACAGACTTGGACGGGTCGGGAAAGGCTTCAGAGAGACGCCGGGGGAAAGAAGGGAAAATTGTATATGCCAAAGCACATGGCATCAAAAAATAAAAAATAACAAGTACTGACGAGGACGTATAGACATTGGAACCCTAATGGCTTGCTGGTGCAAACGTAAAATTGCTGTGGAAACTGGTCTGTTTAGCTCAAAAAGCTAAAAACATAGAATTACCGTATGATCCAACAATTCCACTCCTAGTCATGTACCCAAAAGAACTGAAAATAGAGATTCAAGCTGATACTTGTATACTAGTGTTCATTGCATAGCCATTGCATTGGCTATTCACAGTAGCCAAACGGTGGAAACGACCCAACTGTCCATCAAGAGATGAATGGATAAACAAAATGTGGTTTATACACGCAAATGGAACATTAGTCAGCCATGTAAAAGAAGGAAGTTCTGATCGATGCTATGATGTGAATGAACCTTGAAAACATTATGCTGAGTGAAATAAACTAGACCCAAGAGGATGAATATTGTATGGTTCCACTTATATGAAGTATCTAGAATAGGTATATCATAGAGACAGAAAGTAGATTAGAGGGGCCAGGAGGAGGAGGGAATGGGGAGTTATTCCTTAATGGGTACAGAGTTTCTGTTTTGGAGTGATGGAAAAGTTTTAGAAATAGATAGTGGTGATAGTGGTGATTGGACACCATTGTAAATGGAATTGATGCCACTAAATTGTACACTTAAAAATGAAATGGGCGATTGGGATTGACATGTATACACTAATGTGGATGAAATTGATGACTAATAAGAACCTGCTGCAAAAAAAGTAAAATAAAATTTAAAAATTAAAAAAAAAAAAAAAGTTGAATTGGGGACTTCCCTGGCGGTCCAGTGGTTAGGATTCCGCGCTTCCACTGCAGGGGGCACAGGTTTGTTCCCTGGTCGGGGAAACTAAGATCCCGCATGTCGCACAACACGGCCAAAAAAAAAAAAAAAAAAAAATCGTTGAATTGGCAAATTTTATATTATACACACACACACACACAGCACAGCACACGGGTCCCTGCAGGTTGAATTCTAGAGCAAACATGACCACAGGACCAAGCGACAATGGCATTTTAGGGGAATGGCTGCCACTGAAACCACAGGGCCTGGGATGCGGAGTGCAGGAGCACGTGGATTCTCTCTCATAAGGTCAGTGCTGTTCTGGTTTCCATCTTACCACCTTATCTTCTTCCACTCCACGCACTGGGTGACTTGATGCTGCACTCAGAGGATTGGATGAATAGAGCAAGACGTAGCACAGCAGAAGACATGGTTGTTTTTGAGACATCCATGTCGTGGTATGTTTCAGGAGTTCTTTCCTTATTGTCACTGAATAGTAGTCCATTGTGTAGATATCCTACATCATATAGTGCTCTGTTGATGGACATCTAAACCATCAATATTTCCAGTTTTGGCTGCAATGAACATTTTTATACAAATTTTTTGGTAAACATGTTTTCATTTCTCTTGAATAAACACCTAGAAGTGAAATTGTTGGGTCATAGGTGTATAGGTGTTTAAGTTAATAAGAAACTGCCTGGCCTTTTCCCACGTGTTTGTGCCATTTTACACTCCTACCGGCAATGTCTTGAGATTTCCAGTTGCTCCACAGCTCTGCTAAAATTTGGTGTTGTCAGTCTTTTTAATTTTAACCATTCTGGTGGGTGGGTGGTGGTATCTCATCGTGGTTTTAATTTGCACTTCCTTTGACTAATGATGTTGAATGCTTTTTCAATTGCTTATTGCCCATTTGTGTCTTTCTTGGTGAAATGTCTGTCCAAATCTCTTACCTAATTTGTTTATTGGGTTGTTCATCTTTTTTTATTTTTAAATTTATTTATTTTGTTTATTTTTATTTTTGGCTGTGTTGGGTCTTCGTTGATGCACACGGGCTTTCTCTAGTTGCAGCGAGCGGGGGCTACTCTTTGTTGCACTTTGCAGGCTTCTCATTGTGGTGGCTTCTTGTTGCGGAGCACGGGCTCTAGGCACGTGGGCTTCAGTAGCTGTGGCACACGGGCTCAGTAGTTGTGGCTCATAGGCTCTAGAGCACAGGCTCAGTAGTTGCGGCACATGGGCTTAGTTGCTCTGTGACATGTGGGATCTTCCCCGACCAGGGCTCGAACCCGTGTCCCCTGCGTTGGCAGGAGGATTCTCAACCACTGCGCCACCAGGGAAGCCCAGGGTTGTTCATCTTTTTATTATCAACTTTACGTTCAGATTTGAGGTTCCCAGAAGTAGTCACCCCTGAGTCTGGTGGGATGAGAAGTCGTGGAGGAAGAAGACGTGATCTGTGGTTGGCGTGGGGCCTTCATGTTAGAGCTGCATCCTTATGTGCATTTGGTGGTGAGTGAAGACCGGCTTCGTACAGACACAGCAGGAAATACCTTCTCAAGGAAGCTCAGAAATGCGTGATAGGTGAGGGATTGTGAACCACAAAGGTGGATGATCTGGTCAGAGAGAACCAAATGCTGAAAACCAGGAAGCCGGAAGCCTGGAGAATCCTCCAGCAAACTTGGAGACCTTTCTCTTTGGGCTGACATTGACACTCCGTATAGCTTCTTGACATTTGGCTCTACTGAGAAGAACAGAAGAAGAAAATTGAAATGCATAAGAAATCAGCTCTTGAAAGTTACTGGACAGTGAATCCTCTTTCTTTTTTGGTTTTTTTTTCTCTTGGTTAGTTTACTGGTGTTTGAGTCATTTGCTGAGTGAATCTGAAAGGACAAAAAAAGGAACTGGATCAGAGTTGTCTCTATCTTTGGCCCCTGCAGTCTGTCAGAACTTCTTCCAGAATCCGCCAACAGTTGTTGGTTTTTCATGATTTTCTCAAACTTGTAGTCCTACAGTTTAAAAAATAAATAAGTAAACAGATAATGAAAACTTACGTCCACACAAAAACCTACACACACATATTTATAGCAGCTTTATTCATAATTGCTAAAATATGGGAGCCACCAAGATGCCCTTCAATAGGTGAACGGATAAACAAGCTGTGTGACACATCCAGACAGTGGACTACTATTCAGCGCTAAGAGGAAGAGAGCTATCAAGATATGGAAGAAACTTGGATACGTATTACTAAGTGAAAGGAAGTCAGCTCCAAGAGGGAAGAAATTCTGATTTGTTCATTGCTATATCCTCAGCTCTAGCCATGCAGACCCTCAATAAATATTTGATGGTGGTGGGGGGAGAGATGGGAAAGCATCCCTTCCTCTCATCCGGAGTCATCAGAAGGGAGAAAAAAACAAGGGCCACTTAGGATGATCAGCTAAGATGTGTATCCCCAATTCAGTGTCTCCCCAAATGTGGGCCATCAGTCAAAATGTTTATTCCCAGGCCATGTGCCACATCTGCTTGATCAGGACAAGTGTAATCCCTGGAGAGGGTAATCTGCATTTTTAATTAAGCATCCCAGATGATGCTTCTATCAGCTGAAGTTAAGAACCCTTGAGATGCTTACTAAAAATGCAGATTTTTTTTTAGACCTGTGGAGGGACAGAGCAGCAAGGCTTGCTTGCACACCCTGTTGTCCAACCCCTTAATCTTTGTAGATGGAGAAACTGCAGCCCAGAGAAAAGAACGCCTTGCCAAAGAGCCACGGCAAGTCACCTCCTGGCTCTCAGGCCTCTTTTGGATGGCATGGCCAACCAGCCACTCAGGCAGTAAGAGATTCTTTCTCCTCTGATGGGAAGGATCATCTGCTTAGACAGCTGATAAATACCAACTCGGTCAAGCCCAAGGAGGTGTTTACTCCCTCCAAGGAGGTGGGGGAAGTCCAAGGGAACTTTTCATAGTCTATTTGGGGTAAATGTTGATGAGGTCACAGAAGGATTCACTTCCCCAAGCTGACGGGAACCATTATTTTCCGGTTTCTCTTTTCACATGATTTGATTTATTTAGTATATTTAACTTAAAATGAAATGACCAGATTTCCAATATGCAAAAACTAGAACCAGGGTGTAAGCCCAAGAAAACTGGCACCTGCCACTAATCTCACCTCAGCTCGACCACCAATTTGCCATGTGACCTTGGAAGACCTTCAGTGCATCGCCTAGCCCCTTTGGGCCCTGGACCCTGGCTATGAGTCTTTTTAGTTCTGATGGTCTGTGGTTCCCTGAGTCTAACTCATTCTACAATTAGCCTGTAACCAAAAGTCCTGCTGGCTTATCTGTCGAATGACCATTGGGAAGCCTATTCTAAAATGTGGGCTTGCTCTAGTCCAGGAGAACAAAGTAGAACCAAAGATCTCAATAGCCAAAGAGCTCATCTGGAGAGAAGTTAATGATCACTCCACAAAACTGCTGGAAAATGAAGATATAACACAGAGGCTGGGGTTTCATGGGGAGATAAAGCAATCCCTAAGCAAGGAGACAGAGGAAGTGAGTAATGACAAAGATGACCCTGAGGACACAGTGGGGGACATTTTCAAGAACAGGAAGTCAGATTTCTGTACCAGGTTCTGCCTACTGTGGGCCACCTTAATATTTTATCCCCATGTGGACAGTACTGTAGCACTAATGTTGAGTGGAAAAAAAAGTGAAAATTTTGTGTACCTATGAACAACTGATTTTCAGCAAAGGTGCAAAAGGCAATTCAGTGGGAAAAAAATAGGCTTTTCAACTGAAACAGTGTTGCAGGTGTTGGAACAATTAAATATCCAAATGAAGGAGGAGGAGGAGGGAGAGGAGTTGGGAGGAGGAGGAGATCATTCCATATCACACACTGTACACCAAAATTAACCCCAAATGCGTCAGAGACCTAGATGTAAAACCTAAAACTCTAAAGTTTCTATCGGAGGCCTTCCCTGGTGGCACAGTGGTTAAGAATCCGCCTGCCAATGCAGGGGACACGGGTTCCAGCCCTGGTCCAGGAAGATCCCACATGCCGCGGAGCAACTAAGCCCGTGAGCCACAGCTACTGAGCCTGTGCTCTAGAGCCCTCGAGCCACAACTACTGAGCCCACGTGCCACAAACTCTGAAGCCTACGTGCCTAGAGCCCATGCTCCACAAAAAGAGAAGCCAACGCAATGAGAAGCCCGTGCACCGCAACGAAGAGTAGCCCCTGCTCACCGCAACTAGAGAAAAGCCCGCACGCAGCAGCAAAGACCCAACACAGCCAAAAATAAATACATACATAAATTTATTTTTTTTAATTTCTATTGGAAAATATAGAAGAAAAGTTCAAATCCTTTGGATAGGCAAGGAGTTCTTAGGTATGATACCAAAAACATGATCCATGAAAGGAAAAAAAAATCAATAAATTGGACTTCATTAAAATTAAGAACTTCTGGGGAATTCCTTGGTGGTCCAGTGGTTAGGACTTGGCACTTTCACTGCCAGGACCCAGGTTTGATCCCTGGTCGGGGAACTAAGATCCCACAAGCTGCGCAGCACAGCCAAAAAAAACCCTTCTGCTCTTCGAAAGACCCCAAATGTAATGATAGGGGACTTACATCCAGAAAATATAAAGACCCCTCAAAACTCAATAATAAGAAACAAAACAATCCAGTTAAAAATGGGCAAGGGACTTCCCTGGTAGTCCAGTGGGTAAGACTCTGTGCTCCCAATGCAGGGTGCCTGGGTTCGATCCCTGGTCGGGGAACTAAATCCTGTGTGCATGCCACAACTAAGAAGAAGTCCAGTGTCGCAACTGAAAGTCCGCATGCCGCAACTATAGATCCCGCCTGCCACCACTAAGACCTGGCACAGCCAAAATAAATAAATAAATAAATAAATATTAAAAATGGGCAAAATATTTGAACAGATACTTCACTGAGAAGATATATGGATAGCAAGCACTTGAAAAGATACTCAACGTTAGTCATCAAGGACATGCCAGTTAAAACCATAATGAGATACCACTATGTATTTATTAAAATGGCTAAATTTATTAAAAATTACCTTACCAAGGATGTGGAGGAACTAGAACGGTCATACTGCTGGTGGGGAAGTAAAGTAGTACAACCACTCTGGAAAACAGTTTGGCAGTATCTTAAAAAGTTAAATGTACACTGACTGTATGCTCCAGATATTCCACTCCTAGGTCTGTACCCAAGAGAAATTAACACAGATGTCTGTACAAAGACTTATATATGAATATTTGTAGTGAACCTGCACTCCTTCGGATGGAACTCAAACCCAGTCACACCTCAGATTGGGACTTCAATCCACAATCCCTGACTTAGGAGTGGACTTGAACCCACTGTCTTTTTTTTAATATGAATTTATTTATTTATTTATTTATTTATTTATTTATTTATGGCTGCTTTGGGTCTTCATTGCTGCGTGCAGGCTTTCTCTAGTTGCGGCGAGCGGGGGCTACTCTTCGTTGCGGTGTGCAGGCTTCTCATTGCGGTGGCTTCTCTTGTTGTGGAGCGCGGGCTTCAGTAGTTGCGGTGCGTGGGCTTAGTTGCTCCATGGCATGTGGGATCTTCCCAGACCAGGGCTTGAACCCGTGTCCCCTGCATTGGCAGGCAGATTCTTAAGCACTGCACCACCAGGGAAGTCCCGAACCCACCGTCTTTTAATTGAAACTGCACACCTGGTCTCAGGACTTACTGACGCTCAGGCTCTTTTGTCTCAGTGCAGAAAGAATCTAGCGAGAGGCGAGAGGTGAAGTGGCAGGCAAAGAGTGAGTTTATTAGCATAGGATGCTTGTGAGAGATACAAGCAGGCAGACAAGGGAGCACAGCCCCCAGAACAAACTGGGCTACATTTTTATAATCAAAGAAAAAGTGGGGAGGGGAGAAGACCAACTTCTTCCTCATTTTGGGGTACATCATTAGTTCCTCCTTTAACCCTATATGGTCTAACCAGGACTGTCATGGCTCTATTGAAATCATATGTACATTAGCAAAAGGGTGGTAACATATACTAAAATATGGTAATTCATCTCAGGTTTTGGTATCATGTCCTCTTTCACCTAGTTTCTTTCCCCTTTCTCCTCTATTTTTGTCTTGACTATATGCAGAAATGCTACTCTTCAAGGACCGTTAATTCTCTGACTTCATGTAACAAGATGTAGACCCCATATCTATTGTCTTGTGTTTTAACTATCAGGACTTGTGGCTTGAGTGTGCCTGGGGCTTGAATGCGCCTGGTCTTCCTTCGAGGTAGAGTAGATTGTTGCTAGGTTGTTGGATTCTTTTCTTGAGTAGTTATTAGCTTACAACAGTCTCCCAAACTCCCTTAAAATTCCCTTTCTGTCTTTAATCCCCTAGTGGGATTTCTAAAATAAGTATTTAATTATCCTACTCTATCCCTATCAATAGCAGCTTTATTTATAAAAGCCAAAAACTGGAAGCAGCCCAAATGTCCATCAACAGGTGAATAGATTAAAAAATTATTGTATATCTGTACAATAGAATATTACTCAGCAATAAAAAGGGATCAATTAATAATACATACAACATGGACAAATCTCAAGATAATTATGCTGAGGGAAAGAAGCCAGACAAAAAGAATGTCATGTCTGATTCCATTCATATAAAATTCTATAAAATGCAAACTAACCCACAATGACAGAAAGCAGATCAGAGACTGCTTGGGGAAGAGGGAGGGAGAAGAGAGGGCAAGAGGGAGGGATAGTAAAGGGGCATGAGGAATCCTTTAAGGTCATGGATATATATGTTCACTATCTTGTTCACACATAAACTTGTTCACTTTGGAAATATGTAGTCAACTGTATGTCAGTTACACCTCAATAAAGCTGTGTGGAAAATTGTGATGAGCCTAGAACACCCTGTCATACCAGAAAACAAGGAAACTAGTCATTTTGTTTAAAGGATTCGGGTGCCAACCCATTGGCCAACGATGGAAAAATATGAGTATCAAATCGGGATAATAATTACAGTGGATTGAAAAAGAACAAATATAATGTTCATAATGATAGATATAAAATATGTGTTCATAATGGTAATAATAAAAAACCTCATTGATCAATATCCTGTGGAAGATACTAGGGAATCAATTAATTATTTTGAAAACTGCTAAAGGTAAAGAATCATGTATGTATCCTGACTTTTTTGTACTAAATGTACCTCATGTAATCAATTAGCCAATGAGGGGATATTCCTCTTCATCTGTATTCCAGCTAATAAATGCTGAAATGATATCACCATTTATAACCCCTAAACAATGCAATGATCAATGGCTGCAAACATCCAAAAATGAGAGACAAGCAGGAATAATAATTCTCCTCATGGAAATACACAATAATAGACAAGCAGTCTTGTAAAAAAAAAAAAAAAAAAATCAAACCTGATCTGATCAAACCTTTTAGATCTAACTAACCAATATGCAGAGAACACAGGAGGCGGAGGAAGATGTTAAAACACCACCGGGATGCCACCAGCAAGATCCAGCCAGACTGGAGAAAACTCTACAGGACAAACCACCTAGTTTCTTAAAAAACAAATAAAGAGAGAAAGAAAGAAAAAGAAAAGAAACCAGGGACTTCCTTGGTGGCACAGTGGTTAAGAATCCGCCTGCCAGTGCAGGGCACACAGGTTCGATCCCTGGTCCGAGAAGATTCCCACATGCCACAGAACAACTAAGCCTGTGTGCCACAACTACCGAAGCCCGAGCGCCTAGAGCCCGTGGTCCGCAACAAGAGAAGCCCTCACGTCCTGTAACTAGAGAAAGCCCGCGCGCAGCAACAAAGACCAAACACCAAAGATAAGATAAATAAATTAAAAAAAAAATGAAACAAAAAGGAAATGAAAGAAATTGCAAGCGAAAAATGAGAGGAAGAGGGAAACCATAGCTTTTTTTTTTTTTTTAAGACAAGAGATATATTAACCAGTTGCAATGTACGGTCTGGATCTCAATTCAGACAAACTGTATTTGAAAAATGACATTTATAGGTCAATCAGGTAGATGTAAACACTAATTTGATATTTGATTATATTAGGAAATTATTGTTTTGGGGGGTGGGTGATAGTTTGGGGGATATGTTTTAAAAGGGGAATGCTTGTCTTTTAAAAATACACAGTGAAATGCTTACTGGTGAGATCACGTCTGGTATTTACTTCAAAATAATGTTGGGGGGGGTGCTGTAATAGGGAAGAACAAATCTGACTCCATATTGGATCTGTTTCTTTCACTTTAACCTTTGTATTCTATTGCTTTTGCTACAAGTTAATCACTAAAGAGATGTTGCCTATAAGCTTAAATTATACATAATGGCCCATCTCTGGGAACCCTGCCTCCCAGGTAATAAGCTTTAAGCTAAAATACCTTTGTTTAGCTCACAGGAAACATCCTGACCAGGCCCACCTGTGAATGACTACAGGCAGGAAGAAATTAACACATCCCCTCTGGAGGCTGACAGGAACCAGGAAATGTTTGACTTTACTCCCTCCCCTTTTAGTATAAAAGAAACCTGAATTCTAACTGAGGCAAGATTGTTCTTTGGGACACGAGTCCACCATCTCCTCAGTCTGCTGGCTTTCCTAATAAAGTTGCTATTCTTTGCCCCAACAACTCTTCTCTCAATTTGTTGGCCTGTCCTGTGGCAAGCAGGACCAGGATGAGCTTGGACTCAGTAACAGTGCCACTTAGGTGCGGGAAAAACAAGACTGACCAGGAGTTGGTTAATTGTTGAAGTTGAGTAATGACTATATGGTGGTTCATCAGGCTATTCTCTCTACTTTTGTATAGTATGAAACGTTTTATTTATTTACTTCTTTACTTATTTATGTGCCGCAGCACATGGATCTTAGTTCCCCAACCAGGGATCAAACCCATGTCCCTTGAAGTAGACGTACGGAGTCTTAACCACTGGACTGCCAGGGAAGTCCCTGAAACGTTTTTAAATTGTTCAATAAAAATGTTTTTAAATTGTGTGTCAAAATGATTGCACTAATATGAAAAATGCAGTTTAAAAATCGGGAAGACTGTCCTGCAAAACGCTGATACTACTTGCGTGAGAGCGGTCGGATGAGTCATTTCCCCCTTCATTTCTACATTTTCTGTAATGTGTCTATATATTTTTATATTATCTTATAATGAGAGTTATGCATAATAAACCCTAGGGGGAAACAAAACCTCTGTATTTTTTTAGTTTTTATTTTCTATTTATGTATTTATTAATTTTGGCCGTGTTGGGTCTTCGTTGCTGTGTGTGGGCTTTCTCTAGTTGCAGCGAGCGGGGGCTACTCCTCGTTGCGGTGCGCGGGCTTCTCACTGTGGTGGCCTCTCTTGTTGCAGAGCACGGGCTCTAGAGCGCACGGGCTTCAGTAGATACGGCGCATGGGCTCAGTAGTTGTGGCTCGTGGGCCCCAGAGCGCAGACTCAGTAGTTGCGGTGCATGGGCCTAGTTGCTCCGCGGCATGTGGGATCTTCCCGGACCAGGGTTTGAACCCGTGTCTCCTGCATTGGCAGGCGGATTCTTAACCACTGCGCCACCGGGGAAGCCCAAACCTCTGTATTTTTGCCGTCCTCGTTCTGGTCTTAAAAACTCATCTATTCTTTCCCCCACGCCCTCCAGGCTTTTGCTAAACTTCCCGCCATCTTTTCCAAGTTCAGATGATCCGGGTACTGGAACTATGAAAGTTTTGAGGAAAGAGGGTCACGTTCAGCGCGCCCTAAACTTCCGCCCGCCAGCACTCTGATCCGAGGCACACGCCACTCAGCGCGGCGACCTCCAACGGCGGAGCCTGGCTTCCGGACCCTCCTCCTTTCAACGCGTGGGTAACATTTGCGCATGCGCACGCCGAGGGCCTACATCTCCCAGCAGGCTCTGCGCCTTGTAGGGGGCCGGCCTCAGTAGCGGAGGACTACATTACCCAGCGACGCCTTGCAATAGGCGTTGGTCGGGTGACTACTGTACAACCGTTGGTCCAGCGTCTGTCGGAAGCTGCGCGGTGATTGGCCCACAAGCCCGTCAGTTACTGCCAAGCGCAGTTAAGTTTTGCCGTTAGACTGCGTGAGGAAGGAGGGAGAGAAGAGAGTTCGGGGAGCCGGGCCGCGCCTTCGGAGCCGGATGAGTGACCTCTTCCTCCGCCCTCCTGGCACTCAGCTCGGGGAGCTGCACCCCCGCTGCCCGGGGGCGCCTACACGCGCAGGTACTCACGCGGGGGCGGGGACTGTACCCACACGTGTCGCGTCTGATCTGAGAAGCATCTTCAGGGACGCAGGAAGCAAAACCCTGGACACACCCGGGGCACCTGTACATGCGGGTGCCCCCCTTGTGGGCGTTTTCTCGGACTCGGGGAAAACAAACACATCCTGGAGCGCACGTGGACACTTGTGTCCATACGCGGGGACATCTGCAGAGACCCTCAGCTGAGCACGTGGGCTCACGGGCACACACGCTCACCGCGGGGCACCCGCATACCTGAACCCCAGGGGCTTCCGCAGTAAAAACAGGGGTGGCACGACAGACTCACACACACACACACACACACACCCGCCCTGCCACTCACACCAGCGGCCCCCTTTCTTGTGAGTACTTTATTATATCATGCATATAATCATATTTCATGTTTATTTTGTCTTTTTAGATAAATATCAAGGCTTTTTGGTACAAGAAGGAAATTTTGAACAAGCAGAAAAAGTAAGGCCACTACTGAATTATATTTAACAAGACCTTTCACGTGTATAAGGACTTTTACCTTTTTGACAGAGCTTGTCACATACAGTATCTCGTGTGGTCCTCCCAGGAATCTGGCTAGGCAGGGCCGCCATCATTCCCATTTTCCAGAAGAAAAAGCTGAGCCTAGGTTAAATAAACCTGCCCAAGGTACATGAGAGAGACGGAATTTTGACTCAGGCTTCTTGATCTGAGGTTAAGGTTATGTCCAGCTATGCAGAGCTGCTTATATGTAGAAATGCCTCCTTCCCTCCCTGACAGTAGGGATCTGACACTGCTCAGTGTGACCTGAGCACTCTCTGGGCAACCACCGGAGAGGCTTTGCCTCTCAATCACCTGCCTCACGTTTAAACTGCTCCTCACAGGTGCCTGGGGAGTAGCAGCTTGAGTTAATGTCACAGAGAAGTTGATGGGAAAGCCGAGATCTCCTCGTTTGAGGGTCTGGGGAGAAGTTACCAAGGAATGGGCACATTCCTGGCGGGAGTCGGGAGATTTCATACCATTAGACTTTTTTCTCTTTTTTTGTTTATGGCTGTGCTGCGTGGTTTGCGGGATCTTAGTTCCCTGACCAGTGATCGAACCTAGGCCCCAGCAGTGAAAGTGCCAAGTCTGACCACTGGACCGCCAGGGAATTCCCCCATTAGACTTTCAATAAATGTTATTTTACGATACTTTGCCGATCGAGCCCCGTGGAAATGTCTTGTTAATTTTAAGGATGGATTGGAGTGCTATTTTGGTAGTTTCAGAAAAGTGAGGGCTTGGGGCTGAGGGAATGGTGCGGACAGATTCCAGGGAGGGTGAGAGGAGAAAAAGAAACAATGGGGTGAAGGTGTCACTGTGTGGGCCCTGATTTCCCTGTTACTAAAGGTATTCAAGAACTAGGTTAGGGGCTTCCCTGGTGGCGTTGGGAGTCTGCCTGCCAGTGCGGGGGACGCGGGTTCGAGCCCTGGTCCGGGAGGGTCCCGCATGCCGTGGAGCGGCTGGGCCCGTGAGCCACGGCTACTGAGCCTGCGTGTCTGGTGCCTGTGCGCCGCAACAAGAAAGGCCGCGATAGTGAGAGGCCCGCGCACCGCGATGAAGGGTGACCCCCGCTCTCCGCAACTGGAGAAAGCCCTCGCGCGGAAACGAAGACCCAACACAGCCAAGAATCAATCAATCAATTAATTAAGTAAAAAAAAAAAAAAAAACAAAACTTGAGTAACTAGCCCTGGCTTTAAAAAAAAAAAAAAAAACAACAAACTAGGTTAATTCTGAGGTCTCTTCTAAAATCATTTTATATTTACTTTTAATTGGGGTTTGGGGGGGCCATAATGAATTCAAGCAACGTAGAATTGTGTAAAGAAAAAGGGAGGGAATTCCCTGGCGGTCTGGTGGTTAGGACGCATTGCTGCCACTGCAGGGGGCCCGGGTTCGATCCCTGCTTGGGGAACTAAGATCCCACATGCCACGAGGTGTGGGAAAAAAATAAATAAAGTAGGGGGGAGGAGATCTGCCTTCCCTCTTCCCTTGCCAACCCTACCCCAAAGGTAACCTTACCAACCTGTTGGTGTGTGTCCTTATAGACTTTCCTGCTATGCTTTATACGACTGTTGAGGGTGTATGTAGGTCTTGCTGTTTTTCTTTTGCAAAAGTGGGGTTACACTAGACATACTGTTCTGAAACCTGCTTTTTTCATGTTTTAGTCAATTGTGGACATCTTTTCCAATGTGTGTTTAGCTCTGGCTCATTCTTTTTTTTTTTTTTTAATCTTTTTAAAAATTTTTGGCTGTGTTGGGTCTTCGTTGCTGCACGCGGGCTTTCTCTATTGTGGCGAGCGGGGGCTACTCTTCGTTATGGTGCGCAGGCTTCTCATTGCTGTGTCTTTTCTTGGACCACGGGCTCTAGGCACGCAGGCTTCAGTAGTCGCAGCATGTGAGCTCAGTAGTTGTGGCACACGGGCTCTAGGGCGCACAGGCTTCAGTAGTTGTGGCTTGAGGGCTCTAGAGCTCAGGCTCAGTAGTTGTGGTGCACGGGCTCCGCATCATGTGAGATCTTCCCCGCCCAGGGGTCAAACATGTGTCCCCTGCATTGGCAGGCGGACTCTTAACCACTGCGCCACCAGGGAAGTCCGCTCATTCTTTTTTTTTTTTTTTTTTTATAAATTTATTTATTTATTTTATTTTTGGCTGTGTTGGGTCTTCGTTTCTGTGCAAGGGCTTTCTCCAGTTGCGGAGAGCGGGGGCCACTCTCCATCGCGGTGCGCGGGCCTCTCACTGTCGTGGCCCCTCCCGCCGCGGAGCACAGGCTCCAGACGCGCAGACTCAGTAGTTGTGGCTCACGGGCCTAGCCGCTCCGCGGCATGTGGGATCTTCCCAGACCAGGGCTTGAACCCGTCTCCCCTGCATTGGCAGGCGGACTCCCAACCACTGCACCACCAGGGAAGCCCCGCTCATTCTTTTAATAGCTGCATGGTATCCCATTGCATGGAGGTGACTTAGTGTCCATCCCTCTATTTATAATCATTTGCATTATATCCAGTTTTATAAATAGTGATGCAACGCATGACATTTTACACATACATTCTAGTATTTCTCTAGAACAACAGTTCTCAATCAGGGGCAATTTTGCACCCCAGGAGACATTTGTCAATGTCTGGAGACATTTTTGATTGTCACAAGGGGAGCGTGGGGATACTGGCATCTGGTGGGTAGAGACCAGGGTGCTGCTAAACATCCTGCAGTGCTCAGGACAGCCCCCGACTACAAAGAATTCTCCATTCTAAAGTGTCATTAGCGTTGAGGTCTGCTCTAGGTAAAAATGGAATTAGATTTTTGGGGTTTTTTTGGCCATACTGCACGGCATGCGGGATCTTAGTTCCCCAACCAGGGATCGAACGTGCCCCCTGCAGTGGAAGCATGGAGACTTAACCGCTGGACCGCCAGGGAAGTCCCTGGAATTAGATAGTTTTTAAATATCTAGTTTCTAAAACACCCCAGTGCCCAAAAAATTATGACACAGCTACTCAATGTAATATGATCTAGCCATTTACAATGATATTTATGAAGATCTTGTAGCAACATGGAATCATGCTTATGACATTTTGCATTTTAAAAGCCATGTACCGGAAAAAAACCAGAAGGGAATATGTGAAGTAAAAAGTGTTAAGATGATGGGTTCTTTTCTCTCTGTCTCTCTTCTCTCTCTTTCTGCAAAGTCACTATTATTTTTATAATCTCTAAGTTACTTGGTTTTTTTGGGGCTTTTTTTTTGGCTGCGTTGGGTCTTCATTGCTGCGCACGGGCTTTCTCCAGTTGCGGTGAGCGGGGGCTACTCTTCGTTGTGGTGCGCGGGCTTCTCATTGCGGTGGCGTCTCTTGTTGCGGAGCACGGGCTCTAGGCGCATGGGCTTCAGTAGTTGTGGCGCACGGGCTTCAGTAGTTGCAGCACGCGGGCTCAGTAGTTGTGGTGCACGGGCTTAGCTTCTCCGCGGCATGTGGGATCTTTCCGGACCAGGGCTCGAACCTGTGTCCCCTGCATTGGCAGGCGGATTCTTAACCACTGCACCACCAGGGAAGTCCCAGTTACTTGGTTTTTAATCATTTATTCAGTCATTGTTTTTAGAGCCTTTGGGGCATGCCAGGCACCGTGCGGGTCTCTGGAGATACCAGTGTAACTAGGCTGAGTCCCTACCTGTATGGAGCCTGCCTCCTGTGGGCGGGGAGGACAGCACCTTAACAAGTGCTGTGAATGCTAGAAAGGACATGAGTACATCTTCTGGAGGGGATGCTCTTTAGCTGACCCCTGGAAGGTGAGAGGAACCAGTCTAGGGAAGGGTGGGGCTGCAGTTCAGACATGGGAACAGCAGGTCCAGGGATGGGCCGGTAGATAGGAACGTGAACAGCGTTTTCTAGGAACTGCTCAGAAGCACTGAGCCCACCCTGGCTGAAGAGACTGAACCGTGGTCCAGGGGGAGGTTGAAGAGGTGGGCCTGCATCATTTCACAGTGTAACTCGGCTCCACTGCTGTGGGCGGGCCTGCGCTGTGTGCAGAGAATAGAGAAGGGAGATGCAGAAGGGCTCAGGGCCCTTTGGATCATGGCGGCTCGTTAGAGAATCCCAGGCCCCGTTCCTGGAGCCCGTGTGTCTGAGGTTCCCCCTCTGCACTCAGCTTGAGGGGGCTCTGCCCTCACGCTCACGCAGCCTGGGATTTCACCTCAGGCAGGAGCTGGCCATAAAGCCAGGTGTCTTGGAAAACCAGCTGATCTCCGGAAGTGAACTGTTTCCTACCAAGCCTGTTCATTCACTCCATCAGCAAATATTATGAGCAGTTACTGTGGTGGGCTCTCTTCCGGGCACTGGAGTTGCAGGGGTGGATGAATGAGACCAACGCCGTGTTTTCATGGGCTTGAATTCTAATGGGGGAGAGAGACAAGAAACAAATGTATGAAATCAATGTCTGGTATATAAATGGTCTAAAGAAGAATAAAGCAGGATAAGGAGAGAAAAGGGATGTGGGCGCTGCTTTGGGGGCTGGTCCGGGAGGACTGCTCTGAGGAGTGATGTGTGCGCCGGGACCCTAAGACCTTGCTCTGGTGTTTACTCCGTGTCTCTTGCGTTTAGCCTGAAGCTGATGGACATTGTATGGGCCACAGGCAGGGATGGTGGGCTATGACCCCAGAGCAGACGGCAGGAATGTCTCCAATCTCGAGGTGGCCGTGGCTGGGTCTGTGTCTGGACTTGTCACTCGGATGCTGATCAGCCCCTTGGATGTCATCAAGATCCGTTTCCAGGTACCCTTTTCCCCTTTTTCTGTGTAATGGGCCGGAGGACAAGTTCACTCTTTTTTGTCAAAGCAGTTCCTAGAGCTTGCAATTTTGTCAAGGAGAAGCACTTTGTTGCCTTTGTTACCTTCTCTGAAATTCCTCCTCCCTACCCTACCCCCCATCATCCTGACCATTCTCATCTTGATTCCTAGCTTCAGATTGAGCGCCTGTCTCGCAGTGACCCCAACGCGAAATACCACGGAATCCTGCAGGCTGGAAGACAGATATTGCAAGAGGAGGGCCCAACAGCATTCTGGAAAGGACACATCCCAGCCCAGCTTCTCTCCATAGGCTATGGAGCTGTCCAAGTAGGTGGCAGGGGAAGCGGCCAGGCCCCTGGGGTCACATTGCCCAATGGGGGAGCCCAGGGTGGTGAGGCGTGCGCCCGGGCTGCCCGGGGTAGGGCAGCAGGAGGCGGTCACACACTGCTCACTCGTCTTGGCTGGGAAGCTACCTGACAAACTGAAGACATAGTCAGACTGAGCTGTACTATAGGCATCGGCTTCCCCACGTCCCCCAACCCTGGAGACTTAGCACCCACTGAATATGAGGTGCTGCACCTAGGAAACTGTCTTGACACCCAGCCCAGAGGGGCTTAGCAAATGGCGATACAAATGCTTTTCATTTTTCAAAATAGCATTATTCACGTCTGTGCGTCCTTTGAACTTCCCAACAGCACTGTGAGGAAGGTGGAGCAGGTGTTACGTGGGTCGCAGAGAGGTTGAGTGAGCTGCCTGAGGCCACACAGCTTGTAGGTGGCGAGGCTAGGATTAGGATCCAGGCTTCTTGACTCTTGCTCATGAGTTTGTTCAGCTGAGCGCCAGTTTACCCCATGGTGTCTAGTCTGTAGCCGTACAGTGGTGGTGATGGAAATAGCCAGCCCCACACAGTGCTCACAGGGGGCCAGGCCCCGGGTGAAGCACTTCACATCTGCCACCTTACAACAGTCCTCTGGTAGGTTCTGTTGTCATCCTTATTTTACAGATGAGAAGACTGAGGCAGAGAGAGCTTAAGTAATTAGTCCAACCAACGTCACTAGCTAGAGAGTGGCAGAGCCGTCCCTGCCTGCTCTTCGTATGACATCACAGTGATTGCTCAGGTCACGAGCCCCTGCCGCGCCATCTCTGCGCCCGGCACACAGATGCTGCATCCTGATGGGTAAATGCAGCAACATGTGCTCTCAGGACCCCAAGCCATCTTGAGTTGGCTGGAGAAGGATCTGAGCCCAAGGAGGGCTTACACCACAGAATATGGAATATGTGGGATTCTCCCGACAGAATTTCAGCTCCAGGGCAGAATGTTTCTCAGACAGGGCCACTGCCAGCTGCATTAAAGGGGTCCCCAGCCTAGAATCAGATAATGGCCATCTTTTCCCAGTTCTCAGAAAACTAAGTGATGAGTAGAATTTTCTTCTTTATTCTTTCTTTTTTTTTTTTTTTTCTGGCCTCGCCATGCAGCTTGCGGGATCGTAGTTCCCCCACCAGGGATTGAACCCGGGGCCACGGCAATGAGAACACCGAGTCCTAACCACTGGACTGCCAGGGAATTCCCGACTAGAATTTTCTTTTTCTTTCTTTCTTTTTTTTTTTTTTTAATATTTATTTATTTGTTTGGCTGCGTTGGGGTGTTAGTTGCGGCATGCAGGATCTTTTTTTTTAGTTGCAGCATGTGGGATCTAGTTCCCTGACCAGGGATTGAACCTGGGCTCCCTGCATTGGGAGTGCGGCGTCTCAGCCACTGGACCACCAGGAAAGGCCCCCAAGTAGAATTTTCTGATACAAAAATTTTCTCATGTATTTTCTTAACCCTTGGGTATTTGGCTCTGCTCAGAGTATGAAAGGGCATCTGAGCTTTGCACAAAGTTATGTGTTTATTGTATTCTGACCCTACTCAAGAAGAGTATCTCCTGGTCCCTAGGATAGGCCCCGCCTGGGTCACGGGTGCATTTGGGGGGTGTTTTCCATGACACTGTCACAACTCTTGCAGTTTTTGTCGTTTGAAGTGCTCACCGAGCTGGTGCACAGGGCCAGCGTGCGTGATGCCCGAGACTTCTCCGTGCATTTTGTGTGTGGCGGCCTGTCTGCCTGTGTGGCCACCCTCGCCGTGCATCCTGTGGACGTGCTACGCACCCGCTTTGCAGCTCAGGGTGAGCCCAGGGTGAGTGGCCGGGCCAGAGAAGGGGCGCCCAAGGGACGAAGGGCATCCCAGGGTGGGGGCTGTTTTCCTTAGAGGGAACAAAGCCGGGGCGGCCTGGGGTTTTCGGGCCGTCCTTCAGCCTGTTCCTGAAACCCGTGATGGTGCCTGGCACCAGGCAAGGTGCTCACAACCTCACGGGGGACACAGAACCTGCAGGGGAAACAGAGCAAATACCAAATCGGCACGGGGAAGGTGTCTGGGAAAGTGAGACTTGAGATCCTATCGCTGTATTATTGGGAGGGAGGTTTTGGTTTCCAGAAAGAATGGATTGGAGGAAATGGGCTCCTTGAGTCAGACTCAAGGAAGAACTGACTGAGTGAAAGCAAGGGATTAAACCCTCAAATAGGGGCTTGCCAATGCAGGGGACACGGGTTCGAGCCCTGGTCTGGGAAGATCCCACATGCCGCGGAGCAGCTGAGCCCGTGAGCCACAATTACTGAGCCTGCGCGTCTGGAGCCTGTGCTCCGCAACAAGAGAGGCCGTGATAGTGAGAGGCCCGCGCACCGCGATGAAGGGTGGCCCCCGCTTGCCACAACTAGAGAAAGCCCTCGCACAGAAACGAAGACCCAAGACCGCCATAAATAAATAAATAAATAAATAAATTAAAAAAACAAACAAACAAAAAACCCTCAAATAGATGCACCATCCCCCCCTCTGCTCACCATAATCTCTGTTTCCTGGATATACATAAGAATAGCGTAGGATACTGTTGGTGGGGAATGACGTTTTGCTTAAGAATTTGATCTGGGACCAGCTAAGAATAACTGTGGTTTCAGCTCTGCCAGTTTTTTGTGTTGCCTGGGGTGGAGATCCTGGGTTGGGGGACCTCTTTTGTTTAGGAGACATTCTGATAAATTTTTTGGTTCAGAAATGCAAAGTGCCCCAGGAACAGTCTAGAAGGAAACGACTGGGGCATGAGAGCTGGGTCACTCTGTGTGACACTGCAGTGGAAAATAGAGGTTTGGGGTGACTGCCCTGGTGGAGAAATGAGACGAGGGGTCCTGGGAACGGAGTAGAGAAATGGAGGGGAAGGATGTTTATAGAGGGGACAGACCTCGGCAACATGGTGCCTGCTGGGATGAAGAGAATGGCTGGTGACAGTCCTGCGGTTCCCTGTTCTGCGTGTGCTGTAATCCTCTTCCGTTACTTTCCAACCTTCAGTACAAGTCTATGAGAAGAAAAAAGGGAAAACATCATTAAGAAAAGAATAGCATATTTCTTCTTAGGCTTAGACAATTGAGATGTTGGATTGTAGATTCTGGAATGACTGGAAAATTGTGTGTGAAAGTGAGGGGAAGAGATTTATTTAAAAATTGCAAAACTCTCCACCTTCTTTAGACTAGTAGCATCCATAGTGTAAATCCTCACATTTCTTAAAAAATCAGTAATCTGGGCTTCCCTGGTGGCGCAGTGGTTAAGAATCCAGCTGCCAATGCAGGGGACACGGGTTCGAGCCCTGGTCCGGGAAGATCCCACATGCCATGGAGCAACTAAGCCCTTGCACCACAACTACCGAGCCTGCTCTCTAGAGCCTGTGAGCCACAACTACTGAGCCCGTGCGCCACAACTACTGAAGCCCGCGCGCCTAGAGCCCGTGCTCTGCAACAAGAGAAGCCACCGCAATGAGAAGCCTGCGCACCGCAGTGAAGAGTAGCCCCCGCTTGCCGCCGCACAGCAACGAAGACCCAACACAGCCATAAATAAATAAATAAATAAATAAATAAATAAATAAATAAATAATCCATAAGGTGTATAAAGGTTAAAAAGACAGATAGTTCTTCATGAATTATAGTGAAAAAACACCAGCCTCCCCCCTGATTCTATTCCCCAGAGGCAACCACTTTTAATATTTGTGTGCTTCTTCCGTAATTTACTTCCTAATTCAAAGTAACATGCTCTTTCTCTTTCTTCCTTTCCTTCTCAGTTTTAAATTATAGACATTAACTACTGACTACTATGGAAGATGAGAATTTAACTCTTTTACCATCACCCTTGGGCGTGCTTATGCTTCCTCACCTGAGTACAGTACAACTGATTAATAGATTTTTGGCTAAATCAGTACTCAGTGTTTATGCTATTATGATTATGTAAATGTTACTGCTGAGCCTCAAGATATATTATGATTATGTTTTCTTTTGTATTTTTGTCTTTCCTGAAGTTGGCAATTGCTTTGTATTTTATTTGTTTCGCTTTCTACATGCTTATCACAAATTCACTTTCAAACAATCTCCCGATAGGGTGAGCCTGTGGTCATCAGTCCCATGTTTTTATGGAGCCCCTCCTAGAGCCCCCCACCCTTGAACCCTTCACCCTATGGCTTCGATCTGGACTGTTTGCTCCAGGACTATGGCCAGCTATTCTCTTAGGAATTCTCACGTAGGAGCCCATGTCTTCTCTTTCTTGATTAGTCCCTCATTTTGGTGGAGCACATCCTGAGGTGTAGCTTCCTTACAGAAGCCTGATAGAAAATGCCTTTATTTTCCCCTTACACTTAACTGATGATCTGGGTGTAGAATTCTAGGTAGCTCTCAGTATTGCTGAAGAGGCGTCCAGAACCATCCTGATGACTAACCCTTTATATGAAGCCATCCACTTCGCACTCTTGGGGACTTTCAGGATCTTTTCTCTTCTTTTTTTTTTTAACTTTTTTGTGGCCCCACCGTGCGGCACGTGGGATCTTAGTTCCCCAACCAGGGCTCGAACCCACGCCCCCTGCAGTGGAAGCATGGAGTCTTAACCACTGGACCACCAGGGAAGTCCCTCAGGATCTTTTCTTGATCCCTGGCATTCTAGAAATTTACCAGTGGAGTGCCCCAGGGCGGGTCTCTTTCATTCATTGTGATGGGCACTTCCTGGGCCCTTTAGTCTGGACACATGTTCTTCATGCCTGGAAAATGGTCACGAATTATTTATTCACAATTGCCTGCCCTCTGTTTTTTTCTTTTTCTTTCTTTCTAGAATTCATGTCAGTTGGACACTAGACATCCTGGATTGATCCTCTGATTGACATCTTTTATTTACCATTCTGGGAGGTCTCCTTACTTTTATCATTTGGGCCCTCTATTGAGTTTAAACAACGTCTGCTAACATATGTTGGTTCCTAAGAACTGTCTTTGGTTTGTTTGTTTTAGTCAGGTTTATTAAAGCATAACTTACATGCACAGTAGAATCCACTCTTGTTAGCGTACAGTTCTGTGACTTTTGACAAATGCATACAGTCACGTAACCACTACCACAGTCAAGATATAAAACAAAAGTTCCATCACCCCCTGATTTCCTCCTGCCCTTTGTAGTTTGTCCCTCCCCACCTCCAGCCTTCAGTAACCACTGGTCTGTTTTCTGTCTGAAGTTCTGCCTTTTCCAGAATGTTACATAAATGGAGTTATGCCCTGTGTCGTCGTTTGAGTTGGCTCCCTTCACTTGGTAGATGCATTTGAGATGTGTCCATGGGGTGCCTGTGAGTAGCTGGCTCCTTTTTATTGCTGAGTAATATTCCATCGTGTGGAAGGATTGTGGTTTATTAGTTCAGAGACTTTGGGGTTGTTCTCCAGTTTGGGGTGTTATGAATAAAGCCACTATAAACATTCACATACAGGTTACTGTGTGAACATTTCATTTCTCTTGGGGAAATTCCTAGGGGTGGGATTGCTGGTTGTATGGTAAGGAGTGTTTCATTGTATAAGAAAAAGGCAAGCTGTCTCCTGCACGGCTGTGCCGTTTTGCCTTCCCACCAGCAGGTCCAACTGCTCCTTATCCTCACGAATACTTAGTATTATTCGTTTTGTATTTTAAATTTTAACCATTCTAAATGGTGTGAATAGTGGTATCTCATCGTGGTTAATTTAAATTTCTTTAATGTTGAGCGTCCTTTTACGTGCTTATTTGCCATCTATATACCTTCTTTGGTGAAGTATCTGTTCAGATTGTCCATTTTTGTGTTGGGTGGTTTGTTTTTATTTTACAAATATTTTCTGAGTCTGTGGCTGTCTTTTCCTTTCCTTACAGTATCTTTTGAAGAGCACATGTTTTTAATTCTGATGAAGTTCCATTTATCAATTTGTTCTTTTATGGATTTTGCTTTTGGTGTTTTACCTGAGAAACCTTTGCCCAACTCAGAGTCACAAAGATTTTCTCTCAAGAGCTTTTTCTTGTCTGAATCTTACCTCTTTTCAAAATAGATCCTCTGCTTTTATTTTTTTTTATTTTAAAATTTTTTTAAATTAATTTTTATTGGAGTGTAGTTGATTTACAATGTTGTGTTAGTTTCTGCTGTACAGCAAAGTGAATCAGTTATACATATACATATATCCACTCTTTTTAAAATTCTTTTCCCATATAGGTCATTACAGAGTATTGAGTAGAGTTCCCTGTGCTATGCAGTCAGTCCTTATTATCTATTTTATATATAGTAGTGTGTATATGTCAATCCCAATCTCCCAGTTTATCCCTCCCGCCCCCTTTCCCCCTTGGTAACCGTATGTTTTCTACATCTGTGACTCTATTTCTGTTTTTTATTTATTTATTTATTTATTTATTTATTTATTTTTGGCTGTGTTGGGCCTTCGTTTCTGTGCGAGGGCTTTCTCCAGTTGCAGCGAGCGGGGGCCACTCTTCATCGCGGTGCACGGGCCTCTCACTGTCGCGGCCTCTCCCGTTGCGGAGCACAGGCTCCAGACGCGCAGGCTCATTAGTTGTGGCTCACGGGCTTAGTTGCTCCGCGGCATGTGGGATCTTCCCAGACCAGGGCTCGAACCCGTGTCCCCTGCATTGGCAGGCAGATTCTCAACCACTGCGCCACCAGGGAAGCCCTCTATTTCTGTTTTGTAAATAAGTTCACTTGTACCATTTTTTTTAGATTCCACATATAAGCGATATCATATGATATTTGTCTTTCTCTGACCCTCTGCTTTTATCATGAAGGTGATGCCTTCTCTGTGGTCTCAGGATATTAGTTAAAATTTCGTGGGTGGTTTCTTTTTTCTGTAGTTTTCTTCTGCTATCTATACTGTCTCTTTCTTCCAAATGACTTCTCCTGCCCCTCATCAATCATTTTGGCCTCTGTTTTGGGGGAGGCTTTCCTCAAATGTCTGGTGACTCTTGGCTGCCAGCTTGGTTAAGAGGGGACACAGAAAGCAGAGTGGGACTCTGGCACGAGGGCAGGCTTGTTGTCCGATGGCCTTCCTCTGAGGCCCGGCCCTTTCATGCAAGTCCCCAGGGCAAAAGCCTTCAATGTGGCTGCCAGCATCTGGGAGCCAAGTGTGTACTGTCCCCGCTCAGTACAGACTTGCCCTCGGTCACCCTCTTGTCAGTGCAGTGCTTCCCGCACCCACAGCCAGGCAGATTCAGCCCCTCTGGTCCACTGCAAAGAATATATGTCGAATAGAAGTGCACTAAAAAATCAGTGGCTCTTCGTGCATAAACATCACCTGTTGATGGTTCCAGAAAGGTTAAGTATATGCATATGGCAAAAAAATCCAAATAGCATAAAATGGTGATAGCGAATCTCCTTCTTCCCCCTTCCCTCCCCTGTCCCCCTGTTTCCCGCTGTGGAGGTAATAATGTTACTGTTCCTCCTTTCATGTGTATCCTTGTGGGGGATAGTCTCTGCATACAGTTTGTTTCCTCCACAGACACTATGCCTGCTCTTCATGTCCTGCTGGGTTCACTTAACTGTATATCTGGGGGAGTCTTCCCTATCGATCATCTAGATTGCATCTTCCTGTTGTAATTGCTACAATATGTTCTTTTGAACAGGTGTGCCGTAATTTATATAACCGATCACCCAAGGGTGGACTTCACACCTCTTGCTGTTCTGCATACTTTTGTGCACTCCTTGGCATATCTCAGTCGTGTAAATAGCTAGAAGGGGAGCTGCCAGACAGTCCAACCCTTGGAATTTTTGTCCAGCAGTTTCTTTGTCCTCCTGGTAGGAGAAGTAATGCTCCTAGTAGCTGGTTTCTGGACAAGGGGAAATATACCTGGTGGGCTGGGTTCTCGGGCTGAAGCGACGTCGCTCATCATTGCATGTGTGGTGTCCAGGTCTATAAAACCCTGCGAAGCGCCGTGGTGACCATGTACAGGACCGAAGGCCCCTTGGTCTTCTACAAAGGCTTGAACCCCACCTTGATCGCCATCTTCCCCTACGCCGGGTTCCAGTTCTCCTTCTACAGCTCCTTGAAGCACGCGTATCAGTGGGCCATGCCAGCCGAAGGAAAGAAAAACGGTGAGACCGGCCTCACGGGAAAGGGAATCTGAGTCCCACTCCGCCCCTCTCCCAAGCCATAGCATCTCTTTCTGAATCAGGTAGGAAATAAAGTTTCCCTGCAGAAGCTAAGACACCACAGATCTCTGAACCCCCAGCCCTGTAATACAGCCAACAAAACAAATCCATTCACTCACAGATGACTTTATTTCTTTCGGCTCTTGCCACTGTTATTTCCAACTACCGGTCATGGTTTTCATTCTTGTCAAAGGTCCAACTTGCAAACAGCCTGGTTTTGCTTATGTGTTGGGTTTGGTTTTCGTTTGGGGACTCTGGGGAGGGGGCTGGGCATCCTATTCCCTCCCAAGCCTTGTACTGAGTCGCAGGGCAGAGCCTGCAGGCCATTATTGCCTCCAGCTGGGGTGATTACTGTTAAAGGCTCACTCCCCTTCTGCCACCGGCCTGTCCAATCAGCAGTCCATTGTCATTCTTTTTTTAAAAAATTTTATTTATTTTATTTATTTATTTTTGGCTGCGTTGGGTCTTCGTTGCTGCGCGCGGGCTTCCACTAGTTGCAGATAGCGGTGCGCGGGCTTCTCATTGCGGTGGCTTCTCTTGTTGCAGAGCAGGGGCTCTAGGCGCGCGGGCTTCAGTAGTTGTGGCACGTGGGCTCTAGAGCGCAGGCTCAGTAGTTGAGGCGCACGGGCTGAGGTGCTCTGCGGCATGTGGGATCTTCCCGGACACGGGCTTGAACCTGTGTCCCCTGCATTGGCAGGCAGATTCTTTTTTTTTTTTTTTTTTTTAACCTTTTTGGCTGCGTTGGTTCTTTTTTTTTAATATTTATTTATTTATTTATTTATGGCTGTGTTGTGTCTTGGTGCACGCGGGCTTTCTCTAGTTGCGGTGAGCGGGGGCTACCCTTCCTTGCGGTGCGCAGGCTTCTCATTGCGGTGGCTTCTCTTTGTTGTAGAGCACGGGCTCTAGGCGCGCGGGCTTCAGTAGTTGTGGCACGTGGGCTCAGTACTTGTGGCTCGCGGGCTCTAGAGCGCCGGCTCAGTAATTGTGGCTCACGGGCTTAGTTGCTCCACGGCACGTGGGATCCTCCCGGACCAGGGCCCGAACCCGTGTTCCCTGCATTGGCAGGTGGATTCTTAACCACTGCGCCACTAGGGAAGCCCTGTCTGTTGTCATTCTTGCTGAAAATGTGGTTGCGTCTGGTTCTCTCGCTCCTGGATTAAATTCTTCTGAGATCGAGGATGTTTGTAGGTTTTGGTTTTCTGGTCTAGGATTAGACTGTGTAACCTTGAAGTTTACCCTAGATTGCATTTCTCTCATTTTTCCCCTCCATCCCACTTCTCTGGTTCAGAGAACTTCAAAAACCTGCTTTGTGGCAGTGGAGCTGGAGTCATCAGCAAGACCCTCACGTATCCCATGGACCTCTTCAAGAAGCGGCTGCAGGTTGGAGGGTTTGAGCAGGCCCGAGCCTCCTTTGGCCAGGTGAGATGTCCCCCTGCAGAGAGCTCTGATTCCAGCCCCTCACTGGGCGCATGAAGGAACTGGGTCAGCTCCTGTCCATAGGGCAGCTTTCGCCCCCATAGCCCTCTCAGCCCCTGCATGTCCCTGGTGTCGATGAAAAATTAATCAGTTGATCTAAGAAAGAATCGGAAAATTTTACTCCAGCCAAATTTGAGGATCATAACCCGGGAAGAGCATCTCAGAAAGCTCTGAGAACTGTTCCACCTGCTAGAAGTCAAGACACAGTTCATATAAGTTTTTTGAGACACGGGGCTGTGCATCAAATGACGTTTTGGGGGGCGTTTATTTTGGCTGCGTTGGGTCTTCCTCTAGTTGCAGCGAGCGGGGGCTACCCTTTGTCGTGGTGTGCGGGCTTCTCATTGCGGTGGCTTCTCTTGTTGTGGAGCACGGGCTCTAGGCGTGCAGGCTTCAGTAGTTGTAGCAGGCGGGGCTCATTAGTTGTGGCTCGCGGGCTCTAGAGCTCAGGCTCAGTAGTTGTGGCGCACGGGCTTAGTTGCTCCGTGGCATGTGGGATCTTCGCGGACCAGGGCTCGAACCCGTGTCCCCTGCATTGGCAGGCGGATTCTTAACCACTGCACCACCAGGGAAGTCCCATTCATTTGTTTTAGTTTTTAGATTCCACATAAAAGTGATAACATACGCTCTTTGTCTTTCTCTGACTTACTTCACTAAGCATGACACCACCTAGGTCCATCCGCGCTGCAGTTTTATTCCTTTGCATAAGTAAACATATGTTTAACAATAATGGGGTTACACGCAAGGTTTTATAACCTCCTTCTTCCACTTACCAACTTGTCTTGAAAAGATGGTTTGAATTTGGATAGGGAGGGTTGGTGAGAGCTCAAGACAGAGAAGGGAGGCCCTGCTCCTCACAGAGCTTTAGCGTGAGCAGGTGTGGCTGGAGGTGTGCGGGCACTGAGGGTGGACCAGTGGGGAAAGGCAGATCAGGGAGGGAAGTTGAGGCCAAATGGTGAAACGCCCCAAACACCACGCCGTGGGGCTTGGACTTGATTCTTTGTAATGTCATTGGCATCATCATCGGGAGTTACTGGAGCTCTGGGAGGGGAGCGAGGCTTGAGGAGAGCTGTGCCTTGGGGACACGGGTCTAGCAGCAGTTTGTGGTCAACTGGAGGTGGCCAGGCTGGCGGCGCTGGTCAGGCTCAGAGCTAACGAGGGGCCGGTTCAGATCTACTGCCCAAGGGGGACCAGGAGGGATGGGTGCACGGTCAGAGGCACCCCCGGGAAGAGGGTCCAGAGCTCTCTCTGGGTCCTTAAGAGCCACTGTCAGTGGGAGCCTCCAGGGCAGGAAGGAGCTCTGTCCAGTGCTGATTTCCAGGCACTTCATCTGTTAAGTCTGAATTAGCCCAGTTGGAAGAGAAAGAATGAGGTCAACTTATTCTGTCTTTTTTGCATTCATTCCTTTGTCCAGCAAGTATTTATTGGGTGCTTGAACTTGCCAGGCTCTGTGTTGACAAAAGAACAGAGCTCACACCCGTGTTGCCATCACCTCCTCTCTCCTCAACTGGGGAACCTTCCTCTCCCCAGGTGCGAAGCTACAAGGGCCTCCTGGATTGCGCCAGGCAGGTGCTGCGAGAGGAGGGTGCGCAGGGCTGCTTCAAAGGCCTGGCCCCCAGCCTGCTGAAGGCTGCCCTCTCCACCGGCTTTGTGTTCTTCTGGTACGAGCTCTTCTGTAACCTCTTCCACCACATGAAGAAGGCAGACAGCTAGCCTCGAGGGCAGAAGGGTGGCCTGAGGTCTTTCCCCGGAGGGGCCCTCCTGAAGAACGCTCGATCTACCGTCCCGCTCGATCTACCGTCCCGTGTTGCGCTGAGAGGTGTTGCCCAGCCCCTCCCTCCAGGCCAGCTGTCCTGGGCGCGAAGAGCCGTCGGCAGCAGCCTGGGTTCCACCAGAAGGGCCAAGGGGGTTCTCCACGGGAGAGCACGGGGCGAACGCAGGACCTGGTCTGCGGGGACCCAGCCCCGCCAGTCAGAAGGAGCTGGACGTTTCTCCTCTGTGTGGCGCACACTCAGGGCAACAGCTGCCCTCCTGCACGCCTTCGCTCCGGCTGCCCGGAGAACTCTCCTGCGTCTGGGTGGGCCGCAGCTTGAGTGTGAGGCTGGGATCAGGCCTTTACAGGGGTCTGGTCCCCACACCTGGGTTCTTACCCCACCAATTATTTAATAGACATTAAAACTAAAAGCGCATTCCTTATCTGTCTCCTCCATCTTCCCTTCCAAATCACATCCCTCCTCCCGAAGTACGAGGGAAGGGATCCCTGCCTTCCCTAAACTCTACTTTTCTCAGCAGTTTCATCCCTCAGGCAGCTTTGCTTCTAGCTCTGGGGGAAGAATCCCAGCTGAATCAGTCACTTTATAAACTCCACCCTGCTCGGATCTTCGTGTCTATAGAGGCACCACTCGGGCTGTTCTCTCCCTGGACAGGCTGGTCACAGCCCGTGGGCCTCCAGGGAAAGCAGAGCCCAGCGACCCCACAGGCAGTGGGGGGATGTGCTGACGGGGGCGGGGCGCCGGTAAAGGCAGCAGCCCTTTTCCCCCGCCTCCTGGGATCACTCCTCTCTCCCTGTGGGCTGGGTTAGCCCTCCCGGGTGGGTGGGAGCTCACGGCTGGGCCGGTGAGCATCTGCTGCCCGCTCAGCGTGCGCCTCCTGGGTCCCGCGTGGTGCTGTGTGCATCCTGTGTAATCCCAGAAAGAGGGGGTCGAGCAGGCAGCCTGGTGCGTGCACAGTTGGTGCTCCGGAAGTTGTCAGGGCACAGGAACCCACAACAGACACCCATCTAGGCACAGGGGCATGAGAGGACGGGAAATCTACAGAACACACCCCCCACTTTCCACCCCAAGTCTCCCCAGCCCCAGGGAAGCCTGGCCTGAGAGGTTGGCTGTGCAGGGGGAGCCCCGTGCAGGACTTAGAGCCTGACCTCCCCTCAGCCCCAGCTCCAGCCTTCGAGCAGGTCTTGGGTGGGTGTCATGGCTCTCGGTCCCCATGGATCCTGGGCCCTTTCTCACCATTACTGTTTCGTCTCTGGTCTGGGGCTTTGTGATGTGTCTGGTCCCCAGAATCCTGAAGCTTCCCTGCTCCTGGTTGCTGATTAAGAGGGTTCACCTGTGGCTGGAGGGCTCCCACACCCACAGGGTTTTTGGCAGGCAAGGCTTGCAGCTGCAGGGAGGCAGCTGCCTGGATGTATTTTTTATGAAATTCCACTGAAGTAAACTTTGTTCTCTTCAGCTCTCCCACTCATTGGTTTCTTTTGCTGCAGCTGAGATTCTCTTGTTCATTTTCTGGTGACCACTTTGGCAGCTCTTTGAACAGGAGGAGCGAGCTTTGGATACAGGAACCTGCCATCAACACTTCCTTCTCGTCTAAGCGATGGGACGAGACAGTTCTTTTCCAGCCTCTTCTGTATGCTCTCCTGCAACCCAGGGCTGACCTCAGAGGTGGCCCTGTCTGGGCTGCTGGGCCCGCGCCTCCCCCTGAGTCCCGACCAAGACGGACTGAGCCAAGGGCTTGCTCAACCTCAGGGTCACTCCCAACACCTTGGGCGCCGCAAGTTGGCAACTGGGATCCTTTCTCTTGGGCTGGCCCATTGATTTTCAACTTATTTTACCAATATCGTTTGTACTTGGAGTAGGAGAGGGGCTTAGTGGGACTTGATCCAGCCCTTACGACCTCCCTGCCTTCTCCCCTTTGGGGGGAGGGGGTGGCAGTGGGGAGCACACGGCCAGCACCTGTGAAGTCCTGCCCCTCCAGCCCTCTTCTCTGCCCTCCCACCTTTCTCCCTCCCGCCGCCCGGCTGCGGACCACGCCCTCCGCAGGCCCCTCCCACGCCGCGCGGCCGGGCCAGTCCCCTGACCCCGTTTTAACCTGAGCCCTGGCGTGGGGCGGGGAGAGGGAGAGTGCTAGCGCTCGAGACCGAGGGCTTAATGCGGGCTGAGGAGCAGGTCCGACCCAGTACCGAGGAGCCGGTGTGGCCCCGGATAGCCCCTGGGAGCACCAGGTGAGGAGAGGACAGGGGCGGTGGGAGCAGTGTCGCGGGCGTTCTGCGCGGCCCCATGCCAGCAACCTTCGGGCGGGCCTGGCCGGGCGGCGAGGGCAGCGACGTCGGGGCTCCGGCAGGTGGCGCTGGCGAGGCGGCCCCAGGCCCCGCCGCCCCGGGTCCCGCCGCGCCACCGCGCTAGGAAATGACCTAAGCGGAGGCGAGGCGCCCACAGCATGACCCCCGAGCGGCCTTCGGGCACGCGGGCGCGGCGCCGGCGCGGCAGGTGGGTCCCGGCGCTCCCGCCGCCTCTCGAGCCCACGGGAATGGCGTTTGGGAAGCTGCCCAGGTCTGGGGACCCCTAAGGTCCTCTCCTTTGGCCATGGGGGGAGGCACCGAGTGCGGAGAGGGGACTCCAAAGGGGACCACCTCTGGGGGACACGTCACCTCGCTCCCCTTCTTAAGGAGGGATCCAGAATGGAGCTCAGGACTCTCAGGGAGTCCTGAGCGGGCAGGGCCGGGTTTCTGCCACTCGAGAGGCCAGTTTAACTAGTCCGTCCCGGGGAGAAGCTGGCCAGGACAAGGGGTGTCAGGGCGGCAGAGCCGCTTCTGCACCCAGCCCTCTGGTCGGCCCCACCCCGAGGGCAGGAGGAGTGTGGGCTTTCTGGGCTGAGTACTCTGACTAAAGGGAGAGGGTTGCGGAGAGGGGCTTGGACCCCTGCTGGGACAGACATGTCCGACGCTTGGAGACCCCAGCCCTCTCACTCGCCAGGAGCCATGCTGGACCAGCAGCTTCCAGGTCGGCTTATAAATAGGCAGGGGAAGTGTTTAATATCCACATATCCACCCTCACTCCACCCCTTGGTATCAGCTGAGAAAAACCCTGCCTGCTGCTGGGACTGGAGGGTAAGACGCATTCACCCTTCATCTCTTTACTCTTGTGTAATCCCAGAAGCTACAGGGGTTCTTTAACTGAGCAGCAGGTGCCTGGCTGGTGCCCAGTCTCCACCAGAAGCCAAGCTTGGCGGGCACCCAGCCAACCACTGAATGCCATGGACTGCCCAGGAGCACCTGTCTCAAGCACTGGCCAGCCCTGCCGCAGGCCGGGAGAGCTGGGAGCCCTGGCCCCGTGCGCCACACCTGAGGCCTCTCCCGCCGCCTCTCCTCTCCAGGTGCTGTCATTAGTCCCAACCTAGGGAAGAGTTGCTGCAGCTGGATGGTCATGGGGGAGCCCAGGAGAGAGGAGTATAAAATCCAGTCTTTTGATGCAGAGACCCAGCAGCTGCTGAAGACAGCCCTCAAAGGTGAGCACGCGGAGCCCCCTGAGCCTGGGCCCAGAGCTACAGAGAAGGGGCCAAGGGGACAGGCCTGGAGTACTGAGCCCTCTCCCTTCACCTTCTGAGAATAGGAGTCAGCAACATAATTCTGGAACTGGAAGACAAGCTACATTTAGGCCAGTATTTGGCAGTATGAATCATAGAGTCACCCCCTCAGATTGTAAAGCCTTTTTTTAAAGTTTAGGTGCCCCCGAGAGGAGAGTGAGGCACAGAGAACACAGTTCCTGCCCCTTAAGTCCTTACGCTGGACCTGGTTTGTGCGTTGCTGCAGCCAGCTCTCTTGACTGTGCAGAGCTGCCTGACGTGGGACAGAGGATGGAGTGTTCTGCTTGGCAGGGGAGCTACAGTAGTTGTCCTGGACCAGTGCCTTCTTGCAGCACTTTCAGGACAGAAGTTTGACTCAGCTAACGATTAGCAATGCCCATCATGTGCCAAGCTGAGCCTGTGGGGAGGCCCTGCCTGGCCCGCTCTTGTCAGGGGTTCACGTGTGTGTATTGTAAGAACACTTTCTTCCGTGAAATGGCTGTCAAAGTCATTGTCATTCAGCGTTCCATCCTCAACCTAGGGCTAGGAAAAGATGTGTCCTAAAAAAACGAGCATTCTTTGATTCTCTAACAGCCACATAACCCTCCCCGTTTCCTCTGACTGGGCCATCAGGAGGCTCACGGCTACAGCTGCTCCAGTGTGTAGTTTCCTCTCTGTTTCCTGGTCTCTTTAAACGGAAGCGTATAATGGGAGTGCTCTTCTGTGAACATCTTGAATCCTTCAGAAGCAGGTGGAGGCAAATGTGATAATTAAGCAGCTCTAGACTCCCCACCTGTCTTTACCCTAGATCCAGGTGCCGTGGACTTGGAGAAAGTGGCCAATGTGATTGTGGACCATTCTCTGCAGGACTGTGTATTCAGCAAGGAAGCAGGACGCATGTGCTACGCCATCATTCAGGTTGGGTGGGGCTGGTAGAGAAGGGGACGCTTTGAGGAAGGTGCTTCAGGAGTGGGCAGAGGCCTGGCCAGCAGGGCAGAGATGCAAAGGGTTGGCCTCAGAGGCGAGAGAGGAGGACAGCAGGGTCCTCGGCCTTGGAAGCTTGGGTGGAGTTGCGACGGCCCTGTGACTGCCCTTCACCACCCTTTCCCTGGCTCACAGGCAGAGAGCAAGCAAGCAGGCCAGAGTGTCTTCCGCCGTGGACTCCTCAACCGGCTGCAGCAGGAGTACCAGGCTCGGGAGCAGCTTCGAGCCCGCTCCCTGCAGGGCTGGGTCTGCTACGTCACCTTTATCTGCAACATCTTTGACTACCTGAGGGTGAGGCCCTGCCAGCCACGTCCTGTGCAGCACAGACGGCCTGTCTCCTGTGCCACTAAGCCGGGCTCTGGCCCCCGCTCTCCCCCCGTAGGTGAACAACATGCCCATGATGGCCCTGGTGAACCCCGTCTACGACTGCCTCTTCCGGCTGGCCCAGCCCGACAGTCTGAGCAAGGAGGAGGAGGTGGGTGGCCCTAGCACAGAAGGCTGTGGAGGTGGGCTGTCTCCGGCTTAACTCAGAATGCCCGCCCACTGTTCGTGGAGACTTTCAAGGGCATCACTTGCTGGGGCAGGAGCCTGGTGGGGGCACTTAAGGCCTGTCACAGTTACAGGGCAAGCTGCTAGGTCTGGAGTTTATCCAGAACAGAGCGCAGCCAAAACCTCCTGGCTCAGAGGCTGCCTTCCCAGTAGGAGAGCCAACCTATGATAGGACTGGTGAGAGCGTCGGCCAGCTGTGGATACAGATGACCCCAAAACCACACCAGGGTTGGGGGGAGGGGGCAGGAAAGTGGGGTTCAGAAGCAGTTTGGAAACAGGGCCTGAGTCCAGCCTGGCCCAGGTGAGAGACCTTAAGCAAGTCTCTGAACTTGTTTCCTTTCATGTAAGACGTGGACCACGACGCCCACTGGGTGGGGTGAGGATGAAGTGGGGAAACACGTGCACAGGGCCAAGCCCGGTGCCTGGTGCACGCGGCGAGCGCTCAGTAAATAGCTGCTGTGTGGGATGGGGGGCCCGGCCCGGGGTGACCTCCTGCTGCCCCCTGCAGGTGGACTGCCTAGTGCTGCAGCTGCACCGGGTCGGGGAGCAGCTGGAGAAGATGAACGGGCAGCGCATGGATGAGCTCTTTGTCCTGATCCGGGATGGCTTCCTGCTCCCAGCCGGCCTCAGCTCCCTGGCCCAGCTGCTGCTGCTGGAGATCGTCGAGTTCCGGGCAGCTGGCTGGAAGACGACCCCGGCTGCGCACAAGTATTACTACAGCGAGGTCTCTGACTAGGCCTCCAAATCAGGCCTCCTCCCCAGCGGCACCGGCCTTTCTTCTGCCCCCCTCCCAGCCTGGCAGTGGCGTCTTCGCCTCTCCCAGACTTCTTCCCTTCCAGACTTCCAAAAGCACCCGAGGTGTTTCCCACTTGCGCGGTGGTCCCGCCCTGAGCACCTTCGCTCCGATTCCAGGATTGGGGAAGACACCAAGCACACCTGCCCCACGGTCCCATCAGCGTTTGGCTCCCCTCACCTTCAACCTGGGCCAGGCAAAGAAGGGCAACTCCTGACAAGCACTGCACTATGTAACCTTTGGTACAATAGCTATCTTGGTGCCTCAGTTTCCCCATCTGTAAAATGAGTACCCAGAGCCACTGGTAGGGTGCTTTGGGATATCAAAGGGGAGAAGCAGAGTCACACCAGAAGCTGCTTTTTATACATTTTGTACAAGGACCACTTTGGAAGCGAGCACGTTTCCTCCAGTTGGTTTTAATGAATGGCAAGAATACCACATCACGTGCTACACCAGCTCAGGATGAGAATTTTCTAATAAACTTTTTCTGATACTAAAACAGCTTCCTTTCGTATCACCCGAAGGTCCACCCCAAGCTGAAGGAAGAGAAGGGCTGGATGAGCCCTGAGTTTCTTGGGGAAAATCCAAGTTGCTATGTCCCCTCTCTGCAAGGAGATGGGGCGGGGAGAGCGAGTTCTAGCCCCCAGAGAAAGGACTAACAGGCAATAAACATGCGCTCCATCCTTCTTAGGAGGCCCGCCTGCCCCTGAAAGGCAAGTATACGCTTAACCCACAGGTGTTCTGCAACGTGGCGGTGGCTCACGCCATTTCTTACAACAGCGTGCTGGGCTCCTCCCAGCTCCTCCGCCCACCCGTTACCACCAGCGGTAGTGGGCCAGCGCGCGGTTGGCCTCGGCCATCTTGTGCGTGTCGTGCTTTCTCTTGATCACAGGGCCCCGGTTGTGAAAAGCCTCCAGCAGCTCCTGGGACAGCTTCTCCGGCATCAGCATCCGCCGGTGCTTCTTCTCCCGACACTCAGTAATCATCCACTTCATGGCCAGGAAGCGGCGGCGCCGCTCGGCTAGCGGCACAGGGACCTGGGCGAGATTGAACACGGGCAAGTTAGTCTAACAACTTGCCAGGACTGCAGCCTCCCTCCTCCTAGAGCTCTTAAGAAGCAGCCACAGGTCCGCTCTGGGCCAGCCCTGGCAAGGCTGCTGAGGAGGGGGCCGGTCTTTTACCCCTCTGAGCCTCTCTCACCCCTGGCTGACCTCGGTGCAGCAGACATCAGGCATTCATCGAGCAAAGACTCCTTGAGTACTGGCCTCTTTCACCTCTAAAGGGGGCTCAGCCAAGTTGAGACAGGCACCACTGGAAAAAGCCCTGTCAGCCGGGCATGACTTAGCCAACACAGATCATGCGTGCCTAGAAAGAAGACCCTCTTGTCCAAGAATCATTTGCCAGGCCCCCGCTGTGTGCCAGGTACCGTGCCGACCCTAGGGACGCAGACGTTAATGAAGAAGCCTCTACCTCTATGAAGTTTACGTTGAAAAAGGAAAGACAAGAACACCGGATTACGACGATGAAATATTCAATGGCACGATAGAGACACCTGGTTCAGTTCAACAAACGGCAATGAAGCATCACTCAAGGACCACACTTGACGGTGGTGTGTAAACATGAGGTGTAAACACAGTCCCTCACCATGAGAAGCTTATGGTTTAGAACACAGAATGCTGAACGGAACGGGGGGTGGGGTGGGCCTTCAAAAGAGGTCACGTGGATTCTTTTTTTTTTTTTTTGCTCTCTTCCATCTTCTACCTGTAATCTTTACACTGTGGGGCTCAGATGAGCTGATCCTGACAACTCCCCAGTCCTTAGAAAGCTATCGACCTTGGCCCAACTCTACCCACCCCCACCATCGTGTTTCACACATGAGCAGCCCCCCTGCTTTCCCGCCCTGACCACTCACCTGATAGAAATGGCCACCCTTGAGGATGGCTACCAGCCCAATCACAGGCTCACAGTTTTTCAGTGCTTGGTGGAAGATGGTGTAAGGGTTGCATTCAATGGTTGCCTGTTCCTCTGCAGAAGCAGCGTGGTACTTCTCAAACTGTTTCCTTTTCACAGCTTCCAGAGTCTGCAAAGGGATACGGTGGAAGAGGCTGCCCCAGGCTCCCTAAACGGTTAACCCAGCTGAGCTAGGACCTTGCCCCTTACTCCCATCATCCTTTTCTTCTTCTGTAGCTGTGCAGCTACTCCCTCAGCACTTCTGAACCAAAGATCCTGGACTAGGACACAAAGAGCAGGCTAAGATTTGTCACATGGGGATAGGGAATGGCAGTGGTTGACTCCTGCAGGACTTCCTTAGAGCCCCCATTCCCACGCATAAGTACATGGAAATTAATTTTAATTAAAGTATAGAAGTCTTTATGTTAAAAAAGAGCCAAGTACAAAGCTATGGGGAAAACAAAGATGAGAAAGAGAGGTACTGTTTACCTGTGTCATGAGGGATCTGGCCAGTATTTTGTTTCCTCCTTTCATCATCATGTTGGTGAATTTACTTCAAGGAGAAAAGCAACATGTTTGGCTCGCCAAGGCTGTATCAGGGAACCCCTACTGCAGACCCTCCCTGGGACAGTCTCCCTCCGCAGAACAAAAGTTTGTTTCCTTCTAACCTGATCACTGGGTCTTCAAACACAGAGCTTGTTCTCGTCGCAGGGGCAGCTTTGATAACCTGAGTCTTCCTGAGCTCCCGCTCATACTTTTCCTCCTCAGTCAGCTCGGTGAAGGGCTTGCGGTAATATTCCTTGTCAATCTGGGGATCCTGGTATTCAGGACCATAGCGGCTCCACCTCACCTGGGTTAGCCTGGTGGGGGGGGGGGGGGGCGAGGAAGAGAAGGGCAAAAGCTGACTCCACAAGTGAAAAGGCTTGACTTAACGATAGGCAGCTGTGCCAATCCACCGACGAGTGAGAGCAGCGTGGAGACCGCCAGCCAAAGCTGAACCGCAAAACTTCTGGCTCTTGTCCCAAGAGGTAGGAGGACCTCCCCCAAACAGGCCAGGAAAGTCTGCTCCTCAAGTGCCAATGGTAAGGACAGGCTCCTGAACCTGAGGATAGGCACCCCGCCTATGCATCTCTCCCCCCAACACCCAGCAAAGAAAATCCCACCTCTGAGTTCTTTACCAAGATCGCACTTGCAGTTCCAAGTGAGAACCCCTCGGGCTGGGAGCAGTCACTAAGCCTTCAGGTTGACTCAAAGTCACGCGGCTGGTTAAAGAGGCTTGGACTCAGATATCCCGGCCCCCAGGCTCTCTCCTGGAACCCGCGAGGCCTGCCTGTGGCTCCCCCTTCCTTCCCAGCAGGTCTCTCCGTGAAGACACAAGCGGCCTCCCAGCTGCCCGCCGCCCTCTCACCCTGGAAGCCTCAGGACAGCACTCCGCACGCCCAGCAGCAAGCCCGACCACCCTCGCGCAGCCGTCACCACGGAGGCAGCCATCTTGGCTGGCCACGAGGACCCTAGAGAGGCTGCCCTCGGCGTGCCTGAGCGAGTGACGGAAGACGGGGAAAAGGCTGTACAGGGTCCTCTGTGCATCACCCTATTAATCTGAGTCTTAGGAGTCTCTCACTCCGGAGTCTAAAGCGAAGAGTCAAAGGAAACATTCACTCTCCCATTATCCGTCGCAGCCTGGCGCGACCCTCAGTGGCGGCGCTCGGTAATCTCAGGCCCCTATGCAGTCCCCGCCCCGGCCTGTCTCTTTCAGGTTCTCGCGAGGTTTGAGGCCGTTGGGCCGGCCCTGGCGGCTGCAATATGGCGGAGGCGGACGGGGAGAGTCTGGAGTCCTGGCTGAGTGAGTAGTCGCGGCGGATTCTGTTTGCTCTCGGGCCGCGGAGCCGCACCGCCCCACCCGCACCTCTCTGCCCCGTCCCCGGGTTCCGCGGTGGCGCCGCCAGGCAGCCCGCGCCTGGCCTCGCCCGCGCCGCGAGCGTCCCGCGATCACGCCCCTTCCCCAGCAGGACGTCCCGGCCCCTGCTCCCTTTGCTGCGGCGCCTCCTCCCGCTCCCGCGAGCAGCGGCGTGAGCTCGGGTCCTGTCCCGGCCCCGCGGGCTCCGGGAAAGCGACAGCCAAGTGCTTCGGGCTGGCATGCATCGGCGCTTGGGGGAGACTGTGGGGCCGCGCGCGGCTGATTCCGGGACCCCTGCGCCTCCCTGACGAAGGGAAAAGCTCCGGATTTGGGCTGAAACTCCGGGAGCGGTGGGTGTCGCTGAGGATACACACATAGCTTCAGAATTGTGACCATGTATTCGAGAAGTGACCGCTTCGTGCAGGCTGAATGTTTGAAGTGAGAGTAATCCAAAGTGAGACAGAGAGAACAAAGCTCTACCTATTTCCTGCAGTGACCAAAGTGTGGTGAAAGCTATGTTGGGGGGTGGGGGCGGCCGCTCCCCTCCCCCACCACCGCACGTCTTCAAGAGTCGTTCGTTGGTAACCTACTCAGAGCAAAGCTGAGGGGCACAGCATGATGGGGTAGTTATAGCGGCCTATTGCTATGACTGCTAATTCATAGTGCTGTTAAGGAAATACGGGTTAACCTTAGCAGGTAGTATTTGGCTGCAGAGTTAATACGTTGATTTCACTGTGGACTAGAGGAGACCCCTGGAGGCCTCTTTTAAGTGAAGACAAATTGGACAGGGTGATAAGACGGGCAAGATGCCTAGGTACTGCTTTGTGCAGTAGAGCCTGCAGGCTCTTGGAGGTGATGCCTGTTTCCTCCAATTGCCTGACTTTTCTTAACAAGAAACCCTGTTCAGGTGGTTGAACTTAAGTTACATTTGCAAAATCTGCAGTTGCAGGCAGGTCACAAAGCCTTCTGTATATATGGAACTGTCCTCCAAGGAGCTCAGTGCTCCAAAGACATTCATTTATCAAGTATCCCAGCAAAGTAGGTACCACTGTCACAATTTCACAAAAAGAGGGCACCCTGACTCTCATCAGTTCACTTGCCCAGAGCCACCCAACTGGATATAAGCACACTGGAATTGGTTCCATTCATAGATATTAATGGGGACACTGGAGTAATTTAAATGACCTAAGCTGAGTTTAGTAGGCTAGGTTTAGCGTTAGTTTGGAAGAGCAGACTGACCTGTTTCTGAGGGAGAGTGGAGATGGTGATGGGGGAGAGGGATGGTATCTGTAGAGACCAGAGCTGAGACTGGCCTTCGACCCTTTCCTGTTACTTAGAGTGACACTTGGGGCAGTGGTAAGATTCCTTCCGTTCTTACCCTCTGTCCACCTTCCTGGTTCTTACGACTTAATGGTGTGAACTGTACCAGTGGAACGAACCAGTGCTTGGAGTTCAGCACCGTCTTAGTCTATGTCCTTGTCACTCCGTGGTTTGCTGGAATTTTTTTTTTTTTTTTAAGATTGATTTATTATTTATTTATTTTATTTTTGGCTGTGTCGGGTCTTAGTTGCGGCACGCGGGCTCTAGTTGAGGCGCGCGAGCTCAGTAGTTGTGGCGCGTGGGCTTAGTTGCCCCGCGGCATGTGGGATCTTAGTTCCCTGACCAGCGATTTAAACTGTGTCCCCTGCATCGTAAGGCAGATTCTTTACCACTGGACCACCAGGGAGGTCCCAGTTTGCTGGAGTTATTACAGAAGCCTCTGCTGGGCCCACTGTCTCAGGCCTCTCCCCTCCCCCTATCAGTCCATTCTGCATTCTGCTCCCAGAGAGCACTTCTGTTTAGTTAAGTCATTCTACTGCTGCCTCTTTGTGGCTTCCTGATATTCTTCCTTACTTTGGTCAGTTGTATGTTCTTGTCCCACCAACACACATTCCTCTCCTTATCTGAAAGCCCTGTTCCCCTTTGCTCCACTACATGCTGTAAAATGCACCCCAGAATCTCCTTCCCTGCAAACCACCTCTTGATTTCAGCCTTCTCCAAAGTCCTGCGTTACAGCAGTTGATCAGCGTCTAGTGACTACCTGCTATGTGAGGTGTGATAAAAATTAAGAAGTTCAAACAATCTTTGCCTTCAGTTTGATGAAAGTGATGCTGGTGTGGATACAGCATTTTTAAGTAAAAAGATAAAAGCAAGAGCCATAAATGCTAAAATGCAGACAGTTTCTTTGGGAAATTGGGAATAAGTGGAATGGAAGATGATTCTCCCAGTGGGGAGATGGCACTCGAGCTAGGCCCTAAGGAATGGGAAAATTGGCTAAGAAAACACCAGACAGTGATGTGGAGGGAGCAGACCACGTCTGGGGTACACAGTAACAGCTGTTTGGCTGGTTCAAGCAGGGGGTTCCTGTGGGAGTGTGGTGGGAGAGAAAGCTGGGAAGTTAGAACCAAATTCCGGACCAGCTTGAATTCCAGCCCAAGAAGTTTACGTGTCTACAGTTAGGAGGTCCCCATTCCTACTGTACCTGGTAAAATTAGTGTTTTGTTGGTTCATGTTGGTGTTTTTACAAAGGATGGGTTGGAGCAGAAGTTCTGGAAGCAGGTGAGAAGCAAGGAGGTCGGGGAAGGAATAAGAAAAGAAGAAGTGAGAGTTTTAAAAAGACACTGAAAAAAATAAAATAAAAAGACACTGAGGGTACTTCCCTGGTGGTCCAGTGGTTAGGACCCGGTGCTCTCACTGCTGAGGGCCCGGGTTCGATCCCTGGTGGGGAACTATTGTAAGATCCCACAAGCCGTGTGACATGCCCCCCCCCCCAAAAAAAAAATCGAGAAGTAAGGGATTATGACTGACTGATGAAAATGGGTGAGGAGAGGGAAGAAGGAGTGTTCAAACCTGGGTGCCTGGGGGTGGGGCAAAAGGGGCTTTTGAATGGTGGCACCATTTATAGAAACAGGGAAGTCAGGAAGTAGAAGTGGTGAGTTTTAGACTTATAATTACACCCTGTCTTGCACTTATAATTAGCACTTATAATTACACCCTGTCTTGTTTTTTGCTCTGGTTATTTCTCATGTGTTGCACCAGAAGAGCGTGACCTCCTCAAGGGTAGGATCCAAATCTTGTGCTTTTCCTGTAGTCCCTCCAGGGCCTACCACGCTGTGTACTTAGTTTTCTATGGCTGCTTAACAAAGACTTGGTGATTGACTAAGTCACCCTCGATTCAAGACCACAGCACTGAAGGCTGACTCTTGACTCCCTTTCCATCTGTGTCCTTGCCTCTGCTTATTTCTACGTCATTTGCTACATAGAACTTGTCATCACTGGACTATCTGAGCCGTGTTGGGAAGGCGTAGCCAGTGCTGCTGTTTCCATCCCTACTTGACCAACGGTCCCACGACAGTCAAGGCTAGGGATGGAACTAAGTTGAAAATGAGAGCAGGAAACAGAGAGGCAAAGACACAGACTAGAATAAGGCTTTCAACGGAGCCTCGAAAATAGAAACCTTGAATCAGAGTGGAGCCCAGAGGGGCAGTTCTAGAAGGCAGGAGCTGAGAGGTGGCTCTGGTGTCACCTCCGTGCCAGGTGAAGGAGAATGTTGAGGGGGTGACAGTTGTGAGTCTGCTGGGGAGGCAGTGGGCAGATGGCACGATTGAGTCGCCCAGAATCATCCCCAGAGGTTCTTCCAGTCCCCGTGGGCGACTGAGGTCTGCTGTCTGAGCTGGCTGGAGAGTTGGAGGATGTACTCAGAAGTGGGACCAACCATGGCTGAAACCAGGGCTTTTTGTGCTCATGTGTAGGCAGAGAGCTCCCTGCGGGTTTGCAGTAAAAAGATCTATCAAGGGGAAAGGGAGTGGGATTCTGGAGATGTTGAACATAAGTGAAAAGTAAGTGGGAGCGTTCTCGGGAGCAGAAATGCTACAGGAGTTATGGCAGCCCCGGGCAGAGTACATTGTTTGGTGAATGCCCGTGTGTGGGGAGGGGCTGTCCACATTGTACACTGTATCTGTAAGATGCTTTTCTAGTTGCAAACAGTGGAAGCGAGTGGGCTTCTTTTTCTTATATCACGAGGCATGCGACTGTCCCCAAAATGATGATAGTGACAGGTGTAGGTGTGGCTCCTCAGACCATCTTTTTGTATCCTACAGCCTCTTAACGTCATGAGAACTTTAAGCATCTCAAATGATAGGGATTAGGGCTTCCCTGGTGGCGCAGTGGTTGAGAGTCTGCCTGCTAGCGCAGGGGACACGGGTTCGAGCCCTGGTCTGGGAGGATCCCACATGCCGCGGAGCAACTGGGCCCGTGAGCCACAACTACTGAGCCTGCGCGTCTGGAGCCTGTGCTCCGCAACAAGAGAGGCCGCGATAGTGAAGAGGCCCGCGCACCGCGATGATGAGTGGGCCCCGCTTGACGCAACTGGAGAAAGCCCTCGCACAGAAACGAAGACCCAACACAGCTAAAAATAAATATAAAAATAAATAAGTAAATAAGACCCGGTGCAACCAAATAAATAAATAAATATTAAAAAAAAAAAAAAAAAAAAGGAATCCCTGTGTCAGTTTCCACTTTAAAAAAAAAAAAAAAAAAAATGATAGGGATTAGTAACAAAGCCATGCCGATACCTGAGAAAATTTCAGACACCTGGTGGGAGAGACTCAGGGCTTTTCTGGAGGGTAACAGCTAGTAGGTCACTGTGGCAATAAATAGCCACTCTTGATGGAATTAATCTCCCTTCCCTTCAAGCATGACATTCTGAAGGGCCTGCTAATTCTCTTTTCAAGATTGAGGACTGACATCTCTTTTTTCCTCCAAATATGATCCTAAACCATCAGAATTTTCTTGCAACCAGAGCAGAAACGCTGCCACGCACGCGCAGCGCTGGGCGCTGCAGGGGTTCCCTCTGCTGCCAGCTGGCATCTGCTGATTCTTGTGACTCCTATTGGAGGGGTAGGGGGTGGCTAGGAGTCCCTGTTAGATTTGGTCGTGGAGCTAGTCACTTCTAACGTTAGGGGAAAAGGAAGTTAAGAAAACAGTCACGAAAAATCAGAATTTAGGAACGTCTAACAACACCCCTTGTTGGGAAGGGCTTTTTCCAGGCTTTCACTCTGCTTTTGGCCCTTGTGGAAATCTGCAGGAGGAGCCTGGTACTTAAAAAAGGATACACGCCTTCAGTCTTCCTTTTGTCTTCTGAACCTGAGGCCCTAAATTTAGCAAACAGCTTGAGAGTGCTTTCTAGAAGAGGCTGACTCCAAGATCTGAATCAGAGATGGGAACACATTTAACCACCCTCAGCTGGGGCCGTCCTCTATAAGCACAGGTTCTGGGGATAACAGAGAAGAGAGGACCCACACCAAGTATTAGGAGACTTGGCATTTAGCTCCTGGAATTTAAACCCTCAGTGACCCTCTGAGAACTCTTCAACGCTTGTCTTTGTCCCTGATCATGGAAGACCATTTAAACTCAAGGGTGGGGACTTCCCTGGTGGCGCAGTGGTTAAGAATCCGCCTGCCCATGCAGGGGACACGGGTTCGAGCCCTGGTCCGGGAAGATCCCACATGCCACGGAGCAGCTAAGCCCGTGCGCCACAACTACTGAGCCTGCGCTCTAGAGCGCGTGTGCCACAACTACTGAAGCCCGCACACCTAGAGCCCGTGCTCTGCAACAAGAGAAGCCACCGCAGTGAGAAGCCCGCGCACTGCAACAAAGAGTAGCCCCCGCTCGCCGCAACTAGAGAAAGCCGCGTGCGGCAACAAAGACCCAACGCAGCTAAAAATAAATAAATAAACAAACAAATAATAGTAAACTTAAGGGTGCTGGGACTTCCGTCGTGGTCCAGTGGTCGGGGGAGTTAAGATCCCACATGCTGCGCGGTGCAGCCAAAAAAAAAAAACAAAACAAAAACAACAAAACTTAAGGGTGCTGATTACTCAAGCTCAGATTCTGTTTCTGCAACCCCAGGGACAGATAGCACAATGATTGGCGCTTAGAGGGGTTCAGTAAATGTTGTTAGCTTGCCTTAAAATGAGAGGCTTAGGATTTGTTTTCTCTTTCATTTGTGACTTTTAAAATATTGGACAGAAAGTGGTATTTGTATTTGACTTGCTTTCTGACTGAACTATTGAGTCTTTTCTACTAGAGAAGAAATTTCTTCACATCAGTGCCTAAAAAGTGTGAGAAACACCTTCCGTACTGTCCTCCTTACTCTTTATAACAACCGTACTCTTCTTTGTTCTGTCCCAAGATAAAGCCACCAATCCTTCCAACCGCCACGAGGACTGGGAATACATAATTGGCTTTTGTGATCAGATCAACAAAGAGCTTGAAGGGTGAGTCTCAAAGCTGTTAGGGGGCAGGTAAGAGGTAGTTGACTGGAAAAGTAAATAACTGTGGCCAAGGAGGGCTAGCCAGATGGCCTCGGGTCAGTGTCCTGAAAGTGTGGTCTGCTTGCCTCCCAGGCCACAGATCGCCGTCCGACTGCTGGCCCATAAGATCCAGTCTCCGCAGGAATGGGAGGCAGTCCAGGCCCTTACGGTAGGTTCTTCGTGCTGCCGGTGGATCTTCATGAGCCCAGGCCTTTCCCCATGAGCCCGCTGGGATCTCTCAGGGGGTCAGGGCTCACACCCTAAGCCAGCTGAACATCCTCGATACAAACTAGACATACCTGGACCTTGCTCAGTCAGCTGTTCCACAAATGTGTGTGCCCCTGTGCCAGGCACTGAGCTTCACGGATGGCTGAAGTGTGGGCACAGGGTCTAGTGGGAAAAGCAGAGTGGCCGAGGGAGGGAACCAGGGGCAGGGGCCCTGGGCTGGGGGTGAGGCTCAGAGAAGGCTTCTTGAAGAGAGGCTGACAGAGCTGTCTTGCCAGGTAAGAGTTGGCCCAGTGTAATTCATCCTGTAGCTAAAAATAATGCCGGTTACTAGTGAAGGCATCACACCAACAGGCAGATCCTAGCGTTTATTCAGACTAAGGGGGTTCAGGATGTGGAGCCGTGTGCGGCACTCGGGCGCCTCCCAGGCTCTCCCCTAAGCCAGGGGGCCCGGGTTCTCTCCTGACTTCGTTCAGCTCCTGGAAAACCGGGAGAGGGGAACACGGTCGTGGAAAAGGCACTTAGCCCACCCACGCACAGGGCTCTGCTGTGTCCTCCAGAGAGCGATGGCCTTAGAACAGTGGTTCTCAACTGGGGGCAGTTTTGTCCCCCAGGGTACACTGGGCAATGTCTGGAGACACTTTTGGTTGTCACAGGTCAGGAGGTGCTACTGGCATCTGGTGGGTGGAGGCCAGGGGTGCTGCTGAGCGCCCTCTAACGCACAGGACAGGCTTCTACAGCAAGTGACCGGCCCTAAAGGTCAGCAGCGGTGCAGCTGAAAAAGCCCGCTTTACAAAGACAGGAGCCAGGGAAGGGGGCAGCACTGGGGTGGTTTGCTCCTTGGAGGAAAACTGAAGGCAGTCCTATGGGCCCCAGAAGGAAAACAGATGGGGGCCGGGGGAGGGAAAATAGTGTGCCATCTAAAATGAAGAAAACAGAATTTAACAGAATTCCCTCCCACCTTCCCAAAACGTTGATCAGCTTATGGAAAGAACCCTGGACCCTGAGAGAAACGTGTGCTCTCTGGGTCTCCGTCTCCTCACCTGTAAGACACAAGGGCAGAATCTGCAGGCAGGCACCTTCCAGGACGGACACGCGATCTGTCTTGGTATCTGGGTCTCAGGGTTTTTTACTTTAGTTCCTGTTGAGCTTCCCCAGGAGAGGTTTACAATTTGAGGGACCCTTTCGTCAGTAATCCTGTTGCCCTGATGTCCCCTGGGGCAGTGCACGCCTCTTTTCCTGGTTAGTTCCTTCCTTGGGTGAGTATTTATTCAGCGCTCCCTCTGTGTGGGGTCTGGCCGAGTGCCGGGTCCCAGTCTGAGCGCCTCGCCTTTGTGTGGTCCAGGTGCTGGAGGCCTGCATGAAGAACTGTGGGAGGAGATTTCATAACGAAGTGGGAAAGTTCCGGTTTTTGAATGAGTTGATCAAAGTCGTCTCTCCAAAGGTCAGTCAGTGGCAGCTTCCTCGTTTCTAGGAACTTCTTTCGTGCCCTGCCCCATCTTACTGGCTTTCACTGCACAGACCAGCATCTCCATGGATCTGAGATTCCCTGGGTCCTGTCCTCAGACAGCTAGGCTCCGACAGTAGCAGGATGTCCAGACAGGGCTCCCGGCCTAAACGTGACAGGTGATGTGGCAGCAGCTGTGCGCATGTCAGGGGAGGGCCCGGGTAGCGTTGGACCCTGGGCTTCTAGTGACAGCAGTCACTTCTCCTCGCCCGTCTCACGCGGACACGAGCAGCTGGCCGCCCTCGTCACCCGGCTTCCATCGCACACTAGTGTTGCCTCAGCTCTGGGCACCCACTTACGGCAGAGGGAACAATTCTTCATAGCAAAGAGGTTCTCGTTAACTCCTTTGAGAGAAAGTGCAGTTCTGTTTCTGGCAGATTGTGTGTGGAAACGCAGTGAGGAGCTCCCAGCCCGCTGCCTGACCACAGTCTGTACGCCGGATGGACACGGCCGTGTGCAGGCCATCTCCTGCCCTCCCCCTCCCAGTGCTGTCTCACTCACACCACACCTCACGCCTGCGGGTTTGGAGGAAGCTTGAGGGCCGTAACCCACTAGCGACCACTTCATTGCCGTGAAGAGAGCCTTCCCTCTGTCTCTGCCTCTAGACCGCCTCCCATTTCCCATTTCCTTTTGCCTCTTAGTACCTGGGGGACAGGGTTTCCCATTTCCTTTTGCCTCTTAGTACCTGGGGGACAGGGTGTCTGAGAAAGTGAAGACCAAGGTTGTTGAGCTGCTTTATAGCTGGACGTTGGCCCTGCCGGAAGAATCAAAGATCAAGGATGCCTACCACATGTTGAAGAGACAGGGTATGTGCCTGCCTTCCCTCAGCCTCAAAGCAGCCCTGAAGGCTGGCCAAGGCCAGGAAGAATGAGGGGTGTCTGCCTGAGACAGCGGGAGGGGCTGGGCTGGGAGGGAATGAGGGGGCCGCGGCCTGCAGGCCTGGTCCCAGGGAGCGCCCCCTTGCTGCGTGAGGAAGGGCAGCGGCGCGGCCCGGCCTGCGCGAACGCTGCCCCGTCCCGTTTCAGGCATCGTGCAGTCTGACCCGCTCATCCCTATGGACAGGACCCTGATCCCCTCTCCGCCACCTCGTCCCAAGAACCCTGTTTTTGATGATGAGGAGAGGTCCAAGGTAAGGTGCATTCCAGCCTGCAGTGTCCTCAGATGAGGTGCGGGCTTGCTCAGGGCTGTGGGGAGCTCCGGTGCTGTGTTCTCCCAGGCGGGGAGCTGCCTGTCCCTTCACCTCTGATACCCTTCTCTTGCAGCTTTTAGCCAAGTTGTTGAGGAGCAAAAACCCAGACGACCTGCAGGAGGCCAACCGGCTCATCAAGTCCATGGTGAAGGAAGTGAGTGGGTCCCGAGCCTTGGGGCGGAGGATCCCGTGGCCACAGAGCAGAGGTCGCTTCCCCTGGTGCTGCGCCTGTTGTTCGCCCTGTCCCAGCCCTCGCCTGGGAGGAGGAGCATGGCAGCTTCTGGGGGAGAATGGGCTAGAGGAGCAAGAGTAGCCGGGGCCAGGTCTGGGGGCAGGGAGGGCTGTTGCTTCGGAAGGGAAACCGTGGGTGGGGTCTGAGGCCAGGGGTTCCCAAGGATCGTGCCTTGAGGGCAGAAGTAGAGACACAGGTGTTTTGAACGAACACGTGGACGACGCCGAGCGGGGCCGGGGGAGGGGGGGATGCAACACAAAACGAAAAGGATCGCGCACTGGAACGAGCTTCCGTGGGACGGGCCTCTGCGCTCGCGTCCTCTGGGACGGTGTGACCCTTGCCTGTCGGGATTCTGGGGAGGCAGCGGGCCGGGTCCCGCTGAGCTCTTTCTCCTCGACCCTCCTGGGTGCAGGATGAGGCGCGGGGCCGGAAGGTGGCCGAGCGTCTGCACGCGTTGGAGGAGGTCAACACCAGCGTAGCGCTGCTCAGTGCGATGCTGCTCCGTTACAGCAGAGCGGATTCGTCAGAGGCAGACAAAGAGCTCATGGAGGTATAGGCCCCGCTCGGGGAGGTCCAGGCTGCGGGAGAGGGGGCCAGCCGTGGCCGAGCGCCAGCCCGGAGACGCCGCCGCCCGCCCGGCGTGCCCTCACCGCTTAACCGGCGCAGCAGCCAGGCAGAGGGGAGTGGCGCCCCGTTTTGCACGCGAGCCATGGCCGCCTCGCGCAGGGGGCGTGCGCTCCACGTGCCCCGACGCCTGCGTGACTCTGCAGAGCCGCTTCGGGGCCCGCCCCCTGCCCCGCGGACGTCCGGGCAGAGAGGCCAGCCCGGAGCCCCTGATGCTCACCTCAGCCCTCGGTCACATAGATACTCTGAACTCTGAGGCATGTGCCAGCCCGGGAGGCAGGAAGGGACACACTGTCCTGGCGACTTCTCCGCCTGAGCAGGCGTCTTGGGTGGCCCAGAGTGGTGGAGGCTGGTGGCAAGGTGTCTGCTCCGAGCCCAGCTCTGCCGGTAACTGACCGTGGAGCCAGGGGAGCTCGCGAGTGGGCGTGAACGCTGAGTTAGATGCTCTCCAAGGACCCTGCCAGCTCGTTTCTCTGCCTGGGTCTCTTCTAGGAGCTGTTGGATCGGTGTGAGAGCAAGAGGCGGACGTTATTCAAACTAGCCAGCGAGACAGAGGACAACGACAGTACTTTAGGTAAGCGAAGAGGGGGTGACAGAGATGAGCTGGGAACTGGGATGTGTGCGTGTGCGTGCGCGCGCGCGTGCGCGGTGGGGTGCCGTCATGGCCAGGAGCGAGAAGCCTCTCTCCGTTCTAGGGGACATCCTGCAGGCCAGTGACAACCTCTCCCGGGTCATCAACTCTTATAAAACAGTCATTGAAGGGCAGGTCATCAACGGTGAGGTGGTCACCTCAGCCATTCCTGACTCTGAAGGTAAAGTGTTCCCGGTCCCCACTCCCGACCCCTCTGGACCAGCCCCGGTCCCCACCACCAGGCCGCGGTGCAGGTTGACCAGCGTGTCACCCCGCGGGGCCCGAGGGGGTTCTGAGCCACTCCGAGCGGTCCCCCTGGGAGGTCTGCGCAGGTCTCCCCTGCCTGCCTTCTCTGCTGGCTTTTCAGCCTTCCCCTGGCACAGGTGCTCTGGGATTAGGCCAGAGGCTGTGTCGGGGTTCCCCCTCCCCCTGTGCAGCCACTAGAGTGGCCCCTAATTACTCCCGTCCCCTCCCATTCGTCCGTCCAGGAAAGCACCGCTCCAGTAACCAAGGCACTCTCATTGACCTTGCCGAGTTGGAGTTGGACACGCCGAGCAGCTTGTCCCCAGTGCTGGCCCCCGCGCCCTGCCCCCCGGGCATCCCTGTCCTCCCTCCGCCCCCGCAGGCCTCGGGACCCGGGCGTAGCCACTCGTCCAGCCAGGCCGAGGCGCCCCCGGGACCCAGCAGCACAGGCCACACCCTCAGCCTGCTGGACGAGGAGCTGCTCTGCTTGGGTGCGTCCTGGGGCTGGAAAGGGCTTCCGGTGGTGGGGCCGGTAGGGAAGCTGGGCGCGTGGGAGCGGGAGGAGGTCTGAGGGGCCGTGTGCTTAGCGACGGTGGGGAAGGAGGCTGCGGCTGTAGGCAGAGAGCCAAGTGCGGTGTCCCTCGGGGGGGGGAACACAGCGGACCCGATGTCTTGCTCTGCTCCCCTCTCCCCGGGAGGTGCCCCCTCAACGTAAGGACTGAAGGGGATCCGCTCCCCTCTGGAGGCTGCCTGGGGGACACCTCTCCACCCTGTCACCCGCGGACGCCCCGCTGGTCACGTGACCCTACCTCAGGCGAGGTGGGGCTGGGACTGCCCGAGCCCAGGGCCTCTTCTCACCGCAGTCGTCTCCTCTGTTCTCAGGTCTCACCGACCCAGCCCCCTGTGCTCCTCCCAGAGAGTCAGCCGGAAACAGCCAGTGGCCCCTGTTCCAGGTAGGGGCACAGGGCTCGACTGCCTTCCCTGCCTCCCCTGCCTCCTGTCCTCCCCCTCCCCAACCAGGCCTCAGCCGCAGTTGTCTGCTGTCTTGACCCCTCAGGGCACCGCGCCGGCTACGGTGCTTTCCCTGCCCTGTCCTTGGAGGACAGGCTGCTCGTCCGGAAGGGCTGCAGTAGGGCCCCCGGTAAAGGGGTGGCGGGTGGAGAGCCCGGATCCCCCGCCGCTCGCAGGGCCCTTCGCGCCCTCCGCTCACTCACGCTTTCCGTTCCCCACAGAAGGAACGGTCGAACCTGGACTTCTTCAGCCCCAAACCCGGGACTGGTGCCTGTAGCCTCTCAGATGGGCCTCTCCTGCAGCCCTCCGCAGCCCCCGCAGGCAACTCCCAGGCCCCCGTGGTCCCAGCCAGCGTTCCGGCCCCCCTGGCAGGCTCCTTCTCGTTTTCCACTGGCCTGGCCCCAGCTTTGGCCCCCAAGGCTGAGCCCGCGGCCCCCGGGCACCATGGTTCAGCTTCGGGCGACGGCACCCTGCGCCAGCTGGACGCCCTTGATCAGCTTCTAGAAGAGGCCAAAGCGTAACGAGTGGGAGAGAGGGGCTGGTGGGGAGGGCGGGCCCGGGCGTGGCAGAGCCAGAGGCAGCTCCGGGGGAGGGGTCGTGGGTGTTCCCTCTAAGTCTGGAATCTGGAAGCTAGGGAGGGGAAGAAGCGGCTCTAGCCTGGGAGGCCTCTCAAGTGAGGGGCAGCCCAGCAGCTCTGCCTGGTCTCCGACGTGCCCTGTCCTCCTCCCTGCCTCCCAGGACCTCAGGCCTGGTGAAACCCGTCTCCTCCGGCTTCTTCGCTGGCGCTGCCACCTCCCCTCTGCTCCCCACCAGCGCCTCAGCTAGACCTCTCCTCCCCTTCTCCACGGGGCCCGGCAGCCCTCTCTTCCAGCCACCTGCCTTCCAGTCCCAGGGCAGCCCCATGCAGGGGCCCGAGCTCTCCCTGACCAGTGTCCACGTCCCCCTGGAGTCTATCAAGCCTAGTAGGTGTTGGAGGCTTGGGGCGAGAGGGGAGGTGGGGCTCACAACTTGCAGCGTTGTGGGGGACGTGAGAGGGGTGGGAGGGTACAGGCTCTCCGGGCTGGCGTCCCTTAGAGCCGCACGTGGCCCACCTAACCGCTGTCTCGGCCTGTGCTTGTTCCCAGCATGCGCTCTCAGGAGGTCCTGCAGAAGTTCTTCCCCAGACTCCTGGGAGCCTCTGTCACGGGGTCGCCGTGCCCTCCCGCTTGGCTGCGGTGCTCTGCTGGCTGTCTTCAGCCTTCCTCTCCTTCCACACTCAACGTGCCCCCTTCTTAACAGGCAGCGCCCTTCCTGTGACAGCCTATGATAAAGATGGCTTCCGCATCCTCTTCCATTTTGCCAAGGAGTGTCCTCCAGGACGGCCAGACGTGCTGGTGGTGGTAGTGTCCATGCTGAACACGGCTCCCTTGCCTATCAAGAGCATCGTGCTGCAGGCTGCAGTGCCCAAGGTACCCCCGGCTTCCTGGAGCCTTTAGAGGCAGAATTCACCCGTACCTTGCGCCCACTGCATCCAGTCCCAGTTCCATCTCAGGGGCACCTGCAGTCTCTCTTCAAAGGAGCTTCCCTCTCTTTCTCTTTAGTCAATGAAAGTGAAGTTGCAGCCACCCTCTGGGACAGAACTCTCTCCGTTTAGCCCCATCCAGCCACCTGCAGCCATCACCCAGGTCATGCTGCTGGCCAATCCGCTGAAGGTGAGCTAGACTGGGGAATCTCAGCCTAAAGCCCTGGCTGCCCCAGGTTAAGGCTCGGGAATATCACCTCCCAACCTGGGGTGTTGTGATACCACAGCCATTAACCTGCGTCCCCTCTCTACCCTGGTTCAGGGGCTGAGTGAGGACGAGGTGGTAGGAGCCAGGGCCTGTCCCGCAGCACAGAAAGGGCCCCAAGGGTATCACAGAAGAGCGCGTCTCACACGCTGCCCCTCTGCCGCAGGAGAAGGCGAGGCTTCGGTACAGGCTGACCTTCGCCTTGGGGGAGCAGCTGAGCACGGAGGTGGGTGAGGTGGACCAGTTCCCTCCTGTGGAGCAGTGGGGGAACCTATGACCCCAGAGGACACTGTCATCTGCACTCTGGAGCCCAGGCAGGCTGCCCTGAGACGGGAGGCTCTCCAGGTCCAGTCCTTCTCCACGTCCTGACTGCAGTGCTTAAGAGCCTTGACGTGGAACGGGGGGCCTGGGCATTGCTGCCAGGAGCCGAGCTGCTGCTGTGATGATCTCTCCTCCTTTGGCCCCCTAAAAGGACCTGTTTTTATCTACCTGTGTGACTTGAAGTGGCCACGTGCATCAGGGGTGGGGAGTGGCCCCCGACTCTGCACCCCTGCCCTGGGAACGTGGATCCAGGGCTGGAGTTAGGTTTTTCCCCTTGTGCTGGCATCCTCTGATGCCACATAGGGGGAGGTCTCCAAAGACAGACTCACTCGGGGCCCTCCCTCAACGACCACGTCCTCACATCCCCGGAGGTCTCAGCTCCCCATTGCTACTCCGTGCTTCCCCTTGGCAGGCTCCTGCTCCCATCTCCAGGGAGGTGGGCAAAGCCCAGTGGTCCTGAACGGCCCTGGGCCCAGAGCAAAAGGAGTTGAGTTGGTGTGCTGCCAGATCTCCAACCCTGCCCTCCACGGGCAGCAGCATCCTGGCGTGGCCACTGGATGATGAGTTGTGTGCTTGTCCCTGGTGGTGGCAGGCTGTGTCCTGTGGACATTGCAGTAGGACAAGGAACTCAAGCTATTTATTAGAAACAGTAGAACTTGGCCTCATGGCAGCCTAAACTGCAGATAGATAGGAAGGAAAGAAGATGGAAGAGAAGCAGTGTTTCTCCTTCTCCGGAAGCAGGTCCTCAGCACTTTCTGGGGAAAAATGTGTGCCGCCTGCTACGGGAGCAGGCCACCCTACTCACTCACTACCTCTTGCTCCGCATGAAATAAAACTGCTGTCCTGCCCTTCACGCCTCTGAAGGGGAGGACGACTCCCAGCGCCCTGTGTCCTCCTGCTTCGGCCTCCCCGCCTCCCACCAGATGGCCTGTGGTGTGGCACGTGATCGGGAACAGGAGGCCTCAGGGTCAGACACGTTGCACTAGGTTTACGTCCATACCTGCTGCCCGGAGACCCTGTCCCCAGCCGCCCAGGGGCACTGTCAGCAAGATGTGGGGTCTGGAGGTGGTGAGATTAGGGGCCTTGCTTGAATCGAGTCGCCAGACCCTATTGCTTCAACAGTGCTCATCCCAAGCTGCTCCACCCACTAGATGCGACTGGGCCAGGGACTCTAGGCCTCACAGGGCAACAGGGGAGAGAGAACCACCAGCTGGGGAATGAGCACACAGCTCACCTGAGCTCAGCTGGACAGGCTCAGACCCATCTCTGGGGAAAGGTGGCACAAACCATGTTCCCTGACTGACCCCTCCCTGCTCCTTGCCAGGCTTCCTTACTCTTATCAATATAGAGGTCATCTCCCCTTCCCTCCCACTGTTGGCAAGCAGGTTTCACTGCTTCACTAGGACAGTCAAAAGTGAATCAGTTTCACCACTTAAGGAATAAATTGAAGAGCTTTCCAGAGACGGGCTGCTGAAGCCCTGGGAAGGTCTGTGGGACTACTATGTGGAAATGTACCTTTATGACAAGCTTTAGACTTTAAAATTATTTATGAGTGTTAACTCGTTACTACTGAGGTCACAGCTTCGTGACAAAAAACTGTACTGGATGTTATCAACTGCTGCCCTTGTTTTGCTGCATGTTAAATAAAACCATTTTTGCCCTATCTGGAATCCCTCCAATACAGACACCAATCACCCCAGCGCGGGGGAAGGTGCCACTTAACGAATTCCACATGTAGACAGGTGGATATGCTGGCATCACCTGAGGTTGTTGCTGAAAAGGTAAGGTTCCTAGACCGTTTTCTTTTTTAAAGAAGATAACCGGAAAGTTAACAGATGATTGTGAGGTGAAGCCGAATTTCAGAAGCACAAGTAAACCACTGAATGCTCTTGTTCAAATTTCTACTTACAAGCAGGAGGGCACTGCATTCACCGTAACTTCTGGGGGTGGCTTTTTCTCTAAGAAGACAGCTACCTCAGGTTTACAGTGGTGGTAGATGAAAACTCCCTAGACGTGAGAACTTGCCTTATACTTGCAAAAGAAAACATTTATTATTTTAAAAATGTATGTACATCGCCTTACGAAGATAACATGTTGGAGCCGGCCTCAGGAACCTTCCAGTGAGCCTTCTTTTATAACTGACCGAGCAAGATTTCGTGCAAGAGCAAGTCTCAGCATTTCCACCTTGGTGGTCTCTACATCATCATCCTAAAAGCAAAAAGCCTGCATGAGGCACAGCAGGAAGTTTACACCTTCTTTATAGTTGCCAAGACTGTCTAATCCAAAGGTAGACAGAAGGCATATAACATTCAGTAGTATCTTCCAGCAAGTTCTTAATATATTAGAGATGGAGCTGCATGCAAAGGACCACTCTGACTGACTGACTGACTGACTGACTGACTGACTGACTGACTGACTGACAGGAAAGAAAAAACAGAGACGAGAACACTAGAATCACCCCATTTTCTCCTAAAAGAAGTTGGTGTGTCACAGTTACAGGTTAAGAGCTATCTTAAGAGGCATGTGAGTTTGTAAGGGGCCAACATCTCGGGGGTGGGGGGGGGGGGGTACACCTGAGCTAGAAGGAGCCTTTTCTCATCTCCACTGTGCTACCAACAAACTGGAAAAGCTCAGCTGACCTGGAGTTGCTGGGCATCAGGCTCTCCACGCACTGGTCTTTCTGAGGTCAAGTCCTCCAGACATCTCATCAGCTCGTATGTTTGCTCTGCTGAAAAAATCACCTAGGAGAGAGACGCTGCTTCGCTTAGCTGCTCCCCAGCCAAAGCCTGCAGTGGTTTGGGCACGGGCTCAAGCTGAGACAGCCTTTCTTGTATCTCACTTGGAGAAGTGTGCTTTCTGTATGCAGCCCTGGGAGGGTAGAGCAGCCCCCCATTCTCACTCCCAGCTCCTGTCAGGGTCCTGGGCTGAGCACTGTCAGTAGACAGATGCCACATTTCAAATTATTAAGTAGTTTTTCTTGTGTAGATACGGATTTCCAGAGTGGGCGCTATAGGGGCATACGCACGCGTGCACGCACACACGCACAGAAGAAAATCACCGTGGACTCAACCTGTACCTGTTTCTGTTCCAAAAGGGGCAAGGCATCTGTTAGTAGTGTCATCCAGAAAGACCGGGGGGCAATCTGGGACGTCATCAGTGACAGGAGAAGAGAAGCAGCATCAACAAAACGCTTCTCCCCATACAACCGGTGGAACTCGCGGTACTTTCCTGTTGAGAACAGAGCACACGAAGTCACCTCTGACCCTACACAAAAGAGACCCCAGACCAGCCTTTCCACAGAGCAAGGAAATTCTTCCAGAGTGGCCTCCGAGCTCACGGGCCAATAAGACCAAAAGGATTCCAAATACACGCTTAAAAGGGGTTCCAGAGAGCCAAACCTGGGAGAATATGAGCATCAATATAAACAAGAGTCACGAATTATAACAGATTGAATAAAATAACCCGTAAGGCCATTACTGATGTAAATGAAAGAATAAACGGGGACCAAGAGGAAGCCTGCCATACAGTGGAATGCCAACTATGAAACACAAGGACTGGCAGTCAGAAAATCACCAGTAGTTACTAAAACTAGTGGGTCAAAGTCTGATGAGAAACAAGACATTTAAAAAAAAGAAACAAGACATTTAAATAATCCCAAAGTATCCCTCCACAGATTGTTAAAGGGAAAATCTTTAACCAAGTGACCAAGGTGAGCCCCACCAATAAGGGGGCAGCACTGAGGAGGACACATCACCTCGGTGGAATTCCTGCCCAAATGTATAATCCGAGGCTGCCCGCGGATAAGCCCCAACCAAGTGAGGACGTTCTACAAGAGAGCTGAACTGACTCTTCGAAAATGTCAAGATTAAGGAAGCACCAAGAAAGGCAGAGGCACTAATGAGACATGAAAACTAAATTCATGAACCTAGACACAAATAAAGGGCGTTACTGGGACAACTGATGGAATCAGAATACGGATTAGATGAGAGTATCGTATCGACGTTGGACCTCCTGATTTTCCTAACTGTGGTTAAATAAGAGCATGTTCTTGTTCTTAAGCAATGCATGCTCAGGTATTTATGGAGACAGTCTCCATATAAATCTGCGACTTATTTTCCGACTGTTCCCCCAAAAGCCTGACTGAGAGAATAAAGCAAATGAGGCGAAGTATAAATAATCTTCGGTGAATCTGGATAAAGCGTGTATGGGAGTTCCTTATTCTTTACACTACTTTCACAACTTCTAAGCCTGAAATTACCAGAAAATAAAACGTTACCAAACAATATCTTCTGCAGAGACTGGTACACAGGGTTCCATGTGTTTTAGGCCGGAGAAGCCTAGAACAGTCCCCCCAGTCTCCACAAGCGTCCACCTGTGCCGAAGGCCCAGGGGACAGAGCCCAGAGAGACTCACCCAGGAACGTCAGTCGATCGCTGAGCATCATGGCTGGCCCCAGGTTGTCAATGAGGTCCAAATCAGAAAAGCAGCCTCGCTCACAGTACTCCCTGAGGAACCTACAAGGCCCGGCCCAGAGGTCAGAGCAGCAGTCCCAGGCCCACCTCCTCAGCCTCCCAGCCGCCCAGGCAGTACCCAGGAAGCACACACAGATTGAGCCCACCTGTCTGAGACCAGCGTGGCAAAGGCGGCATCTTTGGCTCGAATGCTCCAAGAGAGGGCAGAGCCCAGGCGATTGTTGCGGACAGCTTTCATGGCCAAGATCTTACAAATGCTGCGAACTTTTTTGCAGGGGAAACAGTAAAGGCGAAACTGTCACCCTCCAGATCACTCCGTTCCGGAACCCTGCTGGGAAAGGAGCAGCTTCCCACCTCCTCTGAGCTCCACACGGCTTCTCTGGGGGCTGCAAATACAGCCTGGCCCGCAGGACTAGGAACTTTGAGGGTTATACACCGTCTCCTGGCAGGACCGGCTTTGCGAGGGGGTTGCATTTCAGGGGTGGTGAAAATCTTTGTATTGCTCCCCACAGATCAGCGCCTGCATTATCTGTCCCCACGCTGAAAATCCTACCATCCTTTGGGTCTCGAATGCTGTATGCTTTCAGAGACGGTCATAAACATGCAATTACCTCTGGGAAGAACAACAACTTAGGTTTTTATCATTCGACAGTGAGGGAGACGAGAAGGGGCCACCATCAGCACCGTCCCTTCCCGTGCTCTCCCCGGGCCACCTCCGGTCCTGCTTCCCCACCCAGCCAGCCTCAGCCAGCAACTGCAACCCACCTGGGACGAGCCACCTCGCGCCTGCCCCAGCCTGACCTCTGGCAAACGTGTGAGAGAAGTGGGCCAGGGCCTTTATAACCAGGCAACGGGCTCGACTGCTTCTAGGTCCCAGCGGATCCCTAGCTCTCTGTCCCTCCGCGGTGATTCTCCTGCGTTTTGGTTTACCTCCTGGCACCCAGTGCCCAGACGCTCTCCAGTCTGGCTCACACGGCATGAGCATAGAGGGTATGCTGGGAGGAGGGCCAACTCACCTTGCTCAGTCATCTGCCGCTGCTCGCAAACCCGCAGCACCTTGAGGGCTTTCCGCTCTGTGCTCAGAGGGATCCGCTCAACATGCAGCTCCAAGGAAACTCGGCCCAGCTCAGGGCAGTAGTCAAAGTAATCCACCCCCAGCTGCCACAGGCTGCACAGGTCCGAGGAGGACAGACGTGAGGGCCTGGGGCTTGGGAATTAGCGCCCAAGGCGGCTCCTCCCCCAGACCTTGCAGCCTTCAGGGAACCAGACGGGAGAGAACACAGTCCAAGCTCCACTGGCAGCAGCTGCCTGCTGAAGAGCACCCCACTGCCACCCCACGCCCTTGGGGCCGTCCTACCTGTGATGAGCAAAGAGTCCTGAGGCATATTCCAGCAAGAGGAACTCTCTCATGTTGGATCCAAAGCTGGAATAAAACATAACACGGGACCAAGACTCTGGGCCTGCTCTATTCAGGGCCCCCTTCGGCAGCCCAACCTCCCTTCTAGGCACTCGGTTCAACCCACCCTCAAGAGCGTGGATGGCGGCAAGAAGAGGGTTGGCGTGGCCAAGGCGTACTTACTAGAGGTTGTGCGACTGGAGGAGTTTGCAGTGATCCAGCAGGTCTGTCAGATGGGCCACAAACCACCAGTTGCTCAGGGCGATGCTACAGGTTCAGACACAAGGCAAGACGCAAAGTCAGGATGAGAGGGCATGGCCCACATGAGTGGAGTGGAAGCAGGAACCCCACGTGTCTTTTGCTTAAAAACGATGGCAGGGACAGAGGCAAGCTGGAATCTGTTTGGGAGCACAGAGTGAGAAGTTTCTGCCCACCAGGTGGGGACTAGTAACAGACACTGAGAAGGACATGCAACCCCCAAAGCAGCAGCCAACGATACTTTTCAATGGAGAATGTCACACAGAAAATGAAATAAAATCCAGGAACCCAATTAGATATAGAAATTGCGGACACAGAATAACATAATAAGAAAAGGACTGAAAGGGACTTCCCTGGCGGTCCAGTGGTTAAGACTCTGCACTTCCAAAGCAGGGGGCACGGGTTCAATCCCTGGTCGGGGAACTAAGATCCCGCATGCCATGCCATGCCATGCGGCCGGGGGCGGGGGCGGGGGCGGGGGCGGGGAAGAATAAAAAAATAGAAAAGGACTGAAAGATTGGTGGGTTTTGATTCTTAATGAAACATGGAATTCAAAAGAACATCTTCTTTTGCATTGGAATTTGCTGTTAATTTTTGTTTCATAGTTTTGATTAGTGTACTTTATGGACACAACTATATATAGGATGTCACTTTAAAAACCATCTTGTGTTATCTATTAATACTTTGTTATCTATTACTACTTTGTATAAAGAAATTATTTTTTGTTCGGTTACATGATTTGTAATTTGATTTTATTGGATATGTAATCTGACACATAATGAAAAGTCAGAAGTCCTTCCCCAAACCACATTTTAATCGAAACCTAGAATCATCTGTAGCCCTTGTTAGAAATGACATTTCCTAGGTCCCTCTTAAGGTCTGATTAAATTTTTTACATCATCAACTTCTGTAAACTCTCTAGCGTCATTTTGTGTAGAGTATACTATGCACTTACTGTCAGTGTGCATACATCATTTTGAGTTATATTTTTCATTTGTTACTTGGTGTAGGCCTTCCTGTATCTGTATATAATGCTTGACTATTAAAATCTTGGGAGAGGGAAAAGAAACTTTAATGGTTTCTTTCTGTAAGGCAAGATCAACCCCAAGTAAAGTGGAGGGAGCAGACTAAGGCAACTACACTGTCCCAGGTGTAATCATTCACTAAGGTAAACAATTCTGCTTTCAGGATATAAAAAGAACGGGGATTGGTTTACACTGAACTACTGGATAAATGTTTAAAACTTTTGCCTTCATCTTAGGGATACGGATACTATGATACTTCATCTGCTCCAGAATTCCATCATTATGGAATGTCATTTGGCCTCCCTAAATTTCTTTCATATATTAGATATATTCCAACTTTACTAACAGCGATGCATATGTATCTGACATTCAAAAAACTATGCCAATTTTCAAAAACGCTTTTATTTCTACTACCACCTTCGAACACTAAGCTCTGTAAGTTCATTACAGGCTATACAAAGCATCACGCTCCAATGCGTTTTTGTTGTTGCTGCTGGCTGCGCCTCTCCGCCTGAAGGATCTCAGTTCCCCGACCAGGGAGTGAACCCAGTGAAAGCCCAGAACCCTAACCACTAGGCCGACAGGGAACCCCCTTTGCTCAAATTCTTATAGGGTGCTTCCTTGGCCCAGGATTGCCTTTAACGATGACTTTCATAATTTTGTAATTCTGCTGCGTTCCTTCTTGATTTTGTCCTTTTTAGACAAGAGTCCCAATAAATACGGTATCTCTTTATGACAGCCCCCTAAACAAACCCTGACTCAATGGAGGTTTTTTCTCTTAACTGTTCTAATTTCATCATAGGTCCTTTGAGTATCAAGTTTTTTTTTTACTTGGTTGCGCCAGGTCTTAGTTGCGGCATGCATGTAGGATCTAGGTCCCTGACCAGGAATCGAACCTGGGCCCCCGGCATTGGCAGCGTGGAGTCTTAACCACTGCGCCACCAGGGAAGTCCCAATAATTTAAAAGTTTAAAATACTGTTATTTCATTTACTAGAGAGCGATTTAACAAAGTGTGACAACTGGAACTCCAGGCTGCCCTTTCAGCCAGTCACTTACCTCTCTGTGTCCCTTTCATCTATAAGATGGAAGTAATTTTACCTCTTGCCTACCTGGACTGTTTTAAGAAAAAAGTGGTAAAATAGATATAAACTGCTTTAAAAAGAGTATTTTTGAACAGTACTCTATATAAATAAAAAAACAGTAAACCTGAGCTTGAAGTTAACACATAACTTGTCCTCTACTTAAACTGCTTACCAACAACTACGGACATGCTGAAAAGCACAGCTGTGTCCATAGGAAAGCACTGCAAATTGGTTCAAATCCAGTCCTGCTACTCAATGACTGACCACTTCATTTCTTTTAACTTCGGCTTCATTGTCAAAGGGCAGGAATTATAATGGTCAATACAGTGCTTTGAGATTCTGAAGCTATCTTCAGAGTTATGACAAATTCAAATATAATCGATGAAATCAGAAATGACCAGTCCTAAGAATAAAATATCATATAAGGTGAGAAAGTGTATACTGAGAAGATGTAAAAACAAGCTGCCTCCTCACATATAAAATCACGCACATCCCCCACCCCTCCCAGAATAAGTTCTCTATAGAAAATTAGTCATGAGGGTTGTCTGAACAGAGGGCTGAAGGATGAGAAGGAACCTGCCAGAGGAAGACAAGGGAAAGGAGCATTCCTGAAATAGAGGAAACAGCCAGTGTGAAGGCTCAGCAGTGGCAAGTAAGCTTGTCTTGTTCCCACTTCAAAATGAAGCCCGTGTGACTCAAACTTCAAGACAGGTGGAGGCCAGCTCACTTAGGGCCTTGTGATGAGAAACCACAGGGACAGTGAACAGGAGAATGGCGTGGTTTAAGTTTTAAAAGATCACTTAGGCTCTTCTGTGATAATGGACAGTACAGAGACAGGTGATGGTGGGAAGCCAGTACGGGGCCACCTGTTAACGGTTCAGGGAAGGGCTTCCCCGGTGGCACAGTGGTTAGGAATCCACCTGCCAAGGCAGGGTACACAGGTTCAACCCCTGGCCCCGGAAGATCCCACATGCCGCGTAACAACTAGGCCCGTGCGCCGCAACTAGTGAGCCTGCGCTCTGGAGCCCGCGAGCCACAACTACTGAGCCCACGTGCCACAACTACTGAAGCCTGTGCTCCACGACGAGAGAAGCCACTGCACCACAACCAAGAGTAGCCCCCGCTCGCCACATCTAGAGGAAGCCCGCGCGCAGCAACGAAGACCCAACGCAGCCAGAAATAAATAAATAAATTTATTTTTTTAAAAAAACAGTTCAGGGTAACAGTGATGGGGCTTGGCCATGCCAGTGGCTGGGGAGGGAGCGAGAAGTAGCTGGTTGTGAGATATGTTGTTTGGTTTTTTTTTTATGAATTTATTTACTTACTTATTTATTTACTTATTTATTTTTGGCTGCGTTGGGTGTTCGTTGCTGCGTGTGGGCTTTCTCTAGTTGCCGCGAGCAGGGGCTACTCTTTGTTGTGGTGCCAGCTTCTCACTGCAGTGGCTTCTCTTGTTACGGAGCACGGACTCTAGGTGCGGGGGCTTCAGTAGTCGTGGCACGTGGGCTCGGTAGTTGTGGCTCACGGGCTCTAGAGCGCAGGCCCAGCAGTTGTGGCGCACGGGCTTAGTTGCTCTGCGGTACGTGGGATCTTTCCAGACCAGGGCTTGAACCGCAAGTCCCCTGCATCGGCAGGCGGATTCTTAACCACTGTGCCACCAGAGGAGCCCCAAGGTATGTTTTCAAGTTGAGCTAATAGGACTTACCAATAGACTGGTTAGTGCTTAAGAACTCAGTAAACAGTATGGACTCTGGTGAAGGGCTTTGGGTCCAAATACCCACAGAGCCCCTTGTTAGCTGGCAGGGTGACTTTATTAGGCCTCACATTCCTTGTCTGTAAGATAGGCATGAAATAATAGCACCTAAGGTTTGTTGCATGATAAAATGAAATACTCCATAAAAGCTAATAAATGTGAACTATTATTATCACCATCCCTGTAATTATTACCACTTTGTACACAGGTGACTGTACTGGCCTTAGGACTGGTCTCCCAGCCACCAGCCTTGCTGTCCTCACGCTCTTCAGACTGCTCTTTCTCAAATACGAATTTCATGGCACTGTCCTGCTGAAAATCCTCAGTGGCTCCCCATTTTCATAAAGTCAAAACTATGGGGAATAGTTTATTTGGTCCTTGATAATCTGATTTCTTTCCTACCTCTGTCACCAATTCAAGCCACCTCTCATTTAGTCTTTTGGTTCTATAGAGATGTTTGCAGTTCCTTAAGCAGGTAACAGACCATATTTCTTCCCTGCCTGTGCCTTCTCCCATGCTTTCTCTCTGCCTAAAATGACCTTTTCTAGTGTTCTTCACTAAACTTTTCAGGAATCAACCTAAGTGTAGCCTCCTTAAGGAGCTTTTCCTGACTTCCAATCTGATATAGGGTCCTCTTTTAAGGGATCCCACAACATCTGGTCTAGACTGTAAACTCCATACAAGAAAAACTGCTGTAATCTCAAAGCTTGGTACAGTGTGAGGCACATAACAGATGTCTGATAAATGCGGAACGAGTTGCACTTAAAAAGAAAGAGGTGGGGGAGTAGGCTGGGTGAGGGGGAAACAATATCTCAGCCTCCCAAAACAGCTGCTGTTACCTAGACTTCTAGCTGATGGTTACGGCAATACAGCCAGCAAGGGGGCTGTGGAAGACCCCGGAGCTAAGGCAGCCACGACACACGCCAGTCTGCACAGCCCTCGGGTGTCTTCCCAGAGGGCACACCAGCCTCAGGGCTGCAGGGCAGCGACCACTGAGGACAAGAACTAATGAAAAGGCTTGAGTGACCGAGACTGGAAGAAGTGCTAAATGAAAACGGACACCAGGGTCTTGTGCAAGCCTGAACAACACAGGTTTTGGATGTTCACACACATATAAAATGGAGGATTCCGAATGCAGGCTCTAAATGGAACAAGTGAACAAGCCCACCGTTCAAAGATGTCCAGGGAAGACTTAATTAGCTGCGCTGGGGTGGCCTCTGCTGGAAAAGGGAGAACTCTGGGGCCGGGAAGACCCGCGAAGGCCTATGGTGAAGGCCCTACCCTGGGTTAACAACTGTAACCCTCCAATGGACTGTGTGCCCTGCACTGGGGCTGCTGTCACCCCCTCATGCCAACCCCATGTCCTGCTTTTCTGGTGGCTCTGCAGCAACCACTGCCTCTGACCAGCCAAGATCTGGTGGCTGTGGACCTTCTTCTGTGAATAGAGCGGGAGGGTCTGTACACACCGATCTACCCTGAAGCCAAGGTAACGGGCTGGACCAAAGGTCTGACAAGAAGATTCTAGATTAGGCAAACATTAAACTGGACCTCTTCTTAGTTTGTTTTTTTTTTTTTTTAATTAATTAATTAATTAATTAATTTATGGCTGTGTTGGGTCTTCGTTTCTGTGCGAGGGCTTTCTCTAGTTGCGGCAAGTGGGGGCCACTCTTCATCGCGGTGCGCGGGCCTCTCACTATCGTGGCCTCTCTTGTTGGGAGCACAGGCTCCAGACACGCAGGCTCAGCAAGTGTGGCTCACGGGCCTAGTCGCTCCACGGCATGTGGGATCTTCCCAGACCAGGGCTCGAACCCGTGTCCCCTGCATTGGGAGGCAGATTTTCAACCACTGCGCCACCAGGGAAGCCCCTCTTCTTAGTTTTTGAAGGCAGACCTATCTCCTTTTAGTTCGATACTTCTGGAGGACTTTAAGAGCGCCAGGAAGATGCCACCTTGCCCAGCTCCCTGTGGAGTGCGTAGCAGCTCCTGTTCTCCTTTTGCTAGACAGCAAGAAGTAGCGGCTGCACGCCAGAGGGGAAGAGACGAGCCCTTCAGCTGTGGGGATAACAGGCAAACACGTGGCCCTTCAGCTGCGGGGATAACAGGCAAACACGTGGCCCTTCAGCTGCGGGGATAACAGGCAAACACGTGGCCCTTCAGCTGCGGGGATAACAGGCAAACACGTGGCCCTTCAGCTGCGGGGATAACAGGCAAACACGTGGCCCTTCAGCAGGGGCTGATCAACGGTGGCCTCCAAGGGCCTCTACGCTCTGCTTCAGGATCCCTCTCTGCCCCTTAGGGCCTGGCATAGTTGACATGGGGGTAATCAGGTGCCCCTATAGAAAGCTCCCTTCTAGCGCCTTGAGTAAGGATTCCCCTCATTCCCCTTTCACAGGGTAGTCATGAATCCAGCTGACATCACACCCAACGCAGCAAGGCTCTCCTATACCACCAGCCCACTGGCCCAACCCCAGACAGACACACCCCTCTTCCCTGGGAACCGAGCTTGGGCCTGACTGGTACAACACTGGAGAAAGCAGGTGTTCACGAGACCCCAGATCCAATCCTTCCCCATCCAGGCGGGCATTATGTCTAAAACTGTGCTACTCTCTCTGAAGGTACTTCAGCCCTTCTTCCAATTCGTGGATGAGGTCCCGGGACTTGCTTTTCAGTGCCTCTTTCAGAATAGGGTAGGAAGTAGCTTCCTGATCAGAAAAACCCAAACTCCTAGATTCACAGCTAACAGAACTACCTCAGATCCTTTCCTGCTTGCCGGAGCAAGAGACACCCAGACTGAGGGGCTGCAAGCCTTACCCTTCCTCAACTGGCATCAGAGTGATGCTGTTTTCTGTGGCGTTCATAAAAGCCACTCCTCTTTGTTGGCATGTCCTTATCTTTTCCTTCTACTGCCACTGAAAAGAACAAGGTGCTTTCCCTTTTTATTGTCCTTCCTCCTTGCTCTGTTCAAATCTGTTTTGATCTTAAAAATCCAGATGTGGCTTATGAAGGAAGCCCTGGAAGAAATAACCCACTGCTGTTTAGACAACATATTCAGGAATGCCTATTACCTCGAATTATAGGCAGAGTCCCTGACGAAGCCAAATAACGATGTGCGAGCGCCTCTGGAAGTTATTCTCACTAACCCTCCATGCAGATGCCACGCTGGCCCCCAGCCACCATCAGCTGAATTCTGTAAGTCATCTTCCAGCTCCACTAAAGTCCCTATTTTACAGGTTTGTGCAAAGAATACTGACACGAAACCCCTTTTCCTTTCTCCAAATCTAACACCATTTTCTTGAAGCCCTGGCTTGCTTTTGGCCAAACAAGGAAGAGTAAGGTAGGGGGTAAGACCTTCCCACTGCCCAGATCTACTAACAAAGATCCAGTCAAAGTCAGTGAATTTGATACTCGAGCAAGGCCATCTGCTCCAGTTCCCAACCTTCTCCCTTCTCCAAGTCTTTGGTGCAACACCTACTTTTCCAGGCTGTACAAGAAGAGAGGGTAAATTCTTTCTGACTTACTGCACATGGGAATTTCTGGAAAGCTTTACCTTGGATTCAGTCTCACATTCCCTTTCCTGCCTTGCTGAAGGTTCGGGGAGAGGTCTGGGGAGAGGGCTGATACAGAATCCCTGCTCTGAACAGACCCAGCCGGGAGCCTAATGGTGTGGTGGCTCTTGGCTCACCAGAGAGTGAGATTGTTGAGAAGTCCCTTAAGGTGGCTGCATGTCCATCAGGTTCCAAGAAATAAGTTTGCTGGCTGTTTCTGGATTTTAAATATCAAAGTAATGTCCTGCAATGTTATTTTAAGTAAACATCCCCGAAATGCAAACTGTTATAGACACAGTAGCCCTCCAGCCTCAGGAAGGCCCCCAGGCTTGTCCAGAGAGAAGCCACTGTCTACCTAATGTGGCTGTGGAGGGGAAGCAGGTCTGTGGCAAGAAGGTTAAGACACCAGCAAGAAGGAACAGGACGTCCTAGAAAAGGATGGCAGTGATGGCTGAACAACACTGTGAATGTACTTAACTGAACTGCACACCTAAGGTGCTTAGAATGGTCATGGTGCAGCAGGTCCTACCTGCACTCCTTGATCACTTGGTGGATGTCAAACTCGAAGGCTGCCATCAAAATGTTGTCCAGGGGTTCTGGGCTGCTCTCACCTCCCAGAAACAGGTCAAGGCTGGACTGTGGAAAGGTAGTGACCCATTCAATCTCCAGACGGAAGCAGAGACTCAAGGGGGCAGGCAGAGCTGCTGTATAGGGAACACTGGAGAAGGGTGATGGGGTCCTTCAAAAAGGGCCAAAGGAAAGCTCTTGCCTGTTCTTCAGGGAGGTTCAACTCAATGAAGCCACACGGTGAAAATGACCAGCAGGGAGCAGAGCCCCCAGGATCCCTACTCCCCACCCCCACCCCAAGGCGCTCAGACTCACCTGGGCATAGAAGTGCAGATCCGTGGGTTTTACCGTGGGGTGAGAGTACAGGAGCCGGCTCACGAGGAAGTGATACCAGGTACTCAGAAGCCCCTTCTGCTCCAGCAGGGCAGCTTCATCTCCCAGCATCACCTGACGAGAGAGGTGCTCTCCCTTAGGTCGGGGGGTGACTTCCCGATCATGCTCCTGACCTCGACCGGAGCATCTGGTTTGAAAGCTCTCGCCTTCCCTCAGAGCCAATAAACAGCCCTGTCTCAGGAGGACCTGTCGTTGCTGCACTGGATGCCAGAGCCCCCGGGGGAAGCCAGGGAAGACCCTGGCCTGGACTTGCTTCCCACAGACCTTGCAGAGAGACTCGAGGTGAGGACTGGAGGCGAACGTGCCGTCCTGGAGGTGCCGCTCACATTCCTCGTGCCAGTGCTGCCACTTCAGCTCCAGCTCCGTTAGTGTCTGCGTGTTACCAGGCTACGGGAAGAGACGCAGAGAGATGCCATCACCACACAAACCCCTTACACTCATTGAACGAGCCCACCTCCATGACCCAGAAGAGCAGGGCTGCTCGCACATACGCTGAGAACAGGCATGGTCCTCATCAGGTCCCCAAGGATTCGGCACATGCCTGCAGAGGTGGGGCTGCTGTCGGCCTCCTTGGAGAGCATCTGTCGGGCCTCATCCAGCCGGCCCTGCAGCACCAAGACGGTCACCTGGGAGGACGCCCAAGAACACAAGCATTCACGGGAGGCTCAGAAGCCACTCCCCTCAGCCCACACTGGCTTCCTAGCCTTGGAGAAACGTGATGGTTCCTTCCCTCCAGAGGTAATCCAATTCATCCAATCTCCCAGTTTTAACCTATACCATGCTTTTCAAACTGCACATTGTAACCCATTGCAGGTTATGACCAACTTTTAAAAACTAAATAAAATAGAAAATAAAATATACCAGAGTGCATCAAATAAAGTATTGGTTCATAAACGTTTCAGTTCAAATACATATACATGTATATATACAAACACTCAGTATAAATACAGTTGATCCTTTCTATTCAGATTCCATATTTGTGAATATGCCTACCTGCTAAAACTTATTTGTAACCCCAAAGTCAATATCCGAGGTGCTTTCACCATCATCTGTGGACATGTGCAGAGGGGCAAAAAATTTGAGTCACCTGATGTGCACATTCCCAGCTGAGACTGAACAAGGTGGCACTCTACATTCTGGTATCAGCTCTCACACTAAATTAGTGTCTTTCTGGTGATCTATTTAGTGCCACATTTTTGCATTTTTGTGCTTCTTGTTGGGCCCCCAAGCATTGTGCTGAAGTGCTGCCCGATTCCTAACTGCAAAGAAGGCTATGACATGCCATACAGAGAATGTATGTGTTAGATAAGGTAAGAGAACATACGTGTTAGATATACGTGTTCGTTCAGGCAAGGATTATAGTGCTGCTGGCCATGAGTTCAATTTTAATGAATCAATAATACATATTAAATAAGGTGTCTTGAAACACAAACATACACAAAACAAGATTATAAATTGATCAGCGGACAAAAATGTTGTGACCAGGGACTTCCCTGGTGGCGCAGTGGTTAAGAATCCACCTGCCAGTGCAGGGGACACGGGTTCGAGCCCTGGTCTGGGAAGATCCTACATGCCGCAGAGCAACTAAGCCCGGCTGCCACAACTACTGAGCCTGCGCTCTAGAGCCCATGGAGCCACAACTACTGAGCCCGTGTGCCACAACTACTGAAGCCCACATGCTCTAGGGCCTGTGCTTCGCAGCAAGAGAAGCCACCACCACAATGAGAAAGCATGCGCACCGCAATGAAGAGTAGCCCCCACTCGCCATAGCTAGAGAAAGCCCGCGTGCAGCAATGAAGACCCAATGCAGACAAAAATAAATAAATAAAATAAATAAATTTATTAAAAAAAAAAAAAAAACACCCAAGGATGGGATTATGGGCACCATGCCAGGAAGAGGCGAGACTGGCTGGGCAGACAACTTAAAAAAAAAAAAAAAAAAAAAAAAAATGTTGTGACCAGAGGCTTGAAAGAACCCTGTAATTCCCCTACAAAGAGCAATGGTTCAGTAATCGAGAGCTCAGGGCTCCAGGCAACTTTATAGACCATAACTATCATGAATAATGAGAATCAACATTATATACATACAAGTATATATGTAAAACATACACAGTAAAAGTTCTTCCATTAAGCCACGCTCAAAAAAGCCAAGGATATATACGCTGACAAGTCCCCAATTCCTCTCTGTAGCCTGGACTTCCTTCTCTGAATTCCAGAGAAATTCCGTGTATATCCTACTGCCAGTCAGTGTCTCCACTTGGCTCTCCTAGGCATCTTGTTTAACATGCCTAAAAGTAAACACCCCGGCACCTCCAACTCACCAACCCACATTCTTCTATTTCTTACACATCCAATCCATTAGCAAATCCTATCACTGTATCTTTAAACTGCATCCAGAATCAAATCACTTCTCACCATCTCCTCCGCTCAGCTCCTACCCTTGTCCAAGTTGCCACCACTTACCTCTGCCTGGTTTAGGACCTCAGCCTTCAAACTGGTCTCTCTGCTCTGCCTTTGCTCTGTTCTCAGCAGTTTAGCCAGAGGACCCTTTGGAAACCTAAGTTAGATCACAGCGCTCCTTCGCCTGACTCTCCAATGTCCCCCTCACCCCATCTGACTCAGGAGTAAAATGGGAGCTCTAAACTCGTCCATCAACTAGCTCATACATTTATGCCCTTCAACGAATTTAATCATAGCAGCCATGTGGGGTAGGTGTTGTTATTATCTCCATGGCACAGAGGAGGGAACTAAAGGCTGTTAAGTAGCTCATTCAAGAGCTCACAGCTGGTAAGAGGCAGAGCTGGGACACTAACCCGGGCAGTTTGGCACCACAGGCCACGTTCTTGCCACTCAGCTACGCTGCCTCTCTAAAAGCTAAAGCCCTTACCCCTCCTCGCCTCCCTCAGGTCTCTGCTCACATGTCACCCCACAAGGGAGGCCTTCCTTGACACCCCTACTCTAGCACTCCCAATTCCCCTCCCTTGCTTTATTTCTCTCCACAGCACTTCACTTTTACACATGCTACATATTCGACTTGTTTCTGTATTTATCTCCTGTCTCCTCACCCAGGATGTAAGCTCCGTAAGGGCAGGAATCATTGCCCTCTTTGGTCACGGCTGTTTCCACAGTGCCTGCAAACAGTAGCACTCAATAAATACTCAGTGAATGAATCAGAGACTCCAAATCTAGGCCCAATAATTTCTGAGCAAAGTCTCTCCCCCTTACCTGCATAGATCTCCTGGCACCAAAAGGCCTAGGAACAGCCTCGAAGGCGACAACTCCTTACTTGAATTTCAGATTTTATAAGTCTCCATTATTCAAGTCAACCAGCAACCTCCTCCCTGCTTCCTCCCAACTGTGTCACAGGTCAGTAGAGGTGACTGGGAAAGTACTGCTCTCACAGAAATAGAATACATACACACAGGCTGACTTTCAAAGTGATAATCCAAAGTGACTTTGGGATCATCAATGTCTTTGTTTTGTTTTTGCTTTTTAAATATTTATTTATTTATTTATTTAGGCTGTGCCAGGTCTGAGTTGCAGCACGCAGGATCTTCTTTGTGGCATACAGGCTCTTTACTTGTGGCATTCGGAATCTTTAGTTGCAGCATGCATGTGGGACCTAGTTCCCTGACCAGGGATCAAACCCAGGCCCCTTGCGTTAGGAGCGCGGAGTCTTAGCCACTGCGCCACCAGGGAAGTCCCAAGGTCTTTGTTTTTAATAGCTTTACTGAGTTACAATTTACACATTATAAACATTCACCTGTTTAAGTGTATAATTCGATGAATTTTAGTGAGTTCCCAAAGTTGTGCACCATCACCACAATCCAGTTTTAGAACATTTCTATCACCTCAAAACAACTCTCATGCTCCTTTATATCAAACCCCTACCCCAGCACCTATCCGTTGGTTTTGTATTATCTTCATGTCTTCTAATCCTTAGATCCACAAACAAATCAAAATTCCCTTCTCACTGCAAAGTCTACAAAGCATTACTTTTCTTACATGATAACTTAGCTCAAAACTCTCCCACAGGGCTTCCCTGGTGGTTCAGTGGTTAAGAATCCGCCTGCCAATGCAGGGGACAGGGGTTCGAGCCCTGGTCCGGGAAGATCCCACATGCCGCGGAGCAACTAAGCCCACGTGTCTAGAGTCCGTGCTCCGCAACAAGAGAAGCCACCGCAATGAGAAGCCCGCGCACCACAACGAAGAGTAGCCCCCGCTCGCCACAACTAGAGAAAGCCCGGCACAGCAACAAAGACCCAACACAGCCAAAAATAAATAAATTAAATAAATAAACTTACTTAAAAAAATTAAAAAAAAAAACCTTTCCCACAGAGCAGGGAAGGAAAGAGAAAAGACCTAAGCACGTCTGCATAACTGCAGACTCAAAGAACCAAGTGCACACAGGCTCAGCAGGCAAACCCTCAGGCCTGCCTGTGAGCACAGGGAAAAGAGAATATAAGGTGGAAGGCAGGGAGGCCGGGCCTGCACGAGGGTCTTACCAAGTTCCAGAATCTCTCGTGTTTGCTTGGATTCTCACTGCCCAGAACATCTGCCGACAAACTGTCCACCTCACACACGTGCAGTTGGACCCAGTCAAGGAGGTGAAGGAGAAGAGGGCCGGCTGGAAGGAAAAACTCTCGTCACATACAAAAGCAGTAAATTCCACTTTCCCAAAGTACAGAGAATGTAGGACACACGAGCTATGTAGGAAGTGGTTTATCCCTCTTAAGTGAGCACACATGTGGTCCTGAATAAAGGGCTGAGCTAGCAAATAGACTTTTATGGAATCCTTCCTCTGGCCAGGCAGCTCCACCTTTCACTGAATCCTGGGAAGGGCCGGACATGAGACCCAGACCTCACCACCCCACCACCCCCCAGATTCTTCAGAACTACGCAATACTCACTGGCTATGTAAGTCATGGCCATATAGGGACTGGTACTGACTAGATGCCAGGTATGCAACAATGATAAAAACATAGCGACAGCCCTCAAAATCTACTGGAGGCGGGCAGATAAACAACTAATTTTAATTTCAAGTTGCTCCGTGCTTTAGCAGGAGTATGAATAAAAAGCTATGACTACACAGAGACCATTAATACACATTTATGAATAACAGTAAACAAAAACCATTAAAAGAATGCAAAAAGCCTGTAGCACCTCCACAGAGAGCCCACTCAAGCCAGGATAGCGTACTGACCACAATTTTATTCAAGATCAACAGAATAATTCGGAGTGGACCATTAACTTGTAGGGTTGCCCCTGCCCCAATCACTAGTGAAAGAATTCTCAAAGTGACTTTGCCGCCTACCACCTAATTCCTCTTCATATCCGTAAAACCTTTTTCCTTTTTTAAATTTTAAACAACAGAAATGTATTGTCTCACATTTCTGGAGGCTAAAAGTCTGAGACTAATGTGTTGGAAGGGTTGGTTCCTTCGGAGGCTAAGGAAGAACCCGTGCCACACCCCTCCCCTAGCTTCTCCTAAAACTTTCTTAAGCTTGACCAGTCCATGATATAAATATCGACCACCCCTTTCGCACGCTTGTTTAATATCTGTTTTCTTGGTATTTTTCAGGGGTCAACCTGCCTAAGATTTTAGATTTTCAGAAGATTGTCTGATTCTTTTTGCAGTATCTGACAAAACGGCAGGCTTCTTTGGGTATCATGTAATACTTTCTGATGGTTATGTTGATGAAAAGCAATGAAAAGAGCATTCTAGGCAACAAAACACTCATCACAACATAGAAAAGGGCAGGGGGACACCTTTGATGTTGTGACAAGATAATTCTGTGCTCACCTGGGGCTACTTCAATAAAAAGAATCTCACAAAGGTTCCAAATGAGCTCCATTGCTGACAGACTGGAGACCTAAGGAAGAAATGGAGACAAAGTTTTGACTGAAAACGTTCCTGAGGTTTTTTCTTAAAGCAAAGAAACAAAGGAGAGCTTGAAACACGTCATGGTCATTCATTAACTCAACATTTACTGACTATTCCTATGGCAGGGTTTCCCACAAGGCAGCCAGTGAGAGAATTTTAGGGGGTGGGACACAGACTAATATTTTCTATTTTAATGGTTGTGGTTTTAGTTTAACGTGCATTAGAAAAATATAACTAGCTCATTATACCCATGATCTTGATGAATATTATGGTTTAGGAAGAGGCTTTGAGTGAAAAGGGAGAGACGATTTTTAGAAAAATATTCACTAAATAATATTACAATATACAGATACAGCAAAAATTGTGAAGCTGGTATTCAAGGGACTGACACTTAGGAAACAGTCTACTAAAAAGCAAACCCGGGACTTCCCTGGAGGTCCACTGGTTAAGACTGCGCACTTCCAACGCAGGGGGCGCAGGTCTGGGAACCAAGATCCCACGTGCCGTGGCCAAAACAAAAAACAAAAAAAAACCACAAACCCAATATAAGACACCAAAATAAATCGGATCTGGACCCTGCCCTTAGGAATAGGCAGTATTCCCTCCCCCACCATTCTTCTGTGCAAAATCACAAAATACCTTAATCATAAGGAAAAATAAATGTTTTGATGACAGAGATAATGCACCAGTCCCTATTCACTACTGAGTTTGAACAATATCAAAATTCTAACCAAAGAAAAGAGAATTCTTTAAGTCATCTTCCAACTAAAGTTAAACAACCGGCAGCTTAAAAATGCTGGGTTCATTAGCTGAGTACAGTTTATGAGACTAACCAGTGATTCCAAAAGCTTAGCTCACTACCTCAGGTGACACAATGTGATTAGGATTTATATTTCCCACAAGAGTTGAAAACTAATACAAGTATTTATCAAGCACATCCTTGTGTTCCAATGTGCAACGCCTTGAAGGGGGCACCGGGAAGTTCAAGATGATTCTTACCACCCCAAGGAGTTGCCTATCTACCTGGAAAGAGAGACTTCTGCAACACCAGTGATTGCAATGCCACTGCCGGTGGGTGCTGAGGATGCAGCTGGACATAAAGGAGGTACCAGTACAACAAAACTCCCTTACCTGGATGCTAAACTGGCGGCCAATGGCTGGATCTTTACCAGCAACTAACAAAACACAAGACATTTTAAGTGAGCAATGAAACTTTAGTCTTACTGTTATAGCTTCACATATAAGTACTGTGGCTTGTGCCTTCTAAGACCATCCATTTTCACTATAGATTTTTTAAAAAATGCTTCATAGCTCTGTTGTAGATGAATGATCTCAAACCAAGGCCTTCAAATTACAAGTGGCTCTTTCAACTACAATACAGCAAATGTAGACACCACCATGTTATATAAGACTCTACCCAGCATCTAGGAGTCACATGGCTCTCGCAGTTATGATGACTTTAAATCACCAAGGTCAAAGAACTGGGAATGTGATTATCGAAGATCTTTAATTTGGCCCTTCAGCCTCATATCTGTCAACATAATATGTTCTAATTTGAAAAACATACTCAAGACAATTGCCAAAAAATTAAGGATTATTTAAGACGGGAAAGTAAGAGTTTTGAATTGGAATGTCAATCAGATTTTAACTTGTCGTATTTACAGCCAGATAAATTCTTCAACTATTATCACATACAAACAAAGTCCTTACTTGCAAGCTGGTGCATTTCCTCCAGGCATGCTCTTATGACTGATCGGTAGTTTTTACTCACTCGAACCAACCTACAAACAATGAAATGACATACAAGACGAACCTGGAACAGTTTGTGGTGATAGAAAGTAAGGAACATCTTGTGAAGATAGAAAGTATAAAAAAAAAAAAGATAAGAAGTTGCTGAAAGACAGGAGCCAACTTGAAGGAGCTCCTAATGACCAAAGCTGAAACAACTTGAGCGACAAAATAAGTAAAACACCACATAACCCACTGACTAAAATAAATATCCTTGAGTGCACACTGATATTAATTGTTGCAAATGAGACCCACTGATGGACCCTAAAATTAGTGGCTGAAATTTGAAGAGAAATAGGATTTGCATAGTCTCAAGGTTTCTCCCCCAAATACTTATTAGTCACACAGGGAAAGATGGTAATTTTACAGTACAGAAACCCAGCAGAAACCACATTAACCAAGCAATCAAGGTCAACAATAACATAAGAAGACATCAGCATCATGAACCTCGAGATATGATGTACTGAGAAGGACATATCACACCACTTCTGTGGTATCCTTGCTAAAAATGCATAACCTCTGTCCAATCATGAGAAAACACCAGACAAACCCAGGACAGTTTTGAGGGACGGTCTCTAAGACAATTGGTCAATATTTTTCAAAAGTGTCAAGGTCATGAAGGAGATGAGGGAGAAAAAAACTAAATGCAATCTCATTTGGCTGCAGAAGAGAAAAAAGGACATTAGTGAAAAAATTAGTGAAATTCAAATAAGGTCTTCAGTTAATCATACTGCATCAATTTTTTAAAATTAATTAATTAATTAATTTTATTTTTGGCTGTGTTGGGTCTTCATCGCTGTGCGCGGGCTTTCTCTAGTTGTGGCGAGCGGGGGCTACTCTTTGTTGCGGTGCGGGGGCTTCTCACTGTCGGGGCTTCTCTTTTTGCGGAGTACGGGCTCTAGGCGCGCGGGCTTCAGTAGTTGTGGCACGTGGGCTCAGTAGTTGTGGCTTGTGGGCTCTAGAGCTCAGGCTCAGTAGTTGTGGCTTACGGGCCTAGTTGCTCCGTGGCATGTGGGATCCTCCCGGGCCAGGGCTTGAACCCGTGTCCCTTGCATTGGCAGGCAGATTCTTAACCACTGCGCCACCAGGGAAGCCCCAGACTGCATCAATGTTTAAGTTTCCTGGTTTAAATACCAGTAATGTGGTTATGTAAGATATTAACATTAGAGAAGCTTGGTAAGGGATGTACAGAAATCTATTATTTGTGTACCTTTTCTGTAAGTTTAAAATTAGTTCAAAATAGAGTTCTTCAAAAAGGAAATAGCAGATTGTAAAGCAACTATACTCCAATAAAAATTAATTAAAAAAAAATTTGGTAGACAGATTCTACAACTAAGCAGGTGGCAACAAGGTCATCTTTCCATCATCACCATAGGCTGTTTGAGATAGGAGAGACCTCACAGGTCTATCAGTCTGGGTCTTTGTTTTGGAAATGATGCAAAAGAAGCCTAAATCATGGGGCTTCCCTGGTGGCACAGTGGTTAAGAATCCGCCTGCCAATGCAGGGGACACGGGTTCGAGCCCTGGTCCAGGAGGATCCCACATGCTGCGGAGCTCCTAAGCCTGCGTGCCACAACTACTGAGCCTGCACTCTGGAGCCCGCGAGCCACAACTACTGAGCCCACACACCACAACTACTGAAGCCCACGCACCTAGAGCCCATGCTCCGCAACAAGAGAAGCCACCGCAATGAGAAGCCCTCGCAACACAATGAAGAGTAGCCCCCACTCGCCGCAACTAGAGAAAGTCCGCGCGCAACAACGAAGACCCAAAGCAGCCAAAAATAAATAATAAATAAATAAATAAAATTGTAAAAAAAAGCCTAAATCATGCTCTAAACACACACGCACACACAAAGGAAATAGCAGAACAAAACAAACAGAAAGCAACTGGCTATTAGTTACCAATATGCAGATCCTTAGCAAGAAACATTAGTTCTAAAAGAAGAGACCTAAAGGCCACCTACTGGCTCCATTTATTTTCATTCTTATTTATTTTTTTTCTGGCTCCATTTAAAGATGAACAGAAGCTACAATGGGGCCAGCAGGAGGTGAAGCAACTTGCACACACTGTCTCACCTAATCCTCACTACTCCTTACCCCCTTTCACAGTCAAGATTCAGGCCCAAATAAATAACTCACCCAGCCAAAAACAAGGTAATATGCTGACCCCCATGCACAAAACAGGAGCTACCATCCCACCATTAGTAGGATATTCACTAATTTATTAATTCAGCAAACATTTTAGAGCACCTACTGTATAGATGCACAAGGAGATCTGGGAACAGAGGGCCCACATAAATAAGACGGAGTCCCTGCCTTCCAGGAATTACAGGACTTTTGACATGTTTTTTCCTTGGAGTCATAATAGATTTCTCTGAGTTATCAATATTCTGTATCAGAGCCTCTTGTCACCAGTCATCTCTCATACACAGACACATACATAGACACACACACACACACACACACACACACACACACACGCTGACCAGGGTATCCTCCAGGGTGATTCATTTGTAAAATGCTTATCAAGGAAGTAAAATACTGTGACACTGTGGTTAATAATAAGACATATAAAACTGGTCTTCAGGACTTCCTGCAGGGGGTGAGGGTTCGATCCCTGGTCGGGGAACTAAGATCCCCCATGCTGCGCAGTGCAGCCAAAAAGTAAAAAAAAAAAAAAAAAAAAAAAATTAAAACTGGTCTTCATCCCCAGTCCCTGACCCACAGCTCCTAAAATCTTTGAAAATTCCTAAGTGATAAGAGTGCTAGAAGCATCTTTTGTTCCAACTCTGGGTGGCTCCTGGATGAGGGCTGGTCACAAGAAAGACCAAGTCATAATTAGAAACTTGAAATTTTCAGCCCTGTCCCTGACTTCTCTAGAGAGGGGAGAGGGCTGGAAATGGAGATAATAATTGATCATGCCTACATGAGGAAGATTCCATAAAATCTCAATAGCGTGGGGTTTGGAGAGCTTCCAGGTAGGTTAACACATCCATGTACCAGGATGGTGACACAACCCAGCTCGAGAGAGACAGAGGTTCCTGCGCTTGGGACCCTTCCAGACCATGCCCCATGTACATCATCTGGCTGTTTTTCTGTGTCCTTTCTCATATCTTTTAAAGAACTGGTAAATGTGTTTCCTTGAGTTCTGTGAGCTGCTCTAGCGAATTAATCAAACCTGAGGTGGTCATGGGAACCTCTGATTTATAGCCAAGTTGGACAGAAGCTGTGGGTAACCTGGGGACCCACTATTTGTGATTGGCATCTGAATGGGGGACAGTTTTGTGGGACTGAGCCCTTAATTTATGGGATCTGATGTTATCTCCAAGTAGACAGTGTTAGAATTGAGTTGAATTGTAGGATACCCAGCTTGTTTCAGAGAATTGCTTAGTGGGGAAAAACTCCCAGACGTCTGGTGTCAGAAGTGTTGTGAGTAAAACACAGGAGGGAAAAAACTTTTTGCTTTTGTTTTTTCAATACAGATACCAACATTGTCCATTCCCTAACCGTATGAATGGACTCTAAAAAAAACCTAACACAGGGGTTCTCAAAATCTACTGTACTTAAGACTCACTTAGAGATTTTAGGATACACCCCCAGAAATTTTGGTGATATGAGGTGGGGCCTGAACAAGTACCTGACACTGATGCAGTTAACTCATGAACCACACTCCAAACAATTCTAGTCTATAAATAATACGAGTTTTCTGGTCTCTTCACAAAAAAAATGCTTTAAAAATAATTCTTTAAAGACAAAACAAAACTCCCAAGAGTGGAACCTCATTCAATGACTCTCAGGTGCTTATTTGGCTTAAATTTTATTCTTTGGAGGGTAAGTGAAGTAGGAATAGAAACAAAGAAGCAGCCAGTAAGTCAATCAGCAGCCATTTGCACATTCTCTGTAAGACATTTCCATCCATGACCACTTACACTGCGCAGTAAAGAGGACACAAACTAGAACCAGGGGCCCGTTATTTCTCCAGGAGAGCCATCCGTCACACAAAAGGATAAGGATGCATTTCATTCGGTTTCCCACAATTCAGCTGTGGGCTGCAGCACCTACCAGCAGCCTACTTACTGAGTTTTTCTGGATTTTCCAGTCAACTCTTCTTCAATTCTCTGGAGGCCCACAAAGATCCCATGGGATTCATTGAAGAGTTTTCTCAGGATTTGAGAGTAAACATCCTCATTCTTTCGGATTATATGGATAAAGGGGCAACCTGGCACCATGTCTGATTTTTCTGAAACAAAACAGAAGGAAAATTTAACACCTATTACCATCATCCTCATAAAAGAACCCACTCTAAAAACTTTGAGTATCTAATTACAAAAGCTTCAGCTTCTTTGCTACGGATTTCATTTATTAAAAATGATATGAATTATCATTTATCCACACGTGAATTTTTACTTTTTTTTTTTGGCCGTGCCACGCGGCATATGGGGTCTTAGTTCCCCGACCAGGGCTCGAACCTGTACCCCCTGCAGTGGGAGCATGGAGTCCTAACCACTGGACCGCCAGGGAAGTCCCCACACATGAATTTTTAAACACAAATGTTTACTCTCAGACTTTACTCCTCAATTCACTAGCATATTTTGTAATGACCTTTCACCTCCACCAACTGGAATGTACTAGGAAAAAAAAAGTAAACTCACTTAATATTAGTCTATGTAAAATTCAGTAAATAAGATAAACCTACAGCTGAAGTTTTATAAACATCAAAGTAAATATTATTTTTACATTACTTTTTTACTGCCACTACTCCTAAAACAAAGAATCAAGAACTGACTAAACTATTTTGCAACAGTGATGAAAAGGCTCTATAATGATAAATTATTAACCACCAACTTGTGGAAATTTCTTATATAACAGCTTCTCAAATAAGTTGTGATAATGTTCAATGGCTTGTCTTGAAAGTGATTTCAATAGATATAAACAAAAAAAGAAAGAAAACCTTGAGTTTCCAACAATCGAGGACAAGCCAGAAATGTTGATAAGCTTTCCTATTAAGTAGGAGAAGAGGCCATCCAGACCTAGTCACAGAAGTTTCTCTTCTGAGCAACTTCTACAGCTCTGCCAGACCTGAGATCTTCAATACCAACATATCCCATAAATATTTAACAACATTAGGGATAATTTTTTATTTATTTGTTTATTTATTTATTTACTTATTTGGCTGTGTTGGGTCTTAGTTGCAGCTTAGCTGTGGCACGGGCTCTAGAGTGCGGGCTCAGTAGTTGCAGTGTGCGGGCTCTCTAGTTGTGGTGCGTGGGCTCTAGAGCACAAAGGCTTAGTTGCCCCGCAGCATGTGGGATCTTAGTCCCCTGACCAGGATTGGACCCGTGTCCCCTGCATTGGAAGGCAGATTCTTAACCACTGGACCACCAGGGAAGTCCACGTTAGGGATAATTTTTAACTATAAAATCAAGAAAAACTACATTGCTTAAAAATTACATGAACTTCATACCATGTAATTTGCCAAAATTATATGAACTTCATTAGCTCAATCTGCTCCTTGTAAGAGGAAAACCTCCACATTTGGATAAAGAATGTTGCAAATATTGCAAGAAAATCTCTTCAGCATTTTCTGAGATTTCTCTCTTGAAAAGGAGAAAGGAAAATCAAATATCAAGATTTCAGTTTTACCTTGCTACTAGAGGGAATCTGTATTGGAAAGGTAAGATCCATGTCCGATACCTAATGGAGCTTAGAGAACAAAGCCAAGGACAAATCATTTTGCTCTCCAGCTCATTTGTGCTATGTATTAATAGCCTACGAAATTCAATCAAGTTCACAATGATAACATAAAGGTAAGGGCTATGACATTTGCAAAAATTCTCAATGAGGGGACTACTACAAAGAGAATTAGTTACTCTGGACAAAAAGGAAAAAGAGCTTCACGTTTTTAAATATACAGAAAACCTTTCTTTAACACTGGAAGACCATTGTTAACTTTTTTTCCTGGACTCAACACCTGCCAGATCTCATAAATCAATGAAAATCTTAAATAGCTAAATAGTTTCAAAAATGAACATGGTACAAAATAAGTTCAACCGTTTCATATTTCAGCTAGTCAAATCTGAGAGAATAAAGAAGAAAAAAATGTGCCAAGATAGATAATCTAAAAGAAAACAACAACAAAAAAAACCTACCTTTTTTGTTGAAAGAGGTTTCACACACCAGCATCTCCCCTGGACCCCAGTCAAAACACATTTGCTTCTTCTGGGAATTCACTCCCGGAATCAACTAGTAAAAAAAAAATAAGGCACAGAAATTGTTATTCTTCCTAAAGGCTTTGCTTTCAAATGACTTGCAGGTATAATCCTAGAAGCCAGTGGTCGTGAAAGTTATTAAGTGCTAATCTATGAACACAGCTGAGTGTGACTGACATCAGCCCTGTCTGTTAGACCCTAAATGAACAAGTGAGTTTTGCTAGGCACCTCAACCCAGCCTGTCACTTCTGAAGTGTTGATAAAAAGGAAAGCTACACCCCAATCAATTACTATATGGTAATTCAGTGATCTGTAGTTCAGAAAAAGGGAAGTTAAAAGAATTAAAAAGGAATTGAACTGTTTGTTACTCACTAAAAAGACAGCGACCTCAAATCCCACAGCTTCTGTGTCACATCTTTTATGACTTGATTTTTTTACTCCAACTCAGACAATCCCTCTAAGTCTCAGCTTCATAAATCCAACTGCCTAATCCACACCTTTATGAGTTATCTAACCTCTAGAGCTATATCCATAACGTCAAGAACCAAAAAAGGAACACTTGATGCTCATTCCCAAACCTCATTCCACTCCCCCAGTGGGACCAAGCCTTTCCCAACTGTTAGGAACAATCCTTGTAATCCCCCGCTTTCCCTCATCACCCACTGAGTTTATTTTAGCTAAATATGCATCTGTCCTATACCCCAGCAATTCCATTTCTAGGTATTTATCTGGAAAGAAACAACCAAAGAAAGACAAGAAGAACTGTACTTATATTTCTTAAGAGCCCTTGAGCTAAAAAGACCACTGGTCTAGAAAAACTGCTCAAGATTATTCTCTCTCTGAATCTACACTTAAACATCCCTGAATCTGCTAATTACTAACTGGCCTTCACATGCCTTGGTAAGAGGAAGCAGCTGCATGAAGAGCAGGCACAACAAATGCTACACAGGGTGACAATGGTTTTCAGGGTTATTCATCAGCCTCTTGAGGGTATGTTCAGCGTAAGCCCAAAGAGCAGAGTAACTCTCAAATACCCACGTGACTGAGTTCGAACTTGCAGAGTTGAGGTTCAGATTCTAGACTATGCAGTTCTGCCAAGATCATGCCCCCCTGAGAGGCTGTGTCCACAAGGCCAACCAGTTTCCTACCTGGTCTCCCCAACACCAATGTAAAGCTGGGTTATCACAGGTCAACCATCACTATTGGGGGCAAAATTAAGCTTAGATCATTTTCATTCCATTTGTAAATGCATGACTCATTGTCATGGTTCAATAACAAAGTGGCTCTCCTGGGCTGCACAGGGTACTGGGAAGGTTTCCCCATCCAAAGATTCAGACATAAGTGAAAGAGGGAAAAGCAAGATAACACGTAGTCTGTAAAAGTTCCAGTGATTCCGATAGCCTAATTATTCACCCTGGAAACACTGACATAGTCCTTGATAGACATTTAATATTTAACATGCTTTATATATGCATTAAAAGTTAACAATCTATAGCATATAGGAGTAAGCTTTATAGAGAGTAACAACCCACGTTAACTGCTATTTGAGATCTCATGTCTCTTTTTGTCCAGTTAGCTTTGAAATGACTTCTATTTTCAGTTTTTGGTTCTGTCAGATACTGCTTTGCAATCTGATGGCTTTAGCTGAAAACTGAAGGCATCTTAACCTTCTAAAAAGCAAAAATACAAGGTCAGGCAACTTGCAGTTTAGTGGGGCTTATAGGTTACCAAGAGCTAAGAGATGAAGAACAAGCCTAAACGGACAGAAATATTTGACCTAGTCAGGAAAGGCTTTCCTGACAAAGAGGCTGCTGGAGCTTGTATGTAAAAAATGAGCAGGATATAAACCTAAGAGAGAAAAGATCCCAGGCAGGGGGAATGGTAGGTGTCTCTTATCTAACAACCCTGAATCTCTTTATAAGCATCGTAGATCATCCACACCTGACATACTCTCTTGAGAGTTCAAATACAATTGAAAGAAAACAGAGCAATAAAAGAAGAGTCGCCGAAAGAATATATTTAGTAAACCTTGGGCCAGCTCAAGCAAAGCCAAGCTCACGGAGTTGCGACGTGAAGCTTAGCTCGGCTGGGAGAAAAAAGCCCCAATTCCTGTGCTTGGTTCAAGCCCGCTCATTAAAGCATTAGCCCAACAGGAAAAGCCAGAGAAATAGAAAGGTCGGGAAGACAAGGGACGGAAAGGGATGGAATGGGGCCTCCAGGACCAGGTATTTTGAGTATACAAAGGGGCAGAAACCCAGCGACCACTGCGACCCAAACACGGGCACCTAGTTAATGTGACTTCTGGACGATGGCAATTGTACTGAGGGAAGGGGACGAGCACCTCGCAGGCGGCAGAGAGATAGACAAGCCTGCAGGGACGAAGCGGACCCAATCCTCGGACCTAGAAGGCAAACAGTACTGTTCGGGGCACGCTTACAGTGACTGTCGGCTCGCTATCCAGCTCCTCCATAGCGCAGCACCTCACCGCCCGGAACTCGTGGGGCAGCCAACGCTCCCAGCTCGGGCCTCCCGCTCAGAGCCGGCTGCGAGAGAGGACCCCGTCCGAGCACCTCCTGAACTGCCTGCAGGTCCAAACCTCCAACGCCGCAGGGGTCTCTCCTCTTGGCCACGACCACCCCTCTGCGGCACTCCACACGTGTCCCTCCTTCCTGGCCTCGACAATACGACAGGGAAAACAGCGGCAGCGGCAGCCTATCCGCACAGTACTGCTCTCCCCAGATCCGGCGCCGCCACGGACAACCCCGAGCCAGGCAGAGAGAAGGTCCCGGAGACGGCGGGAGCGGCGGTGATGCGGCTGCGCGTGCGCGGGGCGGGGCGAGCGCTGGACTTGGCCGAGGTGTGAGTGAGCGCGCGACCTCTCCCGAGCCTGGCTTTCCACTCAGCTTCTTGGTCTGCAGGTTAGCGTCGTCGCCACTGCTTCTCTGAGCAGTGTCCGTGGCAAGAGAGCCCTGTCGGTTCTTCGGGCTTGTGTACGAAGGTATTCGCCGCCAGTCCCACCCCAAAAGGCTTCAAAAGTCATGGGGGCAAAATTGATGCAACTGAAACAGCTGTGAAATTGAGACCACTGGGTTCAATTGAACACAAATACCGGTTGTTATCTCACAAAAGAAAAGCAGGAAAAGACACTCAAATTAGGGAATCCCAGGTCTTATTATGGAAAACCTCAGCAGAAGTGGTCCAATAACCTAAAAGAGTTATTTATTTTGCAAATGCCATATTTACAAATACATGCACGTACAAGGAATAGAATAGTACTGGTTCTAAATTCCCAGATAAGCGAGTTTTTTTCTTCTTTTTTAACGAACGGAAGGTAATTCGAAATCTTAAAATAAACCTTAGGAAACAGTGCCTGAAAATGTAGCAGCTTTTATTATTTAGGAAAGAAATTTGATCTGAAAACAAGACAAAATTTCAGTAATTTTCTTGGGGAAGCCTTCTTTCCCTGAGATGATTCTGAACGACCTATTTGAATGGTGAAAATAAGATGACTTTGAGTGGTTAGGAAAATCCTATCACCCCAATAGTTTGTTCTTTTGAGTTACACACTGTTTAGTAAAGGAAGGAAAATCCTGTGGCTATCACAATTTCATCCAAATTCCTATCTCTGAAGACAGCCATCTATAGGATAAAATTTAATGTAGTTTTGCGCAAAATTCCACACTGTTCAACCATCTGTGTCTGGCTGCATTTTCCAGATGTTTCACAGAGTTTTACTGATCTGAGTGTTTCTGATACCAGTGGTGTGGCTACGAGAAATTATGCATTCGTGTCCATTTTCTAGTGGGTAAAAAGAGTCCTAATATTTTTCAGAATGTAAAATAAACATTCAGTAGCAGATAAATCAGTTTTTAAAATCTGGTTATTATATCTGCTCTGACTATTCAAAATTCTTCAAGCAGCAGAAGTTAAAGCCAAACTTAGTAAGACACTGATAGAAATCATGCCTAATTTCCTTCAGAAAAAATTATTCTGGGGAACAGGATGAAAGACCAGGAAGGAAAACCATTTTTCTCAAAAGAAGACCTGAGAAAAAAAAATAAATTTAACTGCAAAAGAGAGCTCTCCTGTTCACTGCAGGGTGTTGAGCAGAACAGGCCCCCTGGCCTCTATCCAGTAGATGCCAATAATATACCCCTCAACAATTGTGACAGCCAAAAAAGTCTCTAGAAGGTGGGGTTGTGAGGATTGGATGAAGGCAGTCAAAAGATAGAAATTTCCAGTTTGGGGACTTCCCTGGTGGTCCAGTGGCTAAGACTGCACTCCCAGTGCAGGGGGCCCGGGTTCGATCCCTGGTCAGGGAACTAGAACCCACATGCTGCAACTGACAGTTCACATGCCACAACTAAAGATTCTGCACGCTGCAACTAAAAAAAGGATCCCGCACACAGCAACGAAGATCCCATGTGCCTCGACGAAGACCCAGCGCAGCCAAATAAATAAATATTTTTTAAAAGACTAGATTAAAATTAATTAGGTAAATACATTTAAAAAAAAAGATGACAGATGTTCAGTAAACCTACTGTGGCCGTTATTTCATGATGTAGGTAAGTCAAATCATCATTCTGTATACCTTAAATTTATGTAGTGGTGTTGTGTCAATTATATCTCAGTAAAACTGGAAGAAAAAAAAATGTCTCAAGATATTCCCAGTGTCCCCTAGGGGACAAAACCACCTCTTTTAAGAGCTACTGGCATAGATATTCAACCACAGAGGAAGAGAGGAACAACCAAGTAAATATATTATCAATGAGATATCCACCTATTTAGAAGAATGACAAAGACTGTTAAGAAAATGGAAAAGTCTTTCAAGAAGTTTTAAAGTGTACACCTTTTGGTCCCCATAATTGTACTTCCCTGTTCAGTGATGTAATACTACTCAGCTATAAAAAGCAGTGAAATAATGCCATTTCCAGCAACATGGATGGACCTAGAGATGATCATATTAAGTCAGTTAGAGAAAGACAAATATCATATGATATCACTTACATGTGGAATCTAAAAAAAATGATACAGGGAACTCCCTGGTGGTCCAGTGGTTAGGACTTGGCGCTTTCACTGCCGGGGCCCGTGTTCTATCCCTGGTCAGAGAACTAAGATTCCAGAAGCTGTGCAGTGCAGCCAAAAAATTTTTTAAAAAATGAAAAATAAAAATAAAAAAAAATTTTTTAATGATACAAATGAACTTATTTACAAAACAGAAGTAGACTCACAGACATAGAAAATAAACTTATGGTTACCAAAGGGGATAGTAGGAGCGGCCATGGCGGGGGGCGAGGTGTGGGGGGGCAGTGATAAATTGGAGTTTGGGATTAACATACACACTAAAAATGTATATATAAAATAGGTAAACAACAAGGACCTGTATAGCACAGGGAACTATACTTGATATCTTGTAATAACCTATAATAGAAAATCTAAGAAAGAATTATATATGTATAACAATCACTTTGCTGTACACTTGAAACTAACACAGCACTGTAAATTAACTATACTTCAATAAAAAAAAGTTCAGTGAATGTATTGTGAAATGGAACAATATTTCCCTACATTTAATACCCCAGCTGATACATTTAAAGTGAAATGTACTAGCTTCTTGACTTTGACTGCCGGTGCAAGTTTGGGTCCCATTTTCTTTGCCATGACTCAAGGATAGAAAGCTGGAAGGTTTCCAGAACATCACAGATTCTGTGATTGTCTCCAGATTTCCTGCAGTATTCAGGAATTGAGTATTCAGTATTCCTGCAGTATTCACAGAGATAGCTCAAGTACTCAACTTACCTCTGTTAGAACTGAAAGAAATTTGATGGTATAAACTATGCACCGTTTAGTCGTCTGTATTATAAATTCAGTTATGTGTTTCTCAGGGTTTTTGGCAAGGATTTCAAGCCCTAAACACTCTCTCTGTGATTCTTATTTTCCTGCCCTTTTTAGGAATGATGTTTTTTCTTTGGCACCTGACCCTGAAGAGTACATTCTTGCTGGTTCCCCCATTCTTACCCTCTACTTCTATTGATATTTAATTATTCAAATACTGATAATTAATTAGGTTTCTAGAGGAAGTAGGCCTTTCTTGTCCTAGGTAACCCCTAATGGCGAAAACAGCTCAATGCACAACTCCTTCATTCATTCCCATTATGATCCAGGAACTGAGCTAGGTGCTCCGAACAAAACTGTAAACAAGACAGGTCTCTCCTTTAATTGAACTGCCATTCTGCTCAGAGAGACAGCCAAACAAAAATTAAGTCAAAACAACTTGACTGGTGTTCCCACCACTATTCTAGGATTTTTTTTTTTGCATGTTTTCTCTCTGAGGACTTCCATAGGAACCTGGATGCAGTCCTACAGTAATTAAGCTCTGTCTGGGCTCTGAGTCAGAAAGTCTCAGGTCTACTGGCTCTACCACTTCAAGCTGGGTGACCAAGTTGCCTGACCTTTCTATGTCTCAATTTCTTCATTTGTGAAATGGGGATAATAATAATAGACATTTTGTGAGGATTAAAGGCTTAGTACAGAATCCCCACATAATAATCACTCGTTAATGTTTGCCACTGTTCTTCTTTTCTGTATATACTACTCCTTGCACTTTTTTTTCCCAAAGCACCCTTTTCCAGTGCCCGGCCACCCCCTTTCCCACTCCTATGAAAATGATAGCGGGAGAAACTTAATGTTGGGAAATTTCTATTTTTCCACAATTTTTTTCCTGGAAATTGGAGAGACTCTCAGTAGATTCCCTAGGCTCAGCTCACAGAATTCCAGTTTGTCATTGGAACATATATTGTTCACACGTTTGAATACACTTAACTACTTTTTATAGAACTCCTCCTTTGCCCGAAGGTGGTTTTGTAGTTTAGCATAACTTTAGGGCAGGGGTACTGTAGGACACACCTGTCACCTAGAAGCTAACAACTAAACAACCATTTGATTATTGGAGGCCCGCACATTTTACTGATGGTAAATTTTAACATGACAATATTCCTCTTTGATGGTTCTGTAGTCCTACAAGCCTGGGAAGATGTGTGATGTCAACATAAGACCTGGGTTCAGGAGAGTAAGGATAGCATCTCTTTTGCTTTCTCTACAGTACCTGGCACAGCACCCAGCACGTTCGTTCCCTGGCATGTAATAGAAGCTCAATCAACACTACTTGGCAGATGTGTGATGATGGGCAAGTTACTTAACTCTTTGAGCCTCAATAGTAAATAAATACTAATCCACTTGGAAGGGTTTGTATAAGGAGAAAAAGAACTAATTAGTAAAGCCCCACTCAGTGCCTGACACATGGCAGTTGGTTCTCTTCCCCTTTCACTTCTTGTATATTTCCTACCCTTCCTACCCACCCCCACCCCCACCCAATTTGAGACAGGGACTTTGCCCAATGCCTAGCACGGGATCTTTTTTTTTTTTTTTTTGTCTGTGTTGGGTCTTCGTTGCTTCGTGCGGACTTTCTCTAGTTGTGGCGAGTGGGGCTACTCTTAGTTGCGGTGTGTGGGCTTCTCATTGTTGTGGCTTCTCTTGTTGTGTGGGCTTCAGTAGTTGTGGCACGCCAGCTCAGTAGTTGTGGCTCGCAGGCTCTAGAGCACAGGCTCAGTAGTTGTGGCGCACGGGCTTACTTGCTCCGCAGCGTGTGGGATCTTCACAGACCAGGGCTTGAACCCGTGTCCCCTGCATTGGCTGGCGGATTCTTAACTACTGTGCCACCAGGGAAGTCCTAGCACAGGCTCTTATGCATAGTGATAGCCTCAATTTATTCAGTCATTCAGTGAATCTTTACACATCAAAAGTGCACAAAAGCAAAAAAAAAAAAAAAAAAAAGGTGCACAAAAGCTTAAAGTTGAGAGAGAGCAGGTACATTCAGGAACCCCAAGTAATTGATTATGACTGAAGCAGAGGCTTCGAGGAGAAAATGATGAGAAAGAGCTAGAATGGTTAGCCTAGATTAGCTCTCAAAGAGCTTTGTAGGTCTTATATGAATTTTGGACTTTATCCTGTAAGGCAGAGGATTGCCACTGAACCAAGGAGTGGCAGAAAGTGGTTTTTTTTTTTTTTTGGCCTCGCCACGTGGCATGTAGGGTCTTAGTTCCCTGACCAGGGATCGAACCCTTGCCCCCTGCAGTGGAAGCACACAGTCCTAACCACTGGACCGCCAGGGTATTCCCAGAAACTTCTTTTATTTTGTTTTTATTTTAGAATGGTTTGTGGTTCTCGGGCTTTAGTGTGTTTAAGAATCACCAGGGAAGCTTGTTAAAAAAGAGGGATCCCAGAGCCACACTGCAGGAGAATATGCATTTAAACCAGCACCTTAGGGACTTGCTTTGGGGGCCAGTGGTTAAGACTCCCTGCTTCCACTGCAGGGGGCACAGGTTCGATCTCTGGTAAGGGAACTAAGATCCCACATGACATGTGGCATGGCCAAAAACAAAAACGAACAAAAAACCCAGCACCTTAGCTGATTCTGATTCACTTAAATATTCAGACACAATTGGGACATACCATAAAACCAAAAGATCAATAGCTCTGGGGAAACCTGACTTGAATTTAGGCTTCTACTGCCTCCCCTGATCAATCTGCCTTTCTTGGCCTGTCCTACAATTAGGCCTTAAGCCTCCTCTTCCCCATGGCGGACCAGCTGGAAGCCCAGCAAATGGAGCAGAGCCCAAAGACTGGCCAGAGGCTGCAGAGAAGTAGACAGATTTGATAGGTATTTAAAAGGTGGAATCGAGCAGACTTGGAGATTGACTGTATGGGGAGTGTGTGCAGGGGTCAAGGATGCCCCCTGGCTTTTTGGCTTGGAGCAATTTTTTTTTTTAATAAATTTATTTATGTATGTATGTATGTATGTATGTATGTATGTATGTATTTATTTATTTATTTATGGCTGTGTTGGGTCTTCGTTTCTGTGCGAGGGCTTTCTCTAGTTGCGGCAAGCGGGGGCCATTCTTCATCGCGGCGCGCGGGCCTCTCACTGTTGCGGCCTCTCCCGTTGCGGAGCACAGGCTTCAGAGGCGCAGGCTCAGTAATTGTGGCTCACGGGCCTAGTTGCTTCGCGGCATGTGGGATCTTCCCAGACCAGGGCTCGAACCCGTGTCCCCTGCATTGGCAGGCAGACTCCCAACCGCTGCGCCACCAGGGAAGCCCTTGGAGCAATTTTTTGTTGTTGTTTTGGTTTTTTGTTTGTTTTTTGAGCTGCGCAGCACAGCATGTCGGATCTCAGTCCTGCAGTGGAAGCGTGGAGTCTTAACCACTGGACCACCAGGGAAGTCCCTGGAGCAATGTTATAATGGTGTGTCACACAGTGACCGGGCAACTTGAAAGAGAGGGGCAGGTCTGAGAAGTAAACTGAGGAGTTTTAGTTGAGATTTGCTGAATTTGAGGTGCCTCTAGGACATCCAAGTGGAGATGTTCAGAAGTCAGTTGGATTTATAGGCTGGAAATTCAGAGAAAGATCTGGACTAGAAATCTAGACTTGAGAATCATTAGCAAATAGATGGTAATAGAAGTGGGGTGAAGTCATCTCAGGAGAGGGAATAGAATGGGAAGAGAAACCGGTACAGAACAAAACCCAAGGAACATTTAAGGGAAGGGCTGAGAAAGAAAGAAATTGCAAAGGGATCAAGGACAGGCCAGAGTCATAGCCCAAAGTCACAGGGAGGGAGTTCAAGAGGAGTGACGAACTGGGAAGCATCCTGGACCCAGCAAAGAAGTCTGCGGTGACCTTGTAGAGAGCAGTTTTAGTGGAACCGTGCACCAGATTGCAGTGCGTTGAAGAGTAAGTGGGAGGTGAGGGAGTGGAGACAGCTGGCGTGCACATTTTTTTCAAGATATTTGGCCAAGAATGGAGAGAGATACGGTGGTAACTTCAGAAGGAACTGGAATTGAGAGTCTTTTTCTACGGTTAACGGCTAATGTGCAAGTGGAAGAAAATGAAGGACAAAGGACATAATCAATAAAACCTACCGAGAGGAGTGGGAGACATCCACGGCACAGATGTCAGGATTGTTCTTAAGACAAGAGGGACCAACTTCTACTTCTGAACGGCTGTAAGGAGGAAGTGATCGATTGGTTTGGAAGCTAGATGTCGGGTGCTTCTCTCTGATGGATTCTGCTTCCTCTTGGAGGTTGGGAGCCAGGCAATGAGTAAGGAGTTTGTAGGATGAACCTTTTTCCTCAGCTAGTCAAAGTACAGGGTTTCCAGCAGGACGGAAGTAGTCACGGCACTAAGGCAAGAGCCTGGTGGGAAGCGGGATGAGGCTGAAGCTTTAAAATCCGAGGGAAGAGAGGCTGACTGAGAGGAAGTGTGATGTTCCTCTCACCCTGAGGAAAGCTGCATATGGGCCACCGAATGAGAGGTTATTTTCCCAGAACCTCGTGCTGGGGCTTTGATTTAGGCTCCCCCTTCCTCGTCTAGTCAGTCGGCCTTCCCCGGCTTGTGTGTCACGTCTAGGCCTCAAGCCTCCTCGTCCCCACCGAGGACCAGCTGGAAGCCATTTTGATTAAGCTCCACCACAGAAGGAGGACAATACAGCCCCGCCCAGAGCCAGGCGCGCCCCCGCGATGGCCCGGGTGCGCGTGTCCGCGCCTCTTCCCGCCGGCCTGGCGGGCGCCGGGCCCACGCTGGGGCGGTGCGGGGCGGGGGGTGGCGGTGGTTATGTAAGCGTTGCGCGCTCCCGCGAGGCGGCAACCAATGAGGAGCCCCGGCGGCTCGGGCTCGCGCACGCAGGATGGGGGAAGGGAGCGCACAACGTGCGCGCGCCCTCTCCCTCCTCCACCGCTGCCGCCTCCTTCTTCTGCCGTTCCTGGTGCTGCTTGTGTGCTCGTTAGGTGCGGACCTGGTACCTCTTTTGTGAAGCGGCAGCTGAGGAGACTCCGGCGCTCGCCATGGCCGACGAAAAGCCCAAGGTGAGCTCGGCGCCGGCCTCCGCGCCTCGCCGCGCGGCCGGGGTCACGGCGCGGGCCGGGGTCCGGCCCGAGCCCGCCGCGGGCTCCCCGCGCCTTCCCGGGCCCCCCACGGGGCGGCCGCGGCTCAGGCCCCGGCGCTCCGCGCCATTTTCCTCCCTCCCCTCTTCCTCCCTCCCGCGCGGGAGGAGGCCCCGCCGCCCTCCCCCGCCCCCGGCCGCCTCGGAGTGCGCGCCGGGCGCGAGTTGGGCGGGCAAATCGCGGACACCCGCGGGCCCACCGGCCGCGAGCTGGGCTTCTTGGGCCCTGCCGGCCGGGCGCGCGTGACGAGGGGCGTTAGGGCGCGCGGTGTCCCCACCCTCGGCGGACCCCGCGCCGGGCCGCGGCGGGTGTTGCCGCCTTGGCGGTGGCGAGGAGTTCCCTCCTCCCCGGGCTTCCCCCCTCTGGGGTGGGGGCCGCGGGCGTCTGGGGACCCCTGCCCTGGGCCGCACTGGCCGGCTGAGGGCTCGGGGCGAATCAATGGGCTACTGATGGGTTGGAAGCCGGATGCCCGTCGGCCGTCGTGAGGGGCCGGGGTTGGGGGATTCCCGGGGAGTATTTCCCACATTTTTTGTTGGAATGGGCAGGGGCTTTTCCCTGGATGCCACATAACCCCTAACCTGCCGAGACCATGTGGTTTCGAGAAGTTGGAGGCAGATGTACGAGCAGAGAGACTTCGTAGGGCTTAACTTTTCAACGCGGGTTTTGAGGCTCCGGGAGGCTTTTCCCTGGAGGACTCGGGGGCACACTTCTTTCTGGCACACGGGACTTTCTTTTGGTTTGTTTTGTGGCACCCTCCCCTCTTTCCATTCTGAAGTGATTTAGGGGCTACAGAATTCCTTCTACACTTGATTTTGATGAACTTCAGATTGGGTCAAAATCTACAAGGAAGATTTGTGGAATAAGTCTACAAAGAATAAAACTGTGCATTTGACTCATGACAACAAAGGGGAGGGGAGAATAAGCTCATAACTAAAAATAAACAAAAATGAAGCTGCTCATAGAGGCGAACAATAATAGTGGTTCTGAGTTATACCGCTGCTTGGGAGAGAATCAAAGGATATTCCTCAATTAGGTGGTGGTTTTTTTTAAATGTAGCTTGAGATTTGTTATTAAGCTGAATTTGGTAACTTTTTAACAAGAGATTTGAAATGAATTTTGAATTTCAAGCTCTAGATTTTTTTCTTGCATTCTGTACTCAAAGCACTTTGGAAAGAGAAAGGATGCTTATTTTTAATCTTTTTAGAGGAAAGACATATTTTGAGAGTGATCCAATACATGTCATTTTAAAAAAACTCAGATTCAAGAGGGCGTTGCAGTAAATTGAGGGAGATCCAGCTTTAAAAACCAATTGTCGACACTGATAGTATTGGATGTAGGCTGCTTTTCTGTTTCTGTGACAGCTATTTAATATTGTTGCTTCAGGGTTTCTTATCTTTCAGATTGATTTCAGCAGCTGCAAACAGCTGTATGCTCTGTTATAAGAATGAGAAACCTGTTGATTTTTGAAGCAACTTGGGCTGCTGCTGCTTTGAAAGGTGTTTGTTCTTCACATTTTCCAAATTTTACTTTTATTTTTCTTTCAACAGGAAGGAGTCAAGACTGAGAACAACGATCATATTAATTTGAAGGTGGCGGGGCAGGATGGCTCTGTGGTGCAGTTTAAGATTAAGAGGCATACACCACTTAGTAAACTAATGAAAGCCTATTGTGAACGACAGGTGAGGAACTGACTTGTATACTTCCACTGAATAAAACGTATTTTTAAAAAAACAAACCTTATTTTCTTGAGAATAGAAACCAGCGTAATATGACAATAGATTATCTTTGGTAGAATGAATATGTACTTATATACTTGATATATCACAGTTTTATCATACACTTGGTTTGTTGATTCTTCATAAAACCCCTTAGGGTGGTTAATATCACATATGATTCTAGTTCTGTGCCAGAAATGCATCAAATTATTTTCACAACATGTGGTTTGTTCCCAAGGGGATGCAATTTTACTTTTATAAGAAAATAAGAACGAACTTGGTAAAATTTCTTGTCAGGCTCTTTTTTAACAATTTAAAATTTGTCTTGTGTCAAAACAATATTTCGGGTGTTTTAACCAATTTGGAAATAAAATTAAGTGTGAGTAGAAGGACATTGCAATTTTCCTGAAGCGTGTAAAACTGTAATATTTTCTTCTTACACTAATAGTAGAGGTCAAGAGATTTAACCTCCTGAGCCAAGCATACACATTCCTGTATTATAAGGATATTTGACATTTACTCAGAAAATAGTAAATTTTTTACATCAGAAGAGGAAGTAGAGATGAACAGATGCTGGGAGGTAAATGTAAGCTTTAAGACAAAGAAGCTTCCTTTTGTGATGTTGAGTCTGTAACAATACAAAGGTAATTTTAAAGATGACTTTTGCAAGTATAACAGAAACTCTGGTAGATCAGTTAATCCAACAGTAGCCTGGCAGAAGTATTTTTCCTGTTCAATACTGGATGTATAATATATAAAAGTTTGGAAAATTATTTTATTAGACCAAAACAACTTATCTACATTGCAAATTCACCTCCTAAAAATAGGTTCAAAACAGAGTAAGGTTAAAACCTCTACAAGTTGGGAAATTGAGTTTGAGTTGATAACTTGGGCCTTCTCCATGAGACTGAAGGGCTTCTTAAACTGAAGATTTAAACTTCTTTTTGAGTTTGAAGCTTTATTTTATGCCTAGTTTATTTATAACATAATAAGAGAGTACTGTGGTTATAATTTTTTATCTGCATAAACTTTTTCATAGTTCCTTACAAAGATATGCCCTTCAGTGTACTTTCATTTAAAGAATTCTGGTGAAATCCCCTAACAGTTAGTAAATATGTACTTATTAATTGTGCTAAAGAATTTTTGCACTGGTATCTACCATATTTGAATACTAGTACTCCTTCAGGTTCCAGGGGAATTTTAAAAGGTAATCATTTTGTAGAATGTTTATGTAGCAAAACCTTATACAACATAGAAATTCATGTTTAGATTTGGTGACTTTCAACAAAATTCTCTGCATATCTTACCTAACTTTTCTCTAATTACTATTAAATTGTAGCTTTTAAATGGTCATATTTTTCAACACTGACTATGAAAATTTTCGAGCTTAGAGAAAGAAGTTTACATTGAATACCCATGAGTCTACTGCCTAGATTAACTGTTACCAATTTACTGTATACATCTATTGCTACTCTCTGTCCATCCTAAAATGATCATATTTAAGACTTCCCATATTTCTTGTAGGGCCCCCAAAGGAGCTTTTTATCTTTTTTTTTTTTTTTTTTTTTCACCAGATGCCTATGTGCTGGGGCATTATACTGTGTGCCAGAAAAAGTAAAGCACATCCTGTGTATTCTAGATTATCCTCATAGGAAATTGTCTTATAAGATCTAGTTAGTGGGTCAATCAAGAATTTTTTAGTTTTCCTGCTACGTTAAAGTAAGTCTACTATATTACCCAGTGTAAATAAAGTTTTCCTTGATTTTTTTCAGTTATTAGGCATAAGATTGGGGTTATGTTTGACTAAACTTGTTGGGGCCACTCTTAACTTGCACTAGAGGAAAAAGAACGTTGGTAATCCATAAAAAATATAATTCCAGTGCATATCTGTTGGAATGCAAATATGAAAATATTATCCAGGAAGAATTTGGAAAGATGTTTATTCCCATTTTCCTCTTAAATTGGGGATAACCTCAGAGTTTTGAGTGAAACAAGATCCCTGTTTACTTTTCAAGTGGTTTCTCTGGTTCTAAGGAAGAGGGGGTTGAAGTATCATCTAATGGGGCTGATTCCCTGCTTTCTAAGTGTAGTTACAGGTTATTAAAAAAACCAAAATATTTATCCGATCGAATTTGCATAGCTAAAGTTTTTTTGGCAGGTGAGACTTCTTGACCAAAGATTTCCTATCAAGATTAATTGAATGCTCATATTTACTTTCTAATGAACTCATTTGGTATTGGATTTCTGGAGGAGTTCCAGTGAATGCCTAATAGGCATCTAAAACTAAACATGCAAAGCGGGACTCTTGATTCTACTAGAAATCTTTCTCTGTTGTCCCCACTCAGTAAATAGCACCATTCTGCATCTAGTTGTCAAAACCTTAGGGTCCTCCTTGATGATGCATCATAACAAATAAAATCCATCAGCGAATTCTGTTCTTTATCTAAACTTGGTCCAGCAGTAGCCACAAGCCACGTGTGAGTGTTTACCACTTGAAGTGTGGCTAGTCCAAATTGAGATGTGTGGTAAAGTGTAAAATGAATGCCAGATTTTGAAAACTTGGTATGAAAAAAGTTAAATATCTCAATTTCTAAAATGTTGATTATATGTTGAAGTGGTAGTATTTTTTTTTTTTTTTTATAAATTTATTTATTTATTTATTTTAGCTGTGTTGGGTCTTCATTTCTGTTCGAGGGCTTTCTCTGGCTGCGGCAAGCGGGGGTCACTCCTCATCGCGGTGCGCGGGCCCCTCACTATCGCGGCCTCTCCCGTTGCGGAGCACAGGCTCCAGACGCGCAGGCTCAGCAGCCGTGGCTCACGGGCCCAGTCGCTCCCCGGCACGCGGACCCTCCCAGACCAGGGCTCGAACCCGTGTCCCCCGCACTGGCAGGCAGACTCTCAACCACTGCGCCACCAGGGAAGCCCTGAAGTGGTAGTATTTTTAAATATGTTGAATTAAAACATTTTTATTAAACTTTTACCTTATTAATGTGGCAACTAGAAAACTTAAAATACCATATGTGGCTGACATTATGTTTACATTAGATAGGGCTGAGCCCTCAACCATTTTTATTCTATTCCTGATTAACTACTACCTCAGGGACTTCTCTGATTAATTCAGAGTGCCCCTATTGCCATCACTGAGTCCTCTCACTCTTTTTTGTTTGTTTTGATTTGTTGTTTTGCATTGATTATTGTCTATATTTATCTGTCTCTGCACTAAAATGTAAGCTTCCTGAGCATAGGGCTGTTTTATTGACTATTTTTTTCTGGAGCCTAGACCAGTGCTCGGCATATAGAATGTGTTCAAATGCTTGTAAAAGAATAGAGAACATTCAAACCTAGTATTTCTGTAGGTTGGTTTCTTAGTAAGTTTTTCATTCACAGGTAGAGTTAGACTTTGCCCACTTTATATCCGCCACATATCCTTCAGGCAACTGACTGAGAGCATACTATTCCATTCTAGTGTAAATCTACCCCAACATTGTTGACTAGATTGTCAAGTGGTTTCGGAGAGCACAGAATAATTGGTTTAGTCCAGTTCATTTTTGTGAAATGAAGAAATGGGGACCCGAAGAGAGAACCTCACACAGCTCTTCTGGAGCACAACTCTAAAGCTCAGGGATGAGATTTATACAGAAGAGGAAACCAAATACTGGTTTAATGCAAATTCAGTGTTTGAATTTACATGGTTTATGGAATCTTAAAGGCAAGTTTCCTGAATTTTGGACTTTTGATCTCTAGCAAAATAAAAGAGCTTTTATTGATAAGGAAAAGCGTAAAAACAGGTGGCAATAAAGGAATACAATTTGCTTGTGTTCTACTGGCCCTGCCTTCCCTTCGCCCTTATTTTGAATGGCCACGCCATTGGATGTAGTGAAGGAAGAACCCAGCATATAGAAGATGCCAAGAGTTTTGTTGAAGCAGAGTCTCCAATGGAGTGTTTGTAAATAGATAATACTTAGTATTAATGGCTTGGCATTGAATTCTTGGTTACTCTGTGTAATTGCAAACTAAATTTGAAAGTCATGAGGAATGAATTAGGTTATGGCTGTCACCTACCTGGTGGGGGATTGCTTGTATTCCTTAAGACAAGGGCTAGTCTGGAAGTGGTATGTGTCAAAGACTATAGAGTGTTGTGTTTTGTTTTGTTTAAATTTTTTTTTTTTAATATTTATTTATTTACCTATGTATGTATCTATCTGCACCGGGTCTTAGTTGCGGCATGTGGGATTTTTGTTGCAGCGTGTGGGATCTTTTTAGTTATGGCATGCGAGATCTAGTTCCCAGACCAGGGATTGAACCTGGGCCCCCAGCATTGGGAGCGTGGAGTCTTAACCGCTGGATCACCAGGGAAGTCCCAAAGACGAGAGTTTTAAAGGAAAGCAGTATGATTTTCACGTGACAGGTAGTTTTAAAGACCAATTCAGTGAATCCTTGTTAAATAAGGGAATACAGTTGTTAAACAAGTGTTTATTGAATACTTTATTTCAATATTTTTAGTCCTAGGAACTCAGTTTAATTTTCTCTTAAATATCAATTAAAACTGAGTTTTTGTAACGAGAATTATAGTTTGTAATTTGAGCATGATACAGGAATGACTTTGCGTAAGACGCTTCCAAGAAAGGTATTTTTCGAGTTAAAATATTCACAGCATACCTCCAAAGAAATCTTGTCCTCATTTGGTTGCAATTACCAGCAACTTTACTATTTTGCTCCTTTCCCCTTCTTCCCACCCCTGTGTCAGGTAGGTAATTCTTAATAATGGAGTCCCCTTTGCAGAAAGGGGCGTATTTAAGCTCATTTATCTCCTTAAATGCACATAAAAATTTCTTGACACTCCCTTTTTGTAATAAAGCTTCTCAACTTAGCTTTAGGTTTATTTTCAAGTAAAAACAGAAAATGAAGCATACTTAGATAGATACTGCTTTTCATCCATTTTATTCCATCAGTATTTAGCACCTACCGTGTGCAAGATATACAGTATGTAACTAAGTCTAGATTTCTATCCCTACTGGAGCTTATTTTCTAGTACAAGGTTGACTGATAATTGCAGGCTTGGGTAAGTCCTAAGGAGAAAAAAAGCAGGTGCTTCTTTAGAGCTGTTCCAGGATTTTCTTGGATGTGGATTGTGGTCTTATAGATGGTTTTAGGGACCAGTTATTGCCTTGTGTTCTGTTGGAAATGTCCTCACTGTCCAAGGATAAGAACTTGAATATGCCTGTGGTGTGCCTAGTATTGTGCTGGGCTGGGGCTTAGGTTACTCTTACATAGTGGTAGGAATTGTTTGGATAGACATGAAGGGAAGGTAGCTTTTAGGCAAAGTTTTATTTTAATCATTACACCTTTTTTAGATGACTTCAGTTTTCATATTATTAATGGGTTTTGTTTATGTAAGTTTGTTTTTGGAGCGCTTTTTAATGTGCGTTGAGGAATGTTGACGTGTGCATCTGTTGCTTCAAATTTCCTTTCAGTATCTAACTCATTTAAATGCACTGTTTAACTCAAGGTATGATCTATTCAAGCTTGAAGTAGCTATGGTCTCAAAAGCATAAAACAGCCTTTTTTTTTTTTTTCAGTCCTTTTTAAGAAAAATCATTTTTCCAATGAAAATCAAACGTAGTATAGTTTAAAGAAAGTGAAAATCACCCCAAATCATTTAACCAATATAGAAATGTTAACATATTGATCGTTTATTTAGGTCTCTCTTTTAAATACATTCATGGCCAAATATGCATGTAGTTTTAGTTCTTACTGTTTCTTTGCATTCTTATTGCTTTTAAACTCTTTGTCCAGGGTTTGTCAATGAGGCAGATCAGATTCCGATTTGACGGGCAGCCAATCAATGAAACAGACACACCTGCACAGGTAAAAACGTCTTTGTGCTAACTAGAAAAACCAATGTTTTTTATAATTTTCTCAACAGCTTTGTTTATTAATTTGTGAACTTCTAGTCATTGGAATATAGTTCTTTACCAGAGTTCAAAGCTGTGTAAAATATGGCCAAAAGGGAACAGAAAGAAAAAATAGATTCAGGAAGTGCCAATGGTTTTTAAGTATTCAGTTATCACTTACTAAAACTAGTAGGTCATTTTACTTCAATCCATATTTTTCCTCTTGCCAGCATTATTTGGAAAAAAATAAATAAAATTCCTGTTTGTTACTTCAGAATGTTGTTTTCATTTCTGCAGCTGTAAATCATACCCAGGGTTCCCCATAAGCGATCGGTTGGCTGTTTATCCTAACCATTTTAGCCCCTCATGAATTCTCTTTACCTATACTTCTGAACTAAAGAGAATCTAGTGGCTCTAACTGCAAGTCTCTTGGTAGCTTATGTTTCACAGGGCTGTTGATAATAGGTGGCTTTCCAAACCCTTACTGCAAAAGGTGTTGTCTGATCCCTTAATCTCTTTACTTATTACTTCAGTTGTTCTCTCACTTTGTAGGGGATCGGCTGGGCTATCTTCTTTAGCAGAAACTTTTTGTTTCTTTTTACCTTCTGAAATTCCATTTAAGACATTCAGTTTTGGGGAAAAAAACTTTGATAGCAGAAATTTTAAATTGGAGCCCTTGTCCTTTTGAATTTGTTTTATCACCCCATAAAAACTAGAAAGTGATAAATATGGTATGAGTGAAGCAGAAAATCCAGATTGTGGTTTTGTTGATAATCTTCAAAAATTTGAAATGTCTATGAGTTGTACTTGAGGGAAGAATATTTTGAAGAGATTTCTGTTGATGAGTCTCTAAGAAGCAATTATAGTATGTAGCCACAAGGAGGAGCTGAATTCTCTTGATGAATGAGAGAGAGAAAAAGCTCTTGTATCCTTTGAAGGCATTTGAAGTTTCACTATAAAATTGAAAAACATTCCAGTAGTTTCATTTCAGTGGATAGGCTGAAGACCAGTTTTGATGGTTTTAAAAGAATAAAAAGAACCCATTATGCTAAACTCTGATGGTAATGTATTTTCTGTTTTTTGAAGCCCTCACCCACCACCAAAAAAAAGTTCTGGGGGTTGTCTGTTATGCTAGCTGCAAATAATTAAACCTGAGGAGGATTTGTTCAGTACTGCATTTATAAAATCTTCAAACTGAATTTGGAATTGACCTCATTTTAGTATTTGGAATTGAATTTATTTTAGAGTGAAATTGATTCATTTTAGAATTGTTCTTCCAGTACTTATTAAATAGCAGAATTGTATAAATTAGAACATCTTAGCAGCCAATTTTAATAGCAATACAATTGTTATATACTCATATTCTCTTAAGTACTTCACTTTCTTTGACTCATTTAGTTCTCATAACTGAATGATATTCCATTTTACAAATAGAGAATTGAGACTTAGTCATTAATATTTTAATGCTTTAGTCCTCCTTTTACTGTATTTGAACTTCATTAGAAACAGTTCCCTTTCTTGTCTTTAGATGCCCAAGGTTGTTGTTTTATCTTCAAAATTACCAGTTTTTAGAAAATTTTTCTTGGGTAATTATCAGCATTATAAACTGTTCCAAAGCTTGTTTACCTTACAGTGTTGCCATATGTACCGAGACCTTCCTGCTATCAACATGGTTTTATGTATAATGTGTGGGTAGTAAACCTTGCAAACTTAATAGCATTTTGAATTTGGATTTTTTTTTAACAAGTCTGTTTTTGCGCAGGTTCCTCTTCTTACTACATAGTGGTAACCACTGTTTTGTGCATAGGCAAAGATATATTCATATTATACACATACACACAAACTTAAAGATACACATACAAATATAATACTATAAGCTGTTTGCTGCCTAGTTTTTAAATTTTTTTAGCCTAATACCGTATCTAAGGGATAGTTCCATTTCTGCATGTGTAAATCTACTTATTCTTTAATAACAGGTACATGGTATTTCATGTATGCATGTACCATATTTTTTGGGGTTTTGATATTTTGGTTACTTTCAGTTTTTTGCTCATCTAAACAACATTGCAGTGAGAGCCTTTATATACATCAGTTTTATTTTCAATAATTAAAGGTGAGATGATTTAACTTATGGACATACTCAGCTTTTTAACTTAAAAACTCAGTTTTCTGTAATCTTCATAAAAAAGACCAAGTGAAAAATTATTTAAACCTAAGTCTGATGCTACTTTAAGCTGTGGGACATCTAAAATAATGAACACTGGAATTGGGTGGAACTCGTGCAGATTTTCAGGCTATTTAAGTCTGATAGTTATAAATTTTAAGAGCTAAATAACCAATGGCCAATTGTTTTTTTTCTCATTTATGCTAGTTGGAAATGGAGGATGAAGATACAATTGATGTGTTCCAGCAGCAGACAGGAGGTGTCTACTAAAAAGGGAACCTGCTACTTTACTCCAGAATTCTGTTCCTCCAGACCAAGAAGACATTCTCAATTAGAAAACCGCAATTTGGTTCCACCACATCCTGACTACTACAGTATAGTTTCTCTATTCTTTCATTTTCCCCTTCCCCATTCCTTTATTGTACATAAAGTAACTGGTGTATGTGCACAAGCATATTGCATTTTTTTTTTTAACTAAATGGCCAACGGTATGTTTTGATCGACATCAAATGGAGATGGAATGGGGAAAAATACTGGTTCTGTGAAGATACCCCCTTTTCTCCATTAGTGGCATGCTCATCCGCTCTTATCTTTATATTCCAGTAAGTTATTTTGCTCTCACTGTTTAACAAAAAAAGAACAACATAAAAATTCTTGCATACCTTGTTCGATTGGAGAATTTTAATGTTTTTCATTTATCATTGTAAAACCAAGGACAATTTTATAACTTTTTTGTACGTAGCTGTTACATGTAGGGCAATCTGTCTTTAAGTAGGGATAAATTACTCTAAAAGAAATGAATCCTAGATAGTTTTCCCTTCAAGTCAAGCGTCTTGTTGTTTAAATAAACTTCTTGTTTAAAATGAGCTGTTTTCTTTATTCTGAGGAATATTAAATAGAAAGTTGAAGCTTAGAGAAAAACATGACCTGAATAGGCCTACTAGAAGTAACATTTCAAGGAAGAAATAAAGCTACTTTGCATTTCTGACAGACTAATGCAAAACAGAGAATAACAAAGTTATATAAATGACTAGCAAGGAATGTTTCAGCCTCCTCTTTGTTCAAAAAGTTTAGGCAGTTCCAAATATGCAACTTTACTAGCAAAAAAAATTGGGTCATAATCTTGGTGATTTACTCCCATGTATTCTTTTTTTGTAACCTCTACCTGAGGCAGAGTGGGTTAGTACATGCAGCTAAGAAAAAGTTCTAATTTTGCTGACTCTGCTGATAAATCATTTCACCATTCTAGTCCTCATTTTGTCTGATGGTAAATACTCCCTAACCTAAAACAGAGTTTTTGTTCCTTATTTGAGGATGTTGAGGGATAGAAAATATTTACCTACATATACCCATTCTTACAGCCTTAAATATGCAGATCACTACAGTTTTTAAATTCAAATGTATGGGGAAAGATAACTACAGAACCAATAAACAGAATATTGGAGCTGGAAAGATATGTAAAGATTATCTAATTCTAACCCCTGGTTTTTTTTTGTTTTTTTTAAAAAGACAATCAGATGTTTTTATTTATTTATTTATGGCTGTGTTGGGTCTTCGTTTCTGTGCGAGGGCTTTCTCTAGTTGTGGCAAGCGGGGGCCACTCTTCATTGCGGTGCGCGGGCCTCTCACTATCGCGGCCTCTCTTGTTGCGGAGCACAGGCTCCAGACGCACAGGCTCAGTAATTGTGGCTCACGGGCCCAGTTGCTCTGCGGCATGTGGGATCTTCCCAGACCAGGGCTCGAACCCGTGTCCCCTGCATTGGCAGGCAGATTCTCAACCACTGCGCCACCAGGAAAGCCCTAACCCCTGTTTTAAAAATGACAAGGCTGAGGTCTAGAGGGTTATTCATCACATAGTTAGATGGCTATGAAACTGGAACTTAGAGGTTAGGTTTTCTGTTGCCTGTTAATTGAATTTTCCAGTAATGGTTTTCAAGAGACTGAATTCCCACCCTTACTGCCTAACAATGTGGCCTTTTTGGATCAAGTCCCCATGAACTATCATGCCTCGTCATTCACTTAATTCACTCTACGTCTGTTGCAATATAGTCTTTTTTACATTCCCCGTTTCTGTAGTGAATAAGCTTCCCCAGAGACAGCAGGAATTACGTAGGTTTTTGGCTCTGTATATGTGAGTTAATCTTAAATCAACTGAAGTTTTATTTTCCTGTATGTGTAGTGCTGCCAACCTATTTTTACAATTTATATTGTGAAATAGTGTGAGAAGCCTGCCCCCAAGAATTCTTAGAGATCAGGTAAGTACATTTCTCTTGCTCTAGGTACTATTAAGTAGTGGAATTTTGTTGTCCCCAAAATTAAAGTTAGGATTGAAATTCAAGCCAGAGAATCTTATTAAGAAAGGATTCTTGAACTGGGTTCTTGTTTAACCAGAGGGAACTAATGTCATGTCTGAGCTTTCGCCATGTTGGGGGAACTTTTAAATTCTTTTATACTAGAAAAACTTTCGGTAGAATTTTAAAAGCCATAGGGAAATGTGTGGAAAAGGCACTGTTTCATAATATAGTATGTTGTAGCTTATTGATATTTGGGTCAGTGTATAATTAAGATTTACCTTATTCTTAAGTGAACTTTTGATTGTTGCCCTTGCCTATTTCACATAAATTACCACCAAAAAGGCAAATATTTTATGGGAAAGCTTACGGAGAACTTTTTAAAAAACACTTTGAAAATAAGCGGATCGTTGAAAATGCTGGAAGTAATTGTAGCATTTTAATTTTTTTGGCTTGAGAGTGGAGGTTCAAATGATGGGAGTTACACTGCTCTTTTGGTTAACTGTTAGGACAATTTAGCTAAACTCTTTCAGTTTGTGCTTACATATCCGACATGTTTGTATCTTAAAAGTAGCAAATAGTACCTAAGTGAACCCAATCTGTATAGGGAGATAAATTTTATTCTCAAGCACCTCTCATATTCATCCAAGCTGCTAGAGGCCAAAACAAAAGGTATTAGCAGCTTTCCAGAAATAGGAGTGTCAGGTTATTTGGCTCATTGTTTTCCTTGTTTATGTTCTCATAGAAATTAATTGGATGATCAGGTTACATTCTATCTAAAGGGGATGATGTTGAAGGGAACATGGGAAGAAGTAAACATAGTTTGAGGAGAAATTGGAGACTCGAGTCAAAGTGTGTAATTATGTAGGAAAATTGACACCAGGAGGTCAGTAAGATGATGGAATTCCAGGATTTGAGGGCAGCCTGTTGGAAAGTTTTTCCAAGGTCTTTGTGGGGGCCATAGGGTATTGGAGAGGGCCAGCTCTGCCACTGAGGGTTATTTTTGAGTTAGGGTGCTGCTGCTTTTAAGTATGACTAATAGTGATTCTGGATCATGGTTTTGCATTAGAATCCCCCTGGTGAGCTTTTTAAAAATACCAGTGCCTGGGCCTTACCCCCAGAAATGTATTTTCAGAGCAATATGGAATTGAGAAGCAGCTCTGCGAGGCATTCTCACAACTGTTAAAAGAGTTAGGCACGTTATGGTGAAGATTAAATGAGATAATATATGTTCTAGCTGCCACATACTGAACTTTTTTTTTTTTTAAACCTTTTTTTTTAGAGATTGGAGTTTTATTTATTTATTTATGGCTGTGTTGGGTCTTCATTTCTGTGCGAGGGCTTTCTCTAGTTGCGGTGAGCGGGGGCCACTCTTCATCGCGGTGCCCGGGCCTCTCACTATCGCGGCCTCTCTTGCTGCGGAGCACAGGCTCCAAACGCGCAGGCTCAGTAGTTGTGGCTCACGGGCCTAGTTGCCCCGCGGCATGTGGGATCTTCCCAGACCAGGGCTCGAACCCGTGTCCCCTGCATGGGCAGGCAGATTCTCAACCACTGCGCCACCAGGGAAGCCCTGAGCTCTTTAAATTTATTTAATTTTAAATAAAACTTATTTTCAGCATGAAGTAAGGTCTCTGCCGTAGGATGCTGAGGCTTCAACTGAATACCATAATCCCTACCAATTGGCCTGCATTTTCTATTCATTTTAAAAACTGAATACAATCTTCGTCTCAGGTTTTTTTTAACTTTTTGGTTTGTTTGTTTTATATTTTTTTGGCCACACTGCACAGCATGTGGGATCTTAGTTCCCTGACCAAGGATCAAACCCATGCTCCTTGCATTAGAAGTGCAGAGTCTTAACCACTGGACCACCAGGGAAGTCCCTCATTAGGTTTTTATTAATTAACTAAATTTATTTTTGGCAGCGTTGGGTCTTCGTTGCGGCACGCGGGCTTTCTCTAGTTGCGGCGAGCGGGGGCTACTCTTCGTGGCGGTGTGCAGGCTTCTTATTGCGGCGGCTTCTCTTGTTGCGGAGCACGGGCTTTAGGCGCATGGGCTTCGGTAGTTGTAGCGCGTGGGCTTCAGTAGTTGGTGGCTTGCAGGCTCTAGAGTGCAGGCTCAGTAGTTGTGGCGCACGGGCTTAATTGCTCGGCGGCATGTGGGATCTTCCTGGACCAGAGCTTGAACCCATGTCCCCTGCATTGGCAGGTGGATTCTTAACCACTGAACCACCAGGGAAGTCTCTAGGTTTTTAAATAAATGCTTAATACTAAATTGTGCTCTAACGAATCTTTTTAAGGAAAACAAAAAGGAAAGGTCTTTTTTTCCTTTTTAAGGAAAAACAATCCTCAGGATTTTAATGATTCTCCAATACTTTAAGAAGCAAAGGACCCATCCACAAGATGCTTCAACATTTTGATTATCTAGGTGATGATTTGAGGGTTAGTCCTGGATGTAGTAAGAAATGTATGTGTTTTATAATGAGACTTTGGTGTGTGTAGTGGTTAACTAATGAAAAGAGTGCCTCAGAGTGGAACATAATTAGAACAGAGTATATAAACAGGTTAGGAATTTAATCTATTATTTGGAATGTGGAGTGTTATTTCCCTGTAAGCAGTGACATGTGACTATGTATGAGATCATTTTAGGATTTCCTACACCCTTAGGGCCTTTGTGAAACAGTTTAAAGTCCAAGAATTTTCATGTAATATTTGTTTTCTTTGCACTTGATACTATAAGACGGATTATGTGGCTAATTTTGCAACAAGGTACAGAATTTGGAATACTAAGAATTTTCCTGTTCTTTTCTGGGCATACCCTTTAAAGTTATTTGATGTTTGTAATTTTAAAGATCTTTTTTTAAAAAAAAATTATTTATTTATTTAAGGTCTTAGTTGCAGCACACAGGATCTTTTTTTTTTTTTTTAAATGGGAATTATTTATTTATTTATTTATTTATTTATTTATGGCTGTGTTGGGTCTTCGTTTCTGTGCGAGGGCTTTCTCTAGTTGCGGCAAGTGGGGGCCACTCTTCATCGCGGTGCGCGGGCCTCTCACTATCGCGGCCTCTCTTCTTGCGGAGCACAGGCTCCAGACGCGCAGGCTCAGTAGTTGTGGCTCACGGGCCCAGTTGCTCCGCGGCATGTGGGATCTTCCCAGACCAGGGCTCGAACCCGTGTGCCCTGCATTAGCAGGCGGATTCTCAACCACTGCGCCACCAGGGAAGCCCACACAGGATCTTCATTGCGGCATGCAGGCTCTTTTTTTTAGTTGCGGCACGTGGACTCCTTAGTTGCGGCATGCATGTGGGATCTAGTTCCCTGACCAGGGATCGAACCCCGGCCCCCTGCATTGGGAGCACAGAGTGTTGCCCACTGGGCCACTAGGGAAGTCCTGATGTTTGTAATTTTAGTAACTATTTTTGCAAAAGAGGCTAAATTCATCTTAGGAGAACAGGACAGATTTGTTGGATGGTTTTTTTTGTTTTTTTTTTTAACTTGTTTATTAGAGAAGTAGCTTGGAATTGAGGAAAGAAGACAAATTTAAATCACATAATCTCATTCAGGTCTTAGTCTGAGAGGAGGAGGAAATAATGGGGAAATATGAATCATGCTCTCCCTCTCTGCAGTTCAGAGTGACTAGAGGGGCATATCAGACCTTAGTACAGCGTATGTGCCACTTTGTTTATCTTAACTTTGGATAAAGAGAAGGCAAGAATATGACAAAGCCATTTTCCATATTTGAGACATCTAGGTTGGTTCATTTGATTTATTTAATGGCAAATGAATTTTTAGAGAAAACAAACTCCTTGCATTGTTTTTCTCTTGGTGGCATTGATCTGCCTTTTTTTTTTTTTTTTGTGGTGAGGATGCAGCTAAGAAAAGAATGGACAGATGCATACTAAATTTGGCTCTAGGAGTGATGGATGCAGAATGTATGTGTGAGTGATGTACTTATGGGGCACCCTGCAATACTGGGGTTGAGAAGTGAAACTTGTTAGAAATACTTGTTGTTGGGCCATTCATTAATTAAGTCACTTACCCAAGTTCAGAAGCACGTGACCAGTATTTTCTTTTAATAATAAGGAATAGAAAACATTAAGAGTCTGTATTAAGCTGTGGTTGAACATAAGTAACTGCTATACATGTAGGTCAAAAATAGTCAGATATCTGCCATGTCATATGGGTCAACCTAATATGTGTGTATTGGATCACAGCGAAAGACACTGTTCTAAGAGGTTGGTTCAAACCTGATTGCAGACTCTAGGTAGAGCAAATTCCAATAAGGATGCCATGTAGATTGCCCATTTCCTCTGGCATTTTGGAATAAATAGGGGCAGGTTGAAATTATGGGGGACTCAGAACACTTTGCCTGGCAGTGGAAAGCTGGTAACATTCAAGACAAACACATGCTTGAGAATGAAGAGATGATATGTTAGTGCATTTTTTTGTGTTTGGTTAAAATTTATTTATTATCCTTAGTAGGCACAAATAGTGAAGAACAACTAGCACATTGTTCTATTTTAAGTTATACATTGCATTCTTGAATAAAACTGTCCACACACTCAGCAACAAATGTAAAAACCAACAGGATTCCTGTCTATATTAAAGCAAAAATTATTAGGGCCTTCATCATTTTCTGACATCTTTTAAATAAAGATTTTTTTGCCACCTGCTTCAGAACAATAGATTGTGTTCTAAGGAAATTCTGAGAATATTGGGTTTACAAAAACCTATTGGGGGACTTCCCTGGTGGCGTAGTGGTTAAGAATCCGCCTGCCAATGCAGGGGACACGGGTTCGATCCCTGCCTGGTCTGGGTAGATCCCACATGCTGAGGAGCTACTGAGCCCACACACCACAACTGCTGAAGCCCGCACACTCTAGGGCCCATGTGCCGCAGCTGCTGAGCCCTCATGCTGCAACTACTGCAGCCCGCGCCCTTAGAGCCCATGTTCCGCAACAAGAGAAGCCACTGCAATGAGAAGCCCACGCACCGCTACGAAGAGTAATCCCCGCTGGCCGCAACTAGAGAAAGCCCATGCGCAGCAACGAAGACCCAACGCAGCCAAAAAAAACCCAATAAACCTATTGGACTTCTCCGGTGGTCCAGTGGTTAAGACTCTGTGCGTCCACTGCAGGGGCCACAGATTCGATCCCTGGTTGGGAAAGTTCCCGCCCCCAAAAAAAAACCTATTGGGAAAGGCTATTACTACTAGGCTTTCTGAATTGAATTACAAATGGAAGAATAGTACTTTGGATATAGTAGGGAGGTGGCAGCGGCAGCGTGGGACTAAGGGAAGTTAAAGAGCACTTAACTGCTTAAAGACAAAGTTAAGGAAGTGGAAGCAACTGCTCATTCTCTTCCTGTTAACTACATTTAAAAAGCAGGTGAAAATGGACATGCATATAGAGCAGTGGTTTTAAAATTTCACGGAACCCTGAGGTTGTGCAAAAAGAGGAGGACCGAGTGGAGAGTGGCAAAGGACGGGGAAGCAGAGAGGGCCAGGATTCAATCACAGCTGCTCTGTTAATCTGTTTTATATATTTGGATTCTGCTTTATAAAAGTTTAAAAAACACTGCTGTGGACTTCCCTGGTGGCGCAGTGGTTAAGAATCTGCCTGCCAGTGCAGGGGACACGGGTTCGATCCCTGGTCTGGGAAGATCCCACATGCCGTGGAGCAACTAAGCCTGTGCACCACAACTACTGAGCCTGCATGCCACAACTGCTGAAGCCTGCGCGCCTAGATCCCGTGCTCCACAGCAAGAGAAGCCACTGCAATGAGAAGCCCGCGCACTGCATCGAAGAGTAGCCCCTGCTCTCTGCAAAGCCCGTGAGCAGCAACGAAGACCCAACACAGCCATAAATAAATAAATAAAACCACTGCTGTAGGTCATGAAATAGCTGTTAGACCATTCCTTGTTATAAGATTTCATCTGTCTTCTGTTTCTTTAGATTTTTAGGTTAACCTGGGAATTTGAAGCAAATTGCTTATTGATACAGACCCTAGTGTGTATTTTAAAAATCATAATGATGGGCCTTCATGATTTTATAAGCAGATGTTCACATTGCCCCATCCTTTTGCATCTTTTGATCCTGATCTGTGTTGCTCTTTTGGGAAAAACATAATTTTATTAATATCCCATTTTCAACTTAGTTGGTCATCTGGAGCAAAGGTTATAGCAGAGCTACATATCGTATCTTTTACCCCAAATCTCCATCTTGCAGTAGAAAGTGGAGTACAGTGATTTGGTCAAAACTATTAAGTACATGAACAAGTAAATAGGAGGGCTAGTTATTCTGGAAATTTCTGGCAGTATTTACTTTAAAATACAAAGAATGTTCCAAACAGGCCTGCCTAAGATGGCCTTAATCAGATGTCTGTTTTATATAAATTTACTGTTCTTCATAAATAAGATTAAATTAAAAAGCGTTCTGGAACTGATTCCTTACCTTTGAAGCAAAGATTCTCAGCCCAAGCTATATGTGACAGTTGGCTGTTTAACTTATTATAGACATCCATGACTGGACCCTATATGCAGAAATTCCAATTCAGTAGATCTCTGGAGCCTTGCATTCATTTGTACTTCTTAAAAGGTCATAGGTTAAAAAAAAAAAAAGCTCATAGATTATTCTGATGTGCAGCCAGGTGTGGTACCTCTAATAGAAAGCTTTCATTTACAGAGTAAAACATTCTTGCAATTATCTCGTTCCCAAGCTAGCAGAATAGGTGCTGTTAACCCCATTTTACAGATGAGGAAACTGGGCTCAAGGATATAAATGACCTAGAAGTGTCTTAAATGGGAAAGAGCAGAACCAGAACCTAGGCTTTTTGGTTTCCAGAGGAAATAAGGCAAGTCAGTACAAACTCAAAAGTTTAGGCCAAAATGGACCCTAAGAGTCAAGTCTAAACCCCTCATTTAACTTAACAAAAAACAGTTGCAGATTGTTAAAAAAAAAAAAAAATTATGTGGCTACTTTCCAAGTCTGATAATAAAAATGTCTGTCACTTTGGTGACTTAGGACAGGTACTTTACATCCATTACCTCATCCAGTCCTCACAACTCTATGGAGTCTAGATACTAGTCTATTCTTATTTTACAAATGGAACTAGTGCTCAGGAAAAGGTAAGAGTCAAGATTCAAACCTGGATTTCTCCTTTGAGACCCTGAGCTAGCAACCACCATATTCCACTACCTCCTAATTATATGACTTTTCAGGAGGAGATGCATGCTCACTAGCTAGGTTGGCCTGAAGAGTTTTTTTGTTTTTGTTTTAAGGTTTTGGAAATTTAAGCTCAGCCTTTAGGAAAGGGAAGATTTTAATCCAAACAAGTAGTGTGCTTCATGCTTTTGTGGTAAGCACATAAAGACATGATCCAGGCCTTCTAGAAGAGAAGAGCTTGTCTCTGGCTTTTCCTGAAAGCCCAGGAGAGTGGTTGACCAACACAAACTGCCTGGAAGGAGGAGGCCACACAAAGAGGAGTGTAGTTCACTTGTTATGGAAATACTGAAAAAGAGATCTGCCTTGAGGAAACAGCATGACAGGGAAGGCCTTCCCTCTTGTTTGCCCAAGACTTTGCTATTACGGTCTTTTAAACAGTCATTCCTGAGCCCTCCAAGTGTGTCTGCATTTGTTGCAGGGATAGATTTACCCAGACAGGTGGAAGAGTCATGACTTAATGGTTATAAACAGCTGCGGAGGCCTGGGCTACTCCCATGGTCTTAGTAGCAAGGGATGTGGCCATTCCCCGCTGCCGGGCATTAACCAGCCTCAAGAACAGGCCCTCAAATCGGAACGACTGTAATTTTGGTCTAGTGCATGCACCACACGTTACATCTAAATAGTAACATTAAAATGTAAAGGATTTCCAATCCTTTTAGAAGGGATCATCTTTGTGTGCTTTCTGTTGCTGATTCATAGTGCTACTGCTTTGGGACCGTCAGGTTTCCAAACAGGACACATAGTAGGTATTCAATAAACCTCAATTTGTAGCAGTAATTTTCATCCCTTGAGGAGCATGCCCTTGCTACCCTCCATGAGTAAGGCAAATAAACGAATGGTAAAGATAAACGTGCCCTCGGCTTGCGGATTCCAACTCGCCCAGAGCGAGCTTTTCCTTCTATCAAGGTAACTTTTTTAAGTGACAGCGAGCACAACTTGTACCGAGCGCGGGGCAGGTTTGTCCTTTGTCCAATCATCTCCGAGATTTGAGGGTGGGGGAGGGGAAACTTCCCTAGACCTTCCCTGACCGGGAAGAGGGTGGGTTTAGGCTGAGCAGGGGCCGCCTCAGCCCGTCGTGAAGCCGCAGGATGCTTGGCACTCCAGGAAGCCAATAGGAGTGAAGAGGCCCGTTTGAATTGGCCAATGCCGCCGGGGTGGGGGCGGGGTTTGTGAGCCCTATAAAGGCTGCGGTCCGGCTAGCAAACAGCGGTGGAGGCTCTTGCAGCGGTCGCCGGCTCTGGGGTGCGGGGGTACTCTACGCTCCTCAGACCTGACCCTTTCAGCACTCCGCTCCCGCGCCAGCCTACCTCGCTCCTCGGCGCCATGACCACCACCACCACCTTCAAGGGCGTCGACCCCAACAGCAGGAATAGCTCCCGGTGAGGCTCGGGGGCTCGGGGACGGGAGGGCCGCTGCCCAGGGCGCCAGGCGGGTCTGTCGGCCGGTCGTTGGCGGTAACGTGCCCGGGGCGCTGCTCTCGCGCTTGGTCGGGCGGTGGGGCTTGGCCACCGGCTCCGCCTTTGTGCCGCCGGCGAACCTGACGCGCCGGCCCCGCCCGATTCCTGCTCCTCTTCCATTCATTCCTCCCCCGGAGCTAGGGGCTGGGGAGGGCCGTGGCCGCTCGCGCTCGCAGCGCGGCGGGTTTTCGTTAGTCGGGATGTGCCGAGAGGGTTCGCTTTCTCCCTTTTGCGGCGTGGCTGGCTCGGCCGGCTCGGCCCCAGGGCGGTGGTCTTGGGCCCCGGGTGCCCGGGCAGCCCGCGGGGCACCTTGATCCGGCCCCATTGTCCCACCCCCGCCCACGCGCTCGTGCTTCTGGCCCGGGGCAGGTGGTGGCCCCGCGCCCGGCGTGGCGGTCAGATCCTGCAGCCGCAGCGATCGGTCCGGCGGGCTCCTACCCACTCGGGTCCGCCCGGCAGGTGGCATTTGTGTTCGGGCGGGGCTGGTCGTCGCGACCCTCACCCCTGTTCAGGACCCAGCCGTCAGCCCTCCGCGCAGTGCCTCCCCTCTGCTAACAAAGGAAAGACCCCTGCTCCTTCCCCTCCCGCGCCCACCTCCGAACGGGAGGGGGAGCGAGTCGTTCCGAGTGGGTTTTCTGCGCCCAGACCTTCGGACCTCGGTGTTTGCAACCCACCTCTTTCGCTTCCCCCTTTGACGTATGCAAAATGAGTTCACCTCTGGCCGAGATTCCCATGCCGGAGGAGGTTTCCTGTTCTTGGGCGGGGCCGGAGACATCCATTGTCTCTTCCGTACTATCTCCACCTGCGTAGCCGGGGCCTTTCTGGCCACTCATGCCACTGCATTTGGGGAAGGGGGCCCTGGGCACGGTGTTTGGACTGGGGGGGGGGGGGGGTCCCTTTTCCAAGCCCTTGCCTAACTTGGTGGAAGGGTTTGGATGCGGTGGTAGATGTCTACATTGTCTCGGCTAAGTGCATGCACGCTGTTCTTTAAGGTGGGATACAGGCATCTCAGGGATCCTGCTCAAGGCGTGGAGGAAGCTTGGATTCCACTTTTTCTGAGCATCTCTTCTTCATTGATCATGACCTGAAGTCATGTGTGGCCAGCCTTGGGGTCCTGGGCAAGTGGCACAAAGGGAGCCATTTTGTGGGGCTAAGACGACAGCCGTGAAATAGCAGTGTCTCACAAGGGTTGGAGTCTTTGGGGACAAAAAGCAGGCCTCAGCAATGAGTCTTAGGAGGGAGTGTTGGAAATGACCTTCCTTTTCAACTCATTCCTTTCCCTTTCAAAATGTAGAAAAGAATGGGAAAGATTTAAAAAACTAAACTAGTGTGTTACTGGGAGGAAGGGGAACTTGAGTAGGATAGACCTACGAAAACACTGGTCACTCCCTCTTCTGTTGTCATCCTTCCAGTGAGATCATTTTTTTTCAGAGGACACTGGAACAAATTGAACCTTGGTTTTTCATTTTGTGCCATGAGGCCAACTTTATGCTGGTCATACTGTAGTGATTGGAATGTGAAAATTTACACATTATATTAAAAAATCTGAGGTTTTATCCTTTGGGGTTGAGTGCAGTTTAGTGCTTCATAAAGAATTTAAGTAACCAGGTCAAATGAATCCTCACACTAGCTTTTTGATTTGTATCTTTGAAATGTGAGACATAAATGACTTTTGGGTCTGCAAAATAAATGTTTTAATTCGCCTGTTGTCATCAATTTCCCTCCAATATTGTAATCTCAAGACTGTAGCATTGTCCTTTTATTTACTTCCTACCTTTCCTTCTTGTAGAATCTCACCTAATTCTCTTAAACTTCTTTTCTCCAGTAACATTTTCCTGGCTCCATAAACACATTATAAATTTAGTTTGATAAATTGAGGGAATGACCTGCAAAGATCATAGAGGAACTCTGGGACTTAAAGAGAGAAGAAAGAAAAAGTAATTATTTGAAAATTGCTATCTGCAGTACATGGACACATTTTTGTTGAGCCTCAGATGTGTAATCCTGATCTAGTCATATGCATAGTTCAGAAAAAACAGCAGGATCTTAAAAAATAAAATTGAAATAATTTCTGTCTTATGATCCAAATCCTTTGTTTGGGGATGTCTCGCTGTTACAAATGGGCTCTCCAACACTGACGTCATCGGAGTAGGTAGTACCTGCTATTGCAAGAGGAACACAGACCTTTAAAAAGTTGGGCCGGTCAGAGCTTTGACTTTCTTTTTAAGCTGGTGATTGGCTTCTAGTGTCTTTTTTTTTTTTAAGGCCCCCCCAAAATTTTCCTGGCCCATTAGGGTTCTGAAGATTTTCATCTGGCTGAAATAATTCATGCGAATTTAATTATGATAGTAAGGAAAATCATTCTAATCTCTAGGGAATGAAGGGGATGACAGTGAAGCAAGTTAATGTTGTTTTTTGTTTTGGGATCTTAGTTCCCCAAACCGTGCCCCGTCCTGTGGAAGCGTGGAGCCCTAACCACTGGACCACCAGGTTATTCCCTGAAGCAAGTTAATTTTGATTATAGTATTTCAAGTGTCTGTTGATTTGAGGTACAAATGATAAAAACCTAGTCACTTCCAACTTTAACATAAGAGAATGACTATTAAGAATTTATAACATACCTTTATGATTTAAACAATTTAGTTAGCAAACCTAAAATTATCTAAGAGGTATGCCTGAACACATTTATCTTAATTCATATAATGAATTTAACCTAAGTGGATATTTAATATTTGAGACTTAGAAACAGTGGGGTTTTTAATGTTTTACATGTTATAAAAGCGGGTCTTCCCCGCCCCCACGGGGAAAATAATGAAATTTTACTTTAGTATAAATTGAGTACTGAATTTTACTATGGACACAGACACGAATATTAGATTTAGGGGAGGATGCTAGAGGACATATATAAGAAATAGCTTCAGTCTAAGGCTAGAAAACAAGAAAAGCAATCAAAGCACCAACCACATAGGTATGTAGTTTAAAGAGAAAAATGGCATTAGAGTGGTTCCCCTATTTCAGCACTTTGAGCACGTCTTATGTGCCTGTCAGGGAGAGAGGATTTGGGGTTTGGCCCCATCTCTGTCATTTAACTAATGCTGGGCAATTTATTTAGAACTTCTCAGGGCCTGACTTCGTTCTCTTAAAAAATGAGGCTATTTGCTGTACTATACAGAGGAGAGCCAAGCCCAGCTGGCACCTGATTTTTACATTGATAAATGGTTGAAAAAGGCGAGAAGAAGAATCTTTCATGACTTGTGAAAAGGACATGAAAATCAAATTTCAGTGTCCAGAAATAAAGTTTTATTGGAACATAGCTGCACTCATTCGTTTCTGTGTTGTCTGTGGCTGCCTTTGTGCTACGTGATGGAGCTAAATAGTTGCAAAAGACCAAATGACCCACAAGCCAAAAATATTTACTATTTGGCCCTTTACAGAAAGAGCTGGTGACAAGGAGGGTGTCTAACATGCTTTCCTCTCAGTGTCCTACTTGTCATTCTTCAAGGTCATGGAGGGCTTCATGGAGGAGGTGGAGGTTTAAGAAATGGGCTGGAGTTTGAAATAGTCGCCGAGCAAAGGGTGGAGAGTGCTCTGGCCAGTAGGAAATATGGGAGTAAATACTCCAAGGTGGAGATAAGCCAGAACAGTTCACAGAACAGTGAAGAAAGTGGCCTGACTGGGTTGGAGAAGATGGTAAGAACTAGATATGGTTGAGAGGCGAAGTTTATCCCGATTTCCTTGTGTTCTGCTTAGGTGTAACCAAGCCTACGTCTGAAAGTATTCTTGTACATACGTCTAATTATCTACTTAGGATAACTTCTGGAAGTAGAAACGCTGGTTCATATAAGATGCAAACTTAAACATTTGATACGTTTTATCAAAATGTTCTTTAGAAAGTTTGTGCAAATTTATATTCTCACACTTTAATTCATGCTGGAAATTGGCATTTTTTTCATCTTTACCAGCCTAATAATAAGCAAAAAATATATCCTTTTGTTTTAAATTTCATTTATTTGCTTGTGAATTTGAATTTTCAATGTTTAGACGTGATCCATATTTTTTAATTGTCTGTTTACCTTTTGTCCATTTTTCTCTCGATTTTTAAAATTATTTTTAAAAGCATTTATATTACCCTTTGTCAAATGTGTATTTTTGCCAAGTTTAATCTGTCCATTTTTCATGGTTTCTGGCTTTCATCTTGTGCTTAGAAGGAAAGCCCTTTTCTTCAAGACTAGGACTATATTCGTACATGTTTTCTTCCAATATTTTTGTCTTAGGCTTTAAATTGAAATATTTGACCTAGCTGGAATTTATTTTGGTAAATGAAGTGAGTTAAGAATATATATTTTGTTTCTTTAATCAAAATGACTAGCCAGTTAACCCAACACAGTTCTCCCTACCGAACTAAATAAAATACTGCAGTGGTGGTCTTCCCCCCGCCGCCCCCCCCCTCACCCCCGCAACGTGTGGCTTGCAGGATCTTAGGTCCCCAATCAGGGATCGAACCCATGCCCCCTGCAGTGGAAGTGCGGTTCCCCAGTGGTGGTCTTTTTGAGAGAGAACTTTGTCTTGACAGAGTCCTCAGGAGAAACTGACAAAACCCCCATTGTAGTAGAAGTTGATAACAGAAATCTCAGTAATTGATAAACCATATTTAATAATCAGTAGATTTGAACAACTCAGTTAACAGGCTTTATCTGGTAGACAGAATATTGGCAGATACACATTCTTTTCAAGCACATATAGAAGATTTACAAAACTGACCACATATCAAGCCATAAAGCACATCTTATCAAATTTCAAAGGAACATGTCACATAGACTTTGTTGTCTGTGTTGTAATGAAAAGCTGGAAATCAGTGAACTAGAAAGACCTTATGTTTGCAAACTTGCAGAGCTGAGTTTACAAATGACAATCGTATTTATTTGGAAACTTGAATGAAATGGACACCTTCCTAGAAAAATGTTTCTTACTCAAAATGGTTTAATAGAAAAACAGACCACTCTGATCACCAATAAAGGAAGTGAATCTGTAGTTAGAAAATCTTTCCATGAAACCATCTCCATTTTCTATGTTTTTAGTGGTGACAGGACAAATTCAATTGAGCTCTTCCACAGAGGGGACGAACTGGTCAACCTGTGTCAAGAAGATTTGGAAATGTGAATGTGCTATATTTCCTTGTCAAACAAAAAAGCTGTAGATGGTATCTCAAGGTGCATGGATATACAGCATGCCATGGAGCCCTAAACTTAATTTCTCATTGACTTTCTCCTTGTGGCTGATCAGTCATGATGATTAGTGAGAATAGTGAGGTACAAGTGTATAAACAGGGCTTGTGAGTCATGCTGAGACGGGGGAGACTATTACCAGCTTTCCTTGGGCTTCTAAATTGGTCAACTTTTATATGTATATTCTTCCATTTTAAAATTTTCGTTGAAAACAAAAATGGAACCTTTTTTTTTTTTTTTTTTGGCTACGCTATGGGGCATATGGGATCTTAGTTCCCTGACCAGGGATTGAACCCGAGTCCCCTGCATTGGAAGGTGGGTTCTTTACCACTGGACCACCGGGGAAGTCCCCCGAACAGTTTTTTTTTTTTTTAAATAAATAACAAGATGTGCTTCTAAACTTCTTTGCAAATGTGTCCAGCTGAGCCTAGTAGACAACATGCATTAGGTTTCTGCCTTTTCCTAACATGGGATGCCGACCAGCCTGCCATGGGTGCTTTCAGGCCATTTCGGCTGCCTTGTGTGATGCACAACCTCGCCACAGATACTACAGAGCGGGATTTCATACCTTAACATCCAACGCTGAATTTATACCACGATGAAATCAGTTCCTAATTTTCCCATTAGCAGCTCTCTTTTGTGTGTGTGTGGGGGTGGGGGGGGCGGTAGGTGGAAAGAGTGGTTGAGAGAATTGAAAGGTGTTTGAAAACGTGTGCCAAGAAATGTTTTGATCTGATGTGAAATCGTTGTTTTGCCATCATTCCTAGGGTTCTGCGGCCTCCAGGTGGTGGATCCAATTTTTCATTAGGTTTTGATGAACCAGCAGAACAACCTGTGAGGCGGAACAAAATGGCCTCTAGCATCTTCGGGACACCTGAGGAAAATCCCCCTTCCTGGGCCAAGTCGGCAGGTACTGCCAGTATCCGTGATCCCTGGTCGAAGGGACGGACCCAGCAGAACCACCACAGCTGGTTTTGTGCTGATGAGTAAAATCTAGCTTAATCATGAGAGACAACAATTAAAGCTTGTTATGGGAGGAGAGACGGGGACTAAGAAATAGGAAATGCTGGGAGTCTGTGTAACGGATCAGAACACGGACAACCGTCAGACTGGGTTATTTAGCCCCGCAGTAGAATTAATTTTTTTAATTAATTAATTAATTTATTTATTTTTGGCTGTGTTGGTTCTTCGTTTCTGTGCGAGGGCTTTCTCTAGTTGCGGCAAGCGGGGGCCACTCTTCATCGCGGTGCGCGGGCCTCTCACTATCGCGGCCTCTCCCGTTGCGGAGCACAGGCTCCATCCAGGCGCGCAGGCTCAGTAGTTGTGGCTCACGGGCCTAGTTGCTCCGCGGCATGTGGGATCTTCCCAGTCCAGGGCTCAAACCCGTGTCCCCTGCATTGGCAGGCAGATTCTCAACCACTGCGCCACCAGGGAAGCCACCCCCCCACCCACCCCCGCTGTAGAATTTTTAAGCCATCACTCCCTAACACTGTTAGCTCATGTTGTAGTATGAGACTAACTAATTAAATAGTGTTTTGCTTTAGGTCTTTCCATTGTATTCCTTAAGAAAGTATATTTTGATTCAGGTGCCAAGTCTTGTGGTGGCCGGGAAGATTCTGAGTCATCTGGACCCCAGAGAAGGAACTCTTCTGAAGCAAACCCCGGAGACTTCTTGGATCTGAAGGTCAGTGTGACAATATGGGGGGAAAGACAGGCTTTGAGGTTTATACAGTTTAGAAATTAATTCTAATTAATTTCTGGTGGTGCCCTGCGCCACCCCCATTGTACTGAGACCTGCCACTGGAGTTTTACGTAGAGGTAATTAGGAAAGGGACTAACCATACCGGTGATGGAAGATTGACGGTCAGTCAGAAAGGTGAGTTCATGGGATCTTGGTCTGTTCGTATGTCTCTGCTACCATTAGGATTAGTCTCTGTCCTTCAGTACTGATTTTTGAAACTGGATCACTTGTACTTCCTGTGTATCTCACACATAGTAGCATATCTGAGCTCAAGGACTGTTTTAGTTGTTGGCAAATGTTGCCCAGTTGTTTTGAGCTGAACTCCACTGGAGGCTGTAGACCATGGCGTTACCATTCTTTGTTTGCAGGCCCGTGAGCCCCAGGTGTGCGTTTGGAAAGCCTGGTAGGATGTCCCCCTGAGTAGGGACCTCAGAGCAGACGGAGGCATCAGCCATCGGGGTGTGGGGAGACCTGCAGAAAGGCTTTGGAATTGATGGAGGCCCTTCAAAAGCTAGATTAGGAGAAGGGAGGGGGGAGTGGAAGGATAGGTTTACCAGTTTCCTGTTCTGATAAAAGATCCTCTGAAATGCTAATTGATAGTAGGTCATCAGCGTAAATGTGAAGGTTTTTTGGTGTTTTGGGCATGTTACTGGCACTGGGACAATTTGTCCAGCGGCATTTCTGTGTAGCATTGTCCCAGGTTGAATAAAGGTTGTTTATTGTAACGGCAGCGTGACCCTGAACTTGACTACATCAAAACAAAACTTCACATTTGGCTTCAAGTAGACAGTAGCTTCTCTGAACTCTGATTGTCTTCTTTGTGTGTGTCAAAATTAAAATCTGAAGTAAATTGTTAATTTTTTTCTTTTCCAGGGAGAAGGTGATGTTCATGGTGAGTACCTCTGAAAAAGTATCACAATTTCTGGTTCTGTAAATGTTAGAATAGACTGGAATTTGTATTCAAGTCGTGTCTTGGGGAAGGAGACTGGGGAGTGAACCTGGCTTTGCCCCGACTGCCAGCACCCTCTGGGTGGAGAGGAAAGAAAAATGAAACTGGAAAGCTAGCGAGCGTGGCCACATTTGGTATCGGCCAGCAGTGAGAGCGATGCTAGAAACGTACTAGAAAGGAAAACCACTGGAAAATCCTTTAAGAACAGACGGACGTTAATCAGGTTGGTATTTGTTACACTCAATGAGAGCTTTCTAGTAAAAGTCTCTAGCATTTCAAGTCAGCCCTCAGCATTTAATTTAGAAAATGTGTTGGATTTTATACTGAGGTGCTTACTCAGCACGACACTGGTAACCCTGGGATCTCGTGAATGATGACTTGGCGGGCCGGTGAAGTTTTCATTTAGCACCCATATCACCAATTACATGCGATGTAAATGAGGTGTAATCATTTATTTAATTATTTAAAGCCTTTAAAGTACTCATTGGCACTTCTTCAACAAGTGCCAGAGAATTGCCGGTGCGTGTGACGAGAGGTTTACGCACGTCGGCCAGTAGCAGTCAGGTTAAAGTTGACTCAGTGACGTGCAGCCGTCACAGGGCGCTCTGATCTAGGAGGATGAAGCCGCTTCCTCAAGGCCTTTTTCTGCCATTACGTTTTGCGAGTCAGTCTTCCAGGGAAACAGAAATGCTTAACCAGAATCACACTCCTCTTCTGTCCTCTCATTGTTTCTTGTTGGGCGTGATGGGAGGAGCATCTTCTGAACCACTGTGAGCGGTACCTGGGTTTTCCCTCCACGGACAGGCGAGGTTCTCACTGGACTGAAGGTGTATTAGTTATTGCTCCTGTCCAACTTGTTCCATTTAAAAGGATTGTTCTAGAGGCAAAGAAAATCTAGGCTTTTTGATTCTGCTGCTTTTCGTATTCTGAAATACTTCCAATGTCACACCTTGTTTAGCAAGAATCAGCTGATCTTCCACTAATTTTGGCCAATGGATATAATTAGAAATTTGAGGAGCCCAGAGAAGTGAGAGCCCTGAAGTTAGGAAAAGATAAGTCATTTGCTAATAATTAATTCTCTCCCCCACCCCCGGCTCAGTGTTATAGATCCTTCAGGTGAATAGCACATGCAGTTGTATAGTGTACGTCCTTCCTTCTTTTTTAAATGATCATCAATTTTGCCACCTGATCATTCTGTGTTCCTGACTGCTGCTACTTTCAGCTCATTTGTCATAAAATGACAAGGGCATAATCATTCGGGACAGGTCTGGTGAGGAAAGGTCGACCCCAGTTCTGTTGGCAGTTTCACTGCAAAGCCAAGCGGTTCTGCTCAGCTGAAATAAAACATATTTTGTTTGGATATATTGCCATCATCTTTCGGGTAATTAAACACAGGAATGGCTACAGGGAGGACTTTGGAAATCTTGAAGAAAGAGGGAGAAGGTCCAGGAAGTTTATTTATTTTTTTAAAGTTTATTCATTTATTTATTTATTTTTGGCTGTGTTGGGTCTTCGTTGCTGCGCATGGGCTTTCTCCTGTTGCGGTGCGCGGGCTTCTCAGTGCGGTGGCTTCTCTTGTTGCAGAGCACGGGCTCTAGGTGCGCGGGCTTCAGTAGCTGTGGTACACGGGCTTAGTTGCTCCGTAGCATGTGGGATCTTCCCGGACCAGGGCTCGAACCTGTGTCCCCTGCATTGGCAGATGGATTCTTAACCACTGCGCCGCTGGGGAAGTCCCTAGCGTTTTTTCTTTTGCAGTCACTCTTGACTTTGAATCAATGGAAACTACCAGGTTAAGGATATGTGCTTGTTGGGAATTTCACAAATCAGTCAGGGAATCAATCAAGCAATATCTAGGATATTGGATAATAATACACTAATTAATTCTTAAGACTTTAATGTGGAAAATGCCGGGTTAACATGATGGGAGTGACTGGGTTAATATATTACAAATCAGTAGCGGGGAGGTAGATTCTTTAATAAATGTCCGTACAGCTGGATATTGTATGGTTTAAAAAAAAAAATCAGCCTTACCCATTAATCATGAAAATGTAACATATAACGGGAATTAAAAAATATTTTTCACCCATCAGTTCGGCAAATATTAAGGTGGTGAGATGGTTAGCAAGTGGTGGAAATGGAAAGATGTAGGGAGAGCATACTCTGACACGGGCAGTGGGGTAGAACTTGTACAGCCACTGGGGAAGGTGGTGTGTAATCTGTTCAAGTTGAAGAGGACAGCTCGCGTCCCCGTGGGCACACGTTCCAGAGTGTGCGCGTTACAGTCTCGGAATGGTTGGACTGGTTTCCATTTTTTGCTGTAGAGGCTTAATCATATATACTCTGTATATAACATAAAGCAATTAATTAAGCAAGGTGAATCATGACCATGTGTGTAAGTGGGGGTAAATGTCCAAAAGTTAAAAAAAAAAAAGAAATTGATATTATTTATGTTAAATACAACAAAAACACTCTTCTATGTAATTTGCTGGAAATAAAATACACAAAATGTACATGAAACAAATGGACTAGAGGACCGCACACAGCTAGTAGCAGGGCCTCTGTGTGTAGGGAGAGGAGACCCACGTGGAGGTGGGGCGGTGGTCAGGGACCTAGAGCTTGTAGTTGCGGCATGTGTGTGGGATCTAGTTCCCTGACCAGAGAGTGTGACGGGCCCCCTGCATTGGGGACGCGGAGTCTTAACCACTGGACCACCTGGAAAGACGGACCTAGAGCTTATCTCTAATGTTCTCATTTAAAATATTTATGTCTTCATACATTTCTGTAATTTAGAAAAGAACGTACACAGAAAAAGATCTGGGGGCAAATATGGCAAAACATTAACAGTGGTGCATTCTGGATAGTGGCTGCCAGATGGTTGGTAATTGTTGGTTTCTTCTTTATAGCTCTAGGTATGGTCTGAACCATCCTCAAAAAAAAAACCCCAAAAGCCAAAAAACGTAGACTCTTCATCTTCACTGGGAATAGTTATTAGCCTTAATTTCATTCTGTTTTCCTAGAAAACGTAGACACAGACTTGCAGGCCAGCCTGGGGCAGAGCGAGGAGAAGCCTGTGCCCGCTGCCCCTGTGCCCAGCCCAGTGGCACCGGCACCCGTGCCATCCCGGAGAAACCCCCCTGGTGGCAAGTCCAGCCTCGTCCTGGGTTAGCTCCGTCTGCCCTGAACTCTGTCGTTTCGTTTCTTTGTTTTCTCCATGCTTGTGAACTGCACAACTTGAGCCTGACTGTACATGTTTTGGATTTGTTTCATTAAAAAAGAAGCACTTTATGTACTGCTGTCTTTTTTTTTTTTTGGAAGAACAGGTTCTCTGTCTGTCCTGATTCCTCTGGGTCTATAGGCCTTGGCATGAGTGTTTTCTAGTAGTAGATTGGAGGGAAAGCTTTGTGACACTTAGTACCGTGTTTTTAAGAACAGATAACTTGGTTTCAAATGTGTTAGAGGATCTTTTGTACTGAGGTTTTTAAAACCCTTTTCTTGTCAGCTTTACTAGGGTTTACCAAGCCTGGATCGGACAGACCAGTAAACAGTCCACAGGCGCTGTCCCTTCAGGCCCCCAAACAAGGTTGTCTTGATGCTGAACCTACCTGGTGTTGCCCTAACTTGTCAGTGCCCTTTGCGAAAAGCATCTTCCTGTGCCATATGGAGCGACAGAGGCCTGTGCCCCATGCCTTGCTGCCTGCAAAGCAAAAAGACAACTGCCTTTTATTTCTGAACCTTAAGAAATATTTAAGCCAGATACTAACTTGACTGGCTGAGCAAAGCCCGCTGCCCCCACGCAGAGGAAGGCTTCGCCGTACACTCAGACTGACCAATTCCAGGTGGTGAAGCAGGGGTGGGGACCACATGGAAGTGGGACTTCCTGGTGGAGGGACCCCCCCCCCCGCCCCCCCGGGGGCAGTGCTCTTCTTAGGTAACTTGAAGCTGTGTGCATGATGCTGGCGCTTGGCCATGAAAGAAAGTCTCATCCTTAAAACGTGTGTTGTACTTCACAATCCTGGACTGTTGCTTAAAGTAAACAATGTACAAATTTTGAAACACTTGTGTCCTGTGTCATCTTTTTGAGATTGCTTCAGGAGCTCCGCCTGCTTAGTTGCTTTTTTCTTTGTTACTGCCAACCTTGTTGCCCAAAGATTTGATGAGCCATTAAAGTTAAAACACACTAAGGAAGGCCCAGAGAGAAGTGGGCTTCTCTCTAAAGACAGCAGGTTTAAAGTCAGAGAGCATGAGTTCAGAATGCCAAAATGAAAATTAATGGCTATCTGGTAACAAAATACAGGAATAAGATGGATAATTGGCATCCAAAATAATTATGAGCCAATACACTTTACACTCTTCTACCACCTACCCTCCTGTGCTGGGTGATAACATTCAAAATTTCAAGTCCTCTCATGCCTGTAGGGTGCTTCTCAATGGTGGGTGGTCAGAGAAGAAGGCCCCAAAGAAAGGAAGGGTCCACGTAGATAGAAGGGGACAGGGTCATCTGAGTCCTCTCAAGTGATACAGGAGACAGAAGATGGGAGAAAGCTCATTGGGTTCTAGGCAGAAAGTTCCAGATCAACACGCTATATTAAATGTCCAAATTGGGCACTGTAAATGGGCTTCTTAGGTCTAGCTGTGCTACTGACCAGCTGTGTTCCTTGGGCTTGTCATTTGGGAGCTCAGTTTCCTAACTTGAAAGTAAGACTTTTGAATGAGGTCACCTCTAAAAACCTTCCCATGACTGAAATGACTCAAACCTAGTGTGTAACCACCAGCTATTCTGACTTACTGGGCATCTCTTTGGGAAGAATAAGGGCGACCATAGGTTGTGGAGGTGTTAAGCGTTTCTCCCTTACTGTGTAAAGTATTTGCAAAATGGAGAATCAACAGCTGTGCTACGCAGTCTTCCCAGGTTCACTAACACAGGTTAGCCCTACCAATCACCTGAGTTACGGTTTCTGTCATGACTTGAGAGAGAGGGAACCTGCACCCTTCTCTCTCAGTAATGGTGGAGCTCCTGGGCAAGAGAGGTCCCTGATTTGTGTCACAACTTGTAACTTGGCTTTAGTTTTTTATTCTGTGAAGGTAAGTGCCTAGCCTAAAGGTGTTCTACCAGTCATTTTGGTACTACTACAGATCTTAGAAAATTCTATGTAAACATGTTTGCTAAGGGTGTTGAATTCTCCACTTAGAAAGCTTAGGGTTTAGAAGATGAAGTTGAATGATCTTAAAATGACGACGATGGCAGAAGAATCAGCATTTTGTTGACAGTGTGGACTTTTTACACAGTTATGTGTCTTAAGTGGCTTGGTGTTTATTGCTAATGTCCATTCTACCTCTTTAGCATTTTAAAATTAGATCGCCAGGCTCCCCTTCCTAATGCTCTGTTCCATTGGGTTTAGAAGTATTGGGGTGCTGAGGTGGGGAACTACAGGAAGATGGGTCACTTACTCAAATCTGAATCTAGTTTGTAGGTAAATATATTTACATGTAGTCAGGAAATTGCGTGAAATCTACAAAAAGGAGAGTCAACAAAACTTAGCAATGCTCAGCATTTTCTAGAGGAGGATGGAACTGCCGATTCTAGAGACTTGTCAGTTCCACAAAACGGACAGCCCCGATTACCTGAGCCTGGTGGAAAATCGCCTCTTCCAGGTGGAACTGGATGTTTAAAGCAGGTGCTCCCATGTTTCAAGCCAACTCTGGTTTATGAATTCGTCTCTGAGGAGCTCTGCTCACACGAACCAGCTGTCTTCAGCAGATTCATTCACTTCAGACCGTTACTGGGAGTCCCCGTGATCCGGGCCTTGGGTTGGTGCTGCCTTGACGGGGCGGAAGCTCTGCTCCGGGTCCCCACAAGCAAGGTGAGCAGGTATGGAGTCTCAGGTTTAATTTAAGGAAGCTTGACTCCTTGTTAGACGACGCTTCCCAGTATTTAGGATAGTCCCTCTGTCGGGCCCCTGGAAGTTCTGCCCCGAGTAACGTTCGGGGTGAGCGAGGACGTCTGCTACAGCGTGGAGGGCGGCTGATGTGCACGCAGGTGCGTCCTCACACCAGAAAAGCAGCCCAAGCCATCGCCACGCCGGCCCCCCGCGAAACGGGGGAAGACCTCGCGCTTCCGCGGGGCGGGGCTCCCCGGCGCCCATGCAAATCAGCCGCGGTCGGGCCCGCCCACCCCACGGCTCCGGAAGCTGCAGTCGCCTCGCCCAGCTCCCCAGCTCCGCGCGGCGGCTCCCGGGCCGGGCGATGGCGATGCGGTTGGCTGCGCGGCGCGGGCGGCCCGTGCGGGTGCTGGTGGACATGGACGGCGTTCTGGCGGATTTCGAGGCCGGCCTCCTGCGGGGCTTCCGCCGAAGCTTCCCCGGGGAGCCGCACGTGCCGCTGCAGGAGCGCCGCGGCTTCCTCGCGTGCGAGCAGTACCGAGCCCTGCGCCCGGACCTGGCGGTAGGCAGTGTGTGGCGGGGGGCGGGGGGGATGGGAGGGGTGCAGCGCGGGGCCGCCCTGGAGCGGGGAGCCCCGACCCCACAGGACACCCGGGAGCGGGGAGACCTCCCCCTGGGTCAGGACTGTCTCTGCTCCATGTCCAGTGACACCTTCCTGTTTAACAAAGCTCTCACTTCAATATCCACAGTTCACCTCGGGACTAGACAGTCTCGGGGAGTACTTACCCCTGGACAAAGCCCTCTACCTGAGACTGATTTGAGGACCAAAGTCCCCCAGGAACCTCACTTTGAGAGTCCTCGCTGGGGCTGGAGACGCCTGCTGGGGTCAGAGCCAGGACAGGAACACTGTTATCTTTCAGGACAAAGTGGCCAGTGTGTATGAAGCCCCAGGCTTTTTCCTAGACTTGGAGCCCATCCCTGGAGCCTTGGAAGCAATGCGGGAGATGAATGACATGCAGGAGTAAGGAAGGGCGGGGAGGGAGGGGGGTGGGGAGCAGGGGCTGGCACCACCCTGTCTAACCGCGCCCCCCCCCCCCCCTGCAGCACCGAGGTCTTCATCTGCACCAGCCCTCTGATGAAGTATGACAACTGTGTACACGAGAAGGTGCGGCTGCCCCAGCACTTCACCCGAAGACTTAGGTTCCTAAGTCCTGATCTTTTAAAGAAAGCAGCAAAACAGAGAAAGTCGGGGGCGGGGGGGGCGGGTAGAGGGGAGCCATATCTCTCATGAGCTGCTGTAGACCCTCCCTCACACCTACTTGCTCACTAGCCCTGAATTCAGGGGCACATCAGGCCCTACTGACCCACCTATGCCCACCTCACAGTACCGCTGGGTGGAGAAGCACCTGGGGCCCCAGTTTGTGGAGCGCATTATCTTGACGAGGGACAAGACGGTGGTCTTGGGGGACCTGCTCATTGATGACAAGGACACCATTCAAGGTGGGAGCCCTTTTCCCTAGCAACCTCCAGGCATCTAGCCTGCTGGGATTAGGGAGAGGAAGTAAAAATAACCAGATTACAGAGTGTATCCCTGGCCTTTCTCCCATGTCCTGTCCCAGGCCAAGAGGAGACCCCAAGCTGGGAGCACATCTTGTTCACCTGCTGCCACAACCAGCACCTGGCCCTGCCTCCCCCACGGAGACGGCTGCTCTCCTGGAGGGACAACTGGAAGGAGATTATAGACAGCAAGCGGGGAGCCCTGCAGCGGGACCGAACCAGCCTGGGGCTGCCCCAGGAATAAGGCGAGGGGCCATGGCTGTGGACAGTAGCTGAAAGAAGGGAAGGCAGACCAGCAGGGAACCCGGGCAGAACTGAGCGACAGGGCAGCATCATGGCAATGACCCCTCAGCACTGTGCCAGCCACTTGAACCCTCCTGGCAGAGCTGGCATGGAAACATGGTGGGAAAATCAGGAACCTTTTTAATAAAACACTTTGGCTCAATGCTCTCTTAAGGCCTTTTATTTGGGGGAAGCAAAGGGACAGGAGCCCCACGGGGGCAGCTGGGACAGAGGCCGATGAGAAGGCCTTCGCCTCCCTCCCTCTCATCTCCTTAGTCCATTAGTTCCATAGTCTGCCCACCTCCACGTCCACCTGGAAACCATTCCTCTCGAATCTGCCTTTCCTTGGCCATGTAAGAGACCATCCTTGGGCTTCCCTGGTGGCGCAGTGGTTAAGAATCTGCCTGCCAGTGCAGGGGACACGGGTTCGATCCCTGGTCCGGGAAGATCCCACATGCCGCAGAGCAACTAAGCCCGTGTGCCACAACTACTGAGCCTGTGCTCTAGAGCCCGCAAGCCCATGTGCCACAACTACGGAAGCCTGTGCGCCCTAGAGCCCGTGCTCTGCAACAAGAGAAGCCACTGCAATGAGAAGCCCGGGCACCGCAATGAAGAGTAGCCCCGGCTCGCTGCAACCAGAGAAAGCCCGTGCGCAGCAACAAAGACCCAACGCAGCCAAAAATAAATAAAATTTTAAAAAAGAAAAAAAAAGAGGTCATCCTTAAGGGAGGCCAGGACCTTCCACTGCTCCTGAACCCCACCTTTCCAAGGGGGCCCACACCCCTTTCCCCGTGCTGAGCAGCTGACACTAGACTCTGAGCCATTCGCTTGCTGTCAGTATCTGGTCCCATCTCCCTCGAGCAGCTCTTACTTGCATCCCTGAAGCCAGCCTGAGACAGACTTCCAGGGACAGGGACCCCCCCACCCCCCTCACTAACCCTGATGGCAGAGAAGGCAGGCCAGGGCTTCCAGGCAGGGACCATGGGGTGGTGAAGGGAAAAGACAACAGCCTGAAGAGTTTGCGCCTGTATTCTAACGTGTCATCACCCTCATGGCCTCCGCCTTAATGCCTGACGGCCACGTTAACAGTCACTGGGCTGCGACACTCAAGATCAGGGACCACATCCTCGTCTTTGAAGCCCTAACGTGGTGCCTGGCTGACAGGCCTGTGTGGATAAACAGTTAATCCTGGGCCACAGAGTTCTCCAGGCCAGCATCCACCATGCCCAACACCCAGCCTGGAGAGCTTGCAGGACAGGTACCCAGCCTCCACAGCAGTGGACACAACACTTCCCCAGCTTCCCAGGGGCCCGAAATACTTTTAACAACACGGCTTCTCATTTCTATTTCTCAGAATTACTCCCGACACTTCTGTTAAGGGATGATGCCTATTTCCTCAAGCTCAGGCAATTCTCCTAAGCCCCAGGCCCAGCTGTTCCTCAGGAGAAACACCATCTGCAGAGCCTCTGAGTCTAGGGACCTGTTGCTTCTCACACGAGGGTGACAGCTTGGTGGCGGGGTGGGCCAGGAGGCAGGACCTTCACCTCTAGCTGGTTGAGAGCGGCAGCCTGTCACAACGGCACCCTTCGATTTCCTTCTCCATGCGTCTCCAAGTCTGGCTTCCTCACTCATCTCCTGGTGCCTTTCATCACAGTGTAAACACCTGTCACACTGAGAAAGCTCGCCTTTAAAGTGGCTGGAAAAGCACCGTTTGGGGAGAACGTGCCCAGTGGGAGCTTCGCTGCTCCCACTTCCTGAGTCCCCACCGGGATTTTGGTCTTGTCTCTGGCAGTGCGGGTGCCGCGGCCTGAGGGCTCCTTGGATCAGGGCTGCTGTGGGGCCTCGGTCCTTGGCAGTGGGATCCCCAGGGCAGAGTGAGCCCGCCAGCTGCGGGCTTCGGCCAGCTGGCTGGGGGAACAGAAGTCTTCCAGGAAGATCTGGGCCAGGTTCCGGAGCCTCGCGTTGGCTGAGAGGGAGAAGCGCAGCATGCACTGGACCACGGGCATAGCGGTCAGCTCAGGGTGGGAGCCGGAGCCCGGCGAGCTCAGGTACATGATCGTGGTGACGGCGGACAGCACGGTCTCCTCGTTGGGACTGGACAGGCAGTTGATGATGAGTGGGACACCCCCAGTCTGCAGGATGTGCTCCTTGTTGGCCCTGTCTGAGCACAGGTTGCAGAGGCCTCCTGGGGAAGAGCAAAGTGAGTCTGGATGCCTCAGCCCTGGGCCTCCTCCCATCTTTCCTCTGCCCACTGAGTCCCAGGGACGGTCCAGGCCTGAGAAGGTGCCCCAGGGACCAGGGATCCGAAGTCTATTCTGATCTTCAGCCCTCCCTTTCAAGATTCCAGAAAGGCCTGCCTGCCCTCCACTGCCCAACCTTCTGGAAGTGGGCACCGATCCCTTTCCCTCTTGGTTCAGCCAGCTCAATGACTGATAGGCTTTCCTTTTTTTTTTTTTTTTTTTTTAAGTAGAAAACATAAACAAAACCCCCAGTGTATCATCACTTTAGAAGAATTAAGAAATACAGGTAAGGTGATGGTTTCTCAGGTGTATACATATGTCAAAACTTATCAAGTTGTACTCTTTAAGTACGTAAAGTTTATTATGTGTCAATTATACCTCAATAAAGCTGTCAAAAATATTAGAAGTCAAAATATAAACCATCTTAATCCTACCACCCATTTAACATATGCTTTTCATCCCACAATTTTTAAATATGTGACTACATATAAATATTTAATAACAATGTGATACTCTTATTGTTTTGTAAGCCAGCTGTTTTCATTTAACCATGTCCTGTGAACATCTCTCCATGCCAATAAATCTACAATCATGGCATCATTTAATAGCTGTGCAGTCCTACATTTTACGGAAACAGCATAATTGAGAGTTTAAAGCATTTCAGCATCATTCCCACATCACTATTAGTAGGAATCCGGGGGACAAAAGAAAAGGACAGAGTGAGAGACCCGTGGTTCTGGATCTAAGAACCACTGCTCAGGTAAGATGCCCAGACCCCTCATTCTCTCCCGTCAGGCCTAAAGCACTCGATGTGGGAAGCTGATTTTCGTGGGTCCTGAGTGAGCTTCCTGCCATCAGGGCACCCTCACCCTTAGGTTCCTACTCCAAGTAGAGGACGAACTTCTAGCTCATTTGCATAACATGGCCGACCAGTCCTGAGTGTCCAATCAGGAGTGAGTTACAGCCCACCCACTTCCCCGGCATCTCTAGAAACAAGCAAAGAGGGGACCTCCCCCCACCGCCCGGCAAAACCCAACGAGGACCTCTTTCCCAGCAAGAGGGGACCGGTGCAGGGAAGTGGGGCAGGCCTGGCAAAGATCTCCGCCTACTCCAGGTAGGTACAGCCACCGCCTCCCGAGCATACCTGGGTAGGGAAACATTTTACCCATTCAGCCTCCAAGGACTTCTTCCCACTGCATTTGGAATAAAATCCAAACTCCCTTCTGGGATCTTTGCGTGGTGCCACCCTCTTGCTAGTAACCAGCACGTCACTGCTCCCTAGCCAGTGTGGGTTCCCTGGAGTACCCCATTAGCCACTCCCTGCCACATCCAGACACTTCCCTCATCACCCTGTTTCATTTTCTTCATATGCTTAGAACTTTGAGAAATCTTCGTGGAATTTTCTTGCTCACTGACCGCTGAGCCCCACTAGAAGGTACTGTGCCATGAGGTCAAGACCTAGGCTATCTTGGGATTTCCCTGGTGGTCCAGTGGTTAAGACTCCACATTCCCAATGCAGGGGGCCTGGGTTCGATGCCTGGTCAGGGAACTAGATCCCACATGCATGCTGCAACTAAGAGCCCGCACACCGTAACTAAAGATCCTGCACGCGAAAACGAAGAGCCCCCGTGCCGCAACTAAGACCCGCCGCAGCCAAATAAATAAATAAATAAATAAATAAATAAAGACCTAGGCTTATTCCCAAGACTTCCTGGGTTTCTGGCACAGGGGGCGCTCCACCAGTATTTGTTGGAAGGATTTTAAAGCAGTGAGCAGGGGAAAAGGGTTGCACTGCAGAGGGTTGGGAGGCTGGATGGGATGGCTCCCTGAGACCCTGCCCACCTTGGACATCTGCAGTTCTGAGGGATGGAAGAGGCTGAGTGGTGTTCCTGAACCAAGGAAGATGGGCAGCAGGAGACGGACTCAAGGCACTGATGGAGAGGTCCCTCCCAATGTCTACCTCAGCACCCATTCACCCCAGTGGAGCCCTTAGCACAACCTGTGGTCATCCTGCTGACTACCTTCTTTACTTGCTGTCTGTCTCCATCACTGGGCACCAGAGGGTAGTGATTTACCTCTGTATTTCCAGAGCCTGCAACTGAGGATTCTCTCTGGACGCATGCTGGGAACATGACTGAACCCCACGAACAGCTACCACCACCCCCATGTAAGGGAAAGAAGCTGAGGCCGTTGAGTAACTTGACCAAAGTCCCAGAAGATGGGGAGCCCTTTGCTACTCCCATGGGAAAGGGTGTCCCTTCAGAAACCACAAGGACAACTAATCCTACCATGGGCAGATGCCAGTCTCAGCCAGGAGCAGGGACAAGTAGAAATGCTGTGGCACAACTACTGAGCCCGCGTGCCACAACTACTGAAGCCCGCGTGCCTAGAGCCCGTGCTCCACAACAAGAGAAGCCACCGTGGGCTTCCCTGGTGGCGCAGTGGTTGAGAATCTGCCTGCCAATGCAGGGGACACGGGTTCGAGCCCTGGTCTGGGAAGATCCCACATGCCGTGGAGCGACTAGGCCCGTGAGCCATAACTGCTGAGCCTGCGTGTTTGGAGCCTGTGCTCCGCAACAAGAGAGGCCGCGACAGTGAGAGGCCCGCGCACCGCGATGAAGAGTGGCCCCCGCTCGCTGCAACTAAAGAAAGCCCTTGCACAGAAACGAAGACCCAACACAGCCATAAATAAATACATAAATACATAAATAAATAAATAAATAAAAGATGTCACCTCTTCCATGAGGAGGCTTCCATAAGAGCCTTCCATGACCACCCTAATCAGTCCCTCTCCCCAAGAGGTCCTCCCTTCACCACCTTCACTTCTTTTCTTCATACCAAAGAAGAAAAAAAAAAAAAGTAAAACAAAAGAAGAAAATATTCATAGATTCTGACAGAGGACTCATATCCAGAATATATAAAGCATTCCTACATATCAAAAGATGAACAACACAATAAAAAAAAATGAGCAAAAGACTTCGATAAACTCTGCACAAAAGGGTCAATATATGAAAATGTGCTCAACATTCCTTATCAGAGAAATGAAAATTAAAACCACAATAAAAGGCCACTACACACCTATCATAATGGCTAAAACAAAAAAAGACTGATGATACTAAGTGTTGGCGGGGAGGGAGCGCTACTGGAACTCTCATATGCTGGTGGTGAGGAGTGTAACACGTCGTGATTACAGTGGAAAACCATTTGGCAGCTTCTAACAGAGTTAAACATACATCTACCCTACGACTCAGCAATTCCACTCCTACCCAAATCTATCTGAGAAAAATGAGCGCATATGTATACAAGGAATCTACCCGAGAGAAATGAGTACCTATGTATACAAGAAAACTTGTACAAAAATTATCGTAACAGCTTTATTCATAAAGGTTCCAAACTAGAAACAGCTCAAATCTCCATCAGCGGGTGAATGGATGAACAAATTGCGGCCTGTTCATACAAAGACATGAACTACTGATACTGTAACAATTTGGATGAATCTCAGAAACATTATGCTGAGTGAAAGAAACCAGACACTATATCCTGTATGATTCCTTTTACATGAAGGTCAAGAACAGGCAAAACTGATCCTTGGGGATAAAGGTTAGAATAATGGTTACCTCAGGGTGGAAGACACTAACTGGCAGAGGGTACGAGGGACCTTTTTGGGGAGATGAAAATATTCTGTATCTTGATTTAAGTGCTGGTTATACTGATGTACATATACCTTAATGAATTTAAAAATTCATCCGACTGACACTTAAGCTATGTGCATTTCACTGTATGCTGATCCTGCTGCAATTTAAAAACTGGTTACCAGACAAAAAGGAGAACAAGTTCTGACCGGCGGATGAACATATTTTGGACAGACCTGGCAAGACAGAGAGAAAGAGAACAAGAGGCAAAGGCAGGGCCCTTCTAGATGTGGGGAGCCACAGAAACCCCCGGGAGAGACAAAGGAGAAAACCCTAGTGCAGTCTGGGATGAGAAAGCTGGCGGCTCAGAGAGGGCAGGTAGGGGATCTCAGGTCACAGAGCAAGTAGGGCACTGGTGCTGGAAGGGACAGGAGGGTCAAAGTATTGTCCTGGGGATTAAATGAGGTCATGCTGACAAGTGCTTAGCCAGCACCTGGCGCCTCAGAGGGCTGGGCGAGTCCTTGGAGACAGTGGCTCAAGACCGTTACATCTGAGGACCCGCCCGCCCCAGGGTACTGGGCTGGCCGTGGTCAATCCCAGGTCAAAATCTTCACTGGGGGCTATTTGTTCTTGGGTTTTACTTTAGTATCTTGAAAATGGTTCTCTCTGAAATTTCAGGACAGACATTCAAGGGACAGAACAGAATAGAGAAAGCTACTCTTAAATGTAAGAAGATAGGAGACAAATATACATATATGTATATGCTCACATTTGCTGGTTCCATGTGAGGGGTGAACAGGGTGGAAGGGACAGGAATGGTAGTGAGACCACACTGGTAATACAGTTTTGACTTAAACAGATATGTTCTGTATAAGTTAAAAAGACCAAATTAAATTTTAAAAAATCATGGCTTTTTGCACTTCTGACCTATATTTCAGTTCTAAAATTTCATCCTACAGGTACACTCCCACAAGTGAGAAATGACATACAAATAAGGGTACCCACTGTCACACTGCTCATGAGAGCAAAATGGAAACAACCTAAATGGCCACCCTCAGGGGCCGGCTAAATGTTAGTCCCTTCATGCAGTGGACGTCATGCAGCATTTACAAAGCATCAGGCAGCTCTTTATGGGCTGATACTGCAGGTGTGCCAAGACATGGTGCTAAGTTTAAAAATAAAAAAAAAAAAAAAGGCAGACTATAGATACAGTATACTACAACATGTGTAGGATATGCAAAAAGGTATACATAGTATACAAACAAATATACACATACTTGTTTATCAATCCCTAAAATATCTCTGGGAGGATACACAAGAAACTAGTAACAGTGGATGCCTCCAGAAAAGGCTACAGACTGAGTTACTGTTTATTACCTACCCTTTTGAATTCTGTACCATGTGAATCAATTATGTATTCACATAAATTAATAAAATACACACACACTCCCTGCTTGTGCCTAGAACTGAGAGGAAGGGGGACTGGTCTCTGCCAGTCGGGGAGGGAGGGCGGAGGGGCCTGGAGCCAGCCTTCCCAGCTGGTGTGGAAGGGAGCAGTGGGGTGAGGACCTTGAATTCACCTCTCTCCTGTAACAAGTGGATGGCTGAGGAATTTCTTTTTAAGCAGAAAGACGTGTGACCCCAGTACACTAAATGACCAGTGAGAGAAGGAGGTACACGGGAACCCGAGAGTACGGAGGATGGAGCGAGGGCTCTGTGGTGGGCAGATCTAGCTAGAATCCCAGGAATGCCCCGGGGGACTCAGGTGAGCAGAGCAAGCAACTCCATCTCTCTAAGCCTAGGTTTCTTTATCAGTAAAACGGGAAGAGAGAATTAAATAATGTAAGACCCCTCCCTGGCACACAGTAGATATGGACCAAGCATGCACCCGTTTATAGCCCCGGAGGCTGGCACAGGGCATATCTTCAACCCACACACAGAGAAAGGGCTGGCACATACAGGTAGGGTTTAACAGTGAGAAAGCAAGTGCCCATGGAACCAGCACGAGGTCAAAGACTGAAACAGTCATCAGTCCAGAAGCCTCTGCACGTTCTTTCCTGATTCAGTTCTCTCCCCCTCTCAGAGGTGAACCTCTTCCTGACTTGTAACAATGCAGTAAAATAATTTTAACTTAATAAGCAGGACCTTTTAAATTTGTAATAAAAAAAATTTTACTACACACACACCACTAAATACTATAATTCAGTTCTGCCTCTTTTTGGACTTTACAGAAATGGAATCACACTGTACACATTCTTATGTGTCTAGCATCATTTGCTTAACGTTATGTTTGCAAGATAATTGCAAGGAGCTGTAGATTGTTCATTTACCTTGCTAAGCAGTATGAATATCCACAATATTGATAATTCATTCCACTGTTGACAGTTTCCAGTTTAGGACTGTTACAGACAATACTGCTGGTGACATTTTTGCATATGTGTCTGGACGTGCATGTACCTAACCCGATGATTGTAACTGCTGGGTCACGCGGCATGCCTATCTTCAATTTTACTAAATCCTATTTTCCAAAGAGAGGCGGCTCAGGATTCATCTACCAGCCTTTTTCAGTACACCACCACCATCTGGTGGCAGCTACCGGTATTGCAGGAAATAGAACACAGGAAAGCGATTTAACCTGAATCGTGGGAGGCCACCTACTTGCATTCTGTTGTAGTAACAAAACTGCTGAGTATTCCGTGATATACTAGGATTCAGCCAGTTTTCATGGAAGCAGAGAATTATCTCCTGGTTCCTTTACATCTCCATACACCATCTAGAATGGTGCAGGTGTGCACACACAGCATATAAGACACCAGAGAATCAACCAGTGGTGCTTCAGTCCAACACTCCCAAATTAATGCCAAAGCCTGCCAGAGTTTTTATTTGGGACATGAGCTCTGAATTCTCTCGCTCATTCAAGTATTTACTGAGATCCTGGCTTTTTATCTGGTTCCTGATAATTCACCCACTCAAACGAGGGTGGCTCTGGCCCGACCAGTGCCTGTCTCCCAGTGGTACTTCCTCCTCCTACTGCCCGGACACCCACTGTGAGGCTAAAGATCAACTTTCATACCTTTTCCTATCATTCAATGATGTTTTTCCAGAAGGACCGAATCCCTGGAACAGATGGGTGACAAGACACTATCCCATCCTACCTCACCTCTCTGGGAGACTCGGGAACTGTTTATCCTCAAAGGGGTCCGGATACCTAGGGGACCTTGCAGCTGCAGGCACTTTATCTCATTTAATTCTCTCAACAACTCTGTGAGGCAGGTACTGATCCTGCCCCACCTGACCGATGATGGGAGAAGGGAAATCACGTGCCCAGAGTTAAGTCGGGGAGTGAGGACTTGAACCCAGGCCTGCCTGACCCCAAAGCCCCACTCTTACCAAACTCCCTATATTCCTTGCCAACAAACCAACATTGGTTTTGGTTCTGCCGAACCATGGCCACGGGCAATCTAACCCAGCAGTTATTCCAGAACCAAACGCGCTCAGGGCTGCAGCACCAAGTCATGGCCAGGACTCTGCACACATTCCCCAGCCCCATCCTCGTCCCAGGCCAAAAGGCCTGAGCATTCAAGACCATAACATTCAAGAGCATAACAAAGATAAGCAAGGCACTCTGATCTCATGGAGATCACCATCTCAGACGTGCCACCAGAGATAAAAGATTCAAAGCTACAAAGCCCAGCACAAAATAAGCACTGACAGTGTTTCCCATTTAGCACCACAGACATTATCAGAAAAGGAAACAGCAAGAGTAACAAAATAGGCTTCTAAGCACCACTGGGACTTTCCTTTTAAGTTATGCACAATAAATACAAGAGAATTTTAGCCTCCAGAGGATCCCATGGAGGGATTCAATGCTAAGAAAGCTGTTGCTCTTGGGATTGGGGACGTTGGGAAGAAGAAGAAAAAGAGAAGGAAACAGTGGCTGTGAAAAGTAAAACTGGTGATGATACCAACAATTCTAGACAAAGTATTGACACCGTCACGGAGACGCAGACACACGCACACGCTCTGCTCCCCACAACAGTCCTGCGAGGCAGACAAGGCTCCGGCGAGGAAGTGAGGCTCAGAGAAGGGACAGGACTCATCCACAAAGACTGGCTACGAAGCGGAGAAGGGGGGACCGTGGACTCCAGGTCCAGGGCTTGGTCACCCACTCTGGGAAGCTGGCCAGGAGGGCAAGAACCCAGGGCCAGCCCTGGTCTCTGGCAAAGCTCCCAGTTCAGTGGGCCAGGAACTCAAGAGTGTTCCTGCCTTGGGAAAGTAGCTTCCTGATCCTGTAAAAACTCGCCTTGGGTGACTGCTCTTTTCAGCAAAGTTTTCTCCAGAGTCAAGAGCTTGAGTTGAAGGAGCTATATCACTCTCAGGTGGAGGTCTAGCCACGGGCTTCTGCAGGGGTCACTGTCACCACTCAGGTGGCAGAAGCTGTGAGCAGAGTTCCAAAGGGGGAGGAGATGGAGGACTAACACTGGAGAAAATCTTAAAGTGACCAATTTTTCACGATATTTATTCAGCATAATAATCTTCCAGGGCTTCCCCGGTGGCGCAGTGGTTGAGAGTCTGCCTGCCAATGCAGGGAACACGGGTTCGAGCCCTGGTCTGGGAAGATCCCACATGCCGCGGAGCAATTAAGCCCGTGCGCCACAACTACTGAGCCTGCGCGTCTGGAGCCTGTGCTCCGCGGCAAGAGAGGCCGCGATAGTGAGAGGCCCGCGCACCGCGATGAAGAGTGGCCCCCGCTTGCCGCAACTAGAGAAAGCCCTCGCACAGAAACGAAGACCCAACACAGCCAAAAATAAATAATAAATAAATTAAAAAAAAAAAAAAAATCTTCCAGAGGGGCAGAGACATGAGCTATTCCCACTCTTAGACCTGGGCAACCGGGGCTCCTGCCCCCAGCCCAGGTTCCGAGGGCCTCACTCTGGCCCTCTCCATAGGCTGAAGAGTCCAGGGAGCCTGCCCAAAGCCCATCCCCCTTCCCCCATACCCAGAGCTCCAGTTCCTAAACCTGCTCCCCCAGCTGCATGGGCCTCTTTCCTGCATCCTGACTCCCAGGGGTGAACCCCACTGTTTGTGTGTACACGCCTAAGTCCAATGAGGGGCCACCAGGCAAGTGTCTGTGGGGCTGTGAATGAAGCTGGGATGTCCACACATGTGTGAGGCCTGTCGTAGTAAGAGGAGTCCCAGATACCACAAATTAGAGGCAGACCTGGATGGTCTTTCAAAAATTTAAATCACATTTGCCCAGGATGTATTCAGGAAAAAAAAAAAAAAAAGTGTGTTACTTGAGTCTAGAAAAGTTTTCAATCTAATTTCTAAGTTACAGGAAATAAAGCAGTTACAGGAACAAACGGAATGACACCATAAAGAGGCAACCAGACAATTCAGAAGGTGAGACATTCTGCAGAACTGGTCTGGATCCTTCAACAATTAGTGTTAGGAAAAAAGAAAAAAAGACTCTATTAATGATTAAAAGAGATATAAGATAATTGATGTTGTGATTTCCTTCCAAAGAGCACCATATGGAAAGGGGGGAGGGAGGATAAAGAGTAACTTCAGGGACTTCCCTGGTGGTCCAGTGGTTAAGACGCCACGCTTCCAATGCAGGGGGCACGGGTTCAATCCCTGGTCAGGGAACTAAGATCCCACATGCCACAAGGTGTGGCCAATAAATAAATAAATAAATAAAAAGAGTGACTTTATAGTGGAGAAACCTGACAAACACTACTTCATCCAGGTGATCAAGGTTAATATCAACAGTGATAAGTCATGCTGATAGCATATACCCTTGATATGATGTAAATGAAAATGGCCTTTTACCATTTATCTCTGTGGTCATCCTCCCCAAAACCCATATCCCAGTCTAATCATGAGAAAAACATCAGACAAATCCCAACTGAGGGAAAACTTACAAAATACCTGACCAGTACTCCTCAAAACTGCCAAGGTCATCCAAAAAAAAGGGAAAGTCTAAGAAACTGGCACAGCCCAGAGGAGCCTAAGGAGACATGACAACTAAATGTAACACAGTATCTTGGATGGAATCCTGGAGCAGTAAAAGGATCATTAGGGAAAAACTAAACAAATCTGAATAAAGTACGGACCTGAGTTAATAATAATGCATCAATATTGGTTTATTAATTGTAACAAATGTACCATACTAATGTAAGATGTTAACAATAAGGAAACTAGGTGTGGCATATATGGGAACTCTGTATTATCTTTGCAATTTTTCTAAAACTGTTCTAAAATACAAAGTTTATTTAAAAAGAGAGAGATTGAGATCTAAGGAATATAAGAACCAGATTAAGTGCATGAATCCTGGACTGGATCCTGGTTTATACAAAACAACAACAACAAAATGTCCTTTTGGGAACTATTAGAGAAGTTTGCCTAACTGGGTATTTGGTGATAATGGAATTATTAAGTTCATTCTCTATGTAGATAAGATTCCTTTCACTATGTAGAGAAATGTTCTTTTTTAAAGATGCATGCTGAAAAAACAATGTTGGTTTGCCCTCAGAATAAACTCCAAACTCTTTCCCAATGCCGAGACCTGAATCCCTGTAAACTCTGGTGCCGTGAGCTCTCTATAACCTCATTTAGTACCACTCTCTGCTTCATTCACCACAATGGTGCCACATCAGCGTTCCTTCTGGCTCCTCCTGCTCTAGAGTCTTTGCCCACGCTGTGCCTTCCCATGATGGCCAAACCAGAAGTAGCCCCTCCCTCCCCTTGCTCTCTCTCATCACCCTGTTTATTTTCTTCAGAGCCTCAGCTTTCTTGTTTGTCAACCAGCTGTCTCCCACGACTAGAATGTAAATTCCTTGAGGGCAAAGACCCTTTGCCCAACTTGTTCGCCATCTCTCCAACATCTAGAACAGTACCTTGCTCGCACAATATACGCCCAATAAATATCTGTCCAGTGACTAATTCAGTAGGTCTTAGACCATAACAACTACAGGAGTCACAAGCCATTCCAAGTCACTGCTACTTCTCTTGATGGTAAAACTTTTTTTGGCTGTGCCCCACGGCATGTGGGATCTTAGTTCCCCAACCAGGGATTGAACCCGTGCCCCCTGCAGTGGAAGCACGGAGTCTTAACCACTGGATCGCCATGGAAGTCCCGATGGTAAAACATTAAGTCAAAGATGTTTAAAAAGGGCACTCAACTTTTTTCCCTCCAATGGGGCTTCAATCCATTCCCTCATTTTTGATCTCACCTCTAAGCGGGAGGGAAGCTAGACAGGCAGAGGGGGTCCTGGGAGTTCCAAACCTGATTCAAGCGAGCTGTGACCTGGACGACGTGTGAACCGCGGAGGCGGCACAGACATCGCGAAAGTATGCTTTCGCAGCTGAGGGACTGCCTAAGAGATTCCTTTCCCAACAACTCACTTCTAACTCATTATCTCATTACAGCCCATCAGGCATCTAGGAGAGCGGCCCCATCCTTACCAATAGCAAACTCCACCAGGCTCTCATTCTCCTCCGACAGTGAATCGAGGAATAAATCCAGGACCTGCAGCTGCCGCAGATACTGGTAGTTACTGGGGTCATAGGCGAAGTTGGCGAGGTTGGCCAGTACTTGCTCCTTGGCGTCTGCAGTGGAAAAGCGGCACTGGAGCCAGGTCCGGGGCGGCGATCGCGGCCGGATCCCTCCCTGCCCGGTACCCTGCTCCCCACCCTGCCGCTCTCACCTTGGCTCTCGGTCTCCTGGAATTCCGTGACCAGCGCCTGCAGGTATCCCAGCCGGCCGACGTGGGGGTCTACCTTCGGCTTCTGGGCCATGGTCGGGCGGCGGAGGAACCCCGGGGGCCGGGCAGGGGAGTGTGGAAGGTGAGGCTGGAAAGCGGGCGAGAACCTCACCTGGGCCTCGCCGGGTCCGGAGAGGGGCAGACCGGGGCGGGAAATAGGTTCCTTTCCTGGCTTCAGGTTCTGCAGTAATTTGCAGCTGAAATTGGGCTGGGGAAATGGGGTGGGGACTCAGTACCTCGTAAGAGTTGGGGGTGAACATCCAAATTGGGGCGCGGCAGACAAGAACGCAGTCGCGCGCCGTACGAGGAAGGAGCAGCGCCCAGCTGGGCTTAATTTTCGGCTCGGTTCCGGACTTCCGGGGGAAGCCGCGCTTAGCCCCGCCCCAGGGGGCGGAAGGGGCGGGCCGAGGAGGGTGAGGGGCGGGGCCGTCCTTGAGCTCCCTGGGCTTGCTTTGGGTGCTTACGCCGGGCGCTTCAAGCCTCTTGTCTCAGGCAGCTGGCGATCCGCATCGTGATAGAAGCGGTCATGGAAGGTTGCGGATGCGTTGAGGAGCTCCTCTAGGGCCCTTAGGAGCTCAGAGGTGCCGGAGCGCCTATGTGGGGGACTGTCGGGGCAGAAGCACCTCCAGGTGCCCCTGCACTTGACGAAGGGGTGCAGTTACCCCCACACACCAAGGGCCCCCAGGAACGCAAGTGTCGGCTCCCTGTGTCCCCCACGTGGGTCCTTTTGAAGCGGAGCAGGACCCTATGGTCCTTGCCCCCCATGTCCTCAGCCTGCCTTTTGTCTGTGGAAAAACTTTAGCCAAAGAATAAGTTTAATCAGAGAGGTGGAAAAATGCAGAAATAGAGGAAAACAAAGGAGACCGAATAATAATAGTTTAGTCCTTAAGCATAGTCAAGGACCTTTAGTTCCTCCTTAAGGGCTATAGATAACATTCTGAGCCGTATCCTGTGAGCTGTTTTGCAGCTACTGAAGCCCCCACCAGGTGGAGGAGGGTGACCACATGATGACCGAACTGAAGCCATGACATAAGCTGCTCCACGTCACACAATTCCGAGAACTGGCCTCAAAGAAATGGGAACAAACCCTGGAACTAAAGATTAACCGTACTTAAAACGACCAAGATGACTGCCAGAACTGACTATGCTGTTCTGCTCCCTCCCTCCGCCTATATAACCCTGAAACTCCCTTTTAAAAGCCCCTGTGCCCTGAACAGCAATCGGGAGTTCTCGGACAGGACTCCACCCTCTCCCCGGTTGCCAGCCTCTGAAGCAACCTTTCCTTTCCTACCAACCCTTGTCTCTCAAGAATTGGCTTTCGAGCGGCTAGCAGCCGGACCTGGGTTCGGTAACACTTTGACACTACCTTCTGGTCTGCTTTTCCCAAAAGCCAGGCGACGACTTCCCCGGCAGTCCAGTGGTTGACTCCGCGCTCCCAATGGAGGGGGCATGGGTTCTATCCCTGGTCGGGGAACTAAGATCCCGCATGCCGCGTGGCGCGGCCAAAATGAAAATAAAAGGCGGGCGAGCCTGGTACCCTCTGCTTCCCAATCCCGAGCTGAGTCTGCCACCTCTGGCTGGAAGGCATTTTATCAGCCAGGTGGACGGGGAGCACCAGGGCAGCACCATCGGGCCCTAGAAGGAGCCCAGTTGTACCGCTTTGGCGGTTTTCTGATGCTGAAGCCCTTCTGCCCACTTCTTTCTCGGGGCTTCTCAGGAAGGGGGCGTGTGACCCAGACCTCATAGGCACAGGGGACGGAGCACCAGGGAGGAAGGTGGTCCTCCCAGACTCCAGTCGTGCTTGAAAATGTGGGGATGAAAGGGGCTTGGGCTGCGAGCTTCTTGAGGGCAAGGGCCGTGCTCCTTTTGCCCTGGGCCTGGCATGCGGGCAGAGTGGCTGCTACACTCCAGCCTACCACAGCCCCGTTGAAAGCAGCCTCCACCTCCGTGGTGGCTCAGGTCCCTGTGATCAGCCCCTGCCCTATACACACACCCCTGGGGCAGGAGTTATGACCATAGGCTGGGTGCTTGGGTACCCTGGCTGCTTCTTGCAGGGCAGTGGCCCTAGGCCCCTCACCAGGCCCTCCACATTCTGAGGGGAGCTGATTCGACTTGGGGAAGTGTATCTCAGCAAAAGGTGGCCAGGGGGGCTTCTCTGCTTCTGTCTGGACAGAGCAGTAAAGGCCTGGGGACCAGGAGCTCAGAGCTTGGGGACAGGATGGAAGTGAGCTCCTGGTCAGGAACTGCTCTAGACCCTCTCTAGAGGAATCCCAGGATCAGCTAAGTGTGGGTTCTGGAATCAGATGGGCCACCCCAGCCTCCCTCATTTGTCCCCTCCTAAGGCTTCAGAGGCCCTCATCTTTGGGAAGAATTCTTAGTCCTTGGTTTTGTGCTGAGGGCAGCGACCAGGTCTTAACTCCTCTCTGCCCAGTTCCTGACACACAGTAGATGCTCAGTAATATTTGCTGAAGGAATTCTGCCCAGAGATTATCGCCACTTTTGCCCAGGGGGCAGAGGAGGTCAAAGTTCCCTATGCTAAATGTTTACTAATATCTTTTTTCCTTGAAAGAAATCAGTTTTCAGGAAGTGGGCCTAAAAGGGGATACACGTTTCAAAGCCTTGTGGCTACTAGCACCAAAAAGTTTTCATCTACCTGCCAGCCCCAACTCTCCTCTTCCGCTCAGTTAAGATGGAGAAGGTGGCAGGACCTGGTAAAATGTGTCCGGCTGTGGATTCCCCCTTCAGTGCACACGCTATGGATGGTGACCAAGTACAGGACAGGATGGGGGGGGGGGCAGGGAGGCAATGGGGGGTCTTCAGGATCAGACTTTTCAAACTGGAAGAGACTTTAACTTATCTAGGCCAACCTCCTCCTTTTTCAAGGCCCAGAGATGGTGGACAATTTGTCCAGAGTCACACAGCAAATTGTGGCAGAGTCAAACGTGAATTCAGGTCTCTGTTCCAGTCCAGAGCCCTTTGCTTCACCTCCGTACTACCTCTTTTGGCCAGAAGGGGGCACTCAAGAGTCCTGGAAAAGACAACATCCCCAAGGATGCTGACTCACGCCAGTTGGACTTGTGCAGGAGGAAGGCTGGAGTCGGGTCATAAAAAGAAAATCAATTCTCCTGATAAGGGTTTCTTGTTGAAACCTGGTTGAGCTTGAATCAACAAACAAGGTCCTTGGTGGGAGTAGCCCTGAAGGGGGATGGGGGAAAACTTACTCCAGGCCTCTTTTCTACCTTCGTTAGTTCACAGTGTTTATAACCCGCTGCAGAAAATGTTTTTGTGTGTAATTCAAACAAACTCTGTTTTTCCTTTCACTCAGTTGGTACACTGTTGGGACGAGCCTGGGCTGATGACAGCCAGCCCCCAGGTGATGACCTCAGGGAAGGCACCAGCAAAAAGAGTATGTGGCGGCCGGTCTGGGGGAGAAGCTCTGACTTCCAGGCCAGACGCACAGGCCAGTGGGGAGCAAGGGTGGCCTGGCAGCTGGCCCAGCCAGCCACTTATCCCAGGGTTGACACCTCTGACACAGCAGGGAGAAAAGGATGACAGGAGAGGGCAGTGAAAGGGCTTCTGCTGCAAAAGCAGCTCCATCTTCACAGAGGTCCTGGGGCCCTGCCTAGCAATCCTTCCTCCCCTGGTCTGATGTGTGGCTCCCCCGCGCCCCCCCGCCCCCAGCACTAATCTTCCCAGCCAAGATACAGGATGGGGCAGAGGAGGGAGGAGACCCTAGAGCAGGCCCTGCTGAGTGTGCAGGGGGCCCTCAGATTTCACTGATTCTAGGACCCAAGCCAGGGGCTCCCCTCCAGTTCTCTGCACTGTCGCCAGGACGGGTGCTCCACCTGACATTTAATCTGTCCAAATCCTGCATCCAGGCCGACCCCTCAGCCTGGCCCTCCACCACTGCAACACATTCTCTCACAAAGCCCTTCGTCCCAAGGTTCCAGGTAGCATGAGGCCCAGCAACCTGTGCTGGGGGGCAGCCCTGCGGGTGAGGGCTGGGCCACCTGGGAAGAAGGGGGGCAGGAGGGACTCAGAGGAGGGTTGAGCTCATCGGAACTGTCTAGAGGGTGAAAGACAAAGAGATCACATGGGAGGCGCCCAGGCTGGACTTGAGGGTCCAGTGTGTTGAGCTGTAGCAGCAGCGTAGGCAGCCAGCTGAGCCGTGACAGACCTGAGCTGGGCTCAGACCCACCTTCCTGGGCCCCAGGTACTCTGGTGCCCCAGCAAAAAAGTCAGGAGGATCCGCTCCTGGATTCTGCTGGTTAGGAGGAACCCCGAGCCTCTGGAGGCCAGCCTCTAAGGTCCCAACTCCTGGCTGAGTCCCGACGTGCAGAACCCAGATGGCCTTTGGTTCAGGCTTTCTGGGCAGCCCTTCACCCCAGCCTCTGGCGAAGTATCTGGACATTCCTGGGCTGAGGCAGGACTCACTGACTTCAGGGCTCAGATGCCAGTCACACATGTGAGTGATCCCAGGGCTCAGACGCTGGTCACATACATGATCTCCATGCGCAGCTGCTTCTTGGGACCGTCTGTGTCCTCCATAGTGAGGCCCTGCTCTGGGGCAGCCTCTGTTACAGCTCCTTCCATCTCAGCCCGTGGGCCCTGCTTCTCCATCTTCCCCAGGGCCCAGAAACTGCCACCCATGAAGAGGGCGGCTGAGATGAGGAAGAAACTTGACATGTAGAAGACATAGCTGAAGTTGCTGGTGGTGTCTAGGAGGAGTCCTAGGGGACAGAGAGCAAGTTAGGCCACTGCCCTTGGCTACCAGGCCTCCCGCCCGCGCCCCCTCAGCCCCCAACCCCTGCTAAATTGTGTGCTCTGTGAGAGCAGGGATTTTATTGTTGTCTCTGCTGCATCCCCAGCACTAGGAACCGTGGCTGGCACCTAGTAGGAACTCATTAGGTATTTGTTGAATGAAAGGAAAGGAAACACTAAACCAGCCCCAGTCTGGGCAGGAAGAGTCCTTGGGTGGGTCAGATGAGCACTTAAGGGCATGTTTCCTTTACCCTTGGCGGCAGGAAGCCAAGGACTCAAGGGCCAGTGGCGTCTGGGATATCTGCTCAGCCATACCCCAGGCCCGCCATACCTCCTCCTGGATTGCTCTCCCCGCTTGTCGGCTTGGAGAACTCCCTTGGAAACTGGGACTTCCGATGCCACACTTGGGAGGAGTCCCCACTGTCTGACTGTAATAACCGTGCTGTCTGTTGACTGCCCCTCAGCACCACGGGCTTCACACACCTTCCCTTCTACTCTGAATGTCACACGCTCAGCTGCCCAGCAAGTCCACTCCTGTGGGTCTCTGCTTCCATATCTGTTTGTTTCCCTCCCGGCACAAATCACCATTACGATCACAAAGGGGCCTCTTTGCTCTAATCCCCGACTCCTCCACCAGAAGGTAAGCCCTGAGTGGTGGGGACTAGATCTCTGTATTCAGCCCTGCCCACCCCGTGACTGGCGCAGGTGTAGGGATGGGTATGGCAGGTGTTCTCGTCTGCATTTTGCAGATGACACTGTGGCTCAGGGAAGGAAAATGACTTGCCCGGGCCCCACAGGCACAGGATGTTAATAACTGCAGACATGTGCATAGCACTTACCGTGTGCCAGGCTCTCTACTGAGCGCTTTGCTATGTGACACTACTTGTGATCCCCACAACAAGCCTATGAGGTAGATTCTATTGTCATCCCCACTTTACTGATAAGAAACCAGAGGTACAGAGGGGAAGACAAAGGACTGAGATAAGTCTGGTATGAAAATCCTTATTTTTCACTGTTCCTACCCCGAGTGCCAGCTGGGGAACAGGCTACAGCCAGTCCCCTGAGGTGCTTGAGAAAATCACAGATTCCAAGTCTCTAACCCTGAGATGCTGGAGGGGCCCCACATCTCCAGACTGTTCCTATTTGCACCCCTCCCCATGCCCTGCCCAGGCCACACCTGGCTGCCCTCCCTCCCAGGGCCTCACCAGCCAGTGGCGGGGAGATGAGGATGGAGACGCTCTCCAGGACGGTGAAGAGGCCCAGGGCGCTGGAGAACCGGTCCATGGGGACAACGTCCATGAGGACCTGGAAGAGGAGAGCACCAACGCCGCTCATGGACACGCTGTACACCAGGCAGTAGCCCACCAGCACCCGGAAGTCGGCCGACGCCGCGCACACCAGGTTGGTGAGCCCGTTGAGCAGGGCTGCCAGGCTGAACAGGTACTTGCGGTGACTGGCAAAGTCCCGCCGGCCTGCCACCAGCCCAGCCATGGGCCGCAGGAAGATGTTGCTAAAGCCAACGATGGAGATGAGCAGGGCCGCCCTGTGTTCATCCACCCCGTGCCAAATGGCATACGGCACCAGGAAGACGTGGGGCAGTGGGAAACCCATGATCATCCAGACGACTCCCAGTGTGTACACGCGGTAGCCCACGTTGTGCCGCAGGACGTCGAAGGCCAGGTGGCGCTGGACGGCCCGACCGTATGCTGCCAGGCAGCCTCGTGCGGGTCTCTTGGAAGGTGGAGGGAGGCCTTCTCTGGTCTCAGGGGTCGCAGTGGCAGGCACGGGCCTCAGGATGGCCCCACAGACACAGCAGTGGAGAAGAACCCCGCCGAAGATGAGGAAGCTGCCTCTCCAGCCCAGGTCCTCCAGGAGATAGCGGGAGAGCAGTGGCCAGAGCATGATGCCCAGGGAGACGCCCGCCGAGGCCAGCGCGTTGGCCAGCACCCGCCAGCGGGTGAAGTAGAATCCCAGCACAGTTATGCTCGACTGAAAGCTGAAGCACATGCCCAGGCCTGCGGAAGGAGAGGGGGGACCAGCTCCAGGGCGCACGCAGCGCACGGACCCTGGGGTCACGTCCCAGGTCTGTTCTCCTTCCGTTCCAGCGCAGACCCACTTCCAGGTCCCCGGGGATTTAAGATGGACTCAGCCTACCTCACCACCTCCCTAGAAGTATCCCACCCCTCAGATCTGCCCTCTCAAGGCTGCCAGGGGCACACGTGTTCCCACTGGCACAGCACCAGGGGGATTTTCAAAAACCTAAATCAGGTTAAGTCTCTCTGCTGCTTAACACCTTCCAAAGATTTCCCATCACACCTAGAAAAAAAGCCAAAGTATTTACTATGCCCTGGAAGGCTCTGCACGGTCTGGTCCCTGGCCACCTCTTGAGTGCCATCTCAGGCCACTCTCCCTGTCACTCGCCATGATCAAGTCCCATCAGTCTCTTTCTCTTCCTCTGGACAGTAAGCTGCCCACCTACTCGGACATTTGCAGTTGCCATTCCTTCTGCCTGGAATATGCTTCCCTCAGACTTTCCTCTCCTGACTCAGCTTGGATGCCACCTCCCTACCTACTCCGTGCACAGCTGAACATGCTGGAGAGAAAGTTCACAACCACGCTGTGACCACTGGCCTCAGGCGGGCCCTCGGGCCACCCATGGTGCCACTGTAGTTCCCTCGACCATTTACTCTCCCCGCTCTTAGATGACCACCAGGCCTTCTTCCTCTGAGCACCCCGACACCTACCTCCCTCCCTCACTGCCAGCTGACCACCTACCCTCCCATCTGTCAAGGGCAGCCCTCCACTTCTGCCCTGAATCCTGTCCACTTGAAGGCACATCCCTCCAGCAATTTCCCTCTCCTGCGGCATCCATTATCCCCTCTTTACTAGATCATTCTCCTTCATTGTTATTTCTCCCGTTACAACAAAACTCTTGACATCAGTCTCTTCTGGGTACTGGCCCATTTCTCTGCTCCCCTTATATCAAAATTTCTTGGAAATACTGTTTATCTCCATTGTCTCCAGTTTCCCTCCTCTTCTTTTTCTCTTTTTTTTTTTTTTGGCCGTGCCACATGGCTTGTGGGATCCCAATTCCCCGACCAGGGATCGAACCTGGGCCACGGCAGTGAAAGCCCAGAATCCTAACTACTAGGCCACCTGGGAACGCCCCTATTGTTCTCTTTTGAACCTATTCCAATCAGGCTTTCATCCTTACCTCTGCTCCAGGATTCCTCTTATCAAAGCCGCCAACCTCCACTTTGCAAAGCCAAAGATGGAGTCTGATTCCCACTCGGTCTGATCCATCAGTGACTTGACGGTCGATCACTCCCTCCTGCTTGCGCACTTTCCTCACTTCCTTTCTCAAGAAACCCCACTCTCCTGGTGCTCCTTCTACCTCTCTGTCACTTCTTCCTGCCCAGGCCGCTAACCACTGGAGTGTCCGTGCCCTGGGCCTCAGGCCTCAGTCCTTTACATCCGTCCTCCCTTGTTCCTTTAGTGACAGCAGGGCGATACCTCATCTCGAGACTTGAGTACCAGCCATCTCAGGATTCCCCAGCTGCCCACTGCAGCTCAGGCCTGTTCCCTGAACTCCAGACTGGACGTGTCCAAACCTGAGCTTCCCACCCTCTCGAGAACCTGCTGCTCGCCTAGTTTCCCACTGCAGTCAGTGGCTACTCCATTCTTCCATTCTCCCCTTGGTATCACCCTCCTTGGCTCCTTCTCTGCACCTCACATGCAGTCCTGAACACGACCACTTCCCATCACCCCAATCATACCACCCTGGTTGAAGGTACCACCACCTCCTGGCTGGGTGATGGCCACGCCCCTACCTGTTCTCTGCTCCCAGCCCAGCCCCCTGTGGTGTATTCTCAACACCGCAGCCAGAGCAGCGCTCAGTGCTTCACAAACAGCGGCTGGATGACGTCCCTCTGCCCGAACCCCTCACATGGCTTCCCATCTCACTACACAACCTTTTAGGAACTAAACCTGTGTCTGGTCTCCCCACCCCCCCACGCCTTTGACCCTTCATTCACGCCCCTCTACCCCATCGGCCTCCGCGCTGCTCCTTGAGCACTTCTGGGCCTTTGCTCCTGCTGTTCCTGCTGCCTGGAAGGCTCTTCCCCAGACAGCCGGCTGGCAGACTCCCTCACCTCCTTCTGCCCAAACGCCACCCTCTCTGCAAGGCCTTCCCCGACCGCCCTGCTGAAATCAGCAACCTCCCGCTACCCTGCTTTACCTTCCGCGTTGGCTGTTGTAGTTATTCTACCTCTTTACTTGTTTAATCTCTACCCACCCCTAGCCGAGCCAGGACACTATCACATCAGCTGTCCTGTCTTCTCAGGTGCTTGTCATGATCAGATATGATCTTTCTTACTCCTCTGTTCGTTGTTCCTCTCCCTCATGTGACTGTAAGCAGCCCCAGAAGATCTGGTGCTTTGCCTGCCCTGTTCACTGTGCCTGGCCCTTTTCAGTCTTGCACCCAGTAGCTACGCAGCAATTCTCGACATGGAATGGCAGTCACCTGTGATGAAGCCTGCCGTGAGGTAGAGCTGGCCGAGGGTGCAGCTGAAGGAGCCGGCCACCATGCCCAGGCTGGCCAGCACGCCACCCAGCATCACCGTCGCTCTGCAGCCGAAGCGCCCCACCAGGATGCTGCACAAGGGTCCTGTGGGGAGGGGGCAGCCGGCAGGTGGCAGCGGAATGACAAGGTCAGAGGGAGGGGGACAGTGGGTTTGGGAGGGGGTTCCAGCAGGAACTAGCAGGTGGCTTAACGGGCACAAGCCCCGGAACATACAGACCTGGGTTCCGAGCCCCGCCCTGCCACAGACTGGCTACGGGCCAAGCAACGCCAATCCCTCTCTGTGCTGCAGTTTCCTCCCCCAGAGACTGAGGGGTCAGACTGGGTGATGTCTGGCCAGCTGTGAGGTGAGGTGCTGCAAATATTCCGTTTGACCCTGACAAGGATCCCCGGAGGTACAGACTGAGGCCGTTCACTGCACTGACCTGAGGCCGCTTCCGTCCAGGTGAAATGGGATTGGCTGGTGACCTGGGTGGACGCCCCTCACGGGGGTCTGTCTTGGTGGGCGAGGCTCCCAGGGCAGCTAAATCATGGTGAGCGCCTCCAGCCCCTGCTCCCCCTCCCCCATCCTCAAGAAGACTGGCCACAGCCCTCCTACCATCCTTCAACCTGTCCAGGGTGGGCAGCCTGGGGCCCTGGGCTACCCTTCACCCACTGGCTCTGGCCTCTGGGGCACTCTGGAGAAAAGCAGGTGGGGTACCCTCTCCCCCCAAACCCCCTCCAGCCACCACCAAAGTCTTGCACCCAGATGTTTAGCTCCTGGTAGAGAGGGGCCTGTCCTCCCTCACCCACCCCCAGCCTGAGCTGCTTTCTCACCAGTGCAGACCCAGGGTAGAAGTGAGCCAGTCCTTGCCGGCTGCTCTCGACACCTCGCAGGGCCCCATTCACCAAGTACCCTGCCCCCGAGTACACACAGCAGAGTTTCTCCAGAGTTGCTCTCCCAGAGAGCAGCCAAAGGGACAAGGAAAGTGTGTGTGTGCACTCGGTGTGTGTCTGTGTGTTTGGCGTGGAGAGAGGATGTGTGGGTGTGAGCCAGTACGAGTATGGGAGCGAACATGGGAAGTGAGCGGCCCGTCCTCAGAGGTAATCAAGGAGAGGCACCATAGAGGGAGAGGAAAGGCTTTGAAGTGGACGTGACTGCTGACTCACACATCTCTCCCACCCCACACTCTGGCCTGACTTTGGAAAGGTGACACTGGGGAAAGCCCTGCGTCATCGAGTTGGGGGTGAGGGGCTGGGATGTGTGCCAGCTCAGCCGAGACAGCCGAGGGCGCGGGGTGGGGCGCTGGGAAGCAAGGTGTTTCTGCTTCCGCCCTGAACTCACTCTGCAACACCGGCAAGGCCTTGTACTTTGTGCTTGCTTTCCTCACCTCTAAAACGTGTGGGAGTGAGAGGTACTTAGGATCAAGGACACTTTCAAGTTTAAAATTTCCATAATACTCTGAATGAGCGTGGGCTAAAGGTGTGTGTGTGTGTGTGTGTGTGTGTGTGTGTGACACAGACAGGAGTCCCGGGCCCACTGAGATGCTGGCACACCTGCTAGGCATGAGTCTAAAGCTGGTGGGGGAGTGAGGTCCCCAGCGAACGCCTGGTTCCCAGCCCCTGGCCCAGACCCCTCTCTGGCTGCAGGGAAGGAACTGTCTGGGATTCCCACTTCTGCCCAACCTTGCTGACGAAAAGGTTATGCGGTCTGGGCCAGGCCTGGCCTTGCTCCTTGCCAGGCAGCATGTTCAGGGGTCACTGCAGTGAGGGTGGCTTCTATCCCAGTCTGACTTCCCTCCCCATTCGAGGGAAGGACCTGGAATAACAAGCAGGCTGCTGGTGCCAGGTGGAGGGCAGGGCAGGAGGTAAGCAGGGAGATGGATCAGCTGAGACAGGCAAACAGGCCCGTGGGGAGAGCCCGGCGGCCTGTGAGGTCTGGCTCTAGCTGACCAGGCCCCTCTGAGGGAACTGCCTGTGGAGCTCTCCCTGGAGATCTTCCAGGAGCCCAAGGCTATTGTGGAGAACCCTCCAGCGCAGCCCCTGCCCTTCCCTTTCCCTGGGGTCAGGGTGAAGTGCTCACATCCCTGGAGGAGCCCTCCCTCCGTCTCCCCAGACCTTGCAACACCCCCTCTGCTTCCTGGTGAAAGATGGGCTCTTACCCTGCCCCCATCCTGCTCCTGGTGTCTTCCTTGAGCCCCCCTTCCCATCCTGAAGCCCTGATGAGGGTCTCCAAAATACTAGTAATTCACAGCTGCTTCCATTGCCCTAGCTCTCAGACCTGGCCGGGACCCCCTGTGATCTTCTCTCCAATCCTATGTGGGAGGTGGGCAGGATGGGATGCTGGGTGTCACTCCCATATCGCAGAGGAAAAAACTGAGGTTCCGAGAGATCACCCAGCGGGACCCCAAGCCACTCCTCCTCCAGTCTGTGCTTGAGTGCCCGGCACGCCTACAGTCTGGATCCATCCTCCCATGGTCATCAAGGGGACCGGCTTTACATCTTAGGGGCCTCTCCCCCCTCTGCCCCTCCCCAGCCCAGTCCAGCCCCGCCCCGCCGGATTCCAGGCAGGGGAACTGGCCCTGCTGAAATCACAGGAGATCTTAGGGATACACAGCACAAGGCAAAACCTGTGGCCTCAGAGAGAGGGACCCAGGAGGCCAGGGAGGTTGTGGCTTCCTCCCCCACCCGGGCTCTTTTTCATCCCTCCCTCCATCCCTCCCCTGGCTGCTCACCCCCCGCATGGAGCATGGCTGTCAGGATGGAGGGGAACCAGGAGGTCTCGCTGCTGCTGGCCTGGAACTCACGCTGCAGTTCAGTGAAGAAGATGCCGATGCACGTGGGGAAGCCCAGGGTGAGGCCCTGGGTCAGCACAGAGGCCAGGAGCACCATCCAGGCCCAGTAGCCCTCCGAACACTCCGGGGCCTGGGGCATCCTCGGCTACGAGTGCTGCTGCCACGGCCTCACGGCCACTGCTCCTACTGCCCGGGCCACCTGGGGAAGGGACAGAATGGAGCTGCCAGCCCTCCCTTGGCCCACCTGCCACCTTCCCTGGGCGCTTGAAACCGTCCCTTCCTCTTGCCCCAGCACCAGGTATCACAGAGGGGCACCGCCCCCTGGGAGATGGCCAGAGGCCCATGCGCTGGCCTTGGCATCTCCTTTCTCCTACTTCCCAGGGCAAGCCTGGAGGGAGGGACAGAAGGGGCAAGCAGGTGAGCCATAAGTGGGACAAGGCAGGTGGGTGGAATTCGTTCTGGCTGTTACATCGCTTAGTGGTCAGCAGGTGGGACTTCCCAGCCAGCCTTGGCCCGCCCGCACACACCACGTGGCAAGCACTCGACAATCGCTTGCAGAATGGAGCAGGCGTCTGAGCCAGCCTAGCCCCGATGGCACACAGGCACACACGGATACCTTCCAAACATTCATAACCAGGCTTCCTGCTCACAAACACGGGCTTTCACAATGCCACATCAACAGCCAGGTTCACTGTCAGTGCTGCTGTGATGGCTGAGGTGAGCAAGACAGGGCTGGGGCCCCCCAGGAGTGTACACAGAACAGCTCAACGAGGGCTTACATAGATGCACACGCAGAGGGCTTCCCTGGAGGCGCAGTGGTTAAGAATCCGCCTGCCAATGCAGGGGACACGGGTTCGAGCCCTGGTCCAGGAAGGTCCCACATGCCGTGGAGCAACTAAGCCCGTGTGCCACAACTACTGAGCCTGCGTTCTAGAGCCTGCAAGCCACAACTACCGAGCCCGTGTGCCACAACTACTGAGCCCATGTGCCACAACTACTGAAGCCCATGCGCCTAGAGCCCGTGCCCGTGCTCCACAAGAGAAGCCACCGCAGTGAGAAGCCCTCGCACCGCAACGAAGAGTAGCCCCCGCTCGCCGCAACTAGAGAAAGCCTGTGCGCAGCAACGAAGACCCAACGCAGCCAAAAAAAAAAAAAAAAAAAAAAAAGATACACACGCAGACACACCCAGACACACACCACACAGACAGGCAGAGAGAAACACATGGAACCACCCAGGCACACAGATTTATATGCAGACACACACTTACATAGACACATACAGAAAAGTCTAGAGACACACAGACACACACAGTCACACACACAGATGCGCACAGACATATACAGAGACACACACAGACATACACTTACGCAGATACACACTTAAAGAGACAAACTCAGACAAGCCTAGAGACATACAATCAAATGCACACAGACAGACACATGCTACACAGATGTAAGGACACACACAAACTCCCAGGGTCGCACGCTCTGCAGACAGATACACACACCCTCACATCTTTGACTCAGTCCTACCTTGGTTCCTCGCCACCACCCAGGCCACTACCCCCATCACAGAAGCTGCCTTAACCAGGCCTCAAAGCCCCAGCCCCCTCCCCAGATGTCGAGCCCTTTTCCAGTACCCTCCATCCTGGCTCTCCAAAGAGCCAAAGGATCCCAGGAGCTCCTGTTCCCACAGCCTCCCTCCTTTTAGCCCCAGGCCCCAAGATCCATGGAAACTCAGGAAACTATCAGAAATATGAAACCCCCTTCCTGCCAAGCCCAGCACCCCACCCCTCCCCCCCACGCCGGGGTCCAGGAGCTTTAACACAGCACCTAAGCCGGACCCACCCTAACTGCCTCCTTCACGGGCTCCAATCCCTTCTCCAGCCACAAGGCCTCTTCCCTCCCCAGAGGACCCCCAGGGGCCCTGCCAAGGGGAGTAGCCCGTTCATCCCTAGCCCCGGAGTGTGGGGTGTGTGTGTGGTGGGGGGACCTCGAGTCCTGTGTGTGGGCTGGGAGCATCTCCTGCCCTCCTAGCTCCTGCACGTGACACGAGCCCTAGAGATCCCCCAGCTCCGATTCTCCTGGCTCAGCCCCACGCTCCGGGCAAACCTCAGACAGGCTCCTCCAGCAAACTGGCTCTCGCCCCTTCCAGGATTTCTGTTCCCTTGGCAAATGAAAAGGCCACTGGTGCCACCTGATCCTCTCTGTGAACGTCAAGTCCCCCACCCTGCTCTACTGCTCGCCCCCCTCCCCACGCATCCCGGCCCCTCGGTCCTCCCAGACCTGCCACCTTCCCCCTCCTCCCAGAAGGGACGCCAGCCTTCCCTCCACCATCCTCACTTCCTCCCGCTCCCCCCGCATGGCACCCCACCCCTGGCACTCCCCAGCCCCTCCCCACTCTGGTCCCCTCTCCTTCCGCCCTTGTCCGGCCCCTCTATGGAGAGGTCTCTTTCGTGCCCTTAGTCCAGGACTCTGACCTTCCCTCTGCACTTACCTTCCCTCTGAACCTTTCAGTGGAGCTAGTTTCTCCTCCCTCCAGGCCTCCCAGACAATCAGAGCCCAGGAAACCCTAAGCACCTTTGTTCTCTCTTTGCCCTGGCCTCCCTCTGGGAGCTGTCTTGAAGACTTTGGCCTTCCACAAGGAGGCTATCCCCTCCCATACACCCCCAATTCCCGGGTCGCACACATAGCTCTTCTGTCCCCCAGCCCCCCCCCGCAGCAAGCTGGTTCCCCCTCCGGAACTCGGCTGCCGAGATTCCAAAATCCTCAGCCAGAGAGAAGTCCCGTTGGTCCTCCAAGATTCAGCCCCAGCAGCACCTCCAGGAAGCTACCCTGACCCCTACCCCAGGCTAGGCTAGGCCCTTTCCTGTATTTCTCTCCGTAATAGTAGTTCTCACACCACGTTGGAGTGGGTCCTTCCCTTGTTTATCACTGTCGCTCCCCTCCTCCTCCCCACCTTCCATACCACGAGCAGGACCTGTTCACAGCCCCGCACCCAGCCTCCACCTGAGCACAAAATGTAACATTAATGTGACCCACCTGTGTTCCCCGGGGGGCAGGCAAGCCCAGGAACAAGGGTGACCTGGTTTCCCGGCAGGTAGGTCCATTCCAGAAGACTCGAGCAGAGCGGAGCAGAGCAGAGATGGGGGCTCTGGTCCCACCTCTGCCCCAGCAGAGAAGTGGTCTTCCCTTGGTACTGGGAACCAGGAGTCACAATCACTGCCTGGTGCGCGGCTGGGGCAAAGGAGGGAGACGCGGCTGGAAACGCTTCACTCTCCCTTCCCCGGACTGGAGGCGAGCAGCTTTCCGCAGGAGCTGCCGACCTCAGCCCTCAGGGGCCCCCCACCCTGAGTGACACCATCTTCGTGCCCAGGTGGCCTGAAGCTGGGTTTGTGGGCAGGGCAGGGCAGAAGTTCACATGACACCTCTTGCCCTTCTCCCGTCACACACCGTCCCCGGGCTGATTTTTAGGGCTTCTCATCTGACGACAGAGGCCTAGCTAGGCCCTCAGAATCCATTCCCAGCCCCTCTGAGCTTGCAGGTACGGGCAAAAGGGTGAGCGGATGCTCTCACACAGGGCTTTGGGGTTAGGGGCCGGGTGTGCGGAGTGGAGGGGCCGCCCCCTCTCCCTCTGCTCCCTTCCTGTGGTGGGAGAGCTGGCGAGAGGAAAACAAGGAATCACCAGCTTCACCAGCAGCGGAAGGACGGGTAGACCGTGCAGACCCCCTCTCTCCCCAGGCTCCACATCAGGCAGGATCCCGGGCCTGAAGCCCGGGGCACGGGACAGGCAGCAGTGCGGGTTCCTGCTGGACAGGAGAGCAGCAAGAACCAGCCCGAGCCTGGGGTTGACAAGCCCGCACATCCCTGCACCCGGCAGGGGCCGGGGAAGGAAGGAGGCGGTTCCAGAGGTGGGCCGGCTGGGGCCAGCCACCCTCCTCCCTTCTGTGCCTCCAAAGGTGCCCCCGCCGTCCGGGCGGGGTCAGGCTGACCACAGCCTGGAAGGGGGATGGGATAGGCAGCAGGAACTTCCTGACCTCTTGTCACCCTGGCTCAGTCCCTGCTGTCGGGATCTAGTTTCCTTCCACTCGGCTTCCCACCCTCCCCGAGATGGAGCTCCTCTGGGTGGGGCTTCTGGGACGTCCAGGCGGCGTCCCCGTGGAGATTTCAGCCCAGGCCTTGGCTGGTGCCTGTCCCCTCACCCCTGAGGCCATCGCAGGCTGGGGCGGCCCAGGACCCGGACAAGAGGCTTTTCTGGATCCTCTCCCCCCACAGGCGGGAAGGGGCCCCGGAGGCCCACGGCGGGGCGGGCCCGCGACGGCGCTCACAGGGACCCCGGCGGGGGAGCACACCTTGGGGACTGTGGGGGGAGCCCGCTCACCGGCTCGCCCGGGCCCGGCGGAGGGGCGGCTCCACTCCAGCGGAGCGCGGCTTCCTGCGGCCCGGCCCGCTCGCGGTGGAGACGGCAGGACGCCGGGCGGCGGCGGGGACCGGAGGGGCGGGCCGCAGGGCGCCGGTGGGCGGGACCACCTCCGCGTCTCCAGGGAGCCGGGCGGGGAGGCCTCTGGGCGAGGCGGGGGGGGCGTGCCCGGGGCCCGCAGCCGCTTCTGTCAACCTCGCCCCCTCCTCTGAGTGGCCTCGACCCCGGCTCGGCGGGTTCATTTGCATGTCGTTAGCATGTCATTTGCGTAGCCCGCCTTCTCACTTTGCGGCTTCTCGATTTTCCCGCTCTGGGTTCTAGGGGCGCCAGGAGTGGAAGGGAGGAAGCGTGTGATGAGAGACTCCACCTCCCAGCGGCAGCGGGGTGGGAGGCCAGGGTGCAGGATTCTTTCTTTGGGGGCTTTAGCTGCCCAGGAGTCCTTCCAATGAAAACCTAGAGCTTTGAGGGCCACATCCAGGGGAACCCAGGCAGGCAGCTGTGCGGAGCAGACAAGAGGGTGGACCCCTCAACCCTGGGGGCAGGTCAGACGGCGCCCACCACCTCCGCGTGCGCCTCTCCCCCACCTAGCCAGCCCTTGATATGCATGGTTTAAAATGTATTCAATTAGTACAAAGTTACAGTAACCAGGACAGGCATAAGGGTAGGCATATAGATCGGTGGACTAGAATTGAGAATAAACCCTTACATTTACAGTCAGTTGATTTTCAGTTAAGTATGCTGAGACGATCCAGGGTGGGAAGAATAGTGTTTTCAGCGAACAGTGCTGGGTAGCTGCATGTAAAAGAAAGTGGTTGTGGTTGGACTTCCACCTCACACCATTTAAAGAAAAAAAAAAAAAAAAAAGGATTACAGATAGAAATGTAAAAACTAAAACTGTGAACTTTTTTTAAAAGATTTTTTGCTGTGGACAATTTTTAAAGTTCTTATCGAATTTGTTACAATACTGCTTCAGTTTTATGTTTTGGTTTTTTGGCCGGGAGGCAGGTAGGATCTTAGCTCCCCCACCGGGATTGAACCCGCACCCTCTGAATTGGAAGGCAAAGTCTTAGCCACTGGACCACCAGGGAGATCACTGAATTCTGTTGAAGAAAGCATAGGAATAACTCTTCATGACCTTGGAATTAGGCAATGGATTCTTAGGCACTACACCAAAAGCACAAGTGACAAAGGAAAAAACATAAATTGGATGTCATCAAAATTAAAAACTTTGGGGGAATTCCCTGGCGGTCCAGTGGTTAGGATTCCACGCTTTCACTGCCAAGGGCCTGGGGTCAATCCCTGGTCGGGGAAATAAGATCCTGCAAGCCACGTGGCATGGCCCAAAAAAAAAAGAAAAAAAAAAAACCTAAAAACTTTTGTGCACTAAAGGACACCATCAGGAGAGTGAACAAACAACCCTCAGAATGGGAGAAAATGTTTGCAAATCATATATCTGATAAGGGACTTGTATTGAGAATATATAAAGAACTCTCACAACTCAACAGTAAAAAGACAAATTAACCCCATTAAAAATGGGCAAAGGATATGAATAGCTATTTCTCCAAAGAAGATATGCAAATGGCCAACAAGCACATGACAAGATATTCAACATCATTATTCATCGGGGAAATGCAAATCAAACCCACAATGAGGTACCGCTTCCCACCCACTGGGATGGCTTACCTTCTGGATGAATGAGGTAGGAGATAACCCTATCACGTCGTGAGTCCATCTTAAACCTAAGTCATTGTTGTGCCTGTGGTTCATGTTCTTGCCAACAGTCACTGCGCTGGGTTGCCTCTTGCTGGGGGCATATTCAACTTAGCCTGCGGTTCCCTGGATACAAACTTTGGGAGGAGGGGATCAAGGTTTGTCCCATGGTCCCATAGGGATGGTCCCAGGCCTTGAGAGGTCCAGTGTGGGGGACAACAGGGGTCATACTCCAGGGTCTGCACCATCTCGTCACCCCTTATCTCAGCCTGGCCCAGTACTGAGCGGCAGTAAGACAGGAGGGAAGGGGGCAGGGCACGACCATTAAAAGAATGACCCAGCTGAGGATACAAAAAAACTAGCTAGAACCAACTAGGCCCAAGGACTTCTCACAGACCTGGAGCCTCATTATACACTTACTGTAATACATTAGCAGGCTAAATGACACACGGACCAGTACCGTGAGAGTTCCGAGGCTGACCATAAAAGGCCGAAAGTGGGCGGTGGCCCAATTCCTGGAAATCCCCACCCCTTCCCCAAAAGAGCTGGAATCATCTCCCCACTTGTTAGCCCATGAAATTACCCAGCCCATAAAAACTAACAGCCCCATGCCCCAGGGCCCCTCTCACCTTCTGAGAGGGACCGCTTTCTGCCTATGGAATGTGTATTTTTCTAAATAAATTCGCTTCCACTTTACTGTGGCTCGCTCTTGAATTCTTTCCTGCACAAAGCCAAGGACCCTCCCTTGGCGGCCCGGCCCAGGAATTCGCCCGAGACCTGGGACTCGACTGTTCTCTCGTGCCCCCTTCTCCTGCAACAGCAGTACCTGCCCCAGGTACTCAGAACAGGCTGGATGTAGCCCTCCACCCCATCCCTGGGTACTCTGGCGGGACCCAGGGACTTAATACCCAGGGTCTTCCTGGAGGCTCTTACCCTCTCTGAAAAAAATCAAACCAAGAGGTTTTCCAGGACCTCACTATTCCCTGGGGAGCCCCACCCTAATCTTCGACCTCTACTCATCGAGACGAAATTGAGAGAGCTGTGGGGATACCCCCTCCGCCATCCTGGACTCTGGGTACTTCTCCAGAATGAAGCTCCCACCGGGTTGGGGCATAGTCACTGTGGCTGCAGAGCTCAGAGCCAGGGTCTGCGGTTCCCACAGGCAGTCCCCACAGCCTTCCCCAGCCTTCCTCTGTGACTCTGTGCCCTAAGTGTTGGTCTGAGTGCACAGCCTGGTCACCAGGCCCAGTTTTGTTAGGGCCCATGACAGCTGTCATGAGGGGTGGGTGACAAGGGACTCAGCGTTGGAAAGGTCCTCATCCACAGAGAAAGCAAACTGAGGCATCTGCTCAAAGAGAGAGGGAGGCACCTACTCAAAGTCGTAAATCTTTAAGAATTAATAGTAAGTAATTAGTAGTTAATGACACAATTGCCATACATCACTAAGAATAACAACCACTACGTTCATTGCTCACCGGCCAGACCCCCTGAGATCTTTACACCTGCGTGGTTGTTCCCTTTCCCTGAAACACTCTGTCCTGATGAGGCTTTTTTTTTTTTTGTTAACCTGGTTGGCCCTTGGTTGGCCTGCAAGTGTCAGCTTAGAATCTCCTTCCTCCAGGATGGCCTCCCAGACCTCCCATGTGGAGGCATTAATCCTGCTGAGTGTTGGGCATCTCCCCCACTAAGCTCCCTGAGGCTTAGGAGCGTTCTTGCCCAGTTGGTCAACACTACCCCAGCACTTAGCACAGTGTGTAGCACAGGATAATAATAACTATAATAAGAAGGGTCAACACGTATGGATGGAGTTTCTCACTGCTGTCCAGATACTGCCTCATCGGCTGAATGAAGGAAAGGAGTATTGCCCGTCCAAGTCACTCCCCCATTCCAGGATCTTATCACCCCAAGCCCAGGACCTGGCGTCCTTTAAAAATATTTTAATTACTGGAAAGCTCCAGGATGTGGTCCTGGTTCCTCTGCCCCTCTCTCCAGGTCTTGGCCTCTGGCAGTGACCCTGTGGTGTCCCTGGCATGGACAGAGTGCCGACTGCTGGGATTATGGGGACAGTCTGTCCAGGCTTTTCTGGATGCTGTTGGCTCTGGGCCCCTGGGTGCCCTCCTGTTCGAGGGCCCCTTTCCTTCTCCACCAGCTCTATCCTTTTTCTACCCTCTGCCGGTCACACCCCTCTGCCGGTCACACCCCTCTGCCTGTTTGTCCTACTCTGCCAGGGCATGCGGCAGCTTGTCAGCGGGCCCCAGAGGCCTAGGCCATGCCACCCAGCTGGCTATTTCCCCAAAAGACCCCCTGAACTCAGATCTGAGGTGCACAGTCTCTCCCGGGGCTGGCCATGGCTGCTTGCCTAATGTTGGGGTACATAGTACCCCAGCCCCCTCCACTCCAGCCCCCACCTCCTGGGGGAGCAGAGATGCCCTGACGGCTCCCATCGAGGGGCAGCAGATCGCCCAATGCTGGGGCCAGCCTAGGGAGCAGGACAAGAGAAACCACAGGGTGATCCCCTGCCCCCTGATTTGGGATCATCTCTGTGCTGAGCCTTGCCCTGATTTCGGGTGTGTGGGGAGGGGCAGTGGTCATCGGGCAGGCAGGCACTGCTAGAACCATCACCTGGGCACAGCCCTTGCTCCGAGACCCCCGTTGCTTTGGGCCACCCCTCACTCTGAGTCCCCTCTTCCTTCTCCCTCTTTCTCCTTTTGCCTGTCTTACCCAGACTCTCTCCTCCGTGCCACCCTCCTCTCTGGAGCTCCAAGCACTTCTCCTTGAGATTTTCTTACTGTCACTGGAACTGAGCCTGTCCCCGCACTGCTCACACCATCTTCCCCTTAGACCAGACCCCTCCTCTGTTCTCTGACTCCATCCCATCCAGGGCCTCCCTCCCTCCCCTTGGCCTTCATCTTCATATCCAGCTGATCGCAATTCTACAGACTCTTCCCTTTGCGATTTTGCTCAGCTGTCTTCTCTCTTCCTGATGCTGGGGCCCCTTCAGGCCCACACTCAGCCTTGATAGATCTCTCTCCTCAGCCTCCCTGCCTGAAATACCAGATCCATCTTGCAGAAGCCCCCCCCCCCCCCCACTTTTCAGGGCTGCATTCGAAGGCCTTCCGGCTCTGAGTTCACAGATCACTCTGCCAACACCCTGGCAGGCCTCCGCTCTGCACACTTGTTTCCCAATACGCCCAGCCCACGTGCCTGGCAGCTCACCCTTGGGGTTCGTCTCCTCACCCATCCCTACCTCATGTGAATTTCTGCTCTCACACCATCCCCTCCCGAGTCCTCACTTCACCTCCAGCACACTTCCTCTCACTCCCACTCAGCCTGGCCCTGGTGCCCAGGCCACACATGGTTCTCCCCACCTGGGCTGCCCTGATACCCTCAAAACTGTCCATGTAAAAACAAACTGGGGGGGACTTCCCTGGTGGCACAGTGGTTAAGACTCCGTGCTCGCAATGCAGGGGGCCCGGGTTCGATCCCTGGTCAGGGAATTAGATCCCACATGCATGCCGCAACTAAGAGTTCACATGGCATTTAAACAAGCTCGAGTCTCTCCTAAAATGAAACAAGAACAAAAATCTACCCTCCCTCCCCTCACATCCCCCTCGGGTTCCCGCCCCCCCACCTCCGCATCCTGACTTGGTGGGAGCAGCACCTCCTCTCACTGGGTCCACACCTCCCCCCCCCTCCCCCCTCTAAGGAAAACTTCTGCCCCTCTGGTCATTCCCATGTTACACATCCAATGAGCATGTTTAGTCTTGATCTGCCTGAAGCATCGGACCACATTGATCCCTCCCTCCTGGAAATTTGCTCTTTCCTTGGCTTGCAGAACATCATTCTCTCCCGGGGTTTCCTCCCATGTTTCTGGCCACTTGTGCTGTTTGCTCTTGACCTTTAAATGGCCGAGTCCCACAGGCTCTGACCTTCACCCTCTCCTCTTCTCACTCCCCATCTGTAGCTCCAACCACCACCTTTACACTGAGCACTCCACATGCTCCATGTCCAGCCCATATATCCAAACTGGCACCTTCACGTGTGTGCCTCAACAACCCTAAAGCCCAACATCAGCCAGAACTTGCCATCAACGCTGGCCTCCACTGCCCCTGGTGTGGCCACAGGGCCCTCAAAGCCTGGCCCTTGCCCACCCTTCCAGCCCCAAGTACCCCTCCCTCACTTGATGCCCTCCAGTCACCTGAGCTTTCTCTGCTTGTCATGTTCCCCCAGCTGAGGGGTCTTTGCCTCTGCTGCTCCCCCCTGCTTGGAGCCCCATCCTGACCCTCTGTGCCTGGCTAACCCCTGTCACCTCAGATCGAAGCTCAAGCGTCACTTCCTTCGGGAAGCCCTCCCTGGCTTCCCTGCCGGGGCTGGTGCTACTGGTTATTCCTTCTCCTCACACATCTACTGCTCCGCTTGGCCCTGTCCACCACCGTGTGTTTATATTGATTTAAATCAGGAGTTACACACTTTTTCAAGGCCAACAGGTAAATATTTTAGGCTTTGCAAGCCAGAGAGTCTCTGTCGAAACTACTCAACTTTGCCATCGTGGGCAAAAGCAGCCACAGACAATATGAAAACAAATGAGCATGGCTGTGTTCCAGTAAAGCTTTATTTATGGGCACTGAAATTTGAATGTCACCTATCTATCTATCTATCTTTTTTTTTTTTAATTTGGCCGTGCTGCATGGCTTGCAGGATCTTAGTTCCCCAACCAGGGATCAAACCCGGGCCCCGGCAGTGAAAGCGCCGAGTCCTAACCACTGGACCGCCAGGAAATTCCCTGAATGTAATTTAATTTTCAGGTGTCACCAAATCTAATTCTTCTTTTGATTTTTTTCCCCATTAAAAAAATGTAACAACCTTTATTAGCTTACAAGCTGTACAGAAACAGGCGATGGGCCATAGTGTACTCGCTAAATCCTCTTTGAGGTGGGTACTATTGTTTTTTTTTTTTTTTCAAGTTGGGTGTTTATTATTTCAGTCCATTGCTTATGTATATTTGACATCAATTATTCTGTACATATCAAATATTGCATCATTTTACAAAGTGAACTCAACATGCTGTCTGTAAACCTGCTGTCTCTGGGATTCCCCCGTCCTTGAGAATGGTTCTGCCTTCCGCATAGAAGACTGGGGCCGCTGGGGCCCTTTCCCTCCCCTTGGCCCGCCCTCTCCAACCCCCCCGTCCCCCACCCCCGCCAACACACACACTTAATCCAATGCTGCCTCCTGGCCCTTCATACCTGCAGCATCTCCGTCCACCCCGCCCAGCCCAGAGCGGGCTGTCTTTATCTCTCCCTGAGCGGCTGCATCAGCTTCCTGACCACTCTTCCCTCTCTAACTGATGCTCCCCTCCCTCCTCCAGGCCGGCGCTCTGTCCAGATCCGCTCAGCTACCTCCTGCTGAAACCCCGCAGTTTCTTCCCACTGATCCTGGATAAACCCTAAAGTCCAAAGAGGCTGTTTACAAGACCCTGCGCCATCTGGCTCCACCCACCTCCTCAGATTCATTTTCAGCCATTCTCAGCCTCTCTCCCCAAGCTCCAGTCATGCTGGGATTCTCCTTGCTTCCTAAAATACAGAGGTGGGTACTATTGTTATTTTGCTTTTCTTCAGATGATGGATCTAAGGCACAGAGAGGTTAAGTAACTTGTTCAGGGTCACACAGCTGCAAGTGGCAGAGCCAGGATTTGAACCCGGGACGTCTGGCTTTGGAGTCCAGATGCTTAACCAGCACATCATGTTTGCTGAGGACTGTCATGGTGCAAGCTCAGTAATGATGTGGCAATAAAACCGGTCTCCACCCTCCACCAGCCACCACCCCCCTTCCACCTGGCACACCCTCCCCATCTCAGGTCAACTTCTTTTCTTTAGGGACGCCTGGTGTGGGATGGCTCCTTGGTCATCTCTTCCCCTGAGGAGCCTTAATCTCAGTGTGTGGCTAGATACACTCACCACCATGACTGAATTTAGGGTCTGTCCCCTCTACCCCCTAAGCTGCGCCAGGGCAGAGACTGGGTCTATCTTGCTTCCCACCACCCCCTCCGCCCCTCTCCTCCCAGAAGCCCTGTGCCTGGCACACAGGAGCCACGCAAGACACATCTGTGGAGCATTGGAACAAACTGGGCAGAAACCTAATCATTGGTGTCATCTCCAATTGCATGTAAAACACAAAAGGCACCAAGGCTCGTACTCTCCAGGCAGGAAGAATCTGTAGCTGTAAATGAAGAAGATTCAGCTTTCAGAAACACTTGGCAGGGAACCAGAAGCCTTTTAATGGGTGCGCTTGGGCTTCTGACACTTTGACTGCGATGTTGGCAAGGCTGAGCGGCTAAGCAAACATTATTTAACTTCTCATTTGAAGCATCGGTGTACATACACATTACTAACAACGGGGCGCTACAGGCGTTTGCGGCCTGACTGTTCTGAGCTTGCAGGACAGTCGGCACCCCTGACACCTCGCCCTGGCCCAGCTACTAAATTCCAGACATGTGACACCCCGTCGGGGGTGAGATGAGTGAAGCACTTGCCTGGAGCTCAAAATTTACTGGGACGCCAGCAAAACTCAGTAATCAAGATAAATGATAACCTAATAATAATTTAAAGGTAACATTTCTAGAAAATCAGACCAATAAAGTATGGCCAATGGAGTGGTCACTTGGTTTCATGAGTACAATTTTGTTGGAATCAGGGCTGGGATTAGTGCGAGGAGTATGGAGCAGGTAGTACAAGCAATGGGTCAGGTCATAAACGATGGGTCTTTTTTTTCTTCTTCTTTTTGGCCACGCTGTGCGGCTTGCGGGATCTTAGTTCCCTGACCAGGGACTGAACCACACCCCTGGTGGTGAAAGAGCGGAGTCCTACCCACTAGACAACCAGGGAATTCCCAAAAGATGGGTCTTTATTTACAATTTTGATATTCTGTCTACCATGGATTTCTGCATTAATTTTGATGTTGCCATATGTCGCCTTCAAATATCATTTACTTTGATTTCTGAGTTTTCTGGCACCTGCTCTTAAATGTAGTGCCCTTGGTGAGGGTCTCACTTGCTTCACCCTAGGCCTGGCTCTACCTGAAACGCCCCCGCGTTCCCTAACCACCCGCTTTGAGAAGCCCTGGGAGTCGTATAATCTTCAGCAAATATGGGTGATATCTCGATCCATGCTTTTTAAAAAAATCTGTTATTTTATTTATTTATTCATTTGGCCTTACTGCACAGCATGTGGGATCTTAGTTCCCTGACCAGGGACCAAACCTACGCCCCTTGCATTGGAAGCGCGGAGCCCTAACCACTGGACCGCCAGGGAAGTCCCAATCCTTCCCTTTCTATAGATCAGGAAACAGAGGCTGGAGAGGTCTGTGTCTCTCCCCTCACACACCTGCTGAATGGTCCTCAGACTCAAAGAACCTTCAGGCGGGACTTCCCTGGTGGCGCAGTGGTTAAGAATCCGCCTGCCAATGCAGGGGACATGGGTTCAAGCCCTGGTCTGGGAAGATCCCACATGCCGCGGAGCAACTAAGCCCGTGCGCCACAGCTACTGAGCCGGTGTGCCACAACTGCTGAAGCCCGCACAACAAGAGAAGCCACCGCAATGAGAAGCCCACGCACCACAACAAAGAGTAGCCCCTGCTCGCCGCAACTAGAGAAAGCCCGTGCACAGCAATGCAGACCCAACGCAGCCAAAAATAAATAAATTTATATATATATATAAGAAAAGAAGAACCTTCAGGCTAGAGGGGAGATCGAGATGGAAACCCGGGAGGAATAGGCAGGTCCTTTGCATCTATCTGTATGCAGTGGGTGCGTGGACCTGGCTTCAGGAGGGAGCAAACGGATGGCAAAGGGAGAAGGAAGCAGGTGAGCAGCCATGCCTGGGCCACTTGCACCCAGCCTGGCCTGACCCAGGAAAGGATCTGAGTGGCCTCCCACCCTCCAGGGGTTCCTTCAGTCCTTGGGTCAACGTCTATTAAGCACCTGCTATGTGGCAGGGATGTGTTAAGCAATGGAGACAGAGATGAAATACTCGGCCTGGCGCTGGTCTGATGGAGAATTCCCACATGAAACAAGGTGGGTGCGGGGAGGGATGCATGCAGAGGTGATGGCAGGAGAGGGGGAAGCCCACCTGGCTTAGGGAGAGGAGGGTTCTAGAGTGGCTTTCTGTGACGCAGCACGTCTCAGCTGAGACTTAAGGACTAAGGAGGACAAAGTAATAAGTAATGAGGAGGAGTAAGGAAGGGGATGAGGGTGGAAGAGGTCTCCCAGCAGGGGAGATGGCAGGTGCAAAGGCCAGGAGGCAAGCGCTTTGGAGAGTAGAATGGAGTGGGGGCTGGTGATGAAGCCCATGAAAACTACTGAAGACTGATGTTTGGCAAGGAGCGGGGGTGGGGTGGGATTGGGCTAGCAGGGAAGGCTGGAGAGTGTCCACCTCTCCTGAGCTGATGGGACCTGGTCCAGGTTACCACCAGGTGCCTTCCTCACTGGAAGAGGGAGGAGTTGAGCATAAGCTCTCTTGGGTGAGATGCTCGCTCCTGACAGCCATCAGGTACCCACTGCATGCCAGGCAGGGCCTCTGCCAGAGGCTCCCGCAAACATCCTCTCCCTTCCACCTCCAGCCTGAGCACACCCTCTCCTGGGGGAGGGAAGGGTTAAGGCTCCTTCCCTAGGCTCCTGCCATCTGATCCTGCTTCCCGCTCTGTCCTCACCTGTGGGATGGGATGGTGAGACGACGGGAGGGAACCGTAGCTGCTGCCAGCCTCCTTCAGCTCCGTACTTTAACCCTTCCCCTCCTGAGTCAAACTTGTGGTAACATCCAGGAAGCAACATCTGTGGCTTTGGCTGGGTTGCCACTTGCCACCCACCTCTAGAGGGAATCAGGGAAGGAGTTAAAGACAAAACAAAGATATAGGACAGATGTGTAGGATGTAATACTATGCAGCCAGTGAGTGAACAAGCCATTTTTGTATTTTGAAAGTAACTTTGGAAAATGCACGATACGAGTTGTAACTATCTTTTAGCTACCTACATCTTCAACATCTACATCTGTATCAGAAAAGAAGACTGCAAGGTGGAATTTCCTGGTGGTCCAGTGGTTAGGACTTGCACTGTCGGGTGCACAGGTTTGATCCCTGGTCTGGGAACTCAGATCCCACAAGCTGTAAAGCGTGGCCAAAAAAAAAAAAAAAAAAAAAGACTGCAAGGAAATTCTCCAGGAGAGGTTATCTCTGGGGGAAGGCAGTAGTGATCTCAGAGAGGCAGCAGTGAGTGGTGGCATGAAGCGAGATCTTAATTCCCTGCCCAGGAATTGAACCTGGGTAGCCTGGATGAAAACTAGGAATCCCAGCCACCACACCTGCCCTGCCCTAGGACCCTCCCCAACGTGCGTGCACAACTCTTTTTCCAAGATGGATTACAGCCCAGAGGCCTATGGGACCGCCTTAGCGTCACATATTATGGGGTGGTGCTCCCTCCTCTTTGACCCCCAAGGAGCCTTTCTGCACATGAGCAATGTTTCCCTTGCCCCAAAGATGGGAAATAGATGACCTCTTGATCTTTTAACAGGGTTTAGCCCCTCTCTGTCCCTGCCATAAAAGCGTCCAATGTCCGGTTATCTACCCTATTCTGGTTGTTTCTTTTTTTTTTTTTCCGGTTGTTTCTTATATCGAAGTGCAGGTCTTGAAATATAGACAGGAGTCTGGTCGTAAATATGTAGTCCTGGAGCCCATTTGTCTCTTGCCTCAGGAAATGTAAACAGGGGGCTGGTAATGAATGTCTGGCCTGGAGCCCATCTTCTTCTCACCCCAAGAAGTGTGAACAGGAGGCCAGTTATAAATGTCTAGCTTGGGGCCCACCTATCTCCTGCCTCAGTAAGATCATGATAGGAATATTTTATCTTCTTTTGTGTTTCTATATTGTGTACATTTTCTATAATGAATGTGTTATTGAAGAGGTGGTATAGCATAGTGACTGAAAAAGCAGACTGTCTGGGTTCAAATCCTGGCTCTCCAATTTATGTACCTTCAAGACCTTGGGACAAGCCACTTAGCCTCTCATCCTCAGTTTCCTCCTGCATACAATGGGGAGAATTAATACCTATTTATAGGGTTGTTAGGATTAAATGAGTTCATATTTGCCATGAACGTTTCATTTGCCATGAACAGGGCCTGGCACGTAGTAGGCACTATGTGTTTGTTAAATAAAAGCAAAGTTACTTTTGGAATTCCCTTGGTGGTCCAGTGGTTAAGAATCTGCCTTCTAATGCAGGGGACAGAGGTTCGACCCATGGTTGGGGAACTAAGATCCCACATGCGGTGGGGCAACTAAGCTTGCATGCCACAACTAGAGAGAAGCAATGAAAGATTCTGCAGGCCACAACTAAGACCCGACATGGCCAAATATAAATATTAAAAAAAAAATACAGATTATTCTTTAAAAAAAAGCAAAATTACTTTTATAGAATATGCAAAAAGGTCAATTTAAAAATTATCCAAGTAATACAGGAACACAGTCTTCTTGTAAGGAATAACATGGGAATTTTTTAAGTGAAATAATCCTTGGGGACAGATTAGTTTACAGCCTGTCTGGATTCACATTAAAAAAAAAAATTTTTTTTTTTTGCATTTATTTTTTGGCTGCGTTGGGTCTTCATTGCTGCACGCGGGCTTTCTCTAGTTGCAGTGAGTGGGGGCTGCTCCTTGTTGCAGTGCGCGGGCTTCTCATTGCAGTGGCTTCTCTTTTTGCGGAGCTCAGGCTCTAGGCGCGTGGGCCTCAGTAGTTGCAGCACGTGGGCTTAGTAGTTGTGGCTTGCGGGCTCTAGAGTGCAGGCTCAGTAGTTGTGGCGCACGGGCTTAGCTGCTCCGCAGCATGTGGGATCTTCCCGGACCAGGGAATCGAACTCGTATCCCCTGCATTGGCAGGCTGGTTCTTAACCACTGCGCCACCAGGGAAGTCCCTAAAAAACACATTAGTTGAGTGCTAAGGCAGGAGCAGGAAGGCATGAGAAGTGTGTGGGTGGCATTCCAGGGACAGTCCCCTCCCTGCTCTCTCCACAGTGGGGGAAAGGGCAAGGCCAGGATTCACCAATGTGGATTATCAGCACTGGCTGATCCTGCACCCCGAAGCTCCCGCTTTGATATTTTCCCCCAGGAGGCAAATTCTGAGCCAGGAACCCTGACATTTTGATTTGCTGGCCAGCCTCACTGACATGCAGGCCTACTTGCCATTTGGCTTTTTGAAATATTGGCAAGTATCTGACGACCCCCAGAACTACCATTGTGGATCCCTAGGGGCCTAGGAACTTCAAATCAGGAACTGTTTAAGAAAGCAAATGACATGCTTCTGATATGGATTTCACAGCAATGTGTGCCTGAGGGCATCACCATTCCAGCAACACACACCATGTGAAGTGTCCCTCAGAACCAGGAGGAGCTGGCGAGGGTAGACCCCCTTGTCAGCTCCCTGATGGGTAAGGACTCAGATCCACGCAGCTACACAGTTACCTTCTTAGCATATTTTTTTTTTTTTTAATATTTATTTGGTTGCACTGGGTCTTAAGTTGTGGCAGGCGGGCTCCTTAGTTACGGCTTGCCGGCTCCTTAGTTGTTGCAGGCGAAATCTTAGTTGTAGCATGCATATGGGATCTAGTTCGCTGACCAGGGATCGAACCCAGGCCCCCTGCATTGGGAGCAAGGAATCTTGTCCACTGCGCCACCAGGGAAGTCCCCTCAGCATTTCTTGACCTCAGCCCATAGATTAGAAAGTGTGCAGCCTCTTGCCCAGGAGGAACAGATTTTGGGGGCGAGGAGGCAAGATTTAAGCATTTTGGCGTGCAAGCTTTCTGTTGAACAAAGGGAAAAAGTTTAGATTTCATTCCTACCCATCCACACCAGTAGCAGCCTGTGAGGATGAAAGTGATTGGACTGGTGCTGAGCGGAGCCTCCAGGGAGGAAGATCGACATGAGCCACAGCCCAGGCTCAAGGCAGCCAAAGGGCACCCCATCCCGCGAGGCCATCAGAGTGCACCCAACACCTGCTGCGCGGCCGCCCTGCCAGGCTCCACAATGACGGCCCCCTCCCAGTGAGAAACTAGGGTCACCAATTTCTCCGAGAACAGGCCAGGCGGGGATGGAATTCAGGCACACCCTGGTTCTGGATGACATTGCCCCAGGGATTTTCTCCCCCATGACTTGTATCATTTCCTCTTCAGAGTCAATCATTAACCTTACCGAGGCCCTCACCTGAGAAGCTGCAGGAACAAGTAACTGGCTGAGGCTGGAAATGCCCAGGCTGCCTCCCCAGAGGGGCCGGGTCCCCAGTCACACTCCTGCCAGGGTCGCAGGGCAGGGGCCCAGCCCAGGCCCAGCCTCTCCTGCTGACTTCTACACACGCTGCTGGACAGGTCTGATGGCAGAGGCCTGGATGTGGACGAAGCCCCTTTGCTTTCGGGCAGTGCTACCCACGGGAGCTGAGTGCCATCCGCTTAGGGATGGGGGTGGGGAAAACAGCTTTCAGGAACACCGGGGAGGGTGCAGGGCTGTTAAGGTTTTCCCGCCCGGACAGCCTCAGTTCCACACCCTCTCCATGCTGTAAAACACCTGCTGTGTGAGAAAGTCTGCTGGGCAGCAGGGTCAGAGGCCCCAACCCCGCCTGGACCTAGGCCCTCAGCCTTTTTTTTCGGGGGGGATGGGGTCTGGGATAGTCATGGATTCCTTGGCTTAACTTCCCAGCCTCCAATTAAGCCAGTAACACAGAACACCTCTACCCCGGTGGGTCAGGTGCCAACTCTCAAGTCTGGCCAGCTGTGGGGGAGGAGCCGGAGAGAAGCCACCTGGTCCAAGCCCCGCCCATTCTCGGGCAACAAGGCCCTGGTGCTGAGTAGCCAGGACCGACCTGGAGAACCTCTGATGGGGTTTGGCAACTCAAGGGCGGGGGAGGCCGTGCATCCTGGTCAGGACCCCCCCCCCGTCACCCCGGAGGCCACAGGGCTGTCCCCAGTCCCGGGGGCTCTCCATTCTGGTTCAGAGCCCTTCTCCCGTGATGGTGAGGCCAGAGGGGTCGGCCTGTTTTCTGGGATTCCCAGGACCTCCCGGGACCACTGGGCAGGCGCCGCAGGTCAAGTCCAGGCAGCGGGTCGGGAGGCAGGTTCGCCGCCCACCCCTCAGCCACGGGCCAGGGGTCCCCGAGGGCCGCCACCCTCCCCGGCGCGCCCCTCCCAGCGGGCCAGCCAGCGCTCGAGTCCAGCTTTATTGGCCGCCGCCTACGCCTCCGGGCGCTGCTTCAGCGTGACCGAGGCGCTGCTGCTGACCATGACTGACCGCGGGGTAGAGAGGCTCCAGGAAGGCGGCCAGGAAGCGGTAGAGGAGGCTCAAGCCGCCCGCCACGCCGTACAAGGAGAGGCAGCCGGCGCCGCAGTCGAGCGCCACGCCGAGCGTGCGGTGCTGGCCGCCGTGCAGACCGTCTGCGTGTCGTTGTGCCGCACGGAGAACCTGAGCGAGTCCCACTCCAGGCACCACGAGTAGGGGCTGCGGCCCAGCAGGTAGATGATGTTGCGGCGCGGGCGGCCGCTGGGCGGGGGGCTGCGGCGGTAGGTGACGCCCAGGCACACCCACGAGTTGGACACCTCGGCCTCCCAGTAGTGGCAGCCCTCCGCCAGGCCGCGCGAGCACAGCACCTGCGGCCACTGCTTGAAGCCGCCGGGACGGGGCCGCCGCGGCGCGGGGCTCCAGGAGGGTGCCCAGGTTCAGCACCGAGTGGGCCTCCTTGAGCAGGAACAGCTCTTCACTGGCCGCGGCGGGGTCGAGGTTCAGGCTGCAATAACCTGGGGCAAGGGGGACGGGAAAGGAGGCCAGGGCCATTGGCCCCGGGCGCGGAGCGCTGGAGGCCCGGAGGGGGGAGGGGCCGAAGCCGCATGGCTTCTGCACAGAAGTCACCGAATGCTTCCACCCCCAGCTCCCAGGAGTGGCCCCTCTATACCCGCCTCTTTAAGTCTCCAACTGTGGCCCCCTGGGGGTGCTGACATAGTCCGGAGGAATGATGAGTTGGGTGCTGTCCAAAGGTCTGCCTTCCTAGAGAAGTTGAGAACCAAGAGTCCTCCTATCTGGCCCCCCACCCCGCCCCCGCAAAACCCTAACATAATCTCCTTTTTTATTTGTTCAGGACACAAGATTGAGTGGGACTGAGGGAGAGTCAAGAGCTCCTGGAGGAGGTCGCTCAGAAGGGTTCATCAAAGGCAATGCAACCTTGACCCTGGAGATCTCAGAGAAATCACCGATGATTTCTTAGAGAATCACTTGGCCCCTAGCCCAGCCTGGGAGAGGGGCTGCAGGGACATTAAATGAAAAGGGAAACTGGCTGAGGAAGAAATGGACTGGGTCATCCAAGCTGGCTTGGATAAAGTCCAGGGGAGGTCGGCAGGCACCTAGCTGAGGGCAGAGGTTGTGCCATATCAGGGCCACGGGGGGCTGCAGAGCCGGCCTCTGGGTGGTAGGTGAGGCCTTGCCCACCCATGGGGCTGGGACAGGACAGCCTTCTCCCCTTCCTATCGGGGCCCTGGAGTCACGGGCCGAGTCCTTCCGAGGTCTCCAGTCCAGAGTGCGAGGTCAGGGCAGGAGAGAGCTGGCACCTCTCTGGAGCCCTGGCCTGAATGGAGGTGGGGCTTGGTAAGTCAAGGCATCCAAGGGCCCTGTTCCTTTCCTTCCCACCCCTGGGGCTGGACCCCAGTACTGAGGACTCACACTTGAGAAGTGTTTCCCTGTCCACAGCTGCGGGCAGCACCTCACAGGAGTTCATCTTGATGCCTGGGGAAGATGGAGGGGCTTTGCTGAGGACACTTTCACAGCCCAGCATCTTTCCAGAGAGAGGCGTGGGCTTCCAGGAGGTTGAGTTACCTGGGGAAGGTGCACACAGACAGGCAGGGTTCTCTACAAGTGCCTGGAATCCCAACCACTGCCCTGTAGGGCCGTCCCACACCCAGAATGCAGGTGAGTCTCCAGGAGTCCCAGGCAACCAGGTACTAACTAACCCTTCAGGAAGAGCTGGTTGATGAAGCTGAGACCCACGTCCACCAGCCGGGTCCGGAGCTCTGCCAAGGTCTCTGGCAGCTGGAGGAAGCTCTGCTTCTCCTCACAGTTGGTGCCCATCAGGGGTTCCACGCAGGCCGGGAAGTGCTTCAGACTGGGGAACTCCTGCGTGCAGGGCGGGGCTGGCAATACCACTTGTTAGCCAGGCCCCAAGCAGATTCCAGGAACTCCTGCTTACGCCAGGGGCTTAGCGGTCCCCAGAACCATGGGGCAGGTGGAAAAGCTGCCCATGTTCAAACCTGGACATCTTTCTCCCCTCCTCCTGGTTTTCTGGACATCTTAGGTTAGGGATGTCAAAGGCCCAGCCACTGTGGCCTAGTGGAGGTTGTGATGGGCTTGGGGCAGAGGTGGGGGTAGGGTGGGGCCTTGCCTGCAGAAATTGCTGGTCGCTTCGGTTGGCGAGCAGGGTGCGGAGCCAGATGCTGTCCCCCTCCAGCTTCAGGAGCCGGTTGTGGCTCTGCTGGATGGAGCCGCCCAGCTTCCCCAGGGCGGCAGCCTCCTCTTTCTCCATGAAATCCAAGACCTTCGTCTGCATCTGTTTGATCTCCTGGATGATCTCCGAAAAGCAGGTGTTCACCTCATCCCGAGTTGTCTGGATCAATTTCTGGGGGGTGGAAGGGCGTATAGAGAGGCATCTCTGAGCCCCACGCCAGTACCGCCGTTGTCTTCTGCCTAGGCATCCCTTCTCTGTCTTCCTGGCCTCACCCCATTCCCTCCAAGCCCTGAGAGGTCCCCTCAGCCTGGGCCGGGGCTGGGGGTGGACCAACCTTACCGAGAGAAAAGCCACCTGGCCCCGGTGCTTTTGGCTGTCAGAGGTGATGATCAGCATCTGGATCTCCACGTTGGCCTGGACCTTCCGAACCTCGATCTGGGGTGAGAGGGTGGGGTGGAAGAGGAGAGAGCCACTGATTCAGAGAGGTGCCCTAGCAGAAGCCCTTCTGTAAGCAGCCCCACATCAGGCCCAGAAGAGACGCACCTCTTACATTCTTTTTTTTTAAAAAAAAGAATCCATTTTATTTATTTATTTATTTTTTGGCTGCGCTGGGTCTTCGTTGCTGCACGCGGGCTTTCTCTAGTTGCGTCGAGCAGGAGCTACTCTTCATGGCAGTGCATGGGCTTCTCATTGCGGTGGCTTCTCTTGTTGCGGAGCATGGGCTCTAGGCACACGGGCTTCAGTAGTTGTGGCTCGTGGGCTTAGTAACTCCGCGGCATGTGGGATCTTCCCGGAGAGGGGATCGATCCCGTGTCCCCTGCATTGGCAGGTGGATTCTTAACCACTATGCCACCAGGGAAGTCCTCACCTCTGACATTCTTAAGAGGTTTGAATGAGAATGAGGATGGGCAGAGCTGAAGGGTAGATGGCCCAGGGCCACCCCTCTTTTTTTTTTTTTTTTTGGCCACGTGGCATGGCATGCGAAATCTTAGTTCCCCGACCAGGGATCGAACCCGTGCCCCCTGAAATGGAACTGCGGAGTCTTAACCACTGGACCACCAGGGAATTCCCTGAGGGCCACCCCTCCGCTCCTGTTCTCTCACTCCCTGAGAGACTCTCTCCTCGTTCTTAGGTATCAGGTTCTTTGTTCCTGACAGTGATGACCATTGGGTTTCAGATCACAAGAAGCTGCTGTGGAGGGTTCAGTGACTTGAGAAGCCTGAGAGGCAGTGGGGTGAGGAGGGGCCCATCAGATACGGAGCCCTTGGCTCCCTGGGCAGCGCTGCCAGGCCCAGGCAGCATTATGTTTCCAAGTTCCACATAAGCCTTTAGTCTCACCTATTCCAGAGGTGGGCATTGTCATGTTTTACAATCTACTAGAGGACAGTGCTATTCCAAGGGCCTGTCTATGAACTGTTGCTGACCCACAACAAAAGAAGAAGCTCCTGCCAGACTGTAGATCAACGCGCTGCTTCCTTTGTTGAGAAAGTCTTGCTATGAAAAAAGCATCAGCTGAACTGAAGAGTGTGATGAGCTGGCTTACATTCCGCACAAGCTCCATTCTTGCCAGGGACCATCAACAGGTGGCTACGTTGGAATAGCACAGTTCTAGAATATACATGATAGAATGTCTAAAATATAAGTATTCCATTGTAAAATCAATACAAATACAGTAAACAAAATTTGAAAATAGAAAAAAGGGGGCTTCCCTGGTGGCACAGTTGTTAAGAATCCACCTGCCAACGCAGGAGACATGGGTTCGAGCCCTGGTCTGGGAAGATTCCCACCTGCCGCGGAGCAACTAAGCCCGTGCGCCACAACTACTGAGCCTGCACTCTAGAGCCCATGAGCCACAACTATTGAGCCTGCGTGCCACAACTACTGAAGCCTGTGTGCCCTAGAGCCCATGCTCCGCAACAAGAGAAGCCACCGCAATGAGAAGCCCGTGCACCACCATGAAGAGTAGCTCCCGCTCGACACAACTAGAGAAAGACCGCGCGCAGCAACAAAGACGCAGCACAGCCAAAAGATCAATCAATCAATCAATCAATCAATAAGAAAAAAGGAAGGGATTTGCCCAACTGAACATGACATGTTTGTATTTTGATATGTTCTCTTTCAGCCTTTCCTTTTTCTGTGCAAAAAAAATTTAAATAGGATTCATCACAAATAATTTTGGATCCTTATTCATTCAACTTGCCAGCACTTTTCATGTCCTGGCAGGACGCTCGTGACCATCTTTTTTTTTTTTTTTTTTGGCCACGCAGCGCCGCATGTGGGAGCCTCGTTCGCAGACCAGGGATGGAACCTGTGCCCCCTGCAGTGGAATTGTGGAGTGTCAACCACTGGACCGCCAGGGAAGCCCCATCGTGACCATCCTTGTAATGGCTGCATAACTTTCCTCCGAGGAAAGGTGTGCCCAGAGCTTCTGAGAGACTTTCACGTTCCAGGAGGACTCCCGAGTGCCCTGGCTCCTCCCCTCCCCCTCCCCCTCCCCTCCTTGCTGGCACGCTCCTCCTCCAGGGGGATGGTGTCGTGGTTCTTGCGCTCCTTCAGCAGGCAGGCCCCGCACATGCAGCAGCCTTCCGTGCGGCAGTACAGCCTCTGTAGCTTGCGGTGCTTCCGGCACAGCCGGCTCTTGAGGTCCCACACGGGCTCCAGCAGCTGGTGGCCCTGGAACACCTGGTCCTCGAAGTGGCTGCGCAGGTGCTTCTCGCACAGGGAGGCCATGCACTGCAGGCACGACTTGACTGACTTGAGCTTCTCTGGGGCACAGAAGTCGCAGGGCACGTCTCTGGGCCCGGCCAGGTTCTGTGAGGCCCCCAAGGCCTGGCCCTCGGCCTGGGTGAAACAGGTCACCATCTCCTCCAGGGTGACGTTCTCGCAGAGGCGAGGCCTGGAGGGGAAGCTCTCTCGGCACTGGGGGCAACAGAGCGTCTCTCCCACAGCTGCCTGGTGGTCCCAGAAGCCCTGGAGGCAGGTCCTGCAGAAGTTGTGCCCGCAGGCGGTAGTGACCCGGCTGTGGAACACCTCCAGGCAAACGGGGCAGAGGACTTGGTCCTCCAATGTGGGGAGATTGTTGCTGTCATTCATCAGGAACTGGCCTTGGGGAGGTCTTGAGGGCTGGGCAGGGGGCTGCAGGGCTGGGACTTGGTCCTGGACTGGCCCTGGGAAGATAGCGCAAAGCTGTGTGGAAGCCAAGGCAGGAGTTGAGGGGCCCTTTGAGAGATACACCAGTTCTCCTCTTGGAAGCAGCTGTCTGCCCATGGGGTACAGGGACTGTGCCATCGGTCAACCCACATGGGGGCATAAATTGGGGCTTGTGTTCTCCTTGTCCCTGTTCTAATTCCTGGATGAGAAGGTGGATGGAAGAAGTCACATCGTGACACGGGAAAGGAACCACTTCCTTGGCCCTTCAGAAGAAAGGTCAAAGCACAACTACTCACGTGAAACTCTCTGTATGTCAAGAAGAGCCAGAGGCTTGGCTGCCCTATGGAGGGAGAAAAAAGAACCCTTGGGCATTCAGGCGTAGGGGCCTTGCCCGCACTTCACCAGTGCAGGGAGGAGCCCCATCAGTCCAGTGTGCCCTCACCCCAGCCCTTTACATCTCTTGAGGTTTGATGACCACCTTCTCACCTTTCCCTTTGGCTGCTGTTTTGCGGTCTCCCCATCAAGTTGGCCCCCCTCCTCGAGACTGCCTGCAATTTTGCTCCCTGATGTCACAATTCAACCGTGACCAGCCCCAGCATTCTGCTTGTGATGTCAGCAGGGCAAAAGGTGTGCCACCGGACAGGCTGCAGTGCTGATGCGTTCTGCCCCGCCCAAGAGATTCTTTGCTCCAGAGTCTTCATCCCAGGAGGTGGAGCCACTGCTGCACCTGGGGCCCCTTGCAGTGGACTTGGTGGACTTGCATTACCAACCAGAGAGGGAAGATGGCAACTAAGTGGCAGTGGGATCTTGGGCAACTGGTTTAATCTCTCGGGACTATGGTTCTCGTGAATCAACAGGGTTGTTGTAGAAGATACTTCAAGGCTCCTTGATCTGAAGTTGAGTGATCCAAACATTATCTGATTGGTCATCCTAAAGATTGTTGCTTCCCACTGTGGTTCTGACCCTGAGAAGGAAAAAAGGGATGAATGCAGCGGAAGACTCTTATCACTGTGATAGTTTCTTGTCAGTGTTTCTGTTTCCCAGTTCTTCCAGCCTGACAGGATATATGCCTTGAAAAGTTTACAATATATCACTCTTTTACTCCAAAAAGTTAGCTTGGTTCCACTTATCGGATAGGAATGGTAAACAGAAGACATCCTTCTCTCATTTCCTTATCTCAGAGGAAACATTTTCAGCATTTTTCCATTAAGTATGATGTTTGCTGTTAAGTTTTTTGTAGATACCTGTATCAGATTCTGTAGACTCCCTTTTCTTCCTGGTTTGCTGAGAGATTTTATCTGGAATGGTTGTTGACTTTTATCTAATTCTTCTTCTGCATCATTTGAGATGATTATAAGCTTTGCCTCTTTTATTCTGCTGATGTGGTGAATTTATATTTATTGATTTTCAATTATTAAACGAAACTTGCATTCTGGAATGAACACTTCTTGGCCATAACATGCTGTGCTTTTTATATATGCTGGATTCAATTTGCTACTATTTTCTTAGGATTTTTGCAACTGTGATCACGAATGAGATTGGCCTGTAATTTTCCTTTTATGTAATGTCCCTATCAAGTTTTGGTGTTAAGGTATGATAGCTTCATAAAACAAGTTGGGAAGTGTTCTTTATCACTTATGTGGAATAATAAGATTGATATTACTTCTAACTTAAATGTTTGGTAGAATTCACTGGTAAAACCACCTAGGACTGGAGACTTCCCTGGTGGTCCAGTGGTTAAGACTACACGCTTCCACTGCAGGGGCCATGAGTTTGATCCCTGGCCAGGGAACTAAGATCCCACATGCCGCTCAGACAAAAAAAAACAAAAACAAAAAACCCCACTTAGACCCAGAAAATCTTTTGTGGAAAGGTTATTAATTACATATTCAATTTCTTTCAGAAATTATGTTGTCTATTTCTTCTTGTGTCAATTTTGGTAAATGGTGTTTTCCTAGGAATTTGTCCATTTCCTCTAAATTTAAAAATTTGGGGGGTATAAAGTTCTTCATAAGATCCACTTATTTTCTTTCTATTTTTTTTTTTTTTTTGGCCGCACTGTGCGGCTTGTGGGATCCTAGTTCCGGACCAGGGATTGAACCCAGGCCCTCGGTAGTGAAAGCGCTAACCACTAACCACTGGACCTAACCACTGGACCACCAGGGAATTCCCTATCCACTTATAATTTTTAACATAACATGAAAATGGCATTTTAACCATTTTGGTGTACAGTTCAGTGGTATTGAGTACACTCACAATGTTGTGCCACCATCACCACTATCTATATCTAAAACTTTTTCATCACCCCTAACAGAAACTTTGTAACCACTAAGCAACAATTTCCCATACCTCCCCCCCTCCAGCTCCTGGTAACCTCTAATCTACTTTCTATCTCTATGATATCTCTATCTTTCTATCTCTATTCTAGATATTTTGTATGAGTGAAATCATACCATATTTGTCCTTTTGAGTCTGGCTCATTTTACTTAATGTTTTCAGGGTTCATCCATGTTATAGCATGTATCAGAATTTCATCCCTGTTGATGGCTGGATAATGTTCCTGCTCTCTCTCTATAAACACATTTTGTTTATCCATTCTTCTGTTGATGGACATTTGGGTTGCCTCTACCTTTTAGCTATTGTGAGTAATGCTGCTATGAACATGGGTATACAAATATCCGTTTGAATCCCTGCTTTCAATTCCCTTGGCTATATCCCTAAGAGTGGCACTTATAATCCTTATAAAGGCTGTAGGATTTGTAGTTGTGGCTCCCTTTCACATTCCAGATATCCTTTGTATTTTCTTTTTTCTTGATGAAATAAACTTTCTAGGAGTTTATCCATTTTATTAACCTTCTAAAAGAATCAGCTCTCGGTTTTGATAGTTGTATGTTTGTTTGTTTGTTTGTTTGTTTATTTATGGCTGTGTTGGGTCTTCGTTTCTGTGCGAGGGCTTTCTCTAGTTGTGGCAAGCAGGGGCCACTCCTCATCGCAGTGCGCGGGCCTCCCACCGTCTCAGCCCCTCCCGTCGCGGAGCACAGGCTCCAGACGCGCAGGCTCAGCAATTGTGGCCCACGGGCCCAGCCGCTCCGCGGCACGTGGGATCTTTCCAGACCAGGGCTCGAACCCGTGTCCCCTGCACTGGCAGGCAGATTCTCAACCACTGCGCCACCAGGGAAGCCCTGTTTGTTTGTTTTTTATGTCATTGATTTCTGCTCTTTATTATTGCTTTTACTTCTTTGGGTTATTCCTTCCTTTTACTTTCTTTATGTTGAATTTGCTTTTCTAAGTTCCTGAGATGGATGTTTATATAACAATTTTTAGCATTTCTTCCTTGTTAATACATATGTTTTCCCATTTAAGTACGACTCTTATTGCACCTTATCCTAAAGAGTATTATCATTATCATTCAGTTCAAAATGTTTTCTGATTTCCATTGTGATGTCTTCTCTGACCCATGAGTTATTTAGAAGCATGTTGCTCCGTTTCCAAAAATACAGATATTTTCTAATTATCGTTTTTTATTATTGATTTCTAACTTGATTCCACTATAATCAGATGTTATGCTTGGATTTAAATCCTTTGACTTTTTTAAAGACTTGCTTTATGGATCAGAGCGACATGGTCAATGCTGGTAACTTCCAAATGCACTTAAAAATTCAGAATGTGGGACTTCCCTGGTGGCGCAGTGGTTAAGAATCCGCCTGCCAATGCAGGGGACATGGGTTCGAGCCCTGGTCCGGGAAGATCCCACGTGCCGCGGAGCAACTAAGCCCGTGTGCCACAACTACTGAGCCTGCGCTCTAGAGCCCGCGAGCCACAACTACTGAGCCCACATGCCACAACTACTGAAGCCCACACGCCTAGAGCCTGTGCTCCACAACAAGAGAAGCCACTGCAATGAGAAGCCAGCACACTGCAACAAAGAGTAGCCCCCGCTCAATGCAACTAGAGAAAGCCCGCGCACAGCAACGAAGACCCAATGCAGCCAAAAAATGAATAAATAAATAAATTTTAAAAAAAATTCAGAATGTGTTCTGCAGTTTTCTGATGTAGTGTTCTACACATTTCAGTTATGACATTTGCCAATCATGTTGTTAAAAGCATCGGTATCCCTATTGGTTTTCTGGTCCTTTTAATACTAAAAGATGTGACAAAATTCCTAGTATTATTATGGATTTGCCTATTTCTCCTTTTAGTTCTATCAATTTTGAGGCTAGAACATCAGATGCACACAAATTTATAATTATTATGTTTTCCTAGTGACTTGTTTTGCCATTATTGATTTTTTATTATTCAATTTCCTCTTTCCTATTATCTGGGTAGTTATACTTCTATTATTTGGGGGGTAGTTACTTGAGAAATTATAACATGCATCCATGGCTTATCAAAGTCTAATATTAAGCGTTACTTTAATCTTAAATAATGCAAACCCTTAGAATTCTTCAACTTCATTTACCTCATCCCAACTTTTACTATGGTTGTGTATTTTAATTCTCTTTATATATTTTAAAACTATAAAGTGCTAATAATGCTTAAATGTTCTCTGTGTGTAATCTATATATCTATATATATCAATCCATGTACTTACCATTTTAATTGCTCTCCATTTTTTCCTATGTCTCTAGCTTCTGGGGTCATTTCCTTCTTCCTGAGGAACACCTTCTAGTATTTCCTTTAGTACAAGGTCTGCTGGTGACAAATACTCTCAGGTTCTGGTTGTCAAAGTTGCTTTTACATCATCTTCATTCTTAAAGGATATCTTCACTAAGGATAGAATTCTAGGTTGGCAGCTATATTCTTTTCAGCACTTTGGAGATTTAATTCCACTGTCTTCTGGTTTATATTTTTCTGTTGAGAAGATGACTGTCAGTCTTATTGCTGTTCCTTTGAAAGTAACCTCTTTTCCCCCCCTTCTGGTGACTTTTAAGATTTTCTCCATATTTTGTTTTCATCCATTTTGGTATTTCTATGTGTGTTTTTATTTATCCTGCTTAGGACTTGTAGTGATTCTTGAATACGTGGCTGCCTTTAAGTATCTCAAAGGGGCTTGATTCTGGCTCAGCATTTCCATTGCCCTGCCTCTGCCAGGTTCTTTTTTTTTTTTTCCCTACTATTTATTTATAAAAATTATTTATTTATTTATTTTTGGCTGCATTGGGTCTTCGCTGCTGCACGCGGGCTTTCTCTAGTTGTGGCTACTCTTCGTTGAGGTGCGCAGGCTTCTCATTGTGGTGGCTTCTCTTGTTGCGGAGCGTGGGCTCTAGGCCCGTGGGCTTCAGTAGCTGTGGCACGCGGGTTCAGTAGTTGTGGCTCGTGGGCTCTAGAGTGCAGGCTCAGTAGTTGTGGCGCACGGGCTTAGTTGCTCCGCGGCACGTGGGATCTTCCCGGACCAGGGAATCGAACTCGTGTCCCCTGCATTGGCAGGAATTTTCTTAACCACTGCGCCACCAGGGAAGCCCTCTACTATTTATTTATTTATTTATTTATCTGGCTGCGCCAGGTCTTAATTGAGGCACGTGGGACCTAGTTCCCTGACCAGGGGTGGAACCCGGACCCACTGCATTGGGAGTGCGGAGTCTTAGCCACTGGACCACCAGGGAAGTCCCTCTGCCCAGGTTCTGATGAAGCTCCCGTGGCCACTACAGCAGCTGCTTGGCTGTTTCCTCCCTGCCTCCAGCATTCCCCTCTCTCTCACTGTTCCAGGCATGCAGTGGCTGTGCAGCACATGGCAGCAAATAAGTGGACGTTTGCTGTTCCAGGCATGCAGTGGCTGTGCAGCACATGGCAGCAAATAAGTGGACGTTTGCTCGAGCCCTGATAGAAGTGACAGAGCTGAGCATCACATCCTTTCTGCACCTGCCAACCACACCCTTCTCCAACTTCAGGGTCTAGTTCAAGAACTCTGTGGAGCCTTCCGAATCCTCCCCCCTCCAAACATCTGCTTACTATCCATCATTATTGCACAAAGCAGGCATATTTTGAGGATGCTTAGCTCTTTGATTTGCCAACTGTGAGACGGTGCACGTGCAAAGGTTATCAGAATGAAATGTGAGTAGAAGCAATAGCCCAAATTTAGACATAAAGTGATGCAAGAATATCCAAGGGAACTTGCTCACAATTTCCTTACAAGAAAGCTAAGAAATACAAACTATTAGTCTTCTATCCATTTTGTGTTTTGTTAGAATTAACAGAAAACTGACCAGTTAAAAAATACTCAAATTTAGGTATGAGTTAGATTTTGAGCTGCGAAATTTGACTTGGGGAAAATAAACACAGAGGAGGTAAGAGCCACAAAAGCAAGCCCAGAAGGGCAAAAGGTACAACTCACAAGGGCAAAAGCTCGTGGAAAACAATGATCTCAATGAAAATATTTTTAAGTGAAAATGAAAATAGAAGAAAAATTGAATTGCATTGTATAGAAAACCGACCAAGGAATTAAACTGGCTAAATAGAGTAACAGTTCACTCCAGAGGAAAGCTTTACTGATGAAAATCCTTCTGTGTGGTGTGATTCTTATTAAAAATTTAGCTCTGGGCTGCCACCTGGGCTTTATGACTGAGCAGATTCAGTCAGACTCAAATAATCTGTTGTAAACAGCGCCGTATGGAGCCTCCAGCAAGCTCCAACGGGAGACTCACCATGCAGACTCCAGGGTGTTGGAACAGAACCATGACTCCTTTTACAGATAACTCTTCTTCTGTTGAGGAACAGCTCCAGCTACCTAATCAGGGGAATCAAGTGATCATGTGGCCTGAGCTGCCCATCACAACCCACCAAGCCAATCTGAGGAGTAATTAACACAGCCCAGAAATAGATGTGACGGTCTCTCAGACCTGGGAACAATGACTGTTTGCAGTGTCTCGTGTTGGGGGGAGGGTAAGATCATCTTTGTGTAAAGAGTAGTTGTGTCTTGGGACTTCCCCGGCGGTCCAGTGGTTACGACTCTCCGCTTCCACTGCAGGGGGGCGCGGGTTCGATCCCTGGTCGGGGAACTAAGATCCCACATGCCTCGCGGCGCAGCCGAAAAATTAAAAAAAAAAGGAAAGAAAAGTAGTTGCGTCTTGTTACATGGAAGCATAAAGCTGCTCTTATGAAGTTCAAATATGCACAGAAGAGTGTTTACGGATACAGAGCAGCCAAAAAGGTGGCAGAGCTGCTGTTAACTCTCAGCCCCAACCCACCCAGACTGCCCTGTGCTGCTGGGGCCGGGAAGCTGCTGAAGGCAGCGTGAGAGGGAGACCGCAAGGCTGGAGGGGAAAAAGGAGACGTGGCCCTTCCTGTTAGAGAAACCACAGCAACGCAGCTTTGCTCTGGCAGCAACAGCTGGTCCCAGCAGTGCGGTTCATTTGCGGTTTTCCACACTCCCAGCACCAGCTCACTGAGCCCTGAGATGGCAGCATCCCTCTACAGGGCCCCTCCTCCAAGCCTCGACCGTTTAATGCCAACCTCTTCCCTTTGCTCCCCAGTCCTGGGAGCGATAACTGTGTCCTGCGACCACTACAGCTGTGACACCTGAGTCCCCTGGGCCCTCTCCTTTCTCCACCACCTGTTAACGACGGCTGTGGCCTCCCGTCGGAGCTGTTACAGCCACACACCTTGCTCAGTACCTTCCTGTGTACATGCCACCTCCCCAACTGTAAGCGCCCCATAGGAGGGACGACCTAACGCCTTTTGAGGATCCCACACCCCGCCTGACGCCTTAGGGATCAATACTTAACTTGTTGGTGGCTTGATTCTCACCGCACGTTTCTTACTCCTCCTCTTCCTTGCAGAGAAGATGGGCACCCAGTCACTTATTCTCTTCCAGAAAGGCTTTTTTCCCTTAAAAACCACCTCATACCCCTCCCCCTGTCTCTTTCCGGCTCTCTGGTGGGAAGCCCATCTGTCCCCACCTTCTGTTTCTGGGCCCTCTCTGGGTCCTTTCAGATGCAGTAAAATGAAAGCCAGGAGGAAGAAGGCCCAACACCCTCTCAGGCAGTTTTAGCAGCAGGAGAAATCAGGGCTTTGTAAGAAGCCCTGCTAGAAAAAGGTGCAGTGAAATTCATCTCCTGAGGACAGCCTGAGAATCATCAATAGTGAGTGACAGCAGGAACCCGGGAGCTCGCAGTATTGGAAAACATACACCAAAGGTTTCAAGATTCAGAAGTTTGTTTCATGTCTTTATTGACCAGAGACAGAAAAAAAGGGTCACGGCATTTCAGACTTTATTCAAACACACAAATGGTAACAAAGGGCACCCACAAGTGACAGGCATGGTCCCTAAGGCCTGGCTCAAAGGCCATGCTGGAGGGTGTGGGTGACTTCTCAGCCCTACTCCCTCAGCATCTCTGTCCCCTTCCTCCTCTGCACCTCACGGACACCCCTGAGATCAGTTAAAATTGTGCAGAAACTAAGTTACTCTAGAGGAGGTTGGGCCCTGCCTCACTGCCAAGAAAGAAGAACAGGTTCTGAGGAGAAGATGGAAGCGGGCTTCTGGGGTCGTCACTCAGGAGATGCCAGGCTGCTCCCTGGGTCTGGCCTGCATCACCCACGGCCTCGGACCTGGGCAGGGAAGGAAGCAGGGAGACACTCCCCACGTGGCAGCCCTGGGCAGCTGGAGAGCGTGGGTCACTGGTCATGTGATACCCCCAGCCAATGGCCAGACCTCTGCCTGAAGTTACTCTCCCGGAGGGAGAAGGCTTTCAAGAAAAAAACACCAACTAGGTTCATAAAGGGCTTGGGTAAAATACTTTTCCAGAAACCTTAAGAAACGAATCTCTCTTGGACTCCTGGAGCACTGGAACAACTAAAATTGTCGTGGGGTTGCCGGCAGGAAGGAAACTTGGTGAAACGCAGCCCTCTAGTTCCTCAGATCACTTAGCAAGGGGCTCAGCAGTCTTTTCGCAGGCTCCACGGTGGACCTCTGAGAAGCATGATGAAAGAAACAATGCATCCTGAGGGGCTGGCCCACGCCTCCTCGCTCCTTCTCGCTGGCTTGGGACCAGAGGCTGATCATCAGGTGAGCCCCAGAAAGCAAATCTGACTGGGCACGAGGCCCCAGATGCAGCTGCTTTCCCTCCTTTCAGTCTGACACGGTTCTCATTCAAATCGGCCAAAGAGCACCTCGCCCATAGTTCTGTCCTACTGAGGGCAGCTTTTCCTTGACTCACTCAAAATCTTTTTTTTTTTTTTTTTCCCTGAAAGATGACAGGATGGACATCTGTCACCTTTCTGAAGGGGTGACTGTTTTTATTGTAGGTAGAAGTTCCTCTAACATTTTACAACTGTAAAAATCCTGGGCTCGGGCCAGACTTCCGAGGTGCCGACGTGCACGTTCACGTTGGTGCGCAGACACGGCGTGTCAGCAGACGCCCTGGATACACACTTCTACCCTACTCTACACAGACACGTGAGGGCAACGTGCGAATCCTGGAGAAGAGTTAGGCCACCTGGGCAGGGGCAGGTCACAGGCTCAGAAGACATTTGGCATAGTCGATAGTCATTTCCAAAACACCATGACCCCAGACCCACGCAGTAAGCAGCTGAGCTGTGGAGCAGAGAGAACCTCAGCTTTGAAGGTGCCCAGGAGCCTTGGGCTTGAGGGGGCTTTTATGGATGGAGCATTCCCCATGGGCACCTCCCCCTCCTCCAGACCATCTGCCACCCTAAGAAAGTCACCCGGGGAAAAGTCAGGATTCTCTGGCCCCTTTGCGTTCCATGACTGCTCATCGAGACTCAAAAGCTTAGAGAGTCCAGTTACGAGCTCTGAGGGCACAGCCCAAAGGAGGGCTTTCCTCCTCTGGGTCCAACAGCGTTTGATCCTCGACGCCTTGGCGCTCCACAGAAAGGAGTGGTGGTGAGGGCTAGGTCAGAGATGGCGGAGTCCTCCAACTGCCCAGCAAACGCACACACACTATGGGGGATGGTGCGGGGGGGGGGGCTCACTGACGCCGCCCAGGTCAGAAACCAAGAAGAGACACAAATATCGCACTTTTGGTCAAGGCATTTCCAAGAGACGATCACAAAAATGATACCACTTTTGGATACTACAACATAACACATTTGGCAACTTTCAAAGAAAACAGCCGTTCCCCAGCCCAAGCCATCGAGGGTCCAAAGTCCCTTTACCCTCAGCCCCAGTTTAAAAAGTCAGGGAAGGAAGATGGGCCAACGGAGGGCAAGAAAAGGCAGCAGAAGCAGTTACACCAACTACCTAAAGCGCCCATCAGTCTGTCTGTCTCATTCGGCGCAGGATGCCGCCTACCTCAAACCTCTTCTTGGGGAGAAAGCAAGCTATCTGGGGGGTCCAGGCTGCTGGGGACAAACGAGGCAAAGCTGAACATGGTAGTAGCTGGGTGCCCCGAATCCAGAGCTGCAATCCCCAGTCTCCAACCACAACCAAGGACACCCTATCCTCCCCCTCCTCCAAGAGGCTTTGTTCATAGGAATGTGGGGTACTCTGGCAACTCTATCCAAACCTCAGTTCAACAGCCTGAAGCTAGAACCCTTTGCATCTGCTGCATTATTTTGGGGTGCATGGGCGGGGAAAGATGGTGTTACAAAGCGGCTGCCAACGTCCAACATGGCCCACTCAGGTGGAAACATGGCACAGCGCAGGGAAAAACCTCTTCGTTTGCTCCAGCTTCCTTGAAGCACAGCATATGTGCAAAGACCTAGGCCTTCCTCTTCCCCTCCCCCTAGCCCTAGATCAGCTCCAGCTGGGAACCCGGCCCAGTTGCTCTTGTAAAGATTTGTTATAACACTGGCTAAGAAAACAGAAGCAGGTACTGAAAAGGTATTCTGCAGCCGGAAGCGGCCTCTGTCTTCCGGCTCCTGTGGGTGGGGTTGGGGTTCCTTTGGTTTTGACCAGAACACTTCTCCACCGGGGGGCCAGGCTCAGCTTTGCTTTGCAGTAGCTCGGTTACTGTACAGGAGCAAGATTTAACTTCACAGAGGTGCTCTGCTGGGTTGCTCTCTCGTCGGTTAGGACTCCGGACTTTACATCCGAGATCCTCTCTCCTGAAGAATCTGGAAGGGGAAGGTGGGGGAGAGGGCTGAGGCTTGGAGGCTGGATGCAGACTGCTTTTGGGCGGCGGTTGCTTACCAGACCGCCGAGGGAAAAGAAAGAGACCCAGAGCCGCTTTCCACTGGACCCCGCGGAGCAGCACGACAATCCCTGTTACCCCAGGAAGCCAGGCAACCGCCCCTGAAGCACTGCAGTTGTAAAAGACTTTTGCTGAACACGGTCAGGCCTAAGTTTATGTGCTGTTGGACCACTTCCCCTGTGAGAAAGGACACGGTCCGGGCTCACCACATATTGATGATTTAGAAGCATGTATGTGTGTCTGTGTACGAGGGGGCACAGTGGAGGAAAAAAGATAACAGTGTGCAACCATTTTCAAGTAACTTCAGGGCGTCAGGGGGCGGGGGGAATCACAAAGGTAACCAAACACCTTTTCTCTTGAGATGGCAGAGAAAGAGAGAGAGAGAGAACAGTTTCAAAATATAAAGGTAAAATACTTTCCAATTTTGAGTTTCAGAATTCTCACCTTATAGTAATTAATGGCCATAGCTTTTCTTTTTCATTGATTTGACAGAGGCTGGGAAAAGACTACCCTATTTTGGTTCACGTGTCCCAACTAAAAGCCTCTGTCACTGCTCCAAAAATCCTGATTTAATTTACAACAGTCAGGGGCTCCCCTGGTGGCGCAGTGGATAAGAATCCGCCTGCCAATGCAGGGGACACAGGTTTGTTCCCTGGTCCAGGAAGATCCCACATGCCACAGAGCAACTAAGCCCGTGCGCTACGACTACTAAGCCTGTGCTCTAGGGCCCGCAAGCCACAACTACTGAAGCCCGTGCGCCTAGAGCCCGTGCTCCGCAACAAGAGAAGCCACCGCAATGAGAAGCCCGCACACTGCAACAAAGAGCAGCCCCCACTTGCCGCGACTAGAGAAAGCCCGCGTGCAGCAAGAAAGACCCAACACAGCCAAAAAAAAAAAAAATTACAACAGTCAAAAGGCCAAAATGAAGGGGAAATGCAAAGCTGGCTTGAGAAGGAAAGGGAAGAACCCGTGAGCAACAGTTCAGGCAAGGCCTGCGCAGGGGCTGGGAGCAAAGAGTCAGAGACGAAAGTGGGGTGAAGCGACTTACCTTTGCCTTCTCGCTCGGCTCAATGACAATGCCATTGGTAGAATTATTTAATTCTCTGGAGACAACACAGAGGAATTCTGCCTGATCCTCATTTCCATAGTTATAGGAAGATCCGATGCTGATTAGCTGATAAAACAAGAATATGGTGAACATACAAATAGTGATCTTAAAATATTTAAGTGCCACACAAATCGAACCCTCCTCCTCACTCAACTTTTGTTGTTTTGCTTCTCAAAGGATGAAGAATTCTCTGGGTCTATCAAGGCCCCAGGGGATAACTGGATCTCAGCTGTTCACCAGGCTTCCCCAAAGAAAAGTGTGAGTTCTGCCACTGTCCCCTCACCCAAGCACTTGAAACAGTGCCAAAGGCAGCAGCCAGGATTGATACGGTCACATTATTCCTTCTAGCAAACACTGAGGGGAACTAGAACGCTTCTGTGAATGAAAACGGACACTTGCTTCAGCCAAAACACCTACACAGAGCTGGCTCACCTTTAAGCAGAAGTCCTAGACGGGAGACTGGCGCTCGGGAGGCTCTGGAAAGCACCACGCGAGTCACTGGAGAGCTACTCTAAGCCAAATGCTGCTGGAACTTCTAACCTCTTTGGTGAACTGAACTCAGGCTCTAGTCTAAACAGGAAATACACATGCAGAGAGGGAGAAGCTGAGCCCGAGGGTGTGGTCATCCTGGCAAGTCCGCAAGGCTTCAAGTCGGGAGACCATGACTGACTTGCTGTATGACCGGGCTGTGGACACCTCAGCCTTCCTGGGCCTTAACTTCCTCCTCCGTGTAATGGAGTCAAAGGGAGCAGACTTGGTCCTCCCACAGCACATCAATAAGATGAGAAAAAACAGGATAAATTATTCATTAGTCTCACAAAGAAGAGTTTTAAAAAGTTGTTATAGGGGCTTCCCTGGTGGCACAGTGGTTAAGGATCCACCTTCCAAGGCAGCGGACACGGGTTCAAGCCCGGGTCCGGGAAGATCCCACGTGCCGCGGAGCAGCTAAGCCCGTGCGCCACAACTACTGAGCCTGCGCTCTAGAGCCTGCGAGCCACAATGAAGAGTAGCCCCCGCTCGCCGAAACTAAAGAAAGCCCGGGTGCAGCAACGAAGACCCAACACAGCCAAAAATAAATAAATAAATTTATATTAAAAAAAAAAAGTTGTTATAATATCCTTTGTCTTTGAAACTTTATAGCAGGGAAAAAATACTTCTGGAGCGGAAGTATGGTGACATTTTGAACAAGAACATCTGAACAAGAACTAGGCTGACACATACAGGTAGCACTGATTCTGCAGTGGAAGCTAAGTGTGAGGAATCATCCAGTATTGGCTCTGAAGACAGAGACACCTGTGTGTTTGATCTATAACATAATACTGTTAACACATAGGGTAACTCTTATTTAAGAAGGTAAGCTTATGGTGACAGCTCAGCTGACCTCTTAAACTCTACCTAAAACCAGGCAGGATTCACTGAATTTATAACACAGTCACTCTATTCGCGCTCAGCCTCCCTGTGTTTTGAAGACAACAGATGAACAATTCTGCCATCTAATGGAAGAAAGCAGTAAAATCCTGGCTCTCACACACTTTGTTTTGATGCCTCGGTCACAAGCACAAAGCTAAAGAACAGAAACCCACAGAGTGAATGGAAAGGACCTCGCCACCCTCCTTGATGTCTGATCCCTTCACATCACAGCTGTTCACTACGCCGTGCATGGTGGATGGCGCACATACTCGGAATGATGAAGATCTGATCCTGGGATAAGCAAAGGGAGGGTTGTTGCTAAACCCTAGTCTTCTTTAGCTACTTATTCTAGAATGTGTCAACAAAGCACTTTTTTTTTTTTTTTTAACATCTTTATTGGAGTATAATTGCTTTACAATGGTGTGTTAGTTTCTGCTTTATAAACACAGCACTTTTGAAAGGAATCCCTCTGAGGGAAAAAAGCCCAGAGAGGCACTTGCAAGCCTAAACAAGCTGGCTGGCTCTCTCTGGGGAGAACCACGCAGAAACTCTGCATATGAAGCTGGGAGACACAAGCCTATCCTCAGTTCTCCCCAACTCATCACGTCCTACCGCGCAAAGAATCCACGCGGAGTGGCTCCTTCTCCGTTTTGGAACAGGATCACACCTGGCCCCCACCCGACTCCCAGGGTGATTAACTGGCTACAGACGGCGACTGGCTCCGAGGCTGAGATACAGGGCTGCTCCCACGTAAGAAACATTACCTGTTCGAATTTCCAACCGTCAGACATAGTGGACACCATCTGCGTGAGCTCCTCTTCTTGGCACTGCAGGACTCTGTACACGTGCTTCACGGGGCCCTGTGACAACCACACACAGACTCTGAGGACCGGTTTCAAGGGCACAGCAGTTTGCAGCTGCCTCGGTGAGGCTCTCCAAAAAATAAAGACTGGAAAGGAGTTTGCTTGGAATTTTTTTCTTGGCGGCCACCCACTATCCCCTTTGCAAGCAGCACTGTAGTTTTTCAATAAAAACTTACCCAAGAAAGAAAATAAGGGGTCGAAGAACATGAATAAAATAAAATAATCCTGAACTCTGGAGGGATGAATTATGTGAGTGACCATGCTGATAAACTGAAGACTTCATCTATTTCCCAAAGTAGAAAATAAGAGTAAAACTGCTCTGGACAAGAAAGCCACATTTTCTTCTTCAGTCACTATAGCTGACATACATGCTGAAAATGCAGACCATATCTTGGTTTATTCAGAATGATACCTTATATATGGGAATAATACATTAAATAGGGACCCCATAACGTACACACGTTCAAGCTATTCTACCCTCTGCTGAAGCTACCTGGAAGTGTTTCAGTGTTACATGGTAACATTCCTGTTATAGATATGCGTATAATAAAAAACAAATATTTGGTCTTTGTTCCTGGTTCCTGGCACATACCTCCTAAAACCTTTGGAAACTCCTGAGTGACAGAAGTGTCTTTTGGGGACTTCCCTCGTGGTCCAGTGGGTAAGACCTCTCGCTCCCAATGTAGGGGGCCCAGGTTCAATCTCTGGTCGGGGAACTAGATCCCACATGCATGCCACAACTAAGAGTCCGCATGCCGCAACTAAAAGATCCCTTATGTTGCAACAAAGATCCTCGCGTGGCAGCCAAAACAAACAAACAAACAAACAAACACGGGGGGAGTGTCTTTTGTATGCTAATGAGCCGGTCACCAGAAAGACTGAGAGAGTTAGAGGATTAGAACTTTCAGCCCCATCCTGTGACCCTGGGGGAAGGGGGAGGGACTAGAGATTGAGTTCAATTACCAAAGGCCAATGATATAATCAACCTTCCCTACCAAATGGAACATCCTGAAAGACCCCTAAGCGATGGGGTTCAGGGAGCTTCCAGGTTGGCAAACACACCCGTGTGTTGCGCAGTTGGGGGGTGGCGCGTGCTGACTACACGGGGACAGAGGCTCCTGTGCTCAGGACCCTTTAGGACTTCACCCCATGGATCTCTTCATCTGGCTGTTCATTTGTATCCTTCATAATAAACTACAGTAAGTAGAGCATTTCCTGAGTTCCACGAGATAGTCTAGTAAATTACTGAACGTGAAGGGGGCACTGTGGGAGCCCCCGAATTTGTCGCCAAGCCAGACAGAGTGCAGGTGGCTGGCGACCCAGACTTACGACTGGCGTCTGAGACCCGTGGAGTCTGACGCTGACTCTGGGTGGTCAGGGTAAGGACAGGATTGAACTGTTGGTCACCCAGTTGGTGTCAAAAATTCAGAGAAAGGCCATTTGCTGGCCAGACTCAACTCTCTAGAACATAAGTTAGAACCTAAAGCCAAAAGGCAGAGCAACTGAAATGGATGCCCCAGAGCCGTAGCACTAAGGCCCCTACACTTCACTGACACTTGTGATCTGGCCCAAGGGGGACGAGACGCCCAGTCACGAGAGAGCCAGGGTGGCTGCAGGGAGGCAAGCTCGCCAGATGGAAGTTCCAGTCCCCAGAAGGACAATTACAGGCGCACAGGAGGACTCGGTATTTAGCAATCTGGGACCATTCCGTGTTGGGTGCAAAGCTGCACACTCACTGCCCATCCCAGAGGGCATAAGGCGCAAACAGCAAGCCAGGTTCATAACAATGACTCCTGGTCATGGAGAGAGGGGTCAGTTATGTTCAATCGGATTTTAAGGAAATATGGACTGTTTCCTTAAGAATGATGAAAACTTAACACTTTTTCAAAAGGACAAGCTGGCTTCAGCTACCTGGAAAATTAGTTTTAGAACAACTTGGGGAATACTGGATAAATAAAAGCAGCTACTGATCACCGAGCGCTACAAGCCCCAAGTGTTACACCCTTCTCTTCTAGTCTTCACTGCAGTCCTGGAAGGCAGGCATTGGCTTCCTTCTACACGTGGGACACTGGTGTTCGCAGCGCAGTATCTTGCCCGAGCTGTACAGCGATTAAGCGGATTGGAGGTAGGGCTGGGACTTGAGCCCAGGTCGGCCTGACAACACTACAATCTTTCTTGTACACTTTGTCCTTCTACATGAGGTACAGCTACCATTAAACAAGGTGCTAAGGTAAAAAAAATTTTCTTCCATGTAAAATATAGGACAAATCTTCCGACAATTTCAATTACTCTAGCCGTGCATTTCGGAAACAACCAGATGTTTTATAAGATGTAGAGCATCCAAAAGACCTGATAGTGGTCACAGCTGTCAAAGTCCCAGGTATTTAAGATATCTGTACTGCCTCTTTTTTATTCTTCTCTTCCAAAGTAAACCATCGGTGCTCTCAAATGCACCAAGATTAATCACCTAGCAAAAAATACTACCAGGGACAGCAGAGTAATAGAATGGTGGCAGCCACTAAAAGGGATGTGATGTCACTGAGAAAAGGCAGAGTAGGTCCCCCACATCTTGGGCTTCGCCCTATTGCCTGCCATGTGTGTCTCCTTTCAATGCAGACAAGTTAAAGGAGATAACGTGTTTGAAGGGACAGCCACGGAAATCCACGCTCAGCCTTAGAGCCACGTGGGACAAATGCAAAAGGGGACGTCATTGAACAACATCAAATCCATTGCCCAGAGTTCCACTAAATAAAGAGGACAGATGGAAAGATCAATTAACATCAAAAGGGTCTTGACATTCCTAGAATAAAAAAGCTTCCAACTGGGTATAAATCTACAAGCCTCAGAATCTAGAGAACTAATTAACTGCTGTCATCAAATGGATGAGCATCTAACGATGCTCTCAAGGAATTTGCTAATGGCAAAGAACTGAGAGTGTTCAGGGGCCATGATTCGAATGGTTTCAAATGACATACTCTATGGTACCATCAATATTTATATTAAGCAATCAAAGGGGTTTTTTTGGAATGTGGAAAACTGAGGATGAGGCAATATTCTCAGAATGTCTGATCTATTAAGTATCTATAAAAGTGAAAGATGCCATGTAAATATACTACGAGATGGCAGAAAGATTGGTGACACTAGATCATATTTCATATGGTAATCTGCAAACCAACTACAAGTTCGTCTTTGAACATTAAAAAGGAGCCTTTCAGCCATTGGGCAGATGTAAGAGAACTAAATGAATAAGCCCTTCTTTCCACCTTTGCAAAGTGCTGGAGATAAAATGTATAAAAGAGTTCATTTTTTATCATAGGTGTCCATTATTCATCCAGATAATTCCATTTAGAGCCAGAAAAATTTTGATATATGAGGTCTAACAAAGAAAGAGCAAGGAACATACTGCCTTCTTATTTCAAGGAAAATTCTATATTGCAATAGATTAGATCTCAAGAAAGCGACCACCACCGGTATCTGATGGGGTAAGAGGCAAGTCATGCTGGAGTCCAACTCTGCCCCGTTACTGCAGCTAAACTCTCTTAAAATAGAGCCTAAATACATGAAAGGGAGTGTCTGTGTTTCTTGCTAGACTTTAAGCTTCTTGAAGGCGTGGACCTTCTCCTATCAGTTGGGGTCCCCAGGGCCTAACAGAAGCTATTGTGGCCACTTACTTAAGACACATGATGGGTGATGCGACATGAAATGAGGTGAGAGTGCCTCACTGCCTTCCGTTCTCAAACTATGTGGCAAATTCTGTTTGATTTTTGTTACCATATCTACTAAGTTAACATAAAAATTCAGACTTCATAATAAAAAGAGAAGCTTGATATTATTTTCTTAGAAGCATGATTCACAAACCACTTGCAAAGTCTACGCCATGACTGGTTTCAAGAGGCTGTCAGGAGCTGGATGTGACATGGTAACAGGCTGAAGGCCGGTCCTAATAAACAGAAGCCAACAGGCGGAAGGAAGCAAGACCTTGTTTGGCCTCCACGTGGACAAGAAGGGAGACAGATACTCTGCCGGAAAGAACAGGCTTTGAACCTCAAGTGCAGTGGCTTCTCCCACTGCCAAATGGAGAGCAGCCACAACCTCTTGCTCTTCTAAGGGGACACGGGGCTGTTTTGTCTTCTTTGTGATTTCTTCCCCTCTGTTTCCTTGTTCTGAACAAGTCTGGCAGAGTACACGCTGTCTGTCTGGCAGACGGACAGTGTTCCGCACAGAGACCTCCGGCTCTATGGGGAAAGGCAGGGCTCTGGCCAAGCAGCACATCATCCGTTTCAAATCACACCCAGACACATGGACAAAGAGAGCCACTTGGGGTATTTTCCCCTTAAGAGTTCAAAACCCATTACCTGTGAAGTTCTGTTCTCGTTGTCCCGTATCCTTTCCTTAACCAGTCGCACGAGAGACGCAATGTTGTAAAACTCCGCTTCCTCCAGCACACCTAGAAGGACCAAACTGTAGTTAGATGTGTGTCAATTCCCCAGAAAACGGCAGGAAGAGGCTGGAGTTCATGAGCTTGCTAAGAACTCCATCTTTCAAATGCAAGTCTAGTCTATCTCCTTCAGCCTGGCAAATGTTTCTTTGCTGTTTGGTGTGCACCCGTGACCTTTTCCCCAACGGCAGTGAGTCAACAGTGCTCTGTTTACTCCGTTTCACCCCTGCAGTTTCCCACCTGGCACCTTCCCCTGCTCTCCCTGCACCTGCCCGTTAGCTGCAGGACACCTTTACCATATGTCACTTAGTTCCTGGAACTAGTCCCATTGGACAACTCTTGAGCTTGCAATTTCTACCCAGTTTGTCCTAAAAATGACCAAAGGTCTGTGTGCATGTGTGTGTAAATTTATGTGGACCAAATTTAACAAGATGCTTATTATTTGAACAATATAAAAGGCAGTCATTGAAAGAACCCCATGCATAGGACTTCCCTGGCGGTCCAGTGGTTAGGACTCGGAGCCTTCACTGCCATGGCCCTGGGTTCAATCCAAAAACAAGAATCCCACGCTAAACAAAATCAAAGGCCTGAGACAGGATAACTAAATGGGATGTGTGATCCTGCACCAGGAAAAAAATTTGCTATGAATACCATTAATGGAACAACTGATAAAATTAGAATATAAGCTATAGTTCAGGTGTTTATCAATATTAAGTTTCCTGAATTTGATAACTGTATTGTGGTTATGTGAGAGAATGTCCTGTTCTTGAGATATACACACCGCAGCATTAAGGGGTGAAGTCTGTAACCTAGTCTCAAATAGTTCTGAAATAAAAACTAGAAGAGGGAGAGGAAAAAGAGCGGGGAGGAGGAAACAGGGAATGAATTGTAACGCAAACATGACCAAAAAATGTTAAAAATTGGTGAATCTGGGTAAACGGAGTTCTTTGTACTATTCTTGCCCTCTTCTCTACATTTGAAATTATTTCAAAATGAATTTTTTTAAGGCATTAGAAAAGATGCTTCAGATTCCTCTTTTCAAGAAACAAGAGTACCCATGAGTTGGTAATTGCTGAAGCTGGATGGTGGGTGGAATTTACTGCACTATTCCCATTACTTTGTATGCATTTGAAATGTTAAGGAAAAAAAAAAGGGAGGGGGCATTTAAAAAAAAAAAAGGGAGAGTGATTCCTCTTTTGACTGGTTTTAACAGCAGTGCTCTGCAGCCACTTCATTAATTAGCACGGCCATTACAGCTTTCTCACGCAGAGCTAAAGCTCCCAGGTCAGGGTGCCCTGGCTCTAGGGACAGGCCCCAGCCTTCAACTGAACGCCTCAGTGAGACCAAGAGAGCCTTTTATTTTTTATTTTTTTTATTTTTTAACATCTTTATTGGAGTATAACTGCTTTACAATGGTGTGTTAGTTTCTGCTTTATAACAGTGAATCAGTTATACATATACATATATCCCCATATCTCCTCCTTCTTCCGTCTCCCTCCCACCCTCCCTATCCCACCCCCAAGACAGCCTTTTAGAAAGATTTCTAGACCCACTTACAGTCCAAATGCTCTACAAACCAAAAAGATGAGTCAAATAACGATGCACCTGACAACGGGCTGGAGAATGAATTAGGTCAGATGCAAAAATTTACAAGGAAGCATGAGACCAGTCTTAAAAGAAATGAGGCCAAGCCTTTATTATTATTATTTTTTTACAGCTGCAAGTTCAAACTAAAATTGAAAGTATGAATAGCTAAATGTCAGAGATTTGTTGCTTCAGGCTGTGGACATTCACTGCTAGTAATAAGTAAATGTAAAAAGGGGTCCTGACAATTCTGCACGTTGAGAAAAAACTCCAAAGCTATCTCCAAAGCTGAGCTACATAGCTTCCTTCTCCCGAAGGAGGCTGAAGCGAACCGAAAGGGGCTCCTTCAAGACCCTCTCAGACGAGACTAGGTAATTGGAGGCTCCCTATTTATTTTCGTAAAGCTTTCCTACACTACCTACTGCACATGAGCCTGATGAAAACCTCAAAATTCAAATCTCAGGACTTCCCTGGCGGTCCAGTGGTTAAGACTTCTCGCTCCCAATTCAGGGGGCACAGGTTCAATCCCTGGTTGGGGAACTAAGATCCCACATGCCGCATGGCGTGGCCAGAAAAAAATAAAATAAAATAAAATCTGTGGAAAAAAAATGTTCAAATCTGTGAAACAGCTTTAAAGATTTGACCTGAACTTTGAAAACGCCCAATGCAAACATCGTTCTTACCTTCTTCTGCCAACTCCTTCGTAATGATGAGCTTCCCATGGCGGAGGTAGTTCAGGATAGGACCAAAGTAGGTAGGGTCCCTGTCAATCAGATAGGCCCCTGTCTCGTCCTGCCAACCAAACATAAGGGTATCATTGTGGAGCTTTCAGATTAAGTCAGGGCAGGGTTTCCACCTCTCTGTCACAATTCATGAGTGAGAGGGCAAGTTTTGCTAGATATTTATCACAAACTATTGGCAAGAAGCCTAGCTTTATGTATCTTGTACTTCAAGATCATTTCAGGGAGGGTGTTACAGATGTACACTCATATTCATCATCTAGGCGTTAACTTGAACTTCTAAAATTTTTACTCTGACACAATTACCAACATTCTTCCCTTGGGATACTTGTTGTAAAGAAACGGAGGAAGAAAATGCCATAGTTGCATGATCTAAATTTTTGCTTGAGATGGACATTCTGACTTCTCTATTGTCCCTGAATCACATTCCTAATTCTAAGAAAACCTCTGTTCAGTTGGCAATGCTCCAGAGCTCAGGGCCAACAACAGTGGGAGTCTGCATTGGCAGCTGTAACTCACACACTCCAGATCTGTGCCCACAGGAAGCTTGGCACAGCCAGGACTTGGCTCTGAGCAGTTTTAATCCTACTCATCTTCACAGTAAAGGGAACAAGAAGAAACTGGCTTCTACTGCAACAAGGAAAATTTAGGGTAGATCAAATAATTCCTTTAGAATAAGCAAGGTTTTGGAAACTCTTTAAAGTTAGGGCAGGACAGGTTTCCTTCAATCTGAGATTTATTACAGGAGAGGCAGGAAATGAATAAATGAAATCAACCAATGTTTACCCAACCCTAGCTCTGTTGCAAGGTAACAGCTAAGTGCTCTATGGGATATAAGGCACTGTAAGCAATGATCAATGCTTTTAAGTCGGAAACTAAACGATGAACGTGTAAAGTTAAAAAAACAACTCAGACAACAGCTCAAACTGAAAACGGGTTAGGCGTCTTGTCACCTCTCAACTCTCTGCTTAGCAGCCATGCATCTTGCCCAACAGCACTCTCTGGGTTTCATTTTCTCTGGTCTTAACGGGTCAGCTTAGGTTTGCACTGGCAAATGACAACCTCTTTCCAAGGAACGTATCTGATCTCAAATATCGACCTAAAACAATGACAGTTACCAGATAGGAGCTCAGGGACCAGGACCACAGGAAAGAAGTGTGATATCATGAGAAGCACTTCCTGCAGCTGTCGAAGCCATCATCAGACCCAGGCTTTCACCCAACTTGGCAGAGGGGTCCGAGAGGAAGTCTGAGAAAGCTACAAAGATGCCTTAGCTCACCCTGACCCAGTTCTGGATGCATCTGGCACAGGCGGTGAGGGGCTGACGAGGAGCCCGGGGAAAACGCATGCAGACCTGAGGGGCTGGGATGAGAGGTGCAGAGAGGAATACGGAGAAGGGGTGTGGAGTGGGTTCTCGTGGGTGAAGGTGGGCACAGTATGGGGAAGGAGCCGCTGAGAACGAAGGGTGGCGTCAGAGAGAAAGCCCGCGTGCGCCTGAGGATGGGGGAGAATAGCCCCGGGGGTTAGCCTGGCGGGGAAAGAGGAGGAGGAGGGGGTCCCGGCCCGAGGTGCCCGCCAGTGAGAAGCGTGTTGCAGGAATCGGGGGACAAGCCTAGGAGGAACGAGGGGGTCCGAAGGCCGGGGGCGCGCCCGAGGGCGGGGCACACCTTGTCCGAGTCCAGCTCCGGGTCCTCCTGGCAGCAGAGGCGGCAGAGAAAAGACTTGGGCTCCCGGCCTAGGGTCTGCCTGGTGGTCACGAAGTAGGTGCCGCCCACGTTCAGCCGGACCCAGCGGGCGGCGCCACCGCCCCCTGCCCGCTCGGGAGGTCCGGGACCCGGCTCCAGCGGCTGCGCTGCGGCGGTGGGCTGGCGGCCGTGCCCGCGGGGCGTGGGGCCAGCAGGGCGAGGGCTGGGGGGCCCGCGACCCGGGCCGCCCCCGTCGCCCAGCCCACTCCCACCACCCCCTCCCAGCCCCGCCATCGCCGGGTCCAGTTGCAGCTCCGCCATCTTGGGCCGCCGCCGCCGCCGCCGCTGCCCGCGCGCCGCCGGGCCGGCCCATCTCTTGGCAGGGAGAGCCGGGCCGGCCCATCGGCGGGGGAGGGGCCGGCGGAGAGGGACGGGAGCGCCCCCAACCAGCTCCCGGGGACCCTGGCAGTAGAGGCTAGGCGCCCGCCTTCGGGGACGGGACTTCCGGAACCAGCGCCCATCGCCATTGGCCGACCTGATAAATAGGGCCCGCCCCCTTGGCTTTGGGGCTGGCTGAGGGGAGGCTTTCCGGTGACCTACTTCCGTTCCTTGGTGCTGTGGACTGTGGGCCTCCGGGGTCGGTGAAGGTGAGCGGGGTTTGGGGCTTTGGGTCCGACCCCAGCGGGTTCCTCTGCTCTGCCGCCTGCAAACCTCGGCCCGACCCTTGTCGCGCCGCTACCGAGGACGCCGGGCCCTGCGGTTGCCCCGCTGGCAGAGTGTCCCGGCTGTAGCTTCTGCTCCGTGCTCCCTTCCTTTCCCCTCCCCCGAGCGCGAGGTCGCAGGGGCCAGTCTGTGACCCCGCCGCCTCTGACTTAGGCGCTTCCACTAACCTTGTCTCGTCCAGCCCGACCCCAGCCTGGCCGAGTTCAGTAGTCCGGTTTGGAGGCTGCGGAAACGTTGCCGGGAGATAGTTTTAGCTTGCTGAGTGACACCCAGCAGGCTGAAGGTTTCAGCATTCGAGCTTGTGGAGCTTTCAGAGCTTCTCAAGTGCAGGGTTCATTTACCGATTCAGCAAATATTCACTGAGCACCTCCTGTGTGCAACATCTGTTCTAGGCGCTGGGGATTCAGCAGTAAATAAAAGACAACAATCCATTTATGAAGCCTATCTTCTGTGCTTGGGAAAGTCTCTGTAAGGGCACTTATTTCTCTGGTGTATTTAAAGGTCACCTGCCCCTCACTTCCACTCCAGGAGACATAAGCTATCCTGAGAGTGAAAGGAAGCGGCAGGTGTTGGACAAGTGTCTTGAGATCCTGGGGAAGATTTCTTCCGTCTTCCTTGTGATCCACCCCATAGCTTGCAAAGACCTTTGACATTTCAGTTTTTTTCCTAATGTTTGACATTGATCTTATTTAGTTTAAGTTGACTATTTTCCCATATTCTGTCCTGGTTTAAAAAAAGAATGGCTGTAATCACTTTCCATCTTCTCTCACATTCACACATGTATTGAATACCTCTTTTAAGCGTATTGCTAGTATACTCAGGGTATGTGCTAACACTGCAAGGGATCATCAGACATGAATAGGAAGGTGCAGGTGTATTACTAATTAACAGGGAGGGGGTAGAGAGCCCCTTAAGTTTGTATAAGATTGTAGAGCAAATTGATGTGCACAATTAACATCTGATATTTTTAACAGCTTTCTTAGGTAAGCAGGGCTATTATCCCCATTTTTCAGATGAGGAAAGTTTGGTCGAGAATCTGCCCTATTTAACTAAGCCTTGTTGAAATGGGGGTATGTGTCAGGTTCTGTGCACTGGAGAATCAGTGAATAAAACGCAAACTGAGTGGAAATGCATTTAAATTATTTTATGTAATGCATGACTACTGCATTAGCAGTATTTCCAAAGGTACATGGAGTGCAAACACTAGAGAACTGGGCTTTGATAAGTTAGGAGTTGAGTAATAGAGGGAGGACCATCTAGCGGGGAGAGAATATATTTATATGCCAGGTTGCACACCTTGAATTTGAAAAGGTAAATTGTCCTCCTCTTCTGATTTAGTGATCCTAATTCCTTTAGTTGACAGATATACCCACTCATATGATGCTGATCTATTTCTCAAATACTTGAATATTTCTAAGATGCCCTTCAGACGATTCTCTCCAAGAGCCCTGTTTTGATCTGACCAGTTTTATTTTCTAGGATCTCTAGATGGCTGGACGGAAACTTGCTCTAAAAGCCATTGACTGGGTAGCTTTTGGGGAGATCATACCCCGCAACCAGAAGGCTGTTGCTAACTCCCTGAAATCCTGGAATGAGATCCTCACCTCCAGGTCAGTACCTTGCTGAGAGGGAGTGTCTTAACCTGTCACTTAATGTGGAAACAAAATGTGCTTTGGAATTGCACATGAAGTTTTGATGTTCTTCCGGCAGAAAGTATAGAAATCCATGCATTTTCCAAATGCAAGTAATTTTTTTGCATTCCTTTGATCTCCCTCCAAGGGAAGAGTGTGATGGTAGCCCCAGGCCATAGGAATAAGGAACAGGGAAATTGCTGTGTGAATTTTTTGTTGCTCATGGAACAATCTTAACTTTTGCTTTTCTACGTGATCAGGTTGGCCGCTCTGCCTGAGAAGCCACCTGCCATCGACTGGGCTTACTACAAGGCCAGTGTGGCAAAGGCTGGCTTGGTGGATGACTTCGAGAAGAAGGTGAGACTTCAGGCAGCTAAAGCTCTGGTCTTGTAACACGTCCTACTTGGGGAGCAGGACGGTGGACAATTACACGTGCAAGATGACAGGGAGGAAAGAGGGGTGGAATTAACACCCAGAATCCAAAGGAGGCTCAGGAGAGATGGGTGTGGCCAAAGGTCTTGTGATGATAGATTTAAATGGTAAATAGGTGCAGAGACTTCAGGGTCTCTTCATGCAGCAGGTTTCTTATCCAAGGAAACAGTATGGCAGAGCCTTAACCCGGGAGCCAGAGGGCTCTCGAGTTGGACGTTTCTGCCCAACTCTGAGTTCCTTCTTAGCTCCCCACCTGTCTCCTTTTAGAACAAACGTAACATTTTTTTTCTACCCTTTTACTGTTTTCCTCTTTTCTCTGCTGTCTTTTTTACTGTCCCTTGTAGCTGTGATCTCTTGCTCACCTATCCTCTTCTGATGTTAAATTTCAACATCCAAAGTTTGTTTGTTGATTCGGCGGTTGCTTATTGAGGGCCCACTCTGTGCCAGGTGCAGTGCTAAGTGCTGGGGCCGCAACACTAAGCTGTCTTCGAAGGAGACCATCTCCTCCATCTCCGTTATGCAAACATGATTTACGCCAGTCCACTACAGTTTCTTTTAAAAGAGAAATCAGGGGACTTCCCTGGAGGTCCAGTGGTTCAGACTTTGTACTTCCACTGCAGGGGACACAGGTTCAATCCCTGGTCAGGGAAGTAAGATCCTGCATGCCGTGTGGTGCAGCCAAAAAAAAAAAATAATAATAAATAAATGTTTTAAAAAAGATTAAAATCAAAGAGATTTTATATATTTATCATTAGAGAGCATTGTTACACTGTAGTAAGTAATGCTGAACCATAGTGTAGTGAAACCCAAAGTAATACATTAGTAAAAAAACAATAATTTTCTAAAGCTGTGATCTGGGTAATACAGAGTTGCTACTCAAAATCTAATAAAGCTCTTACTTTGTATTGTGAATTATAGAACACTACTTTTTTTTTTGGCTGCGTTGGGTCTCTGCTGCTGCACGCGGGCTTTCTCTAGTTGCGGCAAGTGGGGGCTACTCTTTGTTGCAGTGTGCGGGCTTCTCATTGCGGTGGCTTCTCTTGTTGGCGGAGCAAGGGCTCTAGGCGTGGAGGCTTTAGTAGTTGTGGCATGCGGGCTCAGTAGTTGTGGCTCATGGGCTCTAGAGCGCAGGCTCATTAGTTGTGGTGCACCGGCTTAGTTGCTCCGTGGCATGTGGGATCTTTCCGGACCAGGGATCGAACCTATGTCCCCTGCATTGGCAGGCGGATTCTTAACCACTGCGCCACCAGGGAAGTCCTAGAACACTACTTTTTATAAAGCCATATTTTTTTAGGGAAACTTAGGAGTGACATAGAACTGATAAATGTGTAAAGTAAATTTTGCTGGATTTTTGTATATAATCATCTCTAGAACTCTGGACATTGAGGATTCATTATGCTGTGGTCAACTTCAAATACTTTCCAATTCCAAATATCTCAATGAATGAGCCTTGTCTTTTACAAGTATATGCCAAGCTGGGCAACATCAATGGATTTTCTAAAAATAATGTAAACGTCTTCTGTTCAGTGTTATTTGCGTGCAATAAAATGCAGAATTCTTAAAAAAAAAAAAATCAGAATTTCTTTAGAACTGCAGGGTTCTTTGAGGTCATCAAGTCCAACTCTTTATCAAGTGAAGAAACTGAAGCTCACTGTAATAAAGAATTGTCCAAGGTCTCCAGTTAGTTAGTGACGGGGCAGAGAAGAACCTCGAGCTTCCATTGGTAGTCTAGTACTCTTTCCACTACGACGCCCTAGATGCATGCTGGTTTCCTCCCCGAATGGAGAATGTGTTTTTATATGCTCTATTATGATTAGCAGCTTTGAGCCCTTTTTGGGGGCTCTTGGTTATATTAACGACAACTCACTGTCACTGTTTTGTAGTTTAACGCCCTGAAGGTTCCTGTGCCAGAGGATAAATATACTGCCCAGGTGGATGCTGAAGAAAAAAAAGATGTAAGTATTTGAGGCTCTTATTTATTCTAAAATTCTCTTAATTCCTGACAGTTCTGTTTCTTCCTAGTAAGGTTAAGGTGGAGTGACTTTAAAGGATCGATAAAAAGGAATGAACTATTAATAAACGCAATAACATGGATGAACCTCAAAATAATTATGTGAGTGAAAGAAACCAGCAAAGGAGTACATACTGTATGATTACATTTCTGTAAACAGAATTTCTCCCTTCTCTTAAAAGGTGAAAATTTGTGCTGAGTTTCTGTCTCTCTCTAAGACCAGGATTGAGGAATACGAGAAAGAGGTAAGGATGAGCCTTGGCCTTTGCCTATATTTCCTCTCTTTCACGGCCACACATCTTTCACCTAGTGGGGGTAACCTGCCTTGGATTCTTTTTTGCATCTCTGCAGCCCTATTTATCTTAACACAGTTCCCGTCTTTTTTCTAGCTGGAGAAGATGAAGAACATAATTCCATTTGATCAGATGACCGTTGAGGACTTGAATGAAGTCTTCCCAGACACCAAATTAGATAAGAAGAAGTATCCTTACTGGCCTCACCAGCCAATTGAGCAATTATAAACTTGAGTCTGGGAGAAAGCTCTGGCCCTTGAATTATAAACTCTGGACATTAAAAATAATTATGTAGTGCTGTGTGTGTCTGCTCCTTTGCGGTTGAGATAGTTAAACTCTGGAGTTACCTCACTGGGAGCGGAGTTTTTGTTAAAATGGAAAGGTATGCCCATAGGTGTGTGCTGTTGCCTAATGGTGAGGGCGTGTAGGAGCCAATTACTGAGCCCCCAGGGCTGCTGAAATCTTAACAAATAACAGTAGGGTCGATGACAGTGTGTTTCACTGGAATATGGTAAAGAGGAATCATTATCTACTGATTGCCTTGAACTTTCTCTTTGCTTTCAAACCACTGATTCCTAGGGAGTGCTTCCTTCTACGTGTCCATCAGTAAGTCACATGCAGATGTAACAGCAGGGTGAGTAGCAGCAGGGATCTACTTTCCTGTGCTTCAGCTCTTCAGTATACATGTGGTATAAAAAGAAATTTTGTCACAAAGTTAAAACCTGTTATAGCTTTGTATATGAACACAGGAAATTATTTTAATTCCATCGTTTCATTAAAAAAAATCCTAGTATTGATTGTAGTTAGCAGGACTCCTGAGCAATGCCAGGAAGTGTAGGTGGTTTAAAGTAAGATGAGGTGGTGGGAAAAGTTCTATTGCCTTTGAAGTCAGAGGACCTGGTATGCCTATTGCTTATGCCTGCCCTTGGCCATTTAGTTGCTGGTTCTAGACGAATCGTTTACCATCTCGGGACTTTCCTTTTCTCATTTACAAACATCACGATTGTAATGAGAATTAAATGAGATAACCTGGGAAGTTTCTTGGTAAGAAAGTGATCTAAGCAAAGGCATCTGGCTTGATATGGCTTAAATCCTATAGGAAAGACCTACTGAGGGGCTTCCCTGATGGTGCAGTGGTTAGAAATCCACCTGCCAATGCAGGGGACACGGGTTTGAGCCCTGGTCCGGGAAGATCCCACATGCCGCGGAGCAACAAAGCCCATGCGCCACAACTACTGAGCCTGCGCTCTAGAGCCCGCGAGCCGTAACTACTGAGCCCACACGCCTAGAGCCCGTGCTCTGCAACAAGGGAAGCCACTGCCTGCGCACCACAACAGAGAGTAGCCCCCACTTGCCATAACTAGAGAAAGCCCGTGCACAGCAATGAAGACCAAAAAAAAAAAAAAAAAACCTACCAGGGGAAGGGTAATGTGCACAGGCCAACAATTTTGTGACACTTCCGCCAGAGAGTCCAGAATTTACTGGAGAAGATCAACAGTTGCTGATAACGCTCGAGAAAGTAATGTCGTCTTAAAGGACATAAAGCAGAGGAAGCCTGGGGCACCATCACGCCTAATTTGTAGGGCAGGGGCCAGGCCGAAGGTAAACTAATTGAGGGGCAAGGCATGTTCCACTTAGAGCTGCTTTAGTCGTAACATAATCTGATGTTCAGCGGTAGTTCTGCCAGAAGGACTTCAATGCACAAAACGAGTACCATTCGCTCCCTCCCCCCAGGCTGTGAAACATTGAACTGGCACCCAGCCATCCAGCTGAAGATCCAGGGATTCAGACAAGTGAAAACATGGGAATCTTAGAAAAAGCCACTGACTTTGCTTTTGGAGTGTGGTTAGAACGTGTGTTCGAGGGAAGAGCCGATATGAGTCCTATGAAAGTGTCGTAACGTAAAGGGAGGGGTCCCCAGCACTTGAGGGCGAGCCTCTGGAAGACCGGAAGAAACAACAGTGAAGAACTGACAACGTGCTCTCAGTCCAAGGCATTTAGGAAGGATTGGGGCACTTTTAAGTTTTATATCCTGAATCATTTGAAGTTTTTGCATTGAGCATGCATTGATTTTACATTAAAAATAATCACTAGTAAAATAGGATTATGCTTTTCAAATCACAAGAGAGAAAAGTACATCCTATATGGCAAAAATTAAAGAAATCAGCAAAAACATAAGCATAAATACAGAACCAAACATACATAGGATGATTATGGATCAGTAAAGTCCCCTATTAGAAGACAAAAATTCAAACTGGGTCAGCTAAAATCCAACTACAAGCTGTCCATCCTTTAAAAAAAAAAAAAAGTAATTCCCTGGTGGTCCAGTGGTTAGGACTCGGTGCTTTCACTGCTGGGCTGGGTTCAGTCCCTGGTGGGGGAACTAAGATCCCACAAGCAGAGGCATGGCCAAAAAAAAAGTTAAAGAAGGATACATTGGCTATATCAAGGGTCCCAACTCCTTACTCCTAAAAACTGGCATTGAAGGAAAAAAAATACGCATTTATCCTGCTTTAATTTAAACAGTGGTATTTCGGGATAAACTAATAGACCTAGTTAATGATAGAAAGTTCTTTACAAACTATGTGGAAAGAAAGCAACATTGGAAAAAGCACCATTTTGTAATCCCTAATGAAATACAGTTGACCCTTGAACAACACGAGTTTGAACTGCATGGGTCCGTTTATATGTGGATTTTTTTCAATAAGTACATACTACAGAACTACACCATACAAGGTGGGTTGAACCAAGCTTGGTTGAATCTGGGGGTGGGTAGGGCCAACTGTAAACTTAGATTATTTGACAGCGGAGGGTCAGCAACCCTAATCCCCAAGTTGTTCAAGGGTCAACTGTAGTTTATTCAGGCAAAGATCATTCATGGATGAGACCATTATATGAAAGTTTGATGAAGCACTTGACAGTGATGAGGCTGTCACCTCCTGATGCCAAGCCCATATTATGTACCTTCTGACATACTATATTAAATACACAGCACCGTTTGAAAGTATTTTTGCCAAAAAGTTGAACCTGAATTTAAAAATCAAGGCATTAAAAGTAACTTTCAATTTAGAAGAAATATCTGGGATAGAGGAACAAGTTAAATGACACCACAAAGAAGATAAATCCAAAATGTGGGACATTTTACAGGAAATCTGACCTTTTGTTTTTCAACATGTCAATGGCATGGGGCAGGGGAGGAGGGAAGGAGGGGCAGCTTTAGGTTAAAAAGCGACCCAGCATCCAAATCCTGGGTGTTTGGACCTTATTTGGATCCTGATTTGTACCAATCAACTGTAAAAAGATAATTAAGAGATGACTATTGAAGTATGTAGGGATAAAATGATGTGATGTCTGGGATTGCTTTAAAATACTTAAGAAAGGCTTCCCTGGTGGCGCAGTGGTTAAGAATCCGCCTGCCAATGCAGGAGACACAGGTTCGAGCCCTAGTCCGGGAAGATCCCACATGCCGCGGAGTAACGAAGCCCGTGCGCCACAGCTACTGAATCCCGCACGCCTAGAGCCCGTGCTCCCCAAAAACAGAAGCCACCGCAATGAGAACCCACGCACAGCAACGAAGACCCAACGCAGCCATAAATAAATTTTAAAAAATAATAAAATAAAATAAATAATAAAATAAAATACTTAAGAAAGGGTCTTCCCCGGTGGCGCAGTGGTTAAGAATCCACCTGCCAATGCAGGGGACATGGGTTCAAGCCCTGGTCCGGGAAGATCCCACGTGCCGCGGAGCAACTAAGCCCGTGCGCCACAACTATTGAGCCTGCGCTCTAGAGCCCACGAGCCACAACTATGGAAGCCTGCATGCCACAACTACTGAAGACCGCACGCCTAGAGCCCATGCTCCGCAGCAAGAGAAGCCACCGAAATGAGAAGCCTAAGTACCACAACAAAGAGTAGCCCCCGCTCACTGCAACTAGACAAAGCCCGCGCGCAGCAGCGAAGACCCAACACAGCCATAAATAAATGATTTTTTAAAAAATACTTAAGAAAAAGAAAAGGATAAAGGGATTAATGGAGTGAACGCAACAAAATCTTGATAACTGATGGATCTAGGTTGGTTCATTTACTATTCTCAGTTTCTGGGTATGTTTGAAATTTTTCATAATAAGAATTTTTAAAGCATGGGCAAAAATGTAGATTTATAATATTACTATCTAGCAAAGTAGAATTCGAGACAAAAACATGACGTGGGTCAAACGCAGCTCTTAAATAATAAAGGAAACCATTCACATGAAAAAAATAATGATTGGAACCTTGATGTACTGAAAAAAATAACATTAAAACCATATAAAGCAAAAAAGTTAAAAAGAAATTTCTAGAAACATGATTTGTAAAGATTTTAACATACCTTTCTATTTTTGACATTTGCAAGACAAGTGAGACTAGAGCAAACTATAATAAAGACTCATTTAATAGCTTATATACTACATTCTATGTCATACGAACAGAATAACTGGAAACCGATAACATTAGACTATAAAGAAAGCTTCAAATTAAAAAAAAAAAAAAAAGAATCTGCAGTATACATCGACTGCTCCCAGAGCAAACATTACATAAAACCAACAATTAATAGCCACAGTATAAACTACAATAACACAAAACAATACAGAAATGCAGCCACTTGGAAACTGAAACTCTCTCTCCTAAATCTTGGCTCAATGAGAAATCAAATATGTAATTACAGAATGTTTGGAAGAAAAAATAACATGAACATTTCATATTAAAACAAAGCAAACTGATGGCATTAAATTGTGTCATATAAAAACACTTCATTACACAATACATTTTGATTACAGAAAAAATCAGAAGATATAGAAAAGAAAAATAGAAAATACTGAAAAAATTAATAAATTGGGTTATAAATTAATACTCATATTAAGTATCATAAAAAGCTAAAGAATAATTAGATCAATGGAAAAGAACAGAATGTTCAGGAAAAGTCCATACCGTATTAGGATTAAGTACAGTTTACCCCTGTACAACCAGTATTTGAATTGCAGCTCACTTTCACACTTTCACGCAGATTTTTTGAACTGTAAACACTACAGGACTACATGATCCGGGTTGGTTGAAGCTGAAGCTCGGCGCCCCTAACACCCCCCCCACCCCACCTGTGTTATTCAAGGTATATGCATATAAGTATTTACTAAATAATCTAAGTAGCATTTTGAATCATTGAGGAAAGGCACTGATCTAAGTGTTTACTTGTAAAACAGGAACAGATCCTTACTTGACACTTAAAAATAAATTCCAGTTACAGATGTAAATGTTAAAAAAAAAAACCCACAAGAAACAACAGGAAAAATTGTAGGTGAATATTTATATAAGCTTCAGGTGAGAGAATTTTTCAAACACCAAAGCAGAAACCAGAAACTACAATGAAAATAATGGATAGATTTGGGCGGGGCGGGGAGGGGAGGGGGGATCAGGCACTTGGGGATCCTGCAGGCATCTTCAACTTGAGATAATCAGCCCTGAAATCATCCCTTCCCCATCTGTCTTGGGGGGGGGTGGCACCACTGTCCCCCCAAATCCTGGGCACCATCTTGGGCTCCTTGTCTCCCTCATCCCACAGCAGTTAGGAACCAGATCCACAGATTCCATTTCCTGAACATCTGTTTTACTTCCTTCCTCTTGGTATCCCTGCTATCGCCTCCATTCATGGTTTGCTTATTTCTTCCCTGAACCATACATCTTTCCCTAAGGGGTCTCTCTGCCTGCACCCTCACCTGACTCTAATTCATTCTTTTTTTTTTTTTTTAATATTTATTGGAGTGTAGTTGATTTACAAGGTTGTCTCTAATTCATTCTTTTTTAAAAAAATAAATTTATTTATTTTTGGCTGCATTGGGTCTTCAATGCTGCACGCGGGCTTTTTCTAAAAAAATAAATTTATTTATTTTTGGCTGCATTGGGTCTTCAATGCTGCACGCGGGCTTTTTCTAAAAAAATAAATTTATTTATTTTTGGCTGCATTGGGTCTTCAATGCTGCACGCGGGCTTTTTCTAAAAAAATAAATTTATTTATTTTTGGCTGCATTGGGTCTTCAATGCTGCACGCGGGCTTTTTCTAGTTGTGGCGAGCGGGGGCTACTCTTCCTTGCGGTGCGCGGGCTTCTCATTGCAGTGGCTTCTCATTGCAGTGGCTTCTCTTGTTGTAGAGCATGGGGGCGCGCAGGCTTCAGTAGTTGCATCACATGGGCTCAGTAGCCCCAGGGAATGTGGGATCTTTCTGGACCAGGGATCAAACCCGTGTCTCCTAGCATTGGCAGGCGGATTCTTAGCCACTGCGCCACCAGGAAAGTCCCTCTAATTCATTCTTTACTGTGCTGCCAAGGGGATCTTTTCAAAATGCAAGTATAGTTATTTTGCTCCTCTGCTTAAAACCCTCTGCCCGCAAGATCAAATGTAATTTCCTTACTCCAGGGTTCTCTCTTCGTACACTGTTCTCCTTCCTCCATTATAGCCATAGCAGTTTGCTAACTGCCCCTCTCACGCACCCCTTACCTTCAGACATTTGAGATTCCGGTTCCTAATCCTAGAAGGTTAGGAAAATCTAGAGGATCCTAGAAGATTCTCTTTTGAGTGCCAGTACTATACCTTAGTCATATTTATATTTCCCAGGGCTTAGCACTGTGCTTGGCATTTAGAAGAATCTTAATATGAATTCCTTATGAATGAAAGAGAAGAAATGTAAGATGAAATTTGAGCCTTCAGGGGTTCACGTCTGATAGGAGAGTATCACACAAAAACCTTGAATAATGGAGCAAACTAGTAAATGGTGATGACCATGACTTACAGAGCACACACTATGTTCCAGGGACTGTCCTAATCACTGAGCATAAATACTCCTCACAATAACCCCATGAAGTAGGTAGTGTGTCACCCAAGATATTAAAGAAGTCCTCTGAAGGTGACAAGATTACCAATGGTACCTTTGCCGTTCTGTACCCAGAAGCCTTCTCTGACTACTCAACTAATAGTT